>NC_047662.1:23325519-24530519 GCF_011762505.2 Arvicanthis niloticus
TATGTGTGTCTCTCTGTGTGTCTCTGTGTTTGTCTATGTCTCTGTGTATGTGTCTGTGTCCATCTGTCTATATCTCCATGTGTGTTTATATCTTTGTTATCTTTGTGTTTGTGTGTGTGTCTGTCTGCCTGCCTGTCTCTGTCTGTCTCTGTCTCTCTCTGTGTCTCTCTCTGTCTTGCTCTCTGTTTCTGTCTCTGTCTCTCTCTGTCTGTCTCTGTCTCTCTGTCTGTCTCTCTGTCTGTCTCTCTGTCTGTCTCTCTCTCTCTCTCTCTCTCTCTCTCTCTCTCTGTCTACTTCTAGGCTTTCCAGTTCTGCTGATCATTTTTCTCTTCTTCCCAACCCCACACCATCGCACTTACAGACGCTGTATAGAGAACCCTTCTGACTATACAGCATCTAGACGTTTCTTCCCCTTTGTCCACTCTAGGTTCTCTGCATTTCCACATGGCTTCTAGAAACAATTGATCCAGTTCCATGCCTGCTGGCATTTTGCTTGTGATTGCATTTCATCTGACGATTAGGGGAAGGCTGACGGGTTCACAGTTTGGAAATGAGATGTTTTTCTTTTTAGATCCCTGTTTCCCTAGGCCCTCTAAACCCCACTCCACAGTGTTTAGAGTCCGGCTTAGCACATCCTGTGTTGAGTTTACCCTTGCGTATGTAAATTTTATGCTAGCATCCGTGCTATGTTAACTCTTCACTTCCAGGTTGTATTGCTTGCTCTTCAGTCTTGACCTGACACCTCAAAGCCCGTCACTTTTTCTGGAGTCTACTAGGTTTTCCACATAGGCAGCCCTGACACTGATGCACGTTATTTTTTCCTGTCCGATATAGTCGCCTTTAATTTTCTTTCTTGCCTCCGTGTTTTAGTTGGGACCTCTAGGGTGTGTATGAACAGCCAGTGTAAAAGCAGACATCTGTCTTTATGTCTTGGCTTTATTTTCGTATCAAGAATGTGGTTATCGAGGGCTGCCTCATACACACTTGCTTTAGAGCTAAGCGGGAAAGCTTCTAGCTTGCTGATAATGAATTCATATTAGATTTTATTTAAATAATTGGCACCTATTTTGATGATCACGGTGTTTTCCTTTTCCAGCTCCTTATTATGGTGAATTATACTAATTGATTTTCAAATGTTGAAACTCATCTTGCATTACTGGGATAAACCCAGCTTGCTCGTGATGTGCTCTTTGGAAGGAAGTTGTTAAATGTCCATTATGAATCTCCTGCCTCTATAATCATGAGGGATGTGTCTTGTGTTGTTTTTTTTTTTTCTTCTTGTCACGTGTGTCTGATCTGGCATGCAGGGTAAGGGGTGGGCACAGGCTTCAGGTCTCTGTAGGCTTAGGTACATTTCCTTGAATGTTAATGACATTCTTAAGTGAGTCTTTTGGGACAGGAGACTGAGGGGGGTTGGTACATGTGCCTCATTAGAAATTATTATTGTTATTTTTTTTAATGTGAGTTCCAGGATAGCCCAGGCTCCACAGAGAGACGCTGTTTCAACAAACACTGCAATGTCTCTTCTGCTTGATAGTTTCTTCTGTAGTTGTTTATTTAGAGGTTTCTCCAGTTTCTCCCAAGTCTCCCCACTTGCTGACATAAAGTCCATGGCTGTATCCCCTCCTGTGTGTCGACTCAGAGTGCTACTGGGCGTCTCCATCTGACACTAGTCATTTTTAACTTTTATCTTTGTATTTTATTCTTACACCACCTGCCTAGAGCTTTATCAACTTTCTTAACTTTCTTAAAGAATTAACTTTGACTCTGTTGATCTCCTTACTGGCTTTCTGGTTTCTATTTTATAGATTTCAGTCTTTCCCTTGATTTTCCATTCCGTTTATTTGTTTATTTACTTGTGTGTCTGTGTGTGTTGTACATGTTCAAGTGTGTATTTGTGTGTGCTATATGTGTTTGAGTATATACATGTGTAAGTGTGTGGGTAGTATGTGTGTATGTACATGTGTACTTGTATGTATGTGTGTGTATGTGATGGTGTGTGTGTGTGTATGTGGTGTGTGTATGTAGTGTCTCTATATAATATTGTGTAGTATGTGTGTGGTGTGTGTGTGATGTGTGTGTATGTGGTGTATGTATGTAGTGTGTATATGTAGTATTGTGTATGGTGTGTGTGTGTATGTGAGAGTACATGGTGTGGGGTATATGCTGTGCTGTGTTGCGCTGTGTGCACGTGTGTAGAAATTACATAAAGGTCAGAAGAAGGCATCCAGTGTCTTCCTCTGAGATGGAATCTCTTCCTGAACTTGAAGGTTGCAACCAGTAAGCCCCAGAATTCCTCCAGTCTCCAACCACCTCCCCCAAAGCTGAGTCTACAGACAAACACTGAACACCTATCTTGTTAAGTGGGTACAGGCCTCTGAACCCCAGTCTTTCTGGTTGCACAATCAATGTTCATAACGGTTAAGGGATCTCTCTAGCATTTTTCCCTAACTCCTTAATATGAGAATGTCAACCTTTGGATTTAAAACATCCCCCAGATTCCACAGGGTAAAAAGGAGTTATCAGTTATCAAACTGGGACACTATTAGGAGACAGTAGGACCTTTAAGAGATAGAGCCCATGGGAGGAAGCTGGGTCATTGGCGGCTCGCCCTGGAAGGGCTACTGCGCTCTTGTCCTTTCTGATCTTTCTTTTGGTTCTTGTGAGGGGAACAAGCTCCCTCTGCCACACACTCTTTTTATGATTGTTACCATCAAGGCCCCAAAGCTCTGAGTCCAGAGACCCTACATGGAAAACTCTGGAACAATGAGATAGTAACCCTTCTCATCGGTAAGCTGTTTGCCTCCGATATTTTCTCACAGCCGCAGAAAGCTACTGAGGCTGCCCACTTGAACTCTTTCTTGTTTTAAAAACTTAGCCATTTAACATTGGAGGTTTTCCAATCAGTAGCATCTTACAAACTTTGGTAATTGTTTTCCTGATTGGTTGTTTCAGGATTCTATAAAATATTGATTCCTTCCTTGACCCATGGGTTATTTCAAGTACCTTATTTAACCTCTACCTATCTCCAAACTTTCGCAGATATTTTTCTGTTACTGAGTTTTACTACCGTTGAGGTCAGAGGGTAGAATTTGTATGTCTTGAATCGTTTACAGCTATTGAGCCTGGGGTCTGGTCAATACCAGAAACTATTCTGTGTTCACTGAGAAATATATATATATATATATATATATATATATATAATTTGGAATGCAGTGCCAGTTCAGGTCAAGTTCATAAATGTTGACGTCTCCCAAATACATAGCGACTTCCCATGCCGGTTCATCAATAACAAAAGGGGGCGTTGGAATACTTTGTTATAATTCTGTGTTGGTCTGGTTTTAGTGTAGGACTTCTGGGTCATGGACCACATGTATGCTTGTTTAGCTTTCTATAGACCTGGCAACCCTCACTCACAGTAACTGTACTGCCTCACCTCACTCATAGCAGTGCACAGAAATTCTAAATGACCTGCTTCTTTGCAAACCTTGGTGTTTGCAACCATTCTAACAGCTGTGTGCTGGTCACTGGGTATTTTAAAGGCAAGTTAGTTAGTTTATTTATTTATTTATTTATTTATTTATTTAGAGACAAGGCCTCCAGCTTAGGCTGGCCTTGAACCTCATTGGTAGCCAAGGAAAAGATGGCTTTGAGCCTCTGATGTTTCGGTCTCTGCCTTCCACTTCCCGTGAGCTGGGATTACAGGCATGCGTCAGCTTGCCTAGTTTTATGTAGTGCTAGGGAAGGGACCCAGAACTTCATCCATGCTAAGCAAGGGCTTTGACCACTGAACCATACCTCCAGTCTTCTACATGGCTTCGTATACATGCCTCTGTGTGTGTGTGTGTGTGTGTGTGTGTGTGTGTGTGTGTGTGTACATATTGGCCTGCAGGTATGCATCTGTAGGCCCAAAGTTGACATCTGGTGTCTTCCTCAGTCACTCTCCACCTTGTATGTCCAGGCAAGGCCTCTTGCTGATCCCAGAGCTCTCCGTTGGGGGCTGTTTCTAGCTTGTCTGGAGATCACCTGTCTCTGGATCTTGGAATCACTGGAGGGTCATCGTGTACACTCAGCCTTTGTGTAGGTCCTGAGGAGTCGAACTCAGGTCTTCCAGTCATGCAGCGCATGCATTATTTGTTGAACATACTCCCAGCTCTGGTTTTGGTTGCATGTCTCTAGTGGCCTGTCATGCTGGATGTCCCTCCAAAAGCACCCACCATCTGCAGAAGTTCTTTTGTAAAATAGCTCTCTGACCCTCACCCACCATATCCAGAGTTATCTGAGTTGGACAGAGCCCAGTTTATCACGTTTTCCTTTGACAGATTTGAATTCTTGTTTCCAGGTGGTTTGGTTTTTTTGTTTGTTTGTTTGTTTGTTTTTGTTTTGTTTTTTTGTTTTTGTTTTTTTTTTTCCTATCTCTAGATCATGCTGTTCTTGGAAAGGCAGTGATTTACATGAAAACCTTAAAAACCAATGTAAGAATAAAACCAAAGATGACAGCCCAGTGGACGGTCATGTGACATCATGAATGATGTCATATCTCCGCCAGTCTCAGACACTATGAGTTTCAAAGTCCTCAAATAGCCATAGATTTGTGAGGAAAACAAATGTGAATCTGGGGGTGGGGGGGCTTGAACGACTGACTGTTCAGTGTTAATGCTTTTGCCAAGGTCCTGAGTTCAGTTCCCAGCACCCATAACCACTTACCTGTAACTCCATTTCTAAGGAATCTGATGCCGTCTTCTGGGCCTCCTTAGGTATTGCATACGCAGGCCCTCTCACATACACTTAAAGAAAGCAGGAACACAGCAAACACACTTCTCAGTTTTAAAACACATTTAAACCTTCTCCCCCGACTCCTACCTTTTTGAGATAGGGTCTCACTGTGTATCTCTAGCTGGCCTGGAACTTGCTCTGTAGACCAGGCTGGCTCTGAACTCTCAGAGATCTGTCTGCCTCTGCCTCCCAAACTCTGGGATTAAAAACATGTGCAACCATGCCCAGTTCATTTATTCAATTCTTTAAAAACAGATTATATTGTTTAGGACAGTTTTCTCATTTATAACAGAACTGTGCAGAAGGCAAATAATTCTCTGAACTTCCTGTCCCCACAGAAAGCAGCCTTCCAGATTACCATACACACACGCACACACACACACACATGCACACACACATGCACACGCACACACACAGAGCCAGTCATGCTGCCATGGGAGGAAATTCCTGAGTCTTTCAGGAGAGGGACATTGATGGGTGCAGGACAGAGGGCTCTCCCAGGGGCCTGGACTTTTGAGTAGGACAGAAAGTGCTAGAAGAACAGTTGAAGGCACCATTTCATTGTTCCCCGATTCTCTGCTGCCTTTACAGGGCCCTGGTTCATTTTCTTTCCTTCCACAGGAGATCCCTGGAGAGGGCTCTAGACTTGAAAGCTCACTCTGTTGGTGTGAGTCCCTGTGGCTTTCTCTTGCTCTGCATTCATCATATCCTTCATGAATCTCTGAAGCTGCTAAGATGGTTCAATGGGTAAAGGCCCTTGTGCTGTAAACCTGCTGCCCTGAGCTTGAAACCCACAAAAAGTGGAAAGAGAGAGTTGACTCCCCAAGGCCGTCTTCCACCATGACGTGAACTGCATGAGGCAGCTCACATGCCTCATGTTCCATGGCACAAGAACTCACGCACAAGTGATCTTACACACACTTAAACCAAGAAACAAAAAGACCCTCTTGCCCACACATCACTCTCCCAGGATTCTCACTTCTTTCCTGGAGAATGAAGGTGCTGAGAGTCACACAGTCTCTTGGAGCAAGCTCAGGACCACAGCTTGGACTGTATGCCCCTAAATCTCTGACTATTCCAGCTAAGGTGGTGTGCCCTAGGCTGCTTGGTTTTGGGTACCTGGCATCAGTACGGGGTGAGCTTCGGTGCCAAGCGGCCTCTTTTGTCTCCAATCTGGCCTCTGCTTCTCTCTTTTCCATGATTCCAGTTTCAGGAGCATTTTTTTTGTCTGTGTTTTTAATTCTCTTGTTTTTCATTATGCTTTCTCTCTGGGTAATCTGAGGCTTGCAGGCGGCTAAGTACGACGTGTACATTAAAATGAAATGCAATAAAAAATAATTGAACATATTTCTTTCATGTCTGAGTGGTGAATTAATCTCCCTGGCACATCCTGCTTCCTCTTTGTTCCTTCTGCGTTTTGTCTGAAACTTTGCTCCCTTCCCCCAAATCTCTGGGATCTGAACAGACGCCCCCTCCCCAGCCTCGGCACATTAGAGGCACATACACATTCCTGACTCTGCAGCCTGTGTCCCATAGTGGATAACCTAGATCTCCCAAGGCTTGGGAGAGTCTGACTGTCAGTGTCCACATTTGTGAGCACCCAGTGGGGGAGAGCACCAGTTGATGTGAGGGAATCGGGTGGCATTTGTCAGCGACAAGCGAGGTGCAGAAGAACAGCAAAGGAGTCTTTTATACTGAGTGAGTTCTTTAGGAAGAAAACGCCTTCTAGAAGAATCTTTCTATGGTCAGATTTACCCTCAACACCCCCAAGGGCCAGTCCAGATTACAGATACACCGCTAAGTCATCCCTGAAGAAGAGGGATGGGACAGCTGGTATAGATTGTCCCGAGATCAGGAGTAGCACACAGGTGTGTCTGCTGCTGCAGCTTGAGCTCAGAGGTCACGTGTGAAACAGGGAGGGGCAGCCACAGCACCACCTGTCCTCGGTGCTGGCTGGTGAGTGTCCTGGCAGTATGGAGTCTGGGTGACAGACAGCCTCATTCTGAAGCTCTGCTTCCTCCCACCTCCCACTTCGATCATGTGACTCACCAGTATTAGACCCACATGTGTCACAACTGTCCCCTAGGGATCTGTCATACTGGGAGGTTGTGAAGGTGACATGAGGGATGGGGGTTGACAGTGTTCACACTGTCCTATAGCATAGTGGTTTGGCTTATCTTTGAAATGAGCTCATGGCTCTCCCTTTGCCCAGCCATGGGCAACATGAGCAGACTCAGGAGTTGATGCGTGTAAGTCCTTCCAGAGAGGCAGAGCCCTGGCTGCACACACATGATTCCCACCTCCCTTAAGGGAGGTACCGCCTTCATTCTTGCTTTACAACTGGGAAAAGAAGGCTCAAGGAGCTAACCCTCTGAGGGCAAGTGATGGTCAGATCATATTAGCATGCTCTGTCCACCTGCAGGGCCCTGGGTGGAGCTGGATCAGGACCTGGCAGGTGCCATCTGCATCCAAGCTGGTGTCTGAGCTGGTCTCTCAACCCTGTCCTCCCTCTGTCTCCAGGCTCCCAGGAACCTGCCTGTGACATGGGGAGCTCACCCTTCCTCCTCAGAGCCAGAATGCCTTCATTCTGTGTCATCAGAAGTGGAGGATCCACAGTGGCCAGACTGGTGTCTGTGTCCTGCTGGTGTTTAAGAAGCTGCACTAAGTTATGCAGAACAAAAGCATATGCTAATGATGGGTAATTGTTCTGCATATTCACTGATGGGTCACACTGTGTAAAACCCACTTCCCATGGTCCACACCTACAGACACACCAAGCTCTGTAGCTGAATGGAGACTCCTTGCTGTCATTGTAGTAGAAGCACTGACACTGTACACTCTTGGGGGCCTAAGCTCCTGTGGTTGCTAAGCCACACAGACCTGTATCCATTGTTGCCCTGCCCAGCTTGTTTGGCCCTCTCAGCTTCCTGGAGAGGCTGTTGAGTCCCCTGGGAAAGTTCGGGGAGACCATGGAGAACCATATCCCCACTCTGTGAATAAGGAAGCTACAGCCCAGTGGCCCATTAGTCACCCTACTAGCCACCCGAGTGTCACTGTGTAAAGCTGCACACACCCAGTCAATAGCCCATCACTAAGGGAAAATTTAAGGCAGGAACCTGGAGGCAAGAACTGAAGCAGAGGCTATGGAGGAGTGTTGCTTACTGGCTTGCTCCCTATGGCTTGCTCAGCCTGCTTTCTTATAGCACTTAAGACTACCAGGCCAGGTCGCAGTGAGCCGGGCCCTCCCACATCAACCAAGAAAATACAGCACAGGGTTTCCCACGGGCCAACTTGATGGGGGTCACTTTCTTAGTTGAAGTTCCCTCATCTCAAATGGCTTTGGTTTGGGTCAAGTTGACATAAAACAAATCATCACACGTCTGTAAATGCCAGGCAGTAAAGGACACCAGCAATCTTTCAGAGGGCAGGGGAAGGAAGTGGCAGAAAGGGGCACAAGGAAGACCAGGAAAGACCCTGCTGAGCAGGTGACTACTGTGATTTGAAGTTGCCCCAACATTGGGTTAGAAACTCAATCCCGCACTCCAGGTATTGGGAGGTGGGGTCAAGTGGGTGGGGCTTAGGTCAGGAGTCTCTACCTTCACAAGAGACTCAGGCAGGTTCTAAAGGGGCTGAAGGCCACACAGCTACTCACGTATCCTCACTACACGATGCCCTCTACCCAGGCATGATGAATCAAGCAACCCTTCTCAAACCCAGCCCTCGACCTTGGACTTAATGGCCTTCAGAACGCCAAGTCTCACATGCTGCTGGTACTTGCATTTTGCCCGCTCTGGGCTTCTGTGTTGCTGCAGAGGGTGAGGAGGTAGTAAGGAGGGTGGGCCAAGGGAGGGGAGGACAGACGCAGGTTGGAACTTGGTCACATGGCCACTTCCTTGCAGACTTGCTGCCTGGAAGTCGGACAGCATAGCATACAGACAGAACAGCATGGAAACAGAGCAGTGACAGACAAACGTGGAGACAGAACATCAATCTCTGCAGAGCTTCTCACGTTGAGCCTCAGCCATCTCACCGCCAGCACACTGGAGAAACTGAGTCACAGGGATCCCAGTGTGTATATTCAGTGCCACAGTCACCACTGTCCCTGAAGCTGCTCTCAGCTGGTCTTTATTCATCTGCCTGTCCGTTTAGCAGTATTTACTATGTATGTGTTGACTCTGAGCCAGACCAGGGTGTAGGCTGGAGGTGCAGCTGGGATAAAACTGGTACAAGACAACTACCAGACTGTTTTACAGCCCTCTGAGATACTATAGCTGTGTGTGTCTGCCTGCCCTGGATTTGTCCCTTACAGTGAGGTCCTACGCTGAGTGCCTTGCATATATTTATATATGTTGAGTGTATGTTGATAACTGGCCTACCTTCATCCTGTGGGCATGAGGGTTCATATACATATATATGGCTGTCACAGAACATACACACAAACACACACACACACACATACATGATGCTAATATATGCTCTATATTTGTCCCTTGCTCCTGGAAGGATGCCTCCAATGTCACCTTTGCAGTGAGGTACCAAAAGAGAACTATAGCTCAGAGCAGCAGACCTAAGTTCAGGACTCTTCCCTGCCCTGGTCCACATGCCTGCACCTCTGTGTCAAGTTGCTACCAGCTGCCCCAGTCCTGAGGTGTTCAAGTCCTGAGGATCCAGAAGCGTCTGTCCCACAAGCCTAGCATCCTGCTTGGTGGTCTTTCCCTGGTCACTTGGAGCAGGACCTTCAGTATGATTCTAGAAACTCTGATGGTTCTAGTTCCTCCTCACCCTGCTCCACCCACTTGCTCAAGTTCCACCCAGCTTGCCCAGCTCTGCCCAGCTTGTCCCAGCTCCACCCACTTGCCCAAGCTCCGCCCAGCTTGTCCTAGCTCCACCCACTTGCCCAAGCTCCGCCCAGCTCCCCCCCTATAGCCGTCAATGAAAACAGGCTTGTCCCGGAAGTCACCATTCATTGGTCCCCAGCCCACTTCTCTTTGTGACAGTGTCCGCATAGCCTCAGTTGTCTCTAGAACCCAGTTGAAACTGAACTTTATGGCTGTCACAGGACATTATTGGTCTGTGACGGTGGGACTTAAGTGGGTTGTGTGGGGCCATAAATCTGGCTAATTCAGAGCTGACAACGAACTGAGGAGACCGCAGCTGCCCTGACTCCATACTGGGCCTGACAGGTCTCTACTCAGTAAACAGCATTAGTCAAAGTTGCAAAATGGTTGTTTCTTTTCTCCTGTGGGCAGGGACACTGTTCCTCTCAAACCACCAGACTGAGTTCTGCCGCCCTACCCTCACTGCCCTACAGTGAGTCCCCCGGACAGTGGTCTGAATGGCCAACCCTGGGCCTGACTAGCAAGATGAGGCTACATGTTGATCCCAGACCCTAATTCAAGAAATTTCATTCTCGTGCAAGGCTTTCAGTCACAGGGCCGGAGGCAGTGGATTTCATTGGTTAGAGTAAAGCTTCGGGTATCCGTGGCTTCCAGCACAGACCCCATTACTCCTTGCTGATACTTCTGGCAAGTTACTCAGTCTCTTGGAGCCTCATTAATTTTCCCATTTGTAAAATGAAGATTTTAACAATGACTACAGCAGGTTGTGCCAAGGATTTGATAATATGAAGAAGCTGGAGGCAGACTGCTATTTCCAAGGCTGTGTGCAAACCCCGGCCCCTCTGTGTCCCAAGTCCTCCTGTATAACACGGAGACACCACGTTCTCAGAGATGTCTGACTCAGTGAGCCTAGGGCACATGGGAACAGGCACCCTGTCCCTACGCTGTTCTTCTGCTCACAGCCTGGCTTGAAGCATCCTGATTTCTAGAACAAGATCCAGGCAGAGCAGAAACCTGACACCGGGCTGAGCAAAAAGAGCAAGGACTTGAGACACACTACCTGGGCCCAAGGCCACCATTTCTGAGCTTGAATGAGTGTCTAAGCCTCTCTGAACTTCGGCTTCTTTATCTGTCACACGGGGAGAGTGGGCTGCCACAGCACCTGTTTTCTAGTTGAAGTAAGATGTGTGAGGTGCTTAGTGAGAAGCCCTGCACTGGAGAAAGCCCACCCAGGACCAGCATTTACTATTTCCACCTGGCGGGGGCGCTGCATGGAGGGGGGGGTCTCTGAAGTCTCCCTTTCTGCCACCACCTCATTTAAAGACCAAGAAACTGAGGCCAAAGACTGTAACTAAATTACACATTTGGGAACAGACACAGCAAGACTGTGCTAAATTATGCAGAGCAGACAATTAGAGAAGAAGCTATCTATAACAAAGAACTAATGGGGCGAGACAGAGGCCGATTGTCCCAGAAGCCGAGGAGGAGGAGGGCCAGCAGTGGACAGTGCTATCCACTGGGAGCACGGCTGGGCCAGCAAGTGCTCCTCACTGTTAGTAACTCTGAGACTTCATTTTATGTGAGTGACACACTTTTCTTGTAAAACACTCAGAATATGCAGGCGGTGTGCAAATCATGGCCATCGCTCCCTAAATGCTGGAACACTTGGGAGACTGGCTGTGCGGTCTGGAGACCGGTGAGGTACTGGGTTCCTGTAGGAGGAGGGGACAGGTCTGTTTGAATGATTGCAGAGTAACCCCAAGGTGGGGACTGTGTTGGGTAAACTGGCTTGGACTATAGGCAGGAAGTTGAGGGGTAGGGCAGAAAGGTCAGAGCCTGGCACACAGGGCAAGGTGGCTGGTGGATCTGTCAGGCCTACAGCACTAGGATAAGATGGGTGGAGGCAATGGCCTTCTGTCTCCAAAATCAAGGTCACTTGCTGATCCTGTTGCATGTCTGTGAGGTCAGCAGGGAAGGTCTGGTTTCTCACAGACACAGACAATCTCAGAAAGAGGCATTTCATCTTAGTGGGTGTGTCTGCAGTCTTCTATGGTGTATTGGCCTTCCCAGAGCTCTGGTCACCCCCAAGATAAAAACGAGGGGAAGGGCATGTGTGTCCTGTGGGTTGAAGGAGAACTGGATTCTAGCGACCCCAGCTACAGCCTCTACACATTCAGATTTCAACTCTGGGCGTCTTACCCCAATCTCCACTCCTGCTGCTATGTTCTGGGAATTGCATAATGGCCCACACTCTAACTAAATTCCTAGTTTTAAAGCATGGATGGCTCCGGTTGTTTATCTTTCCTAAGTAACATCGCTGTGGCGTTCGTCCTTGAATCTTCTACGAGGAGATAGCAAAATTGCAGGGGCCTTTAAAATGAATACCAGCTATTTGGAGAGAGCATAGTTCTCTTTATGACTTCAACACAAACCCAGATCTGTTATCACCTCAGGCTCCCCAGGCTACTGTCCTGATCCTACCAACCTCGTGCTTGGACTATTACAGTGGCTCTGTCTCCTGGCTGGCTGCCCTTCCCCCTACACTGACCTGGTCCTTCTCTGCACTAAGCAGCCAGATTGACCCCCATGAGACCTAGGCAACAGGTATCTCTTCTCTCAGGTCTCAGTCTACTGCTGACTGCAGTCCTGTCCTGTGGTCTCCATCCCTCTGTCTATCGGTCCACCTCATAGTCCTCCCTCATCCTCCTCCTTTTCCCTCCTCCCCCTCTTGCTAGACACTGATCTGCAGATCCTGTCCAGACTTTGGCCAGCTTTTTCCTCCAGTGTAATCTCTTCCCAGGTCTGTCTCCTTTTCTGTCCCCTTCAGTCCTTCCCTGCTGTTCCCTACCCTGAAGCCCTCCCCTCCTTAGTCCTGGGACCCTTCTCGACTCCTCTTGCTGTCTTTATTTCTGTGGGTCTTATCCCAAACTCTGCCTCTGCAGCTCCTTGTGATGTTTCACAACGTTGTGGAGGCATGAAGGACATGGTACTGGCTATGCCTGTGTGCACCCAGGCTCTAAAGGGTTTTTTGTTTTGTTTTGTTTTTGATTGGTTGGGGCTTTTTTTGTTTTGTTTTTGTTTTGGGGTGTGTGTGTGTGTGTGTGTGTGTGTTTCCCACATACCCTAGAAACATTCTGTGAGCCCTTCTTCCCTCTTTCCCTCACCACAAAAGCTGATCACCTCCAGCATCATAGATAGACAGGTTGTTAGGGTCCAGAGCCAGGACCTCAGCATCACCCAACCAGGATTTCATACATGTGTGACACTATTCCAGAAGATTCCAGAAAGAGCATAAGGATGCCCAGAAGTGTCTGATGACATCCCCGTACCATGGTGGGGCTGAGTGTCTGGCTGGTATGTGAGGACACATCGGGTCTCAGAGGGTCTCATGCTCTCTCCTTGGGGGTCTGTGTGCTCAGTATGTGCAGACAGCAAAGCCTGGCCAGCTCCCCTCATCTCCAGTCTCCACTCACCATCAGGACCTACAGACATTGTCTCCTACAGAAACCTAGCCACCTGTCCGGCAGGCACTCTGGAGTGTATGAAAATGGCAAAGGCTGTCCAGTCCTGTGCAGGGACCAGCTGCTAGGAGGTCTCTGTGCTGGGGAGCAGCGCCCCTGCTGGTGAAGGCTCCAGACAGAGATGGACCTGTGGGGCTGCACTCTGCAATGCTGTTTCCCTAACAGCCTTCCTTGTCCAGCTCCATCCTGCGCATCTGGCTAGCTGCTCCCATTCTTGCCTTCACATTCCCAACCTGAAGGACCACCCAGATTACCATCTTCTGCCCAGGCTTCTTCAGTCACCAAGGCACCACCTCGGGTCATTCCTCCATCAAGCCTATTGCCCTGATCAGAGGCCCATGGCTTCTCTCTGCTCCCCTCCTCTCACCACCCATTGTCAACATCCAGATTGTTCCTCAGACCGATTCCTGCCCCCAAGCATTGAGCTAGAGTCTGCCATGCTCATCCCTTCTTATGCTGCTGCCTGTGGCCAGCTTCTGCTTCAGTGTCTTCATGGCCACCAGGGGGGACCTTACAGCCACGTCGGACACGTGGTTGGTTTCCTGTGGTACTTGAATTAAATCTAGATGCTCTCCTTGCCTGATCTTAAGGCTTGTACAGTCTAGTTTTGTGGTCCTCTGAGGTTGTGGGGTCAGGGAGGCGTGGGACCGGGGTGGGGGGGGATGGGGAGCAAGAGTTGGTCTGAGGTGTGCCCAAACCTTAGAAATCTTGTTCTGAGATTGGCAGGAGTAGGATTGCTCCCCTTCCCCAACCCACCCTGGGTCTGCATGTCTTGGCAAACTTGGGTCCGTGCCCTTGCCTCCCCAGAGGAGGTAACATACCTGCTAGCCAGGTTAGTTTTCCTTGCTTCTTCCTTATAAGGTCATTTCCGGCAGCACCTGGACTTCCTGTATAACTTGCCATTTCAGCCATGCATCCTCTTGGTCCCCTTGCTCCCCAATTCTCTCCAGTTTCTCTAAGTCTTTTGCGCCCTCTCTCTTCTCTTTCTCTCTTGCCACCTCTCCCCCTAAACCCCAGCTCTGTTTACTGTGCTGGTTATGTTAGTACCCAACCTTCTCTCCCTGCTCCGGACTATTCTAGATGCCTCTGGCTGTTCTCTTCCTTGTGTCTACAATAAAAATCTTCACCTCAACCATACCTTGGTTAGCCATTTTGTCATTTTATTCATTGGGATGAGGGCCTCCATCTGTTTAGGGCCTGCTGAGACTAGAAGAGGAGAGGAAGAGGCCCCTGAGGGAGGGAATGGGTAACAGGGATAGGAATGTGGGCCAGGGTAGGTAGACCATCAGGAAGGGGCTGGAGGACAAACATCTTCAGAAACAGCCAAGGACAGTCAACAGCGGTCCCCAGCAACCAGATCTCTCACAAAGGATGAAAGTCACCCTGACTGGTTTCCGGTCCTCCCTCCTTCTCTCTTCAATCTGGCCCTACCTTCTGTCCACAGGCAGAGCAGAAAATTCTTCGGAGCATGGCTGGTTTTACTACAAATACTCTCAGTTTTCTGTTGCTGGTCTCATTTTCCTGGGCAGGATTCTTGTAGGGCTGGGGCCATGGAGCTAGACAGGGGGTAATAAGCCCTGACTGTCTCCCCTCTCCCTCCCCGCATATGCAGGAACCAGTGAGAAGGGCCCATTAGGAAGCGAATGGCCTGTGAGCTAAGTGGCAACCAAATGGCTGGCCCTGATAATTGTGCAGAGTCTCCCCTCCTCCCCTTGCTGCCTCAGCACCGCCATTATGCCGCACCCCCGTCTTTTTGCCTAATCGAGAGACAGTGTTTTCATCACAACCTGATCTCATGAAGACCTTGAGGGAGACAAGGCAGAGCAGACAGTGAGCCTCCACTTACAAGGGGCAAGAAGCCATTTCTCAACTGGCTAAGGGGGAGTGGCAGCTGAGACTCTTCAGGGCCAGTTGCTGGAGATGGAAGTGGGGTGGCCTGGGCCAACAGAGCTAGGGCTCACCCCCACACACCACACCCCACACACCACAACCCACACACCACACCACACACCCCACACCACACACCCCACACCACACACCACACATCACATACCACACCACACACCCCATACCACACACCCCACACCGCACACCACACACCCCACACCACACACCCCACACCACACACCTCACACCACACACCCCACACCCCACACCACACACCACACACCACACACCCCACACCCCACACCACACACCACACCCCACACCACACACCTCACACCCCACACCCCACACCACACACCTACTGTTTCTTCTCGATCCTCACTAGTCTCCAGTTGTGTCCTCAATTCCACAGTGTTAGCCATGCTGTTTGTTCTAAGCTGAGAGCTTGGTATTAAGTCACATCTGCTCATGGCTTCTCTGCGTCCCCTCCCTCAAGCCTGAGAAACGTGGCCACAACACTTCCATCTTCCAACACTGTAGCAAAAGACCCGACACAGGCTACTTAGGAAGGGAAAGAGTCGGCACTCTTCTGCCCTGGGTTCTGGGGTCAAACTTAGGTCATGAGGCTTGGTGCCATGAGCTTCTACCCACTGAGTGATCTTGACACCCCAGAAAGAGCTTTATTTAGCTAGTTGGGAGGATGAACGATCAGTGTGGCGCATCTTCTGATGAGGTCCGTGGCAGATGGTGGAGACTGAGGGAGAAAATATCACACCTGGAAAGGAGGTGGGGAGGGAAGGAAAGGAGGGGCCAGACTTGCTTTATATATCTGTCCTCCCTGTACCTCTTCCAAGGGCAAGTCTCCAGTGACCTTAGGGCTAACCACTAGGCTAACTGTCTCCCAGCACTATCACCCCAGGAACTAAGGCTTTAATGTGTGTGCTTGGTAGAGGTGGGGATTAGGGGTTGGGGGTGGGGCAGCAAATCACATCCAAATTACAACATCAAGACATATCTGGAAAGCAAGCTAGCGTTTTCTGAGCGACTATGAATGATCTTGCAGACGCACATGACTTTTTCCCATCTCTGTCCCCAGTAAGGAATATCCTGTCTGATCAGGAGACAGTCAGAACACTGTGACCTCTAATACAATTGACACTCATAATGACAGCCGTCTTTACATGCAGAACCTGCCGTGAGATCTCAGCACTCCGAGAATCTCTGCTTCATATGTGTCAGCCCTCTATGCAAGGCAGGACTTGGCCCTGGTGACAGATAGGTTAAGACAGACATGAAGTTAAGAATGTGTCCAGGAAACCAGCAAGTTAGTTGCTGAACCAGAATTTGAGCCCAGGTCTGTCTGGCCCATCACCTTCCCCGGCCTCTGACTCAAGGATATGGGATGTAAAGACAGAGGCCGCCAGTTGCAGAAATGGAGAGAATCCAGATGGGACCCAAGAGGGAATGAGCATGCCCATCAGGGCCCCGCCCAAGCACAGACCCAGGATGCACAGCACCGCATCCCTGGTTTGTCAGCTTTAACCAGATAGAGTACTTTCCTGCTACTGGGGAGGAGCCTGAGTGGATGCCAAGGAAACCTGTTTATTTTTTTTAAATCTGCATTAAAACAGCTCTGCTTTCAGCAAGGAGTAAGCGCCTCTTTCTTTCTGAGAGAGCCCTCACAAATAGCAGAAAGGACGCTTTTGCAAACCTTCATGGGAATTAAACCCACAATCCGGGCACACGCTTGTTTAACAAGTGATAATTAACTGCTGACAATATAATTTCAGCTCAGAAGAAATGTGTTTTTCATTAAGAAGGAATCAAAGAGACTCCCATGTGGGGAGTGGGTCTTGCCTGCAGGAGACTCAGCTCCTCTGGAGACATGGGTTTGGGTGATGTCCTGTATTTATAGCTCTCTCTGTCATGGGGGCATGTGCCTCAGAGGTGACTGGGATTTCCTGTGTCCCACAGACAGGGGGTAGGGGAGTCTCCAGAGGGGTCTGAACCTGCTCCCTTGCGTCCCAGGGAACTACACTTCCGTCCTGAGTGGTCCTACCCTATCCATGGGCTTCTCTGCAAAGATAGGGGGGCAGAGACAAGAGTCTAGAAATTTTGGGGCCAGCTAGCTGGCCTATGCAGTGGTGAATGATGACAGATGTTGCCTCAAAGTAGAAAGCTGGTGTGACACCAAGGTTGCCATCCAATCACACACACACACACACACACACACACACACACACACACCCCACAGAGCTTTCTTCTATCACACACATACTAAGTGAATAAGTAAATAAATAATGTTAGCAGTAATGTCCACACTATGCTATTATGAAAAGAATCTCTTTTTCTAACCCAAGGACCAGCAAGGCTCTGCCCTCTCTGAGTCCCTTGTGCTCCCTGTGGCTGTCCAGCACTTGAGGTTACAAGCAGAGTGTCCTGGAGACTGAGGTGGAGAGCTACTCCAGAGTTCAAAGGCAGCATCTTCGGAGGTGACAGGTCCTCCTTCTTCTGAGTGCTTGAGACTGGGACCTACTCACCTGACTGTGGCCAACTGCAACCTGTGGGATATTCTGTTTTCATTTTCACTGATAGATTTTTTTTCCCAATGGTCCCCAGGGTTCACACCCTTCCCATGTCCTCCCAGCTGTGCCTCCTATACAGATAGCCTCTGCTCGAATGCTCTGTGACATCCCCAGCCTCGGCTCAGCAACAGGGCAAGGCTGTCCTCCTTTGGCATTTTCGTTCTACTTCCATCCTGGTTAGGTTACTATTGCTTTGATGAAACACCATGGCCAAGAGAAACTTGGGGAGTTTATTTGGCTTATATTTCTTGATTTGTAGAGTGAAAAATTATAAAAATCATTATATAAAATGTATATAGGCTTTTCTTTAGGCCTCACTTTAAAGGGCATGGAAAATTTTCTCTGAAGCAAGCTAAAAATGTAGACTGGCTGGTTTCAGGAACCAGCTAACCAAAAGGGAAGAGAGGAATGCAAGCCATCTAGGTGGGGCTGAGAAACTAGTGACCACGATGACAGGGCAGGGCCGTGTCCAGAGCAACTGAGAAATAGTTGAACAAGTGACATGGCAAGACCACATGTTTGAGAAGAATGAATATACAGAGTGTTTTTCACTTGACCCTGACTCACTTAGGTTGGGTTCTTCTGGAATTTTCTGCTATTTTTATGTTATGTTTCCTTGGTAACCCTCTCACCCCCCTTGGTTTGTGGTTCTGCTCTATATAAACCCTCCACTCCCTGCCCACGAGGTCGACACTCCTCTGCCCCTGCGTGGGTCACAAGTCTCGGCCTCAGTTGACTGATCCCGAAATATACCTCTTGTTGTTGCATCAAGAATGGTGTCTTCTGAGTTTCTGGGTGGCTGCAAATGCCTGAGGCTTGAGGGAAGTCCTCCCTTTGTGGGGGCCGGGGGGTGTGTGTGTGTGTGCGTCTTACAGATTCACCATCTACTGAGGGAAGCCAAGGTAGGAACTCAAACTCCGCAGGCTTCTGGAGGAAGTGTTGCTTACTGACTTTTCCCCCAAGCTTCTTCAGCCTGCTTTCTTACAGAACCCAGGACAACTGGCTCAGGGGTGTCACTACTCATGATGGTCTGAGCCTTCCCCACCAATCACTAATTAAGAAAATGCCCTACAGGCTTACCTGCCTGTAGCCTTAGCCTATGAGGACATGGTCTCAATTGAGGGTCCCTTCTCTCGAATGACTTTAGCTCGTATCAAGTTGACATCATCCTAGCCAGGTCAGTGTCCATCCAGCGGGACATGCAGCTCTAAGGCCCAACTCAAATGTCCACTCCATGATGACTCCTGGGGTCTGTGTCTGCATGGACCCTGAGCTCAGAGATCTGTCCCTGGGGCACCTTACACAACAGAGCTACAGACCTGCCCGTGAGCTGCCTCAGTTCTCATCTGCAGGTGACTTCATTACTTCTGTTTCACTCCTAAGGCTCAGCTGGGATATAGATTGACCCAAAGAACAAGGAAGTGCAGAGTCCAGACACAGACCAGATCTGGCCAGTCCGAAGTCCTGGACAACTGATGAGGTTGTATCTTTTTCTCCTTTAATGCTTATCAAAAACCCAGCATGTGGTGGCATCTTTAGTTCACATCTTTAGTTCACATCTTTAGGTCACTCTTGTCGACCCTTGATAAAAGAGTGCTCACCCACCCACACATGGCCATGGTGTCCCAATACACACGTGCAGATACCATTCATTCTCAAGGGCTTAGTGAGTGTGCCTGCTGTTCCTCAAGGTAGAGCCCACACGTCAGCCATGAGTGCAGAGCCTGACCCTTGTTCCCGTCTACTTCCCTAGTGCCTGCTCCTGGATGGTCTGGTGCTTCCTCAGACGCACCGGACAGCAGTAGGTGGAAGCAACTCAGTTCCGCAGCTCTGATGTTTGCTCGTTTGTGAACAGCTAGAATGGAAAGAGACACCCCTGAAGACTGTGAGGGCTGGGGCTGGGGCTGTAACTTGTAGCGGCATATTGTCCCCACAAATTGGGAGGAGCTAAGGTGGGAGGAGTAAGGAGAGGAAGAGGAGGAGCTAGGGAGGAGCAGAGATGTAGGAGTGATGGATGACCACGCATGTATCAAGAGCAGTCCTGGGTAACAACTTATATCTAGGTTAGTTAATGGTGTGGGCATCTTGTCAACTGAGCATTATCAAACTTACAAAGCCTTTGGATAATCTAAGCATTAGAGTCTCATTTCTACCTGGCACGGCTTGGATGGTGGGATGGTCTGGGCTAAGCCCAGCCCTGTGGAGACAGCGTGGAAGATTGGCAGAGCCCTCTCCCATGCTGGTGTCTCGTGGGTGCCAGGGCAGGTACTTCTGGCCATCCTGAGCCGGCAGCCTGAGGTGAGCAGCTGCGGGAACATGCCGACACTCATGGCCACAGGCCTTGTCTAGTCGGGAAGATGGCGGCTGATTAAGAACAAGCTAGATTGGGAGCCGCTGTTTTAAATATCTCCCGCAACAGCAACTTGAGGGTGGCAGTATGACTGTGAATCTGAATAACCCAAGAAGAGAGGGTCCCTGTAGTCATGGGAACTAGACAGTAGAAAATTTGCCCCCCCCCCCCATTCTCCCACAAATCACTGAACCTGTCATGTTCTCAGCCAACTCCTACTAAGCACCTACTATGTGCCAGCTACCATATTGGACACTATCCTAATTTTAATTCTGATACTGTGTTAAAACACCCTGACAAAAAAAAAGCAGCCTAGAGAACAACGTGGTCCACTACAGTAGGGAAGTCAAGGCAGGGAGTTCAGCTGGTCATATCACACCCACTGTCAGGAGCAGAGAGAGAATACATCCTTATACTTACTCGCTTGCTCACTTGCTTGCTCACTTGCTTGCTTGCTTGCTTGTCGTAGCTCCATCTGTCCATGCATATACAGTTCAGGACACCCTGCCTAGGGATTAGTGCCACCCACAGTGGGTCAGGACCTCTCATATCAAGTAACTTAAGATAATTCTCTCCCAGCCATGTGCCCGCAGGCCAACCCATTGTAAACAGTTCCCCACCAAG
Source organism: Arvicanthis niloticus (assembly GCF_011762505.2). NCBI lineage: Eukaryota > Metazoa > Chordata > Mammalia > Rodentia > Muridae > Arvicanthis > Arvicanthis niloticus. Next base: position 23,346,101 of record NC_047662.1, read on the forward strand.
ACTCTTCCCAGATGAGTCTAAGTGGTATCAAGTTGGCAGTCAAAGCCAACCATCACAGACACCAAAGCCACTGTGAAGAAGTAGAGCGGCCCGGTCCTTCCTGGGCACTGTGACAAGCAGACACCTGATCCAGCCCTAGTGGATTCCCCTGATAGGTGGTGCATCTGGCGATCTGGGGTCACAGAGGATGTGACCAAGGCTCAGGCGGAGAGCACCCGATGCCCTTAGTCCCAGGTCATGTGTGTCCTCAGACCTGAGCTCTGTCCTTAGCTTCCTTGGGTGACTCCAGTGTTGGCTTCCAGCCAACCTTCACACCCCAGCCTCAGGAAAAAGTGCTAGAGGAGAGGAGAGGAGAGGAGAGGAGAGGAGAGGAGAGGAGAGGAGAGGAGAGGAGAGAAGAGGAGAAGGAAGGGGAGGGGAGGAGGGGACGGGAGGGGAGGGGAGGGGAGGGGAGGGGAGGGGAGGGGAGGGGAGGGGAGAGGAGAGGAGAGGAGAGGAGAGGAGAGGAGAGGAGAGGAGAGGAGAGGAGAGGAGAGGAGAGGAGAGGAGAGGAGAGGAGAGGAGAGGAGAGGATGGCTCACCAGGATCCATGCTGAGTTGGAGCAGATCTGCTTTCCTGGATCTGAGGCTCCTGCTCTGTGAATTCTTTCCCTTCATGTTCAGGCAGAGCACATCATCATGTATCCATTTGTGTATCTGTGGAATGATTTATTTGCTACCTCCATCCATTTTCATATCCATCCATCCCGCTGCCTTTTCAACCGCCCCTTTCACGTGCTGTCTATTTTAATCGTTTGTCTGCGTGCTCATTCTATCTGTTAATTTATTAACATGGCTTAATTAATCTCCAATCTCATTTTCAGTCATTCATTCATTCACTCATTTATGCCCTCACTCATTCATTCACTCATTCATTAATTCACTCATTCATTCTGTCATTCACTCATTCATTCACTCACTCATTCATTCATTCATCCATTCACTCACCCATTTATCCATTCACTCATTCATTCACTTGATCATTCATTCTCCCTCCCACTGTCAGTCTTGGTGCTCCCCTTTTCACTGAATTATTCTTTGATACTTCATTTTTCTGGCGCATTCATCCCTGAGCACACTCACTTTCTTGCCACCTCATTCATGCTTTCATTCCTTCCACCTTGGTTCATTCACTAATTCTCCAAATCACAAATAGGCTGGCTACAGCAGCTCTGTCAATGTATTCCAACGGTGGGGCATCTGCATTGATCTTCCACGGCCCTCCCAGCATGCTTTGGGCGTTGCACTGACTAGGGTTTCCCTCTTTTTTTGCATACATTTTTCTTTAAGCCTCAGTGGAAGGGAAGCCTGCAGTGACAGGACACCAGACACTGACACCATCCAGGTCCAGGCCTCCAGGGAAAGTGAGAGAATGCTACCCGTGATGACTAACACTAGCTGTCAATGTGACAGGGTCTGAAATCACCCGGAGACAGACCTCTGGGCATGTCTGTGAGAGATTTTCTAGATTGGATTAATCCAGGTGGGTAAATAAAAGGGAGAAACTGAGGCAGTTACCAGGAACCATGGTTCTCTGCCTACCAACTGCTGGTTGGATGTGCCCGCCCACCTCACACAGAGCTTGCCTTCTGCACCTTTTTCTATGCTTGCTCACACACGCCCCCTAGTGACAGAACCCGAAACAGGTTCAAAGTCTGAGGCTGGTTGGTCTGGGAAGGAAAGCTGGAGATTGGGGAGGAGGGGTGGGAAGGCAGTGAAGGCTGTGTTAGGAATTAGTTCTGGGGAACCAGCACCTGCCACTGGTTTGGAGCTACTCCCAGGAGAAAGGTATTGACTCCCAGGCGTTAGGTCACACCACACAGAGCAGTAGAGTTACATGGCAGCTGGAGGCTGGACGTTGGTCTTGGACTAGTGTAGTCCAGGTAGAACTTTGAACATCAGCAGGCTCATGAGGAACAACAGCTCCTGCCTCCTCTCTGTTCCTCTCCCATCGTTCATCTGGCCGCACTTGAACACTAACATTCTACTCTGAAGGATCCACAGCTACCAACTTCCTTGACAGCTTTGCTTTATGCATTGGGGAAACTGAGGCCCGGACAAGGGCTATCACAAGTTCAAGGTCAACTGGGTCTCCACTAAAGAGTCTAATAGAAGTTGGCCCCCTCTCTTCGTTCAAAGGGGATGGGGTCGTCTACCCTTGCCTACAAAGTGATTTCTAGAACAAACAGGTAACGTGCCGCTGCTGTCTTTGAAAGCTCACATTCATTTGCCCTGGGGCGTCTTTTCATTTTTAACACAGTTCCCCGCCCCCCAGCCCCCAACTCTGCCCCAACACATATACTTAAAAGGCACATTTGTGGATCCAAAGTGGCTGTCAGTTTCCCTCCCAAAGAGACGCATGTGATCTTTTACCCGAGTGATCATAGCACGCCATCGCTATTGATGTGATCAGACCTAATCCCATCAAGAGAGCCCTGCAGGGGAGCAGTGGGACTGGGGAGAACTCCAGTTGCTACACATCGCTGTGGACCCTTAACAAACTTCAAATGAGAAAGAAAAGAACCTTCTTCTCTTCTTTCCTTTTATTTTTTATTTGGTTGTTTTATGACTATTTTTTATTTTAATATTTGACACAGAGTCTCATAGCCCAGGCTGACTTTAAACTCGCTATGGAGCCAGGGATGGCCTTGAACTCTTGATCTTCCTGCCTCCGCATCTTCTGCATGCTGACTTTACAGGATGCTCCACTACACGCAGCCAGAGGCCATGCTCTCTAAAGGCCACCTTCCGTTCAGAATAGTCTTTGAGTGTGAACACAGGTTAAAGCAGGGAAGGTTAATGCTTGGTCAGTATTTAACGTGTTCTTTCTCAGAGACCCTGCTTCCTGGGACAGCACACACCAGCAAATTTTCTTTGCAGCTGGAGTTTGCCCTTTTTTTTGTACCTGGAGAGTCCTGTGCCTGCTGCTAAGCCAGTAGACAGTCTAGGACACAGGGATTCCATTTCAAAAATCTCAGCACCACTCATGAGCTATAAATAATCCACCTTTTCCTGAGGATCTACTGTGCACAAAAGTGCTGTGCTGAATACGTCTGAAAAGGCGCTCATGACCTGGGATCCAGACCACCCTCCCCGAACAACGTAGAGGCCTCTATGTCATCTCCCATTTTTCCGTGCTCTTGACTGTCAGCAGAACTGCCCATTAGGACTTCCTGACTCAGCACCGTTTACCTCTGAATCCCGCCTTGCCCCATCTGTGCTTGTGGACAGATGACCCTGAGAAAGAAGGACGGTATAGAGAGGGGTCTCTTTGTTCTCTGATGGGAACATGGGGGCTCCTTGGCTCTGGATTGTCACAGCAGGCTACCTCCTCCCCGGAGGAAAGAGCCATGTCCTAGCTAATGTGACCCCAGATGGCAGGGACTCTAAGCGGCTTTATCAGTTATTTTTCTGTTGCCAGAATAAAACATCTTGACCAAAAGACAATTTAAGAAGGAAAGAGTTTATTTTGGCTTATGGTTCCAGGGGGATGAGACTTCATGGTGTTGAGAAGGCAGGCAGCAAGCTCCAGTCATGGCAGTAGGAGCAGGAAATTGAAAGATCACGTCTTCAAAGGCAAGCATGAAGCAGAGGGAGAGCAAACAGGAAGCAGAAAATGGCCCATCTCCCGTGACACACTTCCTCTGGCAAGGCTGCACCTCCTAAATCTCCAAAAATAGCATCACCAACTCTGGGGTGCAAATCTCCAAAAATAGCATCGCCAACTCTGGGGTGCAGTATTCAAATGCCAGAGCCTATGGGGGACATTCTCATTCAAATCCCAACAGGGCCCCTGATATGGAGTTGATATGGGAGAATCCACTGGTGGAGACATTCTAGAAAATGGCCTGCAGGTCATCCATGGTGCCTGGGCCAGGAGTCACTGACCATTGCTCACCCCAGGATGTGTTTGGGGTCCTGGGCATCTCTGTTCTCTGGACATAACCAGATTCTGTGAGATATAATAAGACGCTGTGGCCATGCCTGGACTTGATCAGCCAACACTTCTGAGGGTCCAGGCGTGAGTCAGGGACAAAACAGTGAAGCCCCCAGATAAATGATAAATGGCAGAGTGGGCCCGGAGTCCTTGCCCTGCTGGCTCTGCCACCACAGGAGCTCATCCTGTGCTGCGGGGATTCTGTCATCAAGTGTAATAGCTCTCAACCTCGTAATCAGAGCAGCTGTGACTAACTGCAAGAGACCCTCAAGCCCGGGACTGTGGACATTAGACAAAGCCATCAGGGTAGCCACTCTCCCATGGGGACACTGGTGTCTTTATAAGAGGAAGCAGAGAGACTTGAACTCACAGGAGGTGTGAGGCAGGTCATCGAACCCTCACCTGAGAGTCCAGTTGCTCCGTTAGCAAGTGCTAAGACTACAGGAAGTAGACATTGACTGAAGAGGGGAGTCCACCTATGCAGGTTTTGCGGGGGCTGTTAGCCATACTGGCTTGTAACTTTGTAGTGATACAGGTGTTTAGGGGTCACCAACACCTTGTTAAGTAACCCCTATCCTACATCCCCACAAGAAATTCAATGCATCACCAGCTAGCCTTGGTTAAAACCTTTTTTTTTTTTTTTTTAAATCTGTCACCGGTGCCTGGTCTGAGGGAAACAGGTGTTGTCAATGCCTCCTCAGGGAAGGTCACACAGCCCCTCCTCCTGCGCTGGCCTCTGCAGCTGCCCAGTGCCAGGCATGCTGCATTCACACCACCCGCTGGCCTCGGCCTTTCTTATCTGTGGATCTGAGACTGGGTGAGGGGAGGGAAATACGGAGACAAATGGAGCAGAAATCACAGAGTCCCATGAGGATCCCAGCTCTTCCCCCAAGAAATGAGCCGTTTTACACAAATTAACTCACACACAGTCCATATCCGAAGCAACCGCCGCTGCCAGTGAGAGCCATCGCCTTAGTCAGCATGTTCAAGTCCAGCTTTAATCTGTCCATCAGGAGCAAAGATGCCTCCTTGGGAGCTTTCTAACTGAGAACAAATGCCTCATTACATTAAACATTAACCCAAGCGCAGGGTTGATGTCAGACAAATGAAGTCATTACCGGGAAGGCACAGTGGTCCTCAGAGGGACTGGCGGCCATCTGACACCTTACAAATGCACTCGGCTATCCTGTGATAGAAGTGGCATTGGGGGATGTGGGGAGCTGTCACCCCATCTGTGGTCACAGTTGTACCTGGGATTTGAGCTCTGGTAATTGCCAAGGTCTGTTCGTGCCCGTAAAGAGCTGAAGCTCAGTGCTGTGCACGGGAAGCCGGGTTTAGCCTTTGCTTTGGTGTGAGCACGTCACACATAAAAGTTCACGTGTCGGGGGTTGGGGAGCTGACTCTGTGCTGGGGATGCAGTCAGATACCTGGAGCTCACTGGCCAGCCTGGCCTACCTGGTGAGCTCCTGGACAGCAGGAAACTCTGTCTTAAAAAAACATTCTGAGATTGGGCACAGGTCCCCAAGCCTGGTGACCTGAGTTTGGTGAAGCCCATGTGATGGAAGGACAGAACAACGTCCCAAAAGTTGTCCTCTGCCCTCCACAGGAGCACCATGGCAAGCTAACTTATAAACCATCCACGCAAACCAGAAGTGATAAAATGTAATAATACACAAAACAAAAAACAAGCAAGCAAAACAAAACAAAATCCAGTTGTACGGTGCCTGAGTGACAGCAGCCAGGGTTGTATCATGGCCTCCAGGCACACAGGCACCCATGTGCACAGGCACATGTGCCTACATACATGCACATGCACACTTACATGTAAACACAGAGTTCACACGTGGGAGGCTTAACTCCAAAATTCATATGTTACATTGATTGGGTGGTTAAAATTAGATGATATTATAAAAATGTCACCCCATGGCATTAGTGGCTGGTCACATGATGGTTTTGCTATGTTGTACCACAGCATGAAGTCTCCCAGAAAATGCTGGCACCGTGCACTTGGACCACCCAGATGCTAAAACCATGAGCTAAATCAAGCCTCTGGGTTTTTTTTTTTTTTTAAAGATACTTTTTTTTTTTTTTTTTTTTTTTTTTTTCAGAGCTGAGGATTGAACCCAGGGCCTTGCACTTGTTAGGCAAGCACTCTACCACTGAGCTAAATCCCCAACCCCTCCTATGTTTTGTTTAATCAGTGACCTTGTCTCAGGTGTTTGTTACAGCTGACTAAAGCGGGCTCTGCAGCAGGAGGGCAGGAGGAGGGGCAGGGCAGGACTCAGAACCCAAGGTCCATCTCCAGGCATTCCTTATCTTAGAGGACTTGGGGCAGCTCCAGCCCCATCCTGCCAAGCTGAGCACTGTGCCCAGCCTTTTGTGAGCATTGAGTTTATCAACTTTTATGGAAACCAGGCAAATGGGTATTTGGGGCTTAGACATACAGATGAGAAAACTGAGGGTTAACCAGCTTACTGAGGTCACTTAGTTTGTAGGGACAGTGGGAAACAGATCAGGTTGCAGACCTATGGGGAAGTCACAGCCCTACACACTGCCACTCTGGTGCTTTGTCCTCAGAGCCTCTAACTCTCTCATCCAGGACCCATGAGACCACTTGCCACCAAGGCCAAGGGGTCAGAGCTCTCTCTAACCCCAGGAGCAGACAATCATAAGGCAGACCTCAGACCCAAGAGCCCATAGACCTTGACTGAAAGGTGTCTGTCACCAGTAAGGAACTAAGGAACAGTTTCTTCAACACAGCTCAGCCCCTGGGTCCTCTGTCTACCCAGCTGGACTTGGACAAAAGGTCTTGAAAGGTAGAGGAGCAGAATGTCCCTTCCTCGAACTGCTGTCCCAGCACCATGTTCCTCCCCTCCACTGCTCTCACAGACAGCTCATACCTGGGGTGTCCTGAGAGCTAGCTCACTCCCAAGAGCAGAGACAGGCAAAAGAGGGGTCTGGAGATAGGCTGGAAGCCACTGGGAGGGTGCAGAGAAAACCCACAGAAAGAGGTGTTCTCAGTGAGTAGCACGCACATGCCAGGTGTCACCATATTGAAGATTTATTCTCATCTAAAAATAAAACAGCTAGAGAGAGGTTGTGACTAGAGCCAGGTGGAGAAACTGAGGCTCACAGCTGCCGAGTGCTTTGCAGAGATTCTCGCCACAAGCGTGTGACTCCAAGAGTCCTAAAAAGGGATTTGATGACACACACTTGCAATCCCAGCATGGGACATGGAGACAGGAGTTTTTTTTTTTTTTTCAGAAGTCTAAGGTAACCCTTGACTACACGGTGAGTCTGAGACTAGTCTGGGCGGATGAGATTCTCTCTCTTGAAATCTCATGCTGGGTCAGAAGAGCTTCACAGAGTCTGTGTAAGGAGAAGGGTTGTGGCTCTGGGAGAGGGACAAGCCCTTCAGAGACAAGCAGGGCAAGTGTTGTCTTCAAATATTAAAAGTGCTGCCTTGGGGCTGAGGAGATGAGAACTGTCCTCCGTGTGGTCCAAAGGAAGGATTTCCCAATAGTCATAGCTGCCTAGAGAGAGAACAGGCTACCTCAGCGGGTGGTGATCTCCCCATCATTGGGGGCATGCAAGCAGAAGTTGGATGACTGCTACCCATTGGGAGATGCTATGAGGGCAGAGCAGGCTTGATGCCCATGGCTACAGATAGAGCAGGACAAATGGCTTCGCCTCTGGTTCTCTTATAACTTGGAAATGCTAACAGCACTTTCTACTTTATTATGACAATGAGGTAATTCGTGTGACTTTGCCTGTCCCTGCTTCTGTGGCATCAACACCGAGTCATTGATAAACAACATGTACTTATTACTTATAGTCACAGTTCCTGAGGCTGGGAAGTTCAAAATCTAGGTGCCAGGCACTAGCAGGTTTGGTGTTAGATGAGGGCTTGGTCTCTGATGCTATGTCCTCCAGGGGGGACAGAGTCTGTGTGTATCCTCACTTGGGTGAGATGGGAAAAGACCATGTGCCCAGTACTGGGTCACTTCCCTTGAGGCCTCATGCACAGCATGACCTCTGGGGTGGCAGCACCCAGCATGCGAACATGGTGGGGCACAGACAGGCAAGCACAGGAAGCATGGCGCCTTGAATGAGGCTGCTGACCACTAACTGCTGAGGGCAGCTGGGCACGCTCGGATTTCCATTGTCAGCGGTTTATTTGAATTGAAATGAAGGTGTCAAGAGATTTCTCTATCCTTTGCCCCTCACCTGCATTCAGAATCTTCAGAAATCACTCAATTTCCCCACAACACCTTCTCCATAGAATCAGGGGGAGCCCCTCTTTGGCTGGCCCAGAGTCCCAGCTGGCTTCCCTTGCTGAGGTCCTGGGTGTGGAGGTCTGCTTTGCTTCCTGATCCTCTACCATTAACACACGCATATATGGAAGATTGCCATGGGTGCTGTGGGGCTGTTTGGAAGCTGTCAGGTCACGGATGTGAGGGAACAAAGACCCAGAAGGGAGAAGAAAGGCTGCCTCAGAATGGTGGGGTACTGTGGGGGTGGGTGTCTGTCTTCTGTGCAGGCCTGATTCACTCTTTCACAAAAACCCCCTTCGGCATCTTCTCTGGATTCAGAAATGAAGTTCAGCCTCAGCCGCCGAGGACAATAAAACTCAACAGAGAGTCTCAAACTGCCGCGGAAATCCACTCTCTCCCAGCATGCAACCCAACCACGCTGCACCTAGTCAGAAAGGCAGCTCAGACCATGGCCCCTCCTTAGCCACGACCCACTTCCTGCTGATTAACACGTTTAATTTCCATGGGCTCTCTGCATTTCTTCCTGTGAAAGTGTGCTTTGGAGTTATGAAATAGCCATCAGGTGGCTTTAAGTCAGTTACACTCTAACCAAGTAGAGAGAAGCGTCGGGCTTGGAAGGTATGTCGGGGAAGCAGAGAGGTGCAGGCACCAGGGGACACTGTGGCCAGGCCACCGTCTCAGCTGTGTGTGCGGTATTTCCTACTCGAGGTATTTCCTACTCCTGTCCCCAGGGCTCTACCCCAGTATGTGAGAAGAGTGTCTTGGCCATTCTTTGTGGTGGGGTAAACATCTGTCCCGACAAGGGAGGTAGCAGGTCCTTGTTTTATTGCCTGCTCCTTCTGAGTTCTTTTAGCACTAAACAACTATACTATCTCTTGCCACTATCCAGCCCCAGGGGCAGACTTCTGGTAGATGGCCTTTGAGCTGTATCCAAACACAGGACCTCTTCTCTCCTCCTGTCTTTCTCGCTCCGTCTCCCTCTGCCTCTCTTTCTCTCCCCTCTGTTAGTGTGCACGTGAGCATGTATGCATGAGTTCATACACACATGTGTGTGTTAATGATGGAGAGGGTTTAGATGCTTTGGAGAATACAAGTCACTCTTCTAGGCCAAGCTCATCATGAAGGAGCACAGCAAGCCTGGCTGACAACCTCTGGATCAGGGCAAAGTGGGACTTGCCAAAGTCCTAGCTCTGTCACCAAGGTCCAGATCCTGCAACCACACTGGCCTCCCAACCCAACTCTGCAATTTCCTGTGAACAAGGTCTTGAGAAGCATCTCCTAGGGACCAGTTTTCTTGTCTCTAAGGTGCTGTCTGAGTATCTCTTACGAGAATGCTGTCCCATTCAGTGAGGATGGAGATGACCCTGCAGCACAAGGTCATGTGGCATGGTAAAGTCAGCTAACCAGTTAGAAATCCTTATGTTTGCATCTCTGGGAATACTCTACCCCTGGTTAAGGCACCCTTGTGTGTATCATGGTGTGGAGCCTGAGGCTTGGCACCTCCGCTGCTGGCCCCACAAAGGGAAGGAGCCAGAGCAGAAGCAAGGGGAGAGCAGTGCATCCTGAGATTGGCCACTCTAGATGGCCGTCTGCTCTGTGTGATCCATAGTTCACTCATTTCCTGGCCGTTTGTGAAGAAAATGTTTTCTAAGTCCAGAAAGCTGACTGGGGACAGAGTGAACTCCCTAAGGGCCCCCCCCCCCAACAACCAATTTGGTATAAATATCTGACAATCGGAGTCCCACCCCCCAAGTCCACATAAAGATAGAAGAAGAGAACTGACTCCATAAAGCTGTGCTCTAACCTCCATATACTTGCTATGGTGTGTGTGGCTGCCTACACACACGCACACGAGTGAATGAATGAATGGATGAATGAATGAATGAATGAATACATGAAAGAATATACTGGAGCTAAGAGAATTAGTAACTCAAGTAGCAAAGCATACAAAGGGTCAAAGCTTTTATGGCACATAGTAGGGTTAGGTTTTTTTGTTTTTGATTTTTTGTTTTTTTGGGTTTTTTTTTTTTTCTTAGTTGCATATGAAAGGCTTCCTGGCCCATGCTTTGTCTTTTACATGAAATTCTTCATAAAACCTTATGAACTGCGTGTTCCATAAGAATCTTAAATCTCTAAATTAAGCCAGGGGTGTGTCTTAATATTATAGTGAGCCAGGGATTACACTCTAGGGTGCCTCTGTATCTGCTCCAGCCAGTTCTAGTCTGCTACTGCAGGAGTGAGTGGTGGGGGTGGGGCTCCCATACTTCCAGATACTCAGGAAGGCTCTTACTGAGACCAGAGTGAGGCGTGAAATTAGTCACAGGAGCAGGGCTTCTGTTCATTAGCAGGACCTGGTCTCCTCGTATGAGAGTCACATGGAAAGTACCAGCTGGGTGCAGTTCAGATGCTTGACGCCTCCTCAGCCCCACCCTTCCCTGCTGTGCGATTTGGGGCAAGTCACTGTCTCTCTTAGGCCTGCTTCAGTTTCATCAGCCCTACCATCATTCATCATGATTATGGAGATGAACCACGGAAGCTACACATGGGCACCCAGATGAGGGTAGGGGGGGAAGGGTGAGGGCAGTGGTAAGCCCTGGGGCCTGAGAGTAGACCCAGGCCTTAGGCTCCGCCCCAAGCTGTGAGATCAGCCAAATATCTCATATGGGGCCCAATATCTTTGCCACTAACTCACCACCCAAATCTCTCAGCAGCCATAAATCATGTTTAATAACACACCGCCTTGTAATTACCTCAGAGCCTCATGGGAACTGAGAGGCACTTCAGACATGGTGAACTCATTACTGTCAGGTCAGCCTGTTGCCCTCTGGGAGCAGGCTGGATTTCACGCCCAGGCTCTGCCTGCTGCTGTAGACTAGCTGTAGACTCTGGGGACCAGGTGCTGACATTTGCGAGGTGACATACATAGGATAAAGCAGGGAGCCAGGGATGGGAAAGGACTGACTCATGAGACTCCATTGGATGAGTCTGGAGGTCAAAGAAAGTCACGTGTCAGCAAGCCAGTGGAGGAGGGCTGTGTGTGTCCCCTGTTCCTCTCACAAGGACCCTCATGATCTGTAGGGTCCCCTGAGGAACCGTGGTGATGAGGTTACCTCTCATCTCCCAGTCTGGCTCCCCCTCCACTCCCCTTATGGCCTCTTCCCTCCTGCTTCTAATGTGCCCCTCCCAGCTTCCTGCTTTCACACTCCAAATTCAACACACACATCTGAGGCTTGGACGCTAGGAGATGCGCATGAGACCAACCCTGTGGCGTTTGTCTTTCTGGGTCTGCATTCCTTGATTCAGTATACTTTCTAGTTTTGTGTCCTTGCAATTTTCATTTTTTTTCTTTACAGCTCAATTCATGTACATGTAGTGCACTTTCATAATCCGTTCCTTGGATGATGGACATCAAGCCTGGCTCTATTTACTTAGTGAGTAGAGAACAGCAGTGAACAAAGAAGATCAAGTACCAGTGTAGTAGGACAGTCTTTTAGGTCTAGGCCCAGGAATGGTATAGCTGGGACCATATTGTTGTTCTATATTTACCTTTTTAAGGAACCACCAGACTGATCCCCATCTAGGCTGGCTGAACGGGCTGACACCCTGCCCAACAGTGGACAAGTGTCCCCTTTCCCCATATCCTCACCAGAACTTGATGGTATTTGTTTTCTTGATGACACCTGGGCTAAGATGGATGCTCAGGTTTTTATTTGCATCTCTCTAATGGCTAATAAAGTTAAATACTAAAAAATAATTTTTTTAGTATCCATTTATACTTCTTTTTTAAAGCATCATTGTCCAGTTACTTTATTTTGAAAAGTTTATTTAATTTTTATTTATGTGTATGTGTCTGTGTGAATGCATGCCACAAGTGTGTGGGTGCTGTGGAGGCCAGGAGAGGGTGCCGGATCCCTTGGAGCTGGAATTATAGGAAGGGGATCAGCAGCCACTTATGGGCCTGTAATCCCAGCATGTGGAGATTGAAGAAGGATCAAGAGTTTAGGGTTGTCCTTGTTTATCCGGTGAGTTTAAGGCTAGTCTGGGCCACGTGAGACCTTGCCTCAAAAAACAGAGATCGAGAGAGAAGAGAGGGTCGAGACCATAGGAAAAGAAAAACAAACAAAAAACAAAACCAAAAACAACAACAACAAACCCAGACCCTAGTATTCACACTGCTTTCTCAGTAACTAATGACTCTTATCCCAAATCTAGACTCTTGAAGTTACTGAGCTAGAAGTACCTTCAAAGCCAGGTCTGGCCCCCCAAGCTGTGGTTTGTAATACTGTTCTTCAACAAAAGGGACCGGGATCCTTAGAGAGCTGGCAAGCTCTAGGGCTCAGAAACGGAGCCTGCAAGATGAGCCCGGAACATCGTGTGCCTGGAGCATAGCAATGATAAGTGGCCCAGGGCACAGGAACATGATGAGCTTCAGAGATGACAAATAAATAATGTAGTATCGACCAGTGACCCAAAGAATAAAGATCATGAGTCTACAGTGACAGAAATAAATAATTGAATAAAATATATATACATGAGAGAAAAGGAAGCTAAAACTCCCAGCAAACGACTTAACAAATAATTTATAACGCCTCCTCCAGAGCTGGAGGCTGACCTTGACCTTGAAGTGAGGACCTTGCTTAGTGCTCTGATTTTAGGAAGGGTGATTTCTGATTTCTGGGAAGGGTGGATAGAGCTGGAGGAGAAGCTCGTGTTTAGCAGAGTCTGCAGAACTCAGTTGAGGTTAAGGTTGCCAGCCACACTAAATGGCGTGTGCTGGTCACTTCCACAGGCTTCTTCTCTTGAACCTCGAAGCCCAGTCTGATCACAAAGACACTCAGGCAAATACAAGTTCTGGAGGATTTACAAAACTCCTGACCAGGGGCTGGGGAGGCAGCTCAGGGCTTACCTAGTACACACAAAACCCTAGCTTCCACCCACAAGAGACCTGAATACAATACATGCTCGTAATCCCAGCATTGTTGAGGCAGAGGCAGGGAAATGCTATTCAAAATACCTGGCTCACATTTCTCAAGCTTCCAAGGTTCTTGGGACCAGAAAAGGACCAGCAATTGAGGGTAGAGATGGAAAAGGAAATGCTGTCCTGATGGGCGCCCGGCTGCGAGGGACAGGCAGAGAAACGGAATAAAGCCGAGAGTTTTGTTAGGAACGAACAAGTATGGCTGCTCATTAGTTTGTTTAGTTTTTTTTTTTTTTTTTTAATTTATGTGTTGTGTGTACGTGTTGAGTGTGTGTGCACGGTATGTTTTGAGTGCATGTGCGCTTGATCATGTATTTTGATCATGAAAAGGCCAGAGGCCAACCTTGGGTGTCTTCCTTAGTCACGCTCCTGCTTATTATTTGAGACAGGGTCTCTCACTGAGCCTGGAACTAATCAGTTCAGCTAGATAGGCCGGCAAGCGAGCTCCAGGAATCCATCCGCCTTCATTTCCCCAGGGCTGGGATCAAGATATGCACAGATGTGTCCAGCTTTTATGTGAGTACTGCAGCTCTGCCCAGCCTTTCACCGGAGCCATCCCTCCCCCCTCCAGCCACCCCTACCCCCTTTACTTTTTAACACAAGAGCTTAGTTGTCCAGTATGTTGAGGTTGGAGACACAGTGTGAGAAAGGGAGTGTGAGTGAACTCTCTGTAGCTTTTATATAAGTTCTTTGTAAATCTAAATTCTTCTCAAGAGAAAAAGATGGTTTTAAGACGTCTTGGTTTGATTCTCTGATGTTTTGCCACAGGAACAGAGGCCCAGTGAGGTTCCGGCTATGTAGGGGCCTCACTGCTCATGCATAGCAGGAGAGATACCGGAAACCCGACCATAGAGGCACAAAGGAGTGCGGGGTTCCGTTTTCAACTTGGGAAGCATTTGGTGGGGCCAAAATGAAGGCCCAACCATTCCAAAACGACATAAGGACTGGCCTTTTCCAGTTTCTTCTTGGTGGTCGGTGTATATACAACTGAGGTCTCACTGGGCCTTTTGTCATGAGGAGCAGACCTAGTCCTCTCAAAGGCCTCATACTCCTACTTTTCCAAGGAGCTTTTCCCAGAATGCTCTGAAGCAATTTTGTACTCATTTCATTGGCTGGAGATATGGATCACATGATCCAGGTAGTAGGCAGAGTACGACAATATTCTCTCCTCTCATTGGCTGAAGTGGGTCACATGAGTACTTCTATGGGCGTGAGAGACTTAAGTTTTAAGTTAGGTTGATTATTGTTCTCAGTTCAATAGGAGTCATGAGCTAGATACCTGAAGGCCATAACCATCAGTGGGCAGCCAGCAGCCTCTGGCGGCCATTGTAGATGAATTGTCATGCTTCTATCATCTCCCCAGACTACACAATGACACATTTCTTGCTGTGACGGGGAAGTGGCAAGCTGAATCCTTGCCGGGAACCCTACAGTGAACCATTTGTTCGCTACTCCAAACTAACACCTGGCTCCAGGCTCTCTACATCCCACATCTGCCCCGCCCCCGTCTGGCTCTCGCTGGTCTGTAGCTGTCTGGCTCTCAAAACCCCTCCCAACCCAGGCTGGGTGAGTGCATCCCTGCAGGGTGCGGAAGGAGGAGGGTGTGATCCCGGTGTTTCTGAAGCCACTTCAGCGCTGAACTCCACTTTAAACCATCTCGTGAATGTGTCACACTCACACCGAGAGCGGGAGCTTTCTTTGAAGTAATCTCTGTAGAGGACTCTTAAGCGGCGCCGATCACAATTCAAGACGCACCTGTCTTTTGACCCAACAATCTGATTTCTTCTGGAGGTTGATATTTCTGAAAAGCTCAAGGGTATGCATTTATGCAAAGAGGATTTCTCTGGCATTATTTGTAACAGGGGGAAAAAAAATGAAAAACAAAACAAAAAAAAAAAAAAAACAAAAACAAAAACAAAACAAAACAAAAAAAAAGAGCACATCGGGAAGCCGGGAAGCAGACAGCCTAAATGTCCGACTGGAGGAGATTGGCTGGATAAGTAATGGCGCTTCCAGACGACTACTTCTGAAGCAGTCATTCCCAAGATTGAGTTTGCTCTCCACGCTCTGCTAGGGGTGGTTCTCCGTGACATATTTTTGAATAAGGAAAACGAGAATGAAAAATATGAACAGCATGGTGTAAAAATACACCATTCATCTTGGTTTGTACACAGATGAGGATCTGGAAGGATGTGCACCTTTGCTGGAAGACCCATGGGGACATCCATCATGTCTCTAAGCCCCATGTGTCTCTCCTTAAGCCGTTTGCGCAGAGATGCCATCCTTTTTTGTCAGCTCCCGAATATGTCCCTAGCAACCCTACCCAACCTTCTACATTACCCCAGCTCTCTGTCCTTGTGCTCACTTATGCCAGTGTGCAAACATGCTTCTAGTTATTTCCAGAAACACAAGGAATAATCCATGCAATGAAATAAGACACAACCATGGCTAGGGATATAGCTTGGTTGGTAGAGTGTTTGCCTAGAATGAACAAAGTCCCGAGCTTGATCCCACATCTCAGGAGACAGAGGCAGGTGGATCAGAAAGCCAAAGTCAAGTGCTGGAGAGATGGCTCAGCAGTTGAGAGCACTGACTGCTCTTCCAGAGGTTCTGAGTTCAATTCCCAGCAACCACATGGTGGCTCACAACCATCTGTAATGGGATCTGATTCCCTCTTCTGGTGTATCTGAAAACATTAATGGTGTATTCACATAAAATAAATAAATCTTGGAAGAAAGGAAGGAAGGAAAGAAGGAAGGAAGGAAGGAAGGAATTAATTCAAAGTCAATTGAACTACTTAGAGAGTTGTAGACCAGCCTATGTCTCAAAAAGAAATTAAATAAAAACAACATAAATTCTCTTTGTACTACACATGTGTTCTCTAGCTTTGCCTTGAAAGCCTTGTCTAGACTCGGCATCCTGACCTCTCCTCTCCTGGTGTCTCCTGACCCATTCATACCTGGACCATATCTCCATTTTATGGAAGTAGCTGGTGGCCAAGCCCTCCTCTTCTCATCCAGTAAGCCGTTTCAGGGCCGTCTTACTCCGCCCATGTAGCTGAGTTCTGCCCTTTGCACCAAGACCCCTCCCACTGTGGCTCATCCTGCCTCCCTGGTGGCTCCCTCTGTTTCCTTGGCTAGCTTCTTCCAGCTCCTCCACCTATAAACCTTGACTGGTCCTGAGCTCTGTCCCATGTCCTGACTTCATTCATTCCTTTGGGGGCTCCACTAGACTGGGTGGCCTTTGCAAGTTGTGCCTATGCTGATGGCTCCCAAGCCGACCCTGAGTTTGTCGCTGACCCCAGGCTGACCCATGGAACAGCACAAGTCACATTTCCATTCAGGAATCTGTTGGGCCACTCAAAGTCCTTCCACTTGCCTACGAGCAGCCTCACACTAAATATCGACATTCTCATAATCTACAGAAGACTTCATAAAAAGAACGAAAAGACAAGCGACTGGGTGGGCCGAGTACTCATGTCCAAGAATAAACAGAATCTTCAAAACTCAACAGTCAGAGAAAAGATGGCAGGAGATTGGGCACGGACCTTGCTTAGAGCTTATATAAAAATAGCACTTTGGCCATGGACTGTAGTAAGCTATCCTTACTCCCTTAAGCCCAGCCAGAGAGATACCAAGGAACTTCTCTACACAGTCCCATCTGATTCTTCTCTCCCAGCAACTGCCTCCAGAACAACAGGTTCATGGCCTTGTGGCCCATGTGGAGTGTCACCGAGATGCAGGTGTCAGTGGCCAACCACCTGCTATGACAAAACTCAGAATCAGGAGCCTTTGACAGCCTAACTGTATTCTCTCCCTCTCTCTCTCTCTCCCTCTCTCTCTCTCCCTCTCTCTCTTTCTCTGTCTCTTTGTCTCCCTCTGTCTCTGTCTCTCTGTCTCTCTGATCACCGTGTGAACTTCAAGCCATGTCACTGAAAACAATGGGCAAATGAATAGAATCCCATGTTAGCTCAGCTAGAGCGAAATAAAAATTGCGACAGCAGATGTCGGTGTGGATGTGGAGAGAGCAATACTGCAGACATTGCAGGTAGGAGTGTGACGCGGTACAGCTGTTGAAAATGAGAGCCCGATGACAGTGCTTCTAAGAGGCTGGCTCACTGCCACTCCTGAAATGTCACCTCCTCCATATGACGACAGTTTCACTGGCAATGAGCTCAAAAAGATTAGGGCCCTGAGCCAAGCCCGAGCATGCCAAGTATCCTGGGGGAGCATTGGATTGCCCTGTGTACTTCTGCACGACGCCTGGGACTATTTTATACGGCAAAGTCACCAGCAGACAGCACAAACTTGCAGACATACTGTGAAATTGGCCACAGGAGATGCTGTTTACAACACGAGAGTCAAGCATGATGCTGTACCTCAGCTGGGAATGTGTGTCTGCTACTCAGGTTTTTCCTGTGTTGCCTAAGCCTCGAGCCTGCATTCGCAGGCTACAGATACTTTCTGCTAGTAGATTTCCCAAATATCGCCATTGTAAGCAGTGGTGTGGGCTCCTTGTATATACCTACACGTGTGTGTGTGTGTGTGTGTGTGTGTGTGTGTGTGTGTAGACAGAGATTGGAGGAGGTGGGCCAGGGGTCGTGCAGTGAGCACCCTTGACAGTAGACAGAAACTCTCCACTTTACTCCTGGTTCTGTTTCTGTTGACAGCTTTCTTGAAGTACGGCATCTCCAGAGGCCCACAGAAAGAAAGGGGGTTTGACTTACTATCTGTTTTTGCTTTTGTTTCCTCTCCTGGCTTTGAATTCTGACAGTTTCCAGAGGAGTATGGCTGGCTCCTGCCTCATGTGGGGGTTGTGCTTGGCACTGTGGGAGCGCATGTGTGGATCAGCTCTGAGCCTGAATGCACTTGGCACTGCTGGCTTTGTCATGCTGAGGCTTTGAGGGACTGTTCAAGAGACTGGCCAGAGGCAGAACAATGGAACCCTCCCGGATGCCTCCTGCTTCGACATGGGGATGAGGGGCCAGGATCTGTATAAAGTCTAAATAGGGAGGCCTGTGTGATGGGGCTGGAGACCCCAGACAGGGAGCTCTTGAGGCATCCATCCATCTGGGATGATGGGTCATCTAGACACTAGCTCCCAGCTCAGGACAGGAGCAACTCAATGGTTCTCCAGTGCAGGGAACTGGCCTGGCTTTTTCTCTTATTACCCTACCTCAAACAAGTGTCCCTCCAGGCCCTTATCTCAAAAATAGGTTTATCTGGGGGTTTAGTAATTAAGACAGGATTGTGGAAGAATAAATAGATGACAGGAAGTTCCTGCCACACAATGATGATGTGCCCAGAGAGGAGTGAGTGAATACCTCACTTTGCCTGTTCTCTCATTCACTCATTCATTCACTCATTCATTCACTCATTCACTCACTCACTTATTCATTCATTCACTCATTCATTTACTTTCTCACTCATTCATTCACTCACTCATTCATTTATTCACTCACTAATTCATTTATTCATTCACTCACTCACACATTTTTACATTCATTTGCTCATAGTTTTTTATCCGCTCATACATTTTTTCCTTCATTCACTCACTCACTCATTCACTCATCGACCCACTAACTTATTCAACCATTCATTCACTCACAAGTCTTTTGAGTTTCAAGTGACAGTGGTAAGTCTGACCTAGGTGAGCCTGGTGTCAGGACATTCAGAGGCTGATGCCTTAGGCAGACAGAGATGGCATTTGGGTCATAGTCTGAGTTAATGACAAAACCCAACGAAGCAGCAGGAAGAAGACCCCGACCTAGTTGCTGAGGACTTCAGAGAATGCCATAGTCTATAGGTAAGGCACAGAGAGAATCTGGCTGAAAATACAGAGAAAGACACAGGGCAAGATTCTAGCCCACACTTCACTGGAAAAAAGACCTAGGCTCTCACCTCCACACCCTCCAGCTGGTCTACCCTCCAGAAACAAAGAGTCCGCTTTGGGTACAAGTAGGGTCTCTTGAGCCTACTTGTAGTAGTGTTGTTCCCTGTGAAGCTCACAGAAGAAGCCAGTGCCTCCCAGGGGCTGCATCTTCCTGGAAACTGTGATGTGGTGCCTCTATTGAGCCTAGAGTAGGGATTTTTGCACCTCTAGGGAAAGAACTACCGTTCAGCTCAGAGCTACCACACAGGCCCTCCAGCTGCACCTTAGCTCTGGCCAGCATGATGATACCATGGCCCTATGTGGGGACAGCTACTGGCTATGGTTGGAACCAATCTACTGCAGTACAGTCCTGGCACATCACCCATTCCGTCAGGCAGAGACCTTCCTATGTGAGTTTACTAAGAGGTAAAAATAATGTTGAGTGTCAGAGATATGAACAGGCCCTTCCTCCAACGCTGCCTGCGACACACAGCTGGGCTGCTTGCTTCTGGGAACAGAGGGGGCAACCTTTTGCTTAGCGCCCAGAGGCTTTATGCAGGGCCTGATATGCAGCTGGGCTTGGCATACAATGAGTACCTAATAATTGCTGTTGACACAGCCTGTGCTGGATTGAACACCTGGCTTCCCCTGCTGCTCGAGCACTACCAAGAGAGGCAGGGGTCCTGGGTAAAGCTCACCTAGCAGCCTCACTGGAATAGAAAAATAGAAAAGATTCTCATTCCAAAGAGTAAATGTCATGGGCTTGAGGGAGGATCCTTGGGCTCTGAAAATAAAACAGCCATGTGAGGGAAGGAGGGGGAGAGGGGGAGAAGGGGAGAGAGAAAGAGAGAGAGAGAGAGAGAGAGAGAGAGAGAGAGAGAGAGAGAGAGAGAGAAAGGGAGAGAGAGAGAAAGGGAGAGAGAGAGAAAGGGAGAGAGAGAGAAAGGGAGAGAGAGAAAGGGAGAGAGAGAGGGGAGGGAGAGAGAGGGGGGAAGGGAGAGAGAGAGGAAGAGAGAGAGAGGGAGGAAGAGAGAGAGAAAGAGAGAGAGAGAGAGAGAGAGAGAGAGAGAGAGAGAGAGAGAGAGAGAGGAAGGGAGCGCTCTGGAGAGTGAGAGAAACCAGGTTCCATAGTGCCTCTTGGGAGACCTGGCACAAGGGCTTGGAGCAGCCCTAGGCGAGCCCTGGGGGAGCCCTGAGAAGTGGCTGATGGACTGTGGACCACTGGGCAGAGTGTGGTCTCCTTGCAGACTCTCCCATCAACCCAGCCACACAGAATGCCACCCTTCTCCGCAGGTCATTTGCACCTCCACACCACCCCTCCACACTGACTCCATAACTCATGCTAGAGCCATCCCTCCGATGAAGACGGAGCTTCTTTAGAAGAGGACTGAGTTCTATTGATTGCTGGGTCCCAGTGCCTGCTGATGGCTTGGCCCTCTCAGGGTATTTGGTTGGTAGGCAATTCATTTGTGGTAAGTGACTGCTTACCTTGACCTGGGCAGGCTGTTGCTATGTGCAGGTGGTCTTTAGGGCATCTGCTCGAAACCCCTGGCCCACTCCTCACTTACAGACAATGGCCTTTGCTTCCATTGTCCAGGAGCCACTCTGATCTGTCATTGTCCTCGGCTTTTCGGCACCATTTCCTCTTTGTCAACACAACACATGGAGGTGTTGAGACAGAGGTTCTGAGTGATGCCTGAGAAACCCAGATCCTGTCCTGATAGTGTCCTGGTTACAATTTCAGGACAAGGCTGGCAGCTAAGAAGAGGAGGGGGAGGGCTTTGCAGGGTGGGTGGGGCTTGGGAGGGGCTGTGCTCCCAGCAGTTACCATCGGCTGGAAAATGTCCCTACAAGATCATATGTTTGGACACTGAGTCACAGTGGTGGCAGGTTGTAGGTTCTGGTGAGGTGGGTCACAGGGCTGAGTCTTTCCAATCCCGATCCCTGTTTCTCATTCACCAAGATGTGAACAGGCCATGTAGCAAGCTCCTGCCAACATGGACAGAGCCATTCCAGCCACCATGGTGAATTGCACCCTTCAAACCGATGAGACAAAGTGAACCTTTATAAAACTGCCTGTCAGACATTGTGCCACATCTATGAGACGATAGCTAGCACAAACAGAAAGAAGATAAGCTTCTGTCCAGAGAGGGCAGATCCCAGCTCCTACCCAGCAGCTCGATTGAAAACAGACTAGTTGAGTCCAGGCAGTATGAATGTGTATGTGCACATGCATGTACATGCATGAGAGTGGCTATACATGTGTACATGCATATGCATACAGGTATATGCATCTGTATAACATACATGTGTGAATGTATAACAGTGGGACTCACATCAGCTTTCGTGTGCTGTTGCCTCTGAGAATCTGACGCCTGAGTGACAGGCCCCGAGGACACTGCTTCCTGGCAGTTTTAGCTGGTGGCAGGTTAGGATCCCTGATGTTTCCTGCTTGACTCAATCCAGCAGCCCTAACCTGCTCAGAAGGAGCCAGACTGGACAATGAGAGCCTCCCTGGGGAAACCAGAGCAAAGAAGCAGAAGGCCACACTGAGGTCAGGCTCTCTGAGGCCTGCCCACTTGTGGCTTCACTGTCCACTGTCTATTGTATGTCGTCTATGAGCTGAGTGTTCCTATTGGTGTCTCCGTATTGATACTGTCAGCCACAGAGGTGGCTGTGGTGGGAATAGGCCGCATTCTCTTACTGGAAGGTCAAGTCTCCCTCTGGCTCTAGTGACTTGGAGAGGACACATGATCTCAGCTTTGACTCACTGTATCTCTAGGAGCTTACTGACAGTTTGTCAAGGCCCCTCCCCAAATCTTGTTCTCCGTAGCTCATACTGATCTAGTCTCAATCTCTTCAGAGGCCCCTCTCTATTCTGCTGCCTGCGACCCTCACACTCTGGCCACTAATGGGGGCAGGAAAAGGGGAAGATTCAGAGTTCAGCCACACCCTATTCTGTTCCCCTGCATGATCCAACCCACCCCCCATCAGACCAGAAAAGTCCACTCGGGCAAAGCCAGGTCCACATCCACATAACCTGTGTCTGTGCAGAAGTTGTCTGGACATTGGGACACTTGGACTTGCAACCCCAAGCCTGTCAAAAATTTGCTTGTGACAATGGTCAAGTCATTTAACTTTCCTGGGCTGGTGGACACCATGCAGGAGGAGCTGTATGGGCAAGTGATCTTACTGGAGATGGCTCACCATCTTGCTCGGCTGCCATTCGTGTACTCTGGTGATGCACAGCACCAGAGACTTCGTCCCAGGATTGCTTCTTGCTACTGATGTGTCTCCTCCTCATGTTTGTCATTGCCACACTCCTCAGTTATGTGGCTTGGTGTGAGTGGACACCAGAAACCCTCAGTGCCTATAGCCTGGTGTCTTACTTCCTGGATGATAGCCACCCTATTGGGCAAATTTCCTACAGATCAACATGAAGATGAACTTTCACTAATTAATGCTGTTTACATGAATTAATGACTATAGAATTGATTCAAATAATTTTAGGAAGAAAGTTTGAGGAGATGGTTTACTTGTTTTGCTAGAAAGACTTAATAAAGTTAGAGTCAGGAATAGAATGTATCCTCTTCTTGTAGAATATTAAGTAAAGGCTGCATAATAAGGAATACAATGAATGTTTATAAATCACACTAAGAAGAGAAATAGGCTTGGAACAAATTTGTGATCAAGGAAAAACATTCATTTTAGGCCAGGTCCAAGGATGAAGCCACAGGTGTGCATTGTGATAAAGCAAGGCCATGTGAAACTGTTGCTTTGAACTTATAATGAGCTTATAGAATAAAACACTGCTTTGAACTTACTATCTACATCCTTCTTTAACTCTCCTTTTGTGTAACGTTTTGTCTGTGAAGTAATTTTATGAAGAACTTTTGTCTAAGAAGGTATAAAAAGGCTGAAAGAAAAAAGTGTCTATATGTGTGCGCATACACACATATATGTGTATATGTATATGTGTATACGTATATAAGTATTCATGTGCACTTGTGAAATTGAAGAGAAAGGTTGTCAGGACCAACCTCTGTGTGTGTGTGTGTGTGTGTGTGTGTGTGTGTGTGTGTGTGTGTGTGTATGAACCATCTTCTCTTTATCCTTTTCTTTCTGACCAGCCTCTTAAGAGTTAAGAGTTCAGAGTTTCTCACCAAGCATTCTTGCCAGCCCCAGATAATTAAGTTTTGTTCTATCAGCAGTGTTGACCCCATAAATCACCCTCTGCTGTCAACAGTCAGGGGGTGGGAGGTGGCATCAGCTGCTATAGCACCAACCCCAGTCACTGATGTCATACCTTCCTGCTTTCCCCAGTTCCCGGGATGTCAAAACAGGCTTTCAGCACTGGGCCTCAGTTTCCTCCTCTGGAGAGGGAAGGGCTCCTTTTAACTCCACAGTGTATGTCTTCATAGTGAAAAGTCAAAAATATACTGATCACATACTATGTTCAGGCTGTGAGCATTGTGCTATATATAACACAACCATTATTTCTGTGAGTTTCAGACAAATAGTAGTTGATAGAGGTGAGATGACATGCCATGACCACAGATCTAATTAACACCAGCCCAGGCTCTTCTGAGCTTTACTGGACTCCACTCAGCCCACACTGGCCTCTAGCAACTCCTAAGCCTGCCCTTAGACATAAGAGACCCCCACCCAAAATAACACAGGGCCTGACTACAGTGGTTGGGGTCAACATGGCTCTGACTGTGGGTGTGCTGTGACAGTGAGTCCAGCAGTCGCCCCCAGCTGCTTCACTGTACTGGGGTCTTCACCATCCCTCACCAGTTTCTCTGCCCTGTGGTTGGTAGATAGGCTTCGAGAAGCATTACAGGTTTTGGGCTAATATATCCTTGTGAAGCACATACCTGCTGTCGCTCAGAGGACTATCTATCATCCGCAGAGAGGAGGCTTCTGGGAAATGCTAGCCATGGTTTTCTAGTGAAAGCCGCCTCTTGCACCCATACCTGTTGTTTCCTGCTCTGACCTTGGCCTCCCAGCCAAGTCCTGGAAACCCAGGCCTTTTACTGTCTCACTCTGGTCAGAGCTGTCAGGAGGAGAGAAGCCAGCAGCAGAGTGTGTTTGGTCAAGTTCCATCTGGGAACACCTACTGGTGTACACCATGGCTGACTAGGCACCCCATCTCTGGCTATCCCACCCAGGCCTGGAGATGAAGCACATTCTCTTTAACGGTGCTAGCACCTACAGGCACAGTATCCCTGCAGATGAGACTCTGACCCACAGAGAGAAGGCGGTGAGATTGGGCTAAGGCTTTCTGATCCCAACCCCTGCACACTTACTGTGCGACTGCTACTGAGTTGGTGCACATCTCTGAGACTTAGTTTCTCTGCTGTGACATAGGACACTGTAGGTGTGCATGCTGGGTACCTCAACACTGTAGGTACGCGTGCTGGGTACCTCGCATGGTTAGGACAGCTGCTCACAGTATTTGTCATGCTGAATCTACTTGCTGTTACTGTAAGAAGCTATCAGACGATACACCATCAACTTATTAATGGTTTTTGAGGGGGGAGAAAGTAAACAAGAGAAAGATGGGATTAAATGTCTAGGTCACTCAGAAGATACATCTTATTGTGGAATGTTAATGCATGTCTCCGAATTGAGAATTATAATCTGGCTATGAAAAGCTGCCCTGGGCTTCAGCTGCCTGGGGACCCTTCCTTGCAGCACGGAAGCAGCTTCACTGGGTGACTGGATTAGTGTTGACTCTGCTGCAAGCTGAGGGCTGACCCTGGAGCATGACTCCTCCTCTGGCTTCTAGATACTGTGCACAGTGAGCAGGGATACTCACTTGCCCCACCTCTCCCAGCCTTCTAGCCTTGGCCTGGCATGAGAACATGGGGTTCCTTCCCTTTAGCCCTATTCTAAGTTTAGTGTGCCCCATCTCTTGCCCTGCTGGACTGTCTGCCCCCTCGCCCCCGGCACAGTTACTGAAATGCACCTAGCATATTGTATTCCCTCCTTTTTAGGAACATTCAGGGTGGCTCTGGAGGAGCAGGAAGGAGAGGAAGAGGAAGAAGAGGATGAAGAAGAGGAGAAGGAGGAGAAGGAAGATGAGGAGGAGGAACAGGAGAAGGAGGAGGAAGAGGCAGGACAAGGGAGAGCTGGGTTCAGATTGGGCCTGTTATACCCATGTGCTCCTAGCTAAATGGGATAAAATTATACTCGATTCCCTTAACCTCTGTTTGGTTCTTTTCTCAGAGAAGCAAGTTGACATTGCAGGAGGGGAAAGAAGGACCAGGTGGGGGAGATGCCACAGCCCACAGCCGTGGAGGGCAGAGACTGTCTATGCACCATACTGCCTCAAACCTGGAGAACCAGATCAGCCCGTGATGGTCAGGTGATCCAGGCACAAGTGAGAAGGGGTCCAGGCAGGAAGGTCAGGGGCAGAGGTCAGGTTGCTCCTCTGGGGCAGAGGTTTGCAATGGGGGCATTGGTAGCTAATGAGGTTTCAGATTCAGGGGCTCCCCAAGAACCTAGCTGTGCTAACCCCACTGGCGGGCGGGTCTCCTTTTCATGTGGGCTCCTGGTCCTCTCACTACTGAGATCGTCTCTTCAACAACTCGACTTTGGCAAACTCTTGCCTTGGCCTTGGCTTCTGACCTGCCTGCCTTCTTGGTCTCCTTCCTGGTCATGTAAGCCTCTGTTTACCCCACTCTCTGTGCATCTCTTTCTATTCTTTTGGTTTATGTTCCTTTGTTTTCTGCTGATCTTTCTGTCTTTCTGCCGATGTCTTCGGCCCTGTCCTTGACCACTAAACAGCCCTTGGGTTGAGTGCAGTGGCCGTCAATCTTCAGACACTGTAAGTAATGGACAGGCAACAGGCCCTGGGCGCTAGGAGCAAGCAACAGTGGAATATTGTTAAAAGATAAATTCCACTCTTGGCCATTTTTTTAAGATTAATGCAAGGCCTTAGAGACAAACTCCAGGCAAGCTCCTGTAGACACAGTGTCGGCAGAAAGGAGTTATTGCGTGTCCTGGCTGCAGGCCACCCATCGGCCCTGGCACAGTTATTCTCTCCCTTGTACACTTGTACACTGTTGCTGATGGCTGCAGCGGCACTTGGGGCAGGGTGGCGAGCCTGTGGCCAAGTGTGTTTCTCTACTATAGGACGATCTTCTAACATTTTGTCCTCAGATGCATCCTTCCCTGTCTTCAGCCATGGCCTCCCTGTGATCCAGTATTCCTGAATTCTCAGCACACCACAGACACCAGTCTGTGGCTCAAGGACAGCCTTTGATTTTTTTTTTGTTGTTTTGTTTTGCAGATAGTCATGAATTTTGTGGTGGTCCAAATGAGAAATGTCCCCCAAAGGCTCGGGTATTTAAACAATTGGTCTCCAGTAGATGGCGCTGTTTGGGAAGGTTTAGGAGGTAAAGACTTGCTGGAGGAAATGTGACTGTGGATGGGGCACCTCCCTCAACTTCCATCCCACCCTTACTGCTTGGTGCTGTGGTTAAAGATGTGATCTCTCAACTTCCTGCTCCTGCTGCCATGCCACGCCCACCATGACGGGCTCTTATCCCTCTGAAGAAATTGCTCTTGGTCATGGTGTTTTATCACTGTGACAGAACAGTAGCTGACATGGTCTCTGCATGAGCCTTTCCTTAAGGAATGCACCCATTCCTAAGAGCCCCTGTACATGCATATTTAAGTCTCACGGGGACCCACTGAAGTCACCTTAGTGAGATTAGGCCCTCGTAATAAACCCTGTGGTGTGGCACATGTGATGCTCTCCCTGTGCGCTGTCAGGATGACATCACACAGTAAGTGATGCGTTCAAGGGGAAAGAAGAGGGACTTGGAAGTAGACACGCCTGCTTCAGATTCTGAATGCCATCGCCCTAATCTGCATGATGGGAGAGAATTGACATCCATGATCTTCATGAGCCTCAAACTCCAGCTTCCAGCTGTGCTCAAATAATCCACAAGGGGGGGGGACTCTTTGAGCCAGCATCCACCATTCATATACGGAGAGGGAACTCTATTGATATGCACCAACCCAGAAATCCCAGCTCTACAAATTTAACCCTTAGAACCAGTCAGAGATGAGCACAGAGATCTAATGTGCAGGATGCTGCTTACCACAGCGTGACCTTGGATGAGTCGCTCCAACCACTCATTTCTCTATAGTGAAGACCTTACGTGGTCATAATGGTCACTATGAGCTTGGTGACAAGTCTCCATGCATCAGGGCCAACCTTCTCTGTGGCATTTCTTCTTCTGTGCTTGAATGGTCTCTGTCTAATGTGATCACAGCTGGAAAGGGGTATGTCAAGGCATGTGCCTGGCCTGAAGCAGCAGCAAGTGCAGTCTGGTGCATCATGGGACATAGTGGAGTCTTCAGATTGTGACTCTGCTTCCAACCACATGCTCCTGCGGAGAAAAAACTGAAGGCCTGTGTGTGGGTGCGCAGGTGTGAGTTCTCTGTTGCGTGTCTGCCATGGCTCAGTCAGCTGGAACTGTAGCTCAGCATGGCAGGAGCGCAGGATCTTTGACTGGGTTGGTTCCAGTTCACTGGACGCCCCTGCCCCCGGGAGTGGTGAGTCACTCAGTCTGGTTTGGTGGGGGTGCAGGGCTCTCATGTGGGAATCCCTGGGCCTGGAGGTGGCTAGGGTCTGATTAGTCTCAATTCTGGGAGTTCCAGATGCCGCCGCCGGGAAGCCCAGCAGAATGGAGATGAGGAACATGCGAGCACATGGCTGGCCTGCACACTAAGAGAGAGACGAGGGAGGAAGAGAGGCCTCTGGTGGCACCCCCACGGAAGTAAGTGCTCACTTGTTCTACTCGATTGGTTTGAACAGCACTTCCGGTGGCTGGAACACAGAGGAGTCCTCCACAACGGCAGCATGACGGCAGGCCCCAATGACACGAGAAAGTCCGGGGTTCCAAGAGCTTTATTGACATGGCAGATGATAGATGGTCTGGATGTGCACCCCCGCCTTAAGCCGGGTGGGGGGCTGACTTAAATAGGGAGGGAGAGGGGGAGGAGGATCACTTAATTGGCTATGCCCTCTGGCATTTAGATAACTCATTAATATGGAAGTCTCTTGAGGCTGAAGCCTGTAGTCGCGCCCTCTACCTGTGGAGGGTGACGTAAACCTCTCTGGGAGGGGCTGCATCCTACATGACTGGAAGGCGTGGGTTAATGGAGTTTGGGTGGGGGAAGGCCTCGTGTCAGGAGCCTGGAGTCTGGGGGCATGGCTGAACACCTGCCTTTGTCCCATTGGGGTCAGGGTTCAAGACCTGTGCCCAGCCAGGAACCAAGCTATCCTTACAAGGTCCCACATGCTCCCAAGTTCAGGAGCTCTGTGTACCTGAGACTCTTCCCTCTTTGTTCTTTTGTGCACTGGGTTCGACCTCTCTCAAGCCCTCTCCCTGTCATACCAGAAATGAATGAATGAGTGAACAAATGATTTTTAGATTACCTTTTCATTCTCTCTTATGTTTCCTTGAATCAACATGTGTTTTATTGGCTTAACTTTATACCTTTGGGTGTGACATTACAGGAATGAGCAGTTTTTTGAAAAAGAAAACCACATACACATATGCACAGGCACACGCACACACACACACACTTTTCCCCTGTTTGTCATTGATATGGGCACTATGACTATGGAGCACCTTTGGGCCCAGATTTTTTTTTAAATGCTATTTTACTGCAGTGCCAGCATTCTCCAGTAGAAACAGTGAGAGCAAAGTTATAAGCCATGTTTTCCAAGTGTCTTTGAGACCTAGGGAATATTCTTGTCCTATTAGGACTCTGAAGAGCATCTAAAGAAGGTGTAGAGTGCTGTTGTGCTGCCATGGTTACCTGTATTCAGCTTCCCAAAATGAAAGGCAACACTGAACAGGACACATTTCTTAGCCATATCTGTGGAGGTACCAGTTTCCTTCTCTGTGGAGTGGTTCTGTCTGTAGACTATGACACCATGGTCTTGGACAAAAACAGTCAACAACTTATCTGTGTCAGCTGAATCTACAGTGAAGCTCCTAAAGGTACTGACAGCTAAGCCTGGGGCGAAGACTACTTCAGAGTTTGAGACCAAAGAGTCACAAGTTCAAAGCCAATCTGGGTAACTCAGTGAGATCCAGCCTCAAAATAGAAGATAAAAATCGATATAGCTAGAGATGTAGAAGTAGAGATAAAGATAGAGAGATAGCCATGGAGACATACCTCAAGGGCAGAGCACACTTACCTAACTTGCTCAAGGCCCTGGGTTCGATTCCCCAAACCACAAAAAATGAAGGAACAAGTGATTTTTTTTTAAGATTAGCATTTTCTTCTGAAGTCTCCGCTAATAGTTCTAGAGGCTTAGTAGTCAAACAGACATGACAACTCCAGGACAATTAAACAAAACTGTGGCTGGTTGTCCTGTGCCGTCATTCCTGAATGCTGAGGCTTCTGCCTGTCCCTCCCTGACTCATGAACTCCGTTTGTCATCAAGCTCTTTGGCAGAGGGTGAGGCACTCACTCACAAGAAGCAGAATATTTCTGACCCAGGGACCAAGTGAATGGGTTTTGAAGCTCACAGGAGCTGAAGTCCTGTGAGGGTCCTCCTATCTCGGCAGGCCACTTTAACCACAGGCCAGCTGCACAGGACCCTGAGCAGGATCCACTGAAAGCGAGGCCAGGCCCAGGCTGCATGGTGGCGAGATGTGGGAATTTTATCTCTTGCTGCCCTTTTCTGTTTTGATCTGAGTGACTTCCTTGGTCCTGTGGTTGATTCTGCGCATGCGCACTCCTTTTCATTGCCGCGTCGCCGCGTTCCTCTCTTAAAACGCAGCGGTTCGCTCGTTCGGTTCGTCTTTCATTTCTGGAATTCTACATTTCTTATCAGTAACTGTTTATTGAGAGTTTCAGCTTTGATTCAAAGCTCCCCCCTTTTCTTTTCAGCTTTGAACCCCCCTACACACACATTCTGGAGATTAAACCTAGAGCTTTGCAAATGGCTCCACCCTGAGCCCTAGCTCCAGCCTGAGATTTTATTTTGCTGGGAGTTCTGACATTTCCCTAGTTCCTGGGACTGACCCCAGTCCACCAACACCAAGCCTGGTTCAAGCCACGAAGGCCTGCTCCACCTGCGTCTGGTGTGTTTGGTGCTGATCCGTGCAGGGCCGCTCCTGGCCTCTTTAATGAAGGAGTTTCTGTCCTGTGCAGGCTTCCAGCCTGAGTATTTCACCATTCTCATTGGAACCTGCTGGGACTCATTTACTCTCTTCTCAAACATCTATCCCCGAGTTGCAGATATCTTTTAGTGAAATCTCTGGTTCCCTGGGATTTCACTAAAGCTCGCACCCAGCTTTGGGGCAAGCAAGGATCTCTTCCGGCATGCGTGAAGTGCCCTGGCAGGGTCAGGGGAGCAGGCCAAGCCCAGAACCTCACAATCAAAAAACAGGAAAGGAGACCAAACAACGGTCTAAGTGGGGCAGCAGGCAGTTTGTCCTTGAATGACCTTGAGTCCTCCCGGCCCCTTCCCCAGGCCAGCACTCTTCAAACATTGCTGGCACCTTTCATCTCCCTCCTCCATCATTCTATCTGGATGATCCAATGGCCCCTGGTTCCCCCGCTCGCCTATAGTCTGTTCTCCGCAGGGCAGTCTGTGACTCCTTCCCCCCCCCCCCCCCCCCCCCCCCACAGAACTTGCTACAGGAAGAGATCAGTTTCCACACAGCTTTAACCGCGGTTCGAATGTTGTCTAGGATCCTAGAACCCGTGGAGGGTCCCTAGCACCACTCATAGATTGGCAAGTTAGCAGGACTCATGGATTGGAGGATAAAGTCGGGTCTGTGGCTGCCCAAGCAACTTTAAAACTCACATCTACTACATCAACACACACACACACACACACACACACACACACACAAACGATGTGTATGAAATCCTTGATAGATATTTCCCCAGGTTTGACAGCAGTTCTAAAGATTTAGGAGACATTATCAAAAACAAATTTCGAAGATGAAAATAAAGCATTTCTAAACCATCAATAATAAAAAATCAATCTCCATCAAACTCTGCTCCAGGCAAGCCTGAGCGATCTCCTACCCTCTCTACAGAAAGTGCAGTTACAAAGTCATTGCCATCCACAGGGAGGGGAGCCAGGCACTGGGACAAAGCACTATAGGGGTGTGCACGGCCTCCATTGTGGTAGCCCTGGCATTCTCCACCTTTTCAAGTCTATAATTTCCCGTGATTTCCTTTTCCATTCTAAATACATGTCACATCGGACAGCCGACTTGGTTCCTAACTCTGGATTCTTCTTATCTAAAGAGATTGCTCCAAATTAATTGGTTCAAGTCTTACTGACTGGAGTGTCTGCCACCTCCTGAGGCTTCCGTGTGATTTAGAACCAACTGTCCTACACTCCCCCCTCCCCCACCCCGGTCTCGCTCAGCTCTTCCTCTGCTTATTTTCTTACCCCGCCACTCTCTCCTGGCTGCAGACTCTGGAAAGGTGACTACCTGGTCCTCTGCCTGCTTTGTTGTCCTTCCTGTGTGGACTGGCATTTCCTTAGCCCTGCCCCTGCCCTGTTTCCCCTTCTGGTCACCTGGGGCTCAACTTCAATCTAGCTCCTCTGGGAATCCCTGTGAACTCATTCTACTTGAAGTGGAGGCCTCAGCCCCCAGCTAGCCTGCTTTCCGTGCTACCACCACTCTCTGCTCACCGTCTCTGCCCCTCTGCCCGCCACAGAACATTAATTAGGAACCTTTTTGAGGACTGTCCTCTCCCTTCACATGAGCCCTGGGAAGGCAAGGTCATGTCTGTCTGTTTCTCTTGTGGCCTCAGCATACAGAACAACGTCTGGTTCACAATAAACACCCCCGTGAGTAATTGTTGAATTAATAAACTGTTGTTATTGAGTCAGAATCTTCTGGAAGAAGTGTTGGCAGTCGGCCTCGGGAGCATTAAAATGCACAAGGCTTTTGACCCATGGCTTCTAGTAAGGAATCCCAAGACGGTATCGGAAAGATTCATGGATGGGGAAATTAACCTCCTGGTGAAAATCTCGGGAATCCATCATCTCGCTGCTTCATCTTGGCTTCTCTAAAAAGCTGCAGGGTGACCCCAAGCAAACTCTTGATTGATTATTTTCTCAGGGTGACCCCCCAAGCAAGCTTGTGATTGACTATCTTCTAATTGCTATGATAAACTACCCAAGGCACACAAGGCGGGAAAGGTTTGTTTTGGGTCACCATATCAGAAGGATTTCAGATCGCTGCTGAGGGAAGGCACAGCCATAGAGGTGGCTCCCTCTGCAGTGGGTTGAAAGTGGGCACCCGGTGGCAGACACAGAATGGAAAAACTGATGCACCCAGAGACAGTGTAACCTGCAAAGGCTACAGGCATCTCCTAAGGACCCCTAAGCCTTCTGCAGTTTCTCCTATCTAGGGAAGAACCTTGTGGCTTCTTGACCTGCTTGGGCAGACCTGTGGCCAACTTGTGCTTGGAGCCACCAACCCCAGGTACCTCAACAGCTCATTCTCACTACTGGTACAGTGGTGGTGTTGTTCTGGGTATACTCACATCTCATAAGGACTACAGAAGTCTTCTGGAATCAGGAACACCAAAAAATTCGGAATTATCATTCCCAAGCACCTCCAGCTGAACAACTGGTTCTACCTTATGTAGGGAAGACATTTTCTATGCAGTGAGCACTTCAGTGTCTTCCAGAGTCATTCTGAACTCCAAGATTGGTGTTTAGGCTTCTGTGTGCATGTACCATCAATAACTGTCTCACCACCCATCGTATGTTAATCAATCTTGATGTCTCTCTCTCCAAGTCCTCTTCTGCCATAAACGAGGTAGAAGGGGCCAGAGCCCAGAGTCATCCACCGAGATCCTTGATTACCAATACACCAACCACAGTCTCAGCTTTCACAAGGATAAGGCTCAGCCTGGGTCCCATTGCACCCTTCCACAATTGGGTTTGATGTTCAGATCAGTCAGCATGGCTCTTCCTGATCCCAAGGGCTTTTCTCCCCTGTAAACAGAAAAAAGAAAGTTGTGTACGGTGTCACACATCTTTAATCTCAGTGCTCGGGAGGCAATGTGAGTTTGAGGCCAGCCTGGTCTACATACGGCTTCATGCCAGTGAGAAGGAGCAATGAGAGTCTCCATAGACTGAGTTATCTCCATGGTGGCCTCAGGTTTGTCCAGTGTGTATGGTTTTCTCCACAGAAAGCCCATGAACTTAGGAACTCTGTCCCACTTTCCCAGGGCAGTGACCAAACTCTTGATTGAGCTCGCATATCCTGGATCCTGAACCAGGACAGGTGTATCTTGGAGCTCCCAGAGACCAGCCTTCTAAGGTCCTGCCTGTTGCCTCCGCTTCCCACCAAAGCAAATGAGAAGAGGAGAGCCTGCAGGCTGGCATCACAAGGCAGCAGGTAAGGATGTAGCTTCCCTCATCCTCGGGGTCTTAGTGGCAGACTTTGAAGGATGCGAAGGGAGAGAGAGAGCTAAAGAACATACCTCCGGACCCTCCTTGAAGTGGCAGCTCTCTAAAGGCCAGCCCTGTCTCACTGGGGGACTGAGACATTATCACAACCTTTCACGTCACTTAAGAAGCCCAACTGCCTTGACTACTTCACTGGCTTGAGGTCTGCTATAAACAATGTCACCTACTGGGACAGTGGTCTGCCTCACAGCCATTCCAAACAATGAGAAAACTAGCTGTGAAGTAACACAGGGGAGGAGAGGCTAGGGTTTATCTGGGGCTGATCCCCAGGGCTCTGAGTGAGTCTCCAGCAGAAGCCATGGGGAGTCAGGGGCTGACAGGCACAGATGGTGATGAAAGGTAGTGTGGAGGTGGGGCCTGTCCCTTTGGAGGACCTGGCCTGATTCTGTATGACATGGGGATTCTGCATAAGACAGCAGGGTCCCTAAGGCTGGCTGTCTCCCCCACCCCCCATCCCCTTCCCCAGCTCTGCTTTGTCACCTGCAAGGACCTCATGAAACCATCAGCCTATTTGTGTAACTGGAGTTCAAACAAGTCTATTAACTACTACCCAATTAAAGTCAACAGCCAGTGCTGAGTTTGCTGGCTCAAGCCTTTGGAGCCCCAGGGACTTTCAGATGTTACAGGCTGTGACTTCAAAGGCCAAGGCTTGTTCTCTGCTGAAGGCTTCTGATAGGTCCCCTAGTGTCAGGACAGAGTACTCTCACTCTCTCCTTTGTTTGTTATTTGATCACATGAAGACCTCAGGGCACTTGGGGGGGGGGAGGGTGGCCTCAGCTGAGTATGGAGCCTCACTGCAGGTGTGATATAAATTACCTCACCACATCAATGTGTCTTCATCTGTATCTTCTGTGTGTGAAAGCCACCTGCTCCCCACTGCCCCTCAACCAGTCATACTCTCAGCTCTATTCCAAGACTGGCTCAGGTGTCACCCACCCCTGATTTCTCTGGGAGGAAGTCTCTTGTCTTCAGTCCTCTCTCAAGGCCCAGGTTTTCATGTGACTGAGCCCTGTCATTGGTTCCGTGCTGGCAGTCAGCCAAGCTACCAAAAGATGGCAGGCTGTGACTGACACTGTCTCTTCCCCATTCTGGAGGCTGGGAATCTAGAGAAAGCTGCAGCAGAGGCCGTTCAGAAGCTTCTGTCCTTGGGCTGTTGCAGCTGCCCATTTGCTGGGTCTTCACAAGGCCTCTCCTGGGTGTGGCATGTGTGGGTGTGAAGGTAGGGGGCGCTCTCATCTTAGAAGGCCATCTACCCTACAGGATCCGGGCCCTACCCAGGGAGCCTCACTTAACACTGTTACTCCTAGGGACTGTCTCCAAACAACCATAGCAGGAGTTGGGCCACAGTGTGTGAATTTGGAAAATCAAGAACCCTTCCAGGATCTCAGGTAGGTCTCTATTCTGTAAGCAGTCGAGTTAGCACATGGAGGTGGACTCACAGCTGAGCTGAAGATAAGAGAGGAACAATCCAAACAAAGAAACCGGCCGCCATGAGGGAGTATCTTTTTCATTTCTAGAAACATAAAAGATGCACAAACTTCTCAGAACAATAACATGTACTTGCCGGTGGGACTAAATCAGCCCGGCGGTAGGCTTCAGGAGTGCTTTGATCAGGGAGTTAGGTATGTATCTCTGCAGTCTTCTGTGTGTTGTCTGCATCTTATGTAGACTTTTAGCTTCAGGTTGGCTTCCTGGGTGGCTGACTGTGGACTGTTTCAGGCTTCAGACCCACACTCGCCAACAACTCTGAGAGACAGACCTATGCATGCCAGAATTCTCTGTGAAAGCCTAAAACTAAACTGACTTAACTGTCCTGAGCCAGTGAGACCCCTCAGACTGGCTTAATGCAGCCCTGTACACTTCCTTGTTCAAGATGGGAGGTTTGTTTTCTGTGGGGCCGGGCGGAAGGGAGTAGTAGACACAGGGAATTTCGGGGGTCTTTTTGTTCTTACCTTCCTCTCACAAACAGCACACAGTACTGCTCAGCCAGAGCCCCATCAGTTGTTCAGTGTTGAAGTCCTAGATGCAGTTAGGGTGAAATAGGACCCGGAACCACTGACTAGCATGGATAATTCTGGAGGTTATCCTGAAAGCAATGAGAGTCCTCAAGGGGGATTCAGAGCAGTCAACAACTACACTAGCGATCACGGGCTGTATGACAAAGGCCTTCAAACCTGTGTGGCTTACAAAGCTGCTTCCCACCAGCCCTCTTCATGGCAGAGCTGAGGCAACTGGCTGGCTGGTACCTGCAACCCATGGCCTGGCTCAAGGCTCAGTCACTGACCAGACTGCAGTCACATTCAGGGTGACTGAGG
The DNA here is from genome assembly GCF_011762505.2 of Arvicanthis niloticus. Lineage (NCBI taxonomy): Eukaryota > Metazoa > Chordata > Mammalia > Rodentia > Muridae > Arvicanthis > Arvicanthis niloticus. Next base: position 23,382,003 of record NC_047662.1, read on the forward strand.
AATGGCCGCCTCTGGTCATTCACGTGACCCCTGGTGGCCTCAGCAGACTTGCTTTGACTTTACTCGTGTGACCCTCAGGACTGTCTTCAAGCAAGCAAACAAGGAAGCAAGATCTAGCAAGACCTGCTGCCTCCCGTCAGCTCATCCTGTGTGACAGGAGGGGGCGATCTGCAGGGCCAGCCTGAAACCAATGGGAGGAAGAGGAGGAGGTGAGAATCCTGGGGACGGTCCACAGGTCTCTCAGGCACTTCCTCTCAGTACCATCTGATCTTTCAGATGTGACCACAAGTTGGTGCTCTCCTGAGTCGGATTAACACTGCTCTCTACAGAGGGAGACAGCTGGGAACCAGAGAAGACTTTGTAGATGTAATGGGGGCAGGGTCAGGGATTTTTTTCCCCCTTTTTCCCTCCCAAATAGCGACAGGATATTTCTACACCCACTCTAGCTCCCAAATAAATGACACAGAGACCTAATATATTTATTAACAAGGTGCAGGAACCATGCTGGGCAGACACTCATCTATTCTAACTCTATGGCTGCCTACTTCCCCACTTCCCCATCATGTGGCCCTTTACCTGCAAGCTGAGTCTTGCCCTGGCCAGCTCTGTTCCATGTCCTCATGGCGACTCTCCTGACAATCTGCCTACAGCGGCAAATCCTTCTCATCCATCTTCTTCTCCTTCTCCTCCTCTCCCTCCTCCTCGTCTTCTTCCTCCTCCTCTTCCACCTCCTCTTCCTCCTCCTCCTCTTCCTTTTCCTTTCCATCCTCCTCTTCCTCTCTCTCGATTTTTTGCTTGCCCCTCCCTGGCTAGAAGGATCAGAAGTTCCACCCTATTTATTTCTGCCCAGCTATAGGCTGAATCGGCTCTTTATTAACCAGAGATGACAGAAAAGAATCTTTACACATCACTGAGAAAGGAGATGCTCCAAATATCATGACAATTCCAACATGTGTCTGGACTGCAAGCAGATCTCCCTGCACAGCAATCAGCATCTGAATACACAGTGCACAAAACCATCCCCAACAAGACCTGGCCCACACCAAATCTCCCAGGGCCTAGGCCTTGGCCTTCATGCCTTAGGAACTCATGAAGCATGGCCTATCTTATTGCCCTGAGGTGCTCTCCTTGGGATGCCCCCAAACAACCTCACCCTACTGAGACTTTGGTGAGAGAACTTGGAGCCCAAGAATGGAGATGATTCACAGCTTCCAGAAGGGACCAAACACACCGGTAAGCACAGCAGGCTGTGGAGACAAGCTGGCAGCAAACATCCAGTTACCAAAGGATGCCATATCCTGAGGTAAGTAGCGAGGGCTTCCTGAGCTTCTCATCGCTCCCTGGTGGATGAGAGAGAACAGGCTCACACTGGTTCACTTCCTCCCTCTGTTCTAGGTCCCAGGTAGACAGCCGCTCGGGGGACAAGTGTCCAGTGTATTTCTTGAGTGCCTGCCTACTTCTTGCTGGCCCATTCTCATATCCTGCATAGGGCCCTTTGTATCCCTCCTCACTTGGGCTTGGTCACCCAGCACCTCTTCTGCAGCAGATTCTTCTCCTTGGGAGGTAAGGGAGATGCTAGCACACTGCTGCTCACCCAGGCACAAGCTTGAATGTTTGCCTGAGGTTGTGCATGTACCAAAGTGAGTGTGAGTCCAGCTGACGGATCTGGTCTCTGTGCAGCCTCCAGCTGGTGGTGTGGCTGTTTCCCGAGGTCCTTGCTAAAAAATTTTCAGAGGGGAGGGATCCTCAGCTCCTATTCATGCCCCATCTGCCCTTTTTATCACCAGCAGCTTGACACCTGGTTCAGCCCCTCCCCAGCCAATCTCCTGTCACTACTCAGTGGGTTCCTCAGGATCCTGCACAGGCTCCTCTCCTGTGTCCCTCGGCCCCTGGAGATGGTCATGCCCCTGCCCTAAAGGCTCTCAGACTTGGCAGCATCACCAGGCTTCTCTCCTGACAGCCCTCACATGGCAGCAGCTGCAGGCAAGGAACCCCCTGGCCCCTTTATCTTACAGCTTGTTTGACTCTGGTTTCACTTGGATCTGACAAGCTGTGATTGGCGGATATACATCCTTTACGGCCTCCACACTGATTTTCTGCCTCCTGATTTCAGTTTGTCCTTATGATTGATTTATTGGAGGAGCTGAGGGTTGCCCTAGAGTCCTCTGACTGATGCTGTTAGGTGCTGCTGAAGACTCCAGACTTCCCAGACCCGGCGGCGCAGCTACATATTGGCATGGTCCCAGGGTAGACTAGGAATAACTATCTGGTTTGGACTGGGTCAGGCCATCAAATTGCTTTTAAATACAGTTTCAAAGGGGAAAGCAATATTCTTTTTCAGGAGCGTGGCGGCCTGGGAATTGCAGGTTCAGACTGAGAGATGGTTCTTATCCAATGTATACAGTTAAGAAGACAAGCAGTGTGCCCAAAGGGAATGCAAGCCATGCAGCTGTGGAGGGCTGAGACAGTCTATACCCAGGTCGATGGAAGTTCGTGCAGATTCCAGTCACTATGCTGTTGTCTCTTACTACTGATGCAGTCCTGGTATAGACACGGGATTCTAAACCTGGCACTGCCAACTTGGCCTTTGGCTTTCCCCACCTGTAGGGTAGGAGTAAAGCCCTAGGCATGGCTGAAGGAACTCACTCAGGACCAGGAGGGCAGGAACAGCAATGCATGGCAGGACCCTCAGGCCAGCCCACAGTCACTTGTAGGGCAGGAGAGCAGGTCCTCTCCTTAGCTTAGCCTTAGCTCTGATCCTCACGAACAGGGCTCTCTGATCACAGGGCACGCTGTATCTGTTGGCATTTCATCTAGGCTCCACCTCACAGTTACCTGACAACAGCCAGGTGTGCCTGACTCACTATAAAAGGGGATGCTTGCTCCTTCCTCTCTCTCTCTTGCTCTCACCTCTTACTCCTGCTCCCTTACCCTCTTTCCCCTCTCTCCCCATCTCTCTCACTCTCTCTCTCTGCCTCTCTCTCTCTCTGTCTCTCTCTCTGTCTCTCTCTCTGTCTCTCTCTGTCTGTCTCTGTCTGTCTGTCTCTCTCTCTCTCTCTCTCTCTCTCTCTCTCTCTCTCTCTGCCTTTCTCTCAACTCCCCTCCCCATGCCCTGAATAAACTCTATTCTATACTGTACTATCATATGGCTGGTCCCTCAAGGGGAAGGGATGCCTCAGCATGGGCCTCCATTGGCACCCACTTCCCCCACACCTTACCTCACCTCCACTAAACATATCTCTGGCCTCTCTTTCATTTCATAAGACACAACAACATCTGCAAGCTGTAGACCCTCTGTCCATCCCAAGTTAGCCCAACAGCTGCTGTTTGATCCCCTTGGACCCTGAGGTGCTCCCCCTGAGGTGCTCATATGACTGTGTGGACAGATTTTGGAGGAGAAACATGGACTTAGAGGTCTGCAGAGGCCTTGAAAAAAGCTAGGTGTTGGTGCTGGGGATCATGACCTGGGCAAACAGGGGCTAGAGAAGGAGAGAAGTACAGGTTCTGGGGGAACCTCATACCAGGGACATGCGTATCAGAAAATGACTACAGGGTCCCCACTGAGGGCTCAGAGCAGGGCCCTTGGGGGAAAAGAGAACTAAAGGTATGGCTTCCATAGGTATTGCACCTTCCTTCCTCCAATTGTCCCCTCTCCCAGGTGACCAGCGCCTTCCTCCACTCGGCTGCCTCCCCCATCTCTACTCGGTGGGGCACACAGCTGATGAGATTTATAGAAACCTCTAAAACAAGCTTTCCCCGTGTATCCATCCTTCATCTTCTCTGAACACCGCTTCCTGAGCATCTTACAGCAAGGAGAGAGAAAAAAAGAGAGATGAAAAAAAAAAAAAAAAAAAAAAAAAAAAAAAAAAAAAAAAAAAGACTCCCTGGCGTTTATTGAGACAAATAGCGGGAGTCTGCCAGGGTGAATTGTAAAAGATGCATCTTTGCCTTGTCAATGAGTCCACGCAGATGCGAAGATGAGTGTCCTCCATCTTCTAGAGCCAGGCAGTTAAACAGTTGGCCGTTCGGGATGCAGGACAATCTACCCCCAACTCCTCACATCCCACAGGCAGTGGGTCCGCAGAACTTAGACCCATTTCACATTTCACAGTCCCATATAGCCGACACACACAGGACCAAGGACACCTTGTGGTTATTCTTCCTGTGAGTGACGGTGGGAGGGTGGCCCACGACAAGCATCTGCTGTGGCAGGCACTGAGTCTGCACTGCAAGTTTGTTGCTGAACACAACAGCTCCTCTGGGTGAACCTCCAAACCTTGGGAGTCTTGGTCCCTGCACTCATGTATCTGCAAGACGTGGACATCCTTTTGGTTGGCTAATCAGGTTAGGCTCCTCCAGCATCAGGGGCCTGCACTATAGTTAGGTGGCCTGGCTCTGGTCCATGTGTTCTAGCCTGGTGTTACTGACACAGGATCTCGTGGCTCTGAAAAGAGTCAGAGAGCTAAAGAGATGACTCAGGTAGTGAAGTGTTTGCTATATACACACAAGGACATGAGTCCAACCCAAATCACCCATGTAAATCCCGTGCTGGGGAGGCAAAGAGAGGTGGGGACAGGCCCGCCAGCCTAGACTAACTAGCAAGTCCCAGGTCCCAGTGAGATATTGTCTCCAAAAAACCCCAAGGTTGACAGCTTCCAAGGAGCGATATCCAAAGTTGATCTCTGGCCTCTATGCACATCAGTGGGTACTCAGCCAGTGTGACAGTGTCACCATGAGCCAGTGTAACTGTAAGCCAGTGTACCAGCCCCACTCGTCAGGGAAGGAAACAGGCTAAGAACTTGCTTTGCTCATTTCCTTTTGTGAGACCAAAACAAGAACAATATACCTTGCAGGTTAAGGGTTCTGTTTGCAGTTAAGACAGTTACAAACAAGCCCCTGTTTGCCCTGTGTGGGTTACGGCTTCTATTTGCAATTAAGAATAATTTCCTGTTTCTTAGATCTGATGTAAACTGCAAAACACATTTCTCAGCCTACACTAAACGTGTGACCCCATTCACACGACCTATATCCTTACCCTTGTGCCTCCCCTTTCATTGTATCTTTCTAACAGTGTATCTTCCTAATAACAGACTCTCTTGCCCCTGAGAACACCTTATCTCTCCTATAAAAAGGACTTCAAGAGGCCAGCAGGAGCTGCTCTCTCAAATCTTGACTTAGGGTGAGACAGCCAGCTGGCCATTCCTGGCTGCACCCCCAAATACCACTTGCTTTAATTGGACAGCCGTGGCTTTGATCTTTTCTCAGCTTTACCACTTTGACTGGGCATCTTGGGGCACTGGGTCTTGGTTGGCGGGCATGAGTGGGGCTATCCTCAGCCTTCACTGTGGAAGCCAGGATGAGGCTCTATGAGAGTGGATGAAGACAGGGAGGGATGGTCTTTTTAAAGGAGCAGGGACCCAGGCTGACCTATACCAGGGAGCTGAGAGAGACAGAGGAGACTCCCACAGGAGGTTCTAAAATGGTATCAGGGAATTTAGAGGAGTTGAGACAGAAAGGACTAGCTCAGTGACACTAAGCCATGTGTGTATCAGGACAAGACCAGTCTCCTAACCCAGGCTAAACTGTGTACACATGAAGAGATGGGCCAGCCTTGGAAGCAAAGTTGAAGAAAGAGCTGCAGAAGATGGGAGAGATTGCAGGGAGCCTTCTCCCCTGACATGTGAGGAGGAGGAAGTGGAGGGAGAAGAGGATGAGGGAGGGAAGGAGGGAGGAAAGGAGAGAGAGAGAGAGAGAGAGAGAGAGAGAGAGAGAGAGAGAGAGAGAGATATTTCCTCCCTCCACCTTGCTGAGACTAGGTATGCCTTGCTGTTTCTGCCAATCTGCCTTCAGCTAGCCGGCCCTGGAAAGAGCGTTAAACAACCCAGGTCTACTACTTCTTAGAGTGGATAAGACTCCCAAACTTGTTGGGGTCATATCAGACAGGGTGATGATTCCTACTTTCTTGATGACACCACAGCCAGCTTAGTGGAGGGGGGGGGCATTCACTAAGGACACTTCACCCACAACGCTGCCCCATTCGAGATGCAGTATTGCTCAGTCCTCAGTCTCTGTGCACAGCCCGATGCACAGTCTCCACACAGCTCCTTCTCCTCCCCCTCCCCCTCCTCTCTCCCCCTCCCCTTCCCCCTCTCCCTGTTGTAGATGAATAGAGAAAGCAGGTTGAGCAATAAGCATGCATGCATGTATTCCCTCCTTCTCTCAACTGTGGGTATGATGTGGCCAGCTGCCTTAAGCCCCTGCCTCAGTGTCTTCCCCTAAATGAGATGGAGTCGGCAGCTGGAACAATCCCATTCTCCCCTAAGTTGCTTTTGTCCAGATACTTTAACACAAGGTGGTGGGTTGAATGAAAATGGCCCCCATATGTTCACAGGGAGTGGCATTGTTTGAAAGGATTAGGACCTGTGACCTTGTTGGAGAAAGTGTGTCACTAGGGGTTGGACTTTGAGGTTTCAGAAGCTCAAGCCAGGCCCAGTGGCTCACTCTATCTTCCTGCTGCCTGCTGATATGGATGTAGAACTCTTGCCTCGTTCTCAGCACCATGTCTGCCTGTGCACCACCATGCTTCCCATGGTGATGACAATGGACTAAACGTCTTTACTGTAGCCTTCCCCAGTTATGTGTTGTCCTTTATGAGCTGCTGTGGTCATGTGTTAGAAACCCTAACAAGAGATACAGCACCAGAAATGAGATCAAGGTGCTCCCCACCAAGGCTCTTCCTAAGGGCACCTCATTCCATTCTTGAGGAGAAGTCCTTGGAACCTGATCACTTCTGAAAGGTCCCTGTCATTACAGGAACCCATCTCTACTTGTTCCTGCTAATCCTGTTGAGAGCCCTGAGTCACATACACAGGTGGACGGTGACAATCTGGGAGTATTCTTGGGGTTGTGTGTTGCAGCTTCCTGGATCTGAGCTGAGTGTTGGGTGGCAAGGCATGACTGAGGGAAACAGGCTGGGGTACCTTTGGGGACACACTTCTGAGGTGAAGTTTCCTAAGTGGAAAGGTGTGTGACTCAGACCCAAGCTCTCTTTGGTCCCTATTGTGTGTAGCTTTCGCTATCCCACCTAAGCTACTAGCTGTGCTACCCCCCCCCCCACACACACACACAGAGATTCCCTTGAATCCACAGATAAAAGACACAGACACACAGTTGTTCAATTCCAACTTGCCTTTGGACTCAATTGCTGGGTGCTACTGTCTCCCACCTGGAAAAGTGTACCTTATCAATATTCTTATCTCCACACCCCCCACCTGCCCTAAACCTTACCTGCTAAGACACATCTAGTCCCTGCTAAGTACCCCCGACCACCAGTTGATAGCCCAAGACCTCACATGGTTGCTTGGATTTTTCTCTCTCCAAAGCATGCCAAACTCTCCTCTCCTCCCTTGCATCTGTGTCTTCCCCCCAACCCCCCACCACACCCCCCCCAGGGACTTGGAAGGCCCACCTATTTTTTTCTGCCCAGAAATTGGCCTATGACTTATTTACTGACAGATCAAGAACCAATCAGGGAACAGAACAGCATCAGAATCACCCCTACAGGTTCCTACATTGAAAATTCCCCCACTACTCTAGGAAGAAGACTATGGGATAGAAGGCCCCAGAGTCTGACCCATGCTCTCCTCTCTGGGCTCCCAGCCCTTCAACTTGCACAGGCTTAGAGTTCTTCATGCCCCCCCCCCAAGACCCTTCTGCCACAGTGTCTTGGCATACACTGTTGATTTTGACAGAAAACTTTCTGCTCACTCTTCCAGTCTGTCTCAGACCCCTGTGACCCTAACCCCCTATTACACATGTTTTCCAGCGTCACAGAACCTTTCTTCACAGTCCATGTGGCTGGGCATTCATTTGTGGGAGATCCCATCTTGTCTAGAGCTCTAGGGGGCAGTGTTGGGGTTCGATGTGTGAAAGTTGTCTTCGTATTATTCATCTGTTGATTGCTGCACCTGCAGAGAGAGCTGAGTACTGGCTGGATTTTGATATCATTATTCTCATGGCTCATCGCCGGTCTCAGTATTCTGTAAACATACAACTTCCTCACTCACTGATTGGCTTAATAAAGACCTGATGGCCAATAGCTAGGCAGGAAAGGGAGGGAGGACTTCTGGGCTGAGAGAAGGTTTAGGGAGAAGAAGCAGAGATGGGAAATCCACCAGAGTGACACCAGGAAGGAACAGGTGCTGGGAGAGAGAGAGAGAGAGAGAGAGAGAGAGAGAGAGAGAGAGAGAGAGAGAGAGAGAGAGAGAGAGAGGGAGAAGAAGAAGAAGAAGAAGAAGAAGAAGAAGAAGAAGGAGGAGGAGGAGGAGGAGGAGGAGGAGGAGGAGGAGGAGGAGGAGGAGGAGGAGGAGGAGGAGGAGGGGGAGGAAGGGAGGGAGGGAGAGGCAGAGGTGTGTGTAATGGGCCTCATCCAGGAGTGCTAGTTTTTTGACCTAGCTGAGAGTCTGCTCACCTCTAGTGCCTAAGCTTTCATACATAATAAGTCTTGTCTTTATCATCCGCAATCATCTGATTGTGAGTCCAAAAAATTCCGCTATAGCAGAGTCCATATTGCTTGCTTCTTCCAATATGGCAGCTAAAGGGTATGTCTTAGGCCCTAAGTTCCTGCTTGCCTCAGGGTCTGTACCTAAGAGATATCAATACCAGCCATAGGAAGAGAGGCCAAGGGTATTGGATGTAGAGGAATCTCTGACAGGAGTGAGGAAGACGGCAATTGTAACCAAGGGACCAGGGGCTCGATGGTGCTGATGAGGACGCAGACCCAGGTTCTCCTGCCAATCAGCCCTGTCAGCTGCACAGTATGTCGTGTGCTAAGAACTGCAATGTCACAGATGTGAGTCCCTTTTAACTTCCCTATGGGAGCCAAGCATCCCTAGAAGGACAGACCCCCCTGAATCCACAACTCGGGAGATCAGCCCGCTCTCCTCCCATCTGCTTCAGAAGCACATTTCCTGTTTCATGGCTTTAGAAATAGACCTGCCTCAGCGAGCGAGCGAGAAAAGGCAAGTCAGCTCAGCTGCGAGGGCTCTGCGTGTGTGCTAGCCTGGGAGACGTGGATATTTCGGGAGCCAGATGTCTGCGTGGGTGGAACTGCTCAAGTCTGCACAACTCAGCGCCTAGATACTGCCGAGTCAGCGATTCCTTTACATCCAAGACCCCTGGCCTCTTCCCTATGACAGATATTTATTGATGACTCTTAGGTACAGACTGTGGTAAGCAGAGAACTTAGGGTCTAAGACATATCCCAGCCATGGGAGACACTGTCTCAGAGAGACGGATTAACCCCAGTGAAGAACTCATTCGTTTGTCCCAAACTCTTACTGAGAACCTTCAGCCACGGTGTTGGGAGAACTTATCAAAACATCACGTGCTCTTCCCCATGTAGCCCCAGCTAAGATGGAAGCAGGCAGGATCTAGAGTCCCACAAATGAGTGCACAGCCATACAGTCTATAAAGAAAGGCTCCTGGTGCCGGGAGAATGTGTGTGTGTGTGGGGGGGTCCCAAATCAAGTGAACAGGTCAACCCAGAAACACCCATTTCTTCCGGCCCATCCCCACCTGGTCCTGGAGTGCTTCCATCTGATGGGGTGGGAGTGGAAACCACTTCAGGACCTTGCAGCTCTCTCTGGAGAATTCCAACCCAGAGGATTGAAAATCTGGAAGCAGCAAACCACCCTGAGCACTCGCCCCGCCCCGCTCTGCCCCGCCCCGCCCCGCCCCGCCCCACCCTGCCCTCCAGCTTCAGGCCCAGCTGGGTCTTCTCCAGGCTGCCCTCTTCAGTGCCTGCTTCCACACCAGTGTCCTCCTTCTGGCACCCAGCCTTGGACTTGAGTTGCTGTGTGACCTTGAAAAGATCACTTGACTTCTCCAGGACCTTGCTTCTCCGTGTCAAATGGGGACAGTCATGGCAGGAAAGACCACCTGACTTTCTGTGTCATCCCCCGCCCTCCACGGGGAGAGGAATCTTTCCAGGCAAGAGCTGTCTTTTCTGAGTCAGGCCAACGCTTGCTAACTCCAGCTGTACTTTCTCAGTTCCACTTTGTTGTATGCCAAGAGCCAGCCGAAACGTCAGAAACAACTGCGAAGGCACAAAAGGATTAAAAGCCTACACCGTTGGTGGTTCCTGCATTAGGCTATCCAGCCAGCATTGCCGTCCGCCATGTTCTTGGCCCTGGGCTGGCTGCTTTACTCAGTGGCATAACCAGGGGCACAGGGCACGCTCATGGCCATACATAAATGCTATTCTGCCGAGGGTGATGGTGATGATGGTGATGGTAGTGATGATGTTGATGATGATAGTAATGCTGATGGTTATGGTGGTGGTGGTGGTGGTGATGATGATGATAATGATGGTGATGATAATGGTGGTAGTAGTGGTAATTGCATGCACATTCAAGTTAGTAAGTGCCAGCCTTTCTCCACTGGCTCATCTCTCCCAGCCTGTCATCAAGGAGGATGCTTGCTCCTTCTAGATTAGCTGATCATATGACCCACACCTACTGGTCATATGACCCCTGCGTACTGATCATATGACCACCACTGACGCTCTCTTCAGTCAGGCCAGTGTTTGCCACTTATAGGAGATGCTTTTAGTAGTCAAATTCTTAGGAGTACAAATGCTGGTTCCAGGGGCTAGGGAAAGAGGAAATACGGAGTTTCAGAGGGGTGTCTGTGTGTGTGTGTGTGTGTGTACACGCCCCTGCCACAGTGTCCACGTGGAGGTCAGACAACAATCCCTGGTGACGGTATTTACCTTCTACCTTGTTTGAGATGGGGTCTCTTCGCTGACTCTTCTCTATGTATGCACCAGGCCAGCAGCCCGCGGGCTTCTCCTGTTCCTGCTCCTAGCCTCCCCGCAGGAGTGTCAGGATTACAGGTGAGTATATGAGTTCTGGCATTTGAACTTGGGTCCTCAGGAGCTTTTACCCACTGAGATACTGTCCCAGGCCTGAATCCTAGAGATCAGACTCCCAGCATGTACACAGTGAACACTACTGTAGACATCACTAAAACATGGTTAAAATAGTGAAGTTCATGGTATATATGTTTATGGTATATGTGATATATATGTTCAACCATAATAAAAAACGGGCCCTAGCTCTCTGAATCCACACTGAGATTCAACTCTCAGGAGCTAACCTAACTGAACTCAGAGTCATGAAAAAGTTGTTGAGTTACTCCTTGGAGTGTGTCTGCAAGGACATCTCCAGAGATAATTAACAGAGGGAGCACCCACCTTAGATTTTGATGTATTTCTTGATACTATACTCACAGTGGGAGCTCTTATTGCAGACAAGGCAAGTAGACCAGGCTGAGAGTGCAGATGGGACCACATCCCCTAAGCCACAGGGCCACAAGTGCATCCTGTGTATAAACCTCAAGATGCTTGGGAGAACCCCTCTCTAGGGACAGAAGTTTCCAGAAGCTACCTCTCCAGCATCAGAGGCCTCTCAGGACTGGAACATGCTCTGAGGACAAACAGCTCTCAAATCCCAGCCTCAAACTCCCAGAGTCACAACCTTTCTCATTAGTGCCAACGCTAGAAAATACTGAGTTCAAAAGCAGAGTCTTAGATCCTCAAGGCTTAACATTTCTTATTTTAATTATCTTTCCTTCTTTGTTTGTTTTGCAACAGAGTCTTTCTGTGCAGCTCAGGATTGCCTTGAACTAGAAGCAATCCTCCTGCCTCAGTCTCTCATGTGCTTAGATTAGGGCCACCGTACTCAGCTCAAGTGAATTTCAGCACTGTGACATACTAAGTGAGAGGACATCACGGAATCTGAGCTTCACAGGGGAGTGCAGACTCTTGGTGTCCCCAGTGCTGTAGAGAATCCACCTTTAGGCAGCCAGCCCACAGCCATGGGCTGTTCAGTAAGCGGCTTCCAGACCTCAGCTCATACCTCAGCTTAACCCCTGCTAAAAGCCAGGAGCTCCCAGCCTCCCACAGCTCTGCCTTCTTGCCCTGTTCCTATATTTAACACTTGTTTCTTAATTACACCATACTTGTCCTTTGTCTCTATTAAACATAAACCTGAGCCTTAGGGAGGCTCCGCCGCTTTGTTCAACATTGCACCCCAAGCCCTGGGCCTGCTACAACGCAGACACTCATCCAGTGCCCATCAAATGAATAACTAAATTAATGAATGAGTGGGCAGATGGCTGCGGGGACTGTCTCCTTCCTCTAAGGCTATAAGGAAGCCCCCAAGCCACAACACACATATTCCAAAAGGCGGTGAACATCGGCATCACTCCCGGGGAGCGGAGAGCCTGCCAAGTACACAAGACTGAGCTGTGAGACCAGACGTTAGTCTCCCCAACGCCTGCCTTGATCCACTAGGGTTCAGAGGGACTATAGAGCTGAACTAAGCAGGCTCCGACAGACCACACACCCACAACAGGGAGGCATAGTGGACCATGAGTGTCAGCCCATCATGTTCTTTTACCCACACACAAGGTGTTTTCAGGGGACATCCCCCCACCCCCAGACCACAGAACGGTCTCAGTCCGGGGCAGAGAAACTTTGTGTAGATGGATCTGGTATAAATTCCATCTCCCTCTCTGCTCTCAGAGACTCCCATGTATGACTCCTACATTCCCTGTGCCTCAGCTTCCTCCTGTGTAAATTGAGGATGACAACTTCTGCCTTGGAGGCTGGTGGGGAGCCAAATCAGAGAAGGATGGAACAAGACCACAGTGGGTGTTAAGTATGTTCTTCAGGCCTATGGGTGCTAAAGTGTGTCCCACTTACGTGCTGACAGATCTGGCCACACACACCCACTCTGACAGCTCAGCAGCTTCCCTCGTCAGACCCTCAGGGCGGGAGAAGGAAGGACACAGAAGACATTGATGCCCAGGCTGTCTGTCATGCAGCTCAGGTCACTGAACCGCCCTGACCCTCAGTGTCATCTTCTATCACATGAGAACATGGCACCTCCCGAAGAGTGTGTTGGGGAGCCATGGAGGACTCCTGGGTGGGCATTACTTTGGCCTAAATGAATTGGGAGAAAAACAGAAGAAGAGAACTTGGAAGCCTGAGATGGGACCCTCTCGTCTGCCCAAGCTCTCTCTACCTCAGGGACACTCTGCACTGTTATGATCTTTCACCCAATTCTCTGTAAAACAGAGAATTATGTTCTAACTGGGACTCGGGGGGGGGGGCATGGTCATTCAAGACCCTCAGAGTGTGAATAGAGTCTGGGAAACCAGGGGATGAGGTTCGCCTTTGTCAAGTATGGGAGCTCAATCGCCATGCTGAATGACACCCCTTCTGGGAGCAAGCACTTAGAATTGATGCCGTGACCTGCACTCTCCATCTTAAAGAAGATCTTTGAGAAGAAGAAGAAAAAGAAGAGAAGAAGAAGGAGGAGGAGGAGGAGGAGGAGGAGGAGGAGGAGGAGGAGGAGGAGGAGGAGGAGGAGGAGGAGGAAGAAGAGGAAGAAGAAGAAGAAGAAGAAGGAGGAGGAGGAGGAGGAGGAGGAGGAGGAGGAGGAGGGAAGGGAGGAAGGAAGGAAGGAAGGAAGAAAGAAAGAAAGAAAGAAAGAAAGAAAGAAAGAAAGAAAGAAAGAAAGAGAAAACAAGCAGCCTTTGGCATCAGGAAATCGGGAAGGGAAACAGACTGGCTTCACAAGGCCCCATCCTCCCTGGCTGCCACAACAGGAGGCCATGGTGGAGGCTGGAGGTGAGAGATGTAGAAGGACCAGAAGCCACAGGAGGGAAGGCCCTCAGAGGCTCAGGGGAGCCTAAGGCTGGGTGTCACCCCTCAGGACAGCAAATAGAGCCTGACCTGTAGCTTTCTGGAAGCATTAGATAAAGAAGCTCCGACAGTGGGGTGGGGCCTAGATGAACACAAGTGGCCTGGCATCAATTCATTCCCCCAGGACCCCAGGCTCTCTCTACATCTGACTGTGTATGATTCTTTGAGCAAAAGCCTCTGTCCACACTGCCAGAACCTGACACAGTACCGTGTCAATGAGAACAGGTGATGGGAGTCTGGAAGACACTGAGAGGCCTGCTAGGAGGGTCTAGTTAGAAATGGTTAAGGTACCTCTGGCTATGGCTGGGGATATCCTGCAGTTAGGACCCTTGGCCTGTCACCTTTGGTTTCCTCCTTCTTCCAGAGGCCTGGACTCCTCTTCTCCAGGAGCCTTGATTTGCAGTTAGTCAGAAGCTCCTAAAAGGTCACCCCTCCTCGGCACCTCGGCACCTTGGCACCTCAGCTACCTCAACTGGGAAATGCACCAATATTTCCCAGATTCAGATCTAGGGAATGGGTGGCAAATAAAAGACTTTCAAAAGGACCAGACCTGTGCACACACACATGCATGAACTCATGGCACACGTACGAACCACACATATACACATGCAAGCAGACACATATAGACATACGCAGATGCATGTATAGTCACATGCACACTGACGCACACACTCATACACAGATGCACACACACAGACACACAAATGTACACCGGCAAATAGATAGATACACAGAGATAGGTAGGCAGACAGACACACAGACACCTCAAAAAAGGGGACATGAACTGGAGGTGCCATGCTTCCTGGAAGATTTTTCACACCTTGCTGAGTAATCTTGATTCTGAAGGTAAAATGGCCCAGCTTTAGCCTGCCGCAGTTTCCACAGCCTAGGGAATGTAGAAGGTTCCATGAGCCAGACCTGGGTTTAAACTGTTGGCTGTGTGTGTCAGCTTTGTGACACGAGGTGTGGACTATCGGTGGCTCAGCTTCCTCTGTGTGATGAAGACAGCGGGTCTCACAGACACTCAAGTAAAACATGAATATGGAGCTGGGCACTTAGCACAGTGTGGGGCCTCTGTTCTCTCCCTCCCCCTCCTCTGCTTCCTTCTTCTCTCCCTCCATTCTTGTCCTGTCTCTCCTCCCCTCCCACTCCATCCTCCTTATCTTTCCTGGCACATATTGAATTTTATGTAATTGGGATCATAGAATTTATTCAGCTATTCAGAAGTTTTTTAAGCTCACTATATATCATCAGCATTTCCCCACGCCATCGAAAATTCCTCAAAAGCCTGATGTTAATAGCTCCGTAATTGCACCTCATTTAGATGCACCATCGTTTACCCACGTTCCTCTGCTGTCAGGTTCTCGGAGGATTGTGGGGGTTTTCTCACACACATTAGCCGATGAACCTTTTGGGTGTGTCTTGCTCAAGTTGCTGCCCTCCTTCTCCAGACAGATACCTGCAGATGGGGTCAGAGCTTCCTGAGCAGCAGGGACAGGCTCCATCCGGATTCGTATCCCCAATTGCTTTCCTGAAGTTGTTCTGTTGCCTCCCTGCCAGCCAGCAGAGCTGCCTGTCTCCCACCAGAGCCCCAGGTTCCCAGAGCCCTGCATAACTGTCCTTGGAATCTAGGACAAGATACAGCCACTGGGGGAGGGCAGCACCTGCAGAGTCAGAGACTCCCTGTCCCACCTGCCCTCACTGATGAGCGTTTTACACACCCTGTCATTGCTTCATCTATTTATCCATCTGTCTTATGAGCTTGCCAGCTGATATCTGTCTTCCTGACCCATGCAGACCTATCCTGGCACACAGTAGGTGTTCAATGAAAGAATGAAGGTGTATTGAAACTGAAACTACAAAGTGTTCCTTAAACACACACACACACTCACGCACTCATACACACACGCACACACATTCACACACACACATACATGCCTACATATATGCACTCATGCATGTACATAAATATACATGCACACACAAGCATATACGTTTGTGCACATACACATATGCACACACATGCCTACATATATGCATGCATGCATATACATATATACACCCACATATTTACATGAATACATACATGCATGCTTACATACACATGTTCATACACAAACATACATACAGGTGCGCACACATGCACATACAGAGACCACAACGTCTCTTCACCCCAGTCCAGTTGCTTGCGTCTTTCCTCCCTTCACAATCTGACAGAAGCAACATGGAATGACGGAGAAACCCTGGAGGAAGACAGCCAAGGTTTCAACTACTTTATCACTGTCCCTCCGTTTCCCCTCATTGAAACTGACATTGCAAGGCTTTTTCCAAGGATTCAGTGTGAGGATGAACTGGAGCATTGGAAGAATGCTAAGAATTCCTGACTTCTGAACGTTAGAAAATGCAGGCCCCGAGTCCTGTTGCAGCAGTTGGTTCTGGGTTGTGGTACCATTGTTCCTGGATGTGATGGGTACCCACCAGTCAGCAAGAACCCTCTCATACACTCCTTTGCCTCTTATAACCAGAGAAGTGAGGCTCTGCTTCAGTAGACCTGGGAGAGGGAATCCTGTATAGTGAACCTCTGACATCATATCCTCCATCAGGGCCACAAGCACAAAGTCTCCAGGTGTGGGTGAACTGCAGTCCCCAGTGTGGCGTCAGTCCTACCTGGAGCATGGAGCATGGAGCATGGAGCATGGAGCATGGAGCATGGAGCATGGAGCATGGAGCATGGAGCATGGCACCCCTGTCTTGTGACTGGGTGTTTGTCATGGGTTGTGAGCTGAAGAGAAAAGCTTCAATTCAGTGTTTTTTCCTTCTCAGCATCGTGAAGCAGGATGTCTGCTCTGATGGTGCTCCTGTGGCTGTAGCTTAGCTCACCAGCTCTCCACACAGGACACAGCTCTTCCCAGAGAGCCACCCAACCCTGCAGTAAGAGACTCACAAAGTGAAGGAGAGTTTGAGGGTCTATTGCAAAAGAGCCTCCTTCCCCTGGTTATACTCCAAAAGGCACGGGAGTGCTCTTGCAACAGGACATGGAGCCTGTGTTGTCTAATTTTCAGAAGTCTGGAATGATTTTAAATCTTAGAGCTTTTCTTTATTATCCCATTAACAACGTTTAAACTTTGAGGGAGCCAAAAAAAAAAAAAGAAAAGAAAAAAAGAAAAGAAATGAACAAACAAACAAAATAAAAACAACCCTGCCTTAGCTCAGCTGTGCCCAGAGGCTGCCTGGCAGAAATTCTCGTCCTCATGAACTAATCTACCCCCTTGGCTTGATGAGCCATGCAAGCCTCAGTTTACTCATCTGCAGCATGAGGTTTAATGCACCATCTTTTAGATGGTGCTCTGGGTCTCAGCCCTACACAGGCATTGATTGATGTGTTCAGTCAGTGCAAGCACTGGGCGGTACTGATCAGAGCAAGCAAGCATTTATTAACAGTGAACTCCTGACCCATGCATTCTGCCAGGGCTTGGATATTGTCCCCCGAGGGAGTATGCATTGGAAACTTGGCCCTATGTGGTGATATTAGGGCTGGTGGGAACTTTAGAAGGTGTGGCCTCATGTGTTCATTGAGTGTCACTGGAAGAAACTAAAGCCATTCTTATGGGATCCTTATTGTGCTGAGCCCTGGTGGGACAAACTGACTCTTTGCCATCCTCTCGATCCCTATCTCAATACATGACACCCCTCCATTCCCCACCACACCCACACCTACAACACACACGACACCCGTTTCATCCCTGCCCTCCCCACACACACCACACACACATTACACATCACACACACACACCACACACACCACACATACCCACACCACACACATCACACACATACCATATACCACACCACACACATACACACCACATACCTCACACACATACACCCCCCCACACACCACACAGACAAACATACACACACCACAGACATACCACACACACCATACACCACACCATACACATACACACCACGCATCCCACACACAAACACACACCTCACACACACCACACAGACATACCATACACATACACCACACAGACAAACATACACATTACACACACATACATAATACCACACACACACATACACAATACCACACACACACACCACACACATACACACACATGCCACACACATACACACTGCACACACATATATACCACACACACACACACACACACACACACACGCACCACATCAGTTCCTGCCCTAATGCCATTTGCCATGAGGTGACATGGGTGGATACTTCCTCTCTAAAACCGGGGTCAGTCTGCTTAAATCTTCTACCTCCAATACTGTGAGCCTAAAAACACGCTCTTTTCTTCTGTAAGTATCCCAGCTTGGGTATTTTGTCATAGCACACGAAACTACAATAATCAGAAAACCAAAGATGGATCAGGAAAACAAGCATGGAGACAGTGCTTGCAAAGCTACCGTGGGACGACACAACAGGAAGCTGACCAGCTGTCAGAACCTGCTGTCTAACCTGGGCCAACTTCAGAGCTGTGACCCCTGAGCATGTGGCCAGGGCCCTCCACACGTGGCAAGCGAACATCTTGATAATTCCCCATTAATTCTTCAAATAGGAAACAAACAGACACCACGTGGACTGAGATAATTAGTGGATAAACACAAAGGTTTAGTTGGCCTAATGGGAAGAAGGTTCCGTGGTCAGCTGGCTCCATCCCTTTGGGCTCACAGAATGCTGAGAACTTGTAAAGGAGCTGGGCAAGGGAAAGAGTGGAAAGGGCTGAGGTCATGTCCCATGGGCACCCCTGAGTGTTCATTCCCAGTGATCTAAAGACCTCCCATAAGTTTCTACTTTGTAAAAGCTCTTCCATCTCCCAATAAGGCCAAACTAAACTGAGAGCCTATAACACATAGATCTTTAGGGGAAGTTTCCAGACCCAAAGCATGGTATTTCCAAAAGCCATGTGGAGATAGGGGGCCACCAAGGAGGACATTGAAACCATGAAACCATGTCTCTCACCTCAAGTATTAAGAACCTGACTCATCTGGAGTCACCCTGAGCAATAGTTCTTACAGTCCAGCCTGAGGAAGAGGCAGGAAACCAAGGCATCAAGCACAGATGGGCTTGGAAGTCATTCTCTGTCCTGGGTGAGCCTGGAGCTTTCCATCCTAGAAGACCCACTCAGAAGCCAGCAATGCACTATGGCTACCATCTTGACAAGACTCACCAGCTTCTCCTCCCTCCCCCTTTTCTTCCTCCCTGTAACAAACAGCTTCACTTAAAAAGCCATCTGGGAGGATGGATGGCCCAGGCACATTTTGTAGAATACATTTCGGGGAGAAGAGCCAGGAAATTAAAGGCGCAGCACTTAGACTCCAGTCTCATTAGGCCCCGTAACTCTGACTGTGGGGATTGTATTTCTGAGTTAGTGGGTTACTCCCCACCCCCACTGCCTGACGGTATGAGCTTCATCTCATTTGTCTTCCAGAGGCCTGGTCCTCATGTCCCGGGTTTATTTCCTCATTTGAAACCAACTACCCAGTTGAGTCTCCATTGTAAGATATGGAGAAGACGCAAACTATATCCATGAGGGTCTTATAGATCGAGGCTTACTTAGGCTTTAGAAGACAATAAAAGTCCAACAAAGCCATGCAGGTGGGACCTTACCAATTTGGGACTGTGACTTCTACAGAAAGAGAAGGTAACTGGTGTAGCATGTCGTTTCTACTACCCCGCTTTAAGCTCCTGGCCGACAGAGCTACCAGCCACACCCAGGTTCTCTGGAATCCTGGAATCTGTGGATGAAAGACACATACCTTTAGTCCTAGCTCAACACTCTAAATCTGCCCTCAGCTTAGTTGTGTTTCTAATCTCCAGCCTGCTAACCCAGCCACAGTCAGGGAAGCGCCCAATGGTCACTCCACCCTAGATCTTACATGGCTGGTGGCTCTTTCTCCCTCCGAAGCATGAGGAATCCTTTCCTCCTCCCTTTCGTGTCTGCTAGCCTGCCTGGGGGTGGGAGGTGGGTGGGAGGGGGAACCTGAAGTCCCAGCTCATTGGCCAATAGCATCTTTATTGATTGATCAAGAACCAATTGGGGAACAGGACCTTCAGCTCAACGCTCACACGCAGATTCCCAACCAAAGCATCAGAACCTCTCCTACATTTCACCTTTTCTGTCCAATATTTAATAAAAAAAATAAACCTCTTCTCTCAGACATAAATTGAACAAAACCATAATAATCATGCAAATTACAAAAATGATATACAATTAGCATCCAGTCCATCATATTTGTCAATTAGATAAAGTACTCTATCATCATTGCTAACTTACAGAATTATGATTCTATCCCTGGATTATGTTTAGATTTTACCCTGTAACCGCATCTAAAAACCACATCTTCCACTCTCTAACCTCTCTCTCAATGCTAAACAACTTGAGTTTGATTATGAGACTAAAACTAGTCTTCAACAACGTCAGGAATCTAAGAACAAATTAAATATTGCCTGAGTATATAGGAAGCACCAAACAAAGGTTCCAAAATTTAAACAGTTATAGAGACAGCTGAGTACCTGGACAGCCCCTAATTTCTCATAATGTTGGAGCATCTGTCTTCAGCCTTCTGGGCCCAGAACTATCTGGCAGTCCTTCCGTGAAGGCGGAAATAAGAAGGACCAGCTTACCCTGTCTTGGTAGAGCTGTATATTCTATTTGAATCTCACAACCAAAATTTTAGTACCATTGAGATATTCATATAGATTGTGTAGGGTGCACAGATCAATTAAAGATGAAATTCTTGGTTTTGAGCTCCAGTAAGAGATTCCCCCATGGCTCTGGCAAAATCTATACAGTCTAAGCTGAGGGCAGATTTAAGGGTCTGAACAAGGAGAAGGAAGCCGTACAACTAAGTAAAGGGTAGAATTAGAGGTGTTGAGCTGGGAGTGGAGATAACGGCATGTTAGCCTCCACAGACTTAGAAGTGCTTGGCCATTGAGCAAAAAGCATATTAAAAATAAGCCAATGTGTGTGTGTGTGTGTGTGTGTGTGTGTGTGTGTGTGTGTGTGTCTTTCATCTGTGGATTCAAAGGAATCTGGGCTGGGCTGGTAGCAAGGTCTGTCCAGAGTGTAAAGCGGGGTAGTAGGAACTACATGCTACAAACTGGGGGTGTGGCTCAGTTAGTATGGTGCTTATGTAATCTACTCCCGGTTGAATCCAGCACTACACAAACTGGGAGGTGCACGCCAGTCAACCTAGCACTGGGAAGGAGGAGGCAGGGGGATCAGAGGAGAGTCAGCCTCTGTCTATAATGCTGACCAGACAAAAAAGACGTTAGGAGACATGAGGATGGGGAGCCCATATAGTGCGTTTCCAGCCCACCTTTCCACTCATGGAGAGACAGGAGGCCTCCAGCCTCAGGCCAGGCATCCTGCCCACTATCTGTTCTGGCTCTGGTAGTCTTCTGAAGGCCAGGGATGTTCAAAGACTTTCTAGGAAGTAAAGCCTTGTTACCAAATGGCCTCCATGTCCTTGGGCTTGCTAGGAGACAGGGCATGAGAGTGCTGATGGAGACTATTAGCTATTTGCGGTGGCAATCTCCAGGCAGCCAAGTGCACAGATGCTGCCTGGCTTCTTGGCAGGGAGCCGTGAAGTTTGGGAAGAGAGGTGGGATTTTAATGAAAAGGGCAGTGGAACATAAAATGGAGAATTCTCAGCATGGCCATGTAACGAACAACAGAAAGCATACTTGAGTTATGGTCAGGTGACCGCTGATCAGGACCTCAGTGCAATGAGAACAATGGGTGACAAGGGGCGCGGGCATAGCATTATGGGGGCTGGATAGTTGTGTGGTACAGGAACAAGCTCTGTGGCCAGTCTCTGGCTAGGGGCCTCAGTCATTGAGTCTCTTTTTCTGGGTGAGATGACCGAGGCCACTGACAGAACCTCGGTCCTGGGGACAGTGTGGTCAACGGAGTGCTGTCATGCTTGGTCAGGTGGCAGGGTATGTCTCAGGGAACACGTGTGTTTGGACACTGGAATGGGAGCATGAGGAGGTGACACTTAATGTCCACCACAGAGGTATTGGAACACAGCCCATAGAGTGGGTTTCCAGCCCACCTTTCCACTCATGGAGAGACAGGAGGCCTCCAGCCTCAGGCCAGGCATCCTGCCCACTATCTGCTCTGGCTCTGGTAGAAGGAAACTCCCCAGGATGGACTGGGAGATGTGGCATATCGGAATCTGATCAGAAGTGTCCTCCAAAGTCACATGCTAAGGCCTGGTTCCCAGTAAGACAGTATTCAGAGGTGACTGGACCATGAAGCCTCTCACATCATGAAAGGATCAATCTGGGGATTGATCCATGGCTCAGTGTACCATTGGGAGGTGGTGAGAGCTTAGCTGGTGAGGCCAGGTCGGAAGAAATAGGTTGCTGGCCTTGCCTTTCCCTCCAACCCCTCCCCTCTTCCACCCACCCACTCTCACTTCCCTTCCCCTCCCCACATCTCTTTCTCCTCTCCTCTTTCCTCCGTTTACATCTTTCCCTTCCCTCCCCTTCTTTTTCCTCTATTCCCCCTCCTCTTCCCTCTTCCTCTTCTATGTCCCTCTCCTCTCCTCTCCTCTCCTCTCCTCTCCTCTCCTCTCCTCTCCTCTCCTTTCCTCAGCCACAAGCTCAAATAACCTCTTTCTTGACACTCCCTCAGTCTGCAGTATCTGGTTATTGGCAACAGAAAGCAGAGTGAGCATCATGCATCTCACACCCACCAAAGACACTGATGGATGAAGGATAAACCAACAACAGGGGTACACTATTCACGGCTTTTCTCTGGGTTGTTCGGTTCTGGTAGAAGCTGTCTGAAGGGCAGCATCCACCCATTTGAGAGGATGCTCAGTGTCCGGACTCTGGAGCTAATAAATAAACACAGATAAATGCAGTCTGGGAGAAGCAAGCCAGGGCGGAAGGGATTCTGAGGGCTTGCTCCTGCTGTGTGGGACAGGATTCAGATCTGGGATCTGCGCACTTGCAAGGACAGTAGGTGATGGCTCCTGGTATAGTCTCCATCTCTTCTCCACCTAGAAAAGGAACTGCATCCCTTCTCAGAAGAACCCCAGGAGAGGTATGGGTGAACCCCAGCCCCATGCCTACTCATCTCCAAAGGGGGCATTTCTATGCTGCATCCCTCCTCTGTGTTCCAGCTAGATGGAATCTGGCCTGAAAGCTCCTTCTGCCTCCTCTCTGGGACCCAAGCTTCCAAGCTAACTTCCATGGAGTCTTTGGAGGTCATTTTATAAACCAAGTCACATGGGGTCACTTACAATCCAGTGCCGACTTTGGAAACCTTGAGTCAGCAAACGCACTGAGGAGGTGGCAAGAGCCACGGGTCTGTCTGCTGCTTCCTCCTCTGCCACCTTCCACCATCTCCTCATTACCAAGACACATCACACCTCCTGGGTCCATTGTTAATCTGTCAGTCACTCTTCCTCACCACCTCAAGATCCTCGCACACTCTGTTCCTGAGTCCTAAGTTCTGCTGCCCTTCCTTTGGGAGCAAGCCAGCTCTTCTGAGGGTCAAGTTAAGTACTAGCTCCCAATACCCCTCCCCTAGCTGTTAGTTCTCCTTGTTATCCTCCCTCATATCTCTTAGTACACTGCTCATCCTCACTGCAGAGGTGGTGACACATGTTTCGTGACTCTGGTTTGAGGGGTCAGATCCTCTCCTGACTCTAATCCCCAGGAGGGCAGCTCCTTGCCTCAGTCAGATCTTGTTCCCTGCCCAACACTGGCCACACAGTAAATGCTCAGGAATAACCAGGAGCAGTGTGTGAAATCTAAGATAAGCAGCGGGGGAAGAGATAAAGGGCTGGGCTCTTTAAGCAGAACAGGGATAGCAGTGTGGCACTGATTGTTTTTATTTGGGAGATGTTTTGTTTTATCTTTTAATAACTCTCGCCGCATAATCAGCTGGTAATTACAGCTTCTGCCTCTGGATTGTGCCTCCCTGGCTGTGCTGGGCGGGTGGGAACTGGTTCATATTTAATCTGCCTTTGAGCGGGAGTGCTCCCAGGGGAGTGAGCTCTTGTGGGGTGTGAGGTTTAATTCTCAGGGATGTTAATTAGAACAACAACACCAAAAAACCATCCGAGCTCCAAGCTCTGAGCAGGGCTGTTGGGGCCCCCAGTAACTAGAGCAGAGGCCCCCACCTGAATGCCTTCCCCACTTCCCACACACCCAGCACCACATCCACCTGCCTATTTCCCAGGTAGTTCTCAGTCCTGCTCTGAAACTGGGGCAAAGGCTGGCTCTTCCTAACCTAGGATGCCTCTGTCCATCTGCCAGGAAGCCAGACAGCTACCACCAGCTGAAGGGGACTTGAATTAATCTCACATGTAACTGTGGTGCTTCCAGCTTTCTGGACCCTCCAGGTAATGAGGAAGCAAGGGGTTCCTATGAGAGAGAGGGGGGGTATTACTGACTAGTTAGCTCCATTGTCCATCAGAAGTGGACAGGGCTCCTGTCTAGTCATCCGCCTCATCCTCTCCGCTTTCAGCTGCCTGGGTCGGCTCTCACCAGCTTAGGTCCAGAGAGGAACCCTGCCCCGGGCCAAGTTGCAGAGACCAATGTTGAGCTGTGGCTCCTTCCATCTCTGGAAGGCCCTTTGCTATAGGGCAGAGGGGGAGCCATGGTCATCAGTGGACAGGAGAACCCTGGTTTATCTTCTCCCCACATGGGGTCCACTGCTTCCTTGGAATACACAGTTTATAGTTATGTAGGGGAAGCCCCAAAGCAATGACTCCTGAGACCCCCCACAATGTACTGACTGTATGCACATCAGTCCTGGGAGGAGAGAAGACTCCGGAGGAGGAGTGGCCTGGGATGGAGGAATGAGCTGTGAGAGACCAGGATTCTCAGTCCTATTAGTGATCATGGCTCCCCCTCCACACTATAGCAAAGGGCCTTCCAGAGATGGAAGGAATTGCAGCTCAATGCTGGTCTCTGCATCTTAGACCAGGGCAGGGTTCCGCTCTGGAACTAAGCTGTGTGGAATGGGTGATGAGGGAAAGGAACAACCCTTGGGGAGTCTCAGACACCACATCTGAAGCTCTGATCCTGAGGACCGGGGACAGGAAGTTTTGGAGAGACCGGTTGGGGGATTTATTATTTATTTATTTTATTAATTTTATATACTTGCTTTTACTTTTTATTTTATCTTTGAGACAGAGTCTTATTTTGTACACCAGGCTGGCCTTGAAGCCAGAGATCTACCTGCTTCTGCCTCTCAATTGATACCTGCTGGGATTAAAGGTGGCCATGCATCATCATACACCTGGCTTAATATTTTTAAAGAATTTCATATGTGAGAATACTATATTTATATCATTTACATCCCTCGTCTCCCCAAACTTTTTCTCTATCTCCTCCTTAATCCCTATTCCCTCTCAGGCTCATCATACATACATACATACCTGCATACATACATACATATATACATACATACATACATACATACATACATACATACATTCATACCTCAGATTCATATATATGAACCTACTGAGTCTGTTCAGTGTTTTCCATATGTACATGTGACTGACCACTTGGGATTGGATCACTTATCAAGGACAGCTTGTCTTTGCCTTAGAAAAAGCTGATTCTCCCTCTCTCCATAACCACTGGCTATTTGTAATTTTTCATCTAGTAGGGAACCTTGTGAAAGCCCACCCCCTCCTCATTTGTGTGTCAACTAATGCTGTCACCAGAGCTATGCATTTTGTAATGCTGAGAAGGGAGCCTGTTGTGTAGCTGTTTCTTCTCAACCAAAAAATACCCTCCTTGGTGGAGTGAAAAGGGAGGCTCATATGACACAGGGAGCTAAGGAAACATGCAGTATTCAGGAAGTTCCTGAAGCTTAGGAGACTCACAAGCCTCTTCCTGAAGTTATAAAGGCAGTAAACAATGCCAGAGATGGGGGACTGAGCAGCAGAGCTGCTTGCAAATTGTACAGGAAGCTTCAGGGATGCAGGTTTTGTGAGCTGTCACCATGCTGGAGTGGAAGTTTCATTAATATAGCTACCTTTGAATCACCATACATCTGAGAGTATTGTGGTGGTTTGAATATCTTGGCCCATGGAGTGGTACTATTAGGAGGTGTGGGCTTGTTGGAGTAGGCGTGGCCTTGCTGAAAGAAGTATGTCACTGTGGGCATGGGCTTTAAGTCCCTCATCCTAGCTGCCTGGAAGTCAATCTCCTAGTGGCCTTTAGATGAAGATGTAGAACTCTCAACTCCTCCAGCATCATGTCTGCCTGGATGCTGCCATGTTCCTGCCTGGATGATAATGGACTGAACCTCTGAACCTGTAAGTGATCCCCAATTAAATGTTGTCATTTATAAAAGCTGCCTTGGTCATGGTGTCTCTTCACAGCAATGTAAACCCTAACTAATACAAGTATCTTTGGGGAGACTTCCAGGGTAGGTGCCTTCCTCTACATGTTATGGGGTAGTATGATAAATGAGATCTGCCTCAAAAATATGGGGATACCCCCAGATGACTGGTGGACTAGAGAATGCATTGCTAAAAGTGGCACTTGTGGGACAGGAAGTTAAGCACATCTGTGGCATAGCCTCTGCTGTGGGCTTAAAAGATTTGCCCAAAGACTTCCCCATGAAAAGGGAACTCCAGTCTGGAAAAGACAAGCAGATACTATCATCTGCACTAGCTTCAAATTTGGCAGGGGAGGTATGGAAAGGGGAAGTGGGATAGAGATGTTGGTTTGCTGTTTCTTGCAGCTGACTGGACACAAGGTAGAAAACACCAATTAGGTCTTCAAGGGCAACACTGAAGAGTCCTTCTTGGGGTTCAAAGACCTAGAACGAGGTAGACAACAGGATAGAGATGAGAGCAAACATTGCCTAGAGCCACCGCCTTTAATACAGAGAAAGGGACTGCCCACAGCCCAGCATAAAGAAGCCAGCCTTAGCAATAGACCTCTACAGGACAATTAGGGCTAGATCCACACGCAACTGCTACAGTTGGAAAAGACTTTAAATCAAGGAATGAAAGAGCTTCTCACAGCCTGGATGGTGAGGCTGTGGAATGAGGGAGTGGATGGGATCAGTCTTCCTATGGTGCAAACAGAAAAACTGAGCAACACAACTAACCATCTATCCCGAGATAAAGGCAGCAGAAGAAAGGCAAGATGCAGGGAAACTGATCCCTCATGGACTGACTCACATGTGCCATTAAAGATGCTTGATTTCTACTGTCTGAAGCCAGCATGAGTGTCAGGGACTGGAGGACAACACAGGAAAGGAAGTCATTGCTGAGGCAACTTGGCATGAGAGAAGCAGTGTCTGATGCCCAGTTCACAGAAGAGAATACATACATGTATATGTGTGTGTATTATACATATATATGATACATATACATATGCACATGCACAATTTTTATTTTATGTGCATCTGTGTTTTGCCTGTGTTATATATATATATATATATATATATATATATATATATATATATAATAAAAACAAATGAATCTTAAAAAAAAAAAAAAGGTTTTGGGTCTCCATGGGTCAGAGCCAGCATGGGACTTTAATAGCTATGCTGGTCATCACAGAGGAACAATTTTTATGAGATGGAGGGGGGTAGTCTTGAAAGAGGGGAAAAATTAAACTGGCATATGAATCAGATTTATAAGATATCAAATCACCTAAGAGGAGATGAGAGGGGGGAAGTGGGGGAGAGGGGGAATAAGAAGGCGAGGGAGAGGGATAGGGAGGATTTGGGAAGGGAGGTGGAGGGAGAGAGGAGGGGAAAGAGAGAAAGAGAGGCAGGCAGGAGGTCCTGTCAGGGTGACTAGAAGGCAAATGTGTCAAGATTTCTGCCAGCCTGAGTTTCGAGGAGGGGAATTAAGAGAAAGACAAATGCCTCCTAGTGAGCCTCTGGACGGCTTTAAAACCTCAGCAAAAGTTTATGGAAGATGTAAAAAAATCGAACAGTACAGGGGAAAAAATATGCTTGTCCTAGAGGGAGGCAGTTATTCCCCAGAGTATATAGTGTGCATTTCTCTCTGGAAAACATCCACTGGGAATCAAGACTGTTTGCTCAGCCCAGTGTCTTTCAACAGCCAGGTTTGGCTACAGTGCTAGCTCAGAGCCTGATGGTACTGCCAAGCTGGTTCCAGTGGCAGGCAGTCACAGCAGGTGGGAGTGTGGCTCTATATCTCCTGTGCTGAGCTACAGACAGCGACACAGAGCCCATGTGGGGTATGGAGAAGCCCAGCAGCCCTAAAGCAGTAGGAACACTAAGGGATGAGGATGCTGGTAGCTTGTGAGATAGGATTTCGTGATGGGTGGATGGCGTGATGGATGGCATGATGGGGTCATGTATTCCATCCAGGCCGCTGGACCCAGCATTGCTCTCTTGACCAAGCAGTCGATGCGAGGGAAGGAATCTTGTCACACTCTGTTGGGCCTTGCCAATATTTCTTGTTCGATGTCTCTTTAGCAGTCTAAGACCAATTGGCATTTTCTTGGAGCAGAGAGTGATAGCTTTCGGACATCCTACCTACCCTCTGTATAAAGGTTTCTTTCTGCAATGTGGAGCTTCAAGTGTCTTTTTTGAAACATCTGGAAGAAGAGTAAAGTAGTTAAGGAAACAGAATGAAGGAATATTGTGAGAATGGGGAGCCATAAGCTTGTTGGGAGAGATATCTGGGTAAGCGACCTTCCTGTGAATTGTTGGCCACGGAGGCTCTTGAGACCCCACAAACCATAAAAGCTACTGACACCTGTCATAGGGTAGCTTCAGTTAACACCTTGACACACCCAGGAAGCAGGAATCTCAATTGAGGAACTGCCTCCATTGGGTTGGCCTGTGGTCATGTCTATGAGGTGTTTGTTCTCTTAGTTGATAGATGTGGGAGGACCCAGCCTATCGTAGGTGGTGCCATCCCTGGGCAGTGGACATTCTGAGTAAGAAAGACAGCTGGGGTACAGAGGGTGCAAACTAGCAGACATCACTTCCCCATGCTCGCTCCTTCAGCTCCTCCTTCCCTTGCTGAGGGAATATAATTTGTAAGAGGAAATGTCTCCCAACTTGGTTTTGGTCAGTGTTTATCTCAACAAAAGAGAAGCAAACCAGGACCTCACTGTTGTTGGTTGAATGCCAGGGCTCGGTGGGAAGCCCTTATTGTTGAGCCAAGGTACTGTGTAAGCCAGAACAAGGAGCTGCACTCAGCGCAGCTCATGGGCTTCAGCTGGGAGGCATTGCTACTGTTTTGTGCCTGTCAAATATCCTTGTTACTATTTAATCCATTAATTTACCTATTTATTTTGTGACAGATCTTACAGAACATCAAACTTACTTTGTAGTGGAAGATGATCTTGAACCAATGGTCCCAAGTGCTAGGATTACAGGTAAGTGCTGGGATTCCAAACAGCAGCTAACACACGTGCCGTTACATGCTGTGCTGGGGGAACTGAACCCAGGGATCTGTGTGCACCAGGAAAGGACTCCACTGATCTACAGCTATAGTTCTTAAATTGCTTTTTAAATGTTTGTGTTATGCCTTGGTCAGTCATGGAGGTAAATTTCATTTGTGTGTGTGTGTGATCAGTGCTGTGCTTCAGAGACTCATAACTGTTCTAGCTCCTTGAGTATAGGTGACCATTGCTGTGTCACAGTGGTCCAATGTTCAACCCTAGATAGAGAAAGATAATCAGAGAGAAACAAGATAAACAAGACCTCCTCTAAGGCTCAAAGGAATGTCACAAAAAAGGGGATATGAGAGAGTCAGAAGAAGGGGAGAAATGCTTGTGTCACTATTTTTTTCAGTCCTGGAGTGAGGACGGAGGTTTACAAGACTCTGGATGCGTGTAACTTACAGTGCTTGGGAAGAGGGAAATTTCAAAGCTACCTGCAGGTTGTGCAGGGATGCTCTGGGGATGCAGCTTTCTTGAGTAGACATCCATGCTGTGGTGAGCTTTACACTGTCACAACTATTTATCTGGCTTTGGCTCACCCATGCAACTGAAAAATAAACCTGTCAGTCAAACAAACAAAACCCTGGCCCACACTTCTGTAAATACCCGCAGTAAACTCATGGGCTCACTCACAAACTTAGATGGAAATGCTTTCTTTGCTGGTGCCCCCTCTGGGGTGAATAGAGACCTGTTCACTTCTATCTAGGAAACGTCACACAACAACACTGCTGTTCCCAATGTGGGGGGAGCTGTACAGTGGGATGATGAGTTGACCCAGGTTGACACTGTGGTTCCCTGGACCTATCAGGCAGCAGGGATAGGACGAAGAGAAGCACCCAGATGGAGAGATGGGAAGGCTTTAGTCATGGCATTAGAAGTAGAGGAGCAGAGACATGAGGACCACACCTCCAGGCTAGGGACACAGTGAGGCCACTGAGAGAGCCACACGGATGCCACTAGAGCCACAACAGTCATTTCCTAAAAGGATGCTCTGGGGGTCAGGGAAGCAGAGACATCTGCACTTAGGTCTCAGAAGGAGCCTCCTGGTGGCCTGGAAGCTGGCCAGGGCCATTTGATCTATTTCTTATTCCTTTCCACCCATGATAAAATAAAACACCTTTGAGAAGTTGGTGAGTAGTGGCTCAGTGGGATAAGGTGCCTGCCATCATCAAACCTGATGACCCGAGCTCAATCCCCAGGACTCCACATAGCGGAAGGAGTGAATTGACTCCTGCAAATTGTCCTCTGACTCCCCCCACACACACAGGGGTGGGCACTGTGGCACGCCAGCACATGCACACACAGGCACATATACACACAATAAAATAATACAACGTGAGTTTTACAAAGAGAAGACTCCCCTGAAGAGGGATGTGGGCTTGATGTAAACAGATCAGTAATGGGCTGTGTTGCTCATTAATTACGTGTCGGCCTGTAATTTAGATTTATGGGGATCACTTAGAAATAAGACTAAGCTATTACTTGTCAAGTGCAGAAAACGCCAGTCAGTTTCCGTAGGAGATATTTGTTGAAGTAGAAAATGGGAAATAAGAAATCTAACTGCCCCTGATCGTTTGCTTCAGCGGATGGGAAGGATGGAGGCAGGGTGGACACACTTAGCCTCCCGAGACGTTCTCTTCCCTTGAGGGTTGTAATTCTGTCCTCCTCTCACAAGTCATTTAAATAAAAACCAGACATCACACCGAGAAGGAGACGCACACCTAACCACGCAGTGGATGCAGTCTGGGCTGAGTCGTACCAGCTTGGAGTGAAAGGACAGCGAGGGGCGGAAGAGGCTGTGTTGAGGGGGGTCTAGAAGCCTCGGCATGAGTCAGTGATCTACTTCACCAGACCTCTGAGCTAGGAGGTGGAAGAATGGATGGTCTGGTGCCTTTCTGACTCTGAAGTTGAGAAGTTGAATAACCGGGAAGTTGGGGGACTCTCCCAGTGGTGGTGGGGGGAGGGGGGAGTCCACTCTCTCTTCCACTCTCTCCTCACCAGATGGGGGTGCTACAACTAGAAATCTGAGCACCTCTCTCATCACACTCAGCCACCATCACTGGAAACATAGGACCCATGAACCAGGATCTGGGCAAGCCAGCAAAGGCCACGCCAGGGCTGAGTGCTTATGGGTGAGTCGGTGAGGTCAGGTGTATGGCTCAGCTCCCAGGAACCCCTCTCTGGGGAAATCTGGAAGGGTGTGAAGGGAGCAGCTGTCATCCACCCTAAACATCCGTTCCTTGCAGGGCGTAGGGATGATAAAAGGTCCATAGATTCCTAGTGGTAGGTGGAGCAAGCTTAGCCGGCCCGTACTTCTACTCCCGATGATAATCAGAGGAACTTTATCAGTGCCAGAGTTCACTTCCACACACACGTTTTCCCCCAGGGGCTGCTGGGGCCCAGGGCCCTGACGTACATCAGCCTACTCTGGCCTTCTGCTCAGGTAGCCATTTCCCAGGACTCATAACCAGAAGCAGCCCCCAGCAGAATATGGTACAGGTAGAATTTCCTCAATGGCAAAGACAAGAACAGATCTCTCGCCACGCTCACCAGGGAGCAGGCCCCGAACGCTCCAGGCTGTCAGAATGGAACTGGGAAGCCACCTGAGTGCTGAGGAAGTCCCAGGAGGACTAAGTGGCTGTTCAAGTCGCATGGCTGGGCAGAGGCAGAGCTGGGCTCTTCCCTTGTCCCCAGGCTTCTTCTCCAGTTCTAGGCTCCATTCTGAATAACTTCTCTGCTGATCAGTCGTTTCCCTTCAGCTATATCTCTGTTCTGGTCACTAAGCTGACCTCGAACTCAAACTGGAGCCCCAACTTCACAGACATTAGTCTCATTTCCAGCCCCAGAATGAATCCACCGTGCAATTTTGGGGTTCCCAGCCCTTCCCAACCTGGCTTTGACTCTTTAACTCTCTTGCCTGCTTCCTTTTTCTTCCTAGACACAGAGACACAATCTATTCTCCACAGTCACCCCGGGGCTCCAGAGAATCACCTCCCTGCTACTGCAATGGTCCATTTGGCAGTCACTGTCCCTTCTTTCATTAGTGACGACTCAGGCCTCAGGGGATATTGTGGGGGATGCTGAAGTCCCACGACTCAGCGGCACCAGCTATTAGTCTTCCCTGGTCACAAAGTTCACGTAACAGGTCCACTCTGCATTCCTGGGGGGATTGCAGCCCACGATTGCTCCGGTTAGCCATGCTGTGACACGTAGCATTCACACAGGAAGCCATAAACATACCATGAGCTGGCAGATCTCATTTTTGAAGTTTGCTATTTTCCATTGTCTCCACAAAGTTGGATAAGTAAAATAGCTGAGACACCAGAGAAGGTGACTTGGGGACATTGGTGTCACCCCAGCCATAGAGAATACTCAGGAGAGAGGGGTACAGACACAGTGCTTTCTTTACCCCATAGCTGAGGACTACACTGTGGCCAGGGACATTCTCGCTCCAGGTAGCTTCTGCCGGCTCCTTATCTGCTGCCAGGACCAGCAATCAGGTTGCCTTCCTTTGGACCAGCCAGAAAGAAGAGAAAAAGAACAGTCTACAGATATCCCCCTCCTCCCTGCCTTCTCTCCAACCTCCCAGTGGCTGAACAGAACCAGAAGGCAGATGGCAGGTGCCCCGGAGAACATAGGTGCAAATGAGAACTCTTTGGCACCCGATACTTGCAGCTCACTTTGTCTCCTGAGATGGAGTGAAGGCTCGGAAGTTATAGTGCCCAGTGTCCATATGTGGCACAGCATCCCAGAGCTGGCATGTGATAGATCTGATTCCTTCCCAGGATGACACTTGGAGAGAGCAGCACTCTTTTCCTAGAGCCTAGTAGGAGGGTGTGAATGCACCGAGGATGGCTGTGAACCTCACTCCTCCCCTGCTTCTTCCTGAAGAAGTCCACAACACCAGGGGAGAAGGGCTACTGGGGAGAAACTCGGGAAAGTGGGAGGGGACTTGTGGGAGGAAGAGTGGTGGGATAAAAGACCCAATGACATCATCTGTTGAATTTCCTACTTGGTGAAACCAGTTTGGGTTGGGTCTCTGCCATTTTCAACCCCAAGGATCCCAACAAACACACTTTACACTTATCTGTGTGTTGTCAAGACCAGATGAGATAAAGAGACGGGCTTTAAATGGCCCCTGAACATTGGCTTTCTCTCTTTGTGTGAGTCAGCTTCTCGCCATAGCAGTCAATACCCAAGGGAAGCCGCCTGAAGGAGTGAGGGCTTATTTTGGCTCTGGCTTTTGGAGAACTCAGCCCACAATTTGTTGTGGCTCAGCAGGGCATCACGGTGACAGGAGGCCATGGTCATGGTTGAGTAGCAGCAAGCCTTCAGCAGAGTCTTGGGGTGCCGGTGGGTAAACCCCAAATACTGCTATTGTTACATTTTGCTGTCTCATCTGTGTCTGGCCCACGACACCCACTATTTTTGTTTTTTTTTCTTTTATTTTCTGAGACAGGGTTTCTCTGTGTAGTCCTGGCTGCCCTGGACTCTGTAGACCAGGTTGTCCTCAAACTCAGAATCACGACACTCTTAGCACAGGTGTCTCTTCCTTCCAGGGACTTTTCTCTAATTGACCTTCTTGTCACCATCTAGTCACTGCCCAGTGTTTACTTCTCCTATTGGGTGCCATGCTTATTCAGTGGTGATTTGGTCATTGTCTGTCTGCCCATCCTGACCCTGAACGCCAGGAAGGCAGGAGCTATGAAAACGACACACCCTCCGTACCTGACATATTGTAGACATGTGTATCAGTCAGCTGCTGCCGTGTAACCACACAGCCCTATAAGCAGTGTTTTGAACTAGAACAACTTACTGTCCTTGTTGGACCGTGGCTAGGTAGGAGGTCAGCGGCTTTAAGCTGAGCTTGTCTGGGTATGCTGGTTTCCTGCTACAGGTCTGCTGGACTTATCTCCTACCCCTGGGATGGATGCAAGCAAGGTGCACATGCTGTTGAGCCAGAACCCACGTCTACTCCCCAGCACCATGCATCTGAGCCAGAGCCCTCTCTGGTCTTGCCTGGCTACTCAGATCTGCTCTGTCTCAGCCCTGAATCTGCTGCCAACACTCTCCAGGCACTGAGTCCTCCGTGGGCTTGCAGGGAACATTCTGGGGCCATCTTTGCCTGATGCTTCCTCACAGAGGAGACTGACCTGGCCTGTTTGTATGAGAGAACACATTGTGAGGCCCTTCCTCAAAGACAATGGGAGTCTAAACTCATCTCTGGTCTCCCCTGGGGCAGGCACAGGCACCTTCTGGGAAATGCTGCTTTTACTTGACTCCAAGTGAAGAGAGTACTTCCTGGGCTGCATTTGTCCCTTTAATGAACTCTGTTGGGAGACTATTGGCTGTGTGGGGCTGCTTTCCAGGTAACTCGCTCATCTCTGCTGCTACAGTCTCTTCTCCAACAGGATCCCAGGACATCTAGGTGGTCTGCCTCACCCTCTCCTCAGCCTCCCCATCCTTCCCAAACCCCCTGGCTCCTCTCACTTCACTCCTTCTTCCCCTCTCCACTCTGCCCTGAGAACCATCTGGCTACCATAAACAGCTGGAGATCTCGGGGCACTTGCTGGAAAGGCACACTGGAGACTTGCCTTGGATCCACCAGCACCTCCTAGGAGCTGTGAAATGACACCCTTTCTGGGGTAAGTCTGGCTGCCTTGGCTTCTAGGCTTCACCAAGGGATAGATGGGAGGGGGACCACTCACATCTTAGCTTTTCCTTTAGCTGCCCCACAGTACCACATCTCATGCCTGTGGGATGACTGGATAGATCTTATCATTACAAGCAGGAGGGGGCGGGAAGAGCGTAATGGAGAATGTAAGGAAGGTTCTGACCAGGATCCAGCTGTTGCCCACCCCCCACCCCCAATCATCTTCACTGCTCTGGTCTGATGGACAGAGAGTCAGAAGCCATTTGCATTTGGTCCCCAGTTGGGAGGTGTTCTCCATTTCTGGTCGCTGTCATTACTGTTTCTAGAACTGGTCTGAGCTTGGAGCAACTGCCAAGACTACAACACCACATGCAGAAGAAAGCGCAGCCAAAATGAGAGGCCCTGGCCGCGGAGTGCCTGCCTGGGCTCCGTCCCAGCAATAGAAGGAAGAGGAAGAAGAGGTCAAAGAGGGGGACAAAAGGAAAGAGGGGGACAAAGGGGAGGAGGGAGAGGAGAGGAAGGAGAAACGGGGAGCACTGTCAGATGAGTCAGTTTCTGAGGGGAGCACACAGGGCTGGGTGGCCTGAGAGTCTTCGTAGATAAACACGGAATCCATGCAGCTGCACTCCCACCGTTCCCTCTCTCTCCTGCATGGAGAGGGAAGAGGCAGCTGCATTCCACTGAGGTGTGAAGGAGCTCAAACCCTAGGGGACAGCTTTCCAACTCTAGGGCCTGAGTTACAAGTTGCTGGTTCCTGGGAAGTGCCCAGTGCTGTGAGCCCCAGCTGCTCACAGACACGGCCCTCTGTGAGGCTCTCACTTGCTGCCTTTTCTCTTCTCTTCCCTGTACTTGGTCACTTAAGCTTCCTGGAATCAGCTCTCCCAAACCCTCTAGAACTCAGGTTCTTATCCTGGAACTGCACCAGGTCCCCCAACTTTAAGACAAATGTCCTGGGCTGGGGAAGCAGCTCAGTTGGTACAGTGATTGACCAACTTCTCGAAACCCCGTGTTTGATCTTCAGCACCCCATAAAAACAAGTATGGCAGTACATGACAATTCTCCCAGCACAGAGAAGGTGACGGCCAGAGGACCGTATGTTCAAAGTAATTCTTAGCTATATAGCCAGTCTAAGTTTGAGGTTAGCTCAGATATTCATAAGACCCTGTCTAAAACAAAACAAAACAAAACAAAACAAAACAAAACAAAACAAAACAAAACAAAACAAAACAAATGTCCTTCCCACCTGCCTTTTTGGGGTATAGTACTCCGATGTCTATTAGGAACATTTCACCATGGAGTTTTAATAGGTACAGATCTGAGCTCAGAGTTACCCAATTCCAGGCTCCTGTGTCCTAGGACAAAGTATGCACCAGGGACATTTGGTTACAAAAATAGAAATACAGGTTGTGTAGATTGTCTATTGATAAAGGGAAATACTCCTGAGAATTGGAGTGGGCTAGGGGAAAGGCATGCATTGCAAAGCACTAGGCCACAAAGGTGTGGGGGTATGGGTAGGAGAAGTGTCATGACCACAGATAGGTTATTTGTACAGCATCTGCCTCTCTCACGCTGAGGGAGTTTCTTGAGCATGCTCCGTTGGTTGGATGAAGCCAGGAGGGGCAGGACTTCCAGTCTTTGCCTTCAGGCTTCTTTCCTATGCTAATGTTGATGTTACTTCTCCAGGCTCCATTACCCTGCTCCCCTGGTCAGAACCAGACTCCAGAAGATGAGTTCCCTTCCTCATGTACCTGCCACCCAGCACATGTCAGCAAAGGGATGGTAGCTGTGTTTACTTACTTACAGCCCAAAGACCTGAGAGAGTAACTTCAAAGAGAAGTATTGGCCCAGGTTCATGATTTCAGAAGGTTCAGGCCTTGCTGGGCCCATGCACTTGATCAGAAATACCATGGTTCATGTGCAGAGGTGTGTGCTATGATGTGCAGTCACTACTTCACACCATAGCAAACAGGACACACAGATAGGAGAGGGACTGAGAGGACCATGCACTACCAGAGGGACAATCATCTCAGTGACCTAATCCCCCAGCTGGACTGAGTTCCTTGGGTTCCCTAAATCATTCCAAATGGTGCCACCATCTAGGGACCGAGTGTCCAACACACGAGCTTGTGTGACATTTCATTTTCAAGCTATAACAGACATGAGGAGTTGAGGTGGGCATTGAGTGAGACAGTGAAGGTGTGAATGAATAAGTGAGTGAATGAATGAATGATGAGCTGCCTCCCTAGAGAGTCTCATCTAGCTTGTCATGTCCTGCAGAAAATTGACAAATTTATTCTAGTTGTCCCCCAGCTCCACCAATGGCAACCTCCTCCTACAGCATCCAAGTGCCTGCTGCCGGTCCCTCCCACCCAGCCTCAAGGCTCTTCCTTTGGCCACCACCTTCTACCATCTGTGACATCAACATCTCCCTCTAAAAAAACATGGCCTTGGGCTCAGTAGGAGCCTTCAACTCCAGCACAATAAAGGTGAAAGTGCAGAGTAGTCGCTAAGTGACATAATTGAAAGCCATCCCGAGAAAGAGCCACTCTAGAGAGAGATGTGTCCTCGCTGGACTCCAGAGATCATTTGCCACATGGACAACTGACTGCCCACAGCCCTTGTGACCAGCCCTGAAGAAAGTGATCATAGATGCCTCAGTCCATGGAGCCTGCATTCTTGGTTTGGGTTTCCAGCCCATGGAACTCAAGTGTTGACTGCTTGGAAGCTCCGGAGTCATGAAGATTGTGTCTGGCTTTGATTTCCTGTAATGGAAGCAGGGAGTACTTGAAACATACCCAGAATGCATTGTAGATGTGAACTTGGTACTTGATCTAGCAGGTGATTGTTTTCAGAGGGAACCAGGCCTACAGGAATAGATGTGATGACCAGGCCTACAAGAATAGAAATGATGACCTGGCTTACGGGTATAGAAACAATGACCAGGCCTATGGGTAGTGATAGGATGATGAGTATGTAACTCTGAGCCTGACTCTAAATGGTCCCCATTCCCTGTGGCTTTGCTGATCAGCAGGGCAAGAGATCACAGTTAAAAGGCACAAAAGCCACCCAAACCCAGGATCCACAGCAGGTAGGGTCACCATGTGAGTTTGTGTAGCACAGGGGTCTGATGGTACCTGTTTCAAGTTGCTTTTCATCTTGTGCCTCATCCCTCATACATGCAAGGTCTCTAAAGCTTTTACCTCCAAAAGTAGGCTGTCTGAGGCCTCATCTTCCTGTTTCTTAGGGGATGTTTCATTTCCCCTAATGCTGGAAGCATCAGTTCACTTATATGAAATGCTCCTTGGAACCAAATCACCATGATGTGCACCTCGGGGAGGTGACTCAGATGAGACTCAACCAAGTTGAGCTGCCAGCAGGAGTGAAGGACTGGTGTCTTCGCTTGCCAGACAGCAAGAGGGGCTTCAGGAGGAGATGTGGTGTCCGGAGTCCCTGGACTCCTCCCTGGAGAACAGTACAGGAGCTTCCAAGGGGCTTCACACCACTTTTTTGTTATAGCAAAGTTGGTGGAACATGGCACTCAGACACCTGCTGGAAGGGGTCTGGGAAGTTCTAGGTTGTGGGAAAAGACCAAGAGGAAGGGAAGGAGGAAGGAAGGCTCCTTTCTGTGAAGAAAAATGCCAAAAATATGGAACCTGAGTCCTATGCTTGGAAACAACTAGAATCAAATGTTCAACTCCGGAGGCAAGTAATTGATGAAAACTATTCTCTAACACCCAGTTTCCCCATCCATAAAACAGAATGGAAATGTCCCCTGTCTGATGGAGAGGACATTGCCCCACCTGGTCCAGGCTGTATCTAGAAGTAGCTAATTCAGGCATGGTGGTGCATTCCTGTAATCCCAACACTAGGGAGGCAGAGGCAGGCAGGTCTCAGTGGGTTCCGGGTTAACATGGTTAACCTTCAGTTAACATGGTTGTCTTGGAGTTAACATGGTTGTCCTAGAGTTAACATAGTTAACCTGGAGTTAACTTAGTTATCCAGGAGTTGACATAGTTGTCCTGGAGTTAACATGATTGTCTTGGAGTTAACTTGGTTGTCCTGAAATTAATTTGGTTAATCTGGAGTTAACATGGTTGTAATCTAGATTCTGGTTGGAATTCCAGGACAACCAGAGCTAGCTAGTGAGACCTGGTTTCAACATTCAAACAAAACAGAAGGTAAAAGCAAGCTTCATCTAGTAGGTCAGTCACAAACTTGAATGGGGAATTATGGGTAGCTGTCCTGTGTGTGAAACAGTGTGTACAACGGTTAGAAGTATGGAGCAGGGGCTGCCATTCACTCACCGTGGAAAGACTCCCCAGTCAGATACACATTCAGTCTCACATATGGCTCGCTAGGCAAGTGACATTCTGAAATTCCCACCTATGCAGCACGGAAGAGCCTGAACTCATCGCTTCTACCTGACAAAGCAAGTGTTGGCATGCTTTAAAAATATGTGTGTACCTGTGCATGCTCACACATGCCACAGCACTGGACAGCAGGCTAGTGAGTTCCTAAGGATTCTCCTTGCCCTGCCTCTCATCTCCCTGCAGGGGAACTGATATTATAGATGCATACTACAGTGTCTGGCTTTTGCGTGAATTCTAGGGGTTCACACCCAGCTCCTCACATTTGCACAGCAGGCTCCTTTATCTAGCACAGAACCATCTGCCCAGCCCAATTTTGACATGTTTACCATTCAGAGGGAAGGAGATAAGTGCAGGCCTAGCTGACGTGCCAATGATTCTTGATATGTCTCTGGGTAAGTCCCTCCCACTTCCTGAGTCCCAGTTTCTACTTGGGGGTTTCTCCTGCAGTGATAAAATACTATGACCAAAAGCAACTTGGGGACAAAGGGGTTTCATTGGCTTACAATTCCTGGTAAGAGCTTATCACCGAGGAACGTCAGGGTAGGAACTCAAGGCAGGAACAGATGCAGAGGCCATGGAGAAACACTGCTGACTGGCTTGTTTCTCATGACTTATTCTCTTATAAAACTCAGGATCACCAGCTCTGGCAGGGGTGGCACCACCCACAGTGATCTGGCCCCTCCCATACAAATCAATCAAGGAAATGCTTCACAGACTTATCCAAGGGCCAATCCGGTGGGAACATTTTCTCAGTTGAGGTTCCATCTTCCAAGTGACTCTAGCTTGCAGAAGTTGGCATAAATCGTACCAGCACGCCCATCTGTAAGACAGGCATGGTGTGGATGACAGACGGCCTTTCACATTCACACAGCGTTGGCACTCCAGGCTTAGCTTCTGCTGTTAAGTCTTCAGGTCGTTCCTCATGTGAGTCTCATCTCCGTCCTCCTCACCTCTGTGGTACTCCTCCCAGCACCACCCAAGGCTTCCAACATGCACACTGGCTGCAAGCACTCTACCCTGGTGAGCCTTGCCACTGCCCTGCCAGTAACATCTGAGTACTCTCAGGGCAGCCAATTATAGGATGTTGTCATGGAAACCCTGAGACTCTGCAGACATATTTTTGTCCCCCAACAACTCTGTGGAAGATTAGATGCCATACAATTAACTGTGCATGTTCCAGTATACATTCAATAAGAAAAAAGAACCCCTGGACAGAGTAGACAACCGTCTATCACACCCAAAGCTGCCTTGAGTCCTTTCTTTCATTCTTCCCATCTGTTACCTTACCCACCAGCTTCCCTGAACAATAACAATATTCTTTCTGTCTCAATCAATGAGGTTGTATTTTCTAAGGCTGAGATCCTGTGGAATATGCCCTATCCTGCTTCATTCACTCAGTACGATAATGTTGGGTTTTATCCATACGCTGTACACATACGATCCCTCATGGGTTTTATCTTGGAGAGAATTTCATGCCATTGATATGACTATTGGCGTGATGTCTTGATGAAGGTTTGGACTCCTCCAGATATTTTGTTTATTGTTTTTATTATTGCAAGTGAGGCTGCTATGACCACGCATACACTGCCCTTTCCAGTGACATAGTTTCCGATTGTCTGCGGGTGATACTCGGTGTGAGTCACTCGATAACTCAGCCCGTTAATGTTCAACCTCAAAATGCGGTATTGTTTTATGTCTTCATCAGAGGTGTGTGAGCATTCCGGCTTTATTTTCAGACCTTCAACAACACTTAGTATGATGTGGCTTTTCAATTTTAATGAGATAGGTGACATTTTAGTATATCTCTATTCTGGCTTTCTCTATTTCTCTTTCTTTCTTTCTTTCTTTCTTTCTTTCTTTCTTTCTTTCTTTCTTTCTTTCTTCCCCTTGTTTTCTGAGACAGAATATCACTTCTGTAGCCCAGACTCACTTGAAACTCATTATATAGCCCAGACTGACCTTCCCAATCTTATTGCCTCTACCTCTCAAGCAGCTGGGGTTCCTGGCACACGCCATGCCAAGCACATTGTGGCTTTGATACCCCCCCTTTGTGCTTATTTGCTATTTGAATATCTCCTTTGATATAGTTGTTCCCAAATATATCTATCTTCATTTTATGTGCATGAGTGGTTGTCTGCATGTATTTATATTCACTGTGTGTGTGCCTGGTGCCCAAGGAGGCCCGAAGAAGGGGTTGGATCCCCTGGAACTGAAGTTACACAGTTGTGAGGCTCCCTGTGGGTGTGGGGAACCAAAGGCTTCTCTCCAAGAGTAGAGGTGCTGTTTACTGCCCAGCTAGGTCTCCAGGACTGTTATACAATTTAAAGAAAATTGAATTACCTTCAAATGTTTAAATTGTTCCTTTATATCAGCTGTATGTATATGCATGTGTGTATGTGTATATATGTCTGTGTGTATGTGTCTCTGTAGTGTGGGTATATATCTCTCTGTGTGTATATCTCCATGTGTGTATGTGTGTGTGCCTGTGTGTTTGTGTTTGTATGTGTGCATCTCTCTCTCTCTCTCTCTCTCTCTATATATATATATATATATATATATATATATATATATATATGTGTGTGTGTGTGTGTGTGTGTGTGTGTGTTTGTATAGATATATAGTGAATACACATCTTTAGGAGACATATAATTTGAAAATACACAATTTGCAAATATTTCTTCAGGCTCTGTCTCATCTTTGCTCTCTGATTAAAAGCATCTTTCTAAAGCAGAGGTTTTATTTTGATGCAGCCCAATTTCTCAGTCTGTTGCCTTACAAAATGCGCATTTGATATTGTGTCTAAAGAAGTTTGCCTCATCAACATCAGAGATATTTCCCATGCGCTCTTGCATTAAAAAGGTCTTTTATTTATTCTTTGACACTTTTATACATTTATACAGCATGTCTTGTTCATATCCACCTCCATCTCCCTGTGTGACTTCTCAAGGACCCTCCCCAACACATCTCCTGCACCCCCATGCTCTTTTATTTAGTTTGTGGGTTAGTTTTAGGTTTTTTGGTAGCCCATTGAGGTCAGTTAGTGCTGTTTGCTGGATATCAGTTGACCTTGTTGGTTTTCTGTGGGTCACCACAGCTGCAGTGAGCTAGCTAGCCCATGACTTCAGGGACTGGAAAACAGCATCCCACAGAGCTCCTTTTTCTTCTTTTGCTTTCAATCTTTCCACAATCTCGTTCTCAATGTTCCCTGAGTCTTGGGCCAGTTTGACAGCTGCCCCACTCAGGCCTGAGACCGCAATACACACTTATTGTTAGTTCTCTGGGGGATGTCTGAGTATTAACTTCTGCCCAGTGAGGAGAAAGCTTCTCTGGCCAAAGTTGAGGGCAACACTAACCTACAGGTACAAACAAAATCAGGAAGCAGTTTGACACCACTACCTTTTATCAGAACAACAGTAGTAGGTTATCCCAGGGTCTGTGACTCCTCCCTCTTGGTCAGGTGTTTGTTGTTAGTTTAAGATAAGACCTCTTTCTAGCCTTCAGATTTACTTTGTAGCCAGACTGGCTTCAAATTTGCAGCAAGTCTCTTTCTTCAACCTCACACATGTTGAGAGCCCAGTCTGGAGTTATCAGTTACCAGGCTCAGCTCCTGGGCTTTCTTCTAAAGTTTATAATAGTTTCAAGGTTCGGATCCTATGTGAAACCAAGTCCATCCTTGTTTGCACAGGAACCTTCAGTTGTCCCAGAAGCATCTGTCCCAAAATTTATTCTCTTTCAACTCAAATCTTATATTTCCTGGCCAAAAAACAAAATGTGAAAACTGTGAGCCTAGGGAGGAGATTCAATAAGAAAAGGTGTTTGCCATTAAGCCTGAAGACCCAAGTTCAATCCCTAGAACCCGATGGAAGGAAGTTGTCTTCAGATCTCCACATGCAAGCAGTGGTATACATTATTCTCTCTCTCTCTCTCTCTCTCTCTCTCTCTCTCTCTCTCTTCTCTCTCTCTTTCTCTCCCCTCTTCTCTCCCCTGCCCCAACAGATGATAGATAGATAGATAGACAGACAGACAGACAGACAGACAGACAGATAGATGTGAAAAAGAAACGATCCAGTGGCTCCAGAGAGGTGTGTCTGTTTCTGATCCTGATGGACCTTACATTGCCATAATTCTTGAAGTTCTTGGAGTCTTAGAATCACTTACTGCCGTCTCCCACCTCATACCTCTACGTAAAAGCTGGCTTGGTTACTCTGGGTCTTTTACATTTATATGTGAATTAGAATGAATGTGGTAATTACCAAACAAACTGAATTGTTATTAGGATTGCAGCAAACCTACAGAACAATCAGTATTCTGTG
Organism: Arvicanthis niloticus; assembly: GCF_011762505.2. Classification (NCBI taxonomy): domain Eukaryota; kingdom Metazoa; phylum Chordata; class Mammalia; order Rodentia; family Muridae; genus Arvicanthis; species Arvicanthis niloticus. Next base: position 23,425,561 of record NC_047662.1, read on the forward strand.
TTATGCCATACATGGGACCTGAGCATCTTCTATGGTTATCTTTTGTGGTAAGAATCTTACATTTTAACACCATTTGCATATAGTTCTTGGTATCCTGTGCCTTGAGAATCTCATAGAGTGAATATAAGCCTTCATTTGTACTGTGGATTCCATCATATTTCTATACACATCTTGGTATGAGCAAATACATACACTTCTGTCTGTCTGTCTGTCTGTCTGTCTGTCTCCCTCTCCCTCTCTCCATATTGGATGCTTTAAGGGTTTTCTTGTCATGTTTCACACATTAGAGCGTCCCACTACCATATTGAATAGAAGTAGGGAAAGACCACACCTGGGCTGTTGTTGTTTAAGTAGACGTGGTCCCTCACAGACTCGTGTGTCCCTCTTGGTCCATAGGAAGTGGCATCATTAGGAAATGTGGCCTTGTTGGAGGAAGGGTGTCACCATAAGGGCAGGATTTGAGCTGGACCTGCACTGATTGGTCTTACTTTTTGAGGTTGCCCCTGACTCTGGTACAAGTCCCACTTACATAATGCCTTCATGCCGTGCTGATGGGCTCACTTGATTTAGAATTTTGTCTTTCCTGGTGAACTAGGATGCCAGAGAAGCAGCAGCTACTAGGGCTGAGCTGGGCAGTGCTTTGTCTGCCCTGTAAAGTGGGAAGGCTGAACTGATATTGGCCCTGACTGAACTGATGGTTAGAACTCTCCAGTCAGACATGGTGGCCTCACTTTTTCTTTGGAGGGAAGACTTTTAACTGCGAGATTTACTTGACAGATTCACACCTATCCACCTTCTATATTTCTTCCCCCAGGAAGCACTAGGAGATTAAGTCTTTCAAGGAATGAGGCCATTTCTCCTGACTTGTCAAACACATGGACATAGAGCTTTTCCACACATCCTCTCGTTATCCTTTTAATATCAGTAGAATCCGCGCCGCCCCTCTCGTTCCTGTTATGTGTAATTCGTATTTTCTCCTGATCGGTCTGACTCAAGGTTTATCAATTTTATTGATTGCCTCCTAGAGCTACTTTTTGGACTTTATTGCTTCTCTATGATTTTTTCCCCTGTTTTCACAGCATCGATTTTCACTCCGGTCTTTATTATTTCCTTCCTTCCTGTATTGTGAGTTTCATTTACTTTTCTCATTCTGGTTTCATGAGATTGAATCTGAGACCATTGATCTGAGACCTCTCTTCTTTTCTATTATACACCATTGGTGCTGCTGACAGGAGCCGGCACAGTGAAGGGGTAGACTCTTCTGGCTTTTCATACATTCCTTTTAACTTTGATTCCATGACTCCTAATTTCCCCTGTGACCTGTGGGTTATTGAAAAATATGCTATTTTGCTTTTGACTAATTAGTGATTTTCCAGACTCCTTTCCATGATTAATTTCTGCTTTCATTCCATTGTGCTCAGAGAATAAATATGCTATCCACAGTAGACAGATGAGGAGGAGCTCAGAGACTGGTTGTGGCCATGGACCTTCAGTAGAGACAACCTATGCACAAGTTGAGAGCCATGCACAAGTTCTCACAAGTGTGAGAACCTCTCTGCAAAACCTCTCCAGCAGCTGCAGCCTCAGAGCCATTCCCAGAAAGATCCATATCTGCTCTTGTTAGCATCTCACAGATCCCTGGTCCAAGGGTCAGAGGAGTACCATGTAGCCTGTACACCAATGGCTCAGCAAACATCCCCTGCTGACATCTCCTTTGTACCAAGACTGCCCTGGTCACCAAGGTCGCTAGACATGGCCTCTGTCTCTGGAAAGCCCACATCCTAAAAGCTAGTGGATGAGGTACAGATCAAGGCCCCAAGCATGTGTGTGTATGGGTCACACCAATGTCCACAGTTCTGCTATGGGTTAGTGTGGGACTGTGACAAGGCCTAGGGTTACTGACACCCAGGACAATTAAGTACCAGGCTGGAGTTAGGGGAAGGGGATGCTCTCTGTGGGAAGATCTCACTTTTAGGAGAGATTTGAATGGAGTGAAATTGGCAAAGGGTTCTTGCCCAACCTTCCTATCTAGCCCCCAGCATCCCATAAGAGCTGTCTGTCTTTCCTCAATGCTATGTAATTCTCTCCTTGAGAATGTTCAGGAAACTTCTGATCTGCCATGGCAGAGACAAAATATTGGCACTCCCACCTTCACAACCATCTCTCTACTCCTCCTCCTTAAAGAAAGTAGTCATCTGTGTCCCCTCAGCTTCTTTCTCTAAAGGGAACACTGACTTCATATGATTGTTCACGACAATGGGACTGCAAAGTGAGGGGGATTAGATAATAAGAAAAAATCAAGCCAGGACTCAGTAGAATAAATTCCTCTGTGTAATGAAGACCATGGGTGCAGGAAGTAGAGGAAGAAATCCAAGCTTGCAGACTGCTGAACAAATTCGGAAGTTTCCTTTCTGACACAACATATAGCTTCAGCACTGAGAAGGGTCAGCAGGTAATGGAGAGCAAATACAGCCTAATAGTCAAACTAGTCTTTAAGCATGAGGTCTGGGCTGGAAAGATGGCTCATCAGTTAAGAGCACTTGCTACTGTTTTAGAGGACCTGGGTTTAGTTTTCTGCACCCACATTGGGTGGCACACAATAGTCTGTAACTCCAGAGGGTTATGATGCCCTCCACTGACTTCTGAGGCTGTCAGACACATACAGGTTACATCTTACAGACACGCAAACAAAATGCCAGTACACACTTACCTTTTTTTTTTTTTTTTCTGAGACAGGGTTTCTCTGTATAGCTCTGGCTGTCCTGGAACTCACTTTGTAGACCAGGCTGGCCTCGAACTCAGAAATCCGCCTGCCTCTGCCTCCCAAGTGCTGGGATTAAAGATGTGCTCCACCACCGCCTGGCCACACTTACCATTTTTAATCTAATAGCAAAGAAGCACCTGGCAAGGCTGGCAAGGTGGCTCAGTGGATGGAGGTGCCTGCGGCCAAGCCTGACTACCTGAGTTTGATTCCTGAGTCCCATAAAGTGGAAGAGGAGGGCTGAGTCCTGAAGGCTGTCCTCGGAACTCCATGCTTGTACAAATAACACACAAATGTACACACACAATTAATTAGTTAAAATTAAGTGTGTGGTCTACGAGTTTACCCAAAAACCAGAGAGCAAGGAACTCGGGGGAAATGGAGTAGAGGGAGCAGTTAAACAAATCTTGAATCTGGAAAAGGCTTTAAAGTCCTTCAACTACCCACCCCCCAATGAAGTACTTAGTTATCAATAAAATATACTAAGATGATTATCTAAGCTGTCTTTAAAGCACTGTTAGAACTGCCCCACCCCACACCCCATCCTGAGATGACAGCCATGTGTATGATAGTTACCAGAGTTCACTGCGTAAGCTGTACCTTAGGGCAACACAAGAGTCACCACACACACACACACACACACACACACACACACACACACACACGGCAAGTGCTTAAGATTAAACAGGACACACGACTGACGCAGGAACGAGCCTGCTGGGTTGATACAGCTAATACAGCTAGCACCTCATGTCTATTTGAAGTGGGGGTAAGGGGCCAGGTCCCTGCCCCCAGGGAATCTTCATTCCTACTTTTCTCCTTTGAGACAACTGTGGGTGTCCCCATGTCCCACACCATCATAGAAGCAGAACAACATATTGGGCTGGAGAGATGGCTCAGTGGTTAAGAGCACTGGCTGTCCTTCCAGAGAACCAGAGTTCAAAACCCAGCACCCACATAGTGGCTTACAGATATATCTGTAACTCCAGTCTTAGGGGATCTAATGCCCTGTTCCAGCCTCCTGGTGCACTGCATACATGCATACAAAATACCCATACCCATAACATAAACAAATCTTTTTAAAATATTAAAAAGAACAAAGGTCTTGCTTCTGAGGGCTCCACCTCTGTCTGGCTTCTCTCTAGGGAATATAGGGACCCACAGGGACATGAGCATTTTTTTTTCGTGATGACCTAGATGAACACTCAGAAACAGGCCACCTGGACGTGCCTCATGCCTGACTGAGCTGTTACCTGGAAGATCGGTCTGGGAGCCTTTGAATCCTGCTGTCTCTGTCCCCAGGATCATAGTCTGACTCACACCACTCCTAGTCTGCCTGCCTCTTTAAATTGACTATTCAAATTCTTTCAGTAAACTCATTTTCTGAGTGCAAAAGACAAGCTTCACCCTGATAGAGAAACTTGGGGTACACAGCTGGGCTTGATCCCCAGGGTGGGGGCTAATGAGAGTGAGGCTACCAACATCTCAAGCAAGAGTCTCCTTGCATAAGAAGGTTCAAGACCTCCAGCTGGAAAAGTCCCTCTACAGTAGGCAGTAGGGAATTTCACTTTTTGCTTGAGTCGATTTCCCAAGATTTTCCTCAGCAGATCTGTTAGCATCTTGTACTAAATTGCCTAGACAAGGGATCACCCTCATCGTTACAAACCTTATTAACACATTTCTCCCTAAGATTTATTTCCTCTGACAGAAATCCCAGTCTTGGCTACTGGCTAATTCCATATTTTGATTTTTATTCCCTCCCTGTGGCCTGGGGACCCTCCACCCCTCCAGCACCTCCTAACCTGTGAAACACTCTCAGTCAAAGGCTTTTATTCATGTCTACACAAACCGGAACATGCTCTGTGCTCCATACCCATGATTCTTTGGGCCAATACCCCCACCCACCAACCTTTCCTCTTAATTCTAAGACAAATTCTGGAAGATTCATTTTTAATTATAGACCAAGCCTTCACTCAGCATAAGAATAAACTCCAATGGCTTCCACACTACACCACCACCACCCAGTGTACCTGCCTACCTCTGTACTGGAAAGGCCAGTGCTCGTGATCTGGAGCCTATCCAGGGCTTGCCTGTAAGCCAGCCTTCAGATACAAAGTGCTGCCTGCTTGGCTGCTGGTTTAACTTTTGACTAAGGGATACTTGTTTCTCTCTGGGGCTATGAGAGTCCGTGGCCCACAGACATCACCTGTGCTTTCCTGGCTTGTTTCTTTGTGCCAATCAATACGACTGGTTCCTTACAGAATCAGACACCCAAAGGACCCCAGGGTCTCCTTCATCGTCTTCTTAACTACCCCAATCCCTACTTTGGTATAGGAAACCACACTCCTTTTAATGTATCACTAACAGATTTCTAAATAAGTTTGCCGAGACAGTGTTATATTTGTTTCTTTTCTGTATTATAAGTTTGGCTTCACCCAGATCCCAGGCCTGAAATTGTTAATGACTGAGGTTACGAGCACACTCTTCTCTGGGCCCACTGGCCCTGGGGTGTGATTGATACAAAATAGGAACTACAGACCTACCTGAAGAACGCCTGTGGGGTGGTCATTGACAAAATGGAGTGCAGTTATAGCTGATGGGTTAACAAAATAATATTTTGAAGTAATGTCCCTTGGCCCCAGTATATGTGAGGGATGGAAGGCAATGTGCTTTGAATGGGACATTACTCTGGAATATTGAAGAGAACCACAAGACATTCGGGCTTTTAGGCCTCTCTCTTTTTTTTTTTCAACAACTAAGATGAAAAAAAATCTTATTTGTATGGCCACTTGCACTGAGCTCGGACATGCAGAGCAAAATATTTCAGATGGTCCCTTTAACACCTCACCCTATATACTGCTAACACCTTCCTCTGCTTCCAGGGGTATCTATGCTTCTTAGGGTTCCTCTCCCCTCAGCCCTCACCTACCCCTCCTGACTCTTCCCTATAAGCCTCAGCCCAGATGTTAAAAATCTGCAGACTAAACTGCTCCCAACAGGAGAGGTGGCAGGGGCCAAAGAAATCAGCCTCATGCATTCTCGCCTCTCATTGACCTGGCGTGATGCAGCCTCATGCAGACATCCTCGCCCCTCACTGACCTGGCGTGATGCAGCCTCATGCAGACATCCTCGCCCCTCACTGACCTGGCGTGATGCAGCAGGAGTTGGATGTTTTTCAGAAAGATAGATTCAGGGGTGAACTCCAGAAGAAGCCTTTCTTTTTAACCTGGGGAGTGCAGTGGCAGTATTGATCCCTCACTGTCTCCAGGCTGAGAAGAGGTGAGCAATCTTTAAAAGATGAGAGAGCTAACTAGTGAAATGGGAACAGATGCCCCCAGCGGTGGTGCTTGGTGGATCTGAGTGACCCTGTGTGGAGCCCTGACAGTGAGACACACAAGCAGAGGCTGTCTCATTTGGTGACATGTGGCAGCAGGAATGAGAAGATGCATGGTTTACGCTTATAAACTATGACAAATTAAGGAAGTAAGTCAGCAGGAGAGAAGGATCTGGATATGCTATTAAATCAGCCATTGTGGAGGTTCCTACACAACCCTGAATTAGTGAGAGGGTTTTTTTTTTTTGACCACCATGCATTTTAATACCCAAGCAGCTCCCAGTACTGGAAAGGAGTATATATATATATATATATATATATATATATATATATATATATATATGTGTGTGTGTGTGTGTGTATAGTGTGTGTATATGTGTATATATATATGTGTATGTGTATATATGTGTATGTATATATGTATATATATGGTGTCTGCTAACTCATAGGAATGCATGTGAACATGCATGGGGAACACATGTGAGCAGGACAGGATTAAGGATATGAAAATGAGGTGTAGTTAGTCATCAGGAGAAAGTCCTTAGAGAGGGGGAGAGGGAGAGAGGGAGAGAGCGAAAGAGTGAGAGCGAGAGCGAGAGCGAGAGCGAGAGAGAGAGAGAGAGAGAGAGAGAGAGAGAGAGAGAGCGAATCAGCTGGCTTCCAACATACAATAGCAGAGTAAATGTTCCTTTCCAAGAGAAGAATGTGGTCACAGGGAGGAAAGATTTAGACTGGACCAGACTGCAACCCACCAGAGCAAACACTAAACCCTATAGCATGGCGTCCGACATCAGGGGCTCTTCGCAGCATCTCCTGGGCTCCAACAAGTGTGGGTAGATCTGCCCTGAAGCTCTTCTATTGCTTTGAGCCTCTACCTCATGTTTATGTCTTTCCCCGGTGAATGTCCTGTGTGTCCAACATCCTGAGACCTCCATCGCAACTTCACCTTTACCTTTACAGCTTCACACAATGGTCTCTAGAGAGCTGCGTGGAGGGAGTCCATCCCTGCCACAGATCACTGGACCTCAGAGCTTTCTGGAACATTCGTGAGCGTTCCAATCACGTTCCCTCTCATGTATTTGTATATTTATAAAAGTGGAGATGTGGGTGGTGTCAAGTTTGCTTGGTCTTCTTAGACCATGGCTGCAGCAGCCTCTCTGTGCCCTGATGGTTAAATCTGGAAAAGCGTTTCTTCAGCATTTGCTTCCCAGTAAGGAGGCTTTAACTCTCTAGCCGCTTTCCTTTCAAACGAATGGGTTTGGTTGAGTTTGGTTTTAGTGTGTGTGTGTGTGTGTGTGTGTAATGAATGTTTGTTTTTATACCTGGAGTCTCCTGAAAGTGTCTTTCCTCCTGTTCTGATCCAAAATGTAAAATTTCTCCTTAATTCCACTTACGTCTTTAACAATGACAGCCACTTTTGTCCAAATCTGTCTTGTCTTCAAGATGAAGCTGGTTCGAGCTTTTTCCCCCACCAAACCACACATGTTTCACGAATTTCTGGTCCACAGTTGCTTCATCAAACTGTAAATCTGAATAAATGAAGAAGCAATAGCACAGGACAGCCTGGATGCCAAGCTGCCTCAGCATCACCCCTCCAACAACCTGGTCATTTCTTCATCTGGTGTTTGTGTGTGTGTGCGTGCACGTGTGTATGTGTGGGTGTGTTGCTATACTGTTGTTCATTAATTTTATTTCCTTATAATTCATCTTTATCCAAACAAAGCAGGCAATTCTTAATTCCTCTTTTTTTCTTTTTAATGTTAGATAACACAAATTCTCTCTAGTACAGTTTCTGTAGAGTCTTCGCTTCCCTCTGAAATCTTGTGATCTGGGACTTTATATCCAAATTTCTATGGGTGTTCTGCTCTTCAACACTCTGCCTAGAATGAACCATTAAATCCAGCACTTTAGGCTTTTGTAGCACACAGGTCTAAACTCTTCCATATCTCTCCTCTGAGCCAGTTCTAAAGCCAAGGAACCACATGATCAAGCTGTCAGAGTAGAAGCTCAACCTCTCGGAACCTATCTTCTGTACTGTTTGCTTTTCTTCTTGTTATCCAATGTCTAACCCTCCCCTCCAAAAGCAATTCAAGGCAGCAGAGGTTTATTTTGGCTCACAATTCAGGAGAAAACAGTCGAAATTGTGGCAGCTGCTTACATGAAACTGGCAGCTGGAAGTTCTGGTACTTGTCTGGCTTTCTTCTTTCTCACCCTGCAATACTAGCCTGGTCAGAGGATGCTTCCCGTATTCAGGATGACTTTTCCCTTCCAGTGAAGGCTCTGGAAACTTCAAATGCATGCCCAGAGGTGTGTCTCCTAGGTGATTCTGAATCTAGCCGAATTGACCAACAGAGATGATCTGTTAATTGCCAATACTGCCACACACAACTCAGACAAAACACTATCATCGTTTTTGACAGTTCTAGGTAATCAGGGATGTAAAATCACTCCCTTAAAGTTGTAAATCTCTTAGCAACCGGTTCACTGCCTAGGTTTTACATTAACCACAGGAATTAGAGTGGTAGTGCTGATGGTAGAAAACCATAACATAAAAATGCAGGAAGTGACTTTGCAGAGCAAACTGCTGTGACAGTGGCCTGAACTCAAAACCCGAATCCTGCCTCAACTTTATGATAAATGATGGACCAGCCTTCCTGATGGGAAGAACCACAACTCACCGAGGATGAAGATGAAGAGGCATTAGTGAGCTGTTATTCTGAAGACACAGAAGGCCCTGGAGTCAATAAGAAGGCACGAGTCTGTCTCCCCAGAGACTCTGTGATGGAGACTGTTTGATTTTGAAGGGGTTACATGAAAGCTCTCACCGCACTTGTGAGACTTAGAGAACTTGGTGCAGAATTTTGCCAGGCAGGGGCTCAACAGAACTGATCCAGCAGGTGGCTCATCCTTTGAGTTACGCTATAAAAATAACTCTCAAATTCGTCCCAGGCTGCAGCCCCTTCAACTGTCCTACTCAGTTCAGAAGAAGTTTCTCTCATCAAAATTGGCAAATGGACTTGCCTCAGGTGTCTCCACCACAGTGTGTAATGTTCCTAGTTTTGATGACTTTTTTTTTTCTTTCGCTAGATGGGAAAAACTATTCTCCACCTACATAGAAACGTGAAATCAGATTGACTTGAATGGTTGTTAATGGAAATTAGTTTAGTCCTAGACTTGTGTTATCTTGATTATGCAGAAAGACAATGGCCTTTCCTTAATCACCAAAATAACAAGCACGTGTTCTGAGGGTAAAATACCACTTGAGGATCAGTTGGCATCCTGGTCATCAGGAATAGTGGAGGGAATCACCTGAAAGCTCCCCCATGCCAAAGTTTGTCAGCAACTCAGAGAACCCCTGATAAAGATGCTGCCCGTTGTTTTTGCTCTGCGTTTGGAAGGAACCATGAGATACTACCAATGAAGTGGGGCCTTCTCTGAATCAAGATCTGGCTGATAGAAAGAACTTTTAAATATTTGACTAATCTCAGACAGGTCCAGTAGGCAACATGGAAGTGCAGAAAGACCAAATACCCTCTTCTCAAACAGCAAAACATTCGTTGTCTCCTATCTAGCAAAGAGAGCAGACATTACTTAGAGCATGGAAAGAGGGGAGGCATTACAAGCTCCATTATCTCTAAAACAGATTTTTTTGGAAGTGCTAATCGCAAAGTCTATGGTGAGCAAACACAGGGGTGCTCCTGGCTGGGTACATCTATCTAGACTCGGGAGGCTTGTGGGCCATTCAGTGATCTTTATGCGTGCCCAGCCAGCTGAGGAAAGCCAAGGCTGTGGGTTGACTCTGCAGAGGCATCATGACCCACTGGGTGCTAACAATGTGATGTCTGGTTTGAATATCCAATTAGCCTCAAATATGTCACAGGTTTGTGAAGACCAGATGTGAATACACTGGTGATCACGAACTTGCTCTATGAAGCCCCAGTATAGCATCTATCTGCTTTTCATACAAATAATGACTTTGGTCCCAATGAGCTGAAGCTCTCTGTGTGTAACATACATATACATACACGTACACATATATATCACACTCAAATATATTCACCCCTAATTTAGAAATGCCCTTATGTTAATAGTCATTTGGTAGACCTCTAAAGAGTTGTAGGACACAGTCATCCAATTATGCTAAGCCTTGGGCCATGCTTGGGAATTGGTCTCTCATTAAAAAAAAAAAAAAAAAATCGCCCATGTCTGGGTTGCTTTAAAGCATTATTAGTTCACAGAGTGGCTTCAGAGTGGAAGGTGTCTAGTGATGAGCATGTGCCCACTTTCTGATTTCACATTAGTGTTGGAAGTTTTGCCTATTATTCTTTTGCAGGGAGACTTTGCCCATGGGCAAGTAGAGGTTCTGACAAAGGGCGAAAACCCACACATCCAGCGCATACTTTCTGTAGGCAAATTTATATCACAAAAAAAAAGGCCGGTACAGAAGGTCATACAATACTATGACCTCCCAGCCCTCCCCTCAGGTCCTGAAATCTCTGACCTTTGTGCTTCTCTGGATCAGAGATTTCTTTTTTCTTTTTTAACAAAGATCTATGTCTTTATTATTATTTTTTGATTGAAGAAAATGAAATCTTTGAAAGGAGAAATGATACAGTTAATACAGGTCAGAGCTAAGAAAAATCTGGAAAGCCAGAAGCCACAAGTTAGTAAAGGAAAATTTAAGTGCTAGGCATGGGCTGCCTCCCTCAGAGATGTTTGCTCAGGGAAGCTTCTGAGGCCCCCAGAACAAGACAGGCAATTGCTACTATCGTTGGTTGCCCATGAGAGTTAGTTGCCAAGGCCCTATTTCTGAAAACACCATGTTCTCTAGCTACAGAACCTAGAGAGAACATGCTAGAACAGAATTGGAAGCTTCTTTCCTGCTGGCCAGCCTTCATAGTGTCAAGATATGCTGTGCATGCTGCTGGAGAGAGCTCTCATCAACAATGTCACTCAGTTGTGGCCACTGCATGCTGTACTGCCAACCAGGCACACAACACGTTCCCAGTGGTATAACGGTGGATATCTTGTTGTGGCGACTGCCCATCACTTTATGGTTGGGTTTGAAGTCCATTTCACAGAAGGGAATTCACATCTGGCACTGTAAACCTTGTGTGGAAGCCACTGCCGGTATTTTGCTAAATGAACATGATGGGCCCAGTAAATTGTCCTCTGCATAGATATTCTATGCCCATTGATCCGTGCTGGTGGCAACTTTCTTCTTTTTGCAGTGGGCATCAGTGACTACCCGGACTGATCAAAGTGCTGAGAATAAGTGGAGGTGGAGCACTCAGCCGTGAACAGGGCATCATATAGTTCCTGCCAAGGCTCAGAGAACACTGGGGGGGGGGGGGAGGACAGGAAGGATGTCGAGGCCAAGGATAGATCAGAGTGCTGTCTCCATAGCTGTGTTCCAGATATGACATAACTAAGGTATTCTTGAGCCTGCACATTATTAGGCCCTGTCATGATGCAAGGAAGGGTTCATGGAGCCCCATCTCCTCCTGAGGATTCATAGGCAGTTAATAGTAGCTAGAGGATCTATAGGCAATTAATGGTTGCTACAGGAGGAGAGACCCATGAGTCTTCATCCATATTGCTATAAGTGACCTGAATTAAACACATTGATTGTGTGTGTGTGTGTGTGTGTGTGTGTGTGTGTGTGTGTGTGAGAGAGAGAGAGAGAGAGAGAGAGAGAGAGAGAGAGAATTTTAGTTTCTTAAAAAAACACAGAAATATTATGTGAATATGTTTTTGCTTTAATCCCAAGTGGGGCTGCTTCAGATTGTCCACAGCAGCTGATTATGATTTGTCTCATGCTCTAGCAGGGGTGTGGTTTTGCCAGCTGCAGATTGTTCTGTGAGTGGGTGATATTTGGATTTACGGGGACTTCTCAGAGGGTGTACAAATGCTAGAGCCCTGATAGAAGGAGCTGTTGGCCAGCTGGTGGTTGGATGCTGTTTGTCAAGTAGTTGCATGCAAAGAGTCTAAAAGAAGAAATTAGATATCCTGTAGGCAAAAATCAAACTTGCTCCAAGGATCTCAATGCCTCTAATCAACAAGAAACAGTCTAACGATCTCATTAACCCTTTTCCCCGCCATCCTTGTATCTCTCCTACCTAGTGTTGAAAGGGAAGAAGAGGGGTGGAGAAGGGTGGAAGAAAGAAAAACTCAAAAGTAACTAAAAGTCCAGTTACATATATACATATACATACACACATATATATACACACATATACACACATGCACATATATACATATATACACATATACATATACACATACATACACATGTACACACATATACACATATATACAAATATACATATACACACATATACACAAATATAAATATACATATATGTACATACACACATACAGATATACAAATATACATATATACACATACACTTATACACATACATACATATACACATATATGTATATACATTATATATATACATATATATATATATAGAGAGAGAGAGAGAGAGAGAGGAGAGAGAGCGCTCTTTTTATATGAGCGCATGCATGCGCGCACATGTACACACACATTCCTCCCATATATATTCCTCCCATACATACATGGAAGGAAGCCTAGGACGTGGCGCGGAACCAGAAACAGAAGGCAGAAGGACATAATAGAGTAAATGGGGGATAAGTATAAATATGCTTGAAATGAAAATATATATTTTTTTCCTGGGAAGCAAAGAAAGCATAAAAATTATCTTTTAGAAACAATATGGTCAACAAGCTTACCAAAAAAATTGCTGTTTAACAAGTGATGGTGTCAGGCAGGTATCAAATTGTCACCAAAGTATACTGTGGTGATCGTCCTGCTATTAGAATAGTAAACTCATGCCCCAAGGCAGATGCTCCCCATCACAATGAGACAGGAGGAGCCTGGAGAGCAGCAGGGAGCTGCCTGTTTTATGACTGAACTCTGCTCACAGACCTGGGGACACAATAAAAGAAAAACAAACAAAAAACAAAACATTTCCCCTTCTTGAGTTGTCCTTGGAACTGTCTTTGTGCTCAAGTTTAAGAATAAAGGTCTCATCCCAAGCCTGGCACTCTGTCTGATGGAGAGAGCGGAAGAATCCATGTGTCAGGTCACATGGGGAAGCTGTGCCTCACTCCTGGGTGAGGCTCGGGCCTGCGGGAAGCATCCTGGAGTTACAAAACGCTCTTGATTTTAGTTTTCTTTTAAAAGTAGAAATTTAAAAAAAATGGCATTTTAAAAAGGTGGCATTTTGGTTTGTTGCTAGAGTTCAGATTGATGGCTCACAGTTAACTTGGGAGTTTGGGCAGGGCCCTAAGTTTAACACCAGTTGAGACAGGGTTCTGTGGGGCCCATGTTTAGTGGGTACCCTTCTCTTGGGTGATGATCTGAACCTTAGGAATGTCTCAGGTATAGAGGGCATGTGCTAACTAATGACAGGACTGGAATGATACTGTCTGGAGCTCACTTTGTCACCAGAGAGAAAGCGGACACAGAGAACTGAAAAATGAGATGACCATAGACGTTAGAACCCTGAATACTTCCACAAGTCACCCAACTCTGCAGCCAGCTATAAGAACAGACTCAAAGAGAAGGCTGGCTTGGGGTCCCACTGGACCCCTTCTATGATCCTCAACTTCCCCTTCTGAAATATGGCAACAGGGTTCAATAAGAGTTTGACTTTTGTTCCTGGACATTTTCTTCCTGGTTGTACAACTCTGCCTCTGCCATAGGGAGTGAATCCACCATCCTCTGGCCCTCCTTCTTTCTCACCAGAGTCTGCTATCAGACCAGTTGGCATTTTCTTTAACCCCAGTGTATCAACTTTATTCTAATGGCTTTCAAAATCCTCCCACATTTTTTTTTAAAAAAGAAATTTGAGTATTTAGTATCTAGATGTGATTTTGTTTGAATTTAGTTCACTTCAGCTTTGCTGAGTTTCTTCAACCTGTAACTATGTGTCTTTCCCCCAATTTGGGGAAATTTCAGCCAATATTGCATTTCTGTTTCTCTCTCCCCCCACACTTCTTTCCTTCTGTTTACACTCCTTCCCACTACCCATTTCTCCCCCTTACCCCACCCCCCCATACACTCTTCCTTCTGAGACCACAGGTGTCGTGGGCACTGCACTTTTCTTTGGCTAATCTGCAAATCTTTGAGACTTTTCTATTCTTCCACTTTTATCCACCAAAGTCTTCAACTGGAAATTTCTTTCCAAATATTTTCTTCTTCTTGATTCTTCCTTTTGTCTTCAAATTTTGATTAAGCCATCGAGTGCATTAAAATGACAAGCTGATTGCCACTCATTCAAAATGCTAAGCACATGGGTGTTTGTGGCTTCAGAATTTGGAATATTTGCATATGTATAGTGAGATTACTTGGGGGATAAGACTCAAGTTTAAACCCCAAATCTATTTATGCTTCATATGTACAAAACTACACTGAAGGTGATTTTACACATATTTTGGAATAATATTCAGCATCCAGCGAGGCTCACAGTATGGGATTCTGCACTTGTGATCTCACACATGTACTCAGAAAGCTTCTGACTTCCAGGAATCTCGTCTTTTGTGCTTTCCCATTAGAGATGCTCAGCCTGTGTTGATTTCTTTTTATAGTTTTTCATCTCACTTTGTAGTCTTCCTTCCTGTCCTTCATTATTGGAAACAGTCTTCAACAGCCCGAGTCTAGGTCTGACATGTGCAGCTGACACACTTGGATTCCGATCACGCTGAGGCAGATTGCCTGGGACAGACTACCCGTTCCATGATTTTGGCTCACATTTTCATATTCTTTGTCTTTCTGGGAGTTTTGAATTTTATGCTGGACACAATTGTAAGAGTTGCTTTTCTTTTAGAAGTGGAAGTGAAAGGTTCTACCCCCAGAGGGAGAAGGGAGACCCCTGTGGACAGGCTCAGGGGCAGCTACAGCCAGAGCAGATGAGAACGCTTCCTTAGCTGTAGTGACCTCTTGACAGAAGCTGCTTCTTAGCTGGCCTCTCAGCTCTAATATGTCCTGTGTTGGGAGACAGTTTCCTGCCATCTCAGGAACAAGTTCCACCTTGCTGATAGGGTCAAAACTGAGTTCATGTTCCCAGGGCCCAGAACCCAACTCTTGTTCTGCTTCTTCAGATGTTTCCTGTTTGTCTGTTAACCAGTAAGGGATGTAAAGAGGGAAGATGCTGTTATCCTGTTATCTAAACCAAGGCACACAAGTCATGAGTGTGCTGCCTGTCGTGACTTAATTGACTCCATGCAGCTTGCTCACTCCTTTGTTCCCTTGTCATTATAAAATTGCAGCCAGACACTAGGAGGAGACCTGGCTGCAAAAGCTGACACAAGGACCCTGAAATCTGATGACCCAGATAAGGCCCAGTCACCAAACTTAACTTCCTTGCTTAATCCCTTGTGCCAAAATATGATTGGTCAATGCAATAGACCACCCATCCCCCTCCCTTTGTGGTCCCATCCTATAAAAATGTTGCATGGTCTCCCTTTGGGGAGGCAGTTTAGATCCCAAACTGGCCTCCTTCCTGAACACTCAGAAAATAAAGCTTCCATTTTTAAGCTTGTCTCTGAAGTGAGTTTTCTCTGCTTCCGTCTCAGACCCAACACGCCATCTATTTTACCCTATGAGGCAGCTGAGGAATCTCCCCAGAGCATAGAGCTGCTTGTCTCCACCATTTCCTGGCCTGGTGTACCAGGTTCCATGCCTCCTTTCTTCTGAGCTATAAAGTAAACCAGTCTCGATAGACAGCTGTGTGCAGTGAGGATGGAACTCACCTCCTGGTGAACCCTGACATACTCACCTCTCCCACTGTCCTGATCTCCAAATCTTCAGCCTCCTGTGAGTGACACCATCCCTCTCACCATGGGACTTTTGTGTGGCTCTTCTCTCTGTCCATTTTCACCTCTGATCCTTTAACCTCAGCATAGCATCTGCCCTCCGGTTGTCCTTTCTAACCTACAGTAACAAGGTTAAATCCCAGGGGTATTCCTAGGGGGTCTCGCCACCTCCCATTACAGAAGTCAATCCAGATGAAACTCTGTTAACTTTCCACAGTTTTTATCTGACCAACTTGACTGCCTCCCCTGTTACTCTCATGGCATGAGAAGGTCCCCAGTTCTGTCACAAAGCAAGATCTCAATCAATTTTTGCTGAGAAGCTGGACAGTCATGGACTTGACCTCAGTGAACACTCTCTGTGTCTCAGTTATTGACACATGTCCCTGTAGGGATGTGGCCTAGCCCTTGGGGATGTTTATTTTAGACAAAACCACTCATTGCAAAGAACAGAACTCAAATCCAATACGTATCTATCCTGTGACACAGAGCAGAGAAAGCCTGCCTGAGGATGAGGTCAGCCCAGAAGAAAGAAAAGAGAAGAGACGGATGCAAGTGGTCAGGGCCTCAGCCCTCCAGAAATGAGGCACACGCCCCTCCATATTGTCCTTGTCAATGTTAACTCCCTCTGCCTTCAAAGTTACAGCGTTAACTTCCACAGGAATAAATGTCTGAGTCCATCCCGTCACGTTTCCAAGGTAACCAAAGGAAGAACTAAAAATACAAGTAACATTGGCAGGAAGGGAGCTGGCTGGCAGAAACAAGCCAGGGGCTCACTCATCATGGTGGGCAGCCAGGAGGCAACAATGCAAACATGATTTAGTGTTTATGAGGAAAGCGATGGGGGGAAGACAGGAGCAACAGTTGCCCAAAGCACAATTGATCACTTCTGAGGAGAAGGACTCGGCACAGAAGGGTTCAAGGGGCCACTACTTCTCATTACCAGTGTCTCTGTCCTGTTGTTTGTAACGCCATATGCACAAGCCACTTTGCATAATCAAATCTGCAGCCACATAAGTCAGGAGCGGAACACAATTTAAGTTCCTGAAATCGACTTGGCTGAAAGAGCCCATTTACTTTTTGTTTTATAAAAATAATACTTCACACACATAACTAAGAATGCTAAACATTAAAAGCCACATAACTTTTATCTTATTGAAGTGATTGCATCATTGGAGCTTTAAAATGGAGCCTGTTCTCTAGAGTTTAAAGAAAGAATGACTTGGAAAAGAGGTGACCCCAGTCATCAGGGATGTCCCAGGGGGCCTCTTCCAAGGAGGGGCGTTGCTGGGTGCTAGAGGCTGGGCTTGGCCACTGAACAGGGGTCATCTGAGATTCTGTTGCCAGGAGGCCCCCTTCTGTACCCTGAATCTGGTAGTCTTGAATGGATGCTGGGAATTGTCACCAGTGGTGGGAATTAGGCCTCCAGCCAGCTCTCCCACAGCCTGCCCTCTGTTCTCTGGAACAAAAGGCCTTTCCTAGACCCTTCAACTTAAAGCTACGATTCTAAAAGGTACCATCTATGGGCATAGAGCCCACAACTGTTCTGTCCTGAGTCCTTGGCTCCCAGCATAGTGCAAGGTTCAAGAGGACACCTAGATAAGCTTCCTGGAGGGAGTCATACCATCTGTCTTAGTCAGAGTTTCCATTGCTGTGAGGAGACACCATGACCAAGGCAAGTCTTATAAAGGACAACAGTTAACAGGGGCTGGCTTACAGGTTTAGAGGTTCAGTTCATTATCATAAAAGCAGGAAGCATGGCAGCATCCAGGCAGACCTGGTGCTGGAGAAGGTGCTGAGAGTTCTACATCTTGATTCAAAGGCAAACAGGAGAAGAGTGTCTTCCAGGTAGTTAGGAGGAGGGTCTCACCTACTCCCACAGTGACACACTTCCTCCAACAAGACCACACCTACTCCAGCAAGGCCACACCTCCGAAAAGTGCCACTCTCTGTACCAAGCAAACCACCACACCATACAAGATTCTCTGACTTGCTGCCTATGTAAATCTTAAATTTTATATTTTATCTTGTCAATAAGGATCTCAATCCCCCAAAGGCCCAGAAGGCCATGCAGAGAGCACTGTGGGATAGATACAAGCTGTACCCCAGACAGCATCCAGGACCTCTCCGCTCTGAGCCTACAGATCCAGGCTACAACCACAGTATCATGTGACCCTCCTACCTACCAGCAGGTCCTGGACTTGTTCCCTAGCTCCCCAACACAACTCCGCTTTTTCCTAGGTATGTCCCCCCCCCCTCACTGTGTGGAACAACCCCAGGTTTATGGTCATTATCCTGTGATCCCACACCTATGTCAAATCCCAGCAGCTCTCAGGGAAGACTCTGATTGGCTGAGGCTGGCCATACACTTACCCTGGGGTAGGTGGGGCCAGCAACTCTATGAGCATCAGACTACAGGCCCTCAGTTCCTTCCCAGCATCACCAGACAGGGAAATACTTGTGGTAAGAGACAATGCAGCTGTGGCTCCAAAATTCTCATGACTTATTACATACCATCCTTTCAGATGGCATGAATGGAGACTTATACTGCAGTTACATAATCAAACTATATAATCAAATTATATAATCAAACTAACCTCTAAAGAAAGACAGTTGTCTTTCACATGTTCAAACAAAAAGCAGAACATCATCCTTAATTGATCTGTACACCCTCCACATTCCATACAAATGTTTTTATAGAACTATGTATTGCTTGTAAGATTTGTATTTTACAGAATGAAAGATTAAGAGGACAGGCCTGACAGGATTCACCCTCTGAGATGCTGAGATGCTGGAACCTGGTGTTCCAGCTCCCTGATCCACCCTATGTCAACTGTATCGAAGTTATTTTCTCTAAACTCTTGCTTCTGGGACATTTTCAGAACAGCTAGCTCATTCATCCAGCCTTTAAGACTGTTACAGTCAGGACTTTGGCTAAGCCCTGAACTTTCTCAGTATATAGAAACTGGACAACAAATGGTGCTAGCTAACTTTCTTTTAATGTAACCATTTTTCCAATTTCCAATTGGATTCCCCAAAAGAATTCTTTTCCCCAATTCAGCAGGAAGAAGTTATGAGAAGACTGCCATCCCTTAAGTTGAGGTGGATGGTTTTGGTCATTTTGTGAGTTATAGATATGATGTCATTTCAGGGGATGATTACACATAATTATGGTCTTAGACATGGAGGAAACAAAATACAGAACTTAGATGCAGGGATTTCTATCTTCCCTTTCCTCTGTTCTATCCTTTCTTCCTTAGATAAAGGGTAGAGGGATGAGAAGAAAAGAGGGGATATACAAATAGTATAATAACTTAAACAAATGGGGTAGATTATTGAATTTATTCTTAAACTAAAAAGTATTTTATAGTGTAATCTTACATTGATAGAGGTCTTTATAGTTTGATATAAATTGAGGCTATATTTTGTTACATTCATATAGAACTTTATACGTTGATAAAGGTTTAAAGTTTTCATTGGTATAGATCTTTGTATATTGATACAAAATTAGAGATTAATTTTGTTATGATATAATATATGTATGTTTCAACTCTTAGATAGATATTATGCCTATGCAATTCATTTAAATATACAAGGTTTAGTCCAAGTCCTTTTATTAGCTGCTATTACAAACTGCTTAGGATAATTTGCAAGTTAATAGTCAATCAAATTCATAGTCATGTTAGATTCTAGTCTGGGTTATCATAGATGTACAAGTTGGGTGGAAGAGGTAATAGGTAACTGGAGACAGCGACATCTGCTTGTTCAGATATGCTATGACTAGATAGATGGTCTTCAAAATATGGCATTTAAATATACTTTTATTAATTTAAGATCTTTTTTGACATTGAGATGTGTCAATTCCTGACAGTACCCCATTCCACTTGGAAGAAGATGATGACCATCAATACCTCCATATGGAGTTGCTTCAATTGTGACAAGCTAGCCACTGGGCATTTTGGCAAGCTAGCCACTGGGCAAAGAAAATGCTATAAATTCATATGCAGACAAAGTACTGTCCAAAAAGGACAAGTGAACTCAAGGAAGTCAATTGCCAAGCTCTTCCAAGACAGGATAAGTAAGTCCTTCATAATTCCTGCTTCACAAAAAGTCTTTCAGATATTCTCGGCCAGAAGGCTGAAGAGAGATGCTCCAATGTCATAGAGAAAATCAGGGACTCTCCAGGCTGTCAGCTGTCTCCACACTTTTTTATAATTTTTGGAAGCAGTGCTCCTGTGCTTCCTGTATACTCAGGCGATATTTATTCCTTCTCAGGCCTCTGATGTGGTTTTAGTCTTACTGGAAGCTTGAGTTGTTTAGGATTAAGAAGATGTTCTAGGTCTAAGAAGATGTTTTTAGGATGGTAATACAAATTAGGATAGAAGCTGATTTAGATACAGAACTCTAAACTCACTAACACAGGGTAGATAATAATAGACTTTATCTATCTGAGTTGCCAAAAATAAATGTATTGGACATCATAAATGTAATTCTTACCTCATAGGTTTCAGAATTGTTTTATTATTGTTCCTACTGTGTATTGTTATTACTATAAGAGAAAGAGCCTTTTTATTTGGACAAAAAGGAGGAGATGTAGTGGGTTGGTCTGATGCTGTTTATATTCTAATCCTAAATACTGCTTCCTCAAGATATGGTTGTCCCAGACAAGCAGATCCTTGTATACTCAAAGTGATGTCATGTGAACCTTCTCCCAATTCAACTGGTCGATAAAAGGCTAGTGGAGAAAAAGGCAGGACTGGAAGTTTGAGTGAGGGGGCTGCAGGTAGAAAGAGAGAGAAAAGAAGAAGATGGAGAAATAAAAAGCCACCATGGACCAGAACCATATGGCCAGGAGAAACACCAAGTAACAGGGGACTTTATAGCTGGGAAGTAAGTTCATATATCCCTATATCTGCCCAATCTAGGCTTATGGCTTGTAAACCAAACACCTGAATTGTGTCTTTTATACGGGCCTGTTGGGATTATAAATTCCTACTACACTGGCCCAAGCACATGAACAACACAAATAAAGTCTGTCATAATTAACTTCATAGGTCTCCAAGACAGGCCTGGGGCTCACGGAGGAGGCAGGAAAATTGAAATGCCCATCAGCAGGGAGCATCTATAGGCAGAGAAGGACGGACAGGAGCAAGGGTGAGGGATAGGAAGCAGAAGCCAGGACTCCATCCATTCCTGCCAGCCCTGTGGCCTCAGCACAGGAAATGCCTCCTTGCTCTTTGACCTTGTCTGATGGCTTATGAAGCAGCAGAAGGAAGATCCGGTAGAAGCAGGTGCTGATAAATAACCCAGGGGTGGGTGGAGTTGTTTATCCTTGCCTGACAATCAAACAGACAGAGAGATGACAGGAGGTTCCTGCGGCTGCTGCCTTCAGGCTGAGGCACCAATCCGGTGCCTTCAACCTTCACGCCTTCAGTGGGAAGAGACGCCATTGTAAGTAGACAGATGGGCAGACATGGGGTGTCTGCAGGTCCCTAATGATGCCCCTTAGCATCTACCCTCCTCCCCCAAATGGGAGGGGTCTCCATAAAAAGCAAACACAGAGGCCCGCATCATGTGGATCCCCTCAGCTCAAGGCATGCAGGTGGGGCCTGAAGGACATTTTCATGGCCCTCTGAGGCCTTCATGAGTCATGCAGATTGTCATGGATGTCAAAATATTATGATCTCCCTGGAAGAAATGACAGCAGAGTCAGGTAGAATTACATATCTCTCAGCATAATGGCTGTGTCACCATGGAGACATGCCTGCCTTCCCCAGAGGGTCATCTACAGGCTAGGAAAAGAAGCTGGGACCCTGTCCCCGGCAGTCACTCTCACTCAGACAAAACTACAATAGGACAAAAATAGAAACAAGGACAAAAACAACCTTAATGGCAATAGGAATGGGTGCTCACAGGTCCGTATGGATTTTAATTACATTTTTGATGGTTTTGACTGTGCTGACTCTCCAGAATCTTCCCTTAAAACCAACAGTTGTAGTTAGCTCCTCTCTGGGATTTCCTGGTGCCCAGCTGTCAGCCTCCTTCCAGCTCCCTGTCCTTGGATGTGACTGGCCATGTACTGTACAGTAGCCCACAAATGGATGACCTCACTGTGTTAATGGACACCTGCTTGTTAATGGACAGTTGGGTCTCTTACAAGTAAAAAGCATAATAAGCAAATGAAGACAAAGCATAAATTAATCATTCCATTTCACATCCTGCCAACAGCGCACTCCTTAACATGTGTGCAGAATCCAGGACGACCAGACACTGTGTCCTGGATTCCAGTTTGCTGTTGTTGGAAGGTCAGGCACCCTTAAGAGGTGGGGCCTCCTGGAAGGTTTGTGGCTTTGACACACTGCACTCACCATAGACAAACCTCTGCAAGCTAAATCCAAACAGACCTTTTCTCTTTATGCGTTGATTGTCACGTGCACTTATTACAGTGCGGGTGAGTGTTCTAATTAACCCTTTTGTTGCTGTGATAAACACCATGACCAAAAGCAACTTACGGAGAAAAACAGTTTATTTGGCTTGCTCTTCCAGATCACAGTCCATCATTGAGGGAAGTCGGGGCAGGAATTCAAGAAGAAACTGAAGCAGAAACCGAGAGGCAGGCTGTTTGTTGGGTTTCCTGGCTTGCTTGTTGCCTTATGCTTCTTATACGGCTGGTAGGCACGATGCCAAGATGTTTAAGCTGAGTTTGGATGCCCCCAGTGAACATGGACTGTACTTTCCCATAGATCTAGGATGGTGGGTGGGGCTCAGGGGCTGGAGCTCAGAGAGCTAAGATGGCATGCCCTCTCTACACACAAGAATTCAGAAAGGTGAGTCTGTCCGTCCATGAGCCAAGGCAGGAAATCCCAGGAAAGTTGGAGCAGTTTCCTCCCTGAAGACATCCGAAAAGAAACACATTTGTTTCCACGGCACATTCATGAGTGCTCTCGGGGACAGCATGACCCTCTTCCTGGTTTTGCACTGACAGTAGAGAATGAAGGCTTCACCTGCTAAGGCCGAGCCTCCTCCACCAGAGCGTGCTTCTCCATCTGTCATGATGGCTACCTGTCCCCTTCTCCAAAGCCGTAGGTGGAGGTTTCAGCTCATGGTTCTGTCCTTTATAAAGGCAAAAATGCCACCACAGCCAGCCATGCATCCATCTATATTTTCCCTTCATTCTGCAGAATTCTCCAAGCCTCCCTCTCACTGTCAGTGACCAGAGCCTAGGTGTGAAAGATGATTAATACTCTGTCCAGTGTCTCAAGAGAGGCCCTAGCTGGATGTGTCCTTTCACCTATTTGGGGGGCTGTGAAAGGCAGAGGTTACACAGAAATGAGAGCATGGTGAGTGAGAGAAGGAAATTCATAACAGGAAGAAGCCAGGATGTGGTTCTCAGGCTGCACTAGAGACTTGATGTGTCAGGGAAGGAGAAAGGCTCAGATGAAGGCCCCAGCAAAGGCAGTCATAGGAGTCGCCATTGAGGGCACCCACTGCTCCTCTGCAAGGTGGGGCACCCCACTGCAGATGGTTCTTTTTCATTGAGTGTTTTGTTGTTTGCATTTTTATGTGATTAATTTGTTTGTTCATTTCAGACAATGTAGCTGCTGTGTAGCCCAGGGTAGCTGTATTAGCTGGTTTTGTGTCATCTTGACACAAGCTGGAGTTATTACAAAGGAAGGAGCTTCAGTTGAGAAAATGCCTCCATGAGATCCAGCTGTAAGACATTTTCTCAATTAGTGATCAAGGGGGAATGGCCCACTGTAGGTGGTGCCATCCCTGGGCTGGTAGTCTTGGGTTCTATAATAAAAGTAAGCTGAGCAAGCCAGGGGAAGCAGGCCAGTAAGTAGCACCCCTCCATGGCCTCTGCATCAGCTCCTGCCTCCTGCCCTGCTTGAGTTCCTGTCCTGACTTCCTTTGGTGATGAACAGCAGTGTGGAAGTGTAAGCTGAATAAACCCTTTCCTCCCCAACTTGCTTCTTGGTCATGATGTTTGTGCAGGACTAGAAAGCCTGACTAAGACAGCAGCCTCAAATCTGTGTGAGTCTGTGAGTCTGCCTGTCTTCCTCCCCCAAATGCTGGTTTTAGAAGTATGAGGCTCGATACCAAGACCATTCATTTCCTCTTTTAAATGAACTCAGGAATGGTAGATCCATGTCTGGGGTCCTGTAAGTCTAAAACATTGAATTTGAGGACTTGTTGAGATTCTTAGGATTCTCTCTCTCTCTCTCTCTCTCTCTCTCTCTCTCTCTCTCTCTCTCTCTCACACACACACACACACACACACACACACACACACACACACACACCAAAAGGTGTGTGGAAAAGGCAGAGAACCAGATTCAGCAGGAGGGACCTGGACTGAACTTGAACATAGGAGGGAGATCTGGTCCAGAGTCTACACATGCCCAGTGTTTCCTCTTCTTTGTCTCTGACCTCTTGGCTGGCACATCCCTCTCTTTACCCCTGTCTGACTTCAAGGTTACCTGGAAAGACCTTGAGAAGTCTGAGGCAGAACTGGCTCTGTGCAACTGGGCCTGGCCACACCTACCCACAGGCTCTCCAGCTCAGCTCCCCCTCCTCCTCTGTGGAGACTGGGCCCAGGCTCTCTGGACTTGAGGATCTTCAGCATGGGTGTGCCCTCGCCATGACGTTCAGGAAGGTGAAGCAACAGGTGGACCACTGGTGCTGAGCACATGGAGAAAAGAAACAGGACATGGTCAAGATGGCTTGGCCTTGCCTGGTCTGTTATGGGACATGAAGGTGCCCTCCAAGGGACTGTGGATGGGACACAATGGGAGAATGGCACCTAGAGAGTGCTGGTGTTGCTGACGGTGAGCTTGGGCATATAGCTCTGCTCACACACTTCACCCAGAGTTCTTATGACAGATCCAGTCAACAGAGCAAGGGTGTCAGGAGGGAGCAGGAGGGGAGCTCAACCAGGGCCATGCCTGAGTTCCAGGCAGAAGGGCATCTGCAGCCCAGAGGCTCAACCTTATACCCTGCTCAGAAAGGCTGCCTACTCAGTAATCTGATGATGTGATGGAGTCCCTGGGGCTCCACATGGCCGGGAGACAAGGCAGGAGGGCGGAGCAGATCTGGCTTAGGAGAAAACTGGGCTCTAAGAAGCTAAACGGAGATCCAGGACTCAGCGACATTGAGCCCTAACATGTGTCTCTGTGCCCCTGAGGCTCAGCAGGATAAGAGGACTTACTTCTTCAGCAAGAATATGGGAAGACCCTGAGCACCCAAGGAAGAAAGCCATACTAGACAGAGCCATTGTGATTTCCTGTGTAGACGGGAAGCTGTCTCCGATGAAGCTCACCCATGTGATTTTCTAAGTAGACAGGAAGCTGTCTGTCTCTAATGAACCCACCTATGTGATTTCCTGTGTAGGCAGGAAGCTGTCTGTCTCTGATGAAGCCCACCCATGTGATTTTCTGAGTAGACAGGAAGCTGTCTATCTCTAATGAACCCACCTATGTGATTTCCTGTGTAGGCAGGAAGCTGTCTGTCTCTGATGAGGCCCACCCATGTGATTTCCTATATAGACAGGAAGCTCTCCATCTCTGATTGAGCCTATCCAACAGCCCCAGTCAGCACACGGGCTGTCCTGTCCTGCCAAGACAGCCCCTTGGAACAGGCTCTGCTTTCTACCCATTTAACAGCAAGAGACTAAGTCTTGTTCAAGGTCTCAAAGCTGGAGCTAGGAGGCAGTGACACTGAGCCTGGGGCACCTATGGTCCTGAGGATGCAACATTATAGTCTGACTTCATCACATGTGCAGAAGTCAGATGGGTAAGACACTGCTGTCTTTGGAGCCCCTGAGTCTTAAGGATGGGCTGAGGCAGGTTCAGAAGAGTAGGAAGAGGTCAGTGCCTAACAGCCACCCCTCCCCCTCTCTCCTGGGAACTCTGCCTCCTTTGTAAATGGGAAGCAGTTTTACCCAGAACCTGAATGTCATCTCTTGGCTCTGCCATGGGTGCAGGTGAGTGCCACAGCCTTTTAAGGACACTGGCATGGAGTCCTAGTTTGAGGGTTCATAAGCTGTGTGTCCTTTGACAGGTTGCCTCACCCCTCTGTGCCACACTGCCCCACCTGTGATGTGCAGCTGAGGTCCGTACCTTAGAATGGCTTTAATATTTAAATGAGGTAAAGGCAGCACAGAGAGATAATAGGAACACTTCTGCTTGCCACGCACCTGTGCTTCCAACCGAATCAGCGAAAGTTGGAGCCTAGTTTGCAAGGCAAGTGCTCTTGGACCTCCGTGGTGCAGCTGTGCCAAAGTGAAAGAGATGTGCAAGTGCCCCCTCTGCACTCTCCGGTTCTACACTCAGGACTCCAGCAGCGCCTCATCAAAATTATACAGAGGGAGACACTGCATCTGTCCAGAGCTCATAAAGCTTCACATGTGCACACACACACACACACATCATATAACAAACACATCTCACACATCACACACACAAACACAAAACCACATACACACATATATACACACACACCAGATAACAAACACATCATGCACACACACACACCATAATTTAACAAACACCACACACACACACACACACACACACTGGATAACAAATACACACAAACAAACAAATATCACATAACAAACACATCACACACACACACACAAATACATACCACATAATAAACACATAACACACACACAAACACATACATAACAAACACATTACACACACCCAAATGCATACCATATAACAAACACATCACACACACACACATAACAACCACATCACACACATACACATCATACACGCACAAACACATTCAACATAACAAACATCATATACATACACACACACACACACACACACACACACACAGGAACACACCCATCATTCCCTAAGCGATGATATCTGCAGACACTTACTGTGCACTGAGGACCAGCAGGAAGCTGGGGATGAGTTAGAGGACATGACATCAGATGTGCACAGGTTAACCAAACATTTGAACACAGGCAGGATTTGAGGCCACAGGGTGTCCTTCCTTGGACCAGCACTGTGCATAGTAACAGCCACTTGACACATTGTGTTGATGGGTAGGCGACAGTGGTTTCATGATGCGGCCTAGTGACAGCGATGTCAGCCTAGTGACAGCACTGCCAGCCCAAGTCACAGTGACTCAGGATCCAATTCTGGCTGTGCTATGGGGTTCATTTTAATTACTTTTCTACCACTGTTAATATTATTAATTTTGTCCTCATTTTTCTTGTGTATGTAAAGTTTGTGCATGTTTGAATGTGTACAGGTGTATGCATGTCTGTATACATGTGCATACGCTTGCATGTGAGGGCCGGGGATTAACCTTGGGTGTCTTCCTGTATCTCTATCCAGCTTAATTAACCGAGGCAGGGTCTGTTGCTGACCATGGAACTCACTGATTTACCTTGTCTGGCTAGCCAGATTGGCCTGCTATTCTGTCTCTGAACCTGAGGATTTCTGGCTGGTAGAGGTGAGGGCTGGGGTACTACTTAGGCCTAGCTTTTACCTGGGCACTGGAGATCTAAACTGTAGTTCTCACACTCACCCAGAAAACCACTCTAACCATCACCCCAGCCCCTTCTTATGTATTTTAATATATATCTAATATATATTATAAGATATATTACATATATAATATACATGTTCACATAAGACAAACACACACAGAGAGAGGGAGAGAGAGAGAGATGATCATCTTGGGGGTCAGTACTAGGATAAAACACAAGACTGGCCACCAGCTCTTTTTTTTTAACTCTTTTTTAAATTTTGAGACAGGTCTAGTTGCCTAGTTGACTTTGAACTCACACTGTACTGTAGCTCAGTTGGCCTCAAACCTGCAATCCTCCTGCCTCAGTCTCCTGAGTAGCTGGGATTGCAAGCCTCAAGCCTGTACTGCCAGGCCCAGTCTTTTGCCATATTTAAAAGGTAGTTAGCATTTTAGTAGTTACCTCAGGGATTAAACATCAGTTTAAAATAAGCTAGATCACATTAAAAACAATTTAATTTGAGCAGTGTGAAAATATGACAGGAAAGACCCCACCCCCTCAGTCTTTTATGTTGTTGTCACACAAATACCCAGGATGCATTGCAAGCCTGTCAGCACATGTGTATAATTACTGCCTTGGAAGTTGTCTTTAAGTCAAATTTGAGAAAAAGAGCATCGCACAGCATGTGTTTATCCTGGCTTTCTCCTGACTCCTGTAGACATGGGCATTCTGTGTCTTCAGATGGATTCCCATCACTACCCAAAGTCAGCTCAGCCTGAAGCCATCTCCTGATGTTCCTCATAGGGTCACTTTGCTGATGACAGGTTTGGCTTATCCAGGGTTGTTGCCATGTCTCCTTTGGTTTGGAAGGATACTTTTCCTGGATATAAAATTTCAGATGACTCTTCCCCTTGAGACACACTTTAAAAACCACCCACTTCCCTCTGGCCTCATGGTTCCAGCAAGTAGTCAGCAGTTAGTCTTGTCAAACCTTTCTCCAGCACAAAGAGGGATCTTTGTCCCATCGCTGTTTTCAAGAGACTTTGCTTGTTCTTGGCCACTGGAGAATCTGACCTGTCTGTCCAGTCCGTGTGTCTTGGAGTCCATACCACCTGGATATACAGATGATGGTTTTCATCAACTTGAGGAGTTTTTCAACCATGGTTTCTCCAAACATTCTTTCTGGTCTTTTCTCTACTTACTGGCAAACATGGTGGTTACTTTTTGAGGCCCATGAGTGCCATGGCTATGGCACTGGACATTCCACATGGGTTGCCCAAGCCCTCCAGTATACCCATGTCCTCTGGACAACTATTTCTCCCCAGCCTGTGTGTGTGTGTGTGTGAGAGAGAGAGAGAGAGAGAGAGAGAGAGAGAGAGAGAGAATGAATGTGTGTATGAGTGTGTTTATATGTGTGTATGAATGAGTCTGTGAATGTGTGTTTGAGTGTGTGTTTCTGTGTGTTTAAATGAGTGTGTGTGAATGTATGTTTGAGTGTATGTTTATATGTGTGTATAAATGAGTGTGTATGTGAATGAATGTTTGAGTGTGTTTATATGTGTGTATGGATGAGTGTGTTTGTGTGTGTGAATGAATGTGTGTTTGAGTGTGTGTTTATATGTGTGTGTGAATGTGTGTTTGTGTATTGTGAATGAATGTGTATTGAGTGTGTGTGTGTGTGTGTGTGTGTGTGTTAAACATAGCTGTCTTTAGGGAGTAGGTAGGTGCAGAGATAGCTAAGCAACCTGGAACCCTACTCAGCTTGATCCACTCGCAGGCATCCTCGGGCACACACACACACACACACACACACACACACACCTTTCCTAATAAGGCCCTTAGCAACAAAGATGCCACCTGCGACTGCTGCATGCTCGTCCTTCTCTGGGCAAAGACAATCAGGTCCCTCAGGCTTATTGCTACCTAGCGACTCTTAGAAACTTCCCTCCTGTGACCAAACACATCTTGAAATATATACTGAGATATGGGCAGTGGGGCCAATCTGGCCTGGACTGGTTTGGAGTACATGTATGCACAGTAAGGCAAACTGTGTTCTCAAAATAAACTCTTAGGGAAAACTATTACTCGCCATCTTATGGCTATGCAGGATTGGACATACATGTGATTAAATCCAGATGCATCTCGGGAAAGGACATGCTAGCTAGCATACCCAAGCCTGCCAATCAAAGCTTCTACACTTTGCCCCTTAGCAACCAAACTTCTCCTCCTGGCCCCCAGGTGGTGAGCAGTGACTGTAAATCTCACTCTGAGCTAGCTGCCCTCTTGCTGTCATTATCTTCTGTATTTTTGCTTTGTCTCTGGATAACTACCCCACCTTTGCAGCTGGTTTATACCTCCTCAGTTCTTGGAACCCAGAAACCACACACACACACACACACACACACACACACACACACACACACACACACAACCAGACAGAACCGTGGTTGCGCTGATGGGTATGAACTGGCACCCTGTACTTCTGATTTGTGTTCTCCTGGCCTTTAGTGACATTGACAACTTCTCATGGGCTTCTGTGTACCTCTTTTCTGGAGAAATGTCTACCCAGGCCTTCTGCTCATTGAAGTTCTGTTGTCACTGTTGAGTTTGTGCTCATGACATAATCTGGACATTTGTTCCTTCTCCAATACTTATGTGCAAACACTTGCTTCTGTTCTGCAGGCTGCCTTTTTGGATTCTGTTGACAGAGTTGATATACAAAGATTGATTTCTTTGACTAGAAAAAGCCCAGCCCATTTCCTATACCTCTTTCCCTTTGTGGGTTGTGTCCTTAGTGGTCCCACGAAGAAGCCATTATCAAACCCAATGGGTGGAAACATCCCCATCATTTTCCTCTAAGAGATTTTCAATTTGTTTTAGGTTTTACATTGAGGTCTTGGATTCATTTCACATTAGTTTTTGTATATGATCCTAAGTGCCTATGATGGTTGGTGTTAAGTGTTAACTTAATAGAATCTAGAATCACCTAAAGCCTGGGGGTTATCTGATTGTATTAATTAATGTGGGAAGACCCAAAGCCTGGGGGGTTATCTGATTGTATTAATTAATGTAGGAAGATCTGCCCACTGTAGGTGGCACCATTCTCTGGCTGGGATCTTGGACTATGTAAGTGGAGAGAGGAGACTGAGCTGCCTCAGCATGGTGGGTTATAATCTCAAACCCTGACCTAGTATAAACCCTTTCTTCTTTAAGGTAGGTTTGTTGGGGTGTTTTATCACTGCCACAGGGGTAATTAAGATGGCTGAATTTCACTATTTTGCATGTGAATATCTGGTGTTTCCAATATCATTTTTTAAAAAAAGACTGTCCTTCCCTCATCAGATGGTCTTGGAAGTATTGTCGAAAGCATCTGATCTCATATATAGGGACATACTTCTGGGATTTCTGTTCTGTTTTATGTTGTTTATTCAACCCTACATGTCTGCATGCTCACACCTCAGTGTGTGTGTGTGTGTGTGTGTGTGTGTGTGTGTGTGTGTGTGTGTTCCTTTGCACTGTGTTTTCTCAGGAAGTATGAGATCTTCCACTTTCATTTTGGCTGTTAGGAGTCTTGAGACTTCATGTGAATTTTAGAGAAGATTCTTTTATTTCTGGAAAAAGAAACAAACAAAAGACCTCACTGGAATTTGGGATGAGATTGCATTGGCCCTGTAGCTCAAACTGAACACCACGGGCATCTTAACAATTAAAGTCTTGCAGTTTGTGGATGTGGGGCACCTTTCTGGCTTGCATCCTTGCTTTGTTTGGGGGATAGGGTCTCATGTAGCCCAGGCTAGCCTGAAACCTGTAATGTAGCCAAGAGGGACCTTGAATTTCTCATTCTCTTGACTCCAGTCCTGAGTGCTGGGATTACAGGACTGTGCCACCATACTTGGCTCTCTGCATCTTCTTCAGTGTCTCGGAGTGGTGTGCTGAAGTTGTCTGTGTGTGTCTCTCTCCTCCCTTGCTTAGCTAGTAGTTCCTAAGTACCTAATTTTTTTTCTCAGTATATTGCAAATGAATTGCTTTCTCAGAGTCTTAGGCTGCTTCATTGTTACTGCAGAAATGCAAGAGCCGTCTGTGTTTTAATGTTGTATTCTGTAACGTAATGGGTCTTTAATTAGTTCTGACAGGTTTCCATGTCCCTGTGTGGAATTGCTAAGATTCTCTTCATGTAGATCTTGTCATTTGTGAACAGAGATCATTTCCTGTCTCCTTTTCCAGCTCAGGTGTCTCTCTTACATCTGTTTCTCATCTGACGGAAGTGAAGGAGTCAGGGTGACCTTTCCTTCTTCAAGGAAAAGATCTTTCTTTCTTTTTTCTTTACCATATTTGTGTGTGCATATGTACGTCCATGTGTGAGTACATGTGTGTGCCCGTGTGTGAGTGTGCATGCGTACATATGAGCACATGCATGTGTGTTCATGTGCGTATGTCCACATATGAGTGCATCTGTGTGCTCATATGTGAGTGTGTGCATGTGTATGTGCCCATGTATGAGCATATGTTTGTGTTCATGTATGTGTGTGTATATCCATTTGTGAGTGCATGCGTGTGCTCATATATGAGTGCATGTGTGTGTCTATGTGTGAATGTGTGTGTGTCCATATGTGAATGCATGTGTGTGTCTATGTGTGAATGTGTGTGTGTCCATATGTGAGTGCATATAGAGGTCAGAGGTCAACATCAGAGATGTCTTCCTCAGTCACTGTCCACTTTCTTCTTCTCCTCTCCTCCTCCTTCCTTCCTCCCCACTCTTTCTTTCTTTCTTTCTTTCTTTCTTTCTTTCTTTCTTTCTATTTTTTCTTTTATTTGTGGATCTGTCACTGAACCTAGAACTCTCCAATCAAGTTAGACTGACTGGCAAATCAAGTCCTCCTGGATACCTCTGTCCCCATCTCCTCAGTACCGAGGTCAGAGGTGTGTGTGACTTTTCCACATGAGTGCTTGGGACTGAACTCAAGGCCTCATGCTTATGAGGAAAAGACTTTATTGACTGAGCCATCTCCCAGGCCCTGTTTTCAGTACTGAGTGGGCGAGCTGTGATTATTTAAAAAAAAAAAAAAAAAAAAAAAAAAAAAAAAAAAAAAAAACAAAAAACAGAAATTCCTTAACTCTCTTTGCTTCTGAGTTTTCTAAGCAAGTCTAGAAGGTTGCTTTTGGTGCTCACAGAGTTAATGGTCTGAACCTGCTTTTTGGTTTACTGTGGAACCCAGCCTGCCTCCTGCCTGATTCATTTGAACTTTCTTGATAACATAATCTACCCTGCTGTTCAGCTGAGCCTGTAATCCCTGTCATCGCCATGGTGCTAGTAATTAAGAAAGGCGTCCAAGGCAGAGAAACTTTGCATCCTGTGCGTGGGATTACCCTCCTCCACGGAGGGTATAAAATTGATCTCCAAGATCCCAAGGCAAGTAGAATCACTGGGAGGCTCCAGAGGGCTAAACAAAGAGCAGCCACTGGAATCACTGGGCCACTGCGGGTGTGGCAGTTCCCAAGGCCAAAGGGTAGATGTGTCTCCTGAGGATCAGGAAGAGGTTACAGGGCTTTGGGTCAGACCTGGGCTCGTTTCCTGATTCCCCACTTATCTGGGGGCTCAGGCACCTGAGTTAACTTTAAGTGAACCTCAGTTCCCTTTGGAACATAGTGACCAGCACAGAGAGCTGTTCATCATTGGGTCACACGGTTCTTTAGTCATTTAAAGTGTGAGAGTCTCCCCAACTCCTAGAACCCTGGAAGGACTCCCCAGATGCCCTGCATCCCCTTCCCATGGAGATTCAGGTTGGATGGACAAGATGTACTGCTCGCCATTGGGGAGTATGGAGCTCAGGACCATTCTGAGGAAGGAAGGGTCTCCCAGGCTAGTCCTGGGTCTGTGGGATCCACAGGCCACAAGTTCATCCTACAGCAGCAGCTCTACCAGTGACAAAGGGGACTCACATGCTGTCCCTCCTTCCCTGAACATGGCGGCTGGTTCAGAATCATGGCCAGAAGCTCTGCCATTGTGTTCCTATAATCCTGTCCTCACAGGGGTCCCTGCATGGCACACTGTTGTTCCTGAAGAACCATCCAGCTTGTTGATGTTGTTTTCATCTTTTAACATTTTGAATTTTTTTGTTTGTGTTTGTGTTTGAGGGTGGGACAAGTGCTACAGTGCCTGTGGAGGGCAGAGGGACAACTGGAAGGAGTTGATTCTCTGCTTCCATCACGCAGATCCCAGGGACTGAACTCCGTTGGGCACAGTTGGCAGCAGGCACCTTTACCCACAGTCACCTCACCAGCCCTACCTTGTCTGTCTGTTCGTTTATTTGTTTGTCTGTTTGTGTGTGTCTTTGTTTGTTTGAGACAAGGTATGCAGTAGCCTGGCTGGTTGACCAGCAAGCTCTAGAGATCCTCCTGTCTCTGCCTCTCTGGCACTGGGATCATAGTAGCTCAGCCACCTGGCTTTTTCACAAGGGCTCTAGGGATCTAACGGGTCCCCACCCTCGTTCAGCAAGCACTATACTGACTGAGCCAGGTCTCTAGATCCCCCTGAGCACTCCCATTCAACAAAGACAATTTCTGTGCCATTTACATAACACCAGGTGAACTAGGTACCTTGGAAGCACACACTGATACACTTAATATTTGACAGCTCTAGGAGACAGGGGTTCCCTTCACCCACATCTTATAGCAAGTGAACCATGGCACAGAGGGATTAAGGCACTGACCCCAGTCCCACAGTTCTGAACCAGGTGACTATGGTCAGGCCTCTACCTCCTCAGCCACAGGCTATACCACACTGCTGTGTGTAATGACCACACACCCTTCCCCCTCCCAGTCACACAAGGATAACAGAAAAGGCCACAGGTGGCCTTCTAGAGGTATCCACAGTAGACGGAGACATACAAAACTCCCTGGCACCAAGTCAAGACAGCAGAGCTTTCAGGGATGAGCAGAGACTGAGACAGAGATGAGTTCAAGCACTGGCTTAGCCCCATAATGGCTGTGTGACCTTGAGAGAGAGATTTAACCTCTCTGGAGCAGCCTTTTCCTCCTGGAGTTTTCTTCTTTGCTGTGTGACCAGGGTCAGTTGCTCTACCAATCTGGGCTCCTGACAACTCTGCCATGCATTCTTCATGGCTGGGAGAGCGTTTTCCAGAGCTCCGTTGATGAAGCATTTGGTAGGTGGGAATCAGGGCAGAGACGGGGCAGAGCTAGAGCTAGTTTACCCATGTCTGCCCCAAAGCCTCCTGTTGGGCATCCTCCTGGGCCACACCCCTTCTTCTCTGGTCTCTGTTGTCCCTCTCAGGTCACCTACTGTCTATGAGATGTGTCTCCAGTGAGAAAGACCCCACCCACTCCTCAGCATCTGGTAAAATCTGGGAGTCCACAGTTTCTGCCTCAGGGAGCCTGTGATGGTTTCCTGTTCCAAGTATATCACTTTCCCAGCAGGGGAGAGAGAGAGAGAAAGAGAGAGAGAGAGAGAGAGAGAGAGAGAGAGAGAGAGAGAGAGAGAGAGAGAACAGTGACCACCACCCCATGGGGCCCTGCCTGAGGTGAGCACACAGAGGGATGAATAGGCCAGAGAAGGACAGAGAAAACTGGGGTAGTACTTGGGGTGAGGGCAGGTGACCAGGACCTTAGGAGCTCCTATGCTGCCAGTCATCAGCCTCATGTTGTCTTTCAGGCCTCAGTTTCCCCCACCTGTAGACTTCTGACCTGGGCTTCTGACCTGCTCTCTGTGTCCCCACCCCCCACTGCCTAGTTCCTCCCTCCCTGAATTCCCATAACTATCCCCATTCGTTCACACATTGACGCCATGGGGGCCAGGAGACGTGTGCAGCTCATTCACACACTTGCTGGCTGGTTCATTTGTCCCTTGGATGTCCCCACGTTCTTGATTGTCACTCTATCCTGATAAGAGACCAGGCTGGTGACCATGTGCCTCCTTCTGCCTACTGCCTCATAGAAAAGATGACTTGCCCTTCTTTAGGACTCAGTTTCCCCATCTGCACAATGGGTAAGTCCCTTCTACTCCACAGAACCAGTTTGTTCCCCATATTCCCTCCCAGAGACCATGGCTTTCTAAGACCAAAGAGCCTGAGGTGAGGTGAAGGCAGGTGACTTCAAAGGGGCCCTTCAGAAGGCCCCAGTCACCCAGGGTCCCTGGCAGTGCTCTCACTGAAGACTAGGGGAAATGACTCAGGGGCTCCTCACTCATCCACCCCGAGAGAAAGTCCCCCTACGGACCTGATACTTAAGTGGGAAATGCAATCATCATTTCTGGTGAGAAAGGAATTGAAAACTAAATTGAGTGTCAAGTGCCATATTAAGGGGGCTGACGAAGCAAGATTGGGCCACTGCTGGCTCCGAACCCAGCCATTTCACAAGCCTGAAAAATTAGGCACAGTTTTATTTCCATAATTGAGGGATCAAGAACTAAGGGCGATGGGGTGAGAGACTAGAGACTGGAGCATACTGGAGTAGGCTCAAACCAGCCCAGATGCTGCATGTTAATGCTGAGGACTCTCTCGGCCCGTTAGACACAGACACTATTAAAAGCGATCCTGTTATAACTAGGGTGGGATGAGCCTGGCCTGGTGGACATGCTTATATATAATCCCAGCACTGCTTGCAAAGTCATCCTTGGCTACATAGTAAGTCTGAGGCTAGCTTGGGCTACATGAGACCTTGTCTCAAAAACAAAAATAAAAATCAGAGCTTAGACACTCAGAACCCATGGTTCTTAACCCTTTCATAGCATGCTGTCCGGTTCTCTCTCTCTTTGCCCCTGGGTAGTGGGGCCACTCCATCACAGGTGGAACTCTCCTCCAAACCCCTGCCCAATGATAACTCATCATACTAATAAAAGTATTTTTTAATTATAATTTTAATCTGGAAGCAGGTTCCTGCCACAGATAATAAAAATGAGGTTCTACTTTTACTGTTCCCCTCCCCTTCCCCGGGAGACAAGAGTTAGGAGGAACTCCCACTCCCAGCCAGGCCGAGCAGCTCCCTTCCCCACAGGTCCCCCCAGCCACATTCACACCTGAGTCTTGTAGAGTCCCCGGAGTGGGAGTTCCTCCTAACTCTTGTCTCCCGGGGAAGGGGAGGGGAACAGTAAAAGTAGAACCTCATTTTTATTATCTGTGGCAGGAACCTGCTTCCAGATTAAAATTATAATTAAAAAATACTTTTATTAGTGACAAGGAGAAATGCAGCGGGGGAGGGGAGGGAGAAAGGTGCAGGAGGCTCGGGGATCCCTACCACACACTGTCTCAGGTGACCCAGTGAGTTCTAAATGGGTGCTATCACACGCCTGGGTGATTAAACTGGCCAGCTGCTCCGACAGTCTGTGTGGTCTCATGATCTCAGATGGGGCTCACTGTCCACTCCACACTGCCTGAGTCTTAGTAGCTAGTGGACATTTCCCCAGTGGGCTTCTTACTGGGGACACCTGAAAGACCGCCCTAAGCCCTCCTACCCATCTCCCCCCACCCCAAGAGACTTCTACAGGAGCTGAGATCCATCCACACTGTGAACCCAGGTCTTCAGTGTCCAGAGCAGGCAGCACCTGGAAGCTCCCAGGAAGTATGACTGAAGGAAGAGGAAGAGCTTCAGTCACAATGTAGGGCGGACAGTTCCTGAGGACCGGCTACCCAAGGCTGGCCTCTCTCATCTCCTGTGATTTCGTCTCCTCAGGCAAGCAGAAGGCAGAAATGGCAGGAAAGAGCTCTACAGGAGGAAGAGCCCCCAGTTCAGCTCAGCCTTCCCTCTTGCCTCAGAGGAGGGTGTCACCAGCCTGGCCTGAAGACCGGGAGGATTCCAGCCCCCAGCTTGCATGCTGCCTCTTCCCGTTGCCCTGGCTATGTGGGCACTGGGCAAGCTGTCCTTCCCCCAGGGACCATCCTGTTTCATGGTGGGAAACTGTGATCCTGAGAGGTGGAGAAGCCCATCCTAAATTACTCCCTGAAGAGAGGACATGTCTGGCCTGACACTGTCTCCTCCCCAGCTGCCCCGGCCTGCTGTGCCTGCACCTGGCTCGGCATTTCCCTGGAGCCCTGGCAGATGTGCTCACACCTGCTCATCATGGCATTTAATCACCCAGTGAATGCTCTTCCGTGCTTCAGAGACGTCGGTCTGCATTTCCTCCCTTAGTATGACGCAGTTCAGAATCATCTCTCTCCTGGAAGCAGAAGCCTCTGGCTCTGGCTCCTGATGCCTTCTAGTTTCTTCTGTTCCTAGCCCCGTATCTGGAGTTGGGGATCACTGGGACCACTGGTGAAGGCTGCCCTGCCGTCCCTGAGGCTTTAGAAAGGGGAGGAGTTTCTTCTGGCCATTCTGCAAGCAAGAGACCCAGCAGAACTCAGAGCCAGTCTTTGGCCTCCGGGATCCTGTTTGTTCTGGAAACCTGTGTGTGCCTCCTGAGCCTCAGCTGGACTTAGAAGACAGCTATTGTGCCAGTCTGTTTTATACCCCTATATCGAAATGCCTGAGATAAATAACGTTTAAGGAAGAAAGGTTCGTCTGGGCTCATGTTGTTGGAGATTTCCGTCTATGGTCACGTAACCCCACTGCTTCAGTCCATCAGGACAGAGGAGTCCCGGCGACCAGAAAATTGAGAGATAAGGAATCAAGGTTTAAACCGATATGTCTTCGAATAGCATGTCCCCCACAAGGGCTATCTTACACCACACCCCACCTTCTAAAGGTTCTGCCACCTCCTGTGTAATCTTTTTCATACTTGATAAAAGCATTTTAAGGAAGGAGGGGGGTTTGGGCTCAAGGTTTGAGGGTACAGTCTATCATGTCAGAGAAATTATGATGACAGGGGCCCAGAAGGGAGCACAGTGTCTTATAGAAACAACACCAGCTGTGGACACAGCTGGATTCAGGGGGTCCAGTTGTGTCCCACACCTCCTGGTCTCTTTATTTTCCCTGTGGAGTACATGCACTCCTCCTTAGGATCCTGGGCTTCTTCCTCAGGCAGCACAGGAGAGGGACAAGGGGACCCATAGAAGCTTCAGGCTGCCATCATCCCAACCAGTGACTCCAGAGAGACAAGGAGCTGCGTTTCTAAATAACAACTTAGGAAAGGCCAGGGAGGACGCTGATGGGCTTCATGTTGGTCATGGGCTCTGCTTAGAGCACACAACATTTCCTGGGGGCAGAGACAGTGATACCGTTGACTGGTTCTTCTGTGTTGGGACTGAGTACCTGATATCTAGGGAGAGTATCAGGGCCTCACAGCACCAGAGGTTAGCTTTCCTGAAGGAGGGGTGGGACAGGATTAGGTACCAGACTGGAAGTGGGGACTCGACTGGGGGGGGGGGTGAGCAGAAAGTGTTGGCACTCGTGGCAGTAAACGCTGATTTTTTTTCTTTTGCATCTACTTTTTAAACCTTAACAATTTGTATTTATTTCTGTGTATACATGTGTGCATCTGTGTGTGACAGCTCTTGTGTGCCACCAAACGCAAGTGGCACTGAGAAGAAGATGGCTTTCAGGAGGGTTTTTTTCCTCTCACCTTTTGAGTCAGGGTCTCTCTTGTTTCTGTCACTGTGCAGCCCCGGACAGGCTGGATGCCCCCACCCCCACCCCAGCTCCTGGGAGAATCTCCTGGCTCTGTCTCCCTCCTTTCCTGTAGCTGAGATTACCAACATTTGGCTTTCAGTTGGGTCCTCGGGATCCAAACTCTGGTCCTCAGTCTCCCATGGCAAGTGCTTTTAGCTGCTAAACCGTCTGTCTCTTCTACCTTTATGACCCACTTTAAGTTTTTACCACCGCATATTAATTATACATCAGTCTCCCATGTTTCTGTAAATAACTTCTTTCTCATACTCCCATGAGCAATGTTAATTAGACTCATTGGGTCACACACCTCGCCAAAGACCTGACAGTGGAAAAGGAGGGGCTTGGAAAAGGACAGGAGAGGGCGATGGGGAGAAATACGATCAAAACCTACTACAAACACACGTGCGACATAAAGGTGGCGATGTTCTCTATAGCAGCGACAAGGAGGGACAGGGAAGTTAACACTAATTGGCATAAATCAGCAGGTGGCAGAACAGATTTGCATTTTGCTGGACAAGAACACCTCTTGCTCTTGGCACTAGGCGATGGTGTTTCCTACAGAAGAGGGACGCTGAATTACCACTGGTTTAGACTCGTCATTCCGACTCCTTGGGGGAGGGTTCAGGCTCAGGTACTCATGTCCTCACAGACCCACAATCCATCTCTGTGGTCGAGTGAATGGAGGTGCCGTGTGGTGATTCTTCCCCTGAGGAGATATAAACGAACACCTCCCCCTCCTTACAGAGCACCAACGACTAACCAAAATCCACCAGAGTCCAGCCTGGGGATCCAGTGGGTTTATTGGGTTGTTTACAGAGAATGGGTGAAGGGTTATTTACAGGAATATGGGTGACCCCCAAAGCAGCCGCACCACCAGACAGTCTCACCCCAGCATGGAAGATGACGTTCCCCGAGTCATGTAAGTAGATCTTTCCTTTCTGCTGACTGCACAGTATGTACTTGGGCACTGCCCAATATCATGAGGCTGTACACATGGGTAAGACTACATATAGCTGTCTGGGAGGCACAGGAGGAAGAGGCTGTAATCTCAAGTCAGGGCAATGACTGTCCCCTCCCATCCTTTGATGAGAGGATGGTGACAGTCACCAGGCCCAATCTTGAGGGTCTTTTGCAGTCTGTCACAGCTACTCTGATGAAAACGGCGGGTTTAACATTTGGACTCTACAGTCAGATTCCTTTCCTTCCCAGCCCTGAAGGAGGGGTGCACAGAACCAGTCCTTGGATTCTCCTCCTGTGACCTTGAAGGCCTTGTGACAAAGGCAGGGTCCTTGAGGAAGGGAGTGTAATCAGGGTGCATGGTCCAAAGCCACTTTCTGAATAGCTCATAAGGCTGAGTAGGTCCCAGGCTACAGAAGGCCAGAGCCCGGGCATGCTGGAGCCTGAGTCTTATGGTGTAGTCTGGCTGGTGGAAGCCATCTCTCCAATCAGTGAAGATAGGGAGGTGGGGGCAGAAGCCTGGCATTTTTTTTTTTAAAGATTCATTTTTATTACTTGTATTCGTGTGCATGGCTATGTTGGGGTACGTACCTCTGAGTGTAGCATTTATGGAGACCAGAAGAGGGGGTTAGATCCCCTGGTGCTGGAGCTCCAGGCACTTGTGAGCAACCTGAAGTGCATGCTGGGAGCTGACTTCAGGTCCTCAGCAGGAGCAGCACACTACCCTAGCTACCAAGCTCTCTCCAGCGGGAGGCCCAGCTTTAGCACACAGCCATAAGGAGAGCACCACATGTTCCACCAACAAATCTCCCCTCTGTGAGGCTCTGTGAGGACAGTCTGACCCTAGGTCCCAGGTGACTATGGAGCCTTTTGAGGTCATCTTGACCTGGTGCTGTGTGGCACAATAGGCAAATAAGTCAGTATGATGGCATAGGCTAGCAGTCAGTTCACAGTCATTTGAACAACCCACGGGTGGGGACACCTCACGGGCCAGTGGCAAGCCTCTTACATCACTCACACAGTTGCCCTGCCCACCCTCCCAGCCTGCAGTGGCAGTCTCCATCACTGGCTGTGTCAATGTCCTGTGGCTACTGCAGTGGATGACTGTGCATTGCAGTGGTTGAGCCAGGCCTAAAGATTCTCACTCAGGAATCGTCTAGCCGAAGGATGCTTGGCTCACCCTGTCTTTGGGCTCTGGCAGTGAGGTGAGCCACAGGAGAGAGGGAGGCAGACATTGGGAATCTCAGTCAGCTTTGTGGAGTGGCGCAAAGGTGGATGGTGCCCACGGCACTTGGCAAACTTCCCAAAATTCCAAGCTCCTTCACCCCGTTGCTCTAACACACAGCATGAAGAGTAGCGTGCCTTAAAGATGGAATTAAGCTCAGGGTAAACAGATTAGGAGTGTTTATGTCCCTGTACTTCATTAATTAAGTGTCCTAAATACACTGAAACCTGGACATTTAATTTTAGATTCAGAAGGATACTTTAGATTTATAAGGCCAGTTATTGTGTCTTAAGTACCAAAAATGTCAATGGATTTTCCTAGGCAGTATTTATTGAAGTATTAAAAAAAAAAGAAAGAA
Source organism: Arvicanthis niloticus (assembly GCF_011762505.2). Taxonomy (NCBI): domain Eukaryota; kingdom Metazoa; phylum Chordata; class Mammalia; order Rodentia; family Muridae; genus Arvicanthis; species Arvicanthis niloticus. Next base: position 23,467,089 of record NC_047662.1, read on the forward strand.
AGAAAGCTTTGTAAAATGTAATTACTCCACGTCGCTGTTAAGAGGCAGCCGAGGTGGCTGTAGGTGGAGGAAGGGCCCAATCCCACCTTCCCGTGCCTTCCGTGTTAGTCATCTAAGCAACACCTAGATGTGAGCGAGGTACATCCCATAGTCACCCCAAGTGAGATGCTGTCTGGGCCAACTCCACCCCAGCAGCAGAGGTGAGGCCACAGCCTGGGTTCTTACCTCAGCCTGAGCTCTAGTGTGACCAACCATGCCTCTCCTCTGTGCTCCTTCATCCAGAGGTGGGTGGAGGCAGAACTCCCTGGGACAAGAAGGACAGGACTGAGACTGGGGGATGGGGTGCCTGGGTTTCCCCAGTGACCTGATGCTTGGATGAGCCTGGAGATTTGGTCGCACAGATGGGTGGAACATTGGGTGATATATGCCCGCTTCCTCCACCCCGACCCTGAGTCCTGGAACGGCTGCTATGTGGATTCTGCCTAAGTTGCTCTGCCAACTAGACAACAGGGCCTTCCATGAGAGGAAGGAGGAAGGCTGCTGATAGGGTGCAGGCCAAGGCCTGGCCTGAAGAAGCTGAACTGGCGTTTTTGACAGAGGGGCCTAAGTTCAAGGAAACCAGTGCAGATACATGGAAGGCTGCAGGGACCACAGGGGACCCTGGATGACACAGTGGTGGGTATCTCAGGGGTCAGTGCAGCTTAAAAAACCAGGAGAGGTATGACCTGGACCCAAACTGGTGATATTAACTGGGAACCCTACTGCCAGGGGTGACCCTTGACCTCTACTCCCAGTCCAAGTTGCAGCTGCTGAGGCTGATGGAGCCAACATGGCTGCAGGAATCCCGAAGTCGTTTGCTCCTCCATGGCTGATCTTGAGTGAGCATCCTCCAGAGTCCTTGTGCTTCCATCACTGACATTCCTCTTCTCAAGCCTCGTTCTGTTAGTCCTTCCTCCTGTGCCCCTCCATGTCCCTCATCACCTGCTGCCTCTGTCCCTAGTCAGCTAAGGCTGCATGTTCTGTAGCAGATGCTCACTGACCTATCATAGGAGCAGCTGCAGGGGCCTGAGTAGCCTCTCTTCCATCCCCAACAGTGAGCCACTGTAACACTGCAGATGTGGAGAAAGTGCGGCTTTCCAGATGAGAGCCCTCTGGCCCAGGCAGACCTTCAATGCTGTGATGGGTGTCCTTACGTGGGACTGTCATGGAAAATGATTGGAGAAAACAAGGTGGAGATGAACACGAGAAGACAGGGAGACGGAGGCTAAAGGGATGCTCTCGCAAGCCAAGGGATGCCGGGAGCCACCAGAAGCTGGCGGGACAAAGTGATGACCCCAAAGCCTTCAGAGAGACCCTGGCTTCAGGACACCCTGACCCCAGAGTTCCAGCCATGAGAGGAGAGGAGCTCTCTCTGGGCCTCAGCCTGCTTCAGCACAATAGTGGAAGCACTGGGTCATCTGAGAGAGGGACGGAGGGTCAGAATGAGGGAAGGCTGACCCATGACTTGTAAGCTCTGTCACTTCAGGCAAGCAGGTTGACTTTTCCAGGCCTCAGTTTCTTTTTCTTTATACTGGGGGTGGAAACAACTCCTACTCATAAGGCTGTGAGGACCCCAAGATGAGGCTGTGGGTGTCTGTCTGTCTGTCTGTCTGTCTGTCTGTCTGTGCAGATATACATATGTGTATAGAAGCCACAGGACAACCTTGGGTGTTGTCTCTCAGGAAGTATCCACCATGTTTTTGAGATCTCTCATTGACTGGCCAGTGAGCCCCACAAGTTCCCCCCCCCATCACCTCTGTCTCACCAATGCTAGGAGTATTAGCGTGCCTCACACCTGCCCTTTGTGTGGGTGCTGAGGATTGAACTTGGATCCTCATGATTGTAAGGTAAGTACCTTCTCAATGGAACCACATTCCCAGCCCTAGGGTCTGTCTTTAGACTCCTGTCTGAACTGCTTGTTTATCCCGAGGCCCCTGCAGATCCCTAAGCAGGATCAGAGGCCATTGCCTGGCCAGATAGGCCCTGTGCTCTGTTCCTGGACCCAGCCCTATCCCTTCCCATTATCAGGCCTAATAAACTCCATTTCATCTCATGTTTTCCAAGCTTAGCTGAACAGATTCTTCCCCATTAATCTGTATTTAGACTTAAAGATAGTCATGGAAGCCCAGCCCCTTCTGACTCAGTTGAATGAACACCCAAAGGTCAGACATGTTTTCATAATTAAAAAGCCCTCTCCTCTCTTCCTTCCTCCCAGCTTTCCTCCCATTCTTCCAGGTCTCTCTCTTCTGCCTCCTCCTCACTCCTAAATCCCCGAGATAGGAACAGAGCTGGAGATGGCAATTTGAGGGGAGGCAGGTGGCTGAGTTGTAAAAGACCCAGGCTTGGATGAGACGGATCCACTGGAACCAGATTGCACAGGTTCCTCCAGGTAATATCTAGGGTTCCCTACGGTTACAGTGTATCTCCTTTGTGCTTTGGTTTAAATATCAGCAAGCTGGCCACTGAACTGCTCCTATCCAGAAAAGTTCCTGACTTGTCTGGATGTGAGGTTCTGGGTCTACTGGAGACAGTCTGTTTTCTCACTTAGAGTAAAAGAAAGTACCACTGAGTACCAGCAGAGAAGAACTGAGTTGGCAGACTCCATGAGAGTCACTCATGTATCGGGGAGACTGAGGCACACAGACATGGCTCACTAGAAAGGGAGGGGACTCTGCCTCAGCTACACCCAGAAACATGGAAACCCTTGGGAACCAGGAAGGCATTTTGAGCCAAGTGAAAATGAAAGATAGCATGTCGGCATGGTTAGAATGAAGCAAAGCCCTGCTTAGGAGACAAAGAGAGCTCTGGACACCTGACCTAGGAAAGAGAAACCAGTGTCTCATCATGACCTCAGATTCCTGCAGAAGAAATGAAAGAGAATAAATAAACTACAAAAGTGAAAATAATGACAACTTAAATTATAAGTAGTAAGGAGGAAGGAATAAGGACGACAGCCAGCGATGAGATCTATCTAGGAAAATCAGAAAATCAAGAGCTGGTGTTCTGATGTCAAATGGAATAGTATAGAGGGAGCCAGAGATCAGAGACAGCACAGGTGGCTCTCATTGGCCACAAGCAAGAGTAAAACAACTAACAAAGCTCCCACCAAAAGAGGTGGAAAACCTACTTAGCCTTGTAGCTCCAGGGCAGAGTCCATATGGTAACAAAGTAACTGATGCACAGCCCTGTGGCTCCAGCATCAGAGTCCATGCAGTTACAAAGTAACTGATATTAGAACAGCCAGGAGGCCACAGGAAGAAAGGTTTTGATTTTTTATCTATACCTCATTATAAATCAAAACTTAACTTCAAATGTGTTATAAACATAAATGTAAACATAAAAGTCTCTGGCAAGAGACATGGCCCAGTGAGTAACATCACTTGTCGAGCAAGCCAAATGACCTGACTTGGATCCCCAGAACCCACAGTGGAAGGAGAGAACCTCCTTCTTGAGAACTCGACTCCCTCAAGTTGCCCTCTGACACAAAGGACTGAATAAAGAAATTAATCTACACAATTATAAATACATATTTTAAAACAAAAATCATAGAAGAAAATGTTTGTAGTCTTAGGCTAGGCAAAAATTTTCTGAGCCAGGACACCAAAAAGCATAAGCCATTCAAGAACAAACTGATAAACTTGTTTTCAGAAAAGGTTAAAATTTCTGTGTATTTGGGGACCCTGAGAGAAGAGAAGTAGACTGAGAAGTGTTTGAAAGGTGATAAATGTGTCATATCAACAGTGTAAACAGAGTTCTGATAGGAAGGAGTAAGAAAGCCACAGATCAAAAGTTTGAACAATATGCTTCACCAGATATCACCAAGACAAATAATCCACCAAAAAAAAAAAAAAAAAAAAAAAAAAAAAAGCTTGCTGTGGCTGGAGATGAGGAGATGAGGGAGGTAGAGACTGAAGTCACAAGAAAGTCTTCACTATCACTTTACCTAGAACTTGAAGGCTAAGACATCAAGGGTTAGGATTCGGAGTGACCAAACAGTTCATGCACTGTGGCTGGGAATGTCACCAATACAGGAGGGAGAAAGTCTGGTGGGATTTCATGGAAGGTGTAACTGTATCTGTGGTTTCAGTGGATCATTTGTCATTTCTTTGGCGTTATCTGGTGAAGCATATTGTTCAAATCTGTGACCTGTGCTTTTCTTTCTTACTCCTGTCAGATCTCTGTTTGTACTCTTGATATGATGCCTTTATCACCTTTCAAACGCTTCCTCTCAGCCTGAGCTTCGTCCTCTCCCCCTCTCAAGGTCATCACATATACAGAGATTTTAACTTTTTTCCAGTTGTGAAAACTATAATTGTTCTCATTTATCCTGTTAGAGGAACGAGAGCTCATGTCTACACACAGACCTGTATGTGCACAATAGCTTTATTGTGCTATCCAAGGAAACTGGAGACAACCAAATTGTGGCATATCCATATGAAAGAATGCTGTGTCAGACCTGTACGTACATTCTAGGGTAGCATGGATCTTAAAGGGCCCCAAAGACTGATGTGATAAAGGCTTGTTCCCCAGAAGTACCACTCTAAGGAGGTGATAGAACCTGTAAAAGACAGGCCTCATGGGAGGTCTTTAAGTCATTGGGAACATGTCCTTGAAAGGGATGTAGGACCCCATTTTCCCCACCTTCTTATTCTCTGAGTCTCTACCATATGCTCCTGCCCTGCTGGTCTGCTCACCACAACCCTAAAGCAATGCGATCTATCTGTCAAGGACTAGAGTCTCCAAACCCCCCTTTCTGTAGTTATTTGCCTCTGGTATCTTCCCTTGGAAGCTAGCACTGGAAACACCTTCCTTTACCCTATGTAAAATTTTGCCTGGCAGCCTGGCAAAGGCTGTGGAAATGCCATTCGGGGAGTAAACTTGAACACAAGTCTGCTTCTTTCATGGTCTAAGGGTAGGTGAGGCTCAAGACCTTCCTAAACAGCCCTGGGTTCTGTATGATGGGGATGGTGCTTTGTAGCCCCCAGGCTTGTCCCAGGCACCCAACAGATCAGCAGATGAGCAGAAACATCTGGGAGAGTAGAATTGCACTACTATCAAATGATTTTGCACTAGCCAGCGGTACCTTTCTTCTTGTCTCTGTGTCCTCCCGGCCTCTGCTTTCTGTGGCTTAGACCATCTTCCCATCCAGCTTGGAATCCACACAGATGTCCTGAGTGGCAGTCACTTCTTCAATAGCCTACCCCGTGTCCTCTTCCCACAGATCCATGGCCTCATGCCTGCTCCACTGTCAAGTCACAGTGCCGGCATACTGCTCAAATACAGACCCAGCCTGCTAGTGACTCTGCATATAGCTTCCTTTGCACATGGATATGTCCTCTGCACACGGCTCTTTCTGCCCATGGCTCATGTGCACAGGGCTCCCTCCACACATTACTCTCTACCTAGAGCTCCCACCAGCCATGCTACCAACCCTCTCAAGGAAGTCTCCCCTGGCCCCAGTGACCCACACCATATAACTCACGAGAAATTAGCATTTCTTTCTTACCTTTGACTTAAATCTTGGCTGATAAGAGAATTTCTGTCTAGCTTGTCTGTGAGGCCTAGAACTTTGCAGAAGCTATTTCTATGGTCTCTGATAACATTGGCCATTATTTTGGCTTTGCTGTGTGACCCAGGCCAGTGTCTACACCTCTCTAGAAGAGTGTTTCCTGGGTAGTTTGGTGAAGGGCTGATGAGTCTCTGGGTCCTCTACCCACAGGCATCTCCTTAGATGTGTGGAGATGGCTAAGTCTACAGTGTGACAATATGGTACAGGCTTGGGATGCCCTGTCCCTATCCCCCTTTGTTGTAAGTGGCCCTATCTTGAAGCGTGGGGATCACAGGCTCTTGAGCGCAGCCACAGATAGCCCACAGATAGTTTTAGTGGAACCCCCAGGCCTGCCAATAAGCCACTGGTTATCTGAAAGATAGAGAAGGTCACCCCACCAGTCAGGGGCTCTGCCTCATGTGGGCATGAGGTGGGCCTAATAGCAGAAAACCCAGCTGACTCTGACGGTCCACTTATCCTGAGAGCACTCCAGCTGCTTAGAATGGGAAACTAGGCTACAGAGTCAGCCCTGCCTGGGTATCCATGGCCGAGTGTCCTTCCTGGGCTTACACAGGATATCAGTGAGCTCTCATCCCTCATGGGCATAGTGGTTGCTCCCTGTTGGGGTTCCTGAAGAGGAAAACCTACCATATCCACCTAGATGCTTGGCTCAGCCAGTACTTACTGCAGAGAATCTGGCAGGCCAAGATGCTCCTGGAGCCATAGGAAGAACACAGTTTCTACTCTAGTGACCCTGTGCAGGAGGTCTGGGCTTGTGCATGTTCTCTTTGCTGCGTGTGATATGGGAGGATGACAAGGCCCACCTGGACCATGTGCAAAGAAAAGGACCACAGTCCCTAACCTAATGACATCAAATGGCTTTAGTGTCCTGTACAGGGCATTGCACAAGCAGATCGATGAGCGGAGGCAACTCTGGAGTCTGCAGAACAGCAGATAGTGACACAGACAACCCAAGGATGACTAGGCAGCCTAGCGCCAGAAGAAGAAATCCTGGGGAATGAAATGGGCAGGGCTGGCATCTTCCTCATAGGAATGGCAGATTGCCATCTGAGAGGCCACCCAGACAGAGCCAGCTGAGGGGAGCTCAGGTTCCTGGCAAAGAGAATGCATCTGGGTCAACCTGGGTGGCTTTCTTCTTTCTGTCTTTCTTTCTTCCTTTCTTCCTTCCTTCCTTCCTCTCTCTCTCTCTCTCTCTCTCTCTCTCTCTCTCTCTCTCTCTCTCTCTTTCTCTCTCTCTCCCTTCCTTCCTTTCTTTCTCTCTCTCTCTTTCTTTCTTCCTTCCTTCCTTCCTTCCTTTCTTTCCTTTCTTTTTACATTTAGTGTGTGTGTGTGTGTGTGTGTGTGTGTGTGTGTGTGTGTGTAGGAGCTCTTTTCTTCTACTCCAAGGATTCCAGAATCACATTCAAGTGGTCAGGCTTGGGAGCTGGCACCTTTACCCCCTGTGCCATGTTGCCAGTTCCTTAGAAAGCTTTCATTTTCTGTTTTTCTACCCTGGTTTCACCTGCTCTCCGGGGACCCATCAAAGAGCATGATAATGTCTTCAGCGTCCACCCCAAAGCTGCGTGCATGTGCATGAATACACACAGACTCTATCTCTCTCTCTCTCTCTCTCTCTCTCTCTCTTCTTCTTCTTCTTCCTCTCTCTCTCTCTCTCTCTCTCTCTCTCTCTCTCTCTCTCTCTCTCTGTAGGTAAAGAAAGCTGGAAGAACTCATTATGAATGAAACAGATGCTCTAAAAGCACCATGCCCTGTCAACGTAGGAGATGCCAGACATAACCTGGCCCAGGCCCTGCCCTTGAGGAGTCTGTGGCAGTGTGCGGAGACAGCCAGGCATCTGTGGCATCATTCCCTTACACAGAGGAGACTAAAGGAGAATCTCAATGGCTGAATAAGTGTGGGGCCAGGCCTCCATCAACCCTGCTGGGCAGACAGGAGACTCCTGAGGGGCAAAGCTGGCCACACAGAACAGAGGTGGCCAGGGCTGGACTCTGAGACTCAGGTGCGACTCTGTGATAGTGGGACTCAGACCCGAGGTGGTCAAGGGCAGCTGTTCTATGGCTTTACAGCAGTGTTGAGACCCCATCAACCTAGGTCACCCACAGGCTATTCTATTCTTAGCTACAGTCTGAGCCTGAGTGGGCCAGGAAGTGAATCAGCCTTTCTTGTACAGAGGAATCACAACCCCCAACCCCTGGAGCCAGTTCCAAAGGACCAAGTACAGAGGAATCAGAAGGACAGGGATAATCAGCGTTGAGGAGGATACCGAATGCCTCTAAGCGGAGTGGAGACTGGGTGCCGCTCTGCCCCTTACATTTACAGAGAAGGAAACTGAGGCCTAGAGAGCACAGATGGCCAGACCAAAGAATCCCACCGGGTGAGTGGCAGTGCAGGAAACAATATTCTAGAGCCAGAGGAAGGGGACTTGCGAGGAACAATGAGCTTCCATTGGAACAATGGGGACATGATACTTTGTTGGAAACATTTCCCTGTGATGAGCCAGCACTGGCTGTACCCATCAAGAATGGGGTTGGTGGATGCCACCGTGTATCCTCACTCCTTGTGCTCTGAGTGTTCCCCCGTCCTGCAGTCCGTGCCTCCCACCACTGGTTGGCTGGATGCAGGATGGACACTTGCTTCCAACTCAAAACTTCCATCTGAGAGGCCAGCAGGGTTCACTGTATGAGACAATGGGGCTACTGCTCTGGTCTGTGAGATACAAGAGCATAGAGACTAGAAGTCCCATAGGGCAGGTGAAGCATTCAGACTGGCTCATACCAAGGCAGAAGTCTGTTGACAGTCTGGAGGGCAGTATGCGTCCACTGGCCCTGAAGCTCCTCCAGCTGAGCAGGCTCAGGTACTTGCTCCTAGGGAACCCTGATGTGGGAAGAAGCCTCCTGGTGACCAGAGGATCAGGGCCCTGCACACAGCACTGGAAGGGCAGGAACCCCAGCAGCAGCTGCACACCTGCACTACTTCCTCTCAAGCCTCTGCCCTTTAGTTGGCATTTGAGCCAGGTCTTGCTGTATATCTATGGACAGCCTGTAATTCTCCATCCCCCTGCATCAGCTCCCTGAGTACTTGGATTATAGGCTGTTGCTAACACGCTATGGTGTGTGTGTGTGTGTGTGTGTGTGTGTGTGTGTGTGTGTGTCTGTCTGTCTGTCTGTCTGTCTGTACAGAATACAATCTCTTTATCTTCAAGTTCTATCCAAATTATGTTTCACACAAGACTTTTTTACTAGAGAACTCACCAAGGAGCCTAGTCTGGCAGGCCAGCAAGCTCCAAAGAGTCTCTGCTTCTCCAGCACTGGGATTACAAAGGATCCCTACAGTGGTCAGATTTCTCAAAGGGAAACTGGGGTCCTTAAACTAAAGAACCTTCCTGGCTGTATGCTAACTTCCCAAGCCCTCTCTTTGTTCTCCCTACATCCCGCCCTGCTGCTGGTCTATTTACTGAACTGGCCTAGCAAGGACACCAGAGAGCAAGCTCCCTGACCCCGTCAGGGGACACCCAGGCCACTGAGACCAGATATGATGGAAGAGCCGAGAGCCATCAGTTACTGAACATGGGGATTTCGCGGGGAGACTTTCAGAATAGAGTGTCTCAACTGAGACTTGGGGGAGACGTGGGGGAGCCAGGGAAGGGCTGGGGAGGGTTAGCTCATATCCGTACCTCTGGACAGGGAAAGGGTGGGATGGGTCCTGGCCAGTGTCAGGCAGTCTTGCTCACAGAGGGTCCAGTGAGCCAGGCTGTGGAGTCCTGGGAAGCCACAAATAAGTGGGTGAGTGAAGGAGAGGAAGGTCAGTTCGGTGCTGTCGGAGCTGCTCCTCCAGTTCTCTGAGAAGGAGATTTCCTGAATTCTCCCTGGGTCTCTCTGGACCCCTCCTACCTCTAGGCCCGTCCGCCCTGTCCAACAGCTCTTGTGAGAGCCTACAGCGCCACCTACAGGCGGCTGGCAGCACGGACTGGGGTGTAGTCCACACGGAGGACAAGGCTCAGCCTGGACTGTCCCAGGCCTTGCCTCAACACTAGGAACTGCTCCCAGCTGACAAGGCTGGAATACCGGTCACCTCTGCTACTCTGATAACCTCATGGCCAGCCTCATCTGCTTCTTACTGAGACCAGACCCACCACCGAGGAATTTAATAGACATCCTTTTTTAGCCTGATTGCCAAACCCCTCATGAATGCCAAGCTTCTGATGTCCTAAGAGAGCGTCTGGTTACAGCTCAGAAGACTGTATCTCTGTCTTGCATTTGGGATGGGCCTTAAGTCAGATCAGGTTCCAGGAACCCAACACCACACTCCCGTATCTACCTATTCACCAGCGTTCCCAACCCACTCATGCCAAGTAAGTGTTCTTGCGACCGCCACCATCACAGCCAATAGCACTTACAGGGGACTGGCTGCCTACCTGCAGTCTCAGCTCTTGGATGTACTGTCACGGCTAACTTTTATAATGTCTCAGGAGGTAGGTGCAATTAAGACCAAGAGTATGTAACTTGCCTGCTGTCGCTCAGCAGAGCCAGCTCTCCCTACTTTATACCCTTCCCCTCCCCCTCCCTGCCCTCCTGAATAAGGCTTATTTTGCCTAACAGTTCAGAGGAAGACATACAGTCCATCCTGAGGTGGGGGGAGACATGGCAGTGGGAGCAGTTTGATCTGTGATGCTATCTGTGGAATGACTGTTAGGGATTATCTTGATGCTGTTCATTAAAATTGGAAGAATTTACCCACTGTAGGTGGCACCATTCCCTAGATAGGGGGTCCTAGGCTGTGTAAGAGTATAGAAAGAAAGCTGAGTGATTCATCACTTTCTGCTTCTTGACAATGCATGCAATTCGACCTGCTCCCTCAAACTCTTGCCATTGTGACTTCTCCACATTGATGGGCTGTGCCTTGGACTATGAACCAGAATAAACACTGTCTCCTTTATATATATATATATATATATATATATATATATATATATATATATTTCAATGAAAGAATATATATACTTAATGTAATAATTAAGTATATACTTAATTATACATATACACATATATCAGCAACAGGAAAAGAAATTAAGATAAGACAATAGATCTTTCCCATCATGGAAAACTCTCTGGAATTGCTCTCATAGAAATGCAGAGATGCAAAGATAAGTGTCTCCTAGGTGACTCCAAACACAGGCAAGGACGATGGAGGCCAACTATCACGTCATTCTCACTCTTTACATTCTGCCCCCACCACCCTTTTCCCCTGGGGGCTCCGTGGCAATTCACATTTTGGAAGAGAAGTCCAAAGGATAGAAGAGGTGACTTGTTACTAAGATTTGCTGATGGTGGGCCTCAGAGAGATCCTATCCCAGCAAGCTTGGGCAGTTTGGAGAAGAAAAACCAGAGCCCAGATACTGCCTTGTGGAGATCTGGGTAGACCTGCAGGGAAGATGGTACACGTAGGCACATCCAAAGAGCCCCCGGCTTCCCTCTGAGCATCCTGGGAAGTGGGGACAGGGGCAGTTCAGGACCCTTTGAAAGCCTGGAGGCTTCCCCTGGCTGCACATCTTACATCAAGCCCACTACCATGTTGCTTTTTCTAAGTGGATACAAAGGATGCTTTAGCCCCAGGCTGGCCATGGTGGAAGAAGACGGTGACTGCTTCCAGAGCTATCAGAGAAGTATCTGTGGTTTCTCTGGGTTAAAGACAAAACACAGGAGCACAAGGGGGGACTCCCAGGACCAGGAGGCGGGAGCACTCAGAGGAACAGAAGGCTAGAGTCAGGGTGACTTTCAGTGGAACCTGTGAAGGCAGGACCAGGAGGCAGCATGGATGGAGGTAGACTTAGGGATGGGGAGGCATGTGACCCTCCTCTTGCCCTGTCCACTTATAACCCAGGTGCAGTCTGTGCCCTCCAGTCTGGCCATATTGACTATAAGTGACTGGTGATGTCTGTCCTGCCAGAATGTTCTCATTCTCTTGCCAAAAGCCTGGCCAAGGTATCCTGGGAGATGCTCCCTTCTCCATCCCCTCCTCTCATCATTGAGCATACTTTAAGCCCCAGCCCCACCCAGCCTCAGACACTCACTTTCAGATGCCCCTCCCCCACCAGCTCAAACACATTACGATGCTCCAGAGCCCACATTAAATTCAAATTATATGTAAGTCTCCAAAAGCCGGCTTGGAGAGCAAAGTGACCGTTTGATGATGTTATACTTTGTAGACACTGGATTAAACATTTATCAGTTTCAACTTCACGGTTTCCCTTTTTTATTTTGAAGCCAAATAAATTGTTTTCCCCGGCCTTAAACATTTTTCCGAGGCCCTTTAGAGCTCTGAGGCCCTGGCATTATGCCCAGAACTGAGCCTGTAGCTGCCGTAGAAAGCCTTCCCCTTCCACCCCGAAGGGTAGAGGCCACAAGCCCTGCTAGTTTGTGGTGATGTGAGGAGCGCATCCTGAGGCAGGTCTCTCCTCCCTATTCTTCCCTCTAGATTGCCTTTGTAACCCTGGGTCAAAGAGAAAAAAATATTTGCAGTTCAGGTCACCTTTGAAGAGAAGGAGGTCCAGGAGGGAAGAGGGCAGAACATTGAGAGAAGGAAGCAGGAAGGGAAAGAGGACAAGAAAACGGTATTAGGAGAGGATGGGAGGGGGGCATAACTCCATCCCCTTCCCTACCTCTGTTTATACCCCTCTCACTGTCACTCAGCTCCAGCCAGCCCAGCTTCTTCATGCCCTTTAAATGCACTAGGCACATACTGACTCCAGGACCTTTGCACTGGCTGTTGGCCTGGAAGTCTCCTCCACCAGGTATCTCTGCACATCACTCCCCCATGTCACCAAATCTCTGATCAAGGGTTCCGCTTAGGAAGCTGTCCCTCAGCCACCCTTCTAAAAGAGCCCCTCTTCTTTTGGTGCTTAGCTGAAAGTTTGGGGGCTGAAGCCTAGACGCAGGGTAAAGTCTTAGGAAGGATAGGCTGAGCATGCGCTGTGTGCCCAGTCTGATCTAAGCACTCTTGTGAGCTTTTATAGGGCTGTGAGGTAGGAAGGTCCCAACTTCCCCTTTTACGGGTGAGGGGAGTGAAGCGCCAAGAGAGGTGAGGGAGCACTGGGCTTAGAGCTATACTCTGATATGGGGTCGGGGTAGCCTTGGCCACCGCCTTGCCACCAGACTTTGGAAAAGCTTGACCCTCTGGGCTAGCTGAAGGTGGAGATGGGAGGGGAGGGGAGGGGAGGGGGAGGGGAGGGGAGGGGAGGGGAGGGGAGGGGAGGGGAGCCACAGCAGGTGGCTCACTAAAGGGAGGTAGGGTTCCTCCTTCCTCTCTTCCTCCCCTTCTCCCCCCCCCCCCCCCCCCCCCCCCCCCCCCCCCCCCCCCCGCCTGCCTCCATCTCCCTCCTGCAGCCCCGCCTGCTGGCCAGGCTGCGAGCAGCTCTAATTAGCATCTCTGAGAATTAAACCCCACACTCAGCAACTTCTGCTCCCCGGGGCGCCCCACACTCAATAGGAAAAGCTTCCTGCCCCGGGGGCCATGCTAAAGTGGCACAAACCAGAACCGGGAACAGTAATTACTGGCTCTGATTAAACACTGTATTATAAAACATAAAACAAAATAAAAACACCCCCCCATCAGTTTCACCCCGAGCTGTTTCTGTTCTATTTATGGGTGTACAAGCTGTTACTGCTTTTCTTTGTTCTATTTTCAAGGTTCACCTGTACATCCAGGTCATTACTGAGCACCTACTATGTGACAGATGTGTACCCCGTTTGGAGACATAAATACTTAGGATAACATGTCTATTCTATTGGAACACCAAGTTAAAAAAAAGAAAGAAAGGAAGGAAGGAAGGAAGGAAGGAAGGAAGGAAGGAAGGAAGGAAGGAAGAAAGAAAGAAAGAAAGAAAAAAAGAAAGGTCTTTGAATTCAGGAAAAGAAATCCCATCAACACCTGGATGGGGCCAGGCGTGCTGTGTTTGTGCTTGGGAGGCTACAGGGGGCAGTGGGGAGGGTGTAGATAATGAGAAGGACTAACTCAGAAAGGGATTTTAGAAACTAATATTAAATTGAGACCTGAAGACTGGAACGGGGAAATAGAGAGGTCTAGCAAGCAGGAAAAGCATGTGCAAAGGCCCTGGGGTAGAAAGGAGTGTGTGGAGGCCTCAAGAGTCCTGGGGTGGTACAGAGGACCACTTGAAGGACAGTGGAGTCAGTGGGCAGGCCCGTGGGTCTGGGTGATGCTAAAAGGTTAGATGCTAATGGTTTTAGATGTACCTGGGTTCTGTTGGATGAGCAGATGGGGATCAGGAGCAGGAAGTTGCTGTTCTGGTAGAGAAATGAGGGTGTAGCTGGATGGGGTGCTCAGGCCCAAGTGTGGCTAGATGGGGTTGCTCAGGCTCAAGTTTCAGGACAACAGGGAGTGGTGTGGGAGAATCCCAGTCCATCCCAGAGAAGGTACAGAAGGCCTAAAGTTATTCCTGGGTACTTGGGTATGCTGTCCTCGTGATGTCAGACAGTTCATTGTGATCCCTGGAGTGACAGGGGAGAGACAAGACTGTCCTCTGACCTCTGAGGTGCTATGGTCGCCCTGGCAGGAGGCAGGTTAGGGGCACTACAGCCTATCCCTCGTCACTAGTGAATTGCCCCCCTTTTGCCCATTCTGAGCCTCTCTACAGGCAGAGCAGCTGCCCAGTGGTCTCCGTTGCTTTATTCCGTCTCTTCATGGCTTTCTAGTCCCTTGGTCTGTGGGTCCCTCCAGCAGCCTAGAGCTGTTCTCCCAGGCTTTCAAAGGGAAGCTACAGATGACACATAGGAAACAGAGAGATTCATTTTTGAATCCTGAGTCTCAGAGATGCCCGGGTGTGCATCCGTCACCTCCTGCAGGAGCAGCGGAGACACGGGCTGACATCTGTGGTGCACTTGGACTGCCCTGGCACTGGGGTGCAGACAGCTACACCCCAGTGTACTGTACAGGACAGTGAGCATTACTGTGTGCTACCACTGTCCTGGCTCTGAGGCTTCCGCTGTGAACACAGAAACAAAACAAATTCCCATGTGATGTGTGGAGATCACAAGGAGACAGATGATCCACAAGCAACCCCTTATGCACTGGAGGGAACGAAGTCAAGAGAAGGGGTGGCAGGGATGGGGCATATGGGAACATAGGAGAAGACACTGGAATAGAGACAGGAAACGGATCATGAGAATGTCTGACGGATCCAGGAGGGGACTCTGCAAGTGCAAAGGCCCTGCTGTAACCAGCATGCTTAAGGAACAGCAGTAGCCAGCTGGGAAACCCCACACCCGGGTCATGGAGAAGGCACAGGAGACTGGGGACACAGAGGCAGCTCTCAAGGGTCAAGGTACTGAGAGCTCTTGAGGAGTGAGGAGTCTCTGTCTGGGGAGGATCCGGGAAAACATCCTTACAGTGGGAACAGCCCTGGCCACAGGAGACTGGGAGAACTGGGATGTTTGATGGTGGGATATAGAGGGGCCCAGGCACAGCGGCAGGAAGAGGATGGCAAAATGGGTGGCCTGGCCCAGCTGACAGGATGGGGGTTGCTGGACCTAACACAGCAGAGCTGTTCTCACCTCAGGGCCTTTATGCCGACTGTTCCCTCTTTCTAGAGTGTTCTAGTCAGGGTGCTGAGGGTTCAGTCAGCTCTCCCTGTCCTAGAGCCTCTATCCCTGTCCCAGTCACTGTCTATCCTGACAATATCATGGCATCTCACAGGCACATGAGTCCCAGGAGGCAGACAGCACATCTGTCTGTTGGCTGGTCCCTGTGATTGACGATCCCCAAGACGTGTGTGCCCAGTTTTGATTCCGTTTCTGTGGAATAACTGAATCCAGGGCCTGATTCTTTATGCTGAGCAGCGTCAACTGGTCCCAGTGAGCTGTGGAGGTCACAGGCCAGCGACTAGATATTAAAAGCCACAAATCAAACCTGTTAAATCTCATAGGCTCTGTTCTTCAACGTGGCAAGGCACGCTTTCCCAATAAGCATGAAAATTAGGCTTTGAACTTGAGATTCTCACACTCAGATAAAATAAAAAGAAGAGAGAGAGAGAGAGAGAGAGAGAGAGAGAGAGAGAGAGAGAGAGAGAGAGAGAGGTGTTGAGATTCTCCCATTCTGTCCTCCTCAGCTTTGCACTGGGGATATACCTGAAGGTTGGCCCTGACCTCTGACCCCTGCCTAGCCAGGGAGAGCTTCCTTGCCCTCCCTTTGTTGGCTCAGCCCATACCTTGGAGTCCTTCAATGGTCAGTCTCTGGGTCTTCAGGCCCAAGCTCTGTTCATAATTCCCTATGCACAACAGTACATATGGGGTCTATGCAAGCTCAGAACAGCTCCAGAGGCCCTGGAACACTGAAACAAGGTTGGTAGTCAGGCAGGGGTTCCAGAGTTTGGGGTAGGAAGAGATTGAGCCCCAGCAGGCCTCTGGGTAGAGGTCTAATCACAGGGTAGATGAGAGCTGAGTAATGTTGAGAGGTTGGGAATACTTGCATCAGAGATAAGAGGTCTGGATTAGGGAGGGGAGGTGAAGACTGGCGAGCCCAGTGCCCTATGTCTGATTTAGCTAAGCAGATATTGGAACAACAGAAATAGGGCCAGGACTTGGGGACAGGTTATGTCTCTTTTCTAAGATTCTGTTCCTTCATGTTATAGCCAAGTACCCAGATACCACCCCAATGGGGAACTGTCAACATCTCTAGAGGGGACACACACACTCAAGCCAGAGTGGACCTGTCTACTAACGCTATTGGGGGTGGGGTGGGGCAGAGAGGCGTGTCAGCTGTGAACTGTGGGGACTCACTTGGGTCACAGCAGGTACCAATGTGTCAGAAGCAAGAGAGGGAAAGGAGGAGACAGAGTGACTCCATAGATGGATCTGGCACTGAGGAAGTGGGGGTCTCCAAAGGCAGAGGGAAGTCTCCAGACCTCACTAAGCCAGGACAGAAAGTATGAGGCAGGGCTCAGACCCTGAGAGATCTGGGTATCAGGCAAAGAGTTTATCTAACCAGATAGGCTCCAAATGGTCCAGAGACAGGAGTGGTCAGGATGGTGGCAACAGAGGAGTGAGCCAAGAGTAGGATGGATACACAGACAGCCTGGGACAGGACGTAACTGCTGGGTGGGGGTGGGGAGATGGAGGGAATGTGGGAACCCTTCACCCCAAGACTCAGAGGAGGAACAGGCTGAAATGAAGAGATCTGTGTCTCCTTCTTGAATCTGAGACTTGAGCTCTGAAAATCACAGATATTTTGGATCTCAAATTGCCTGAGTGTCAAAAATCTTGGCCGCCTCCTCCTGCTGTGAGTGGCAATGCGCGATCTGCACTCGGGGCTGTGTACACATCATGTCCTTTTGTTTCCATGGCAACCCTAGGAAATAGAGACTGTTATTCTTTCTGATTTTCTAGATTGGGGGGAAAACTAGGCTGAAGGTTAGATGCCTTGTAGGCCCTATGGCCAGGACTCCACCCAGGTCCCCCAGCCTCTCTGTCAGGGACCTCCCTTCAGACCTGTCTACCAAGCGCTTTGCAGACTCCTCAAAGCTGCCCAAACTCTCCTCACACATCTCTCCTCAAAGCATCAGAGTCCACTGGCCCCATGCCTGCACTGGGAGACACCTCAGAAGACAGCCTTCCTCAGAGCCCTGGTGGGAAAGCGAGCCACCAGGCATGTGAGCAGCCATGGTACTGGAGAGGGGAGTGAGGTTAGGAGGGTCCCAGGTACAAGAGAAAGATGGGTCCCGAGTGAGACATGGGGCAGGGCACAGGAGACAGATGAGGTGGGGTGTCAGAAGGGCACACAGGACCCATGGAGAACTAGAAAGAGACAGTGAGAAGCACAGGCATCCTCCTGTGCACAGTGAGCTGCCTCAGCTTCTCAGTTTAGGGGAAAAGAAAGGGAAGCTGATACAAGAAGAACAAGAAGCCACAAAGTCCCCCAGACAGTGGATGCTGGTGTGACAGTCCGCCAAGTCCACAGCATACCTAGCACTGAATCAGTGTGTTGACATACCCTCCCTGTGCAACAGAATCTATGACTATCCTAGGCAATTACAGGAGAAGCTCAGAGAGATGCAGGAACTTGTCCAAGGTTACACAGCAAAACAGATGCTGGCTGGGGATTGGAACCCAGGTCTGCCAGAATCTAGAGACCTGGCTCGCAGTCCCCCTTTTGATTTTAGAGCTCTGCTTTTATTTTTATTAACTTATAATATTCTTATTAACTCAATAGGTCCATTTCACTTGATGTTGAGGCAGGGAACGCTGAGCTGTCCCTAGCATCATTGCTGCAGTCTCTGAGACCCAGAGACAGGGAGAGGTCACAGAGGAGGTGGTGTTTTCCAGGGTCAACCTACAAGCTGATGGTCCAGAGCTACCCCATTCTGCTGATTGCAAAGTTTTCAGAGTTGGGAAAAGAGGCGGAGTCATGGTGGCCAGAGGTGGAGCTTGTGGCGGGTCCGCCCCCCACCCCCATGCTTCTTCCTTTTCTGCCCCTCCCCTTCCCCAGCACAGCTCACCATTCTCTGAAGCCAGGCTAGGAAGGTTATGATGGCTAATCGCTGTCTCAGCTTCTGCCCTATGCTGGTGGCCCAGCAGCCTTTTAGCGAATGATCCTGAAGGAAAGGGGGCATAAGGAGAGTGAAGAGCTGGGAAAGCCATATCAGTTCCTAATTCAGGGCTCACTTTTTGCCTGGACTATGTTCGTACAAGTTACACCACGAGGGGTGGGAACATCTCCAGGAGAAATGTCTCCCACGGTGGATCAGGCTTGAAAGGGCAGACACGTGCGAGCACTTACAGGTGGGGCCCCTGCCTTGCCAAAGGAACTGTGAAATGTGTGTGGGAGGGTGTTCATGCCCATTTCCCAGCTGACAGAGTAAGGCCTATGAAAAGCCAGGCCTGATGTTCTCAGGGCAGAGCGAGAAGGGAAGGCTGGCAACCTCCCTTTGCCTGACACTGCCCAAGAGGCTCCTGGATCCCAGGCTGAGAAGCCCCGAGAAGCCCCTGGGAAACCCTTTGCTTTTATCACCAAAGGTGAATGACATCATTCCTCCCACGTTCCTTCTCGAACCATCTCCAGTACCTTCTGTTCCAGGACACAACCGTGGCTTGCGAGATGCACCAGATCTCTGCTTTGGCAGAAGCTCACCAGGTAGAGGACAAGGCGGTTACCCATGAGCACCGGGAAAGAGAGTGAGGTGTGCTGCGCCAAGAGCTGAACTGGCGCCCAGAGAGGAGACAGGAGTGCCGAGGCCTGTGGTGGTCTGTGCTGAGCCTACCCAGCTCTGGAGTCTGGATTTGTGGAGATAGAATTGCCCACCAGCTACCATGGAGCCTGGGGTCTCCTGAACGGACTCACCTCACCTGACTGTGGTCCAATTTATATCTCTGAAATACTGCCGTCCCAGGGATGGCATAATCTGAGCCTTCAGGGAGCTAAAGCAGGAAAAGGACTACAAGTTTGAGTTCAGCCTGGGCTACATAGTGAGTTCCAGGTCAGCCTGGGCTACACAGTGAGTTCCAGGTCAGCCTGGGCTACAGAATGAGAACCTATCTTAAAACTGAATAAGTGAATATAAAAATAAAATTAAAACGTATTAAAATAATAAATAAAATGCCATAATAAATTCACTGGCCTGGGATCCCCCCCCACGCCCACACACACACCTGAATGGTCACACCCACATAGAGCTGCCTGCCATTGGTCCTGTGCTTCCTGCCATTGCCTTAGACAGCTGGCCTTTGCTTGCTCCTCCTCTGCATCTTCTGTTGTTTGAAAGCTTCTAAAGTCTCCCCTCCTGTAGCCACTAACAATCTCTGGAGAATCCCTGGGAACCAGCTTTATGTGATCCTTGGGCACCTGTCCAGGTCTCAGGAGCTCTGCCCTGCCCCTGAGCAAGTCTGTGGGATCCCGACCAGTCTCCTGTGCAGGCCAAGGAAGTTTGGCCAAGGGAAGCTGCTTCATCTGGTGAGCACCCGCAGGCTGGGAACCTCCAGGCTTCTGTGGTACTTACCTGCCTGTTTCTGGCCTCTATCCACTGGAGCATCCTTCAGCCAGGGTGACATTATAGAGCCCTGAGACCAGCCAGCACCTCTGACCCTAACGTAGCATCCTAACTGACAGAATTCTAGGAAGGACACCAGGGATATGACTAGGTGACCCATCCATGGGAGGCAGGGGCGTGTGCCAGGGGCTCAGATGGGAGACAGCTTCCTCATGGATGCTAGTTGTGGGAGGCAACTCTGGAAAACAAATTAGGTGATGGAAATCCAGGCGCTTGGAAAGGCTTCTACCCACACCGTCCTGATCCCACTGTGGGTGTAGACTCAGGCAAGCGGATCCTGGACGTTCACCTCTGAGGATATTTGTTGGGAGAGCGCCACAGTTCTCAGGGGATCTGATGGCAACGGACGGATGTGGGTAAACGATGGTGCATCTAAATGAGGTGCAATTACGGAGCTATTAACATCAGGCTTTTGAGGAATTTCCGATGGCGTGGGGCAATGCTGATGATTTGAGGAATGGTTAGGAAGGAGTGCTGAGCACACACAGGTTCCAATTATATAATATTGCAGCGTGTGCAGAGAGAAGGGCCAGATGATGTGGAGCTGCTGATGGTGACGACACGTCTACCATCCTGAGCACTTCCTTTGAGCCCGGGGTTACTATTAGCTCACTTAATGTTATAATGAGCCCAGGGCATGAAGCCTTATGGTCCTCACTCTACAGACGAGGAAAAGCAGCACGGAGAGATGATACGCCTTGCCTCACAGCTGACAGACGACTTGAGCCCAATCTGCCAGCCACCGACACAGCACCAAGGTGCTCTGCCACTTCCTGGGTCTACCAGGCTGCAGGCTGATGTGGCATGCTGGGAAAGAAGTTCAGCATAGGATGCACTTCAGAAGATCCTGCCTCCTTCCTGGGCTTGCTATCCCTACCATCTCACTACCCAAGGAAGCCATCTACCCAAGCCCACTCAGTCCCCTGGAGAATCCAATCAGGAGAGTCTGTTTCTGTAAAGTCCTAGATTCATATAGGTGCCCCTTCTCTGGAGGCTGGGAGAGGCAGACAGCTCATGGCTGCCTTGTTACTGACTCCCGGGCTCGTTAGAGATGCCTACTCATCCATCATCACCCTCGGAGGACAGCAGACACAGTGCAAGATTCAGACCCTCACCTAAGCACCCACAGAACGTGGGGTCTACACCGCCTTTCCCGTGTGTTGAGGGATTGTGGAACCATTCACAAGGTGAGGATTTCTCCTGCACTGCTCAACACCTCCCATTGAAGCTGCATTTCCTGTCATGGGAGACTCAGCTGTGACAGGCGGGAAGGCTCCACACAAGGCCAGCTCCTTCCTTCACACACTGGAATCTCAATTTTACAGGCCACCTGAATGTCACCTCCTGCCGTGAATGTATGCACATCTTCCCAGCTGCTTGTGTGACAGGGTCAGCTCGGGCTCCCAAAGGCAGTGCAACTACAGGGTGAAGGACAAGGCTTCTGGAAGGAGGAAGAAGATGCCACGTTCCTCTCTGCCCTTCTCACCCCTGCCTTTTGCCACTGCCTTCATCTCCAGAGTCCTTGGAGCCACTGATTTCTTCCTGGCCATGCTGGCACCTGGGTTGTGGAGCAGCCTGGCTGCCGTGTACATCTCAATAGGGATGAACGTACTAGTCCCCCCTCCTCATGACTGTCAGCTTGTCCTGATGCACTCATAGACTCTGGAGCCAGATAGCAAGCAACACTGGGCAGTGTGTGTGGATACTATGTCCACAGAGAGAAGCTTGTCCACCCCAGCTTCACAACCTGAGAGCCTCAGGAAATAAGGAATGTAAGTCACAAAGAGGCATGCTGGTTGACAGCACTCCTGCCATACCCCATGATGGAAATATCAACTTCTCAGTGTTTCTGGTAGAGGGGACAGGGAGGGGTATGTGTGAGTGGATGGACCAATGTTTCTAAGAACAAATACACCGAGCCAGTGCCTGAACCAAACCCACTTATGAGTGAGTCTCAGGAGCATGCTGGCAGTACCTGGCCCATCTCAGAACCACCCAGCTATGTAGAGCAAGTACATGGCTGCCCTGATGTTGCCTATCTCACACCACAGTGGCTTTGTGAACCTTTCCTTTCAGGAAGCTGAAAACATCTATCCATTCATCCATCCCTTCCTTCATCCATCCATCCTTCTATCCACTCATCCACCATCCATCCATCCCACCATTCATCAACCGTCAACCCAGCTGTTCATCATCCATCTGTACATTCATCCATTCATCCATCCATCCATCCACCTGTCCATCATCCATCCATTCACGCCACCATTCATCCATCTATCCATCATCCATCCATCTATCCATCATCCATCCATCTGTTCATCATCCATCTCACCATCCATTCATCCATTCATCCATCCATCCCTCTATCCATCCATTCTTTTACTCACTCCATTGTCTATTCATTCATTCATTCATTCATTCATTCCTACTGAGCACTTGCTATATACCAGGTGCCCCTCTAATTTCCAAACACTGAGCAGTAGCTGTAGTGGAATGCCTTTTTGGAATCCATGATTTCTTGAGGGAAAAATAAGCAAAGAGATTCCCATCAGTCAGGCAGTGAGGATATGGTGCAGGGCTAGTGTGTGTAGGGGTTCATGTTGGGTCATTCTGGACGCCCCTGGGGGACTTTTAGGCTCGGCACAATTGTGCCAGGAAACCGCTCTGCCCAGAATCCATTTCCTTGGAGATGCAACCACCACCTTAAGACATCACTCACAACCTACAGGGTCCCATGGACAGTAGATGGGGACTTTGGGTCTGATATAGGAGTGTGGGGCTCCAGCAAAAGGCAGGACCTGCAGAGCCAGCCTGGCCCCTGCCTTCTCGTCCCTCAGGCACAGCTGAGCATGTTAAGCTTAACCGGTTTTGCAATTAAAGGATGCGGAGAACAGCTGTTGTAATTAATTTACAGAAACGCGTTGGGAGATGATGTATCACCACGGTCCCGCTGAGTCCTTACCTGAACCCAAGTTCAATTCCAAGAGGGCTCCTCCTCCCAAGAGACAGTGTCAGGCACGTGTGACGCTTGTGGGCACACATGTAGAGGTCAGAGGTCAACGTTGTGGAGTCTATTGTCTCCTTCCTCCTTTACATGGTCTCCAGGGGCTGGACTCAGGTCTCCAGCATTGTAGACAAAGTTCTTTACCCACTGAGCCATCCCGTCTGCCTTCTGGTTGGTTTTCTGGCACGAACCTCGATGATCTGCATGTTGTATTTTACCATTAGTCACTGCCCAACATCTTTACCTGGACATGAACTGGGGGACCACACTTGTCCCAACTGTAGCTGACTCTTGGTCAATGAGTAAGGGACTGTGTAAGATGGCTGCAAACTGCAGGAGCTCAGTGAGTGTCTGTGTGAACTGGCTGCACACAGTAGGTGCTCAAAGAACAAATGCCTATTCGAGCAGACTGCACGCAGCAAGTGCCCAGTAAACAAATGAATGGCTGTGTGCGAGTGGGCTGCACATAGTAGGTGTTCATTGAGAAAATGACTGTGAGTTGGGTGTACTTAGTAGGTGCCTGGTAAGCAGTAGCCACTTAGTAGGATAAGAATTCCCAGAGGCCCTCTGAGACTGATGCAGGCCCTAGGTGGCCCTCTGCCCTTCTCCTGCTCTCCCCACCCTCAGCACTCAGCCCTGTCCTGGGGGTGTTACCGCTTAGACAGCCCTTTCCCAGGAGATCTGTGTTCGGCAGCCTCGGGGCTTGGTGCTGCCTGGCCTTCAGGCAATGTCCTTTGTGCTCAGTCCTAGATGCAGGAACAAATCCTGATGAAGTCATGGCCCCTTTTTGGGTCCTCTTGGTGTCTTCTATGGGCCAAGGTCACATCCCTGAACCAGAGTGTCAGTCTGCTTGACACCCATCCTCCTGCCCACTTACCCTTCAGCCAGAGGTAAGCGCACTTATGGACAGCTAAGTCCTTACTGTTGACAGCCTTTGGAAAGGAAAGTGTCCTCTTATCCAGGGAGACACTCTGGGACCTTCAACTGCCTCCACTGCCCTGGCTTGGGTCAGTCTGTCCATACCCTGGCCATTTCTTGCCATGCCTGGATTCCCCCTGGTCACATAGGATGCTGAACCCAACACATTTGCACTTAAATAAAACACTGTACCTGGAACCTATTCTTGAGTTGCCTTACTCCCATCACACCATTAAAGTCTCTAGGGTATCCCAGAAAGTCAAAGGTTTTATTTCTCCTCAAACTCACCAGCAGTCCCTTCCTCCGGGTCTGGGTTCCTGCCATTCGCTCCATCTGGGAGATGTTACCTCTGCATACCTGAGTGACTAGGATACTGGCTGGATGTTTGGACAAGATGATGGCTGAAGTCCCCTGCATTCCAGCCTCATGATGGTGATGCCTGACTGTATATATCATAGCTTAAGATGGTGTGCTTCCTGATTTTATGTCAACTTGATACAGGTTAGAGTCATCTGAGAGGAAATCCCAATTGAGGAACGGCCTCCATAAGGCTGGGCTGTAGATAAGCCTATAAGGCATTTTCTTAGTGATTAATGAGGGTGGGCGGGTGTTATCCCATTTTGCACTGTGGGTGGGACCATCCCTGGGCTGGTGGTTGAGCAAGGCTTGAGGAGCAAGCCAGTGAGCAGCATCCCTCCACAGCCTCTGCACCAGCTCCTGACTCCAGGTTCCTGCCCTGTTTGAGATCCTGTCCTGACTTCCTTCAGCAATGAACAGTGACATGGAAGTGTAAGTCAAATAGTAATCTCTTTCCTCCCCAACTTGCTTTTGGTCACAGTGTCTCATCACAGCAATAGAACTCTTGGCTTGGACAGAATGAAGGAAGAGTGTGAAGATGGAGGAGATACCCATCTCTGGAGACTTCTCATACTGCTTCATACTCATCTCTGCTTCTGGATGGAAACATCAATGCAGGTGAACACCCAACCGCCATTTGTTGCTCTGAGGGGCTTATGACTGGGATGCAGTGAGCCTGGGAAGGTGGGGGAGGGGCCTAGAAGGGCTGTGTCTGCAGAAGCTTTCTACCCAGGCAGGGAAAAGGGAAAGAGGAAAGGACTCTGCAAGCGGGTGTGAGAGGAGAAACCTGGCCCCTGCCCCCCCCCATTTTAAGGAAGAGAAAATGCACCCCCAGGGTTGTAGTAGTGGCAGCAAGACACAGCAGAAGATGACAGAGGACTCTTCTGACTCCTGGAAGAGGACAGAGAAGCCCAGAGGCAGGCATGGCTGTAAAAGGCTCGCTGTTCTCTGGTGTGTTGGTTGCACACCCTCTTGCTGCCTCTCGTCACTGACATCATGCACACCCATCATTCATCCTGAACCAGGCCATGATGTTAATTAAAGGTGGTTCTATTATAAAGAGATGTATTAGGTATCCTGTAATCAACTCACAATAACGCAGGAGGAAGCCTGGGGTTCCTGTGAGTACCATAACCTTGCAGGCTTCCTAGGGGCTTCTCACTCCCTACACTTAGAGAATGAGATATTGCCCCCTATGTGTGGACTTGCAAACCATTTCTAATGAGTAAAAATTTTAAATTAATTCACCAGGCCATGGTGAAGGGTAAACTCAGCCCTGGGTCAAGGAATCTATGATAGAGCTGAGGCAGACTCTTATGATGAGGAAAATTCTGAAATGGAAAGGAAACATTGATTATAGTAGCCATGCCCCTGGGGTCATCCCTCAAATAGCTCTCCTGAGGTTTTCACATGAGGTGAGAACTCGGAACACAAACCTCACTCAGCTGTGTGGGGACCCAACCTCCACCCTGGCTGCTACCACCATCCTGCCATCTAGAAAAGTCAACGCCACTGAAGCCTGTGCTGGCCCCCTGCATCCTTAAACTGTCTTAGCATGGCATCCAAGTGCCCTGGTGTGAGCAGGACTCTCCCTCCTTCTGCCCATGCTGGAGCCTGGACTGAGTTCTGGGGCTATGTTCCCCCAGGTCTTCAGGTTCGACTCTTCTCTGTTCTTTTGCAGTCCCCATGCTATTTCTTCTGACTGGCTTGCTCAACACCAGGGGGAGCATGGTGTGGTGGCTCACGCCTGAGTTACCAGTAGCTCAAAGGCAGAGGCAAGAGGATCTCCTCAAGACCTAGGCCAACCTGGTTATGGAGTGTGAGTTCCAGGCCAGCCTGGGCTATAATACCAGCTAGTTTGGAAAAACAAACAAGCAAACAGTGAGTTTCGCCTCCTCCAGGAAACCCTTCCACATTGTTTATCCTGTTTTGTTTTTATTTTATTATCTTGTTTTTGTTTTACTATAATCAGAGGGTCCGGCCAATCTCAGAAATTCACTGACTGAGTTTAACACACTTACTGCTTGCTTCTCTGGAGTTAGCTGTAAGATGACAGCGGCTCAGCAGATCCTGGCTGGACACATGTATCCTGAGCCTCCTATGGCTTCCAGCTGACCCTGGCTGCAACGGGTAGCCTTGGCTACAGTGGCTGACCTTGGCAGAGGTGACAACATTCTTTGGCTCTATTCCAAGTGTCTCTTGTCCTCCAAGTCTGGGCTAGGTGTGTTCTCACAGCGGTGAAGCAGGAGCCAGCCACACAGTGGCCTCACATCTGCTCTCTGCTCAATCAAGCCTTGTGCAGAGCCCCATGGACTCAGTCAAGGGTGAAACCAGCCACCCTCCCACAGGGCTGAGAAGCTGTAGAGCAAAGAGTCCTGATGTGGAGGGAGGTGAAAACAATCCTCGTGGCACACGGTAAGCTGCGTCCAAAAGGTGGTGACATTTTAAGAGGCTTTATTGCCGTATGGTGGGCATTCAATAAACCATATTATTTAACATACCAGACAGTTGAGTTTGACAAATGTATGAAATCATCATAGCTACATGGATAATAAATGTACCCACCCACCCCCATTCAGTCTCTCTTTCCCCCCTGCCCTTCCTACTCTGCCGCTGGGCAGTTTGCTTTCTAGGGGCTACGGCATGCACTGTGGCTTTATTTTGCATGTTAAAAAATAGCTAAAGATATTGAATGTCTCTTGTCGCCATCTTTCTTCCTAGCTGAAGTGAGTATTCAAGAGAAAAGCCTTTATAGCAAACTTTAAAAAAAAAATTATTAGTGTCTTTAGAGGGCTCTTTATATATTTTGGATATTTAACATATGTAATCATTAAATATGCACTTATTTTCTCCTAGGCTGTGGCTTGTCCTAGGTGAGGTTTTAAAACACACGGATTGACCTCTAACCCCAGTCCCTATCGGTAGTTATCAAGAGTCTCTGAGTGGCCAATGTGGGCAGAAAAAACCAGAGCCTGATCCATTCCCTCTATAAGAACAAAGAAAAGGCCAAAAATAACAAGACGGGCAACTTGAGAAGCCGCACGGAATCCATCTCCCTGTCGCGGGTGACCCTGATTTTATAGGGTTTTCTAGGAATCAAAGTCGCAGTGGGGGTGTGAGTGGAAAGAAAGGAAATGGGTACAGAAACTCCCCCGCAAGCCCCACTGCCTCGTGGACCGGTCTTTGCTGGTCCAATGTCGCCCTCTAATGGCTGCAATCACCAGCCAGCCTCCGAGTACAATCCCTGGCCAGGCACAGAAGGAGAAAGAAATGACAGGTCCACTTCAGCTCCGAACTTTCCAAGAACGATAGTGTTTCCTTCACGGATAAAATCTCAGTGGAGGTAGACTTAAGCAAGAAAGCTCCAGAAGAGTATGTTGCACGCCCCTCACTGCACTAGTCCAGATGCAGCCTCTCAGAACAGGCTCCGGCGTAGCACTGTGGGGTCCACCCTGCAGTGTGTCCGCAGCAGGGCTCAGCCTGGAGCGCTGGGCACTATACAGTGCGACTTCGCAGTCGGGTGCTTGGGATTTCAGGGTAGCTGGCCTCCGGTGCTTGGTGCTTGTTCTTAAGCGGGATGCTCACCTGCGCACGCCAAACCCACTCCTGTCTGGCCATCTGCAGCCCTGTACTTTGTGCCTGTCACCCAAGCTCGGAAGCCCAGCCAGCCCCCTTCGAAACCACAAAGAGGAGGCCATTCCCTGCTTCCTGCATTTCAGAAGCGAGGGCGTGGTGCAGGAATCACAGCGTGGGGATGGACCGATGTGGAGATCCCTGACTGGCATCGTCCTCAGTCGATCCTCCTTGCTGCTGTGAGATGACACGAGCATACTCACCTCAGGTCTCTCTCATCTCTTACACAGCAGAATACCCCGCTTCCAGGGCTGTTGGGGGCACCCCCATGTCCTACAGCTGAGCACCTCATCTGTGTGCACCTCGGCATATGCCTGACACCAGGAAACAGCTTCACGGACTCCCACAGACCTTCGCCCCACTCTCTGCATCCAGATCTAAGTGCCTTAGACGGCTGTGACCCGAGTGACTCAGAAACTCAGCCCAAAGGCCAGGTCCAAGAGCAGTCTAGTCCCTGAGGACCTTAAAACAAGCATTGGTTGTTCTGTGCCTCGGTTTCCCCATTTATGAAAAGGGGGAATGGAAGCTTAAGATGCACTGAGCTTTTGAGAAGATGCAGGGATCGATACGACGTTTCTCACGCACTTCCGTGTTTTAGATGCGTGGCGAGTTCCCCACGGCTCCATCCGCTTCCCCCCACTTTTCTTTGTGTTAAATCCAAGCTGGGCCCCTTTTCCCCCTCAGTGAATGATATGGTGTGGAGGAATGACAAACAGGAAACATCTGGTCTCCAGCCTAGAAAGTTCCAATTGTCACTGAGGAACTGACCCCCAAGTCTCTTTCCGCGCGCGGAATCTCTGGTGGGCGGAGCTTTTAGCCGTAGAATGCCCTGGCTAGGACTGCTCTTTGTAAACTTGAACTTGACAATGAGGGACAGAATAAAGCCATCATACCTGCTCAGGCTTTTCTTCCTGGGCACATTTAATTGAGCAACTGCTCTGTGCTGGGCTCTGGGCTAACACAGGAGACATAGTGCCAGTCGCCCCAGAAGCTGTTTCTGCTTTCAGGAAATTCAGAGCCTAGGGCTGAAGACCAATATTAAACACATAAGTATTTACCAGAGATGGAGGACATCTACCCTCATGGCACAGACAGTAGAGGGAGGCAGCCACTCAGTGGGGAGTACAAAAGCTAAGTCCTCTAGTTAAAGCAAGGCCTCTTATGGGAAGAACAAAGCATGTGCAGAAGCCTGGAGGTGCGAGGAGCCATGGCCCACAGGGAGAGCTGTGTGGACAGCCTAGGCCAGGAGAGTGCCAAGACCTAAGGTGAAGCTAGAAGGGGTGGGTGTGGTTGGGTCACACAGGGCCTTGGTCTTCATCCAAAGAGTAGATGCTTGTTTGGGGTTGGGAGAGTGGGGGCGATGTGTGTGACAAAATGCTGAATAGCCCTGGCTGGGGGCAGAGTTTTTTTAAAAAACTCTTATGCAAAACACTGAAGGTAAGTTGGCCACCCCAGTAGTCACATGACCACTGCATCCACTGCCAATCTGAGGATTCAAGGGAGCCTATCATCTCCCACCCACACAGAGGCTGCAGGCACACCAGAGAGACTCACCCTGAAATCTCAGCCAATCAAACTCCACGTGTACACCTTGTCGTGAAGATGTAAAGGGGGGTTCCTTTTTATAAATTCAATTAATGTATGAGAGCATTTTGCCAACATGAATGTCTGTACATCATGTGCGTGTGATGCCTGCAGAGGCCAACAGAGGGTGCCAGATACCTGGAACTGAAGTTCTAGACAGTTGGGAACAGCCAAGTGGGTGCTGGGAATCGAACCCGATACAAGAGCAACAAGTGATCTCAACCACTGAGCCTCTCCAGAGTGAGAGGCTTTCTTTTAAAGACAAAACTTTAAATATATTCATTTATTTTGTGTCGGGGGGGGGGGGAGAGGGGTGGTAGGTGGGTGCTCCATGGTGCAACTGTGGAGGTCAGAGAACAACTTGCAGGGGTCAGTCCTCCCCTCACCACGTGTGTCCTGGGGATGAAACTTTGGTTCACAGGCTCCATAGCGAGCCTTCAATCTATTGCACGGTCTCAGAGGCCTAAAGCTTTCTTAAGAAAGTGACCATATCTGAGAGCAGAGGGAGAAGGCCTGGGTCCTAGGACACCACGTCCCCTGCCCTGCTGTGTGGTCTTCAGCCAGAAGTTCAGAGACACAAGGCTCCAGTGTCACTGACCTCAGTAGAGAGCTTGACCTCATCACACAACAGAAGGACAGCATGGTAGATACACAGCTTTTGAGGCTGGACACGTGGCTCCTGGCTTGTGAGACTGGTACAGACGTGGCCAGACCGTGCTGTGATTCCCTGACAAACAGCACAGAGATGATGATGATGATATGATGATAATGGTGATGATGATTGGCTATTCTATTTATTTACATTTCAAATGTTATCCCCATTCCCAATTTCCCCTTTGCAACCCCCTATCCCATCCCCTGTCTCCCCTATATTTATGAGGGCTCTCACCCACCCACCTACTCCCACCTCACCACCCTAGCATTCCCCTTCATTGGGGCATCAAGCCTCCACAAGATCCAGGGCCTCCCCTCCCATTGATGCCAGATACGGCAATCCTCTGCTACATATGCAGCTGGAGTCATGGGTCACCACCCCCCATGTGTACTCTTTGGTTGGTGGCTTAGTCCCTGGGAGCTCTGGGGGAGTCTGGTTGGTTGATATTGTTGTTCTTCCTCCGGGATTGCAAATCCCTTCAGCTCCTTCAGTCCTTTCCCTAACTCCTCAGTTGGGGTCCCTGTGCTCAGTCTGATGGCTGGCTGCAAGCATCCATATCTGAATTGGTCAGACTCTGGCAAAGCCTCACAGGGGACAGCCATACCTGCCTCCTGTCAGCACAGAGTTTTAAAAACAAATCTTTTCTAAACAAGATTTTTGGGGGGTGGGGGGCACACACTTCTCCGTTGTGGAAACAGATGGCTCCAAAACCAAAGGTCTCTTATGTAACCACGTCAGAGAGCAGCTGCCTGCCTGTTATACTGCATAGTGATCACGCGCCTGGGAAGCCTTGAAGTTATGACAACCCCAATCATGGCCGAGAGTGCCTAGGTGGCCACACCACGCTGCTGCTGTCCTAATTCTTACAGGAGAGAAAGGAAAACTGAGCCAACACAAAGACCGCCAGGATTCCATGGTGAAAGGCCTTGCCAGAGCCGTTGGCAACGTCATACTGACAGATACAATGGCTTTCTCTTTCTCATGTCACCCGGAGCCTTGTGCAGGTTTCTTCCTAGGCTCCAGGGGCCCTGGCTCCAATCAGAACCGAGGTATTGCTCTCCACAGCTCCTCCAGCCCAGAGCCCACACTGAAAACAGCCAGCCCGTGTGGGAAGCTGTGTTCTCCTTACCCATTTGCCTCTGTTCATTTTGAGTCTTCCCCCTCTCTCTCCCTACCCCCCTCTGTCTCCCTCCTTCCCTCCTTTCCGTTTTGTTGCGATATGGTCATATATATCCCTGGGCTAGCCCCAAATTCACTATGTAGCACAGGATGACCTTTCATTCTTGATCCTCCTCCCTCTGCTTTTGAGTGTTGAGATTACAGACTTGTGCACTGCCATTCCTGACTCAGTGACAGCTTCCTTTTCTTTAAAAAAATTTTTTTGGAGATTTTATTTAGTTTTATGCTTTTATGTGTATGGGTGCTTTTGCCTGCATGTGTGTGCAGTGCCTGTGGAGGGCAGAGGGGACATTGGATCACCTGGAACTGAGGTTAGAGACTGTTGTGAGCCATCATGTAGGTGCTGGGACTCAAACCCAGGTCCTCCTCAAGAGCAGCCAGTGCTCTTATCCGTGACTCCAGCCGCTGTGCAATCGTTGTTGCACGTGATAGGAACAGATGCAGTAATGACTTCAAGCTTTGGGAAGTGTGAGTTTGGAGGTAGAAATCCTCTGGGTGAAACATGGGGAGGACCCTGTTTGATGGCAAGTTTCAGATCTCCTCTTACTGAGGAGGCTGGGCCACACAGGGGGCTGAACTCACAGTAGGTGGCATGCCTACTGGGTTGGTGCTTCCACTGGCTGGTGGTGATGCTGATGCAGATGCTGATGTTGATGGTGCTGATGCAAATGTTGCTGATTCTGATGCTGGTAATGCTGAGTCTGATGCTGATGCTGCTGATGCTGATGCTGAGGCTGGTGCTGATGCTGATGCTGCTGATGCTGATCCAGATGCTGCTGCTGCTGCTGCTGCTGCTGCTGAGGCTGGTGCTGAGGCTGGTGCTGAGGCTGAAATCAGCTAAGGCTGATACTAATGTCCCCTGCTTTTCACCCTTGCTAAAAGGGTCTCCTCACAGCAGTCAGCAGCCCTCAGCCCAGCTCTCTGTAAACTTCTGAGTGTGAAGTGGTTTCAGCTGCCTGCCTCTCCTCTGTAGAATGCTGTTCAGAAAGGCCAGGCTGCTGTGAACACTGCTACCTCTGCATGCCCCTGAAGCCACTGGCCTCTTCATGCCCTTAGCCCAGTGTAAACCAAGTGTCTGAAGAGCCTAGATCGATCATGCCTGCACGTCTCCATCCTTCTCAGCACCACACTGCCCTCAGTGGGTGATCACTGTTGTATTCCGGTTGAGATCCTGCTGCTTTCCCAGGAGACTCAACTCCCCCTGCTGTGGGGCAATCTGTCCTGCTGAGACAGGTGCCCTGTGACCAGACACTCTGGAAAGGGCCAGGGCCAGGTGTTTGCTGGACAGTGATCACTGAATGCACCCATGGCTGTCTGACAAGCCAGTTTCCAGCGCTCAGCAGGTCTCATCACAGAGTATCAGGCGTGTGCAGCTCTAGGCATGGAGAGGAAGCAATTGGTTGGCTCGGAGACAAGCACACAACATAAGTTCTCATCCAGAACTTCCTTTTGTGCTTTGGGTTGAAAGATGCCACTTCTTTGTGGCTACTCAGCTGTGAGAATACAAGACCGGCCTCACTGGTGGCCAGGGGAGGAAGAGACTATGTCGAAATGAAGTCAGCGCTGGAGAGATGGCTCAGTGGTTAAGAGCACTGCTCTTCCGGAGGTCATGAGTTCAATTCCTAGCAACCACATGGTGGCTCACAACCATCTGTAATGGGATCTGATGCCTTCTTCTGGGGTGTCTTAAGACAGTTACAGTGTACTTACATATAATAAATAAATAAAAACCTTTGGGCCTATATTTATGAAAAAAAGAAAAAAGAAAAAGAAATGAAGTCAGCTCAGACACACAAATCCAGGAGATGGAAAGAGAAACAGCCGGAAGGTGGAACTGACCAGATGTGAGAGCAACAGTCTAGTCGACCGCTCACTAGTCAGGTACAGGCGTGCCCGTACCCACCAGTGATGTCTGCTTGAGGCCCGCATAGTCCAGTCTTCTGAGGTATTTCTTTCTTGTTGGGTCAGTGTACTTACTTTTTTAAATGCTGTCACACAATACTCCCTGAAGGCAACCTTGGGTATGAAGGGTTTATTTTGGCTCACAGTTTGAGAGCGTGACCTGTGACCGCACAGAATCTGTGGCGGCAGGATCCAGAGGCAGCTGTCATGTTGCGTCTGAGGTCACAACAGAGAGAGGTGAACGCTGGTGCTTGGCGTTCTTTCCTTTCCAGCCCAGGACTGTAGCTCATTGGGCGCTGCCACTCACGTTAGAGTGTGTCTTCCCGAATCAGTTAAGCTTCTTTACAAATACCCTTATTTTTTTTCCTTTTTCCTGCCATGTGGTAGGATTTTTTTTATTGGATATTTTATTTACATTTCAGATGCCATCCCCTTTCCCCATTTCCCCTCCCTAGAAAACCCCTATCCCACACCCCCTTCTCCTTTTTGCTTTTATACAATTTTTAAAATGTTAATCAAAGGCTTTATAAGTTTGGTAATGCTCAATATCACTCAGAAGTACAACCCAATACCCAACCTAGATATATCAACTATCTTTGACTGGTGGAGACACAAGGACATCTGCCTCCATGTTCCCCTCCCCATCACCTAGCTCCTCCTCTCCTCCTCTTCCTCTCCGTATTCCTCCCACGTTAGCTCCTCCTACATATCACCCTTCCTGTTAAAATAAAACTTTTCTCCCAAAATACAATTAGAGCATAACTATACCAATTTGTGTCAGTGAGGTACAAGATAGACCTAATACCCAGTCCGTCATTTTGTCGACTAACCAGAACCTCTGTCATCTCTCCTAAATAAAAGACTTAGTTCTGAACCTGGCTTTTTTTTTTTTTTTTTTTTTTTTTTTTTTTTTTTTTTTTTTTTTTTTTTTTTTTTTCTTGGCTTTAGAATGAATGTCAGCTGAAAACCATCCTCTCAAATCTTTTCTCTCAAAGTAAATAGCCGGGATTGGCTATGATACTCTAGGTTTTCAACCCCATCAGAAATCCAGAATGACTGAGCTAACTGAAATTACGGGAAGCACAAAGCATAGCTTCTAAAACTTAGCCAATTTATAGGGACCGCTAAACATACCCTTGTAAACACACCCAAAGACATGCTTCCAGGCACCCATTCGATCCCTGGTCAAGTTGGCAATAAAGATTAACCGTCACGATGGAATGTGTTTGAATATAAAGGAATGGATCCAAATGCAGCTGTTTGCATGGAGGACAGGGAGGCTCAGAGAGGTCCTGTGATCTGCCCATGGTCATACAGCTGCATGCAGAGCAGCTCAGCCCCAACCCTGTGTCACTGAGGCAGGAGCACTGTCCTGCCAGCACTGGTGACCAGCTGCCTCCTGCTCTTGCCTCCATGTCTCTCCCACCATAACAGACTGTACCTTCAGACTGGAACCCAGATTAACCCTTCGTTAGGTTGCTCATGTATGCATTTCTCACAGCAGTGAGGAAGCTGACGGATGCTAGGCTATCCCAGTCCTCTCCCACAGCGCTCACCAGCACTCAGTCCTCTCCCACAGCGCTCACCAGCACTGAGCAAGATTCAGGTTCTGCTTAAATGGATTGAGGTCCTCTTAAAACTTAAATCTTTGCCGTGGAACACCCAACAGTGCCTGATTTGGGCAGCTCCTGCCAGCCTGGCTCTCCAGGGGAGATCTGAGAGACAGTACTGGTCTCTGGAAGCCCCCAGAAATGGCGGCTGGGGTTGAGAAGGTCACTGTACCCCGATGGTCCCTGCACTGCAGCTTGCTCTCTGTCCTGAACTGCAGGAGGGAGGGCAGTTCATGGGGTACATATGGGACAAGAAGGCACCTGGACCCCGTCCATTGACCTTGTGTCAGGGATGTTAGGGACATCTCAGATGGGGACACTGGGAAAGCCAGGGTTCCTATTAGAGGTTTGGGTCTGAATGCAGGTCCAGACCCAGCCTGCTGGATTCATTTTCCTGCTGCTGAGCTGGTCAGCCTGGAGATTCCTGCCAAGGGGTCAGCAGAAGGAGCAAAATGAGCACCATTTATAACGGAAACTACATGCTTACTTCCAGCTAAAGAACTCGCTGCAAACAGGGACTCCGTGTTCTGCTCCACAGATGAACCCAAGTCCCTGACCCAGAAGCAGAGCCCCAGCATGCTCAGAGAACCTCGACTTTCCCTTCCCCAAGGCCATCCAGGTGCAGGGTACTTCCTGAGAGCAAGGGAGGAATGGAGGGGAGCCTGGGGGAAGGCTAAGGGACTCCCAGGAGGGAAGTGGAACCTCTGAGCTAACCACTGCAATAGCTGCACTTGAGCAGGTGGAATGGGAAGGCCCTGCTGGTGTGGGCATTACCGACCCTCACTCACACCATGGTCTCCCTGAGGCCACCTGGGCTCAGCATACCCAACTAACTGCAGCCTAAATACAGGGATTGTGATCATGACATGGTTGTGTGCCCTTGGGAGAACCACTGGGTCTCTGGGTGACTTCTATGCTAGGTTGCTAGCTGGAGCCAAATAGTAGCCAAATGCATGCACTTTTAGGAGAGAGAGGGGGAGGACTCCATGGTGGCATGTGGGCTCAGTGACTTTGCTGCAAACACTGCCCCTCAGTGGTCCCCTGGCCTGAGGTGCAGGTACTGAGGAAAGCATCTGCCCTGGGTCTCTTCAGCTATCCCCAGGAGAGTCAATCGGCTCTAAAAGGCAGCTCCGCGCCATTGGGTTCCAGCGTGAGGTCTATAGGGGGCCACAGTCCGGTCAAGTTGTCCTCTCTAGCCCTGTGGAATCTCACCCATGGGGTCAAGTGTGTGACAGAGCCCAGGCAGAGCCCCTTCACAGTGGCAGTTCTTACTCAGCCTAAGGGCAGATCTGTCTGGAGTATTTGTCACCTCCTTTTCCTGTCCCTACCCTGAGCCTGAAGGCTCAGAGGACCCTACCTAGCCGGTGCCCTTCACCAGCTCTGCCCGGACTCGTTCATTCTTCCTCCAGCACAGCAAGATCCGGTTGTTTCCTGCCTTCATCACAGTCAAGACCTTATGAGGAGCAACGGAGCTTCACCGAAACCTCTAAGAACAATGTGTTTCCCACTCACCTCATTTTCCCACACTGATACTTTGTATGCTGGCGATAGCGGGCCGAGAGAACTGGAAGGAAAAGAGAGACATGAAACCGGGGCCCTTCCTTGAGATAAACAGGGAGTGTTTGCGTGGAGTGTGAGCCATCTTCCTACGGGCTGCTGACAGGAGAGAAGCCGATAAGCCTTTCTTATCTTGCTTGGAACTTTCCATACAGAGGGATGCCAGCCTCACTGTTGCTGCCTTAGACAGCAAGAGGCGCCCCTTCTTCACCAACTCAGTACAAGACACCGTTCCCATCGGCCAGGTGCAGCTCACCGGAGTAGGAGCCTGCTGAAGTGTCCGTGGTCCCTACTGCATGGGAAGGAGGAAGTGACACTCACAGGGTGGGGCAGTGACAGTCCACTGTGCCTGCAAACCCAAGGTGGCCCCTCAGTCTCCAACACCGGTCTTTCCAGCACCAGAAATGCTTCTACAGGAGCTGAGCTACGTAGAAATGGGGCGTGGCTCCACCCAGATTGACATTTGACTCTCCCAATCATCTTTGGGTCCCAGCACTGAGCTGATGGCAACCTTTGTGGGAGGCAGATAAGAGAGAAGGGTTTTTCTTTCCCAGAATGCTACTCAGCAGGGGA
This sequence comes from Arvicanthis niloticus, assembly GCF_011762505.2. Lineage (NCBI taxonomy): Eukaryota > Metazoa > Chordata > Mammalia > Rodentia > Muridae > Arvicanthis > Arvicanthis niloticus. The sequence goes on from NC_047662.1 coordinate 23,503,722, forward strand.
CTCTCAGGCATGGCCCTACAGTTCTGGGCTGATGACCCGTGGCCTGCAGGGTTGATCCCTGAATGGGTTGTAGTTTAATGTCTTTATCAAGTTTGCCTGGGAGGCCTTCACCCCTCATTACAGATGTACCTCCAGCTTACCTGGGCCTCAAAACCGAGTAAGTAGGAGCCCCACTCCCTCGTCCCTGAAGGCAGATGCGCCTGTGGAAGAGTGGGCTGCCCCAGGAACACCTTGACAACCTTCTTCTGGAGAAGTTCTCGCTCTCCAACCTAAAGGCTGCAGGTCTGAGAGCAGTGAATCTTCACTGTCCCTCCCTCCCGGATGCTCTGTTCTTCCAGCTTGTCATTCAAACAACCAGACTTCCTCAAGGGAGCCTGCACTAGTGTCTCTTTCTCTGGCTCTTTGTTTTGTTTTGTTTTTCTTTTTATTCAGTGTAGGACCCCACCCCACAGATTGGTGTAGCTCAACTTCTGAGTAAGTTATCTCTGGAAACACCCTAATAGATACAAGTGGAAGTGTGTTACCAAATTTAGTCAATTTGACAATGAGATGAACCATCTCAGGATGATGGACACTCAGGTGCCTGCAAAGGGTTCCTATACTCTTCTGGTCCATGACAGAGGCAGAGAAGATGGACCCACAATCAGTTGGAGAGAAGGAAGGAACAAAAAAACAAAACAAAACAAAACAACCTAGATATACAGAAGGACTCAAAGTAACTCCTGCGACCCCCCACTTCTGGCTCCAGCACGGGGGCAGGAAAAACCAAAAGGGCTCATTGGTTATTTAGAACGCCTGGGGCCTTAGGCTCCCAGGAGCTTCTAGTACTCTACACTCCCTAAGATAATGTATGGGCAGGAGGGAGGTAGAAGGCAGGAGGAGAAAAGCTGGACAAGCCAGGCCACCCCTGGGAGCAGGCTGCTTATCTGGGCCCCAGAATAGAACTGCAGGGTGCACATAAACACAGACAGGCAGTTCTCGCTCTCCAGCCTGTCAGCACTGGGGAGTGATTAGACTCTTAAACAGGTCTCATTATTTCTCCCAGGGCTGTGACGCCCTTTGGAAGAATGGATGTTTGCTGCCAGCTCATCCCCCGAAGACACGTTTGTCACAGGCTATTGTGTAAATCCATGTTTGGCCCATTTTTAAAAACTGTGATTTACCCAGTTGTCTAGTCTTCTCCAACCCCTAAAATGTGGCTGTTATTAGGAGCTCAGGAAGGAGCCAGAAAATGTCACTGGGGAAACAGCTGCTTCTGGTCTTCTGCTGTGGAGAAAGCCTCCTGAACAACCAACCAGAGGGCAGGAGGTGATTGTGCCCCAGGGCAGAAAACAATTCCAGAACATTCTAAGGAAAGAGTTTGGGATGCTGGAAGCATCTGCCTTCACCCTCATTTACTCCAAAGAGTCTCACTGAGCCCTACTATGTGCTGGGTCTAGCTGAGCCCTACTATGTGCAGGCCTGGTGGTACAGCTAGTGACAAATAGGTCTCAGTCACCAGGAGCCAGTGCACTGGGCTGGGAGGGAGGAAGAGATAGATCCCTGATGTAATCAAGGCCATCGTGGTAAGAACGGTGTTAGGGAGGAAGCCATGTAGGGTGACAACGTTAGGACTCTCCTGTGGCTGGCATGGACAGTGATCACCGTGTGCTGTACGGACAGAGAGGGTCTCTCTGAGATAAAAAAATAAAAAAAAAAAGAAAAAAAGAAAAAAAACAAGGACACCAGAAAGGAGCTGGTGAAATGGCTCATTGGTAAATCATCAAGTAAAGGCACTTGCTATGCAAAACCTGTGTTCCATCTTTGGAACCCACATTAAGGTGGAAGGAGAGAGCTGACCATACAAGTTGTCCTCTGAGCATCGCAGACACTTGTTCCCACACCCAATTATAATAATTTAATAGTGGATGAACTTGCCTTGGGCATGCGGAGGTTCAAGCTGTGAGCTCCAGGATGGGACCAGAGGAGACACTGGCAGGAAGTGACATTTGAGAATCCCTCCAGGTAGACAGAATGAAGGCTTGCTTTTCAGATTCGTTCTGGACAGAAAGGCCTAGACCCCAGTCTGTAGAAAACATCTCAGAACCATGAGTGTCCTGTGCAAAAGAGAACGCAGAGAGGTTGTCAGAGTCCTGTGGTGCAGTGTGTGACCACCCCCAACTGGCCCCGAGGAGGGTGGGCTTTATCCTAGGGCAAGAGGACCTCAAGTCTTGCAGGTGTTTGGCCCTCCAAGGTCCCTTCCAGCTACAGTGGGCAAGCATGACCAGCACAGCCAGCGCTGACTCCAGAGAGTGAAAGGTGAGACGTCTGTGTTTGCCCTTCCCTCAGCAAACCAACAAAGGGAATGCATCCATGTTTAAAATGCTGAACACAAACACAAACCTCTGGCCATGCCCACTGGGTCCTGGGGAACTGAAGGCAGACTGAGGAAGACAGAGCGTCAGTAACCTAAGGCTGCCTCCCATGGGGATCACATCCAAGGAGCAGAGCTTCCCTGTCCACCTCTGACAGCCTTTCCCCTCATCCTTGCCCAGCCTGGAAGTGCAGGCAACATCCAGACCTCCCCCACTTAACTACTCCAAATAGTACTGACCTCCTCCCTTGGAGGAGCAGTCCCTGAAGGCCAGCCCCACATAACCAGCCCAAACCAGGTCAACTTCCTCAACCCTGTTTCAGATTAGCTCAGCCACCTCCCCAGGGATCCAGGGTTCTCATTTGCTTCATTATTAAATCATCAGGACCTGGTGACTCCCAGCAGGCAGCTTCTAGAAAGGTTTTCAGGGACTGTCGGGCTCTTTGCCTGGTACAGAACTGGGCCATTGCCTGGGTTTCCTGAAGCCGGGAAGGGCACAGTCAGTGTCACACCGCAGGGCCGGAGCACTAAGACCCCTTTGGAATGTAATTCCACTGCAGACAGTAGACATGTAACATGCATTGAGAAGCTGCTTTTGCTCAGAAGCAGACTCCCCGCTCATGCCCATAAGGCAGGGTTCAAAAGCCTGGCATCTCTGCCTCCGTCTGTCTTTGTCCTTTGCTTGGGTCAGACTCCTGTTTGACTCCATTCAGACAAGTTAATCGTTCAAGGAGTGTGTCTGCCTACATGACCCCATCAGGGCTGAGGGGACGGAGATAAATCATAGCCTTAACCCTGCCATCACCTTGGACTCTAAGAACAGCCAAGTCTCACAGGACAGATCACTCTCCTAGCAGGGCAGTTATCCATGATGGTAGGCCTGTACCCTGGAGCAGGAGAAATCGTCTCCCGAGAGGTGGCCAGCTGTCCCTTCAAGCTACAAGGGCTTCTTCATGCCACCTAGCAGGACCTATACTTAGACAAGTTCAACCAGACAGACCATACATCGGGCAGGACTGAAGAATTATGCATGCCTCTCGTTTCTTGCCCCAGTACTTTCTCCATTTAAACCTAAAGTTCATTTTGGTCGCTCACAGGTGGAGACCCTTGTGGTTGAAATCATTCCTGCTTCTCACCCCACTGTTTCTTTTGGTTTTATTTGGGACTCGTGGTTGAGCCCAGCCTTCGGGGGCTGCTCGTCTCGGGACTTTGATCCCAAGACTCTGACCATAGTTATAGACCCTCTTGTCCCAGTTGCATTGGACCCAGGAGTAAACTGCAGCAGAAGGAAGCCACACACTCTCCTGAGAACCTCTATCCCAGCCTGCCCCGCTCTAGCCTGCAGACTCCTTACTGTTCTTCCTCATCTGGAATGAACCAGGACTCTCCTAGAGTTTAGGACTCCAAAAATCTTCCGACTGTGCCTGTTTGGGGATCAAGGTCCAGAAGCCCTCAGCTTGCACCCCAACTCTGTCACTACTCTGGAAAACCAGAGAGTTCTTTTCCTAAGGCCACAGTCCAGTGGTGGGAGTCTGAAGGGCACCCATGTTTAGCACATGGAGGATGGCAGACTATACCAAGCTGTCTGGAGTCACGCCTGCCATATGCAAAGGTTTCCACGTGGCAAACTCCCAAGTTCTTGACTGGATGGAGCCACAAGATGGAAAGAGATTGGGTTAGGTCTGAGTCAGGCCCTTAGGGAGGAAGCTGCTGATGGACGATGGGAAACGGCTCCCCATCCTGCCAGACTGCTTTCTGTTGCCTTCTTTGCATTCTTTGACATTGCAGGCTGCTATATGGAAAACCATCCCTTTTTAAGGCATGGAGGACTGGTCACACTGTCTGCATCAAGCTGGCAAAAGGTAAGGTGAACAAGAAAAGTGCTTAAGCCTGAAGCAGACAACCCCTATCACTTCTGCTCTCATTCTATTGGCTGGGACACAGTCGCCTGATCACAGCTGTTGCAGAGGTGCCTGGGAAGTGTAGTTCTGGTGTGTGTCCAGAAAAAAAAAGCAGCATAAAAACAACTGGCCCAAGGCTGGAGAGTTAATACCACACCTCTACAGGTAGAATGACGTCATAGAAATTCAGTGGGTTCACAGCAGAGCCCACCACAGAAGCTACGTTTCTGTTTCTGTCCCTCTTCGTGCCTGTGGTGCTAAAGCACAGCAGGATCGCATGGTGGTGAGTGGGATTACAGCCACAGTGTTCCCTGAGAAGGAGGCAGAAGGCTCAAGATGTTCCACATGCAGCTGTGTTCCTAGAGAACAATGGGGAAGGGAAAGGATCCTGGACACCCGCCTGCCTCACCTTCTACTTTTCTCTCTGGGCCCTGCCCTGCTGATTGACAGCTCCCACTGAGTCACATTAACAAGTTGTGGAGATGTTGGCTCAATGGATCCCTCCTTCCTGGGTTATTTGAACTCAGCAGGAAGCTGATGATAGATTACACAGATCACCAGATGTCAGATTTCTCATGTGCATGAGGACACTCAGAGATGGAAGGGGGCCTGGAGAAACCCTGGTAATTAAGGTCGCATACAGTCTACCGTGACCAGACAGCCTACATGACCAGTGAGTTTGGCCCAAAATGGAGGACTTCCTTTACCAGCACGTCTTTCCTTTCTCTGACCTTGCCTGGGAAGCCCCGCCTCCCACATCCTCTCTCTGGGGAAGGTAATCCTTGGCAGACCTACAAGTTCAACTTCTTCTTTCCCAAAAAGTACCCGCCCAGCAAGTACCTGGGAGTCCTGGAATGCCTCTCCATACAAATGAGGCATTCAAGGTACTTTAAACTCTAGCCGATGATTTTACATTTACCTCAAAAACTCCTTCCCACGTTCCATGGTCCATATATAGGCCTGGCTCACCCCAAATAAAGTGTATGAGTACACACACACCCCAAATAAAAGTACGTGCACAAACAGAGAGAGCTGTTTTGCCAAAGATCCTAGGAGAAGGATTTCTCTTTTCTCCCTGGCACTCAATCCCAGACAGACTGGGATCCTGCAGACCCCACCTATTCCAGACCACTTCATCCTTCCAACCAGTGTGCAGTGGAGGTACCTGAACATCCTGAGGAATGAACCGGAGGACAGGAAACCATAGCCAGGTCCCAACGTGGATGCTAGAGGGGACATTCCCTCAATCTGCATAACAACAATCTGATAATCTAGGGTAACCTTTAATACCAGTCAAAAATGTGTGCTAAGATCTGATGCTGCTTATCACAGGCCCAAACTGGAACGGATGTCTACACGTTACCCCGGAAGACTAAACACCAATCCCACAGTTTGGAGAGACTGTGTCCATGGAGACTGGTACAGGAGAGCTGACTATGCAGACAGTAAAGATCTCAGGGAAAATATAAAAGCATGTATGTATATAACCCATGTTAGGCCAAAGCCACTCAAAGAAATGGCGTGGTAGTTACAGTTCTGACCCCATGAAAAGACACTATGGCCAAGGCAATTTTTAAAAGAAAGCATTTAATATGAGATTTGCTTACAGCTTCATCAGGTTAGTCGGTAATCATCATGGCGGCGAGTATAGACGCAGGCAGGCAGGGCTGAGAGTTTACATCTTGATTTGAAGGCAGGAGGCAGAGAGTGAGACTAGGCCTGACGTTGGCTTTTGAAACCTCAGAGACCACCCCAGTGCCACACCTTCTCCAGTAAGGCCACACCTCCTCCAGCAAGGTCACACCTCCTCCAGCAAGGCCACACCTCCTTCAGAAAGGCCACACCCCTCCAATAAAGCCACACCTCCTCCAGCAAGGCCACACCTCCTCCACAGAGGCTCGGTGGATTTTCTCTTTTTCTTTTCTATTCTTTTTTTAAATGTTTCAGTTTTTGTGAATTTCACATCATGCACCCCAATCCCACTCATATACCCTTCCCCTTGGACCTACCCTCCACCCTTGCAACCTCCCCCACAACAGAGAAAGAAAGTCTCATTGTGGAAGCTGCAGTGTGTCTGTGTGTCCCATGTATACCCTTCTGTCCACACGTCTTTGCTTGCGCATGCTCATTGTGATGACTCCTTGGTCTGGTTCGAGGCCTTGGCTTCTGCTACTCCATCAACACTGGAACCTCACTGGGACTCCTCTTGGATATCCTGTTGTTGTCCTGTGTCATGGAGATCCTGGAGTTTTGGATCTGTAGAATCTGTATTCTAGCAGTTCACGAACGGAGTAGATGTTGGGGTGGACCAACTTAAAGCCCTGGATGTGGGCCTGAGAAGCTTCTGAGCGGTGCTTACTCTCCCAGGAGTTGCAGACGGTGATGGACATCACCAGTTCTCCCACTCTCATGACCCTAGGGTCTGCCGTAGATGGTGAGGGACAAGGAAGAGGAGAGCATCTCCCCCTCATCTGCACCATGGCCCAGCAGACAAGAGCTAGCTCTCCATGCTCATACCCTAGGGGCAAGCTCATCTGCAACCCCCACATCCAGGGCTAGCTCTACTGTGCTGCCCAGGCAAGGTGCAGGGCCCAGTCTCTTCCAGAGCACTGCGCAGGTGACGTGCAGGGACAGCTCTACTGTTCTCACGACTCCACAGCCAGTGCTCCTGCCTGCTGTAGGTGGCAAGGGGTGAGGGGCTCTCTCTCACCCACTCTGCCACATGGAAGACAAGTTGAAGGGCCAGCTCTCCCACACTCACACCGTCAGGGCCCACTCACCCAAGTCATCAGAGTCAGTAAGTAAGGACAGCTCTGCTGCTCTCATGACCCCATGGGGCCAATTCTCCAGCCTGCCACCAGTGGTGAGGGCAAAGCACAGAGGAGGGGATTTCTCCCTTCCTGTGTCACTGCACAGCAGACAAGAGGCAGGACCAGCTCTCCCATACTTATGCCTTCAGGGCTGGCTCACCCCAAACCTCCACATCCAGAGCCAGCTTTACTGTGCTGCTCAGGTGAGGTGCAGGACCTGCTCTCCCAAGCACTGCAACTGGTGAGGGGCAGGGTTATCTCTTCTGCTCTTATGACCTCAGGGCCAGCTCTCCCACAGTGCCCAGGTGAGGGGTGGGGCAAGCCCTCAGACATCAATTTGTCCCTGGGTAGCAGCCCAGACCAGAAACATCTGCCTGGCTTTTGGTGGTAACAGACCCCTGTTACTGCAGGGCCACAGACCCAGACATGGCTTCTGGTGGCAGCCCAGGCCAGGTCCTAGGTGGCATCACCGGCTACTGACATCAGGCTATCCCTCACTACCCTCGAGTCTCCAGCTCTGCCTCTCTTCATTGTGCCCACCTCCTTCTGTTTCTCTTTCTCTTCCATTTCTCCACCACTTACTTGCTCCTCTTAATGGCGCCTAGAGTTTATGAATGTCTGGCTGGCGGGGGGTGGGGAGGAGACTCTTAGGGGTTCTATGGCTCACTTGTACATTATGGCCCTGGACATCAGGCATGGTCTCCCCCAACCGTGAATCTGCACTGCACCAGACTGATGGTCATCCCAGGCTAGTTCCCTGTCTGGGGGTTCCATGGCTCCAGTCTGTGCGGTTGACTCAGGCTTGTTCCTTCTCTGGCCTGCCTAAGTAGCCTCTTGCAAGGGTCATCTGTCTTGGGCTCACTCCCGCACAGGGCCTGTGGTCCCAGACAGGGTTCTTCTAGTTTCCTGATTGCCCCTAGTCCTAAGAGCCCGTCTGGTCCTGCCTGGCACCAGACCGGTGGTCATTTCAAGCTTGCTTCTTTAGATGTTCTCAGGTCTGAACATAGGCTCTCTCCTCTCTGCCACCTGCGGACACACACGTGACACAGCAGCCACACCTGCAGTGCCTCTAGGGGCGGGCTCCTTTCCTTGTTATCTGTTTGCTTTCTCTTTAATGATACCTGCATTTTTCTTTTCTAAGAAGAAAGAAAGTATCCTTATGATGAGCTCATTTGAGTGTGTTGTTCACAGGACGCAGGTGTTAGCCAGGAACACGCCATTTTGAAAATCTCTATTTTGATTGGACTGTGACAATTCTGCAATAATTTACTTTCCAGAACTGCAGAAACACCTTGTCTTCCCTGCCCACCACAGGAATAGCAGATCAGGAAGAGTCCTCATTGACTATCTGACATTCTGTAACTGAGTGCTCACTGGCTATCCCCAATATCAGAAAACAGTGAGAAAAAGAGAGAAGGAAAACCCTCTGATCTACTCCCCCACCTCCTTCCTCTGAACTCCCTCAGAAGGGACCCCCACATTACCAAGTGAACCTGATTGTTCCTCAGAGCGCCCAATCACTGCTGTCTGCCTGTCGGCTAATGGCATTAATCTCCTCTAATTGATGTCTTATAAAAAAGAAAGAAAGAAAGAAAAAGAAAACCTATCACAATGTCCCCTTCAAACTCCAAGCCCAAAAACCTTCATGGAGGTCTGACAATTATGAACCTTTTGGCGAGCCCTTTCTGTGTGCCTCCCTGTGACTCCTTCATGACTCATTGCCAGAAATGAGACCCAGGATCCTACCCAAGACATGTGTCCAGCACAACTTCCAGAAAGCAAAAGTTCATTTAAAATACAAGCATTCGCATGTTCACCCACAGCATCCGCCTGCAGTGTAATCAGTCTGTATGTTGAAGATGCCGCCATGAGGAATCACGGCCCTGTGGGCTGGTCTGCTAACAGGTGAGGACAAGGCACACAGGTAGAAGAAAAAGCAATGACCCCAGTGACCCAACTCCCTTTCTCCATGTGCTCTCAGGCCTGAGACCCAGGCCCATCCTCCTTCGTTACCCCAACTGCTGCTCTCACCTAGATCTCACCAGGGCAGGAGCCAAGAGCTCTAAGATACAGCCAGCCTGTCCCACCACTCAGTGAGAGCCCAGCAGGCACCCTGCCCGGTCTCCCTGTGGGCTCACTTTGACAACCAGAGCATAGTACACTTGAGACATGAGCTCAAGCCTGAAGAACAGGAAGGTGAATTGCAGGAGAGAGGGCAGTTGAGCTCAGGAGGCAGAACGAGAGAGCTGTCCTGAAAAGCTGGAGGAAGGGAGGAGAAGGAAGAAGAGGAAGGTGAGGTCAGAGGTGACAGGAAGGGTCAGGGAAAGAGAAAAAGCTCTCAGGTAACAGGCCTGACAGGGACTCTTTGCTCCTTCATTTTGGCTATCAGACTATTGAAACAATGCCCCCCAACATTAGAATACCCAACAGATTGGAGGAGAGAAAGCCTAAAGCCCGGGCCAACCAGACTGGAAAGGGATTGTAGTTTGCCTGACCAGCTTGCAGGAGAATGATGCATCATGGATGGGCAGGGCCACTTCTCAACCAGGACCGCTAAGATCCAAGCAACTCCCGCCTCCACTAAAGCCTAAGCCTCATACCAGGCTCCCAACGGCAGACTATGGGCTTTGGGGGAATGTGGCCACATTGAACAAATCTTGTTTGTTTGTTTGTTTACCATTAATTTGGCTGTTTTTAATTAGCTTATCCAGGAGAGGTGGCTGTACCAGGCTTGTTGGGATGTTGGGGCACAGACTGTGACCCTAAGTCTAGTTAGACCTGGAGGCAGAACATCCAGGTATCATGCTTATGAAAATCAGTCTATCCCAGGCACTGTGTCTGTGTGTCCGTATGTCTGTGTATGTATTTATATCCCATCTGTGCATACACACACACACACGCACACACACACACATGTGTATGTATGTATGTGTGTGCAAGCTCATGCTTACCCACACAAATGTGCACATGCAAACAAACACATACATACATAAACACTGTATGCACACAAGAATAAAGATGAAGCATCAGATTCAAAATTAAACAAGCAAATTAATATTTACTTAAGCTGAGCAACCAAGCCATAATAAACTGTGGATGTTTAAAAGCCAACAATTACCAAGAGCAGTGTGGAACTGACGCAAATCCCACTGCATCCTGATGTCTTCTGGCTGCATCCCCTAAGCTCTTTGGGCTATATCCCCCCCCTTACCCCCACCATACCACCTCAACATCCTCAGAAGAATAGAAAACAGGGTCAGGCTCTCCTCCAGACACTTCATCAGAACTGGTTTCTGTCAGCTATCCTTCCAAGTGTCTTTCACCTTCAGAATGTGTTGCAGATGACGTCATGGGAACTTTCAGAGCTGCTGTCAAGTTTGGGCAGTGCTCTGTCAAAGATCCTTTGTACGTGCATGGTGAGATCTGAGGGCACAGCAGGTTTTCTTTGCTCTTTCTAATCCTCATTAATCTTATGAATCGACAACGCTCATTAGCTGTAGCACTTGGGGTCCCAGAAGGGGCTTTGGAGAGCCGTGGCCCTCCAGCATAAGCTTCTTTAGGCTTTGGGAAAAAGCCACCTGCATCTGGAAGGTTCTCATGGGATGGGGAGTGAGTCAGCACTGGGGCTGCTGCAAGGCAGAGAAGTGCAGGTTGTGGGAGTCGCAGGGAAACTCCAGATCATAGCAGGGAGACAAGATGGCAGATGGACAGGGATGAACATGGCTGGTGCAGACCTGGGAGAAGAAAGGGATTGATCCTGAGTGACTAAAGCCAGGCTTGCTGCCTTCTGACTTTTTCTCTCCGTGTTCTCTTTGGACTGAGGCCTGGGCACATGCCTTGCCTCTGCCTGCTTCCCTTCACACGGAGCTGAAGCCTCAACACACCAGAAGCAGGCACCCACCCAGAGCTGACAATCATACAGTGAGTGTCACGTACCTCAGCTTTCAGCGGGAGCATATAGGTTTGTGCTGGACAAAAACCAACCAGCTCAAGTATGAAGGCTCTGACAGGAAGGTATCTTGCTGGGCCAAGGGGATCTCAAGAATAACACAGACACACACACACACACACACACACACACACACACACACCTTAAAGGAAGTCTGGCTCCAAGGCCAGGACCATTTGCAAGGTAAACTCCTAAATATCCTTTGGGCTACAGGCTGGTATGCCAGATGTGCTTAGAATTCAAGGACAGAGGCCCGGAACAGAGGGCAACTGGCCAAGGGTGAGGAAGGATGAGTCGGCTGAGGCTGGAAAAACATTCTGCACTGGAGAGACATGTGCTGCCCGAGGCACCAGCTGTCCTGGAGGCTTGCTGCCCTGCTCAGAGAGCTGCTGCGGCAGCCATCAGCACCAGCAGGCATCAGCACAGCCTACAGGATGAAGGACAGCTGTACTGATGCTGAGGGATGGCTGTGGAAACAGCATCCCAATGAGTTTGAGGCTAGTCCTGAGGCCCCAGATGAGCTCAAGGCTAGCCCTGAGCCCCAGAAATTCTTTCTGAAGACTCTCATCCTTTAAAATGGCAAGCATAAAAATAACCTTATTTCTAGTAGTACTGACATTGGACTTGGTACTTATGCCCCGCACCTGCTTTGTCTAGAGCCCTGCTCTGTGGTCTCCAGGTTTCCTGCCTTAGGTCTGTATCCCTAAGCCCGGTATCTAACACTAAGCAATTTGGGAAGATCTGAGGGGGAAAGTGGGAAGGGTCGACACCTGCATGTTAGAGTCAGTAGAGACAGAGATGGGACAGGGGGATGGAGGCAGCCAGGAATTGCTGGGCAAGGACAGGGAAGAAGGTTTGGAGAGGACTCAAGGATGCTAGAGTGAGGGCTTCGCATTGAGGCTGATTGGGCAGAATGTGATTGACAAGAGGCTAAAGAGCGGGTGATGATGAGGCAGCTTGACTCGTGTGGGGCAGACACCAGTCCTGCCACTCCTGACCGGCCTCTACGTGTGTCTTCAGACCGTACACATCTGGACACCAGCCTGTCCTCGTTCCCTTCCCTCTGCTGTAGCTTTACGCCTCTGTGCTACTAGAACACTGTCCTTCTCTCTCTAACCCTCCATCAGAGTCCAGGTCCTACAATTAGAAGTGACCCTTGGAGTCACCTGGCAATCAACACCATCATGTTTCACTAAAACTAATCTAGGACTGGGGGTAGCTCGGTTGATAGAGTGCATGTCTAGCATGCACAAGACCCTGGGGTCCACCCCCAGTGTTGAATAAATAAAACTGGGAGAGATGGTACACACCTGTGATCCCCAGGGGGACCAGAAGTTCAAGGTCACCTTGGGCTACATACCCAGTTTGAGGTCAGCCTAGGACACACAAGATCTCTCTCAAAAAAGTTCAGTTAACTTAAATCCAGAGAAATGGTCACGATGTGGGTAAGGTCACATAGCCAGAGAGGGACTGGGTAGGCAAGATGGCTGGTGTGCAGACTCTAGTGCTTAGGGTTGACTCCGCAGCTCAACAGGGCTGCTGAGTGTTTCAGATCAGGCCTTCAGACAGCAGCAGAGGCTCTGCCCATCATGGATAGACCAGATTCCAGACCATTGCTTTGGATCAGATCTACCCATGAGCCGCTTGTTGAGAAGCAGAGGCCTGGCAAAGCACCACGCTCCAAGGAGCCCATGGAAGCATCAGGGAACGCAGGCCATACTGATCTGAATGAAGCCTTTGCTGCAATCCCATCTGCTAACACTCTGCGGGTTCCAGCAAACCACAGGCCAAGTTTAGAGGAAAGGAGCTGGGAGATAAGTCACATGTCAAGGCAGAAGATAAAGGGAGAATTAACTTCTATCTGCCTGGTTTCCAGAGCGAGCCCCACCGAACATCAGTGGCAAAGCTGTGTCCTGGGAAACGATTTTAATGGAGACTTATGTGTATAGCCCAGCAGCCAACGTCCTATAAGAGAAATGCATTCTCAAATATGCAGGAGATCGGGAAAGTCAGCCCTCCCTAAGCCTCCAGCAGAGTCTACTTGAAGACTTAATCCAACCAGCCCAGAAGATAATTCAAAGAACTCACAGCAGCCACCAAATCTACAGGGTGGTGAGCCTGGACATCCAGAATAATTTTAAGAGCAAAGTTGAACCAAACGCTGTCATAATGGTTACAGAATAGAATACAAGTTGTGGGGGACTTGAAAGAAAAGCTATACACTAAGAAATAAAGATTTGAAGGTGATAACCGAGAGGGGAAATCCTACCGATGAAAGCCAGCGAGTGTTGGGGGAGAGGAGAGGAAGACAGCAGCATGATGTTAGTTATCTCCTCTTCGTGGTGGGTTGTGGATGGGGGGGGTAGTCAGTTAGCTAAGGGCCAACGAGATGGCTCAGTGCATAAAGGTGCTTGCCATTAAGCCTTGGTGACCTGAGTCCAAGCCCTAGGACCCACATGGTAGGAGACAAAAGACTCTTACAAGTTATCCTCTGACCTCTAGCTCATACCGTACCACACCACATCACCTCCATCACACACAGAGTAAAAAAAAAAAAAAATGTAATAAGAAAGTTTAAAACGTCGCTCAGTTGAGAACAGCAGACTATCCACATCATTTAAAAAGACAGAAATGAAATTTAAACCAGAGTGCCTGTCAACACAGTATCAAAACAGGGAGGGATAAAAAGCCATAAAGCACAAAGACAGTGGCGGGTGTCACAAAAACACAGGACAGACACATAGAAATGAGTGAAAGCAACAGAAAATGGCCATTGTTAGATAAATAAGGTTGGTAGAGGGATCTCTCGCTGTGAGCCGGAGCAATGATTACTCTACCAGAAATACCCAGGGAGACGGGTGTCTTAGTTACTGTTCTATGGCTGTGAAGAGACACAACGACCAAGGCAACTTTTATAAAAGAAAGCATTTAATTGGGGCCTGGCTTACAGCTTCAGAGGGTTAGTCCATGATCATCAAGACAGGGAGCATAGTGACATGCAGATGGCAGGGAGGAAGAGTGACACTAGGTCAGGTGTGGACTTGTGAAACCTCAAAGCCCACTCCCAGAGAAACACCTTCTCCAACAAAGCCACACCTCCTCCAACAAGGCCACGCCTCTCCCAACAAAGCCACACCTTCTCCAATGAAGCCACACCCCTAACAAGGCCACACCTCCTCCAACAAGGCCACACCCCCTAATCCTTTCTAAACAGTTCATCATCTGGGGGTTAAGCATGCAGATGTACAAGCCTCTGAGGTAATTCTCTTTCAGTCTACCACAACATGGCTCAATGAAGGGCTAACTGGGCAAGCTTGAGGACCTAAGCTTTGATGCCCAGATCCCACCTAAGAAAAGCCAGGCAGGTGGCAAGCATCTGCAGCACAGCAATGGAGGACACAGGCAGAGGGATGTTTGGGATGGAGTCCATGAGACCCAGGTTCACAGGAAGACCATGTCCCAAGATACACAAGCTAGAAAGACAGCTAAGAGCACATGTAGCTCTTGCAGGGAACCCAGGTTCAATTCCCAGCACCCACATGGTGGCTCACAACCACCTGCAACTCCAACTCTAGGGCATCTGATGCCTTGCTCTGACCTCCAGGGCACCAAGCACTCAGGTAACGCACATACACACATACAGATAAAAATACTCACACATGAAGTAAAATGAATAAATCTAATAAAAATAAATAAACAAATAAGGTGCAGAAGTGATATAGGAAAATACTGCACACTGGTCTCTGGCCTCCATATGTATCCCCAAGGGTGAGTGCTTCTATACATACATATCAAAGCTGCACACATATGTGTATCACACACACATACACACTATACTATACACATACACCACACCAAACACACACGCATCACATACCACACACATATACAAACATAGATCACACTGCTCATGTCACCACTCACCACACATACACACCACACACATACACACCCCCACACCACAGACATACCACAAACATATATACACACAATATATCACACACACTACACACACACATCATACCATATACACACACCAAACACACACACATCACACACCACACACATATACATGTCACATACTACACACACATACCATATATACACACAGAGACCACACCACTCACATCTCACACATATACCACACATACACACACCACACATACACACACCACACATACACACATACCACACATACACACATACCACACATATATACACATCACATACACACACACCACACATACCACATGCCATACATATACACACAACACACATATACACACATCACACATACAGGCCACACACACACACATACCACACATACACACAACACACATACACACAACACACATATACACACATCACACATACACACAGGCCACACATACACACACACCACACATACACACACACCCCACATATACACACCACACATACACACACAACACATATACATACACGCCACACATACATACACAGCACACATATACACACAGCACACATACCACACATCACACATCATCACATATACACACATCACACATATACACACACCACACATATACACAGCACAATACACACACGCCACACATACACACATATCACACATACACATACCACACATATACACAAGCCACAATATACATGCACACCACACATACACACCACACACAGACACCACACATATTCATACATCACACACACATTACACACACACACATTCATACATCATACACACACATTAGACACACACATACACACACACCACACATACACACACAACACATATTCATACATCACACGCACACATTACACACATACATACATGCACACCACACATATTCATATATCACACACACGTTACACACACACATACATACACCACACATATGCATACATCACACACACATTACATACACACACACCACAGAGAGTGGAGGACAGCATTACAGCATTACAGGAGGGCAGAGTGGAATAAAAGCAGATGAGGTCAAAAAGATGAACCAAGAGCAAAGCTCCACCACAAAACTGTCCCCGGCCATCTTTGTGTTTTGTTTTTAAAAGACAGAGTCTCACTAAGTTGCCAGCTGGCCTTGAACTCACTTTGTAGTCCAGCTAGGCCTTGATCTTGTAATCCTTTTCCGCTGGGATTACAGCTGGGATTACAGGCCTATTCCACCAAGTCCAGTAACAAAAGAAACCTTATGGGATGGAAGAGGTCATTTTTTAATGATTAACAATGTAATAAGCCCAAAGATACAATCAACTTTAATCAATGTGAACCAATTACATAACATTCAAATGTATGAAGTAGAAACTGCAGGAGATACAAAGATAAATCTAACTGAAACAAATTATCTATGGAAACTTCAAAGGTTTCCCTTGGCCAGTTACATATCTAGAAGAAAAGTTATCTTAAGAGATGAGCAACATTGTTGATAAAATCTATAAGTCAGGCATCCAAGTAACCCTTTGTTCTCCAGTAAGGAAATATGGCATTGTATTATTATAATTATTGCATAATCATCTTTATTTTATATTATTATATAATCATCATCATCATCATTGTGGGTATGCATGTTTGTTCCTGTCTTAGTGCATGTGGGTACAGTGCCCAAAGAGACCAGAAGAGGGCGTTAGATCCCCTGAGGCCGAAGTTACAGGCAGTTGTGAGCTGCCCAGCGTGAGTGCTGGGCACTGAACTTGGGTCCCCTGTGAGAACAGTGAGCGCTCTTAACCTCTGAGCCGGCATCTGTTCAGTCCTCTGTCTTTGACTTTTTAAAAAACTTAGTTGTCTGTCAAAAATAAAGCCCATTCAGTTTCTGAAGCAGCTCCCACACGCTCTGCCTGCTGATGGAGGTGGTATAGCCACACGTGACAGGCAGGTGTTGCAGAGCACTGGCCTCTGAACACAATAGTGATGTCTTCATCAGGGTAGCTCTGGCTACTTATAAGAGACTCCAGCTGCACTGGAGAGAGGACTCAGTGGTTAAGACTGTGCTCTGCTCTTGCAGAGGACCCGAGTTCAGTTCAAGCCCAGCAGCTGGTAAATACCTATTACTCCAGTTCCAGGGGATCAGTTGGCTCCACAGGCACCCACACTCACAGATGTGCACATACTCACACACACAAACATGTGTGAAGACACATTATTTCCTCAAACAAAAAGACCAGGCCTGTTGTCTGTTAGTGTTCCTTCATAGAGATAGGAGGGCAAGGTCTCTCCCTCCTGCACCTCCTAACTAGCTGTGTATAATTCTGCCCCAGATTGCCTATGACTTCACGGTATCAGAGATACCAGGCATACAGAGTGTGAAAAGTAGCTAAGTGTGTGTGTGTGTGTGTGTGTGTGTGTGTGTGTGTTTGTGTGTGTTAGTGGGGAAGGGGAACAACTCTATCTATGAATCTATAGGGATATGGTCACCCATGCTGGGGTGAGACTTTCTGGAAGCGAAGCTGCTTTGGGAGCACCCACACTTTTATAAGTAGCCCCTTACTCATACACTGTAAGCATACCCAATTAAACCCATTGATTCCCCAAGTTAGACTTTGGTGAAATCAATTCTGGCTTTACTTTGTCATCAGTGCTCCAGGGAAAGAGTTCCCCCAACAACAGGGAGTGGGTAGGCAGGATAAAAAATAAAAGTTTCCTATCAGTCACCTTAAATGCACATGGAGGAGGGACGTGGAAGGATGGGTAGGGACCTTCCCGGAGGGTAGGTTAAATCCTAGCTAATACTGATAGATACTGATTTCAGATGTCTGCAGTAATTGAAAAGCTAATCAATGCAATGGATGAAAGATACAGCCATGAAAGAGGTTTCAGAACCAGGAGCTCGCATCCGTGCAGGGAGCTCACATGCTCACATGCTGAGTGTGCACGGGACTGTGCAACCTGCCTGCGGATTTCAGCACCGCAGGGAAACGTGAGTCCTTCAGTAAGTTCCATCAATGGGCCAGGCTCAAAAGACAGAAGGGAAGCTTTTGACAGAAGACAGCTTCCCCTTAACCTATTCTCATCGTGAAACCGGAAGCACGGGTCTAAACAGGTCATGTGGCCTTCAAGGATCTTTATCTCACAGCCCAGGCTATCTATCATGCTGTCTTGTCACTCAAAATAAATCCATGTATGACCCCACAGTCCCCAGCTATAGGCTGGACCCCTTGGATTTAATGTATGGCACCATCAAAGGTTTACTTACTGATGCCCAGAAAAATCCAAAAGTTGGATACTCATGATGGACTAGAGAGAAGTAAATTAGAGACTCAGAAACTTGCACCTGGCGAGCAAACAAAGGGAGGGGGAAATGGACTGTATTTCTGCACAAATCAGGGTGGGTTAGCTCTGGCAAAACCGGGCAGAATGCCAGTGAGCAACGAGCTTGCCATGCAAGTGGGAGGGGCTGAGTTCCAGCTCCCCAGTTCAAATAAACGAAACACAGGCATGGCAGTGTGCACTTCAAACCCTTATGCTGGAATGGGAGGATGCAGACAGATCTGTGGCGCTCACGGGCCGGCCAGACTAGCCAATCAGTGAGCTCCAGGTTCAGCAAGAGCCCTTTCTCAAAACATAGGTGGAGAGCATTCAAGGAAGATGCTCATTGTTGATCTCTGACCTCCACACATCACACACCTGCACCTGAATACACACATACACATACACACAAACATGTAAGGGCTTTGACAGACAGACAGACAGACAGACAGACAGACACACGCATTCACGCACATGTGCACACGCGCACGCGGGCACACACACACACACACTGATCCACTCAAATACAGTCATGGCATTTTGCATTTTTTTCTCTCCATGCTGGTAAAAGGTGCCGTGCCCCCTTTTTCCATGTCCCTGCATCAGGGCACTGTGGGGGTTCTTTCCACTTTAACAGCTGCAGGATTGCCTCATTTTACATCATTGTGTTATATTCTGCTTCATTTTAAAGACTTTCTCTAAAGGAACCACCAGCCTCCTATTTGCAGATCTTTGATCTATGCAGTAAACCTGGTTCCCCAGAAACCCTGCTGTGTGCTCTCTTGTTAACTCATGTGACCGCTTCCTTCCTGGGACAGTGAGGATAAAAGGGACGCTCATTTCACATGGAGACACCTGTCGGCTGAGCTGCCTTCCTGCCAAGGCTAGTCCATTAGCACCAGTGTTCTCTGGGCACCAGGGTGCCTGACTCCCCAGGAGCTCAGTGGGCTTGTCAATCCTCTCCAGAATTATATGTCTGCTAAGTGAAAATTTGGCCTATACATTTTCTTGGCTAGGAGGGAAATTAAACATCCTCTCACATGCCCACTGCGGGTGCACATCATGCCTTGTGGTTTGGCCCCTTTGGTGCTTAGCATTGGAATCCTTGTGCTGGGAGGGAGCTTTGCGTGTTGGCCTTGCTGCATCTCAGCGCCATGAACAGTATGATGTTCAGTATTCACCTCTCTTGGTCATGTATGGGTTGAGCATTTGGTGTATCGGCTTTGTTTCTTATTTGTTTATTTATTTATTTATTTGCCTTATGTGTACATGGTATGTGTGCATGTGCACATGAATGCACAGATGTGCATGTATGTGTCTGTGGAGGCCAGACGTCAACATGAGGTGACAATTGCTTTCTACCTTATTTTTTGAGGTATAATCTCTCACTGGGTCTAAAGCAATCGTGAATCCTCAGCTCTTACCTCGGGGCAACCACACACACACATTCAGATACACTACTCCAAGCCCATGAGGGTTCCAGGACAAGCCAGCATTTATCAGATGTTTCCAGAGTTGTAAAAAAAAAGTGTCACGCTCCTCATTTCATTAGATCCCCATGGCCACTCTGGGCTGAGGGTGTAATGGTTTATGAGGAAACAGAGGACAAAGCCATTTAAGACGTGCCTAGTATCATGGGGTTCGTTCCTAAGTGATGGAGCTGCAGAGCTCTACCTCCTTCCAAAGCTCCAATAAATGCCCAACGCACTGAGAAATAAATCCAGCAAACTATGTGAAAGACCTTTAAAGAGGAAATTATAATGCTTTACTGAAGGACGTAAAAGGAAAACGGAATCAGGGGTGGGGTGGAATGCACTTCCAGACAGGAAGAACTGCCATCCTAAAAATGTCAGGCTCTAAACACAACACCATTAGGGCTCCCCGGAATCTCAGGAGAAGCTCCTGGGTTGTGATAGGCTAGTCCGGTGTTCTCCTGGAAAATCACTTTGAAGGACAAGTGTGATTTAGGAGAAGTCTCAGTCATGGGGTTGCACTATTGGCCCAATGAAGAGACTGTGGAGTGCAGACTGTGCTGTAGGTGGGAACTGAGTCTGGGGCAGAAGAAGAGCCAGGGGTGAT
Source organism: Arvicanthis niloticus (assembly GCF_011762505.2). Classification (NCBI taxonomy): domain Eukaryota; kingdom Metazoa; phylum Chordata; class Mammalia; order Rodentia; family Muridae; genus Arvicanthis; species Arvicanthis niloticus. The sequence continues at coordinate 23,524,072 of NC_047662.1, forward strand.
ATGATGCTCACTGCTAGGAAGCCAGCCCTGTAGAGGGCAAACGGACCTCTCGTCTCTCTATATATACATACACATGTGCATATACATGCACACACATATACATGTACACGTGCACACGTACACACACATGCACACGTATATGTATATGTGTGTATGTATAATATATATAAAGATTACAGTATAAAGGCAAAGTTTACTATAAAATAATTTTAAAATTTTTAAAAATTTAAATTAGGAAGCACTGAGTACTGTTTATGACCTTGGGGTAGGAATTTCTTACTCAAATAAAAATGCACAAAACATCCACAGATCTGGATATAACAACTGACTGTATATTCAGGGCTGGACATGTGGCTTCCTGGTATAGCATAGCTGCCTAGCATGTGTGAGGCCTTGAGTTCTATCCCAGGACCAATAAAATGGAAGGAACAGAAGAAGGACACCTCGGAAAAAGGTATTTGCTGTTCACATGACCAGTAAAGGTTCAGCGAGATGGCTCAGCAGGTACTTGTGGCCAAGCCTGACAATCTGAGTTGGATCCCTGGAACCCACATGGTGGAAGGAGAAAACTGGCCCCCTAAAGTTGTCCTCCATCCATGCACACTCAAACATTCATACACACATTCTCATATGTAATTTTTAAATTTAAGATTTTTAAATACAATACGTAAGGAATTTCTAAGGTATATAGGAAAGTGACAACCTTATCCAAGAGAAAGCTGTAGACAGAAATCAGGAGCAAATTATCCCAGGAGAGATGCTTACTTCCCTGGGGACCAACAGAAACCCAATCATATTGTCACCATCCCAATCGAAAGAGGCGACTGAGTCTTATCAGCAGACTGACTCCAGCTTTTTCTTTTCATACTTTGTTAATCTATCAGCGGGAGCTGTAGTTCCTCCTGAGAGCCCGTCTGCTCATCTGATTGCAGCTGACAAGTGCCGCATGGAGCGGGCCGTGTGCACACAGGGGCCTTTGGGAGATGCTACTTCCCGGATGGTTGTGGTCCACGTTTGTCACTTCTCTAAACTGAATATCGTGTATCTGATGGCCTGCCCTGAGAAGTCCCTGGTGGCAGGTGGTGTGTTACTTCTGAGTCTGTGTTGTGGTTCTGGAGATCAGCACTCCAGCCACAGAGGATAGAGCAATGGTTCTCAACCTGAGGGTCACGGCCCCAAAGGTAGAATAACCCTTTCACAGGGGTTGCTTGAAACCATTGAAGACCTCAGATACTTACATTACAATTCGTAACCACAAGGTAGAAACAAAAATAATTCTGTGGTTGGGGTTCACCATAATGTGAAGGGTTGGGACCTGAGTACCACAAAAGAGGACTGGGTATGCCTGTGTTTGCTCCAAGGCACCCTAGTTCCTGTCCTTAGAAACCGATGCTCCCAGTCTGAGGGCTTTCTGCCCTGTGCATTCAGACCCCTGCCTCCTTACTTCCCACACCACTGAACCTAGACCGACTTATACTGCAGCTTCCCCGAGTTTCCAGTTTGCAGAAAGCAGCACGTGGAACAACACACTTTGCTTAACTCAGTATCTATATCTCTGCCCCCTGGCCTCGCCGAAGATGAAGATGCTGTGGGAAAAAAGGAAAGGAGAAGACCCGCTCGCTCTGGCTGAAGAGCTCTCGGATCTGCAGGCAGTCTAAGCACGGCATGGGACAGAAGGAGTCGAGGCTGCACCAGACTTGAGAGGATAAGGTGTGAATCTGATGCCCCTCCCCCACCCCACAGTGAGCGTCTCAGAGAAGCTCCCCCAGTTTTGTAGGGAGCAGATGTCAGCCTGCCTTCTCAACCCATCTGGCTTCATTTTCCATTAAGCCCCAGAGCACAGAACCCCCTACCCGCTCCCCGAGCTGGCAGGCATTCTCCATGCTCGACTTTCTCCGTGATATCATTTGCTCTTAACCCTCCCATAAAAATGTCAAGTGGAGCTTTCCTAAAAGCACTGAGTAGAAATAACAGAGATTAGAAGGTACGTTTGCCTCATTTGAGGGGGCTCGGAGCTAAAGGAAGTAAACAGAGCCTCTGAGACCAGCTTTTCCCTGCTCTCTGCCCGCTATGATGCCCAGGCAGGAGGTCACTCCTGGAGGCAGTCCAAGGGGAATCTCAGTTCCAGCGTGGATCTGCAGGCAGTTGAACTGTTGGCTAAAAGTTTCCGTTGTTTGGAAACAAAAACTAATAAAGAAAACGGAAGGTTCCTAGCTTTGGCAGGGGTGGTGGCAATAGCTGTTTGTGGTAACATTGGTGACATCACTTAGCTTCCTAGATCACAGGGACTATGGGAAGGGCTTCAGGAAAGCTTAGTAAGAAGAAAGATGTGTCAGCTTCTAGTGTCAAGCGGCCGTTTCCTAGCTCTCAAAGTGCCACCCCTCCTACAGCAGTGGTTCTCAGCCTGGGAGTCACGAACCTTCTGGCAAACCTCTGTCTCCAAAATTATTTACAGTATGGTTTATAACTAGCAAAATTATTACAGTTATGAAGCAGCAATGAAAATGATTTTACAGTTGGGAGTCATCACACCATGGGGAACTGTATTAAAGGGTTGCTAGCATTCTGTTTAAACTCCACCCCCACAGTTACATGGTAACAGCCAGGTATGCTCCTCCCCACAGTTACCTGACAACAGCCAGGTAGGCCTGGCCAACTATAAAAGGGGCTGCTTGCCCCTCCTCTCTCCCTTGCTCTTGCTCTCTTGCTCTCTCTTGATCTCTTGATCCCTCTGTCCCCTCACCCCTTCCCCCATCCCTTCCCCCTCTCTTCACTACTCATGACTGGCCTCCACTTCTCTCTCTCTCTCTCTCTCTCTCTCTCTCTCTCTCTCTCTCTCTCTCTCTGCCTTTCTCTGCTCCTACTACCCTCTTAACTTCCCTCCCCTGCCCTGAATAAACTCTATTCTATACTATATAGTCATGTGGCTGGTCCCTCAGGGGGAAAGGATGCCTCGGCATGGGCCCGCTGAGACATCCCCTTCCCCTATACCTCACCACACGCCCATAGAACATATCCATATCTCTTCATCTTTTTATAAACACATCAAGGGTCACATTGTTAGGAGCTGCAGAGTGCCGGGCAGCAGTTAACTCAAACTGAATCCACCTAGTGACAGGCCAGGATCCGGCACCAGCTCTGTCTTGGTTAGCCTTAGTTGTTCTTAGCCACCGAGCCTGGTTAACATGGAGGTATACAGCAAGGTGTCTGTCCTCGAGGCTCAAGGTGTGATGAAAGAGGCAGGTGCATGGGCAGAGAAGTCTGACACAGATGGAAAGCTCTGTGGTGGGGTGAGGGTAGGTTTACATTTTATAGTACTGAAGTGGGTGAAGACTTGAGTCTGACCACCACAGGACTTACCAGACCACAAGACTCTGGCTAGTTCCAGTCCTTAAGACCCTCTGACTTCTCATCTGTACGGGATCTCATATGGGATCATATGGGGTGTTGGGAAATGGGTTCCCTCATGCAGTCAAATGTCTGGCCTGGTGCCTGGTTCACAGCAGATGCTGACTAAGCATTTTTCAAATGTATGAATCATATTTATGAATCTCTTGTTTTTGAATCCAGAGAGCAGGTGTTTAGAGAGCACCTGCTGTGGGCCTGGCCCTGTTCAGGGGACTGAGAATTTGGTACTGTGAGAAGCCAGGTGCTGTGTCCTTGCCTAATCACAGGGTAAAATAGCCATCGTGAACAGAGGCCAGCTCTGAGCAGAGGGTGGGCCTGACTTGGAGCAGGTGGCAGGTTAGCCGAGAAGGTGCAGTAATCAGATAGTTACTGTGTGGGTAGGCAACTGGGCTACCTCTTTACTCTGAGGCTCCCTCAACCTAAGACTAGGGGATCCATGACAGATTCCACCCAGACAGTAAGCATCAGACTCTTAGCTGGAATGTCTAAGTGTGTATAAACAACAAACAAAAACAAAAAAATAAGAAAAAAAACAAAAAACAAAAAAAAAACTGGAAAATCATAGGAGTTGAACTTTGACCTTGTAGTCTCGCTTAACCAGTGGGGATAGAATTTATCTTCCTGTTCTTTGCAACTGGAGAGGTAAATGAGCCTAAAGAAACAGCGGTTCCTAGACCCAGCAACATGGTTGTGCAGGACCATAATGACAGAGGAGACTGTGCGAGCTGAGCCAATAGCTCCCAGACTACAGCGGAACAGCAAGAAATCCACACAGGAAGAGGCAGGGCCTGGGCTTTGAAAGGCCCCATTGGCTAAAATGAAGAAGGGCATTGAGGAGGAGGAAAGGGATCTAGACTAGAAGGGTCCCGCTAAGAAACTGTCAGAGAATATCCTGCACATGGAGGGAAAGAAAGTACTGCAGGCCGGGGAAAGAACCGCAAGAGAGGGGCCAGAGGAATCTCGGAGGCTCCTTCAGGGCTGGGAAGTAGAGTGGAAGACTATTGTAACCAACATGGCGTCACATCCTGAGACAACCTTTGGTGAACACACCCTCAGGGTCCACTTTAAAATGCTCAGCAGAAAACTCCAAAATTATCTAAGTGATCCAGAATCATTTGACCGCTTCTCAAAGCAATGTCAACTCCACTTAAAGAAATTTAACACGACTCAGTAAGCAGCAGATGGCTGTCTAGTATCTAATAAAACTTACTAGGTGGGCAAAAAAAAATATGAAACTATGACTACAGCCAGAAGGAAAAAGTAATAGCGATGGATTCAAGAATGTAAAGGACGTTGGAGCCTAACACCATCTGCCTCAAACCCTCACTCACTCTCAGCCCACTTTCTTATGCAGCTCAGCCCAGGGAATGGTACCACCCATAGTGGACAGGGTCCTCCTGCACCAATTAAAAATCAATCCAATCCCCTATAGACATGCCCAAGGACCAATCCTATCTAGGCAATTTCTCAATTGAGGCTCCTCTCTTAGACAGCTCTACATTGTGTTGGGATAATAATTAAAGGGAACTGGGGCAATGTGTAATGGCAAACACATTCAAAAGCTATTTAATGGCATCAGTCGTCAGGGAACTAGAATTAAAGCTGCAGTGAGGTGATGTCATAAAGCTACTAGAGAAGCTAAAGCTGACGAGCTTGACTCCAAGTGTGGGCAAAGCTGCTGAGCCCCTGGGATGCTCTCACACAGTGTGGTGGGAATGAGAACTGACATGGGTACTTTTCTAATCCGTTTGACTAGATGTTAAGATGTTAAATGTGCATCTATGATACGCTCCAACCACCCCACCACTGGGTCTTTATTTGCCAATGAGAAAAAAAAAAATCATACCTGTCTGCCTAGAAACGCACATGAAAATATCTGAGTCCCATTATGTGTGTTAGCCAAGAACTACAGAAGGAGTCCATCAATTATGGAGGAGCTGAGCAAAACAGAACACATCCACGCACTGGAACACTATGCAGTAATAAAAATGTTACAAGCAACTGACATCCAGCGAGATGGAGTAACTACAAGGTGTCGTATCAGATTTCGAAAAAAGACAGAGAATGAACATCGTACAAATCCATCTATCTGAACTTTAGAGAAGACAAAAATGAAGTTACGGCGGTCAGACAAAGGTGCCGGGGAGGATTTGCCTGCAAAGAGACCGGGAGGGAAGATCTCGGGGTTAATGGAAATGTCTGAGCTGGGGCTGCAAGGGAGAGCGAACCTCATCGAACTGAATGCTCACGGTTGCATTTGATCACAACTGCTCTCCAGCAAAGCAGATTTGAAAAGCACATTCCTGACGATGGGGGAAACAGCTCGGTGGGGAAAGTGCTTGCTGTACAGGTGCGGTGACGGCAGTTCCAGTTCGAATCCCTAGCTCCCACAAATGCTCTTCCTGAGCATTCATGGCAAGTTGGCCCACCTGCAATCCCAGCATGGGAGGATGAGACAGGGATCCCCAGAGGAAACTGGCTGGTCAGAATAGCTGCATTGGCAAGCTCTGGGCTCAAATGAGAGACTCAGCTTCAATGGACAGTAATTGAGGAAAACTCGTGATATCAACGTTTGGCTTCTGCATGCATGCACACACATGTGAATATACACGCACACATGAATGCATGCATACACATAGAGAGAGAAAGAGAGACAGACAGAGACAGAGAGAGGCACAGACAGAGAGACAGACAGGGAGAGAGAGAGGGGCACACACAGAGAGACAGACAGAGACAGAGAGAAAGACAGAAAGACAGAGAGAGAGGGAGAGAGAGAGACAAAGAGAGAGAGAGAGAGAGAGAGAGAGAGAGAGAGAGAGAGAGAGAGAGAGAAAATAAAGGAAGTATGTACATAAAGTGCTATGTCCTGTGCACCTTGGATACCTGAACCCTGGCTGGAGCATCAAGAGATGAAGAGAGAGCAGCTGCAGAAACACACGTACAGAAAAGCTAGGGTTAGGTGGGCCCTGCACACTCGGCTTGACTGGCACCAAGGACTGCAACAAACAGGAACCTCAGTGAGTTTGTTCTGTGCAGCACAGAGGGAGGGGTGAGGCAGTCTTGGTTGGAGGTCTCCACAGGAGAGCAGCCTCGGGCTGTGAACATCCTGGAGGAGGATGTAGTTGCTAGCTTTGCACACACTGCCAATGAATTCCTGCCCAAGGCATTGCCAGCTCCAAGCCCCTCCCACATGGGGAAGACTTTGCCAGGTCCCCGTATGTCTGAGGTGCTGGCTCTTGACATGGCTGTGCCCACATCAGTGATATACACTCACCCGGGACATCATTCGCTCTTTACACGCTCGCACAAGGTTTTCACTGCCGCCAACACTGAAATGTCAGCCAACATGAGCTGAGACTCTGAACACATGAACAGAGTCTGAAGGAACTTTCTAGATGGAGCTGAGCAGAGGGACCTCAGCTTCTCTTCTGCTGTCAACTCGCTGGGTGACACTGGAGTGTCTCAAAGGTCTCCCATCCAAAAGCAGCTACATACTCAGAGGCTGTCACCACTCACGCCTGTGGTCCGGTCATGCCAGGAGGACAGGCACATCTCCCACTGAGATCACAGTAGCACCTCCCCTCCCCCTCCCCCAGGCCCTTCCCAGCTGTGTCTGCTATTCGATCAGTAGACCAAATTTCTACTATTTCCCATCAAGCCATTATATCATGAACCCACCAAGGGGTGAATCCAGCCACTGGCTCTGAGCCCTCAGTCATCAAATGCTTGACTCAAGCGACCTAAGAGAGGAGTCGCTCTTTAAACTTTATTTTTTAAGATGTCATTGTGCATATTCATTGTGCGTGGTTCTGTTATACATATGATGTATGTTGTATAGTCAGTGTATTCTTCCTATGCCCTCCCCTCCCCTGAGCTGCCCTTCCCCTCCGCATAGCCTCCCTTTCCCTGTCCTTAGCCTCTCCTCCCCTCCCCATAATCCCTGTTCTCCCCTTGAAGATACCATTTCTATTTTCACATCATATATGCACATACTTGATTTTATGCCTCGTATAAAATCAAGGAACACGAGTGAGTGAAAACATACAATATTTTGTCTTTCTGAAATTGGCTTAATGTAGTCAACATGATTATCTTCAGCTGCCTCCACGTTTCTGAAAATGGTATAAGTTTACTCCTCTTTTTGGATGAAAACAAAAACCCATTGTGTCTCTGTGCCTTTTTTTTTATCCATTCTTGTGTTGATGGACATGTGAGCTGGCTCTAGAACTTAGCTCTTGTGAACAACGCTCTCATAAACACCAACACGCAAGTATCTCTACAATGTGTTGGCTGTGGGTACTTTGGGAAAATCCCAAAACTGGGTTGGTAGAACTGGGTTATGTATGATAGATCTAGGTTTAATTTTTTAAGAGTTTTTATTTATTTATTTATTTATTTATTTATTTATTTATTTATTTTACCAACATAATATTTTTTTTACTGATTCCTTGGGAAATTTACATTACTTACCCCATCATATCCCAGTCCTTCCATGTCTGCCCCCAACCTTTGTGACCCCCTTGAAAAAAAACAAGGATTTAAATAAAAAAGTCCAGTGCGTGTTATTTACATACTCATGGGAGAATAGTCAAACTCTCAGTTGCCTGCCCTTAAATAGAACTGAGTAGAACCCTCCTGCAACCCTGCCAGAAGCCATCAATGTTGGAGAACTAACTTCATCATCCTAGTAGCACTTATGAAGACTTCTCTTCAATGGCTTCCTGTTTAGATTGCTACTTTTTTGAGGGGGTGGGGGTTGAGATGGGGGAAGGGTTGTCTCAGAAGCCTTCTATGTTTCTCTTTCTCAACTGTGCATATGTGGTCATCAATATCTTTGCATAAGTAGCTTCCTTGTTCTTTACGGTCAGCAGGAGCATGGATTTTGAGCTTCCATAGTTTCTGGTGACAGCACAGACCATAGAACATGGGCCCTGGTTGCAGTAGGACCAAGGACTAAGATACAGCCCACGGCAGCAGCATGGGTGTGGACATTACCATGGCCCTCGGTGGCAGCACAGGCCACACAGATCAGTATGGCCCTGGGCAGCAGCATGGCCCATGGACATCAACATGTCTTCAGGGGGCAACCCAGAGCACAGACATCCACATGGGCTGACATGGGCCATGAATATCTACATAGACCTGGATGGCAATAGAACCTCTGTACCAGACATGGCTCTTGGCAGCTTCACCATGGCCTTAGGTGGGTGTAGGCTGCTCACATCAGCTTGGTCCTCACCACCGTTGTGTCCAATCACCTCTCCAGTTCCACCTCTCTCACAGCGAATGTACTGTTCCATTTTTCTGTCTTTCCTGTCACTCCATCATGCGTTTCTTGGTCACAGAGGTGGCTGACACCCACGTTGTGAAACGTTGTTTTTTTTTTTTTTTAATTACGTGTATATGTGCTTATCTGAAATGGATGTATGCACGATTGCAGAGACCTTTGAGGCCAGAAGAGGGCACCAGAGACCGTGGATCTGGTGTTGTGAGTGGGTGCTAGGAACCAAAATCAGGTCCTGTGCAAGTGCTGCAAATGTTCTTATCTGCTGAGCTGTCTCTCCAGGCTTGTCACTGTCATTCTTGGTGGTCTTTAGTGAAGCACCCACTGTGTGTCAGTTAGGAAGGAACAGCCATATCCCTGGGTGACAGGCTCCCAGAAGACTCCTGAGAAGCAATGCCATGGTAGACAAGGGAAGGAGGGAGACGATGGGGAACGTGGGGTGATAGGCAGAGAATGGACTGTCTGTAGATCAGTAGTTTGAAGCAAGGATTATGAAGGCAGTGTGTGAATGTTTGCGGCTGGAGGAGTGACTTTTTTTTCTCTGTCTCTGTCCATGTTCACTTGGCCACACACACAAAGGTGGTGAAACATCTCGAAGGTGGAGACACAGGGGAGGACTGCTCACTTCATTATGGACAGGAAGCAGAAGAAGCAGGAAGGAAGAGATCAAGGCAAGCTACAATCCCAAGTGCCCCCACCCCACCCTGCGCCCCCTGACCTACCACCTCACTGAGTCCCTGTCTCCCACTTTTCAACATTTCCAGCAATACTATCATATCCTAAATCCATCTAAGGATTAATTAATTGATTAATTAGGTCTGAGCCCTCGGGATCTAATTGCTTCCCCAAAGGCCATCAGTTCTCAGTACAGGGGACTAAGGGACATTTTATACTCAATGGTTGTCTGTCTACTCCACTCAGGCAGACCTGAGGCTGTGCAAGGCTGATGGTCCCCTGGGAGCCCTGCTACACCCCGCAGTCCCCTGAGCCACTTATACAGCACTGATCACCAAAGCTGAATGAAACCCTCATGCAAATATGCATTAATCCAATGCAAGAAGTCATGGGGCCCCGAACAACGGCGTGCTGACGCAAAACTGGAAATATTTTTAACATCCTATTGATGGCCTTCCCCCACTGCTCCATGGCAAAATGAAACAGTAAAAGACATCGATTTTTCTCTGGCAGGCAAAGGGGGAGGAAGGCTGGGTCTTAAAATGAAATTATGGTTATTGTTCTCCTGGTAGCATTTCTTCTGTGCCACCATGACAGATGGCCCTTTAAGTGACAACAGATTTGTATTTCATTAGGACACTTTAGTCAAAAGATCAATGGTGCTTCTCGGAGTCTCTCACCATCCATGGGGGGGGGGGACGATGAGCAGGGCAAGGAGCCTGCAAAGATCTGGCTAAAATTAGGCAGCTGCTGACAGATGCTGGAACAACAATCACAGCTCATCGATCTCTGGAGTGATGGGCAAGCCGGGGGAGCTTTTCTGACCAGCTCTGTCTTCACGGGTAGGGTTCTCTCCAATGAAGTGGATCTGCGGGGGGAAATCCAGCTTTTTAAAGTGGGATTAATGTAAGACACAGTGGAGGGGTCACCTGGGTCTCAGCCTGGGCTTGGGTTGTCACTGTTGCTCTTGGCTGTCCTCAGTGAAGCACCTACTATGTGTCAGGTAAAGAAAAACACCCACATCCTTTGGGGACAGGCTTCCTTCCATTCAAGGTCCTGAGAGGCAAGTCCACATCAGCAGACAAGAGCAAGGAGTGGGAATGTGGAAATGTATACACTGCCCAGGCTTCCTGCAACTTGGCAGTTTGGAGCAGGGATTCGGGAGGCCATGGGGTATGAAGGATCAGTGCCATGTGTCTGTGTCTCCATTCTGCCATTTGTGAATGGAGAATGACATGGACTGTCATTGAACATGGGAGCTCTAAGCAATTAAAGAATACTTTAGAGATGAAGCAGTCAGGTTTTTTCTGGGCCCAAAGTGAGGCCCTGTTGCGTGTGCGTGTGTACGTGTGTGTGGCGTGCGCACATGTTTATGTGTGTTTGTGTGTTTGGGTGCGTATGTGTGTGCATGTGTGTGTTTGTGTATTGTGTGTGTTTGTGTGTGCATGTGTGTGCATGAGTGTACATGTGTGTGTGCATGAGTGTGAGTGTGTGTGTGTGTGTCTGTGTGTCTGTGTGTCTGTGTGTCTGTGTGTGTCTATGTCTGTGTGTGTAGCTTAAAGGACAGCCTCGAGTGTCTGTCTCACCTCCCATCTTCTTTGGGACAAAGTCTCTACCCCATCTTGTTGTACAAGCACTGAGATACAGACAACCATGCCTGGCTTTCCATGTGTTCTGGGGATTCGAACACAGGTCCTCACACTTGTCCTGTATGTACCTTACCAGCTGAGCCTTCTCCCCAGCTCTTCTGTGCTTTCTTAGTTAAGTGACTCAACCTCCCTGGTGATCCACCCAACAGAATTAATGCATGAAGGGGTGACATCATCCCAAGCACACAGTGCACAGCACAGCGTTCAGTCCAGCTGGAGAGCCATGGACAAGATTCTGACGTTCATCCCAGGAGCAGAGCCTGCCAGTCATCTTTGTCTGCAAAGCAAGAGAGATTGCTGGTGACTCAGAAAGTACTCAGGGAGGGAAGAAAAATAACTCACCGCCTTCCTGCCCAGCTTGGTAAACACCATTGATCTGAAGCAGGAGCCACTTTGGGACTGCAGACATATTGACAGATGGGGCCTTTCCAAGGGCTCAGTGCTGCATACACAAGTGGGACTGAGCCGAATGCCTGGTGGAGTTGAGATGAGAGGCACGCAAGGGCAGAGCAGGCATGAGATGAAGCTGCAGCCTGAACATGCTAAGCTAGACCCCAGGAGGGACATCAGCTACCCATGCCTAAGGGTTATCCTCATACTGAGTAGCATCCACAGAGGCATTTGTGGGGCTGGGCCTGGTCTGCACCAAATGGGAGCCTTCTCTGCAGTCAGTGCCCCTCAGTGACACAAAACACTGTACGGTCCACAGCTGTGGGAAGCCCCCCTACCCACTTTGTCTCAGACTACCTGCCCCAGTGCTCTATCCCTCCCTGAGTCCCTGCACGGGGTCATTTTAACCCACTCTCACTAACCCCATCTGTGGGGACCCTTATTCCCAAGATACTTATATCCTGAGGCTGACTGGGGAGGGGGGTGTGGTAAAGTAGGTGTCTGATCACCTGACTGACTATCTGTCTCTGTTCTAGGCTTTCTGTCAAATCTGCCGGAAGGAGACGAGACAGAAGACATGTTTAAAGATTCATTTCCCAACTCTGCTCATCAGTCTCTGTGGTGATGGACAGCTCAACCTTTGGGACTCTGGTCACAGCATCTTCTTGGCACCCCATTGTCCTGAGAGATGAGGGGATGGCAAGGGACAGAGTCCCTGCTGAAATCATGCTCTGTGCTGCAAAGGGAGGGTGGTCATCCCTGCTGTGAATGATCCGTGTGACTGTCAGTGGTGAGGTGTCCCTGAGTGCCTGGTCTGAAAAATGAAAACCATAACAGGAATTGAGTTCTAATAATTAAATGGGGGGCATCTATGGATGATTTGAGGCTATTCCCAGCACATCACACACACCACAGGACTGTGAACGGATATCTTGGCCACCTCCTGTGACATGGTCCAGAAAGGTTAAGGTCACGCAGCAAACCCATCTAGTTCACAGCAGACTTGATCCCCGGATCCAAGCAGTTTTTGTACTCAGCATCTTTAAATATGGATTTTATGTCTATCCCTCAAACTCTCAATTTACCTGCACTGGAAAGCAAAACTGCAGTGTAAGGGACCCCACCCAGACCCCCAATCTGGCTGAGCCCTTTCTTGGGTATGTCAGAGTCAAGGGGGGGGGGGAGCACTGAAGATGCACCTGTATTGGGAGCCATCTAACAAATCCTGGGCTCAAATGGCCGGCGAGCAAAGCTAAGGGCCCTGCCTCATTTCATTTTAGAGACCCAGAGAGTGTCACCCAGCAGAGAGGCCAGCTTGGCTGGGTCCCAGACACCTGCCATCCCCACCCTTACCCCCACCTCCACCCCCACCCTGTACCTTTGCCCTTCCTCCCTTCCCCCTTTCCTTTCCATCTCTCTCCCCTTTCATGCTGTGGTTTCTGTGTCTTCCTCCTTATCTAACTCTTGCTCTCCCCTCTTCCCTTTCCCTTCTTTCTCTCCTTCCTCTCCCTCCTCCTCCCTTCTCCCTCCTCCCTCTCCCTCCTCCCTCTCCCTCCTCCTCTCCCTCTTCCCTTTCCTTTTTCTCTCTTCCTTCTCCCTCCTCCTTCTCCTTTCTCCCTTTTCCTTCTCCCTCCTCCCTTTCCCTCCTCTCTCTTCCCTTCCCTCTCTCTCCTCTCTCTCTCTCCTTGCTCCTACTCTCTCTTCCCCTGCTCTGTCATCTCTCCCTCATTTTGTCCAGCTGAGTCTCCATCCCTCTTCTCTAACGCCCCTCCTCTGTCATTCTCTTCTTCCTTTCCCTCTTCTCTCCCTTCCCCACACCCCCTCCTCTCTGTCCCCTTTCCATTTTTCCCCTCTGGTAACCAAGCTCCTTGATAGTCTGCCAGGAAACCCCTCAAGGATTCTTGGTAAAACACTGGCTGCCACCAGGCTTGCTGCCAATACAAACAAAACCCTCTCCCTCTCTGCTCATTAGCCACCACCCCTGGCTATCTGGCTGGGTCTGTATCACTCTTTGTTTCCAAGGGGACTCATGGTACCTTATGGCATCCATCAGAGAGGCACCACAGCGTCTCTCTCCACAGTTCTATGCTTCCACACATGGTCTAAGTTACTTTTCCATTGCTGTGAAAAGACACCACGACCAAGGCAGCTCATAAAGGAAAACATTTAACTGGGGAACTTGCTTGTAGTCTCAGAAGGCGAGTCCACGACCATCCTGGTGGGGAGCATGGCAGCAGCCAGGTGGGCCTGATGGTCGAGCAGTAGCTGAGAGCTTGCCTCTAATCTGAAACATGGCAGCGGGGTGAAAGAGAGAGAGAGAGACTGGATCTGGAATGGGCTTTTGAAGTCTCAAGGCCCACCCCCAATGACACACCTCCTTCAACAAGGTCACGCCTCCTAATCCTTCCCAAACAGTTCCACAGACTAGGGAGCTATTCTCATTCAAACCAGCACACACATCATATCTGGGACCTACAGGAGCCTGAGGAAGGAGAGGGAAGTCATCGGGCCACAATACTCACTGCATAGCCTAGGATGACCTTAAACTCTCAATGCCCCTGCCTCATCTTCCTAAGTGTTAGGACTACAGGTGTGCACAATCCAGCCAATATACTTATTTTTTTAAGTGTGAAATTTAAAAACTTGTTTGTAAGTTGACATTTGTGGTTTGAATGAGAAGGTCCCCCATAGGCTCACGTATTTCAATGCTTTGTTTCTGGTGGATGATACTATTTTGTGAAGGATTAGAAGGTGTGGCCTCCCTGGGAGAGGTGTGTCACTGGCTTTGAGGTTTCAAATAACTCCTACAACTCCCAACATGTCTCTCTGCTTCCTTTTCACCAATCAAGATGTGAGATCTCAGCTGTTTCTGCCACCATGCTTTTGATTTGCCTTTTGATTTGCCATCATGGACTCTAACTCTCTGAAACCACAAACCCAATTAAAAATTTTGTTTCATGAGTTGCCTGAGCCATGGTGTCTTATCACAGCAAAAGAAAGTAACTAAGGCAGGCACCTTGAAAACAGTACATTTGGAGGAAGAAAGAAAGAAAGAAAGAAAGAAAGAAAGAAAGAAAGAAAGAAAGAAAGAAAGCCTATCACTCCATCAATAATCCTTATTTGTGCTTCCCTTCTCCAGGCTTGGAGAGCATTCATCTTTCATCACCAGCCTTGCCATGACATTCTGTATGATGGGGTCATGCTGTGAGGCGTCTGCGTCTTTGCTGAGGTGTTCTTTTGTGAGTGTTCTTTGCTGAGCTGGGCTGTCTTAGACCTGTCCACACCATGGTATCCCTCAGGAAACACTGCTTTGTGTACATTTCACTATGTGTGGACTGGGTTTCTGGTCACTGGACTGCATGCAGGTACTCCCTGCTTCCGTGCACCTGATGTCTTCCCAGGATGTGAGCCCTGTGGAGTCTCCGGATGGTGCACGGCAGGCTCCAAGCCCTATGGCCCCCATTCAAATTAAAACTCTATACCTGGCACTCAAGCCCCCCCCCCACTGTCCTGTATGCAGCCCAAGGAAAGAGGGAGCCATTACGTCCCTATCCCTTCTGTCTCCCACTACCTATGCACAAGTCCTTTCAGCGCAAGGGACACCCTGTCACACACGGTCTCTGTCCCCTTCACTGCTCACCCTGTCCCTGTGATCTGCCATGGAAGATGGTTTTTAGCATAAGCCTATTCCTCCAAGTGGATTCTGCACATCCAGAAATTCCTTCCTCCTCCTGTACACACAGTGAGTGTCTGATTATCACACCTCCTCAGCTGACCTGCCACCTGCTCAGAGGCTCCTGCCAGGCCCACCCTCCGCTCAGAGCTGGCCTCTGTTCACGATGGCCATTCAACCCTGTGATTAGGCAAGGACACAGCACCTGGCTTCTCACAGTACCAAGTTCTCAGTCCCCTGAACAGGGCCAGGCCCACAGCAGGTGCTCTCTAAACACCTGCTCTCTGGATTCAAAAACAAGAGATTCATATATACGATTCATACATTTGAAAAATGCTTAGTCAGCACCTGCTGTGAACCAGGCACCTGGCCAGATACTTGACTGCATGAGGGAACCCATTTCCCACACCCGTTATGATCCCATATGAGATCCCATACAGATGAGAAGTCAGGGGGTCTTAAGGACTGGAACTAGCCAGAGTCCTGTGGTCTGGTAATTCCTGTGGTCTGGCAATTCCTGTGGTCTCTTGAGTCCTGTGGTCTGGTAGATCCTGTGGTCTGGTATATCCTGTGGTCTGATAAGTCCTGTGTTCTGGTAAGTCCTGTGTTCTGGTAAGTCCTGTGTTCTGGTAAGTCCTGTGTTCTGGTAAGTCCTGTGTTCTGGTAAGTCCTGTGGTCTGGTAAGTCCTGTGGTGGTCAGACTCAGGTCTTCACTCACTTCAGTACTATAAAGTGTAAACCTACCCTCACCCCACCACAGAGCTTATTCAGCTATGTTAGACCTTTCTGCCTATGCACCTGCCTCTCCCATCAGATCTTGAGCCCCTGAGGTCAGACACCTCGGTGTGTACCCTCACATTATCCAGGTTCAGTGGCTAAGAACAACCTCCAAGGCCAATGAGTCAGAGCTGGTGCTGAATCCTGGCCTGTCAACAGATGGGTTCAGCCTGAGCTAGCTGCTGCCTGGTGCTCTGCAGGTTGGAAACGCACACTCTAAAGTCGGTGTTCTTGTGCCGGATGTGGGTGGAGGTCCTGCATGGTGTCTGGACACCTGTGCAGCTAGCTCCCTAGAGACCTCCTATGCTCACAAGATGCTCAGTGGCCTGCATGCATATGTGTGTGTGCGTGTGTGTGTGTGTGTGTGTGTGTGTGTGTGTGTGTGTGTGTGTGTGATGACCCAGCAAAGAGCTTGGGGTCATGCACATAGCATCACTAGCTCTGTAATGAGGAGCCTGGGGAACAACCTCTTAGAGTGTGACTTGGAGTCCCAAATCTCAAGGATTATGGATCACGAGTCCCCTCCAAAGACTCTCAGTTTCAGGAGAGATCTCTCGGTATCTCTTGTCAGTCCTCTGCATCAATAGTCACTGAGGCCCTTGGCACAGACTCATTCAGCTCCCAGTACATAGAAGCCAATTGATCAGGTGAGAAGCCCCCACCATTCATCCTGATCAATAACCACCTGCACAGGGCACAATGTACCCAGGCCCACAGTGATACATACATCAGCTCAGACAAAGCTTTCCTTTGCTATTAAAGGGGCCGGTGTTCAGGAATCATCTGTAGAGATGAATTCCTAACAGACCAAGTTTAGAATCCTGTTCTCCCCAAACCCTGTCTCTAGATAAAGCCAGGCTGGGTCAGTCTCGTATTCTCTCCAAGCCTCAGCCTCCATTCCTAAATGGGTGCCATTGGGCAGGATGGCCTGGGGTGGCCTTGAAGTAGCTTTTGTCCTCAGCAGGAGCCTCTAACATGCTGTACGGAGCTGGTTAGAGGAGGGCTCTCACTGGGCTGCCTGGAATAGGCTGGGGAATTGGGCTTGGTGATGACGGTCAGGGGATGCTGGCCCCTCCTACCAGAAGCCACATCCCTACAGCATGGGTGGGGCTCCCTCCACCTCTGCATCTGTAACTTCTGTGCCCTGCTTCTCACCCACCTCATCCTAAGCATCCAAACATCATTCACCCTAGGACTCTCCCTCCCCATGAGGCCCAGGGAGCTGGCTGGTATCAGCAGTCACTGATGCCAACCAGGCAGCCCAGTGGAAGCCCTCTCTGCTTCCTTTCCCCTGCCTCTTCAGCGGTGGTCACAGAAGCTATGTGCCAAATCTGAGTCGCCAAAGTCCCAACAGAAAAGCCACCTGACCGTGTGTGACCACACTTGGTCACCACAGCCTCCTTTAGGCTGTGGGAATCAGGACTGGGCATCCCTGGAAGGACACCCATGCAGAGGCACCCAGAAGCAGGGGCGACGGGCACAGAGAAGGGGGTGTGACAAGCTCACTGGTGCCCAGTGGCAGTCTGCCCTTGCCGTCAGTGCCTCTACTCCCACCCACCCCACCCCCACCTTCCCATTTGCCTAATTCTGTGTTCTGCTAGATGGAGTCACAAGGCTACACCTGCGGCACTCCAGATAGCGCCATCTACTCCTTCATGCTCCTCTCCTGTCGTTTTACTTGTAGAATGCCGTGAGGCATTGGGCGCCAAGCTGGACACAAGGGAGCATGCGCAAAGAGCCTGGGCCAAGAGGCACCAGCAGGCGACAGAGCCGGGAGTCAGCCAGAGATGCTGGAGTGCAGACACTGAGGTGGTGGCTGGAGGGGGCTGAGCTGAAGACTTCCTCCAGGAAGAGGGCACATGGGTCAATTCATCCACAGCTAGGTCTGAAGCTCAGTGGCGGAATAGTCACCTAGAGTGCTCAAGGCTCCTAGTTCCATCCTCAGCAAGACACACAATCATCATCATCACCATCATCATCATCTCCACCACCACCATCATCATCATCTCCACCATCTTCTTCATCGTCATCATTGTCATAGTCATCAACACGGAATCCGGTATGGCAGCTCACATCTATAACTCTAGTACCCAGGAGGCTGAGGCAGGAGGACTGCAAGTTCAAGACTACCCTGAGCTAGTTGTAGGATAGTAAGTCATAGGATAGCCTTAGCTACAGAAAGATACCCTGCTTTAAATGAATGAAAGAATCAATTTAAGTCAGCAGCCTCCCTGGGTGATAGTCAGCCTCCTGGCTCTGTCTCCACTCTTGTGAGCTGTGAGATTCTTGTTTACAGGGATTTGTCTGACCAGCTTAGTTTCTTCCAGGATCCTTCTCCCATCTGCGCCAGCCCTTGCTAGACCAGCCTCTCACGACAGTTACATTTCTTTCTGAACTCAGCCAGCATGAGCTGAAGTTTCTGTCATTTGCAGCTACACGGGCCAAACCTAGTCTGAAGTTGGGATTCAACTTCTCCAGCTCCAGGACTCATGTCCTCTGCCCAGCCTTGCAGCTGTGTCCTCTGCCTAAAGCCCAGCATGTCCCTTGTTGTCCCCTCTGCCCGGATGCCCTGCCTCATCTCCTAAACCCTCAGTCTCCCCAGACACCATCAATGCACTAATAACCACGAGCCCTAAAGGCCACATAAAGGACAGCAAAGGTCTTGAGGCCGAGAGGACCAGCCTCTGACCATCAGCTCTGCCCCACCCTGCTGAGGAGTACAGGTCGGTGTTAACTGAGTCCTCACCTCTGGAGACAGCCACCCCTCAGGCCTCTCTTATGGATGGAATTCAACTCACAAGAAAGGCCTGACACATAGCAGGTGCTTTATGGTTACTGATGGACGCGGTGAGCGCCTTGCCTTAGTGTATCTCCTCCAGCAGGGCAGGAGGAAGCTGGGAAAATCTCACCCAGCAGCCTCACTCTGGAAGCCGGAAATAGAAAAGATTCTCATTCTGAAGAGTAAATGTCACAGGGTTGGGGAAGATCCCGAGGCTCTGAAAATAAACAGAAGCATGAGGGAAGCGGGGGGGGGGGGGCAGAGATGGGGGCCAGTGTGAGGGCACAGAGAAGAGAGGGGAGTTGGGGACGGTGCCACGGAGCCTGAATGCTTCCTTGTAAATGCCCTACACTGAAAAAGGCTATAGGTCTCTGCAGATACTGAGCCAGCCTGCATGTGGACGGAAGGCTGTAGGCCACATCTCTCTGCAGAATTGCTATTGTTTTTCTGTGTGAAATATTTCCCCAAACTGAATAGATTTCCAGTGATTACAAACTGGTCTGTTTTGCCCAGACATACAAATGTCTGGCAGCCTGGGAACTCTTGTCCAGCCAGCTGGCCGGGGTCAGAGGCTTCTGTGTGCCGCAGCCAGCTTGTGTGTCTCACTGTGCCATGGACTCTCTCTCCCCACCAACCTCATCTCAGAGGTCCCTGCATGAGCTTCATAGACGTGACACTTGCTTATTTGCTGTGCTGGAACATGGCAACCATGACTCCTACTTCTGGAAGATTCCAGGTGACCCCTGGACCTCAGAGGATCTGCCTCTAAGATGTCTGTCCACCCGGAGAGTCTATGGTTATCTTTAGTCACCTCCTTAGAGAGCTCACCTGTCATACTGCCAGCCCCAAAGTGGTTTCCATGGGGGGGGGGAATTCACGGTTCAAGGACCAGGGCAGCCCTTCCCTTTCTACCTCACGGGAGCTGTGAGGTGGCACAGGCAGCTGGCACCCACCTGTGGAGCCTCTTTCCCAGTGTAAGGCATGAAGCAGGTGGCTCATCTTTCTTACAGACTGTGTATTGCCCAGCCTCTCTGCCTGGCGTGAACCTCATACAGCAAACACGTAAGACTGATGCCCTCTCTTGGCAGAGGAGAAGGCTGCCAAGTGGATTGGGCAGAGACAGGCCAGCAGCCCACATGTGAGACTGTTTTCACTGCGGTAAAATACACAGGATCAATAACCTTAAAGATTGAAAATTTTATTTTGGCTTTGGGGTTTCAATCCATGATCCCTGGACCCTGTCACCTTGGGGTCCGCATCAGGGTAATGATGCCTGGTTACACAAGGATGCCACACTTTATAGTGGCCAGGTAATAAAGAGACACAAGCAAGGACCTAGGTTACAATGTCTCCTTCAGGGACACCCGGCAGTGACTTCACTTCCTCCCAGTAGACCCAACGTCTTAAAGGTTCCCCATCTCTCAATAGCTCCATAGGCTGCCAACCAAGTCATCACCATATGAGCTTGTGTGGGGAACTGCAGACCCAGACAAGTGTCACTTGTGACCATGAGTCACTACCATAAAGTCACCATATATATATATATATATTTAATTGCTGTGTTGCAAGGGGCCACCAGGTTAGGGCTTGGTCTCTGTTTCCAAGATGGCAGCTGGAGTGCACACTCTATAAGGCCTCCTCACACGATGGGTCCTATCAAGTAGCTGGGTTTTTATTTTCATCTCTTTACAGTGTTTGGGCTCCTGTTTCACCAAGCTGTGATCTAACCTTTACTGTCTCCTTTCCCTTGTAGGTCGAGTTTGCTCTTCTAGCTGCCTAGACTGGAAGTTGAGGCCATTGGCTAAGACTGTGCTCATTTGCATATTCTGTACTCTGCATGCAAATAGCATCTGAGTTTTGATTTAGCGGTTGGTCCTAGGTTTGACTTGTTACTATCGTTGCTCTCCCTCCATTCAGAAAGTTTCCTAATTACTCCTTGATTCATGTTTTCTAGTTTACTTGTTTATAATGTATTGACTCAGTGTCCAACAGTTCACAATTCTGTCTCTATTTCTGCTTTGGAGTTCTGATTTATTTTATTATCAACAAGCAACATACATACATGTTTTAATGCTGGGATCCTTTTAAATTGCTGAGACTTGGTTTTATTTTATTCCAGCTTATTAAAAGTACCAGATGCCTGTGGATATAGTTTGTGCTGCGTTACAGGGTTGCATGGAATTCTATCAATGTCAATTAGAGTCAGTTGTTTAATGGTAGAATTCTCCATCCCTTTTTCTACTGTCTACCCATCCCATCAGGTACTGTGAGACGACATGGAAGTCACCTGTGACACACAATGTGTCTTAGGGTTTTACTGCTGTGAACAGACACCATGACCAAGACAACTCTTATAAAGGACATTTAATTGGGGCTGGCTTACAGGTTCAGAGGTTCAGTCTATTATCATCAAGGCAGGAGCATGGCAGAGTCCAGGCTGGCATGATGCAGGAGGAGCTGACAGTTCTACATCTTGTTCTGAAGACAAGCAGAAAAAGACTGGCAGAGCCATCTCCCACGCTGCCGTCTTGTGGGTGGCAGGGCCGGTGTCTCTGGCTGCCTGAGCTGGAGGCTTGAGCCGGCCACCTGAGCTGCAGCAGCAGCAAGAACAGGCCACTGCTCATGACCTCAGGTCTAGCCTAGATGGGAACATGGCGGCTCCAAAACTAAAAGCCAGATTGGGTGCGCTGATTTTAAATATCTCCCATAACAGGGAGGATCTGTTTATTTCTCTTTGCAGTTCTCTCAAGCTTTGCTCTCCCATTTTGAGTGTCTCCTTTGAGATGTTCTGTTGACAAGAGAACAGCTCTGTCACTAGAAAGGTCTCATTCAATCCCTGGGAGTAGAATTCTTTGGCCAGAAATTCACTCTGATAGGAAGATAGCCATTCCTGCTATGTGTGAATCATTCTAAACACTTTGCCTATTTGAGTCCTAATAATTAAGGGTGAGGGAGGTGTCCCTATAATTATTTTACAGATATATTTTCCCAAGCCCTGGGATCCCTGTATTCTTACATTGTTCACATTGAACAAGATTATAGACATAATTAGATTTTACATATAACTTCTTATTAGCCACTTTTATGATATATACATATAAAAAAAATCCCCGATAGAACAACTTGAATAAAGAAAGCTTCATTTTGGCTCATGACTCCCAAGGAGTCTCTGTCCTGGTCATCTGGTTCCAAGTGCTTGAGCAGGCCATCAGGGGGATAGGACTTGTTGCAGCAGTGGTTTCCACCTGCAGGTCTTGACCCATTTTGCTGTTAAATGAACCTTTCGCAGGGGTCACACTAAGACCGTCAGATATTTACATTATGATTCATAACAGTAGCAAAATTACAGCTCTGAAAGGGCAACAAGAATACTTTTATGGTTGGAGGTCACCACAACATGAGAAGCTGTATTAAAGGTCTTAGCATCAGGAAGGTTGAGAACCACTGGGCTTCTCACCTCATGCTGCAAAGAAGCAGAAAGAGGGAACACAGGAAAGAGTCAAGGCTAGTGGCTCCCAGGTCACCCCTAATGACCTTCTTCCTCCAGCTTGGCTGCATCTCCTCATTTCAAAATCTCCCCCAAAAGCATCAGCCACCTCTGAGACTGAGAATTAACTCAGGAGCCTGGGGGCAGGGGGAGTCCATATTCATCCTGGTTAACTTTTTTGTCAAGTTGACACACAAGGTAGAGTCATTTTGGAAGAGGAAAGAAGCTGAGAAAATGCCCCCTCCTGATTGGCCTGTAGGCAAGCCTTGGGTACATTTTCTTGATAGATGATTGATGTAGGAGGCCCCAGTTCACTGTGGGTGGCACCACAGCTGGACAGGTGGTCCTGGGTCCTAGAATCAAGCAGCCTAAGCAAGCCAGGAAGAGCAAGCCTGTCATCAACGCTCCCCCACTGCTTCTGTCTCAGTTCCTGCCTTGAGTTCCAGTCCTTTGATGATGGACCGTGTTGCTTTAGGTTATAGTGTCAGTCACAATGACAGAAACTTAACTGAGGTAAGGATCAACTGTGGCAGCCTCGCTCCTTCCTTTCCTGTGTCACATTTGCCGATCCTCCTTTTCCTGCCTTCGGTTTGAGTAACTTTTATTCCCATCCTATTTTGTCTTTCTTTTCACTTTTGACCTGCTCTTTGTATAGGTGCCTTAATGGTTGCCTAGGGGCTTATATTACATGTGCTTACATGACCAACATATGCCCTCATGTGCCTCTCACCATTTCACATAGAAGAACTCCTTGGCGTGTTTCTTTAGTCTCTTCTCTCTGAGCATTTCCGGCTTCTGCCCGTTTTACTTCTGCATAAGGTCGGCCCCACACTCTGCTGTTATCAGACTTCGGACAGTCAATAGCCTTTTAAAGATATTTAACTCATCAGAGGAACTGTGGGGTATTAATGTGTCTAATTACCATTTCCAGTGCTCTATGTTCTGTGGTGAGATTCAAATTTGCATGCATCTCTCTTCTGCATGAAAGACGGCAGCGTTTCTTGCAGAGCGAGGTCTGCTCGTTTTTAATTCTTTCAGGACAGAAACGATTTGAAGAGAATAGCCAAGCATTTACCAATTTTGATTAAAAACCAAACCTAAACAAAACAAAACAGGTCTAAGAAGTTTCATAAACCACCAGCACACTCACACAGAGGGTGGGGGGGTTGAGGGGGGAATCACGTAGTGACACGGGAACAGAGGTGCTCAAAGCCAGTGATAAAGAGAAAGGCTTTGGAGACAAGGAGGGGAAAAGAGAAGTCACATACAGAGGGACAGGCATAAAGGTGACAGTAGACTTAGTCTTTGAAAACGAAAGACGATAAAGGTGTTTCTAGGAGCACACACATCTGAACTACATTCCTCAGGGCTTGCACTTGGGATCTTGTTTTCCAAGACCCACAAAGTCCTCTCTGCTGTGCCCAGAAGGTTTGGGGACATTTAGAGAGGTTTCATTAAATATTTTTGTTTCACATATATTTGTCTAGTCTTGCTGTTTTCTAGTATAAGGATGCATCTTGATTTCATCTTGGCCCAAAGCAAAAGTCATCACACCTGTGGATGTGTCCCATGGCTGTCTCAGGGGCTGAAGAACACATTCCTGCTTCTGCTTCTTGATGTACCCTCAGCACCCAGCATAGAACTGGGCACAGAGTGGGATCCAATGAGTAAATTCTCCAAACTTCCCCAGCTCTATTAGAAGATCCAGAAAGCACTTTTACTAAAAAGACTAATTTTATTTTTCGTGTGTGTGTGTGTGTGTGTGTGTGTGTGTGTGTGTGTGTGTGTGTGTGCAAATGAGTGCAGGTGTGTACAGGGGCCAGAAGAGGGCGCCAGATCCCCCGGGTCTAGAGTTACTTGACATGGATTCCAGAAACCAAACTCTACAGGAGCAGCAAATGCTCTTAATGACTGAGAAATCCCTTCAGCCTCAAGAAAGCATGTTTAACTGCAGATAAAAAAAAGAATCAAATACTAGAGACAAGACCAGAAAAGTCACCCAAGGAGGAGAGCCAAGAAAGTCGGGGAAAATAGACAAAAACAAAGTACACTCATGTAACAAGTCAATTGTACTTCAGTCACCCCAAAATACTTTTCTTACCTATGCATCCAGCTGTGGCCATCACGCCAGACCCCACATGGTCTGCTCCCCACAAGTTATCTACTTCATTTTTTAGTTGGAAAGCCTCACATTTAAGCTGCAGAGAATAAAAACTACATTTCCCAGCATCCCCTGCAGCAAAGTGCAACAGATAACAAATGTCTACCAACGACAGATAGGTCATCAAGTGTGTGGTTCCCAGGCTGTATCCTCTGCTTCTTCCTACTGGAAGGAAAATGAACAGGGCATGGGGCTGTGTTTGACAAAGGTAACAAGGCTTCCAAATGAGGGCAATGAAAACATTGTATCCCCAACACTGTAGACTCACCCTGGAAGGCCCTGGAGACTAATGACAGAGCTGTGGTGTGACAGAGTGACAGAGCTCAACCTCTCATAGCTGTTATTGTGCTGAGTCGTGACTTTCCATAGCACCCAGGTGCAGCACTCGTCTGTGTCTTACAGAAGCTACCGTTGCTCAGAAAAGCCTATTGATTCTGATGTGCAGCTTGGACCCAGCATATCGAGGCATCGATAAATGCAGTCCAAGGAGCTCCCTGGGAGCTGAAAAGTTACTTCAGTGGATAAATGCTTGTTCACAAGCATGATGTCTTGGACAAGAGTGAAGGCTGGAGGGATTGTTCAGTGGGTATGAGTACTTGCCGTGTAACCATGAGGACCTGAGTTCAAATGCCAGCACTCATATGAAAAGCCAGGCATGGTTACCCCCATGGCTATAGCCCTAGCACTGGATGGGCAAAGGGGAAGTGTGAGGAAGACACTGGGGCTTACAGCAGCTACCAACCTACCTCCAGGTTAGGTGAAAGGCCTTGTCTTAAAAGACAGAGTTACAGAGCAGAATACCTGACATCCTCCTTCGGTCTCCACGCACAAACAGGCAAGTGAACCCACCCACCCAAACACACATGCACCCATATACCACTCATAAGCATGGTACTATGGGCCTGTAACCAAGCACTAAGAGGCTGGGTCCTGGGACTCAATCTAGCCAATCAGAGAGACTTCCTGTATCAAAACAATAATGTGAAGAGCAAAAGAGGAAGTCATCCAGTGTCAGCCTCTGGCTTCCACATGAGCACATGTGAGCACATGAGAGCATCTACACACATACACATACATACATGCACACACATACACAATGACACTCTCAAACACACACACTTGTACTCACTCACACATACACACATACATGTGTATGTACGTATACATACACACACTCATACATGTGTACATATACACACATACACTCACACATTCAAACACATGTGTGCATATACATAAATACAAAATCACACTCACACATGTGTATTTTACAAACACACACATGTGTACATATACATACACACACTGGGCAGGGAGGGAGAGAGAAGAAAAAGATCCCTTTGAATCTGTAGTTTTGTTGACTGCAACAGAACACATGATGAGAGAAGATGCTGAGGCTGGACAGAGAGGTGACCACACTGGCTGCTACCCCTGTCCCTTCCTATCTCTCCAGGAAGACCATGCTCAGCCCCAGCCCCAGCCCCAGCCCCGGCCCCGGCCCCAAACCCGGACCCAGACCTAGACCCAGACCCAGCCTTTCCTCCTGCGCTGAGTTGGGCACAGCCTGTCCACAAAGCAAGAGAACAGAGAAGAAAAACAAAAAAAAAAAAGAGTCGTGTCACTGATGGAAGCGACAGTTATGAATAGTCGGCTATCCAGCCACCCACCCATCACACCACGAAAGAGCCTTCTGGGCAGCTGGGCTCAGGGACCAAGTCCCTCATATTGCAGAGCAAGCTCTGGCTTCACCATCCGGTCTTAGTGGAGCCATCAAATAAATCCAACATTTAGATAAGAGGGGTCTGCAGAGGACACTTCCCTGAAATGCAATGGTAATAAAAGAGAAAAATGGACTGGCTAGCTCAGATAACCGCCGCTGGAGCAGTAATTACGCTACTTCTGGTCCCGAGCCAGGACGCTGGTGGTGGAGTACCTGCCCAGGTGATCCATCAGCCCCAGATTTATGGACTTCTCAAGAGGCGCCCTCACATCCCTCCCCTACGGTTACTGGAGACACTTTTATTTAGATTTTGTCAAGGTTATTGATGATCTCTCTCGGCCATGTCTGGAGTGGGGGAGGTGAGACCACTCTGGGTGATGTGATCCAATATAGATCTGCTGGTAACGATCCGGAAAAGGATGGCCTGCTCAAGCAGGCCAATTTGTTCCAATTTCCTCCGCAAACCTTTGCGTCTCTGATGCTACCCACAGTCAAGGTGAGCAGGGAGCCCGCAGCCCTCACTCGGAGGGAAGCAGGCTGCATGCTCAAAGGACAGTTGTGTGCCTCAGTTATCTCTTGGATAGAATGAGCACAAAGCCTGCAGAAAGGGTCCCTGTATGCCCAAGGGACCCTGCCCCTGCTACAGTCATTGACCCCGCAGGAACAGATGACACTGTGCGTGGGGGTGGGTGGGGGTAGGTGGGCAGTGGGGGTGTTCCTAGATCTTCCAATGCATTGTCCTGCTCTCAGGTGAGGGGAGGCATGTTCTGACTTCAGTGATAAGTTAGCCCAGCTATGGAGAGGGGGGGTCACTAAGAAAAGGCGTGAGGACCCATGATGGCCAAGAGCAGCAGCCACAGTCAAACAGCCACCATGGTGATGCTGCAGCCTGGCTGATCCTTACAGGACAGGCTCAGCATCAGCACCACGGGGTTTGTATTTATATTGCCCGGTTTCATCTGCCACAGCCCCACCAAGGGGCTGGTCCTTTAGTTGTTTTTAAACTGCTTTCTGTTTTTGTTGTGTCATGGGAAATATACCCCCTTTTAAACAGTTTTCTTTAAAAAAAAAAAAACTCATTTTGCTTATAAAGAATAAGATAAAAAAAAAAAATCAGACATGACTGCAGTCCTGCCTTGGTGGCTTGCATTAGCCTCCTGCTCTCAATAGTGATGTGGGCCACTGGTAACCAGGGATCTGCTGGAGAACTGAGCTGCAAGACAGCTTGGGACATGTAGAACTTGAAAGGACACCTCAATCCTGCCTTTTCTGAGTGTCCCTGTCACAAGCTGCCACCCACAAATTTTATCTTTTTTTGTTTGTTTGTTTGTTTGTTTGTTTTGTTTTGTTTTGTTTTTCGAGACAGGGTTTCTCTGTGTAGTCCTGGCTGTCCTGGAACTCACTCTGTAGACCAGGCTAACCTCGAACTCATAAATCCTCCTGCCTCTGCCTCCCAAGTGCTGGGATTAAAGGTGTGCGCCACCACCGCCCAGCATTTTATCAGTTTCAAAGTCCATCCGTATCCCTTTGTGGGACCTCAATGCGGGTTCTTCATGGTGGTGAAGACAGGAAAATCAGGGTTTCCATCACCCCTTCGCCATCATCCTCAGTCCCATCTGAGTGTGGAGGAGCCCTGGCTGCCTCTACCATCTAGATATGAGAAATGCCTCTTCTCATCTGAGCTCTTGGCTGGATTGACAGTCAGTGCAGACCTAACAGCAGCAGCAATTGAAAATTTTCCTAGAGAGTGGATGAGCCAGTTCCCCTCTGAACACAGGTCATCTGTATCCCCTCGCACCACTGTGCCTAGACTGTTGCCCCACACAGCCCTGGACAGACCCAGAATGGAAACTGATCAGGGCGATATGGGGGTACACAGGGTGGTTATTTGTTATAAAAGAAATGCCAGGGGGTGGAGATGTGGCTCAATTGGAGGAGTGCTCAGTTAGCAATCATGAAGCCGAAGTTTGGTCCTCAGTACCACGTAAACCAGGAGGAATAGCAGATGACTATAATCCTAACAACACTCAGGAGCCGGAGGCAAGAGGGTCAGGTTCCAGGTTAATCTCAGACACTTGGGGAGTTTGAGTCCAGCTGAAGCCGTATGAGACTAAGGAGAACGTTCTGTGGAACTGAGCGTCACTGGGCCATGCAGAGCTTGACAGGTCTCTTGTGCGACCACGAGCTCTCTCCAGGTGTCACTGAAACTTGCTGTCACAAGCTGCCTGCCGCAAAGCTGCATGGGTTTCAAAGCTTGTCTACATCTCCCTGTGGAGTTCATTTGTGGGCTCTCCAGAGTGGTCTTCCTAGTCCAGAGACAATAGGTCTTCAGGAAGCCTGTGGAAAAACCTTCTGGAAGACACAGTGTCTCTTCCTACTGAAAAACCTTCCTCTAGAGGCTGGGTCTCGAGCACGCTCATGAGGTATTCACTTGTCCCTCACAAAGGTCACACATGACACCTGGGGACACAGATGCCTGGAGAAGCAGTTGTAACCACACCAAAGGGGACACACAGACCCAAGGCGCCCTGGTGCCCGTTAGCCTCTGTTTCCCAACCCCCTCGCTGGCAGTCTCTGGAGGTTCCAGATGCCCCCAGCTCAGCCTCAGAAAGGACTTTGGGCCAGTTTCTAGAGTTTCTAGAAATCATCGTACGTAGAGAACTCCAAGACAAAGACAAGTGCCCAAGCGTGTCTCTGCCCGCCTGTTTGGTGGGAGGTAAGGACTCCTATGCCCTCATCCTGAAGGGAGAGAGAGCTGACATTTTTTTTGCAGGTATCAGAACTGACACAAGGCACTGAGTCTTGGGAAGACTTTTGTGGCCTCTTCAACGGAGCTGTGTCTGCAAGATGGGGACCTATGGGATGTATTGTTGGGGTGCTGGGCTGTGTTCCTCTGGCATCTTCAGGGAAGAATTTGTAGCTATTGATAGATATTATCTAATCACAGCTTTCTTGTCTCCTGCCAACATCAATAAACACTTCTTATTTTTTAATTATTTCTTTAATTTTGAGATTATAATGGAATCACATAATTTTTCTCTATCACTTCTTATTTTAAAGGAACACAAACACACACACACATACACACACACACGAGAGAGAGAGAGAGAGAGAGAGAGAGAGAGAGAGAGAGAGAGAGTCCAATATCAGTCCTGAAGGCAGAAAATTCTAGAAAGGACCTACTTTCTCTGTGCGGGCCTGTCACCTTTCTTTGGGAGTGTGCCAAGGTTCAGGGTCCTGCAGAAACTCAGTACAAAGTCGGTCTGCTCTCCCTCTGTCACCATGTGCATCATGACAGTGACTCCCCCTCCCCCATCTGCTCTGTGCCAGGAGCTGAGTCAGGTGTTCTTGGCAAGCACAAGTGAAAGGAATGAATTGATGAATTATCTGCAGTCTTCAGAGTCCCTGTGACAGTGAGGCAGGATGTGTGAGGAGAGGCAGGTGTGGGGGTGGGGGTGGGGGCCAAGCTGGAACTCTGGACTCCAGGGGAGAAGACATTATCAACCCTGCTGGGGAGAAGACAAAGTGAACAAGACTGGAAGATGTTGAGAAGGACTCAGTAAAGCAAAAGAGCAAAGCCCTGGGTGCAAAATCCCTATCAGGCAGAACAGACCAAAGAGGAGCCAGGCGCCAGAATGGCTGGAGCAGAGGGAGCAGGGGTTGCCTGGGTATTAGGACAGAGCTTTGCTTGTGGGACACCCTGGATTTCTCTAAGGCTGCTGCTGCTGCTCTGTGAGAAGCTATTCCTGGAAGAAGTGGGAGGGGGCAGGGAGGGCATTTGGAAGCTTCTATGAGAACCCAAGAAAGAGAGGCAGGACTGGTGGATGGTCAGGAAGTCAGCCAAGGGGAGACCAGAAATGGTGAACAGGCAGGCAGCCAGGGAGCTCAGAGACCAGGCTGAGAACAACAGTGTTAGTCACCATTCTTACATTGTAACAGAAGCCCTGACAGACACAACTTAAGAGAGAAGGGTTTCACAGTGGGGAAGGGAGGCACAGTGGAGGGCTCCGTCCTTGGAAGAAAGCTCACCTGGTGACAGATCTTCACTTGACACAGACCAGGAATTATAGAACAACTGCTAAGAGCAAAAATCAACATAGCTTCTCGAAGCTTCACTCCAGCAATGGACACCTGCCAGAGAAGTGGAAACTTCGGGATTCTTTGGAAAGCCAGTTGGATGGTGTTTTGCTGGGGCAAACACGTGAAGGAACATTAAAGTGAACACAGGTGTGAAAGGCTGAGGCAGACTTATGAAGGAATGTTTCACTGAAGCAGACACAGGAGAGAGGATGCTCTGCTAAAGCAAGCACGTGGAAGGACACGTGATGGAGGATGCTTTGCTAACAACCAGCATGTATCACATTCACTTTACATTGCTAAGCTGAGCTGCATTGGTCAGGACTCCACAGAGAGAAACGCACCAAAAACTTCTGGTGATACACTGCAGTGTCTTGCCATTTTCGAGGACTCAGGCTGATTGGATCCATGTGCTGAGACAAGGCACGTGGAGGACATGTGATGCTTAGAGGGTATAAATAGGACTCCACGGAGTGATGGACACAGAGCCTGGCTTGCTTATAGAGCTGGCTGTGCGATGTTTATGGCTCTCACGTCTTCGCTGATCTTCGCTTCCCTGAGAGAAGTACTGCTGGGAACTTCTCCTGGTGTCTCTCCAGGTCCCTCCTGCTGACTCGAGCTGAGCCTGAAGCTGAGGCCTGGCTGTCTCTTAGAGGTCATGTCCTGTCACTGCTGTTGCTAACCCGGCTCTTACGAACTGGACTGATGGTGTATCCTTGAGGTGTTTGTGAGTGGATTGAGCTGCCGCTGCTTGCTAACCTGTGAACTGAACTGCGGATTTCCAGACAACACAGATGGGAGTTGCTCCAAAGAACCTTTCTAAACAGGTCCACTCCCCCTGTATCCTTTCTTTCCCACTTCCTCTGGTGGGTGGTGGGTTACAAGGTTAAAGCATTTAAGAACCATCATTGAAAAAGTGTTTTGAAAAAAAATTAAAGTTACACACCAGTCCGGCCCTACTTCCCCATAGGAGCCACAGCTTTCCGGAATGACCACAGAGGAAGTGTTTGCACACATGAGTTAAGGGGCCTGTGTTGTTCCACACTCAAACCATAACTTAAGACACCAGGCTGAAAGCCCACAGCTCAGGGGGCTGCTGACAGTCAACAATCCACCACAGTGCTGGGTGAAGGCGTGAAATCTGGGCTGAAAGAGGGGGAACATACTGTATTGAGACAAAGGTGACAGGAAAAGGATTATTTCACTTTTCTCTGTGTTCCATGCTGGCTTGCGGAGATTGGAGAGTAACACTGCAGTGACCCTCAGAAGGGTGTGGCCTGTGGAGAGGTGAGATTGACAGTGTGGGGGGTGGGGGACATGGCAGTATCCACAGGCAGCGCAGAGGTGAACCACAGCACAAGACAGTCTCCATTTCGTGAAGGGTCCCTCTCCAGGTCCCTCCTCCAAGGTATTTATCTGCATACCTGCAGAATGATTGAAAATGCCATCGAAGAAGCAGCAGGCCATTCGTGCATTTATCAAACGTTTTCATCCTGAACGTGTGATGTACAGCCTTCTGAGCCCGTGCATAGGGGCTCGGCTTGTTATCTTTTGATGGCTGCTAGAGAGAGAGGACATCGGTTGTGTTATCCGTCTACTCCTTGATACCAGGTGATCTTGTTTCTGCTGTTACATCTTGGTGGCAGAGAGGATCGTTGCACACATAGCTCAACCTAGGCTGAGGGAAGGACCCATGCTTTTTAATTATGCTGGGCATTGTCCTCCACTCAGGTGACAGGAATGAATGTCCCACTGCCAGGGTACAAGAAACCCTTGGGCTTAGGGATTTTTTTTTTTTTTTTTGGTTTGGACTTTTGATAACAGGTTGTTGTGTTTTGCTTTAAAAGTGATTTCAGAAACGTACCTGATGGGCGGGCCCCTCCTCCTCACCCTGCACAGATGTGCTGGCAGCTGGAAAGAATGAGGCTTAATCCAGGAAGGAAGGAGGTAGGCCAAAGGGGAAGGAGGATGGATTCATCATAACAGGTATTAGGTGCCAGCAGCTGCTGGGCAAACCTCTCTTTGTAAGGACCTGGGCTTAGCCTGTCACTGCCTGGGGTCACAGAATAACTTGCCCTAAGGGTGGTGCCAACTAAAGAGGATGCCAAGGCGAGATTACAGGTGTCCTGGCGGGGTGCAGACTCCTCAATGATGGCCATCTTCTTTGTTGGCACAGCCTCTATTCCATTGGGAACAAAAAAATGGTAATCATGTGACATGCTTTTCCAGCCAATAGCAGCACGGGATACTTGCATGGGGTAGTTTGGGGAATGTTCCCACCAAGGTCTGCAACCAGCTGGACTCTGTTGGTTTTGAAATGGAGCACTAGACCCTGCAGCACAAAATCCAAGTCAAGACTTCAGGGCAGTCCCCACATGTCAAAGATACAAAAGGGAAACTGAGGCCCCTACTGGCTCCAGTGGCATCTTGGAGCTGCAAGGACTTTGTCATATGAAATGCAGGTGACAGACGGGCCCCTCCTCTCCACACTGCATACATGTACTAAGGAGAATGCCATTGCTTAGTGTCCAGGTGGCAGCGGAGGAGGGGATCCTGGGACACCACGCTGGACCCCAGGAAACCTGGCCCGTACCCTTTTCACCACTGAATAGTACGGCCCAGGTGGTTGGGACTCTGAGCCTCCTTCTCTATCCTAAGGGACAACAGTCTTGGTATCACCATTTTTGTTGGAATAAAATCACGATTCTAAACTTTTGAAAGCCACTGTGCTGGGCCCTGGGCTAGGTCACTTGTCCTAGCCTCTGACAGGTCACTGTAACCTTGGAGAGCCACAGCTACTCTCGGACTTCCTAGCATCTGACAGTTAAATAGGAGAACGACATTACCTTGCACACAGGATGGCACTGATCAAGGGAGGGGTCATAGCTGTGTGAGCACCAGGCTTCAGGATGTTCATGGTCCTCACCAGGGCCACACGATGGCTGCTCGGCACTCTGTAGCCAGCATGACCTGTGGTGAGGAGTTTAGCCTAGTGGTCAGTGGTCCTCCCACCTGGCTGGGTCTGCTTCAGAAGGTCTCTCCCGAGCCTCAATCTTCTCTGTAAAAATGCAAGGGTTTCTCAGGCCACTGGGAAGGCCCCTGGCTCTCAGACTCCAGGAGTTTGCTTGGTTGCCTTTGGAGAGCCATGTGTGAGGGGGAGGCTGGACTCAAAATCAAGTGCATGGAATGACAAGAACCACAGGCTCCTCAGAAAGTGGTCCCTAGCTGCGTCTAGATGAATACACTGAGACACCGTCTGCCTGAGGAAAAAGTTGCCAGGGAGGTCGTGAGAGATCCATTACCCACCAGCACAGAACAAGGTAGACTATGACCCTCCCTGCAGGCTTACACTACGAGGTTTGTTTGTGAGCAAGGCTGCCTGGTTTAGTTCAGCATCATCTACAACGGCTCTGAGCAGATGGACAGGTATTGGGATGTGCTCTCATTGGGAAGACCCTGGCCTCCTGCTAACGAGCCCTGTGATTCTGATTTAAAGTGAGTTTTGAGCAGTTTTTACCATACCCGACCCTCGCCTGTTTGGGCTTCTATTTGCATGGCTCTCATTCCCAGTCTTTCACTTTCAATAAAGACCTGTCTCTGCATGGAAAGAGAGCCTCCTGGAGACAGTTCGCTCATGGCTTCTAATCTATCCCGACAATCTTATGTTTTGACTGGACAGCTGCATCCATTTTCATTTAAACTAATTATTGGTAAAGAGGTCCCGTCATGTTGCCATTTCTTTTCTGTTGTCCTTAGACAACCGTCTATTTTAATTGGGAGTTGTTTCTGTTGATCTCTTTCTTTGTTTTTTTTTGGGGGGGGAAGGGGTGGGGTGAGGGGTCAGGGAGACATTTGAATTCTCTTCTTGCCACCTTCATGTAAATTCCAGGGACCATTTCCTTGGGAGGACCTCGGAGATTGAATTTAGCATCCTAAATCGATGCAATCCTGGTTTGAATTTCTACCTCTCCCACTTAACTTCCACAACACGCAGAATTCTGTGCCTACACAGCTCTGTCTCTGGCCCTGTAGTGGTTTGAATAGGTTTGCCCCCACCTCCAGACTCATGTGTTTGGATGCTTGGCCCATAGAATGGGGCACTATTAGGAGATGTGGCCTTGTTGAAGTAGGTTTGACCTTGTTGGAGGAAGTGTGTCACCACGGGAGTGGGCTTTGAGGTCTCCAGTGCTCAAGCTCCACCCAGTGTGGCACACGGTCTCTTTCTGTTGCCTCGGGTCAAGATATAAAACTGAGTCTTTCTGCAGCACCAAGCCTGTGTGCACGCTGCCAGGCTTCCTGCCATGACGATAATGGACTGAACCTCTGAACCTGTAAGCCAGCCCCAGTTAAATGCTTTCCTTTTTGAGTTGTTATTGTCATGGTGTCTCTTCACAGCAATAAACCCCTGACTAAGGCACGCCCCCTTTCAGTGATGTCATCAACTTACTTCTTTCTATGTTGCGTGTCCAGAGACATGGACTAAAGCTGCTACTAGGCTGATCTCTCAAATTATGTAGAAAACAGAAAGTGGAATTAAAAGGCTTGGTTGGTAAAGTATTGGCCTAGCAAGCACAGAGCCAAAAAGCCCTGAGTTCAATCCCCCAGTGCCACGTAAAGCTGGGTGTAGTGGTACAAGCTTGTAATCCCAACACTGGAGAGGTAGCAGTGGGAGGTTCAGAAGCTCAACCTCATCCTTGGCTACATAGCAAGTTCAAAGCCAACATCCAATACTTGGGACACCCCCACACACACACACACCCACACACACTCATACGCTGGATAATTCTAATTTTTAGGATTGTCCAAACTACTATCTAGTGTCTTCTTATTTTATTTTAAATGTATAGAACAAATCATTTTAAAGTCCACTTATTTTATGTGTATGAGTGTTTGCCTGATTGTGTATATGTGCACCATATACATGCCTGGCAACTGAGGGGTTCAGAGCTCCTGTAACTAGAGTTGCAGGTGGTCGTGAGCTACTATGTAGGGCCTGGGAACCAAGCCTGAATCCTCTGGGAGAGCGGCAAGTGCTCTTAACCACTGAGCTGTCTCTGTAGTCCCTTTGTGTCTTATGTTACTATGAAGGATCCCATTTCTTACAGAACAGGTACTATAGCAACAAGCTCCCTGTTGGTAACTTTCCTATTGCTGTGATAAACATCCTGAAAAGGACGGGTTGGAGGAGGAAGTGATGGGTTAGGGCTCACGGTTCAACGGTGTGGTCCACTGGTCCGGGATGCCATTGAGGCAGGACCTACACACTTCCCTTTGCTCTTCATCCTTTCTCTCCCTCACACTTGATCATTTCAATCATCATGTCAGGTCTGGTGATTTTTTTTCCCTCTGTTTTATCAAATCTGCTGTCTTAGGCCGTCTGGACTACTATAACAAAATATTATGGTTTTCATGGTCTATGAACCGTGGCCATTTCTTTCTCACTGTTATGAGGGTACAGTCATCCACAATCAAGGCAACAAGAGACCCAGTGTCTGATGCAGGCCTCTGACAGGTTCACATGTGACTTTCTCCCATGCACTGTGTCCTCCCTCCCATGACAGTGGGTAAAATGTCTCTTTGGGGCTTCCTTTATAAGAGCATGGGTACCACCATGGTCTAACCATTCTCAAACTCACTACCAAGCACATTCCGATTGGGGATCAAGTTTCAATCTGTAACCTTAGGGAGGACATAAAATTGAAGGCAAGGGCATCTGTTTTTAAATTTCTCTAATACCATTTTTACATGTACTTTCTAGCCCCAGAATTTAGTTTTGAACTTTAGTTTTGAGTTTTTTAGTTTTATATCTCTTATTGGTGATGTGTGTGCATGTGTGTATACACATGTGTGTGTGCACATCCGTGTGTGTTCGTGCACGCGTGTGCACATCATCTTGACTTCTCGCAAGTCTTTCTTTACTTCTTTGACCAGCTTTTAAAATCTTACATTGGGTCAATCATTCTCTGCTTCCGACTGCCCATGCAATGTGACCAAGTAGCCTCCTGGTCCCACTACCAGGCCTTCCCCACCATGATGGACTGTATCTTCAAATTAACAAGCAGAAATCTGAAGAAAGAAGAAATTATCCAAGAATTCTAGCACCTCAGCTGTGTAGTAACTAGCGCAGCCCTGTCTGTATTATTTGGACAAAAATCTAGAGTTTTCCATAACAATGTAACAATGTGTCTCCTTAACAACAATGGGGCTGCTGTTTGGTTTCACATTCCCCCACCCCCACCTCACCCCCCCACCCCTGCCTTGGCCTGTATAACCCTTTCAAACCTTTGACAAGGGAGCAAGCACTGCCTGGGGTTGAGGTCAAGAGAACAGAATTCTGGCATTGAATGTCTGGTGGGTAATAAGGTTGGCAATACATTGGAAAACACGACCCAATCAATAAGAAAACTATCCAGGGATGGGGGGGCTGATGAAGGGAGAGAGGCAGGAGTTTAATGGCACCCAAATGGAAATTTATGCATCCAGTTAAGGCTTTCATGATGCAAGGACCAATAGTAATAAGCAAAAACAGAAGGGTCAATGGTCCTGCAATGGTTGTCATCAGAGTTATTATCTAGGAGAAGCATGGAAAGGAGAATGGCCCCCAGTCATTGATTTTATTTCCGCTCCCTTTTGTGTCATGTTTCTTTGAGTATAGTTGGATTGTCTATAATGATTTCTGAGTGGTTTGTATAGGAACAACAATTTTCTCTTAAAATTATACAATAACCTCTCTGTTTTATACAGAGCAAGTCAAGTGCCCTATCACATGAACTACTTCAGCTAGGGAATCTGCCTGTTGAGAGAACTGGATCTATTTGGTTTTAACAAATATTATTCCTAGTGTGTCAATTGGGAGTTTCCTTTTGACTTAGCATTTCAGCCTGTTGGAGGTGCAGGGATGGGAGACAAGAAACAACATATTCTCTTCTGGAACCACCTCCAGCTGAAACTAGGGCATCCTTGTCAGGACCCAGAAGGGTGAAAGGCTCGTCAAAGGCTGGGCAGTGGGGCATTCATCAGAAGCATTTGATTAGCTGACCCAGCTGAAGAGACAGGGGGTAATCACACAGGCTGGTCAGGTCTACATTAGCTTCCTGCAAGTCCAGAGCTCAGCAGTTTGCAGTCCACAGGTGATCCCTGGATGGAGTCTGTCAGCCAAATGAAAATCTGCTGAGACAAACACAGATTAGGCACAGAAGTTAACATTTAGAAACTTACAGGAAAATCTTACATTTGGACCTTTGAGGCCCTTAATCCTAGTAAGTGGGAAAGGGCAGGAGTCTGAAGACCAGGGGAGAGAGCCCATCCTAAGGAATAGACAGGTGAGAAACTTCTCTCTGGGGTCCACTTGGCCTGTGACAGGTGGCTCCAAATCTTCTGACTTCCTCAACTCTCCGATGCTTACGTGAATTTTTAGTTTACAAAAAGAGACAAACATTCTAGATGTATTAGCATTACCTACGTGTTGAAATCCACACTGTAGAAAAAGCAGCTAATGTGCCTGTAGAAACACTGGAACAGATTTATACCTGGAAGTCATGGCAAAAGCTGTGGCTCTGGGTAAAAAAGCACGAACGTTTTTTCCTCTATCCAGAAAGCCAGATATATGATTTAACCCTGATAAAAAGCACCTTGGGGTCTATACTTAGAAAACAGCCAAAGGAAATTCCAGATCTTGAGCTTGTGACTGAACAGTGAGCGGTCAGCGCTCTATTGGCTTACCAGAACCCCACTGATCAATGTTAAAACTCTGAACCTTTGCACTCTTAGTATAACAAAGGTAAAAAAAAAAAAAAAAAAAAAAAAAAGGAAAGAAATCTGAAGCATTTTCCATCTAACCATTTACCAGAAACAAAAGTAGTTATTACTGAGAAGAATAGTTGCAAAGCCTGTCCCTTTAGTTAAAAGCAACACCGGAAACCTGTTTACTCTTTACTATGAGACCTGCGAGCAAGTCTGTCTGCCTTTTTTTAAAATAAGAGACCTAGCAGCTTTAACTAACTAATGAACTGACTAATGAACTAACAGGTGGTTGTAGCCTTGGGGGGAAGGAACTGGTTGCCTGCTGATGCGAAACTCACAAAACTACAGTTAGCCTAGTCACCAATGTTATCAGAGACCTGAGAAGGATCAATTATTGCAGAAAGTATAATTCAAATGGCCTATGTGTCAACTAGAATGACAGGGATTGGACCATAGTCCTTTACCTAGACAGCCATCCCAGGCTTTTGTGGACTCCATTGCATTGGTGGCAGAGGTACCAGGACAGAATCAGTCTTCAGCTGCCAGACCCAGAAGATGAGAGGCTTTCCTATGGAGGAGAATCATGGGAGGGACTGACCTTACTTTGTCTAGGCAAAGTGATGCAATCACTTTGACAGAGCCCAGTGCTCTGCTTGTCCACAGTTTGGGTCAGGCCCTGGCAGCGGGTGAGACACTGGGGCAGTTTTGCCTAGTAGTTAGAGTTACCACAATTCAGGTGGAGTCATTTGTTCCTGTGTCCATTATCTTCTTGGAGACCTTGGGATCGCTGCTAGATCTGGGAGTCTCTATCCTAGTAAGCTTAAACATCTTAAATACCATATTCAGCAGATCTCTGAAGGTTTGAGGACCATTTCCTATTAAACACATATATGAGCTAAATAACCCCTGATTGTTTTTAGTTACTTGCTTTAGGCTACACCTTAAAAACATATATAGAAAGCTAAATAAAGCCCTTTTCTATAATTAATTACATTAGTAGTTAGCATGACTATAAGCATAGTTCTGAACATATCAAAGCTTATTAATCTTTTAACAGTTTAATAATAATATCAATTTCTGAATTGAAGCTCTTTTAGTATCAAGATAAGGTTTTTAACTCACAAATATAGTTCACAAAGAGACTGGGCACTTTCTTGATCCTTACATGGTGGACCATTATAGAACACAACGGTTTCCTGTATGACTCAGTTTACCAAAATAGCTAGCGAAAACAAAGAGGCTAGACATATATTCTGTTAGCCCAAGTAGACTTTAAGTGAGAAGAAACCCTTTGCCAGACTATTTAGGTCTCTACCTTGCTGCATCCCAAGAGGAATACCTCAGTCTCTAGTGTTTAATGTTTAGTGCTCACAGCTGTAGCCCCAATTTTTAGCCTTTTATCTACCTATTTTATATCAAGATCACATATCATTAAAGACATTTTAATAAAATATCTTATAAATCTAAAATGGCCCATGGCCTTATAAACGTCAATATTTTTAAAAGCTGGTTTCTTGTTTAAAAAAAAAAAAAATCCAGGTTTTTTTTCATTCAAATTTTCTGTAGAACTCCAAAATTTCCTCTTAAAGAAGTTTAAAATGTCTCAACTGTGTGCTCCTGTGACATCAAAAATAAAGTAGCTTGCTATTTCAAGAAAGAAGATACAACCAGAATCTACACAAGACATAACCAAGCCCCAACAGTACAAACAATTCAATGTTCAGTCTCTGGGATTCATACACAATCCTCTGGGCTTTCCCAAGGGGCTTGGGTCCCCTCTCTGACCCCACCCCTGGCAGCCCATAGAGCCCGCAGTCTAGGACCCAGTCAGCTCTATTTCATTGCAGCTGGTATTTCTGGTGACTGTCCCACAGCAGCGACATCTCCAAAACTTCTAGGATCCCCATAGCAACTGGCCTCTCTTTAGGAACTTGAGGCCTGCCTGCCACAAAGAACCAAGTGTGGGTTGTTCTTCATGACTCCTTCCCGCCTTTGAAATCAATACCACCTGGGTGACTTCTACATCATAAAGTTTGGCTGCCAACAGGAGGTGCATTCTTGTATATGAATACATGAAAGTATAGCTTTAAGACCTTATTAAACAAGCATTGTTTTCAATCTTAGTTTTCATAAAAACTTTGTTTTTATGACAGGAATCATCATATAAAAATTCATTCTAATCTAAAATATCTTGGAGATGTGTGTTACAAGTTTTACGTTAACTTTTTTTTCCACAGATTTTACAGATTTTTTTTTTTAACCATACCCAAGAAACTTATAAATCTTGAGGTGCAGAAAAGCCATATAATAGTCCAAGGCAATGAAATGGAACCAATAATCTCCTTCTTAGCTGTTTTGCTTTGCTCTCTTCTCCTGGTTACAGTGTCAGTAGGCTCCCAAGATCTTGGACATAAAGATTTCAAAAGCGTGCCTGGGTCTGAAGTGGAAGAGCCAAGAACCGATTCCAGAGGCAGCTTTTCAATAAAGTAGTACAGCCTAAGACAACTTTAACACTGTCCCCACACACAAATGACGTTTGAATCCCTATTACACTAGATCGAAGCCCAGCAACCTCACAGAAAAATTCTGTGCCCTGAGCCATCACTGATGGCAACAGACACAGCAAATACGTAACCGAGAGACCCAGGACATGGTAAGCTCATACATTCAAAGAAGACCAGTTAGAAACAAAACGTGCAGTGGCCATCATACATTCAATTGAGCTTGACACAAATCAATTTGAGCCCCCATGTCTGTAACAAATTTACGAGCACATCTCCATTTGCCCCGAGCAGAGGCGGGGAGGAAGGGAATAGACCTCATCGGGTCCTTCTTATCTCCAGAACAAGAAATCTGGCAGCCAGTTATCACAGAAGGGAGGAAGAAGAAGAAGGAGAAGGAGAAGGAGAAGGAGGGGGAGGGGAAGGGAGGGGGAGGGGGTAGGGGAGGGGGAGGGGAGGGGAGGGGGACGGGGAGGGGAACGGGGACAAGGACAAGGACAAGGAGGAGGGGGACAAGGACAAGGGGGAGGGGGACAAGGACAAGGAGGATAAAAGGAAAGGAGAAGAGAAGAAAGGGAAGGAAAAGGAAGGGAAGAAGGGAAGGGAAGAAGGGAAGGGAAGGGAAGGGAAGGGAAGGGAAGGGAAGGGAAGGGAAGGGAAGGGAAGGGAAGGGAAGGGAAGGAAAAACAGAATTGCTGGTTTCCTGTCAAGACCAGCTGTTCTTAGGAACCTTAGGAGTTCACAAAGTCAAAAGCTCTTCCCCCAGTTCCAAGGTTTACACACACTTCTTGGGCTTGCTTACCTGGCTCTGGAGGGTCCCAGAGTAAAGAGATCAGCTCCCTCTATTATGGCGCTAGCTTTCCCTGCTGAAGCCATGAACCTCTGGGGGTCCACCCCCTCATGGTCCATCAGCCCACAACCCTTCAGAAGTCTTGCCTGACCTCCAGAGGCCCTGCTCCCTCTCTCTGGAAAGGTGCATTCTTCCTGGGAGGTCCTCCTTTCTGTTTTGCTGATAAATCATTCTCCTCTGGTGAAATGAGCCAATTCAAACCAGATTAGAGTATACAAAGGCAGCTTTATTGGGAAGCAGTTCTCAGTAGGGTTCACTGGCCCCAAGGCCAGGGAAGTCTCCATGGAGAGGAAGAAAGAGAGGAGGGGGACGAGAAAGAGAGTGTGCACACTCAGGGAGAGAGAAAGTGTAGAGAATGGGGAGAGACACTAACATGTCTGGATTATATGGGAAGAACATCTGGGGGAGGGGAAGCCCAGACCCTGGGCTGGAAAGTTCAGGGTAGAAGACTGGATGTGCCAGGTAAGGACTGAAGGATGCTGGGAGAATCTCAAAGCCAGATCTACTTTGATATGTTAAGTATGCATCTCAGCTGTTTGCCCCGGGTCTGAGTCCCAGAATTTGCTCCAGGCTCTTTTGTCCATGATGGAACTCCCACTTCTCCTTCTCCCAGGCAAACTGTCACCCTCAGAGAAGCTCAGGCACATCCCTTTCCAGTGGGGGAAAAGCTGGGGTGGGAACAGTACAGTCACATGCTACATGCCAGAGAAAGGGGGCGGGGCTGGTAGCTCAGCAGCCCTGCCTAACTCAGGCTCCCTGTGCAAGGTCTCTGTTCTTCTCTCCAGCCTGCTTAACAAAGGCACTAAGACTTGTATCCTAGCAAAACAAGGCACTAAGATGCCTTGATGGCTAATTCATTTCTAAATGAAAAGATCGATGTCAAGAAATCACCACACCCGTAAACAGTGCTGACAGCCTGCAGAGGTGGCGGAGGTGGTGGCGGTGGTGTCGGACTCCGAGAAGGTGCCATAAACTGACCAGCAGTCAGCTTTGTCCCCTTTCCATGTGAACAGCACATCTGCTCAGGTGGAGAAGAAACCAAATCAAACCTCTGCCCACACACTGTTCTCCATATTGGCCCAGGCTAGAGGGCTCAGTCTTATCCAGTGGAGAACTTTCAGGGGGCAGCTTGGGGTCTGGGCAAGAACGTTAGTGAAGTTGGGTTCACAACAAGAAATCATGTTCAGCCACCCATCTTGGAGAAGCCAATTCAAGTGTGTTGGGCCCCTCGTCTCTCCTCCCCATCCATGCTGGCAGTGCATGGAAGGCAGGGGCGCAGCCGCCCAGCCAAAACACTGACCCATGCGCATTTTGCCTGCCGGGGATCCTGGCCCTCCACCATGAGGATGCCAAGGTGCTGCCGCTGGGGGACGGGGAGGAGACAAGGGACTAGGTTCCAGGAGTGGGAGGCAAAGGGGCCAGCGGAGGGCAAGTGGCCCAGAGCCCTGGACAGTCACTAGGGCGTGCCTTGGCCTGCGTGGAGCGGCCTGGGACAGCAAAGGACGATGTCGAGATGTGCCAGGCACGCAACTGCCCTCCTGTCACTCAGGCATGGTTGCTAGGCCAGGGTGGCAATTTGAGTGTTGGGCGCCAATCTGGGCATCCGATGTAGGAGGACTGTCACCTGAGGCCTCTCCTTTTGTGACTAGTCTCTCCTTGTCCCATGAGGCTCCTTGTTGGGCCCCATTTTGGCCCTGGTTTGGGCCTAGAAGACAAGTCGGAGCTTGGCTCGAGTTTTGAGACCTGTCTTAGTGACTTCTGCCCGGAGTGACTCAACAGGACCTGTTTAGCCCTGCCTCTGCTTAGCTGTTGCTGATAGAGAGCTTTGCCATTGGCCCTGTCAGTCACCCCATACCCTCTGTCACCCTTCCCCACCCCCTACGTCATCTCACCCCACCAAAACCCTGCCTCCTTATGCTCTGAGTTTATATAAACAAGAGGTTGTTACATTAAAGTTGAGTTCCTGCAGGACAAGACTCCTGGCCTGGTGTGTTTCTTTGGGCCTTCAACACCCACCCTCCCGCTCAGCCCCGGAGAGAGACCTGGCTGGACCGGGACCCCTCTCCTTTCTCCTGGACCTGCCGGCTGCAAGGAGCCGACACAAGTGGCCAAATTAATTATAAAACCCAGAAAAAGGAGATGTATTCAATGTGGCCATTGAAAAGAGCGCCCCCAGGTCTGGGAAGGGAAATCAAAGATTAAATGCAAAGCCATGAGTATACACATCCATACCCACCACTGACCTGTCGGCTCCTGATTCATTCAGCCTTGTCCTACAGGTGGCACTTTTCCTTCTCCCAGCATGAGATTCTTGAAGAAATCCCCCGTTTCTTTGGGTCTGTTGTTTTCATAGTCTGATAGTCAGATTGAGAGAGACTTGTGCATCTTTGTTTCTGCCAAAACGGTTGGTTACAAGAGGAAGAGAAGGCGTGGGGAGTGGGGTCCTTAGTCTTGTAACTGAGCCAGCAGCTTGAGTGACCACCTGTGAGGTCCCAAACAGGATCTGTCCAGTGTTTACTCTGTGGTGGCCTCCGGTGAGGGCTAAGTGACTTACGGGGCCTCTGGGGACAGGCTTGCCCATAGGCCGTGTGATTGATTCAGCTTGGCCGTGCAGTATTTACACTGGAAATTTAATCATTTCCGATGATAAACGAGTGGAAAAATAAATTGCAAGTGTCAAACACTACATTAGGAGAGTGAGCAAGTGAGGCGGGGGGCCAACCACCAGCCTCCACAGCCAGCGAATTGGAAGCCTGAGAAATGAGCGAGCGAGGCTTCTCTGGTGTAATTGCAGGGTCAAGAACCAGGGTGACCTGGATGTGAAGTGTGTGGGCAGTCAAGTGCCGAAGCCTGCTCAAGCCAGCCATGGAGCCGCAGGGTGAGTGATCAGGGATCTCCTTAGCTGGTTGTTTATTACAGACTCTATTAAAAAATTAAATTATGCTAACATACAGTGAAATAAATGACAGTAAAAACAAAGGCGCTAAGCCCTCGGAACTCCTCAGCTCCTAATTACTTTGTAGTATTTTACTGCTGCATGCACCTCCGGGCTTTCATATTCAGCCTGTGTTTGTGTGGGGTAGCACTGTCTCTTCCCAACTCCCACTGACAGACATTTTGGTAGCTTGAAACTGATCTGGGTGGGAGTGTTTATTCCAGCAAGAGTGAACGGATCTTACAAACCAGGCTCTTCCTGGGGTGTAGAAGCTGCGAAAATAATTTGAATGGAGAAATTTTAATATACAGAATTATTAATAGCTAATGAATGATCAAATACTAAAAGGAATAAAATAAAAATGCTCAATGATGTTGTCCAATTTTGAAGTTTACCCCCAAACTTGTGTGCTAAAGGCTTGGTCCTCAATACAGGGATCAGTGTGGGGATCTGGAGATGTGATTGGACCGGGAAGGCTTGGATATGCTCAATAGATAAATCTTCTCATGGATTCAAGACCCAATGACATCTTGAGACATGGTGGGTCCTAAGGGGTAGGCCTCGTTGGAGGTCCCTGGGGTGTCTTTGAAGGATGTGTTCTGCTTCCTGTTCCTCCGAGACATCCTTTCTTTGTTACTACAATCTCAG
This sequence comes from Arvicanthis niloticus, assembly GCF_011762505.2. NCBI lineage: Eukaryota > Metazoa > Chordata > Mammalia > Rodentia > Muridae > Arvicanthis > Arvicanthis niloticus. Next base: position 23,568,829 of record NC_047662.1, read on the forward strand.
CCACTGTCTCTGCCACCATTTCTCCCTTGCATCTGGTCCCAAGCAGTCAAGCCAGTTCACCGCGGTCAGTGTTCTAGCTTGCGTTCTATCACTGTGATAAAACATTCTGAGCAGAACCAACTTGGGAAGGAAAGGGTTTATTTGGCTCACCCCGTCATTGTAGATCTGAAAGAAGTCAGGGCAGGAACTCAAGACAGGAACCTGGAGGCAGGAACCGAAGCACAGGCCGTGGAGGATGGCCGCTTCCGAGCTTGTTCCTCACAGCTTCCTCAGCTTGCTTCCTTTATACAACCCAGCACCACCTGCCCAGGGTGGGCCCCACCCATAGTGAGCTGAACCCTCCAACATCAATCATCAATCAGGAAAATGTTCCAGACTTGCCTACAGGCTGATCTGATGGAGGCATTTTCTCAGTTAAGGTTCCCTCTTCCTAGGTGATACTAGTTTGTGTCATGCTGACCAAAAACCTCACCAGCACTGGTGGAACATTTAGAGAACAGAAGCTAGTATAAGTATTTCTTTCTTTTAAACCATTTCCCTTGGGTATTTTGTCACAGTCACAAGGAGTCACTAAAGAATATATAAACACCGAATGTAAGAGTAGCTACTTCTCCGGCTCTCTCAGCAAGAGAACTCAAGGAGAAGGCAAGATGGAGTGAGGTCACACTGATCACAACTCAGGTTCGGACATTACTGGAAAGGGAATGACCATGGTCCATCAGATAGAGGAGGATGCTACAAGTCTGGATGTTTGATAGCTTCCAAAGGACCATGTGTTGAAGATTTGATTCTCAAAGTGGCTCTCTAGGGTGATGGTGGGGCCTTTAAGAGGTGGACCTTGTTGAATATCTTTAGATCGTTGGGTGTATGTCTTAAAGGGATTGTGTTATCCTAGCCTCTTCCCCTTATTCTCTTCAGCTTCCTGGCCAAGGGCTAAGTTTCTCCAACTGTTCTGTCGTGATACATCACCTCACCCAAACCAGTGGGGCCAACCTGCTCTGGACCAGAACCTTTAAAATTATATGTCAAATAAAAGCTTTCTCTTTAAAAGTTGATTATATTGTCAGAGTGGCTGAAATCTACCTAATGCGTATGCTCTCTCACACCCTGGGGCATCTTAGTAAAGAACCAGCCTTCCCTCATCTTGGGTGTATAAGCCATCTTATAGTAAAGACCAACTAGGTCCATTCCTGTCTATGATTAACCCTCTATTTCTCAAGGATTGGGCTATGTCCCACCTGTAACCTCAACTGCAAATGGCTCTGGACTGCCTGTCCCAGGAACTGTAATCATGCCTTTATTTCAAAAAGTTAATAACTGTTATGTCCAAGTTGCAGGTACCCAAAGAGCCAATTCCGATGTAAAACACATAAGGGTCTTTATTACAAGCTCACGATCGAGGTCTCTCAGTCTGTTCACCATCACAGTGGGTCAGAATGAGAGCCCTGAGTCTAGGGGTTCAGAGTTTTTATTGTAGTTGCAGCAAACTTGGGGAATTTCCATGTGGGCCGGCAAGTTAATATTTTCAAAACTGCATTTCTGGCGTAATCTGCAGGAACAGAACACCAGGACAAAACCACCTGACAAACAGGATGGCTGAGTTGGCAAGTTATTTATTTTTGCAGGCTGTCTTAAGTTATCTATATGTACCTTCACCTTGCTATTGTGGCCTGACTAGCTGTTGCTAAGGGGATGGGTTGCCATAGGATGCTTTCTCAGGAGGATTCTTTTCTTTTTTTTTTCCCAGAATTGGAGTTTAGCCCCTGGTCTTGCACAAAATGGAGTTTCTTCAAAAACGGTGTTGGTTGGGCTTTACAATAACCATCTTGCAACCCTGCCTTTGTTTCAAAAGGGTTGTTATGGCAACCTGTTGTTATGACTACCTGTTGTTACGTCCACCTTGTAATCATGTCTTTGTTTCCAGAGGTCATTATGACTAACCTGTTCTGCTTATGTTTTCCTCCTGTAACCTACTTTCCTACAAAATCCTCCATTTGGAAACCTCTTACCCCTGAGCTATAAAAACCTTGTCTTCCTCACATCCAAGTCTGACCTCTCAAACCCTGTCTTAGAGGGAGGCAGGACATGTACAGGAATAAAATGGGATTGCTTTAATTAATTGCTTGATTTAATTAATTTGGCTATGATAATTTGAATCTGTGGTCTTTCTCCTCCCACCTCTGAGATAACCTCTAGAAGTGGTTATGCGTCCCACTGAGTGGCAGCAGGACTTACAGCAGGACTTACCGCAAGGTAAGACTCAACATTGGTTCACCTGTGTAACATGAAGCGGGCTTTCAAGCTTCTACATTCAGTCTCCCCCTGCCCTTTAGGAAGCTTCTGAAGAGGCATGTTTGCTCCTGCCTACCCCAGTCTCAGAGTAGATGAATGGCCCAGACTTGAAAGAGTTGATAAAGGCAACCAACGCAGCTAATTCCATCCTCAGATACTGGCTGCACTTAATTGTGTTAAGCGGAGCTCGTGTCTTAGACAGAGAAACGGGAGGGCGCTCCTCCACAGCTCTGTGATTCATCTTCCGCTCGCCCACTCTGCCCCCGAGATCAAGGATAGGAAATCTCCAAAGATCAGCATGTAGCAAACGGAGAAAAGAATGGCCCTGTCCAGTCGCCAGTGAGCCCAGACACAAGGACAGCTTTCTGTCATGACAGATGCCCCGGAAGTATGTTGACTCAGCTGGAGGACCAGTGGGCCTTGCTGTGGTTTAGAGCTCCAGTTTTCCCAAGTGCTTCAGGTGCTGTGAAGAGCTCCCAGAAGGGAAGACACCCCTCTGTGACATCAGGACTTTGCCACAGTTCACAGCTTATGGCCCATAGCCCACAGCTCACTTCCTGCCAGCATTCTGTAAGATTAGTTGATCCCTGTGCCTGTGGCTGCTCTGTCAAACGTGGCTTTCATGCAGCTTCCTTGAGGGGGCTTCCTCCAGGCTTATCCCAAAGGTTTGCACGTTTTCTTCATAGCACCCGTCACTATTTGATCTTCGGTTGCTTGTCTGTCGCTTTGGCTTTCATCTGAATGTCTCCAATCCCCCTCACACAGGATGTAAGTGAGTCTTATGTCACTTAATAAACAGATATTCATGTCAGAGGGGTTGGGCATTTGCCAGTGAACAAAAAGACTCATAAGCTGCCCACGCCCAGCTCAACAACCAAGGCAATGAAGCATATGAGCCCACGGGGACTGGTAAGTGGTCAGGCAGAGAGAGAAGAGAGAGGGGCAGTGACCGAAGGTCTGGGGCGACTGGGCAGGTGATCAGTAGAGTCTGTCACTTGAGGATGGTCCTGCAGGACAGAGGTTGTGTGCCATGAGTCCCTGGGGGAAGCAAGAGTCCCTAGCCACAGGAGCCACAGTTTGGGAGTGTGCATGGCTTGCTATAGAGTCAGCAAAGAGGCCTCTATGGCCATAGCTGAGAGAGGGAGAGAGGGACGTGAGGTTAGAGGTCACAGGGTCTGAGAGGTCAGGGAGGATCTTAGCTTTAGTCTGGGGAAGGTGGTAGCTATGGATGATGGGCCTCGCTTTGGGGCTTTTTCACATGTTCTTTCCTGCTGCTTTGTGAGAAGAGATTACACCGGTCTAGGGGAGTTAGAACGGAATGAGCGAGGTGGGCAGCACCCCACCCACGATAATGATGGCAGTGGAGCGCGATGAATTCCGAAGGACCTGCTACAGAGCCTAGTGCCCAGCAGACCACAGGGTGTGATGATAATCTATACTGAGGGGCCTAGGAACCCTGAACTCTAAATTCCTCACTGGGTGACCTGGCCTGAGCTCAGGCTCTTGGAGGAGAGGGAAGGAAGAAGCTCTCAGCATCGGGGATGAGACCTCAGGCTGGAAGGAGAAATCAATCCTGAAACTCCTCATGGAAGCGGGAGAGCAGAGGGCTGGATGACGTGAGTGACAGGAATGCCAGCATCTCCCAGGCTCATACACACTTTCCTAAGGAGAAGGCAACCTTTGAAAGCCCTTTAAACGGCTACAGCTACATGCAAAAGGTGAGGAGGAAAACGAAATAGCTTGCATTTTCTCAAATCCACCTCTTCCTTCAACACCTTCACCGGAGAGTCTGCGAGGCCCACTCAAGAGATGACTCAAGAGACCGAGCACCAGCTGGGAAGAGGGACAACCACTTCAGATTCTTTAAGTATGGTTTTGAAGCCATGGAGGTAATCCCAAGGAGAAAATAAACAGCAAGTGCTCTGCACAAATGAGGCTCCAGCTGTGGGGATCAGTCTCCTGCCTGGAGACTGGTGTAGCTGGCAAGGCATCCCCACCTCGGTAAGGCTGTGCTGAACTCAAGGCGGGTGGGAAGCAAAAACGAGGCAGGCCTCCTGACAGATGCTGCGTGGTGCGGGTTAAATCTTCCACACCTGGGTGGTCATGAGTTTGAGATTATTTAAGAAATGAAAATGAGGATGAGCGCACACACACACACACACACACACACACACACACACACACACACCCATCACCCCACAGCAACAGTGACCATGGCCTCTAGGACAAGCAAGGGTTGAACCCTTTCACGAGCTCTGGTGGTTCATCTTCATTGCCAACTTCTAAAACAATATTGTATTTATTTTGTGGGTGCATGTGTGTGGGTGCCAGTGGGTGCCACCACATAACATGTGTGTGGAGGTCAGAGGACAACTTTCAGGAGTCAGCTTCTTCCTTCTACCATCCAAGTCCCAGGAGTCGAACTCAGGCTGTTGCACTTGGCAGCAAGTGCCATTATCCATTCAGCCATATTGCCTTTCCTTTATTGTCAGTTTGATGGGGTTTAGAGTCACCAAGGAGACTCACCTCCTGAAAGAATGAACTGAAGTGAGAAGATTCACTCTGAGTGTGGACAGCACCATCCCATGGGCTGGGTCCTGAGGTGAACAAGAAGGAAATAGGAGAAAGCCAACTGTGGTGGTTTAATGTGCTTGGCCCATGGAAAGTGGCACTATTAGGAGGTGTGGCCTTGTTGGAGTAGGTGTGGCCTTGTTGGAATGGGCATGGCCTTGTTGGAGTGGGTGTGGCCTTGTTGGGGTGGGTGTGGCCTTGTTGGAGTAGGTGTGGCCTTGTGGGAGGAAGAGTGCCACTGTGGGGATGAGCTTTGAGAACCTATGTTCAAGCTCCACCCGGTGTAGAGAACTTCCTCCTGGCTGACTGCTGGATACAGCCTCTTCCTGGCTGCCTTCAGAGCAAGATGTCTGCCTGTACACTGCCAGTCTTCCCGCCATGATGATAATGGACCAAACCTCTGAGACTGCAAGCCAGGCCCAATGAAATGTTGTCCTTTATAAGAGTTGCCGTGGACATGGCGTCTCTTCACAGTAATAAAACCTTAACTAAAACACTACCTGAGCACCTTCATTCCCCTGTCTGCTTCCTGATGGTGGACAGGATGTGAGTGTCCACCTTCTGGTCCTACCACAGCAGGAGCTGTTCTTACTCCATCTAATTCTCCATCATAGACTGTACTTTCGAACAGAGACCCAAATTAAACCTCCCTTTCCTAAGTTGCTTTCGTCCAGTATTTGGGTGTCTAATACACAAACATCAACCCATTTCATTCTTCTCGAGAATCTCTCTTTTCAAGAGGTCCCTGTGATGGAGTTCTTGGATCATTTGCAAAAGTCACTGACCCCCTGGGAGGATCAAAGGGGAGCACAGAGTTGCACAATGAGACGACTTTGTATTTGGCAGGACTAGTTGGAGACACTGGCTGAGACTAAGGCCACAGGAGTTTCTCACTCTTCACCAATGCCTCAGTAGGGACCCCTGGGAGATGAGACTTTCAGGGCTGATACCTGGGCAGTCAGCCGTAGAGGCACCAATCTTGATGTACTTCAGCCCCAGGATCAGAGTTCATGACAGAAAGGCCTGGATCGACTCATAGCAGGTGGACCCTGGACCACACACTGACAAGGAACAAGGGACAGAGCCATGTGCTGCTTCAGAAACAACTTGCAAACCCACCCGTGCTGAGCCATCTCAACCTGACTAGATTGTCCCTGAGTCTTCAGTTCACACCACAGGGGCTCGGTAGATGCAGAGTGGTTCATCTTGGCTGTGTTAGAACTCCAAAGCAACCCAAAAGGATGTATCCCAACTACTGATGGACACACCATTTCCCTGTAAGTTCACTGTTGCCTGTGTATCCCCTGTGCCTGGCATGAGGGTGGCACAGGAGACAGAAAAGACAAGAAAAGCTGATCGGTGTGTTGTGGCCAGCAGGGGTGGGACCCATCCTTGGCAACCCCTAGGCTTTTCCCATCTGTCCTCGGCTTTTCCCACCACTGTGTATCTCTTCCTAGACATACTACCTGTAACTCAAGCTCAGAATATCCCAAACTCAGCATGTTGAGAACCGAGCTCATCACCTGTCGTGAGCCTCCTCAGTCATCGTGATGGAAACCAAGATGAAGTCTCATTAGTCACAGGGTGGGAAAGTCAACATCTCCACCAGGGCTGGCTCCCTTCCGGAGTGGTTCCCTAGATGCTGGCATCATTATTTAACTACCAAATATGGCCTCTGGGATACTGTCTTACCCTCCTATTTCAGTTACTCAAACACCTTGACACCTCACCCAGCCTAGTCCTCCCTGAAGTACAGGTCAAGCCTGTAAGGACCAGCTGACAAAAGCAACTCTCATTCTGGGCCTTCTAGGTGATGCTCATCTCCCATGATACAGTCAGAGGGCCAGGGAATTAGCACCTAACACACACACACACACACACACACACACACACACACACACACACACACACACTGGCTTTCTACTAGTGGCCACTAGGAATTGGGTTTCAAATGCCCCATTTCCTAGGCCTTCAGTCGCCATCACTCTGAGTGTTATGTTCTAGGTCCCAGTCTTTCCCCAGAAGAGCCAGGCTGCAGATACCCACAGTGGCAGGTGCCTAGGCTTAACCATGCCCAGAAATTATTGCCAAAATAAGCTAAAGAGATGTCTTCAAGATAGACAGACAGAACCAAGGCTAAGAGAAGCGCATGGAAGGACCCAAAGAATCGAGATCTGCCTGAAGCTCAGGGGAAGGGATGATTCAAAGGCCTGAGAGAGACCAAGAGAGTGAGGTCCTGGCAAGCAAGGTGACCCAGGGACAAGTCCCTGGGCAAACGGGACAGCATGTGTCTAGCAACTCGCCCCAGACCCATGGCCTGCTAATACATCTGCCTGCTGCCCCAGAGAATACTCACAGCAGCCAAAATGTCTCCTCTAGAGCACAAATGGCTGTCTCCACAGGTGAGCACATGCCACCGACAAGGACTTGTGTATTAAAGCCCTGGTCCCCAGAGCAGCACTGTTGGGAGGCGTTAGAACTTATAAACGCAGGGTCGACTGGCAGGCATACTGGTAAATATCTGTAACCCCAGCACTCGGAAACTGGAGCAAGAGCATCAAAAATTATAGAGAAGCAAGGACTCTGGGGTTAGAGACAGAAGGAGAGAGATGAGGGATAGCAGGGAGGAAGGGGAGGGAGGAGGAAGGAGACAGGAAGAGGTAGGGTCTGGTGGGAGGTCTTTAGGTGTGTTTTTTAGGTATGTTCCTAAAGATCTCAAAGCATGGGGAGGAACTGCAAGTTTCAAAACTGTCCCCAGCATAGATTGATTTACTGATAGTGTGTGTGTGTGTGTGTGTGTGTGTGTGTGTGTGTGTGTGTGTGTGTTATGGTGTGTGCATCATGGATGGAGTGCCTGTGGAGATCAAAGGATACTTTTTGCTTCGTTCTCTCCTTCTGCCACGTGGGCTCTTGTTGGGTCTCACTACTAAGGCTGTAGTCTACCATGTCCAGACAGCTTGCCTGAGCTCAGTGCAAAATGGAAGACTCCTCCTTTTCTTAGTGGGGCTTCCTCTTCTCTCCCTGATCTGGGGAGTCCAACCTCAATCTTCTACCCAAGGAAGGTCACATTACAGGTTCAACTTCCTGGAATGCCTCTCCATGCAAATGAGGTATCCTCCGAACCTTAAGCCTCAGCCAATAAAACTTCAACCTAAGAAGAGCCCCTTCAAGGTTCATATACATATCCCTTGATTCTCCCCGGTAAAGTGTATGTTCACGAGCTGTTTAGCTGACTCTCGTCTAAGAGAACTGTTTTTCTAAAAGAGCTATAACACCGAACTCTTCAAGGGAAACCTCCACTTCAACACCAGGATTCTGCTGACCCCCCTGGTCCAGTAGTCACTTCATCCTTCTGTCACTTCATCCTTCCCCACTGGGTGTGCATCGGGGCCCAGAAACCTCAAGGGAAGAAGCAGACTGCGGAGCTCAGCTCCCATCCATCCTTCCCTGCCTGGTATGCAGCCGTGTCTGGTGTGTAAAGTAAAGGAAGCAACAGGTACTGGATCCCAGGGGACAGTTGGTGAATGATTGACATTCAGACTGAAAGAATGAATCTGAATCACCCAGTGAAGCACACATAGAGAGGGTGGAAGAGACCATGACAGGGCAGGAGACGGTAGGAACAGGTGAACTAAGATGGAGGAGGGGAAGACATTGAGGGCTGGGTATCCATGAAAAATGACTGCATGCTGTGGTGGTTTGAATATGCTTGGCCCATGGGAAATGGCACAATTAGGAGGTGTGGCTTTGTTGGAGGAAGTGTGTCACTGTGTAGGTGGGGTTTGAAGTCTCCTAGTGCGCAAGCTCCGCCCAGTGCAGAATGCCAGACTCCAACCTGCCTTCAGATCAGGATGTAGAACTCTCAGCTCCTCCAGCACCATGCCTGCCTGGATGCGTCCGTGCTTCCCACCATAATGATAATGGACCCAACCTCTGAACCTGCAATCCAGCCCCAATTAAGTGTCCTTTATAAGAGTTGTCTTGGTCATGGTGTCTGTTCACAGCAATGGAAACTCTCAGACACACAGAATAGGCACAAGCTGTCTGAAGAAGTGAGGAAGCTTAGATCTAAAACACACACACACACACAGGGGAAAATGGGAAGACAATTGGATATACAGACACAGAGCTGAGGTGTGTCCCCAGGGGACAGAGGAGAAGGTAGGCTAAAGGTAACAATGGCCCCTGCCCCCAGAAACCAAATAGAGTGTCGCTGCCTAGACTCCAGGCTAGGGGCTTGGAGACATGGTGGAGAAGCACCTCCCGTGGCCTCATTTTGGATTCAATAAGAATATTATTTAACAACACCGGCTGCTCAGTAGGATTAGACCTGGATGGGAGGGGAGGGCTAAACAGAAATGACGGTATTGTTTTCCCAATTATGTCTGCAGATAATTACCTATTATGCAGAAGCCCCCAGCACGATTTTAATAATCACTGTTTAAATAACACACTTCCACTGTCTCTTTACAAATTAACCTCCAGGAAGTATAATTAATGCCCACACGAGACAGTTTGCTTTGTGGTTTGGGATTGAGAGATAGTTGGAATCTGCCTCTGGAGTCTCCCGTGTGACACCACAGGATCAGGCGGCTGGGGACAGAGCTCAAGTCTGGGAACTCAGAACCTGGGGGGACTTCATCTCCGGCAAGGCACTCGCTCTATGGGACTCGGTATGAGACAAGGGTGGTCCCTGATTCCCAGGACATCGCAATTTACAGTAAACATGGATCCAGGTCTCCTTGTCATCCCTCACCTGAGGTCCAGATTCACCTGGCTCTTCAGTACGATTTTTGGTATAGTAGGTGTTCAGTAAACACTGGTTTAGGTCATTGTAGTCTCACTGCTTGCTGTGTGCCGTAGGGTTACCTCAGGTTGCCCCAGAACAGCCATGGTTTGGTGAAAACATGCTGCTCACATGTTCTCTGCCCTCGCCACACTCCTGTGTCTTCTGACACACCTTAGATTGTCACTTGCCTCTTAGCCCTGTGCGTGCCCTTTCCTGCTTGACATGGGCTGTGCTTTTACCTAAGAATGGAGATCAGGAACATGATCACGACAGACAGCACTGAGGCTGGGTGAGGCCACAGGTGCACCAGAGAAGGTGTGTCTCTCTACGCCGATCCCGACAAGGCCCCAGAAAGAAGAGGTCAGTACCACAGGAGCCAGAGACATGCCCTAAAAATCTGAGGCTAGACCTTCAGAATCTGAGCACCCGGGTTTCTTGACAACACACCGAAAGCCATCTCCGCTGTCCATCACAGGGATTACATGGGTATCAGCAGGAGTCTGTGACTCTGGGCTTACACCCTGGCCCCTCAAGTCCAAATACCCCATTCCATCCATTTTATCTCTAAAGCTGGAGGCCACACCTAGCTCAGTGCCCACTGGTGGATAAAAATTAACTGTCCCTTTACCCAAGTCTCCCTCCTCACCATTCACTTCCTCGGTGTAACTGTCACCATCCAGTCAGACCTGCTAGAATTGGTGCAGATACTAGGAAGTGGGAGTGGCCAATCTCAGAGAGGGCAGCGCCCACCATACGGGTATGGGCAAGAGCAAGGATGCCTTCTCTGCACAGAAAACAGGTGCAGGGGTCCCAGTAAGTTAGCTCTGTGCCCGTGAACTTGACAACACCTTTGGCCCATGGATCCAGTGAGCTTGGGATAGACTTCCCTCTTCACAGTTAAACTGACATCTACCAGGGAATGAAGGACAATGGAGGGAGCTTTGGAAGCAAATGAACCAGACTCAGTCAGCCTGAGGCTGGCGTGGGCCTCAGCTCATCTGTGTCTTTGAGCAGGTTTCTCACCTTCCAGCCCTTTTCTAAAGCAGGATGTCACCTGGCTGGCAGGTAGGTGGAGTGTGGGCACCCAGAGCTCAAATACTCCATACAGGTTTGGTCACAACTGCTGTCCAACCGTTATTTATAGGAGCGGAGATCAGCAGGGCCTCTTAGAGTTTGTTCCTTGCCTCTCCGCTCCTTTTGGAAGTTCCCTGGTGGCTGCCCGAGACACTCAGAAAATCCTCACAGGTATAACAGACAGCATGGCTGCAGAGAGCTTTGTCACAGCAGGTGAGGAAAGGAGGCACAGGAAGTCTGTTTCTGACACAAGACCCCGGGAGCAGAGTGCTCTCTTACACTGTGTGACCCACAGTAGCAGTAGCAGGGGAGTGTCAACCTATTATTGACCAGATAGGGAAACTGAGGCTCAGAGTGAGGTCCTCAGGCTACTGAGGTCCTGCTATGTGGGATCCAGAGGGACAGGGCAGGGTGTCTGCAGTAAGGGAGGTGTCAGGGTACTGGAGACATGGATCGTAAGAGAAGATGTGAGATATGTCAGACAGCACGAGTGTTAGGAGCCAGCAAATCAGAAGTCAGGTGGCCTCCATTGCCCTAATGCAAAGCCTGTCCCTGTCCTGTGCCCACCAGGCTTCTCAGAACTGTGCTCTACTAGGGAGAGTCTCAGTGTGGAGAACGGTCTTGCAAAGTTACAGCGAGTGGAGCAAGACCCAGGGATGCTTTTTTTCTCTCCCTCTACTGTGCCTCTTTCTAGCACTCTGGCTCTCCAACCTTGGTTTCTTCCACAGAATGAGAGAACAGAGGCCTCTGTCACCTACTGTTGGCAAGGCTGGGTAAGCAAGGCACAGGAAGACCTCTAAACTGGACTATTCTACGGGTAGAAAGAACAGTTTATTGAGGAAGCAAAGTGCTGGGCTGACTCAGAAAGTCGTGGACAGCAGCCAGTTTTATTGGGAAGGTACTGGTGGGAGGAGACAGGCAGGCCAGAACAGCCTGGTGGCTAGCATGGCGACTGCGATATGTTGTGGGCTATTTGGGTTAATCCAGAACTAGATGTCATTGTCCCAGGTAGCTGACCACTGAGGTTTGATAAGAGAAGCGGTGGGTTTCCTGGTAAACAGAAACCCACCTTATGAGATTCCTGAGGAAAGCCGAGTTGAGGTTTCATTGGGGGTCCTGCTCAGGATTTAGCAGACTGATCATGGCAATAGCCGACTGCACTGAGGATTCCATGGCCACCATAGTGAGAGTGACAGGAGCAGGCTCTCAGATGGTGCTTACTGTCGTTAACACCCCTGACAGCATTTACATGGGGCAGCCTGAAGCCCTGTGGTCGAACTTGTATCATCCCAGTTCACAGATGGAGAAACTGAGGGCAAAATGGTGGGCGGCATTGATAAGCTGTTCATCCACAGCAGCTCAGAGGAGACAGCCGGCTTGATTCGGTCTTCTTGTACTGTGCGTCGTTCCAGGATGTTTGGTCACACTGTGAACCCCGAGATTGTGTTATTTCCTGGAAAAACCTGTTTCGAGTTGTGGTGTGGCTCAGCCCTAGCACACCCCTTTAATCCAATCGCTTTCTGCACAAATACTGTAAACAGGATTTGATAAAGTCGACCGTAGATCAAGAGGTGGAGTAGGTTAGCTGACAGGGAGTGAACACAGGAAAAAGGCATAAAGGGTAACAGGAAGTCAGGAGGACAGATAGAGAGATACAGGAAGTAGGGAGGAAGGGTACTCAACGTGAGGGTGCTTTGAGAAGGCACGGAGAAGGACAGCTTTCCTTTTAGGATGTCGGCTGTGGAGGAAGGTCAGCTGGGTGCTTTTTCTCCCTCTCTGGACCAGCAGGCTCTCACCCCAGCACCCCAGCACCTGGCTCCCAAATCTTTACTGACAAAATCACCCACTTGAGATTTTGTTAAAAAACCAACAGTGCTTTCAGTTGCAAGAAGAGTTCTGCACTAGAGAGTGTGTGTGTGTGTGTGTGTGTGTGTGTGTGTGTGTGTGTGTTCACGCATGTGGGTGTGTTGTGTATGTAAGAATATGCATGTGTATACTATAATGTATTACATATGTGCATGTGCATTTGTGTATGGACATGCGTATGTTCATGTGTGTGTGTGTGTGTGTGTGTTGTGTGCGTGCGCGCACGCACACCACCCATTCATATTGTGCAGAATGTTCCCTCTTCTCCCTCTGCTCAACTGGGAATTTCAACTTCTCTTCTTTCATTGATCCACAGGAAAACCAACAGCCTCCCCCCAACACTCAACTACCAGCCTTACAAATCAATGCCTCTCTCTCCCTCAGAGCCACATAACCTGGAGAATGTGTTAACTGTCATCTTTCTGTCCATCTTGGTCCTGTAGGGTCTCGACTGTGTCTGTTTACATTCCCCCATTAGTTGTGATGATCGTGCTGGTGGGGCTCGTTTCCCAAGGCTAGCCCTTGAGTCCCTATCTCCCTGTTCCGCATTGTTGGTTTGGTTCCTTCCTCCCCTGTGAGTTCTGAGTGTTTCTTCTGGATTTTAAAACCAAGCTCCAGGATGTTATGATCTTACTGCTGCCCCCCCCACACACACCATGGTCATGTGCTCCCCCCACGTCCCCCCACACACATCATGGTCATGTCTTCCCCCACACACACACACACCATGGTCATGTGCTCCCCCCACCCCCCCACACACCATGGTCATGTGCTCCACCCCCACACACACACACCATGGTCATGTGCTCACCCCCCCCACACACACGCCATGGTCATGTGCTCCCCCACCCCCTCACACACACCATGGTCATGTGCTCCCCCCACACCCCCCCACACACACCAGGGTCATGTGCTCCCCTCACCCCCCCCACACACACCATGGTCATGTCTTCCCCCCACACACACACCATGGTCATGTGCTCCCCCCACCCCCCCACACAACATGGTCATGTGCTCCACCCACCCCCCCACACACACATACACCATGGTCATGTGCTTACCCCCCCCACACACACACACCATGGTCATGTGCTCCCCCACCCCCTCACACACACCATGGTCATGTGCTCCCCCCCCACACACACACCATGGTCATGTGCTCCCCCACCCCCACCCCCACACCATGGTCATGTGCTCCCCCCCAACCCCCACCCCTACACCATGGTCATGTGCTCCCCCCACCCCCCACACACACCATGATCATGTGCTCCCCCCACCCACACACACCATGGTCACGTGCTCCCCCCCCACACACACACCATGGTCATGTGCTCCCACACACACACCATGGTCATGTGCTCCCTCACCCCCCCACACACACACTATGGTCATGTGTTCCCCCCACCCATACACACACCATAGTCATGTGCTACACACACACACACACACACACACACACACCATGGTCATGTGCTGGCCCTCAGCCACCTTGGCATGATGGAAACTTGAGAAAATGAGTCCTCCTTCAGTAGAATAAAGTTAAGTAGCTGGGGCATGCCCTTGAAGGAGGTTCGGTCCCAGGCCCTCCCTCTCTCTTCTCAACTGTCTCCTCTGCCACATACTCCATCCCCTCAAAATCACCTCCCCCCAAAATGCCCAAAGGCAACAAGGCCATTCAATCACGGACTGAAACTTCTGAAATTGAGTCCACATAACCTTTTTTTCCATTAGGTTGTCTACCTCGGGTGTTTCGTTACAGTGCTGGAAAGCTAAGTCATGCAAGCTTCCAAATGTGTCTTCACTGAAACGCATATTTCTTCCTTAAACAACTCAGTATGGTGATGCGGTTGGCTCTAGCATGCTGTCTCCTGATTTCATTAGGAACAGAGCACATCGCTCCCTGGCTGTCTGCCGCTAGCGTCCCTGTGGACAGCCGGCTGCCATTTCTCAGTAGCGGGTCTGCCTCCTTGGACTCTGCACAGAGTTTCTCTGTTTTTGCAGCTCCACATTTGCCCGAGGCAGGTTTTCATTTCATCTGTCCTGCTCAGGATTTGTAGACATGATTAATGCAGGAAGAGCCACAGGCTCCGGGTTGAAGGGACTACATTTGCTTAATAGCATTAACGCTATCATTGATATTGGTTATAATTAATAAGCAGGATAGCTAAGCATTGGTAAGAACTTACTGAGTGTCAGGCACTGTTGTAAGAGCCTTTATAACCAATATTATTTTTTAACCTGCAAATGGTCATGAGAAGAGCTGAAGGAGACCTGAAACACGGGTGAGCTCCCTGCAGGAAGGGGGCTGGGCAAGGGAGCTCGGTGCTGAGCCAGGCAGGTCAGAGTTCAGAGCTTCCTCTGGTCCTTTGTCAGTCATGTGGCCTTTTTGAGCCTTAGTTTCCTACTCTGAGAAACACGGTGTGTGTGGGCACGGCCTCTGTGGGAGCAGGGTAGAGTTGGGGCTAAGACAACAGGATGCCCATGTTCTCTGGAGCTGGGGTTGGTGACAAGTCCTGGCACACATGGGGCTGAGAGCACAGTGGGTTTTTGGAGTGAGGAGCCTTCTGTGAATTGCCAGGAGGCAGTGGGGCACAGAGAGCCCAGGGCTGTGACATTCCGGTGTCATCTGTGAAGCCTGTGACATCCCGGAAGAGAGCAGGGGACAGAACGCCACCCGGAGCCTCTGTCCTCAGCGGAGTTGAGGCCAGCTGACAAGATCCACTCCCACACGAGCATCTTATGACTTCTTAGTGACATGCCTGCATCCAGCTGACAGCGCGGCCGGCAGCTAATTGTCACCTGTCACACAAGTGCGCAAGCCGAGGGTCTCATTCCCACCCAGGTGTGAGGAAGCCTAGCACCCTTTATTTGATGAGACTTCTCTGAACCTGTCAGAGACACACCATGTTTGGAAAAAGCATTTTTTAAAACAATATTCCTTTTCTGAGTAGATGTGTTTCCTTGTCTGGTCTGGGGTTCTTCACAAGTAGCAGAATAGTACACAGCACTTCGGGAGCTGGAGAGATGAGCGAGGGTGTGTGTGTGTGCGCGTGTGCGTGTGCGTGTGCGTGTGTGTGTGTGTGTGTGTGTGTGTAAGGGGTATGAGGGATAACCAGACACTCTGGGAACAGCAGAGGAGGCTACTCCAACACACACAGGTCTCCTGGCAGCTACACCCTGCATGGAAGAGGACAGCTCTAGCTGGGTCCCTATGCTCCTGGAGCCTAAGAGACATGTGGTTGAGCTTTGGCACTGTGCTCCCCAAAGGGCCTCACCAGGGGCCAGACCAACATTTTAATCACAGACTTTCGTTTACTATGTGTGTTCCCAAATGTGGGATTTATTGTCTTTAGCCTCAGTTTCTTGGTCCCCAAGTGTAGTGATGATGATGGTAATGATGGTGGTGATGGTGGTGATGGTGATGATGATGGTGGTGATGATGGTGGTGGTGGTGATGGTAGTGATGGTGGTGATGGTGGTGGTGGCGGTGGTGATGGTGATGATGGCGATGATGGTGATGATAGTGATGATGGTGATGATGGTGGTGGTAATGATGGTGGTGGTGATGGTGGTGATGGTGGCGGTGGTGGTGATGGTGATGAGGGTGGTGGTGGTGGTGGTGGTGGTGGTGATGGTGGTTGTGCTGGTGCTGGTGGAAAGGTAACTTCAGGGTCCCCTCTGCCCAGTACCTACTCAGGTGGAAATAGTAAATGCAGGCCCTGGCTGGGCTCTCACACTAAGCACCTCACACACAGGCCTTCAATACTTCTGCAGCCCTAGAAGGCCCGTGTGGTCGCTGTCCACCCTCCCCTGTTCTTTCAGACAGTCAAGGCCACAAAACTCAGAAGTAGCAGCCTCAGTAAAGGGACTCATTGCAGTTCCTGTCTGAGTGCTCCAGAAAGTGTCATGAGTGCAGTCCCCCACCTCCTCACCCCCAATACCCTCACCCCCCGCCTTTCCAGCCCCTCCCACCCCCACTGACTTACCTGATGAAACCTCCACATTAACATGTGTGGCTAGAATCCTTACACCCATTTTACAGGTGGGAAAATGGAAGAGGCTCATGATCAAGCCACTTGTCTGAATCACACACGAAGTGACAGCAGGAGATTGGTCTGAATGTCAGCCATGGGGATTTCTGACTTCTCCTGGCTTCGCGCTCCACCTGTGAAAGTGAGCAGTGCCCCAGAGTGCAGGAGGAGCGCCCCCTCTGGGGCACACTTAGTTGTTGGTCATTAAAAAATAGCAGCAGCCCTCTCTCCTTACAACACACATTTAATTCTGGTCCTACCCCATGACTAGCTGCAATCCTTATCTCAGGGTCTGAGCTCAGAGAGGATAAACCATCTTCCCGGGATATCACAGCAAGGAAGAGAAAAGCCCAAGCCCTTGTTCTAGACCATGGGTAGCACTGTAGCGCTCCTGCCTGGGTCTTAAGAGAGCTAGAACTTGGTTGGAACCCCAGATGCTGCCTCTCCATGGGGGCTCTCCTTCCTGACACTCTCCTGACCCATTCTTTCCACCATTGCCATGCTGATGATATCCTGTGGTCTTTAAACCTGAAGAAAGCAGTAGAAGGAGGCAGAGCTTTGAGGAAGTCAAGGCTGAGGAAGAGGGTGTCCTGGGAAGATTTCACAGAGCCACAGGAAGCTCTGCTCACAGGATGTGAAGCTCAGGAAAAGGGGCAGGCATAGATCAGCTTAGAAAGCCCCCTCCTTTGGCCACTGGAAGCCCTGGTGCTAGGCATCTGCACTGTCAGTAACAGGCTGGTTTGCTGGTACCTTACTTCTCTTTTACCCATCCTACCACATCCCCAGCTTTCAGGGGCAGAGTGGGGGGGGGGCGTAGTTCCAGGGGCAGTTGTGGAGGGGGCGGAGACTGGCACATAGGGGCTATCAGTGATGGGTTAGATGGGTCAGTTTTTCTAGCTAAAAAATAACTTCAGGAGCTCTCTTTACTTCTAAAGACACTATTTTCCACTTCTAAGGACAATACAGGGCACACCTGCAGGCTAGGCAGGGCAGCACAGGTACATTGAAGGCCCCAGCAGGGCTGGAGTGCCAGGCTCACGGTGCCTGCTGTATGTATGTGTGTCGGGGGAATTGTTGGCTATGGGAAGCAGGCTTTGCATACTGCAATGTGTCTGTAAATATCAGCAGATTATTCCCATCAGCATATGCTTATTGTCTGTCAAATGTATACAGTATGCATTATTTCCCCAAAGAGCAGAAGCTGCCAAGAATCTGACAGCACTGATGGGGCCACTTGTGTTCATTCGCTGACTTGGGAGAGGAGAAACAGGTGGGGTGGGGGAGAGTCTCCCCACAGCACAGGCAGGTCCTGGGACCCCGAGTTCTGGGAGAGACCAAGAACTAGGCAGAAAGAAGCCATCCCGACCAACAGCTTGGACCTACGTGACAGTCCTGGGGTAAGGAATGGTTCCCTGCTCACTTACCTGAGCAGCTCCAGCCAGGGCCCTGTAGAGAGAGAGTTTGGACTCTGACCGTACCTGTCCTTCTGGACTTGGGGTCATCTCCCATGAGCCTCAGTTTCCAATCTGTAAGGCAGAGGTGAAAGTATCCCTTTGCCCCTAGAAGTAGGACATGGTAGGCTCATGTAGTCAGGATTTTTGAGAGAAGGAACTGCACACACTCCTGAACTCCTGCTCCTTCCATGTTGCTTAGGGCTGGGCAGAATGGGAGCCATGGGCCCATTTCACAGATGCACACAATGGCTGCACTAGTAGTATGAACAGCTCATGCTCTAAGACCTGCACAGGACCCAAGATCACCTTCACAGTCTCATGTTAGATGCCATCATGATCCTATAAGGGACAGCCATGTCCCAGCTGGTGGGTGGGGCAGACATTCAGAGTGCAAATCTCCAGTTCCAGGACCTTGACTTGGCTCTCAGACCGTATCCACATTCTTGGGACCACTCGTCAGCCAACACTAGGGAAAGGTAGACATGGCTGCCCCTCCCAGCAGCAGCAGACCTCAACCAAGTGAGAGGAACTTAGGGATGGGCCTACGACCAAGATGGCCAAAGGGCATGAGAAGAAATATTCTGGTGGTAAAAGGCCTTCTGGCAAAAAAATTTCTTTTTCAGTTTCATCTGCAGCTTCCTTCTCAACTTAGATGTGAGGTGTGATGCTTGGAAGTGCAGCAGCCATCTTGCAACCATGAGGCAACAAGGACTAAAAGCCAACATAAACCAGGATAGTAAAGCAGGAATAGAAAGAGCCAAGGCCTTTGCTGACATCCTTGAGCATGTGACCAGGCTGACCAGCCACCTCTGATTAGTGGTTATCAGGGAGCACTTATGTCTTAGATATTTCTTTGCTCCTCTGTCCACGCTGCGCTGTGCTGAGCACAGATGTGCCAACCAGTGCCTTTGCATGGGGTTGTCTGAGTACTGGGCTCTGAATCCACAGGGATTCTGGGCTCTGTCGCCTAGATCTCTGCAGCTCACAAACCTCCTGTGAGCCGAGCAAAGCAGTGAATCCAGTTACCAGGCTGCTGGTAATAGGTCGTTCCGTGTGAAGGCGAAAGACCAGCCTGCAGTTTATAAAGTGCTGAGCTGAGATGCAAGCTTGAGCTCTGACAAGTGGGAAACTGTGGTCGAGGGGTGTTGGGGAAGGGGGGGAGGGTAGGGACAAGAAGATGGGCTGTTTTGGTGCAGGTGCCCAGAGCCCTCTCCCTTCCCCAGACACTGAACTACACGGCTGGAGCTTCCCTATGTTCCTGAGAGATTACCACAGGAAACCAAAGATTAATTACCATAGCTGTACCTGCACCAATCTCCGCCGTGGTATTTCGTATGGGACAAAAGTGGGGAGGGGGTGTTGAGAGAGAAGCAGAGGGGGAAATGAGAAGGACGTTGGGGCAAATGCTTTTCTAAATGTCAGCTCCCGGCTTTCGCAAGGAAACTGGATTAAAGGCTCGTTACAAATGCGTTTTGCCATCAGAGTGAGAGATCCGTCTCCCCAAACGCTTTGGTCTGACAGTCCGCGTCAAAGAGTTTGACAGAACTCATTTCTCCATCAGACGCGTGAGATCAAGGTAGCAACAAAACCGTTTCTCGAGGAGCACAGGGCTCACTTACTAGGATGGAGGGGGTGAGAATTCCAGCGGGAGCGTGGGGCTTGCCGTGATGCAGGGGGATGGATGCCAGCAGACCTCAGGCTGGTCATTTTTCCTCTGGAAATTTCTCCATGTTTCAGGAGTCAGTGGGCAGGCAGGGACCAGACTGGGGGTTCCAGAGTACTCATCCAGGTCCTCCATGATCCAGAGAAGCCAGCGCAGCCTTTGCTACTCAAGTCTCTCACCCTCAGTTTCTCCTCCATCACTGATGGACCCTTTCCTGCTGTTCCCAGCTCCCAAAACATGGAGGTCCTGGGTCACTTTGTTTTGTCCCCACAACAATCATAAGCAACCCCAGCAGCATCCAGAGTGGCCTCACTCACTTTGACCCGCAGGATCCCCTTCCTTGGAGGTAATACACACCAGGGGACTGAAGGTTTTGCGTATCCACAGGTGTGGAGGGATTTATAGGGACACATAGTAGGCCTTACGCTGCTGGTTGTCTCCAGGAGGCTGTGTGGGTGGAAGGTGCTGTTTTGTGAGTGGTGGGTGGAGACTCTGTCTCTGCAGCCTTGACTGTAACAAAATGCCCGAGGGAGCTACTTACAAGAAAAAGAGGTTGGTTTTGGTTCCTTAAAGAGATTTTGGTCCTGGTCCCTTGGCTGTTGGGCAGTGTATAAGACAGCAAGGTGTCCTAGCAGAAAGCATGTAGGAGTGCAAAGTGGCTTGCCTCAAGTAAACAGCAGACAGAGGGAGCGGGGACTTGGTACAACTTTCAAAGCCACGTCTTCCATAGCCTGCCCCCTATAGCTTCTATCTTCCATTGCCTCCAAACAGCGCCATGGATGTCTGGCTGCATCTGTGGATTCATGCATCAAGGTGGCCACAGGCTGTGTAATTCAGTCACTTTCTGGAAGCTCCAATACAACCCTCAGGAGAAACCTCCAATCTAAGCTCCCACAGCCTTTGAGCCAGGCACCCAAGGGTTTGAGTACACCTTCCCCACTGGCTTGCTCTGTGTCACAGGATGGGTGTCTGTCCCTCTCTGTGCTGCAGCTTCTTCACTGGTAACATGGAGGATACCAACCTTGAGAGCCAAGCACAGGTGATGAAGTCTAATGGTTGAGGAGGATGGCAGTGACCATGACAATGACAACGGGGGACACTGTCCCCCAAATGCATGGTCACCACAGTCACAGCAGCGATGACAGCGGCACAACGGGCTCTGTCTCAAGCTCAGGACACTGTGCTTTGAGACCCAGCAGTGACCACCCCGCTACACTTGCTATCCTCAGCAGCAGTGACCGTGCCCCTGGCAGACAGCAGCTGGCAGAACTGAGTCTCCATGCCCAGGTGTGATAGACTTCACACCTGACCTCAGGTTCCCAGGGGTGACAAAGAGCAGTTCCAAAGATCACCTCAGTCCTTCTGGGCTAGTGAGGGTTGAGCCTCTGTTCTCCTCCATCCCTAACTCCTCTCTGCCTCTTCCCTCTGCTTGATAAAAAGTCTCTATTCAGGCCATTCCCTGGGCCCCACTTTCCCGCCATGGTTTCCTTCTCGCTATTACTGGGGCAGATGTTCCCTGCACCTCCGGCATTGTTGATTCGGGTGTTAATTTGGGCAATGTAAATATTTACATTATATCCAAACATACAGAACCCTGACTTGGGAGTTCTTTACTTTGTAGTTTCCTGGGAGCCATGAAGTGGGGAAGATGCCTAGGTTTTCTGTCAGTTCTGTGGGGCGGCACCATGCAAGTGAGAGAGCAGGTGTGTGCTTGTCCATGAGGAAGCTTTATGCATGTGCTTTAAAGAAGGAGACCAGAGGTCATAGTGGTGATCGGGGAGGCAGGGGAGAGAGTTCCCGGGGGAGCCCAAGGTGCTGTTGTCATTGCTGCTGTGACTGCGGTGACCGTGCATTTGGGGGAAGGGTCTCCACGCTCATCATAATCACCACCATGGTCATCATCCTAGCAATGCCATCTAACCACACCCATTGTGCCTGTGTCCCCCTTTGTCATTGTCATGGTCACTGCCATCCTCTCCTAGGGAGCAGGGGAGAGAGTTCCTCATCAGACCAGGAGCTCCTGTGAGTATAACACATGTGCCAGGTCACTGATGTCCAGATCACCAAGTTCACACCTTGGCAAGTGACATTGGAGGTCCCCTCTCCTCCCCAGCCTCTCTGGAACAAGGCGTGAAGGACTGTGACAGGTCTGCTCAGGACCTGGACAGGCTGAAGCTCTGGGACCCCTAGAGCTCCTTCTTGCAGAACAGACTCACCCAGGGCAATGGCTGCCAGCACATCAGCAGGCCAGGAAGCACCAGCCACCTACGAAGGACAGCCATGGAGGCAGGCACAGGATGAATCAGGTCTATGCAGGAGACAGGAGCAGAATCATCGTGTGGTCACAGCAGCCATTGCCCAGCAAGGCAGAACAGGGTGGCCAGCTCTTCGAGGGCAGAACCTTAGTTGTCTTTCCACAAACAAGAAAGTCACTTGTCTGAGGCTCGTGACCAACAAGGGGTGGGACCAGGAATTCAACCTAGGACGAAGTGGCTGCTGACAGAGCTTATGCTCATAGCCAAGGTGTTCTGTTAGCAGCCCACTTCCACTGCCTGCAAGAGCCAGCCCTGTCCTGATATAAAACCCCAGACCATCAGAACTGAGGGGACGCTGGGGCACTGTTAGCCCTGAGCTCCTCATCTTGGTGGCATCTGGCCACACACAGGGGCTGAGCCCTGAGCCCTTGAGACATGGCTGGTTGGAATGAAGACGTTATTGTGGACAGCTGTGGTGGCACATGCCTTTAATCCCAGCACACAGGAGGCAGAAGCAGGTGGATGCCTACGAACCCAAGGCCAGACAGCTCTACATAGGAAGGCCCTGCCTCAAAAAAGAGCAAAATGAAAACAAAAAGCACAAGAGTTTAACGTGGAAACACCTGAATTTACTGTGTGTAAGATTTGGCCGTCCCTGGGTTTACTTATCCATACTCAACCACAAACTAAAAAGATGAACATGGAGAACTTCCATTAAAGTATCTCGTATAAGTAACTCCCAAGTTTCCTTGCATGCTCTGCTTTAAGTAGAGTCATGAAATCTCATGGGAATCTTGTCCATCCACCCATGATGGGAATTCTCCCTTTCTCCAACATGTCCCAAGGTATATGCTACCTTCTTCCTATTCAATTAGTTAGTGGTCATCACAGGGCTTGGGCGGAAGTAACCCTTCTGTTTCTTAATAATGGCCCTTCAGACCACAGTCCTGCTGCCACTGTGCTTCACACTGCTGGACAGACATCACAAAGAGCATCTCTCCACAGAAAGGTAAAGGGACGGGACAAACTCCACACAAGATCTTCAGTGTGAGAGAGTGAAGACAGCATTCTCTGGAATATTTCAAGTTAACTACTCAGAGTAGCGATGGCCCTCTGCAGACCAGAAACAGTCTGGGAATGGTAACTATTTTAGGAAGAAGATTTGCTTTTACATTGAGAAATCCACTCCATCTGGGAGTAAGCCAAATGGAAACCACAAATACCCTCCCCATTGAAGATCTGCACCCTCCCTGTGTCAAGAGACCGCTCTTGAAGAAGGTGAGATTAGAGGATCTGACTGGCTTAGATGGGTGATCACTCCTCTTGTGGTTTGAACATAAAATGTCTCCCAGAGGCTCATGTGTTTGAACACCTCAACCACTGCCGGTGGTACCATTTAGAAAGTTGCAGAACCAAGAGATTTTAGGGGAGACAGCATTGACCTCACCGGTACTATACACCATCATTAGAATTCAATTCGTGGCTTAACTGACAAATTTGGCTTGACCTGAACACACATGGGGAAACAGTAGACCAGGGACTGGTTAGTTGCAGGTTCGAGAGCCCTGGGGTGTGTCCTGGTTAAGGGCCCAGGTGTATCCCCACAGGTTGGGGGAACCACCCCATGGAATATGGGGTCACATGACATGTCGAGCTAAGCAGAGATGCTCTATTGAACCTGCCATGTGTTAGCTTTGTAAACAAGACTGTTGAGAAACTTGAGACCCTCTTGTGACTTTCTCCTGTCCCTGGCACAGAGAAGCTTAGGGTAGGGCTGGAGCAGGGAGTAGCCAAGGGGCTGAATGTCCAGCAGCTTCACAGGCCCAGTCTGCAGCAAGAACAGAGCCTTTGAGGAACAGGGCTGCTGGGGACGGCTGTGTGACAGAGATCTGTGAAAAATGAAGGGACAATAGGAAGAAGGAGAAAGGAAATCTATAATCCCTTGGGGAGGGAGAGCCTCCATTTGTCAACTTCTCCTTTCTAAAAGTCACCATGGACACAAGGGCTCCAGAGCTCTTGACTCTGGATGTGATGGAACTGTTGGTCCTCAGTCAGCAGGTGACAGAGGGAAGGAATGGCTGTCCAGTGTGTCAGCAGTGGCCCAGAGCAGCTGCAAGGCCCTGTACCCAGGCCCTCTGCAGCACTACCTATGGTTGCCATGTGACCTTGGAAATCAGCCTCCCTCTCTGGGTCTCTTCTCTACCTTGTTCCTTAGAGATGGGGAAGGCCGAGGGAGTTTCAAGGCCATTCAACTCTGGGTGGATGTGCAGGAGTCAAGGGGCAGGGTTTGGGAAGTGTCTTAGTTACTTTGATATTGCTGGGAGAAAGAACACTGCCTAAGGCAACTTGCAAAAGAGAGGGGTTTACTTCTCTTATAGCTGTAATCCACCATGAAGAGAAGCCAGGACATGAACGAAAGAAACTGAGGTCATGGAGGAATGCTGCTGACTGGCTTGCTCTCCCTGGCTTGCTCAACCTGCTTTCTTATATAACCCAGAACCACATGCCCAGGGATGATACTACCCACAAAGCTCTGGGCCAGCATACATCAATCATTAATCAAGAAAATCCACTAGGTGGATCTCTGTGAGCTTGAGACCAGCCTGGTCTACTTAGTGAGTTAGCAGGATAGCCAGGGCTACAAAGAGAGACCCTATATCAAACAAACAAACAAACAAACAAAAAAAAAAAATCAAATTTCTCCTTTCACTTGGCATAGTCCCTCCCCTTTTTCTTCAGACTCTCGAGCTCCTTGAGTCCCCTGGAGTCTCTGCCTGCCAGGCCCACCCATCAGTTTCTGAATCAACACGCCCTCTCAGCTGTCACAGAGACATTGCACTCACTGTCCTTGTGGCCTGGAGGAGACAGCTCCACCTTCTGTGGGACAAGTGGACCGTGTCACCTGACAGAAGCCCTGGTAAGGTTGAAGCAGGTTCAAAACCCCCAGGAATTCTCATAATTGACAGTGACAGGCATTGGAATCAGCTTCCAGACAGGCTCTACCTGTCCTGAAACACATAACCACAACACCCCACTGGGAGGGCCAGGACAGCCAGTCACACAGGGACAACACCTGAAGTCCTTCCCCCTGCAAATAGAATATCCCTAACATCTCAGACTGAGCAGATGGGAAGCATTCACCCCTGGATCCCACCCTACTCCCCAAATGTTTATAAGTCCCCATCCCCATGGAATAAAGTACACAAGTTATTTCACCAAGAACCATCCAAGGGTGGCTGTTTTATTGAGCTGTAACTCTCCAGGGAAGAGTTTTCTCTCCCAAAGCATTCTGTACCTCAGCTCTGCCTAGCAGACCAGGCTCCTGATCTCACTGCAGCTTGCCACCATAGCTACCCTTTGATGCTGGTTGCAACCACATCCAGACACTCACTCAGCGGCTCCAGATACCACTTCTGGCTGCTCACCACAGCTAGATGCTACTGCTACCGTAGCACTGGAACTGCAAGGGTAGTGGTAGCTGGAGAGATCTGGCTTCCTGCCTCACCCTGGCTTCCCCTGAGAGCTATAACACTTTGGCTGTCCTGGCCAGGCCTGAGGCCTGCAGGGTGTTTCATTTAGGCCAGGCTCGAGATCCTTGGATTGTCCTGTCTCCCTGTAATCCTAGTACTGTAGATGTGGAGACAGGATGATGATCCCTGGGGCTTGATGGCCAACCAGTCTAGCTTATCCGGGGAGTTCCAGATTTAATGAGAGTTCCTGTCTCAGATAAACAAGGTGGGAAGGTCTTGAAGCTTCTGAAGCTGACCTCCAACCTTCATGTGCACAAGTACACACACATACACACAGACACACAGACACACACAGACACACACACAGATACACACACAGATACACAGACACACAGACACACACACACACACACGAGATAAGGCTTTCTTAAAGGCAAGATGCACAACCTGAAGAGACAAAGCTACCATCCATAGGATGGCACACAAGCGATCCTGGTATTGAAGTGATGCCGTTTTTATAATTAAATGGTCCAGAGAGAGAGAGAGGTGCTAACATGCCTTTCATTCACCTGAGGCAGGATCTCGTTACACGGCAAAATATTTCTTTCTGGAAATCAATGGAAGCCCATGGGAAGAATTACTAGCTAACTAATGAGAGCAGAGGAGTCAATAGACCCCAGTGAGCAGCTAAGGGGAGGCCACAACTCACTCCTGATTACAGGGCCAAAGACACCACACCGATAACGGTGACACTGAACTATGGGAAAATGTGCAAATTCTTAGAAAGGCAGGAACTGAGGGGGCAGCAGACAAGCTGCCCGGGGTGCATGTTTTCCATTCACAGTACCGAGTCTGGGGCATGCCTCTGCCACCCACCTTAGCCATAGGCTGGACCCTACCTGCTGGAGCTGTCTCCCCAGGGACTCTTCCCAAAACTGCTGTGGTCCCAGCAGAGCACGTTTTAGCAGTTTACAGAGCAGTATCTGAGTGCCCAGCACCTCTCCCACAGCATGGCCAAGCCTGGCACCTCCACAGCACTCTTCAGCTTGCAAAGTTAGGTCGAGACTCCTCCTCCACCCCTGAGTGAGGGTGTGGGGGCCAAGACCCTTCTAGGCCAAATTGCACTTCCACCATTTTCTAGATGACTCTGGGCAGGGTATTTCCCTTGTGTGCCTCAGTTTCTCTATCTGTAAAATAGGACTAATAGTGTCCCCATGGGGTGTCTGTGGTGTCTGTCCCAGGAATGTACATGGTGTACAGCCCAGTGAGAAGAGAGTCCTCAGTTACGCTGGAGTTCTGCAGCTTCCTCCCCCTTTACAGAAAGGGGAAACTGAGGCACAGAGAGGGGAGGCTGGGTGCTGCAGGGCCAGTGCTGTCCCCTCCTTCCCACTGTCTCCTGGCTGAGAAGAGACAATGTGAGGAACATGACGCTCCTGGCTCTTGTCCCTGTGCCTGAGAAAGGGGCATTGACGCTGGCCACACCCCCAGCATGGGGCTGAGTGCTGGTGTGGCTCACAGAGACACCTCCATTCCTTCCTTGCAGCAGAGATGAGAGTCCAAGGTCCCACAGATGACAGTGTCAAGTCAGCTCAGTACCTAGCATCCATGGCTGTCCAAGCCCTAGACCCAGGATTTTCAGGATTGAGCTCCTGAAAGAGGGACATGGGAGAACAGGGGGTAGGCTCGGCCTATAGCCTCTTGATTTCTGCAGTTGCTAAGATTGTTGTTGCTTCCAGTCACTGTGCTAAGCCAGAGCCTCCTCAGAGATCCACATAGGAGAATCTTCATTTCTCGCTGACCTTGGCATGGGAAGAACCATGTGTCTACCTCAGAAACAGAGGATTTCTCTTCACAGGATGTGGGGGGAACCCTACACATGGATGCTTCTTCACTTCATTATCACTCCTCCCAGGGTCGAAGGTCATGTCAATAACTCCTTCTTGCCTCTAGTCTACTGCAGAGCTGCAGCCAGGCTGTCTCAGCTTCCTCCCCAAAATCAATGATAAAGCCAGCTTCTAAAGTCTCCATCAGCTTAGAGTTCCTAAACCAAGGCCTTTTATAGACTCCTGCTAGGCTAGCAGGGGCCCTGAGGAGAGGCCATCCTGGAGTCTCTATTGCCCTAAACCCTGACCAGGGCTAGGGGATCAACAGGGGCCACCTGCCTTACTCAGAGAGTAGTGGCTCAAACCAGCAAGCAATTGTCCCAAATGCCTTGGCCCTCACCAGTCTAACTGTGGTGGACACTCTTACTTAGGAAAAGCCCAGTAGCCTAGGCAAGAGGGTCCCAGGGGATTAGAAAGGCTTTCTGGCTTAGAACGTTCCCAGGAAGGTCTTGTTGGGTCATACATGTCAAGCTCCAGAGACATTCAGTGCTCGGGCTCTCTCCTCCAAGTTCATGGATTTACAGTCAGGCAGAAGTGGAACACATCTCCAGACTTGGTAGCACTGTGGCAGTGAAAGAGTCAGCCACGGCTCTGCTCTGTGCCACAGCCGAATACACCATTCTGGAGGCCACAGAGGGACCGAGCTCAGGCTGTATTAACGGTCTCACTACTGATACAAAGCCAGTGGGTCTGAGGCTAGGGGTATAGCAGGGCAGGAGCCAGGCGTGAAGACCCCATGTCCTAGGATACTCTCCAGAGCTTTCACAGTGTGCCCAACAGGTAGGGGACATCAGAAGCTTCCATTCTTCACAGCAGAAACCAGCAAACTGCCCCCAGCCATGGCGTGTTTCCTCAGGGAGTGAGGGAGTCAGAAAGCAGAAGCCAGAAATTAGCCAGGAACTGAGCAGATGGGATGTGCTAAGATCATCAATGGTGCTTGCTGCACCACAGTGGCCTCCCTGGCAGTGAGTGGACCTAGGAGACATAGAATCATCACTGAGGGCACTTGAGAGTCGAAGAACCCAAGATCCAGCGTGAGAGAGGGAGCTACCTGAGAGTCCAATGAGTAGCATTCCTCAGTGGATCCATGAGAAATCTGAGGCTGTGTGTGTGTGTGTGTGTGTGTGTGTGTGTGTGTATGTGTGTGTATGCCTGTCTGTATGGTGTGTTTGTGTGTGTGATGTGTACATGTGAGTTTGTGTGTATGCATGTGAGTATATGTGTGTATGTGCATGTGAGTGTGTATATCTTTGTGTGTATGTGTGAGAGAGAGGCAGAGAAGAGGAGAGAGAGAGAGAGAGAGAGAGAGAGAGAGAGAGAGAGAGAGAGAGAGAGAGGTCCAATAATACACAGCAAGAACACAGGTGGGCTAGGAACAAGCTCTCTGAAGAAGAAGATCCTGTCTTTCAGAGCTCACGCCTAAGCAAAGGATGGAGAGCACAGTGCGGCTGATGGAGCAGACTGTGGCTCAGCAAGGATATAGTTTACCCAATGATGAGTTCAGAAGAGGAAGGATGAATCGGAACCTGGTCCGAACAACATTTCTTTGTTTGATTGTATAGGATCTCGTGTAGCTGAGGCCACCCTCAGACTAGCCATAGGCCACCCTCAGACTAGTCATATAAGAAAAATGATCCTGAACTTCTGATCCTCCTGCCTCCAAAATGCTAGGATTACAGGTGTGCCCCACCTTGCCCATCCGAAGCTTAGAGAGAACACAGTCTGCCCAAGGATAAGTGCAGAATCGACATCATTCCTAAGGACTCAAAATGCCACTGTCCCAGCAGAAACTTCTGTGCTCAGTAATGATAGTGTCACTCACAGCAAGCGCAGAGTTACAAACTTGCTTGTGATATCTGTTCGAAATAAAAATGATGCCCCTATTGGGATGGTGAGTTCTCATGTCCTTGATCTGTAACCCACCAAACATCTTTTCCTGATCTCTCTGCACCTTATTTCCTGAGACAGGGTCTTACAGTGAACATTGATGCTACTAGACTGGCTGCCACTGAGCCCTTGGGATCCACCTGTCACAGACCCACATTGCTGCAAGCTTTTGGTATGGATACTGGGGCTCCAAATGCAGTGTGCTTGCAAGGAAAGCACTGTGCTGGCAGCTAACTAACTGTGCAGCTCCCACTTTTTCCCTGACCCCTCATACCTAGGAGGCAGGAAATTCCCTAACTGCAGCCCATGGTCCCACAGAAACACAAAATGGGATTCTTCTCAGAGGCTCATCTCCCCCAACCCCCAACTCCCTCCTCCACAGAGCTCGAGCACTATGGGGTCTGGGAGCAGGCAGCTAGGAACTCAGGACACAGCCATCTGAGGATCCCCTGTTGAGGCGACCTGCAATCCCAGTCCTCTGGAAGCAGAAAGAGGAAGGACTGACCCAAGTTTACAGGCAGCCTGAGCTACACAGTGAGCCCAAGCTGGCCGAGACTACACAGCAAGACTGTTTCCAAAACAGAAGCAGAGGATTCTTTGAAGAAGAATCCTAGAGACAGAAGAAGAACTGAGGAACCCAGGCCCCCAGAACCTACAGCCACATTTGGCCCCAAGTGCGCTAAACATTAAATCCGTCCTGATTAAAATAAATCTTCACACCGAAAGCTTTTTTTTTCAACTCAGTTCGTATTACTAGCTACCGAATGTCTGGCTTTCAACAGAAATCACAGGAGATGACAAGAGGGAAGGGAAAATGTGGATAAGAAGAAACAAAGGCAGCCTAACGACTAAGAACGAGGCTCAGAAACCATGTAGATTTGAAAACCTTCAGCAGTGGATTTTAAACAACTCCGATGAATGTATGTGAGGGCTCCAGGGGAAAACAGGGAGAGAGCAAATGGCTGTTATTTCCGGAGATGGACAGACAGACAGAGGAACCGAAGGAAAGGCTAGCACTGAGAAGGCGTTGTAAAAGGAACAGATGCTGTGCACAGATTCACCAATAGACAGCGTGTGGCCATAGGACAGAGCAAAAGGGCACAGAGATAGCTCCTGACACACTCTCCCACCGGAAGCAGAAGGAGGCAGCGTGTGACAAAGCAGGCCACAGTCTGTAAGACCCTGGGGGTGTTTCAGGATACCTAATGCGCGTCCTCACATCTAGCAGAGCCAAAGGAGTAGACAGGGAAGAGGAGAAGCGGAGACTTCTAGGGATTGCCCAGGGTTCTCAGAGAACCAACGCACTCCCACTGATAAGACAGTCTGTGTGAAAACCGATGTTAGGCTGTTGGACACCCACACTGTTAAAATGGAGCTGGGCACATCTCACATCAACTGCAAAAAAAATTTATCTAAACAGAAAACACACCAGTTTCTGCAGAAAACATAGGTGGCTTTGCTTTTGGTAGTGGGTGAGGATTTGTGCATGTGTGCTTATGTGCATTCACGGGTGTGTGTGAGCGTGCGTGCGTGCGTGCGTGCGTGTGTGTGTGTGTGTGTGTGTGTGCATGCATGTGGGAGCCAGAGGTTGACACCAGGTGTTCTTAGTTTTTGAGACAGGGTCTCTCTCTCACTGGACCAAGCTCATCAATTCAGCAAGACTGGCTGGCCGGCAAGTCCTGTATCCACCCCACCCCCAGCACTGGGGTTAGAGATGTGTCCCACTACACCAGAGTTGCCTGTGGTTTCAAAGATGTGAACACAGATCCTGAAGCATTTATGACAAGCACTTTACTAAGTGAGCTGTGTCCTCAGCTCCTGCTAGTGAGTTTTATATACAAGATTAAAAGCCTGATTCGTGAAAGGAAAATCAATTGATGTTGGCCTTTTCTAAAATTACACATTTTCCCCCTGCTCTCTGAAAAGGGGTTAAGAGGATCAGCAGATACGCCAATAGGCTGGGGAGGAAATATTCACCAACCACACCTGATTAAAGACTGTTACTTTTATCCAAATGTAACTGTTGCAGTTCTGAAGGGAAAGGTATCCTGGCAGTAGGGAGGCTGAGGAAGACCACAAAGTTACACCTCAGAACAAACCTCACACAAGTGATTTGTTGAGAGAGACTCAGAGGGTGGCTGCCTCTGCTAAGGCAAGAAGTAGCAGGGACCTGAGCTGGAAGCAGACTTTATACATGCTGTCTTGGGGGTGGCGTTTTCAGGGTGGAGATTTGTGGGATTTCAAGACAAGCCTGGGTCTTAGTGATTAGTGGGGTTTGGGGTTCTGGGATTGGTGGGGTTTGGTGAGTTTTCAAACCCAGAAGTGAGTTTGGACCTTTTACCCTACATAATTAACAGTAAGAAAAATTACCAATGAAAATATTAACCAAAGATCTGAACCCTCCTTGCCAGAGAAGATGAACAGAGAGTGGATAAGCTCTCAGACAGGTGTCCTGTATCATTCCATAGGATAGGTGGGTTGAAAACAGAGACAAGGAGACTCCATTAGAGTCTGTGATGGTTTGTACATGCTTGGCCCAGGGAGTGGCACTATCAGGAGGTGTGACCTTGTTGGAGTAGGCATGTCATTGTAGGCATGGGCTTAAGATTCACATCCTAGATGCCTGAAAGTCAGTCTTCTCCTAGCTGCCTTTGGAACAAGATGTAGAACTCTCAGCTCCTCCAGCTCCATGCCTGCCTAGATGCTGCCATGAACCTCTGAACCTGTAAGCCAGCCCCAATTAAATGTTGTCCCTTATTAGCGTTGCCTTGGTCATAGTGTTTGTTCACAGCAGTAAAACCCTAAGACAGAGTCTGATGACAAAGTAAATAAGCTGGAGGGCTGAACTGTCCCAGGGGTTAGAAGCTCTTGCTACTCTTGCTGCTCTCACAGAGGGCCTGGGTCTGGTTCCCAGCACCTGCGTTGAGCTCCCAACCCTAGTAAGCACAGCTCCAGGAGATCCTGGTGCCCTCTTCTGACCGTTGCAGGCATTGCACACACAGACCCCAAACACACCCCCACAAGAGGAAGCTGATAACACTCCTGGCTTCGGGATACAGAGCACAAGAACTATCACTCACACCAGTGGGCATGTGAGGTGGGCACAGATGCTTTCAGGACGTCAGCATGTAGGCCAGCAACCACACCTCTAGGTAGTCACTCAAATGACCTTAAACCTTCTGTCTACATGAAAGTCTGAATGCCAGTGTTTACAGCCGCTTATAATCTCCCAAAGCCAGAAACAGCCATTCTGTTCCTACAGTAAGCAAAAGAGTGAACAAATGCAGTACACACCTACTGTGGAGTATTACGCAGCAATGAACATAAATGTTCTATCAAGACACAAGAGAATATGGGTAAACCTGCAGCATGTATTGCTATGTGAAAGAAGCCAACCTGGGAAGACGGTGTAAGGCACAGCAACAGACACAACAATTTGGATGAGGTGAGCTGTTAAAACGGCTGAGAAACCAGTATGCTGGCCAAAAGGGGGAGCGGATGAAGAACAGGAGTCTTAGGTCTGAAAATCTTCTGTAAGTTTCATGTCTTAATGGAATTTTATTCAGCAGTAAAGAGACAGGAAACAATGACATTTTCAGGAAAAAAATGGTTTGAACTGGAGGTCATCCTGTTAAGTAAAATAAGCCAGACTTGGACAAATAATGTTTATCACAAACATGGATCCTAAATTTAAGGAGAGAAGTATGCAGTACACAATATGGTGACAGATACCTATGTTCCTTACACTCAGGAAGCAGAGACAGGAGAATTGTCAGGAAATTTAATTCTGGCCTGATCGACATACTAAGCCCCAGGCCAGCTAGGGCTACATAATGAGACCCTGTCTCATAGAAACCAAATAACATACATGTAGACATGTGTCTGTGTACATATATGCACAGAGCATGAAATTAGAAAGGGGATTCTGAGAGTGGAGGGAGAGACATTAGAGGGAAGGGAGAGGTCTTAGAGGGGGAGATATCTGAGGGGGGGAGATATCTTAGAGTGGAGGAAGAGACCTTAGAGGGGAGGGAGAGATCTTGGGAGGAGGGAGAGACCTTAGAGGGGAGGGAGAGATCTTAGAGGGGAGGGAGAGACCTTAGAGGGGAGGGAGAGATCTTAGAGGGGAGGGAGAGATCTTGGGAGGAGGGAGAGACCTTAGAGGGGAGGGAGAGATCTTGGGGGGGAGGGAGAGACCTTAGAGGGGAGGGAGAGACCTTAGAGGGGAGGGAGAGATCTTGGGAGGAGGGAGAGACCTTAGAGGGGAGGGAGAGATCTTAGAGGGGAGGGAGAGATCTTAGAGGGGAGGGAGAGATCTTGGGAGGAGGGAGAGACCTTAGAGGGAAGGGAGAGATCTTGGGGGGAGGGAGAGATCTTAGAGGGGAGGGAGAGATCTTAGAGGGGAGGGAGAGATCTTGGGGGGAGGGAGAGATCTTAGAGGGGAGGGAGAGATCTTAGAGGGGAGGGAGAGATCTTGGGGGGAGGGAGAGATCTTAGAGGGGAGGGAGAGATCTTAGAGGGGAGGGAGAGATCTTAGAGGGGAGGGAGAGATCTTGGGGGGAGGGAGAGATCTTAGAGGGGAGGGAGAGATCTTAGAGGGGAGGGAGAGATCTTGGGGGGAGGGAGAGATCTTAGAGGGGAGGGAGAGATTTTAGAGGGGAGGGAGAGATCTTGGGGGGAGGGAGAGATCTTAGAGGGGAGGGAGAGATCTTAGAGGGGAGGGAGAGATCTTGGGGGGAGGGAGAGATCTTAGAGGGGAGGGAGAGATCTTAGAGGGGAGGGAGAGATCTTGGGGGGAGGGAGAGATCTTAGAGGGGAGGGAGAGATCTTAGAGGGGAGGGAGAGATCTTAGAGGGAAGGGAGGGACCTTAGAGGGGAGGGAGAGATCTTGGGGGAAGGGAGAGATCTTAGAGGGGAGGGAGAGATCTTAGAGGGGAGGGAGAGACCTTAGAGGGAAGGGAGGAACCTTAGAGGGGAGGGAGAGATCTTGGGGGGGAGGAGAGATCTTGGGGGGAGGGAGAGATCTTGGGGGGGAGGAGAGATCTTGGGGGGAGGAGAGATCTTGGGGGGAGGGAGAGATCTTGGGGGGGAGGAGAGATCTTGGGGGGGAGGAGAGATCTTGGGGGGAGGGAGAGATCTTGGGGGCAGGGGGAGGTCTTGGGAGGGGAGATCTTGGAGGAGGGAAGAGAGGATAATAAATGTATTTGACACAAAAGAACAACAGGAGACTTTTGTTAGGAAGGGAACTGTACTGACAATTCTGGAATTTTGATTTCTAAAAACAAACAAACAAACAAACACTGAAACATCACAAGAATATGTTTTCATTTTAATCCCAGGTGTGAGGTATGGGGTTGCTTCCCATTGTGCACAGCAGCTGACATGATTTTCCTTGTCCTCTGGTGGGGGCGTGATTTTGTCAGCTGCAGATCGTTTCTGTGACTGTGTGACTATTGGAATTCTGGGGACTTTTCAGAGGGTATATAAATGCTAGGTCCTCAAAAGAGGTGGTGGGGTGTTCTTGTAGTATCGTTTGGTGTTGTTTGCGGTTTGTTAAATAGTCTTGTGGGAAGAAGAAACAAGAAGAAATTAGGAATCCTGACACAGTGTAGATCAAACTTGCCCCAAGGAACTCGACACTCTACTCAACAGCAAAAGTCTAATAACGCTGTCCCTCTTCTGACCCCTGACTTCACTCAGGGAGCTTTCCTTTCCCTCTATTCTTTTTTTCCTAGTGTTAGGGTGTTGAAAAGGTGGAAGGCAAGGAGTGGGGAACCAAGCAGAGTGGGGAGGGACACAGAGGAAACAGTCTGGGAGGGGAATGATCAAGAGCAGAATATAATGACACATGCCTGTGAAAACACCGGCATGAAACCCGTTGCTTTGTACGTTAACTTAAAAAATAATTAAAAAAAAAAAAATCCTGTAGCAGTGGCTACAGGACACTACCCATAGGCCTTGCAGGACAAAGAGCAAACACTAAAGTGTGCCAACTAAAAAAAAAATCATTTAGATGAGGAGAGAGTCCAGAGGAAGAAGAGCCTTTGATGTAAAGATCCGTGGTGCTGATGCGTGAAACTAGGGAAGGATTTGAAGGGCCAGGGTGAAAGGCAGAACAGCCACCTTTACTCTGCTCCACAGCAAAGCTGCTTCCCACAAGGGGTGGGGGGGAGCGGGGAAGGAGCAGTGCTTTGGTGTCTGGTGTCCTTATGCATGCACTGGACTTGAGCAATTAGGTAATGCCTGAGCAGTTAGGTAGTGCCCCCAGGTTATGGGAGTGTGCTCAGCCTGATTTCTTCGTTCTTACACAACTTGGGATCCCCTGTCTAGGGAATGGTATCGCCCATAGTGGGTTGCTCTTCCCACCTCAATGCTGTCACTGAGACTCTCCTCATAGGTGATTCTAGATTGTGTAAAGTTGACAGTTAACCCTCTCATCCCAGACATGAGGCCATTGTAGTATTCTTGTGTACAGTCACTGTTACCAGAGCATGCTGCCAAGTGGCATTGTCGGCTTGGGTGTCTGGGTCTCTTTTCTGAGACGGACTTTCACACTTCTGATTTTGGCTCTAGGACTCAGTTTCTAGGGAGGGATAGAGGGAAAACCCCTGGCCTAATTTTTCTTTAGAAAAATCTAATGCATTTACCACCAGTTCATTCACCCATGTGGGTAAGCAGAACCCACAAATGGACATCAATTCCTCTGGGCTCTGCCCTTAGTCAAATCCCCTCTGAACTCCCAAGGATACCATGAGCACAGAGCCTGTTGCTGCCTACTCACCGAAATGGTAAGTTTTGCAAAAGAGAGTTTATTCACAGGGTGGTCAAGCATGGAGAGGAAGGCTCCAGCCTTGGCTCAGCCTTCACACGCACTGGCTCAAGGGACACTTAGGGGATAGAGAAGCCGGTGGTTTAAGTCATGGGGAAAGAGACCGGAAGTGAGGCCAGCTTGTCCAGTCTTCATGCTCTTTCTGCTCCACGTGTTCGGACAACGGTGTCTTCGGCATGAGCTTAGGGTGGAGGGCTTTACCTCCTGACGTGAAAGGTCACCTGCACAAATGAAAAGTTTGAACAAAAGTAGCCTTCAATCCCCGAAGGTAACCTAGGCAACCGTTATCCTCATGACCCGAACATTGGAAGTGCCAGCCAGCAAAGCTAGCGAGAGACTAATAATAACTTGTTTGGCCCCGAGAGAGACAGAAGCATCGATTTTCAAAGCCAACTGACAGCAAGTGACACTGGAGGCCTTATTGGGGTCTGGGTTAGTTTCAGAACTACCAGCAGCTTCACAGGCTTCCTGCCCTTCAGTAGCCTCCGCAGCCATAACACAGAAACCACAGTAGCAATTAGCCCCGCCTCCACTCCACGCTTTCAAACATATATGGGCTTGGCCATTTCTCTATACACATTTCCCAGCTCAGGATTCACCAAGGTTAGGGAACCATAGCTGACAAGAGGCTAGAAGGTGAGTATATAGGGGTTCACTTCCTCTGGGATCCTGGCTAAGAAAGGGGGCCCTAGAAACAAAGGCCAGAGCTTTAGATGTAGGCCATACTGTCTGGGCTGCCTGCCCCCCACTTCACTGCTGGGACTTTCAATGGTGTTATAAAATTTTTTACATTAATTGAATAATTTGTTGTGCACTAATTAATTGGTAAAGTAATTGCCGTGCTGTGATTCAATACAGGGCTTGGTGCACGCTAAGCCAATACTCTAGCCTTGAGCACAGCCCCAGCCCTTCCAGTTTCTTTCTTTATTTCTTTTGGATTTTTCAAACTTTGGTGACTCCCAGTCATGGGGGCTGGGGGGTGGGGTGGAGACCTATGTCAGCTCTTTCCTGAGGCACAGTGGAGTGTTTACTGGAACACAGAGTTCCCTGACAGAGTAGGGAGTAGGTCTCACTGGATGACCTTATATCCCTCGCCCACAGTCCTCAAAAGTTCCTTGTCTGTTCAGCTTGCCCTACGACTGAGACCCATCCCCTCAAGACGTCCCAGAAATATTGCTCAAGCAGCAACAGAATTCTGTGGCTTTGCCATCATCTACAGAAAACTCTCCCCCTCCGCCCTGCGTATCATGGGAGCACAAGTTTCTCCCAGGCTCCTCTCCACACCTGCCCTGGTGGACAGCCGTGGCCAACCTCCGACCTTGGGAATCCTCAGTTTCCTAGGCCACTTTCTCCAGGGATGGTCTTCTTCAGTATCATTCAGGGAAACTGAGGCATGGATAGGTAAAATTAAAAATATATTGTAACAAAGCCAAAGCTTATTTTCTGGAAAAGAAATAGAAACAGAGAATGGGGCCCTAAAAAGAGGGTCAGAGAGCAAAACAAGACACGTGCCATAGAAAAGGGAGGTCACCCCCAAACTTGAGATACTTGAAAGGAAAACTGCATGAAGAACTCGGTGCCCAGTAGCTCTGGATTTTAGACTCACCAAGCGCATTCCTGGATTAAAGTGTAACCATCAAAACCAACCCCAAAAGAAAATTTTAAATTCTCAAAAATTTAAAAACCACTGAAGAAATTGAACTAATCAGTACAGTTTCTCACAAACTGTATATGTGTGACTTAGTGACGGCTTCCATTGCTGTGAAGAGACACCATGACCAAGGCAAGTCTTATAAGGGACAACATTTAACAGGGGCTGGCTTACAAGTTCAGAGGTTCAGTCCATTATCGTTGAGGATGAAGCATGGCAGAATCCAGGCAGGCATGGTGCCAGAGAGAGAGCTGAGAATTCTACATCTTGATCAGAAGGCAGTTGGGAGAAGACTATCTCATGAGTAGCTAGGAGGAGGGTCTTCTCTACTCAGGGCAGAGCCTGAACATAGGACCTTAAAACCCACCTACATAGTGACACACTTCCTCCAACAAGGCCACACCCATTCCAAGGCCACACCTCCTAATAGTATCACTCCCTGTGGGCAAGCATTCAAACACATGAGTCTACAGGGGCCAAACCTACTCAAACCACTAAGTATGATAGGGATTCTGAAGACATAGCTATTTGCTAACAAAACCTTGAACCAAGGTCAAACCAGAAGTAGAAATTGGAAGAGCAGACTCATTTTAAAACGTTAACACCAATTGCTTTTAAAAATTAACAAGAAGGGGCGGGGCTGCAAAGACTGTTCAACAGGTGCCAACACTAGCCAGACAAGTCTAAGGAGCCAACAATCATCCCTGGAAGCCATTTTTAAAAGCCAAAGATGGCGGCTGGCATAGGGAGAATGGCCCAGAAGAAGCTCATGGGTCAGCTAGATCACACAGCACTGTGAGAGAAACAAGAAGCTCCACACCTCAGACAGGTACTCCCTAAAGATGTCCTCTGACTGTATGGTGGCAGGAGTGCGCATGTGTATGGTTGTAAGCCATTAGGTAGGTTCTGGGAAGCAAACCCAGGTCCTCTGCTGGAGCAGTGGGTGCTCTTAGCCAGCAGCAGGCCACCGCTCCAGGTCCATGAATAAACATTTTAAAAATAAACATGAAGGCCTGGGGGTAGTATTGGCCTAGCATACACAAGGTCCTGCACTCAATAGCAGCACCACAATCACTTTTCAATTAATTAATGTAAAATTAATTATTCAATTAATGTAAAAAATTATAATAGCGCTGAACATCCCAGCAATGAACAAAACAGGTAATTGATCACAGCGGCTTCCTTCTGCCTGGAATGTGGTACATGGTTAGCAGAAATGTATTTGGGAAAGTAATTTGTCACATCAGGGAGTCTTTGAAAAACAGATGCTCATCCAAACGGGTGCAGAAAAGACGGTTAACCAAACTGTCATCCGCTCACGCCCAAACTCCAGCAAGCTTGGAATGACTGGAGTGTCGGGGAGGGGGTTCTGCAAAGAGGAACAGACAGACAAGCTTCCCTTCTGATCCCAGGAAGGAAATGAAAGGTGTGTGGCTTGGGGAAGAAGAGGCAGAGCTCTTGTCCTTGGAATGCCCAAGAGTCCACAGAAAATCAAAGCGCTTTGAAAGTGCTCACCAGGCTTGTGAGCAGTGTATGGGAACAAAGACGAGTCGCATAAGGAAAATTATAACGATTCCCAAACAAAGAATATATTTAACTAGAGTCGTTAAGTTCCCTAAAGAGAAAAGTGGTTGTTGACCTGAATGGGCATGGTAAGGGTGATGCTGCTCTGTGCGTGGGTGCTCCCCCCCGCCCCCAACTGCTAAGGATCTCCTTTCTAAAGGAGAAACACTAGGGGATGGCAAGCTGGCTCACAGGGTAAAGGCGCTTGCAGCTAAGCCTGGCAACCTGGGTTCAATCCTAGGACCCCACATGGTGGAAGAAGAGAACCAACATGGGGAAGTTACTGTAGTGGGGGAATCTTTAAGTCTCCAACCCGAATATGACAGGTCAATGAAAACACAACTCAGTAATTATGAATGTATTCTGGAAACCTAGATTGGGCAGATACCCCTACACTACTCTGTTCCCCAGCTATGAGACCTTTATGACTTGAGGGTTTTCCAGACCCTGTGTCTGTCCTTCTACCTCCTTCTTCCCAGTCGTCCTCCTCTGTCATCCTACTTTGTCTTCTCTCTCCTCTCTTCTCCCCAGTCATCTTCCTCCTCCATTGTCTTCCTCCAGTCACCCTCCCCCTGCTCTCTTCCCCTCCCCACCAACCTTTATATCTCCACCTCCCCTTCCTCTGCCCAATCACTGGCTCCAGCCTTTATTTTACAGACTATGATAGACAGAAGGTTCACTAGAAATCACCTGTGTAATGACTCACACCTCCTCTGCAGCCCTTCACAGGAAAGGGGAATTAGTATCAAAATACAAGGCTGGGGCTATCCACAACAAGTTATTGTCTCATGTCGTAAAGTGTGATAATGCATGGGTACTCGTGTGAGTGTGTGTGTGTGTGTGTGTGTGTGTGTGTGTGTGTGTGCTTTTTAGAAGCAATAAAAGAGATATCGTGCCCGCTGACTGAAAGATGTATACTTGCATAATGGTCTTTCCAGCCCCTGTTACACTGTGACCCGCCCCCCCCGCCCCTCCCCACACTCATAGCTTGGTGACGGAAGCAGTCTGTAGGATGCAGGCCTGGCCTTGGGTCTATCTTAGTTTCCAAAACCCTTGCTTTGCACTTGCTGGTCTTGGGGCTCTTTGTCACAGCAGCTATGGGGAGAGTCACTGAGTCCTGTGCTAGGAGCCAGGGCACAATGACATGCCCAGTAGCTACAAAGCTTGTCTTCACAGACCCCCTGATGTGGGAACATCCAAATCACCCAGCTCACACCACTGGAGGGCCCGTGCACTGCCCATCTGGAGTCCTAGTGTCTACCAGGGTCCAGGACTGCAGTAACCATCCTAGCCCAGCAACTGAGACTGTGGAAGAGAGAGGAACAGCCACAGTGAAAACTCTGAGGAGCTCTGAGGACAGGACTTCCACGGTCTCTGCACCCCACTGTGTGCTCTGCACCCCACTGTGTGCTCTGCTGTCCTGTCTTCTGCTTTCTGCAGAGCAGTCTCAATTTCTCCCCCTGCACCAGGGCTTGCCAGTTGAGAATCGTAAAGCAGCAGCAGCCATTTCCTTCCCTTTAATCCCAAAGATACTAGGGAGCCTTCCCTAACAGCTACAGGAGAAAAGCCTAGGGAGGGACCCAGACTGGGTTACACACACACACACACACACACACACACACACACACGCACGCACGCACGCACGCACGCACGCACGCACGCGCATGCGCACACGTACACGCAGACAAAAGAGTCCTCAGGGCTGCAGAGCATACCATGGACAGTGGCAACTACAGAAGAGGGTAAAACCTAGAACAAGCTGTCCACACCGCAGTGCGTTTTCTCTGTGTGACCTGCTCTAACAATAGGAAAGCCCTGGATCTCACCGGAGCAACAGAAATAATGGTGAATGAACAGAAAGGAAATGGCGGAGGCACTGCTAGCTAAAACTCAAGCCCGCACCCTACCCCCCAATACTCAGCACTGATGGAGGCAGAGGGACTGACTGAAGCAAAGGGTGGGGCGCGTCTGCCAGAGGATGCATTCCCAAATACCCAGCAA
Organism: Arvicanthis niloticus; assembly: GCF_011762505.2. Classification (NCBI taxonomy): domain Eukaryota; kingdom Metazoa; phylum Chordata; class Mammalia; order Rodentia; family Muridae; genus Arvicanthis; species Arvicanthis niloticus. The sequence continues at coordinate 23,610,108 of NC_047662.1, forward strand.
GTGCCTAACACGTTAGCATGCACCAAGCGGTCCTACTGTGCATAAACAAACCAAGCGTTGAGCATGTGTAGGAATCCGAAGCCTTGGTGGAAAGGATGGGCTCTGGCCTCACCCAGACCTGAGCAGAAATCTCTCTGATGATATCACAGGATCTTAGGAATGTCATGGCACAACCCCAGTCTTGGTTTCTCTATCTTGTAAGCAGTGTCCGCCTCATAGGCTGATGCTGAGACTGAACTGAGTGAATGTACCCAAAACAGCACAGGGGACACAGGACGGCAAAATGGCTGCTGTTGCTTCTGCTTCTGCTGCTGTGTTTAATTTGGAAAAGGGCTCAAGGACCCAAGGACAGAAATAGGCACTTCAATTTTGTTTGCTTTGAGTCAAGGTCTTGCTGTTTGGCCCTGGCTGGCCTGGTGCTCACTAAGCAGCCCAGGCTGGCATGTAACTCACAGCAAACCCCGCCCCGACCCAAGGCCCCATCTCAACCTCTGGAGTACTAGGATTACAAGCATGCATAACCATATCTGGCTGGAAGCAAGGCATCTGTCTGGCTTGAGCATATGTTGAATTTTAGAAGTGGGACTGTTCTACCCCTGCAGTGACAGCAATATACCCCCAGTTGCTAGCGTACCCGTATAGGAAATTTGAATGCTGAATCCTGAACACTCCTCCCAACCATGTGATGGGAGATGGGGGTGGTGAGGGTCTCATGGTCAGATTCCCTGCCCTTGTAGTCTGAGGACCCAGAGGGTAGGCTGTGTGTTAAACACCCAAGCCACAGCAGAAGTAGATCCAGTTGGTACCCAGATCACAGACTTCAGCCTCCAGGGTTTTGAGAGATAAATGACTACTTTTTTCCCCCTATGGTAATGAGCAGCCAAACATGCTCCCTAAGATGTGAAGAACTATGTAAAAATTAAAGGGGAAGACTTGAGGATGCTTAGACATGCTTTCTGTATGTCTTAGTTAGGGTTTCTATTGCTGTGATAAAACACCATGACCAAAAGCAACTTGCAGCAGAAAGGCTCTTTTTCACCATACATTTCCAGGTAGCAGTCCATTTCTGAGGGACGTCAGGGAAGGAACTCAAGCAGGACAGGAACCTGGAAGCAGGAACTGAAGAAAAGGCCATAGAGGAGAGCTACTTACTGGCTTGCTTCTCATGGCTTGCTCAACTGCTTCCTTATACAGTTCAGGACCACCTGCCTAGGGATGGAGCCACCCACAGTGGACTGGATGCTTCCCTATCGATTAGCAATTGTGAAAATGCTCATGGTCTCATCCATAGACAGTCCGATGGAAGCGTTTCTGAAGTTCTTCTTCGTGGGTAATTCTGGCTTGTGTCAGTTGACTAAAACCCAGCCAAGAAGGTGGCAGTACATACCTTTAATCCCAGCACTCTGGAGGCAAAGGCAGGTGTATCTCTGTGAGTTTGAGGCCAGCCTGGACTACAGAGTGAGTTTCAGGATAGCCAGGGCCACACAGAGAAGCTCTGTGTCAAAAAAACAAAAACAAAAACAAAAAAACACCCAACAACAACAACCAATCGACCGACCAACCAACCAACCAACCAGCCAATCAACCAAACATACAAATAAAAATTCTAAAAAACAACCAGGATACTGTCCAAGTACAAAGATCTCACTTCAGTTTGATCCCAAAACCCACATCAGAACAAAATAGAACCTGGCATGGTGGTACAGACACTTGTCATCCCAGGAATGAGAAGGAAGAAGCAGGAGGGACCCTGGCGCTCCATAGCCGTGTAGCCAAATCAGCAAGCCCCAGGTATCAGTGAGAGATCCTGTCTCCAAAAAAACCTGAGGCTAACTGCTGGTCTCCACAAGCGAGCACAGCTTAAAAGTAGGAATTTCATTGGCCCTGGGGCTACCTGCCACATACTTGTTCTGGGGACACTGTTCTCTGGCTGTGGAGGAGGCTCTGGGCTCTCCTCCTGAGAGATCACTCATGATGCCCCCAAAAACACCTGAGAAGAAAAACAGGGAAATGGAGACAGGTTTTCCTAAGAATGGTTCCTCCGATCCCGAAGCTTGGGAGCCAGGGGGTGGGTGGTGACAAGAGACCTATCACCTGCCTGCACCTTGTGATTGAATACAGTTTCTGCATTTCCCCAGCCAAGCAGGCAGCCAGGGCTCCAACTGCATGAAATTGGATGGATAAATGCTGGAGCAGAGGGCACTGAGACCTTGGTACCCTGACGTTTTGTCACCGGCTCTCCCAGAGACGAGCCAGTGCATTAAGCTGCTGAAGTCGATAAGGAAACAGACGGAGGATAAAAGTGGAAAGAGATTGAGAAGCCCACAAAGTTGTTCCTTCCGCCAGAGTACCGGGATTGTGATGTTTTGGGGAGTAAGACACCAGACATGAAGAGGAAACACTAGGTCACTTGTGGTAGTCTGAGGGCTCCATCCCATAAGCCGAATACCTACTATGTGTGTTAAAACATTTCTAAAGCCAAAGTTTCAAAACATGAAACATTTCTGGCTTCCGGTAAGAAATGCTCAACAGAGACCTCTATCTTCTGCACTAAGCTTGGTGTTGTGGTGGGTGTGCTCTGGTCACCAGATCATGCCCAGCAAGGTGACACTAGCCTTCAGGTTTTACAGGAATAGGTAAGGCTCAGAGGGACCAGCCACTCCTGGGGGCCTGGACAGTGGAAAGGTGGACTTGGAACTTCTCCAGGTCTGTCTGTGTCTAGTCTTGGCCCTGCTGCATTGTTTAGCATCCTGGTGACTTTTTCAGAAGACCCTGGATGAGAGGTCTGTGTAAAAGTCAGGCTGCTAAGACTTCTGGGAAGTCTGAGATGTTACCCTTGAAATCTCTGTCAATGGCACCAGCAAGGTAACCTTCTGGAAGAGGTTGTGTAGCTCAGTGGGGTGACAGGTGTGAAATGCCCAGTGTAACCCTGGAGTGCCATTCCTGTCATTAACGATGACCTACTTATGACAGATGCCTGGGGGAGGTGTAGAGAGGAGCTTGATCTTCCTCTTGCTGGACTCATCTGTTTTTCCTTCCCTCTCTCCAGCCCCCTGCCTCACCTCTCCCTTCCCCGTTCCTGCCTTCCTCCTCCCTCCCTCCTTACTCCCAAAGCTCTTTGTGGTCCCAGCAGGTGCTCTATCCCTGGAACCATAAAAGTGAAGAAAGAGAGACTCCCTCACACACTCCTGGGACCCACATTCCAGCAGTCAGTGACCATAAACTGGGGAACCCACTAAGTGGGTGAAACCCTTTTGAGCTGTGACAAGGAAATGCAGGGGGTGTGGAAAGGAAGCTATGAGAGAGTGGCAATCTCTCTGAGAAAGATCTTGTCATTGCCTGAGTACAGACACAGTGAGACAGACCCGGTAGTAGTTGGTCTAGCTGTTCCCACCTGCCCCAGCACAGTCAAGTCCCCATGTGTCCCCCACTTACTCCACAAGCTACTGGCAGCTTCTCAGCACCCAGCTCAGCAGTACCCCTAGGTCGCTCCCTGGTGGCTTGCTTTCTTCCTTTCTTTTTATTAATTTATTCTCTCATATATTACATCTCAACTGCAGTTCCCCCCCCCACCCGCTCTCTCCTATCTCCTCTCTCCTGTCCTTCCTCCCCATCCACTCCTCCTCATATCCCCTTCAGAAAAGGGCAGGCCTCCCAGGGATATCTACCAAACATGGCATATCAAGTTGCAATAAGACTAGGCACCTCCCCTCATGTGAAGGCTAGACGAGGCAACCCAGTAGGGAGAAAGAGGGCCCAAAAGGAGGCAAAATGCCCTAAACAGCTCCCACTCCCACTGTTAGGAGACCCACAAACCCGTGAAGCTATACAACTATAACGTACAAGAAGAGGGCCTAGGTTAGACCCATGCAGGCTCCCTGATTGTCCGTTCAGTCTCGGTGAGTTTCTAGGAGTCCAGGTTAGATGATTCTGCGGATTTTCTTGTGGTGCCCTTGACCCTACTAGCTCCTATAATTCTTCCTTCCCTTCTTCCCCAGGACTCATCCAGTTCTGCCTGATGGTTTGGCTTTGGGTCTCTGCATCTGTTCCCATTGGTTGCTGGTTGGAACCAGTCAATGGTGATTATGCCAGTCAGCTGGCTTTCTCAGACAGCTCAGGCTTACCTCCCTAGAGATGGTGCTACCCACTGTGGGCTAAGCCTTTCTATGTGGCCACAGGCCAATCTGATTAGGCAATGGCCTCAAGAAGAAGGAACACACAGAGGGCCTCCACCATCTGGTGAGACTCAGTGCTTTCTTGTGATGGCTATTCTTGGTTATGGCTACTCAGACACCTTTCCAAGGGTGGAACAGAGTTCTAGGGACAGAGCTAGATCTGAGAAGACAAAGTAATCCAGGAGAAGGCAGGTGGGACGTGGGAGATGAGACCTAAATGAGATTACGTTAGTTCTCAGAACTGCTTGCTCCCTTCCCAGCCATGGTGTGATAAGGCTAGACAGAGGATTGGCCAGGATGAAGCATGGTGTGGATATCTATCTGTCTGTACTCTGGGGATGGCTGGTCCAGCCTAGACACAAGGATGGAGAAGAACACTAGAGGAATGGGGAGTGAGTGAGCTGAAGCGGCAGCAAGCTACATCTGCCTGCCTGGGTACAGATCCTATAGAGAGAGGAGAGCCAGGTACCCAGGCAGAGCTGCTGAAGGGGTATGTAGAAATCCTGCCCCTTGGAGCAGGAGTCCCATCAGCCTCTTCTCACACAGGATGGATGGGAGAGCCCTTTCAAGTGTGCCCCCACAACTGCACAGGGTCAGCGCCACCACCTAGGCTTGTCACACACCTCCTCCTTTCTTCCTCCGGTGACATTTGAAGTGAACCTAATAAAATCCTGTTCTTTGTGTCAGAATAGAACCTTACCAGATCCTCTAAGTCACCCTGATGTTTTCAGGCTGGGTTTCCAGGTCAAACCTTTCCACAGGGTAAGGGCCTGGATTTGGCTAGAAGCACTTTAGTCTTTCCAATGATCCATGTTGATTTCTGCATTTCAACTTCCCTGCCCTTCCCTGGCTGGTGAAATTCCTGGAGGCAGGGTGATGCGTGACAACCCAGTTGTGCCTCACCTGACCCCTACTCCACATCAGCAGAGAGAGACAGTCCAGTCAGGTAGACTCACCCTTGGGATGGTGACCTTCCTATCCTTGAAGCACAGGCCCTTGAAGTCAGGCTTCTATATCATCATAGGCAGAGATGACTAAGGCTCCTCTGTGGCTGAGACTTTAATTCCAGGGTACCCATTCTCTGTGCCATGTGTCTCGGGCTAATAAAGGCTTCTGCATCTCCCAGCAATCGCTTAATTCCCAGGCTCTTTGGTCCTTTGAGTCTCTGATTGTGCTATGATGCTCAGAGTCTTGGAGTCAGAGATTCCATCTAGGCGTGTTTGACTTCACCAAAGTTCAGGTTCTGATAGCCCGAGCATAGGAGGGACAGACAGATGAGAAAATCCTCCCCATAAGAGAAGGAAGGTTCCAGATCCCCCATCTTAGCATCCTCAGGAGGAAGCGGTTGGACCTAGGATCTCAGGTTCCTCTCAGTATTAAAATATGAAGGACCCTGGGAGTCACAAGCCCTGTGTCCCTCCTCGCCTGAGTACCTCAATCCTTCCTGCCCATGACCCCACAGGCTGAGTGGATCTAATGGAACCAGAGCCTCTTGGGATGAAGGCCATTGACTCAGGTTTGCTGGTGGAAAGACTTGAAGCAATTCTGTAGTTCCTGTCGTTTCTGGGCCATGTCTCTTGCTGATGGGAGTTCTTTGAGTCCTGGTGTCAACAGCTTAGGGACGGAAAACATGAAGCCACTGTCATTCCTGGATGGTGTGACTTCCTCAGGAGTACCTAAATCTGCTGCCCCCATCCAGGACCCCACAGTGTCTGACCCACTGTGTCCTTTTGGGTTAGAGCAGGGCTGTGCCCTGGAAAGGTATCTGGTTCCCACAGAGAAGAAGGACTGGTAATGTTGGGAGAAGCTGGTAGTCCTGGGTCCTCTAGGGCATCCGGGGCTCCTGCCCCCAGGCTAGCCTAAGTAGTTTCTGTGTTGAGGGATGGGGCCCCAAGGCTCCTAAAGTCTGCAGACTTGGCCACTGATGGTCAAGAAATCCAGCAAACATCCCAGCTGCCCTGGCTCCATCTCCTGAGCCTCTGTGGGCTTCGGGATCAGGTAGAGGCTCTCATGCAGTACAGACCTAGGCTCAGGACAGTATATCCAGCTTGCCTGTATGGGTCTTGGGGTCCAGTGGGCAGCACAGCCACTTCACCTCCAGGACCCAAGGAACAATGGCTCTGTGCTGTTCCTCCCCTCATCTCCCACTTGAGTGAGTGTGGTCCTCCCATCCTCAGATCAGGAAGCATGTCTTCCTTGACAAGGCTTCCTTACATGTATCTAGAAAAAATTAAGATGTAGTCGATGGGTAGAGGGGAAGAGAGCTGAGTTGTGTCCATAGAGGGGAGTCAGCTCCTCTTTTTCACTGCTAAGTGGAGAGACCCCCACATGTGTGGCTACAGTGAAGGAGAAGGGCTCCAGAAAAAAAACTAGGTCTGATGGAGTCTCACAGGCCAGGCATCCTACAGTGTGTGTGTGTGTGTGTGTGCGTGAGCGTGTGTGTGTGTGTGTGTGTGTGTGTGTGTGTGTGTGTGTGTGTGTGTTCACTCAACAGCATTGGTTGAACATGTATTGTATGCCAGGTATTGTTCTATTATGTCAGACACAAGACAAAGATCCCTGCCCACATGGTGCTGAGTATAGAGTCAGGGCCATTACCGCCCCCTCCAAACAATAGGTACAGACAGAAGTATGACTGGAACCTTGGGAACTATCCAGGGCTCAGCATTTTAAAACATTAAAGATGCCACTTCAAGAAGCCCCTTCGAGAAGCAGATTGGGGTGGACAAAAGCATTCCTCTTTTACATCATCTGAACAGAGAGGGTGACCAGCTGCCTACCGTCACAGGGCAAGAGTTGGGAGTAGGACCTGCCCAGCCCACCCTGGAAAGGAGTGTCCTCCCTACCCCACTACTTTCCACACTCCATGGGTTATCATTACCATGGTGGATCTCTTTGCACTCATACTATGACAAGGCAACTAGAATGCCTCACTTGCCCCCAAAAGGAAGCTGAACTCTCTCCCGGGAGCAACTGTCAGGATTTGAACCCAGGTATGTGGGAATGAAGTCTCTCGTTGGCCATGAGCTGTCACTGGAAAGGACTCAAGGACCAGTCCCAAGATGGGGTGAGAGCCTGTGCCCTTTCCAGGGACCTGTGATGATGTTGGATCTAAGTGTGGAGTGATGTCTTCAGGACTAGCCAGCACTAGTTGGCTTCTGCAGTAACATGACTCACTATAGGAGGATCAAGAAGAGACCTCCTGAGCCCAAGACACAGACAGAGCTCCCAGGCCTAGCATCTGGGCTTGGAGGCCTTTGATCCAGAGTCCGGATCCAGCTGCTCTGATGTGAAACCGGTGCCTTGTGAGGCCACATCCCATGGGGCAGATCAGAGCCGGGAGGCCTCATTACTGATCTGACCTATTTTGCACTCCCCCTTGCTGCGAGCTGAGGTGGCTGCTATAGTAACGGCACAGATCGAGAGGATGGAGGGGACAGAGGTAGCCCCTGGGACACTGTTCTCTACCTATAGGAAATAAAGCTTATCAACCACATGGGGCCCTGGAGCCTGGCCTTCCTGCTTCCCACCACAGCCCTGGGGCCTGGCCTGGCCTCTCCCTTCCCTCTCCTGAAGGCTTCAAGTCTACCACTGTCCCAGACACTGCTCGCATCTGTGAGTGCTGACTCTGTTAGAGGGCTGCGGGGGGGGGGGTGGATGGGGGAAGAAGTGTGCAGAGCTGTGTGGCTCGTCACTCGGTCACTCATCTCTACAGTACTGGTTTTGCAGGAAACTTGAGTTACTCTGTGGACACCGGGCAGCGCTGAGACTACTTGGGACCAGAGACAAGTTCAAACTGGAAAGTCATTCGTGGGAGGCCACACCCTCCTAGTGAAGTATCTCTGACATTGGGTCTTCCTGGTGCTTGGGTCTCATGGAAAGTCACACTGACAGTGTGTGACTATGTGAACTTACTGGCTTCAGGTGCCAGCATCTTAGGGCTTGGGTATCCATTGGGGAGAGGGATCCAGGAACCAATGCTCACAGATTTGAAGAACCACACCAAATATTAGGGCTGCACTGCACTGTGTGAGAAACTGCCTGAGACCCAGAGCCCACCACACCATGTCATTTTTTTCTCCCCTGTATCCCCTGCTTCCTCCTCCTCCAGTTTGATCATTAAAGCTGGTTTTGTAGTCCAGCCCCGGGCTCCTCCCTCCTCCAACCCCAGGCTCCTCCCTTCATGCCTAGCCTGCAGCTGATATCTTAGAAATGGCCTCCTCAGTAATTCTTATAAATCATCGAGCAACCTGAGTGCTGTACTTTTGAAAAGTGTTTGTGTTAAATCCCATCTGCCTCATCTCACAGTGAGATCAGTGAAGGCCAGCAGAGTCAGACATCTCCCAACCTCCACCCAGTTCTGTCCTGTCCCAACTTCTTCCCTCAGTCTGTCCTTTCTAATTCTGTCTCTCTGTCTCTCTGTCTCTCTCTACCTCTCTCTGTCTCTCTCTGTCTTTCTCTCTGTCTCTCTCTGGAAGATCTGGGTCAGGGCTACAGAGGCTTCTCCTTCATTGTCTCTAAAGAAGACTTCATTCAGTTCTGCTCTGAGACATGTGTGTGTGTGTGTATATGTGTGTGTGTGTGTGTGTGCATGAATGCATGTATGTTCGCATGTGTGTGTATGTGATGGCCACGCCTGTCGTGTGGCAGGACTAAGGAAAGCTGCTGCCTTGCTGGAGGTAGGATGAGCCCAGGGTCACTTCATCTCTTTCCAAGCCTGGCTGTGAGAAGGAGGGGCTTGGAGTCAGAGAGGCATTGGCATGGACCACTCATGTGCTCTTCTTAGCTCTGTGATGATGGAGCGACTCGCTTAGCACCACTGGGTGTCTGCTTCCTCTCTGTGAAATGGAGGTAAACTCAGGACCACTGTGAAGACTGATAAAGCCAGATAAAGCCGTGGGTGTGGATCATTCCTTTGGTAGTTCTAGAACAGAAAGCCACTATGGGAAGAGTATGCAGCACTGGCATTTGAGATGTCCACCCCGATCGCTTCATTAGACATCTTCCTCATATAGTTTCCATGTCTACAGCAGACACTGTTTTGGGGTGTCTCTAATGGTTACCTGTCAAACCACCCACGCTGCAGAGCCGACACCACAGAACAAACCCCAGGGAGCTGCAGATTGACAGTTAGGACCATTTCCACAATGGGAGACAAGACAACTCAGGTCACTTGCCTGATGACCTGAGTTAGATTCCTGGGTCCTAATTGGTGAAAGTAGAGAACAGACTTCGTACAGTGTCCTCTGACCTCAAAGTGCATCCCACAGTGTATTCTTGAGCATACTCACACACTAACATAAATAAGGTAATTAAAAAAAAAAAAAAAAAAGACCAGACTCTTCCTACCAGGCCTTTTTCCTCCCCAGAGAGACCACTATCTCTGATACAGTTCTCATTTCTACACTTTTGGAAGACAAATACAAACTCTTCTGATGAGTCCAGTGAGACAGGAGGTCTTCATTGAAAAGAAACAAAACAACAACAACAAAAAAAGGCCATGTGTGAGAGAAGGGATGGGTAGATTTGATTCCTTTCCCACAAAGAGATTCAGTTCATCCAATGTCACCGTGGAGGAACTGGTAAGATAAAACAGGGTGTGGAAGCAGATATTTTGGCTTGTTAGCAGGAAATGGTCCCACTCTGAATGTACGAAGACTCCAGAACGACCCTAAATCGAAGGACTTGAATCTTTGAATTGGGGTTTCAAGAAGAAGCCTGAATGGCTCATCAGCATCTGAGAATATGCGAAGCCTCATTAGTAATCAGAGAAGTGCAAATGGAGCCGCAGGAAAAGAATCCACCTGCTGACTGGGCAGAGTGGAGTCTGGTTAGGTGGGGAGGAAGGGACCCCCCCTCCATTGTGTCCCGGAAACAGACACTCACTCTTTCAGACTAATTCACCATTGTCTTGTAAAGCCTACCAAGCAGACCCCTCATCTTGCAAGCAGCTCTGCGTCTAGAACATACCCCCAGAGAATCTCCTGTACATGAGCACCGGGACTCTCATACAAGGATGCGCGTGGCCACTCATTTGCAATAACATGAACCTAGTAACAGCCCCCAATCAATACTGTTGAGTGAGTGAATCTGATTTCCAGATGGATATACATGCGGGAGACTCTGCATCCAGCCTTGCAACAGCAGCAGACACTGGCTCCCTCGGTGTTCCTCCCATATAAGCCACTCCTTGTACATATAAGCAATCCAGAGACAATCCCTAGGTCTTCCCTGTGGAGTCCAGGGTTATCTGAAAGCCAACCATGTCTTTGGAGCCAACAGGAGCCCTGTAGTTGGGGTCAGGTGTCTGTTATATCAAGGAGGGGGATAAGGAGTCCAGGGATCTCTGCTCCATCTTCCCTGACCTTCCTGGGACCAGGCTTATAGTTGATCAGCACCCCGATCTTCTTTTACTCTCTGGCACCATAGAGGCCCTTGGAAAAGCAGCAACAGTCATTCTTCCCCTTGGGGCATCATGATCCCCATTCCACAGACAGCTCCAGGGTACATGACCAGGGTTCAGGCCTCTAGTCTCTCACACTTCAAGAAGTACATACACTAAAGAAACCCATCATCGGAGGCAGCAGCCCTAGGCTGAGAGAAGGGAAGGCTTATCATGGCGCCTGCACACACAGAGTCGGCCAGAGCAGCCTCAGGACACCAGGTACCATTTTAAGGCAAATTCTGAGGCAAATACCAACCAGCTCAGTCTCCCAAAGACAGGCTGTGATGGGTGTAGGAAGGATGTGACCCCACCTACCCACTTCAGGCTTACCTCTGATTTGAAACAATATTCTAGTAATAGATGTTCTACAAGAGAAGAAATGAACCTCAAAACCAGGCAGGAAGCAGGGGTAGCTTAGTAGGCAAGGTGCTTGCTATGCAAACATGAGTTCAAATACCTAGCACCCATGTAAAATCCCACGTGTAGTAGCCAGTGTCTGGAATCTCAGCTCCGGGAGACTGGAAGACCCCTGGAGCTCACTGGCCAGCCTGTCTAGCCTCATTGGTGAGCTCCAGGTTCAGTGAGAGAGAGACCTTGTCTCACAAGATCTTTGACATTGACCTCTGACCTCCACACACCTTCTTTACGTGTGCACACACACTAAAGAAATACATACAGTACAAATACACATAAAGTATAAATAAATAAATAAACAATTTTTCATAGCCCAACCCAAACTTAGACCCTGCTGGTATTTTTCTATCTACCCGTCTGGATTGTTTAATCCAGGGATAGAAATCTGTAGGAGTAAAATTAGCAATCTGTATCCATATTTTATTTCTCCCCTCTCTTTTTATAAGCACTTTACCAATGTGACCGTGTGGATGGAAATTCCCTGTTTAGTGCCGATAGTAGCCCGCCATATTCTCATACCAAAGCCACTTTACCTGTCCTCGTGGTCAGGTGGATACATGACATGATATGACCCTGGGCTCAAAACGCCTTTCTCTCTACCTCTGGTTATTTTCTGAAGTTGGCCTGAGGATCAAAGGGCACAGACACCTGCGTTCTTCATGCTCTATGTGTGGCAAGTCACCACTCTGGAAAGATGGCTTGTCCCTGTGCCTCAAGGGGTCCACATGGTGTCCCCCACTCCTTCAGCACCACCCTGACCCTTTACTGATCTGTCCTTGAGCAACTCAATGGGAAAGTTGATATGCTGACACAGACGAGCAGGTATTTATCTGTAGGCACTTTAAAAAGTCAACATAATTACTCAAGTTCCATTAAGTTTAATTTGCAGCCAATCTCACATCTAACAGGAAACAGACAGGGTGTAGAGTGGAACAGAAGAGACAGGCTGGCTCCTTAGAACTAGAGACCAGCCGATGGACTGGCTGGGTGGGCAAAGCCGGGCCCTTCCAGAGGATGCTGCTCTGCATCTTCTAAAACAACAACAGCAGCAACCTTAGAGGCAGGCAGATCTTTGTGAGTCTGAGGCCAGCCTGGTTTACAGAACAAGTTCCTGGACAGCCAGGGCTACCCAGAGAAACCCTGTCTTAAAAAAAAAAAATCAAAACAAAACAAAATAAAAATTCTTTTATTTGAATTTAATAAATTTAATGTGCATGGAAAAGTTGAATGGCTTTATTAAAAATGTGAAATTAAGATGTAGTTTTATTTTAAATTATGTGTAGGTGTATGTGCCCGCATCCACATGAATGAGGTACACTCAGAGGATGGAAGATCAATTCCCCAGAGCTGGAATTACAGACAGTTGTGAGCTACTTGACACGGACACCGGGAACTGAACTAGGGTCCTCGGGAAGAGCAGCAAGTGTTCTTAACTCCTGAGCTCTCTCTTCAGACCCTTTTCTGTGGCTTTTTGAGATCGAGTTCCATGTAGCCCAGGCTAACCTCTTCATGTAGCCCAGTGTGACTTTGAGTTTTTAATCCTCCTGCCTCTTCCTCTGAGGGCTGGGACCACAGGTGGGCATCTCACGCCCAGCTTACCCAGTGCTGAGGACTGACCCCAGTGCCTGCTGCAACCCAGTGCCAGCTGGACTCTCTAGGCAGGCACTCTGCAGACTGGGCTCAAGTGTGGTTTCATATTCAGTGATGGGTTTGGATGATCAAAAGGTGTTTAAGCTAAAAAGAATTCAAGATTATTTTTCCTTCCATGGTGATTGTGATTAATGCTTTTGTGCTTTAAGAAATCCTGACTGCAACCAAGATGACGGAAAGGGTCACATGACCCCTTTCCTGTCCTAGTTTGTGCTTAGATCAGCTGTTTCGCCTCAAATTGATCTGTGCAGGTGTGTGGGAAAGTGTAGAATCATTTCCCTGGGACCACTCTGGAGGTGGAACAGTTTGTTAAAAAGGACGGAGCATGCGTGTGGAGTCTTTGGGCCTCTGTCTTCTGTTCTGTAGGTCGTTTGTCAATTCTTACTTTGTCTTTGCTGCTATGATATGGCCATCCTGAACTGGCTGCTGTAGCTCTCCCACGTTCTGTTGAAAAATTATTTGACGAGGTGGATTCTGTAAAATAAATAATTTTTACTAGCATGTTGATTTCTAACTGCCCCAAATTGTTGGTTTTTTTTTTTTTTTTTTTTTTTTTTGGTTTTTCCTCAGTCTTTTGCCTCCCACGAACTGTCTTAGTTACTTTTCCATTGTGATAAAAATACCCTGACAAAAATAACCTAAGAAGAAGAGGGCTTGCGTGGACTCACACTGCCAGTGGGCTGCAGCCTGTGATGTTGGGGAGGACGACAGCAGGTGAGGAAGGCACTGTGCAGGAGCAAGAGGCTGATCCCCACTCGGGAGCAGAAAGTGACCAGCAAGAGGAACCCCTACACAGCCTCAAGCCCTGCCCCAGGGACCCACCCCTCCATAAGGCTCCCAGGTTCCACAACCTCCCAAACAGGGTCACCTGCTATCGACCTAGTGTCCAAACAAGCAGTGGGAGGGTGCACACCAGGCAAGTGCTCTGCCCATGAGCTGCAGCCCAAGACCTTTGTAATTTAAAATTCCTCTACATCTATTCATTTGGAGTGTGTTTACACACATGTGAGCACGCATGTGTATGTATGTGTGTGCTAGGTGTGGGTGTGGCTGGTTGTGTATTTGTCTGTCAGTTGTGTGTGTCTGTGTGTGTATGTGGCAGGTGTGTGTGTGTATGTGTGTCAGTTGTGTATGTGTTGGCAGGTGTGTGTGCACATGCACGTGTGTGTATATGTATGATAGGTGTGTGTGGCAGGTTGTGTGTGGTGGAGCAAGTGTGTGTATGGTAGGTGTGTATATATGTGTCAGTTGTGTGTGTGAGGTGTGTGCATGTGGCACGTGTGTGGCACGTGTGTGGCACATGTGTGTCTGGGTGTGTGTGTCTGTAATAGGTGTGTGTGTGTGTGTGGCAAGTGTGTATGTAGCACATGTATGTCTGTGTGTCTCTGTGTGTCTCTGTGTGTGGTGTGTGTGGTGTGTGTGGTATGTGGTGTGTGTGTGTATGTGTGTGTGTGTGTGTGTGTATGTGTGTGTTTGAGGCAAGAGTGGGGAGAGTTGAGGGAGAACGTAGAAGCCAGAAGACAATTTGAGGGAATTGGTCTCCTCCTCCATGTAGGTCCTCAGGTGGCCAGCCTCAGGAGTGCGCAAGAGGCTGGTATCATTAAAAGACCAGATCACCTGAAATACACCCAGCTGCCCACAGCACATTTCTTTCCACTCCTTACAGTCTTGTTAATAAAAGAATTTAGAAACAGAAAATAAACAAATGAAAATATCTTCACACAGTTTATTATTAGCCTAGCGTGGGAGTCGGCATACTATCCTTGTACAGGGACAGCATAAACAGTTCAGGTTTGAAGATTATATCCTCTCTGTGTCTCTCTGTCTCTGTGTTTCTCTGTCTCTCTATCTCTCTGTCCCCCCCCCCCCCCGCGTTGTACTGTGAGAGCTATAATACATGTATCAGTCAGCTTTCCATTACTGTAACAAAATATCTGAGATAGCCAAGTAATGAAGAAGGAAGGTTTATTTACATCCATTTGGAAAGGTTTCGATCCATGGCTGGTTGGCATCATTGCTTTGAGCTGTGGGTCCAGTACATCATGGATTGAGAACATGTAGTAAAGACCCTCACCCTATGACAGGATCCAAAGAAGAGACCAAAGGAAAGATACCAGGTTCCCCCAAGCCCCTCCCAGAATATGCACCAGTGACCGTACAGCTCCCACTAGGCCCTCTCTCTTATGGATTCACTACCACCCTTTGGGGTAGGATGTACTGGGCCAAGCCTTCAAAGTATGAGTTTCCGGGGAACATTCCAGAGCTAATGCAAAGAGAAATCTGTGAAAAACAAGCCTTGGCTATGTCTAATAAAAATGCACTCCCAAACTCGGACATTGGATTTTGTACAATTTCATGTATCACAAAGTATTACATTCTGGATGGTGGCCCAGATTGGACTCATAGGTTATAGTACAGCCTTAGGGAGAGCAAAACCAATCCATTTCTGATGACTCCACTCTCACAGAAGCCATTGCACTCACGTATGACGCTATGGAGGCAGAGCTATTGAGCTGGTTAAAGCCCCTGATATAAAGCTCCCCCACCCCCTCCTCAGTGGGCCACAGGGCTGGGCAGATCTTCCTCACATGAAGCTGAAACCAGCCTGTATCCATGACCCTGCAGTCATCTTGGCATACATTTCCACTCCCTGGCCAAAGAAACTAGGCCAAGCTTGTGGCCAGCAGGACTGGGAGAGCCAGATCCTCACCCAGGCTCAACTCTAGGAGTTATTCTAGCTGCCGGGCCAGACCTCCATTGGTGGTAGATGTCACTCTTTAATGCTTCTGGGGAGATGCACCCCTCCTTAATCCAATGCAGTCTCATTAGGAGAGAAAATGTTTGCTCCAGTAATTCCCAAGGCCTTTGGAAATTTCAAGATTAACACTAACAGTCAGGGCAACTCTGCCCTTAACCTCCACTGCCCAGCCCAGGCTGGGGCCTCAGAGAGGTGGCTCTGTGGGGCATTTTTCTGGAGCCCTGGAGCCCTGGGTCCTGTTTCCAGGCTCTTCTGGCCTAGAGAGACAGTAGGTAGAGGGAAAGAAAGAAAGAGGAGGGGACATCCCCTGTAGAGGCTGTTGCAAAAGACATGCCAAGTGTGGGGTTCCCTCCCACCTTAGACCATTTGTTTCCAAATGAAAGACACACACAGCCTTATATTTTTAAATATGCCTTAGACAGCTCAATAGCTGCTACCTACCCTCCATGCCATTAGAATCTACTTTCCCATTGGTAATCCCAAAATACCACTTACTATTTACTATGTTCTACCTTGGCTATTCTTAACCCAAATTGGACAGTCCTCTTGCAATGTTCTCTTGGCCCAGAGGCCATGGCAACCCTTCTTGCTTCTTAATCCCATGGCTGCTCTCTCCTCTCTCTCTTCCTTGAGGTCCCAAGCCCGGGAAACCTAGACCCTACCTATGTCTCTTCTCCTCAGCTCTTGGCTGCTGGCATCTTTATTTACCAATCAGAATTAACTGGGGGCCAAGTCCCAAAAGCTGACTCTAAATCTTGGAGGGCAGCACTTAGCATTACAATAAAAGATGACAGACAAAACTTCAACAGAGGCCATCCACACTCCCCACCCCTGGGCATGTTAGAGAGCTGGGCACAGGGACCAGGCTGGGGCTAGTGAGTCTGGGTTACACCCTTAACCTCACTACTTAGAATCTCTGCATGGCAGTTCCTGGAAGGATGCCCTGTTCCAAGGTTGGGGGTGGTGGTGCATATCTGTGCTTCTTACCAAGAGAGCAACACACCTTTGGCTGGAGTCCAGAACTCTCCCGAGGCTGCTTCCCTCAGCCAGGAAAATGCCCAGCTCCTGGTCAGGTTAGCAGGAATACTGCTTGTTTCAATTTCTTGGTCTTACTTTTGTTTTGTTTTGTTTTTTAAATTCTGTGCAATTGTGTGTGGGTTTGTTCACATGAATCTAGTAAATTATAGAGGCCAAACGGGGACATTAAACCCCCTGAAGCTGGAACCACAGGCAGTTGTGAACCATCCAGCATGGGTGGTGGCAACCAAGCATGGGTCCTCTGCAAGCATGGTATGACCTCTCGCCTCTAAGCTAAACCAAATTCTGTCTGTTTGCAGAGAGAAGACCTTTCCTGCCACCCACCCTTCTGAGACTCCTCTGGCATCACTGTTCCTAATCACATTCATTGGGTAGAAAGTGATTTCTTATTTGGGGAGACCAGGCACTGAGAAGATGGAATGTCAGACACCTGATGACAGGGTCAGTAGAAGGGGCCATTGATGTCCCAGGCCTTCCCTGCTACCTCCTCTATTTCTTGCTCACTTACTAAGTCAATATCTGCCTGTCTCAACAGTACCTCAGAGTCTTTTTGTTCCTGTCCCCACTTTCTTGATTTGGTCCTAACTATGGGGGTGGGGATGACCCTGTCTATACCCCTCTTTCTGCAAGGGGAGGTAACCAGAGAACATGAATTCACTATGTGGGGAGAGCATGTGACACACACCAAGCCACCTTCCAGGGCTTCTGGGACCAAGGGAAGAGCCTTACAACAACTCTGTATGCTCTAGGGAATCAGCCATGACTCAGGTCAGGCTGAGCCTGGCATCTGAGCAGCTCCTCCTTCAAGTGGAGAGCATCAGGAAGGCCTAATCGTTCTCGGCCCCCTCCACAATCCAGACTGGCCCTCTCCTTCCCCCCCCCCAAGGACCTGTAACAGATATTCTCTGGCCCCAGACATCTGTTACTTCTTAGGTCCTGGCCCAGTTCAGTACTGTTACCATCTGCTTCCCAGCTGCAGGCCCCCAGTTTTCAGCCTTGACTCCTTGACCTCTTTGACCTCTGACCCTGACTACGCAATCCCTACTCAGTCCTGGGCACTGTCTTCACATCTCAAACACTGGCCGCTGCCTTGATCACCAGGAGGCGGGCTCTTTGCCCTCTCATAGGCTTCACAGAGTCCTGTCACAGCTCCCCACACCCCCACCAGATCAGCAGAGACCACAGGGTTCATGTGACCTGGCCGTGGGCCTCAGCTCCACCTCTCAGCACCGTCTTGCAAACCTACCCAAGTCCTGACTCATTGCCATCCCCTTCCCAGGCTCTCTTGCCCACCCAGCCCTCTACACAGATTTGCTCCCACCCAGGGCTTTTGCTGAACACTCCCTGTGCCTGGCCTTGAGCTGTGGCTTGAAATGACTGCCTCACGCAACTCCCAATGACCCTGGGGTAAGTGTCCCATTCTGTAGTTAGACAACCAGGATTCAAAGACCATAGCAGACAGCCAGGGGCACTTGGCCAGGATGTAGCTCAGCTGGGATTAGAACTTGGGGCCACTGTATAATGTCACCTCGTTTTCCACCCACCTTCTTCCCAGGTGAAGGATCTCTTCCTGGGCTGTGAGCTCTCTAATGTTCTCACCCTAGTGGCCTCCAGATTGGAGCCCAGAACATTTCACATGCTTTTCCAAGGTCTGCAAACTGAGCAGGGACAGTGTAGTGGCTGCCGGGACCCTCCCTCCTCTGCCTGCCGCTCCTACCACTTGATCCCTCAGTAAGCAAAGCCTTTAAACCAAAAACAATTTTACACTTCATTTGAGTTAATCATGGAAGCTCTTTCTAGAAGCCATCTCCCCCTAATTGTCTGCAGAAAAGCAAGTGCCTGCCTGGCAGCCCCACCCCACCTCTGTCACAGAGCCCTGGAGCCACAGAAGGTGGTGACAGGTAGAAGAGGCTGCAAACCAGAAGCTAAAGACAGTGTCCAGCTGTGTGCCCACCAGCCTGGGTGCTGGGGTACAGCAGGCGGCATCAATGACTCAGCACCCCCAAACACTCAGACAAAGAGGAAAAGACCACATTTAAACAAATCACCAAGCCAGGAGTGCCAATGAAGATCTATAATCCTACTCAAGAAGCTGAGGCAGGAGGATTCTATGTTTAAGGCATGCCTGGGCCACAGGATGAATTCAAAACCACCCTGGACAACTTAGTGAAACTCTATCTCACTAAAGAATAAAGAAGCACATAGATAAACAGGTAGTTTCCTCAGGGACCATCAAGTTAGCCTTGAACTGTAAACAAAGACTTATTTTAACCCCATTTTAACCTAAAATTATTCTTGTAGAGGCTCCATCTCTGAATGCAGAGTGAGGTACTTGGGGGTATAAGAGTAATCTTTGAAGTGCCAGTCAACAATTGCATTTGCCTAGGGGCTGAGACTGTGCCTCAGTTGGTAGAGTATTTGTCTAGCATGCACGAAACCCTAGGTTCAATCCCCAGTACTATGTAAACTGTGAATGGTGGTGCATGCCTACAATTGGGGGGTGGAGGCAGGGGGATCCTAAGTTCAAGGTCATCCCTGGCCACACATCAAGTTTGAGGCCAGCCGGCAATCTTGAGACCTCGTCTCAAAAAAGACTAGATTGGGTGTGTCCAGGGTGGTATGCCATAGACCACCTCAAAAAAGAAAAGCATATGCCCAAAAGAACTGAGCGCACTGCCCCACGCCACATGTATGTAAGATTCATAGACACTGTATTCACTGTAGTCAGAAATGACAGCCTGGAGCCTGACTTTGTAGAGAACAGAAGATACATTGTGGAGATTGACCTGGGCCAGCAAGGCCTTCTTCAGTGACAGATTCCTGAGAAAGAGAACCAGGAGATGAAAAGATAAAAGAAAATAGAAAAGCTGGGGTCAGGAGGTCTTGCACAAGCTATGTCTTATACCAAGAACGTTTATCGAGAAGTACAGTTTTCAGTGGAAAAGCAGAGTTAGCAGAAAGTGATCGTATAACGGGACAAAGCCAGTGGGAAACTAATTAAGCAACGTGCACAGAGGGACCACAGGTATCTCAAGGGCACCACAGACCACCACGTGTTAAGAGACCTTCAGATTGTTAACTCCAATCTCTTACAGGGGAAGAAGCTGGATTCTGAGGCTCCAAACCCACAGCTCCCTAAAGCCCCTGGCCCCAGGATATTATTGGCCTTGCCAAGCACGCTCCTGGCTTTAGACAAGGAGCTATGTTCCTTCTCCATACATCAGAGCCTCAGGGAGAGCCTTTGATCAACAAGGTCCCTGCTAGAAGACAATGAATAGAACAGAATGGCATTTGTAAAGGTGAATAGACTAACCCACCCCAGAAGATGTGTACAAGTACCAGCAACACAGTCTACAAAAAGCAAACATGTATCATGTTCTTTACAGATCAAGTAAGATGAGCTGGCTTGAAGTGATAGAAACTGGACTATTGGGTCTCTCTCAGAGTGACAAAGCAGCTTTCGGGGATGGAGGGGACCATACTGAAGGTGGATCTGAGTGTTGGTTGCATGGGAATGATGAACACACAGCTAGCCCCTAATTGTCCTGGTTTGGGTGTGTGGTTGCTCAGGTCAAAGCTTTCTTTGTTTCTTCCTCATGGATCTGTGGTGAGCGAGCTGTCCACTGTTGCTAGGCCTTCTGTGATGGTGCCATAGCATGTCAGTTAGTTGTCATGAGAACCCTCAGCTCTCCCTCCAGTGGATTTTCACCTCTACCAGGCTATCTTAGGATCATTTCTACCTCGGTAAGTTCATCACAATGGAGAGAGTAAGGTGTGGAAGTGTGTTTAGAGTCTCTGTCTGCCTCATGCTTGTGTTTGCTCTTGTTGGTTGGAGTACTCTATCAGCCAGCCAAAGTAGAAGGGCTAGATTCCCATGCTAGGTGGAAGGATCTAAGTGCTACATCCTCAGAGTACAGACTCATAGAGAGAGGGACCTGAGGGCATTGCAGACACACTTAAGAGTTCTGCATTCCACCTTACATGGTTACACTCTAATATCTAAAATGCAACAAACAAAAAGGCAGCTGGGTCAGACAATGACAAATGGGTTGAGCCCCGGTGGCTCCTAGGTTTCCATACATTCTATTCCAACTGACAGTTGAGCGAGCACAGGACAACCAATGGATTGAGTCGTGAGGAGATGGCTGGGGAACTGGGTTAAACAGAGGGTGGAGACATAACTTGTCCTGGGCCCCTGCTGTAGCATAAAGCTGGGTTTTCGAACCTCGGACAGCTCCCTGCTGCGCTTGCGGCTGTGTTTCAGAGCCTCGGACAGCTCCCTGCTGCGCGTGCGGCTGTGTTTCAGAACCTCGGACAGCTCCCTGGACGTTCGTCTTCACAACTCCTGCCTTTACTGGTTCCTTGACTTCTGGGTAGAATTATCTGGTTAAAGGCTGTTCGCGCTTGCTGCCAGAAATGAGGGTATAGGCTCTGGGACCTTAGGAAATCAAGGATTCCCTAAGATTAAGTCTTTCTTGCCCCTCACAAGCTGATCAGGGACAGACAGTCCTCAAGAGAATGTATTTATAGGTCACTTGGCAAATTCAATGAAATGATAAAACAATAAAGTAGAATTATATAATGAAGATAAATAAACTAATTTAAAATTTAAAAGATACCAGACTAGGAAGATTTTGTTGGTCTTATGGCTTAAAGATGACCAGAGCAAGGTGTGGTAGATAGCTGGAAACTGAGATCCATCTTCTTCTGACATCTTGCCCCATGTATGCTCGCATATTGTCACTACCCCCCATACACTGGGACTGGCACATCATATGTACCCCCCACATTGCTTCAGACACCTGCCATTGCTTTTTTGCCTTTACTTTTACAGACCTTCACTTCTGGAGCTTGCTCACCCTCAGTAAAAAGCAGCATTGGCTCATTCACTGAAAAAAGTATTCCGGAGTTCATAGCTCCAGCCATGTTTTGATCCTTCCTGGAGAATCAGATTCATTCTTTGTTAACAGGGGTTTTCTGGTTTACCCTGTGTTGGCAGCATCACAGACCATCCATAGGCAGGAAACAGCCACGGGGGTGTCTGCTTGCATCACAAAGGCCATGGGCCCCTTTCCTGGAAATGTGAACATGTTGCTGCCACTGAACTCACACAAATATACTTTACACACTCACATTCACACTTACATAAGCTTGTTGTCACATGTTTTCATTTACATGTGCACTTAGCACTAACTCTTGCACTAATACCTGACTCACACTTACAAGACCACACACTTTCTCACATGAACACATCAGATCCACAGGTACATAAGTGCAAAGGCACACAGGCACTCACAAACACAGCTGACCTTGAACAATCACTCAGTACTACCTCTCCCCCAGCAGTCACAATCCTTGGGTCCTGCCCCATCCGGCCCTCCCCTGGAAGTGAACTGAAACCTTAACACCAACCCCTCTCTCTCCTCTTCACTCTCCTGCTCCCTCCCACTCTTTCCTCACTCTCTCCTTTCTCTGCAGTCTGCCCCCCATCCCCCATCTCCTGGCTTGTACATCCCGCTCCACCTTCCACAGCTAATTAAATGATAGCATGGAATGTTTTTCATTTGCGTTTGGCTCTGAAGCACACCAGAGCGTGCACTCATTAGGTGGCCCTGCAGAGGATGGATGGGCTGCACAGGGCTGGGAGCACCAATTGCCATTCACAGCCCATCCTGGAAACCAGTAGGTATTCACCGGAAAGAATTGGAACCCAGAATCTGAATGCCTGTGTTAGAAGGGTAAGTGTAGGCAGGAGGGCCACACCTGAGGACAGTCCTAGGCTGTCCCAGGCTCTGTGCTGTAGCTGGGGCAGGAGGGAAGAGGTATAGTTGGTCACAAATGAGCCCTGTCACTGGCAATAGAGCTTTGGGCATCAAAATTCCCATCAGTCCTAGCTAGAGTCTGACTAAGGCTCTCAGCCCAGAACTCCTGGGGTGCCAGCTGCAGAAGCCCCATTTGTCCTATAAAAAAAAACCACCACAGCTGTTGTCCAGTGGGGTCACTGGGGAGTGCACAGCAGAGCACAGCTTGCCAGTGTGTGTGCTGCTGGAATTGTTCAGAAACTCCTGCAGCCTCTGCCAGTGTTTGCATCCTCCTCCTGGGACCTAATGATAGCCTCTGGGCTATGATATAAAAATAGACACCAGAGGCCTCTAGGTACCAAAGGGGGAGGTCAGGAAGGTCAGAAAAGAAGTTGAGAGTGGACCTAGGGCACAGATGCTGCTGCCAATCCCTGTGAGCTGCTGGATGGCAAACTACCACATGCAGTCCTCATAGCAACCAGGGTAAGGCTGTTATCCCCAATTTACAGATGCAGAAAGTGAGGCTCGGAGGTGCATTGAACCACTAAGGATCAGACCTG
Source organism: Arvicanthis niloticus (assembly GCF_011762505.2). Lineage (NCBI taxonomy): Eukaryota > Metazoa > Chordata > Mammalia > Rodentia > Muridae > Arvicanthis > Arvicanthis niloticus. Next base: position 23,632,949 of record NC_047662.1, read on the forward strand.
AAGTCTATGTCCTCCACTGCCCCTGCTTTGAGGAGGAAAGTCAGCTCCCACCCAGCACTTACCAGTGCTAATCTACCCCACAGACTCAGTGTTCTGGCCATCACCCAGAGCCTCCTTGTGCCCCTCCCTTCTAGAATCTTACAGAGTCTCTGACAGAGGCAGGTTCCTTGGTCCATTTTACAGACAAAGAGACTGAGTCAGGTCACTTCTTCAAGTGCCCAGTCAGCACCAGGCAGGAGTCGGGCTCTGCAGCCAGGGCTCAGAGCCACCCTCAGCTTCCCTTCTGAGCTCACTGCCCGCCCTTCTAGTCTTATGAGAAGAGCGTGGGGAAAGGGAGGCACACTCACTCATTACCAGAACGCCACCTGCTCACCGTCCTGAAGCCAGCTGTGCACTGTGCCCCCTCCCCAGTCCTGATAACAGCATTTTCAATTATTATAATTATCACCTGAAAAATTGGGTCCTGACACAGATAATAAAAGTGAAATCCAGCCCCTCCCCCTTCCGCTCCTGTCAGCCCTCCATCTGCTGGTGAGTCTTGCAGCCTACCTGGAAACAGGCCTCATGAAGAAGGTGTTCCCATAGAGGGAAGTCTGAGGGCCAAATGGGGGTCAAATGATACCCCGAGGGTGAGGGATGCATGTCCTTGCACATGAGTTTCTGTGAGGGTGCATGACTTCATATACACATAAGCATGAGTGCACACTTTAGCATGTGCGTGTGTTTGAGAGCACATGTGAATGTGTGTCTGTATGTGAGTATGTGTGTATGTGCACTGGATGCACGTGAATGAGAGTGTGTGTCTACACATGCATGTAAGCACATATTCATGCGTGTGTGACTCCACATGAGTATGTATGTGTGTGTGCATGTATTTCTGTGCATGGGTGTGTGTTTGTGTATGAGTGTGTCTAGATGAATGTGTGAGTTTGTGTGAGCATCAGGCATGTGTATGAGCATTTGTCTGCACATGACTATAGGTGTGTTTACCTGTCCGTGAGTATGTGCATGTGTGAGCATGTGAGTGTGTACATAAGTAAGTATGCACGAGTGTGTATATGTGTCTATCCTCAAGTATGTGAGCATGTATTTGTGCATACATGTGTATCTGTACGTGAGTGTGTGTGCATAAATATGTGAGCCTGTATATGTGCTTCAAGTGTGTCTATACGTAAGTCTGTTTGTATCTGAATGTGTATGCATGAGTGTGTGGGTTAACATGGTGAGCATGAATGTGTGTGTGTGTGCATACATGTTCTAACTCAGGACAGCTATGCTAGTCTGCCAGAAACTGAACCTGGCAGTAGCTTAGGTGCTAAAATCCAGATGCCATGCAGCAGCTACATCTCTTCCAGATGAGCTGTCCCTCCTCCCCACCTATAAACCCCTCCTCAGCAGTCCTCCACCCCCCGCAGTCCTCTGCCTCCTCAATCCTCCCTTCCTTGGCCCACACTTGAACTTCCAGGACCAGAGGCACCCCGTCCAGCCTGCGTGCTAACAGACCGCTGCCCAGGGTTCACCCCAGGAAGCCTGCATCTGGGCTTGCTCATTAGCTCAGCGGAAACAGGCTGAGGCTGCTTCATCTGCGGGGCCGTGAGGGCAGGAGAGCGGACAGGAGGAAGAGGATTGGGGATGCCTGGCCAGGCTGGAAGGGAGGCAGGCGTGCAGCTCACACAGTGCAGAGTGTTCACACTGGAAGAATTCCACTTCATTTCCTCAACAACTGGGGCCTAAAATAGGGCAACGAACCCCTGAAACTCACACTAAAGTTAGCAAAGTGGCGACTTCCAAACCACCAAGCTGAGAAATAAAGTGATTATCTTAAAGGAAAGCAAGCTGGTGAGTTTTCTCTGACAACAATAACAACAAAAAAGATGGGCATGAAGAGGTGACCACCCTAACACCGCCACCAATGTAATCTAAAGACCTGGTACTCACGAGGGTAGTGGGGGATGGGTGCTTCTCTCCTCCTGCTCTGGGTCCAGTGTCTCCTACCAGGTCCTCTTCTGCCTCTCACTTTCCCCATTGCCTCAGCAGCCACAATGACAATGTGAATGTCCACTGCATGGCCACCTGCTCCAGTGTCCCATGGACTCCTTCTGCACCCAGGATGAGCCCAGAGCCCCCGTCAGCCATCATCTCTCTCCCACACATCCCCCACATACCTTCACTAGTCTGCGGGCTTCCTGTCATTTTTAAATGGTTTTAAGGTCTTCAAGTTCACCATTCTAAACTGGGATACTTGCCCTTGCCCCTTGTCCTTTGCCCCTTGTCCTTTGCCCCTTGTCCCTTGTCCCTTGCCCCTTGCCCCTTGCCCCTTGCCCCTTGCCCCTTGCCCCTTGTCCTTTGCCCCTTGCCCTTTACCCCTTGTCCCTTGCCCTTGCCCCTTGCTCCTTGTCTGGCAACTCTGTCTTATGCAGAATCTCCGCCTGATGTCAATTCTATGCAGACCCCAGTGGCTCCTCACAGCTCCTCACTGCCCCTGCCTGGTTGATTTCCCTCCTGTCATTTGACAGCTGATAGTTATAGAAGTCATCTGGCTTATTCGCTCATTGTCATGTTTGTTGTGGGTCTCCCTCCACTCCCCATCCCATGAAGACACATACTTCTTTGGGACTATAATCTTGTCTTGCTGTGTTCTTACTGCTGGCACGGACCCTGGGCAGAACTGGTGAGCCCCTTTGGTGTTCTGCCTGATGGCAGAAGGCAGGGACCTTGACCCCACCCTCCTGGCCTATAGCAAGTGGCATTGTGGGCAGATCCCTGCTGCTCTGGGCTCATCTCCTCCTTAGATGAGAAGCAGGGCCTGGTGCCTAGAGATTGCCCTGCCTCTGTGGGAATCCCCCTGCCTCAGTGGGAATCCTCCTTTCTTTGTCTCCATCCCTCCCTGTCCCTTCTTGTCACCTTGGTCCTTGATCCTGCCATCATCTTGGTCCAACAGCAACTTGGTTAATTTCTTGGGCCCATGAACCGCCCAATGGGGAGTCCGGGAGGGTGGCCGCTTCCCCTCCATCACCCGCCCTAATGCATCGTCTGACACTTTCAATTTATTTTTCAATTCCTTCACCATCAGAAATGACGATTAAATTCCCAGCGTAAATGCTGCTTTACCAAACTGAATTAATCACAGTGAGGAGGGGCAGGCTCTGCAGCCCAGCTGAGAAGGAGGCAATAACCACGTGTTCTTATTGGGGTGGGGAATAGGCTCCAGGTCCCCTCTGAACAACCCATGTGGAATCTCACTGGAGGTCGCTCAGTCACAGACTTTTGCCATCTCCAGCCTCATCCTCTTCTGGGTCTGACTTAAGGAGGAGGCAGCCCAGGGAAACTGCTTGTCAGAGCAGACTCAGGGACATAGGCCAGGCTCTTTCTGAGCTACCCTTCCCCCCACACACACACACACATGTGGGAGTGTACAATCCAGACTTGATACCTTCCTGATTGCATGTGTGGGGCCAGGGCTCCCGTAGGCTCAGCACAAAGCACTCAGAAATCTCAGAGCCTGGTGGACAGGAGACTCCGAAGGACCCAAAGGGCACCTTCATATCCCACCTCCATCAAAGCCACAGCAGAGCCATACTATCCCCCACCAGCAACCAAGTTTCACCTTATTCTCTCCTTCTCCCTTCCCTTTCCACCCCAGCCACACCCAGCCCCTCCCTGACTTCCACATTCTCTCCCTTTTCTGGGGAGAGGTCTCCCCAGACCTCTCCCCAGAAAAGACCCATAAGACCCATGGTAACACCTAGCCATCCCATTCCCCAGTAGCCAGGGCTCAGCTGCCAACACACCCCAGCTCCAGGATCCGAACCCTGTTTTCCCCTGAATCAGCTGGTCCCAGCCTGCTGTCTCCCACCACCACCACTACCCAACCTCCTCATGCTTCAAGTTTTCTACCTTGACACCCCCCACCGAGAACTTTCCTGCCCCACTCCCCCCTCTAAATTAGATTCTCCCTCTCAACCCATTTCCTCTCCTCAGAGCACTTAACAGGCGTTAAGATTGCACACTAATTCCTGAGTTTGTTTAATAGGCTCCTCAGGGAAGGGACTTCAGCTAACACACTGAATGTTGTGATCGCTAAAATCCAGCCTTGGATGCCAAAGATGCCCAGGTTCACAAAGACAGAGGATGAACAGGACCACCCATCCCTCCAATCCTTCAAGTAGCCTACACATCCTTCAGAGCCTCATTACAGAGGGCAGGATGGGTGGCCTTTGTAGGGACCCTCTTTAAAGGCTTGTGCACTCCAAGGAGAGACAGAGAGTCTCTCCCTTTGCCCCCCAACCCCAGAGTCCTACACACTGGTTCAGAGCACTCCTCAGTGTGCCTGTCTGTCTCCTCCAGGTTGGACATGACTGTCACCATCTTGAATTAGAACAACTGTTATCACCTACATTTGTGGGGGCTGTTGACACCTCATGGAGGAAGGGAGAAGCTCATGGACGTGGGAGTCTTCCAGATTCTCACCAAGCCCCTCCCCTTTTCAAGGTTGCATAAGACCTGATCAATTGACAGGGGTGGGACTCTTGAGTCCTACAGTTTTGCCTGATGGGTTGTCCCTGCCACAGGTGGGACTCCTCAGTATTTCAACTGCCTGCAAATTCCTCGGGGGACTTCCCTGTAACTGCCTCCGAGTCCCTCCTGCTCCTTCGGATAATCCCGTAGCCTCATCAATTCTGGGCTTGGATGGTTCTTTATCAGCACTCTTGCTGTCTAGAATAGACCTTTTTCGAGACTTCCCATAAATACATAAATAAACAGGTAATGCTTCCCTGTCACCTTCAAGGCAGCCCTGGCAGACTTTGCTGCCTATGCAGGGAGAAGGGGACAGTGATAGGCCCAACATTGTGCAGCTATTTGGAGCTGGATCCAGATGAGCTCTGCCAATTAACTGTGCACCTGAGTATCCCCCAGCCTCCGTCACAGCTGCACGGAGCTCTATCTGCACATCTGTTCAGGTGTAGCAATGCAGGCCCAGCAGAACACAGAAACCACAGCGGAGTCTGAATGGGAACATTTAATGACAAGGATGACATTAATTTTTGCTTATAGTATGCATTTTTGGTTCTTCTATACCTGCTTATGGACTGATGGCTTATTTCCTTTTAGCAACAAATAATACTCAAGTCAGTGGAGATACTAATTTGTTTATTCACTCATCTAGTGAAAGTTTTTGGTAATTCTGAATAAAACTGTTGCAATCTACTGTATGTATATTTTTGGTAGATACAAGGTTTTTTTTTTTTTTTAAACTCACTTGGATAAGTTAGGAGTACAACAGTAGATCAGAATATGCCATATCAAATAAAGGTTTGGCTATACTAGCCATGGACTGATGAAATGAGAGCTTGGGTAATATATAATGAGAACAAAGAAAGGAGTCTTAAAAAAAAAAAGAACAGCCCAGATGAGGGGCAGTCACCATCTTGAGGCCAGGGCAACACCCAGAGAATGACCCCAGAGCCTCCTAAAGACAGTGTCTTGTAGCTACAATCAGAAAAGTTGCTATGATGTCATGTACATGACATCTGCTGCAACCTGCCCTTTGCCAGAAGTGCACTGTCTAGAGTAACATAGAAAACTGTCTAGAGACCACACGCTGAAGGCTCTTGGCCTTCACACCACCAGAAGGTTTTTCCTGCAACCCTGGGTGCTGCTGGCTGCTGGCTGCTGGCTGCTGGCTGCTGGCTGCTGGCTGCTGGCTGCTGGCTGCTGGCTGCTGGCTGCTGGCTGCTGTGCCCTGCAGGGTGGCTGGGCCAGAGGATGTTAAAGAAAGCCACCTGTGCTCAGGGGCCAGTGGCTAAAACAGCTGGTCCTGCTGCAATAGTCTACGATCCAGGGAACATTCCAGAACCAGGAAGGAAACTCCCTTTCTAGCAGTGTGCCTCCTCTGCCCTCTACTGACTCGGTTTAATGTCAAGCCAACTGGAAAATGAAAAGTCTTTACAGAGCGGGACCCATTTCTCCGCTCCCCGGGCAACCAAGCGTGCCTGGGAGCGGAGACGAAGACATTTGTAACTGGCACAGTGCACACCTGCTCGCCTTCCACAGACACAATTCCATGCATCTCTGAAGCCCATCCAACAGAAAACAAGCTCCATGTTTCCATCTAACAAGAGGCAGCTATCTATCTTACAAGTGGGCAAGATCTGGCTACGGCTGGAGCGGGCACACAGTCCCGAGACTCCTCTGCTAGCTACAAATTACTCCTCAAGTTCAGTCACGGCTCACTGACTATGCTGTTACTGAAGACTCTATTGAGGGAGTTCGCTTCCTAGCACTTGTATAGAAAATGAAGATGAGGAGATGGGGAGGGGAGAGTGGCCAGCATGTATAAGCAAGCAGCAACAGGAAAATTGGGAGTGCCCCATGCTGCCCCACACTGCCACACACTGCCACACGCTGCCATGGGCCTCACTTGTCTAATTGGCCATGAGGCCTTCAGCAGGATGAGCAGCTGCCTCCCGTCCCTCGTAATTCCATATGTCACCTGTCCCCACTCTCAGCCTACAGTCCTTGTATTGGGCTCTTTACTTCTGGAGGGACTCAGACAAGCACTGAGTGCTGTTTACTGAGTACTCTTGAGTGTTTGTGTGGCCCTGGTTTTGCTATGGTCTCTACATAGGCGCACATGTGCTACAAGCCATAGCAGTAGGCCACACTCCCCTTGGAAACAGGGACCAATCATTCCAGGTGGCAGAGGAACCTCTTTCCTGTCTGCTAGATCAGCAGCATAAGGCCAAAGTGTTCAGAGATTCAAACCTCAGATCCCAGTATCTGGGGAAGCTGAGACAGGAGGATTGAATGTTCAAGGCCTGTCTAGGCTACAGAGTGAGTTCAAGGCCAGCCTGAGCAGCTTAGGGGAGCTGAGAAGAACAGAAAGGAGTTGGGGTATAGCTCGGTGGCAGAGTGCTTGCCTGGCAACCATGGGACCCTCCAACCAATTCCAACTCTCTCTCAGGCAGGCACACTAGCACGCACAAGTGGGCACACACAGAGAGACCAGGCACCGCGTGTCTACCCTCCTGTGCATCACTGATGTGTTCTCTGAGAATCAAGCCCCGTGACACAGCAGAATACACATTGGCCACAGTGTGATGAGAAAAGCAGCCCCAAGGGTGTCTGCTTAGGCAGAACAGTGGCAAATGCCCACCTCACCCCTTGTCCCCTGAGCCCAGCACATGCAGTGGCCTCCAGCTCAAAGCACACTTTGTGTCCTTGTGAGAGAAGACCTGTGTCCCCGGGTTCTGTGTTCTCACCGTGGATATCACACCAAGTGTATAGTAAGTGTGGTTGCTGGGTACTGGGTACTAGGTACTATATAGACTGTGGTCCTTCAAGCAAAGCAGCCACTAACTTCATTAAATTGAATGCGCCTATATGCAAGAATCTGTCACTGCTGGGCTAATACACTGACTGTCAACACTCCCTCATACCATGGGGGAGCAAGGAGGGTCACTGGGCTCTCACCTGAGATTGTATCTGCTTCTCCCAGCTACTTGTACACAGCCCTATCTGCACATGGCTTCAGGATATCTGGATGTGCTGGAGTGCACAGGCTGGGGAGGGTTAACACAGGGGACTCTATCTGCATGGTTATGGGGAAGTTATCATCCATTCCAGGTGAAGTCTTTCCAATATGGCTGCTTTGGGGTCATCCAGGCTCCTTTAGGCTTTGTAAGTAAGCCCAGTAAAGTCATTGGTTCCTGTAGGTGAACTTCATTGAAATCATACTTTGGTTGGTCATTGGGACTTACAAGGAGCAGATAGATATTGTTTGCCTCTCCCGGGAAAGGGATACTTGCAATGCTGAGAGCCGGACAGGAGCTGCTGGCTACCCTTCTTTGCTGTATCATGGGCAATCCATGCCCAGAGCTTCTGTCCATAATGCAAGTGTGAGTCCTACCTCCTCTGTGATGAAGAGATCTCCCACAGTCTACCTGCCCTGAGAAACGTGAGCAGCTCCCTCTCCAACCCTCCAGAAGTGGTCTGATAGCATGCTGTCAGTGGTAGCCTCTGCTGGTAGACAGGTCCTTATTGTCAGCCAGGTCATCTTCAACAAGTAGCAACCTGTGCTGGGGAGTCCCTGCAGGGCCTCTGCCCCTGCCATTGCAACCCCTGTGTGCACATAGACAAGCCCCAGGGTGGCTGTGCAGAAACCCCTTTTGTCCGCTGGATTATCAGGGTCCCCATCTTCAGCAAGCTCTTTAGTGGGTCTTCACATGAGATACAAATATCCTCGCAAATGTGGCCTCTCTGAGGTCTGCCTGCAGCTCTTTCCCAGGCTCCCACAAGTCTAATCTGTAATCATGTGATCCTTAGGCCCCTGGCCAGATAGCCTAGCTGGTTGTGAGTGCACGTGAGCCCTGGTGGAGCCTAGCGCTGGCTGCCCTCACTGGAGAAGCAGTGGTTGACCAGAAGTTTTCCCCCACCACATCCTCTGTTATCTTCATGCCAGAATCCTCTGTAGACCAAGCTCTGTGTCTGTTCCTTAGGGTCCTGGATATCAGAACAGCCCAGAAGCATGCACACAGCCATGTGCCGCAGATATTGACTTTGAAAGTCTGAGCTACCTGCCCATGCAACTTGCTTCTATCTTCCCAGCCTGCCCAGACTCGACTCTTCAATTCCTCTATTTGATAGATAGATTGTATATGCACCATCTTAGGGCTAGCCTAGGCCAAGGACATGCTGGGCAACAAAGACTACACAGTCCCTTGATGTCCTGAGGTCAGTCTCTCCTGAGGTTCAATAGTAGCTTGTAGCCAGTCTTCAAAAGATGTAGTTCCTGAGGGAAGAGGTCCTGGGCTTGCTCCAGAGTTCTACAGGTGTGCCTGGAGCCTGCCTATTGGTGCTGACCATGGTGCTGACCATGGTGCTGACCATGGTGCTGACCATGGTGCTGACCATGGTGCTGACCATGGTCTCTGTGTAGCACCTACTCTGCAGTAGATGGAGGATCAAAGCTGTATGAAGGGAATCCGTAGCTGGAAGTACAGTCTGGATCCGATGCTGAGCTCAGTACCATACTGGAAGCCCATCCTAGCGGAAGTGAGCTCTGAGCTACTAAACGGTGTTCTCCCATCCTCTAGCTTCTGTGTCTTCTGCATGCATCTAAGCACCTGCTGAATGCTGGCTGTGTCCTCCATGCTGCCTGCTGCCTGCTGCCTGCTGCTGCTCAGGCCAGTGTGGACCAGAATGGCCTTCTGTGGGAAGTCCTGATGGCTGGAGACTCTCTGGAGATCGTCAACGATACACCAGGGGACTCAGGGCAGACCCGCAGCTTCTGCCTCCTCCCACACATGTCCAGTGACAAAAATCCCAGAAGATTCTCTGGGAAAGCCATTGCCCTGCCTGTGGTGAGAAAGTATGGATCCACGTCACCTTTCCTCTAATTCACAGCTTTCCATTAGGTCACCCGCACATCCATCATGGTCACTCCCTCTTATGGGCCACATGACGACCTAAGCCTGGGGACACAGCAGCGGATAGAGGATAAGTCATTCCACCCCTTCCTCGAGCCCATGAGGTAATGAGGAAAGATGACAGACACATAAACAACCAACCAGTGACAAGCTGGATAGACGCACGGGTGGATGCACGGGAAAGACTGCAGCAAGGCAGAGGCGCCATCAGGAGGGGCACCCGAAATATGCAATGCCTGAACTGAAACCCGAAGCAAGCAGCAAGAGCCATGCTGTCCAGGGGCCGGCATGAGGGGACACTCATGTGGTCACCTTTGTTGGTAGTGTTACGTGAACTCATATAGATAGAATCTTCTTTAAGGAACTAAAAGATGGTTTATTATGGAGCCATTTTGAGTGACCATTGCTTGGGGACACGCAGATTTAGGTCACCCCAAGTTCTATGTTCCAACACGGAAATAGTTTCATGAATTTTTTTTTAAGTTTCACAGAATAAAGAAAGTCATAAATCAAGGCAAGTATGAAATACATTAGTGGATACGTCAGAGAAAGAGAGGGAGATACAGCAAGATGGGGGAGCTTTTCTGTAGACCCAAGATGCTAGCTAAGCTTCTGGGCTTGGTGGAAAGAATTAGTCTGCTAAGTCAATAGATAACAAAACGTTTTCCTATCTGTGAGTCACAGGATCTTAGCTCTGAAACAGAGGTGGGCAAGGAAGAGTTGCTCTGGAGGGCTATGACTAGCCCAAAATATGGCGCTTGGCCTCTGGACCTGAAACAATCGAATCTCTCAGGGTGCTGAAATTCTAACCAGTCAGTCTCTGCAGACACGGGTTCTCCCAGGAGTCTTCGTTCAGAACTCTCTGTTGACATCCCATTGTGTGCACTCAGGAGCCACATATTATTTATGACACATTATAAGGCCTCTCACGGAGAGGAAGGCTCACTCCGAGGAGCTGATGTGGACGGGCTGAGCAGTGGGCAGGAGAGCAGTCTTCGGGGGAGAGAACTGGCTCTTAGAGAACAGAAAAAAGAAGCTCCCGGATCATCTCAAAACTGCTAGCAAGCAGGATTTGGGGCTGGACTTTATTTTACTTTTTACTCTCTAAGTCTGACATAAGGTATTTCAAGACAGGGTTTCTCTGTGTAGCCCTGGCTGTCCTGAGGCTCACTCTATAGATCAGGCTGGCCTCAAACTCACAGAGATCTGGTTGCCTTTGCCTCTCAAGTGCTGGGATTAAAAGTGTGTAGCACCATTGCCAGGCCAATAAGCGCTTGAGAACTACTGTATAATCACCACCACTGCCACAGTCACCATCACCATCATCACTATCATCACCATCATAATCATCACCACCACCACCATCATCATAATCATCTCCATCACCACCACCATCACCATCTTTCCCATCATAATCATCACCATTTCGCCATCACAATCATCATTATTTAAGATCATCTTCACCATCACAGCATCATCTTTCTCAGAGTCATCACTATCTTCATCACCACCATCACCGTTACTATCTTCAGCATCATCACCACCACCATCATCACCACCACCAGCAGCAGCAGCATTTTGACAGTTGTCATTCTGAACATGAGTGCTTCTCACTCATCTGTTCCCTCTTCTGGAAACCTTCACCAAAGAGTGTTGCGGGGAACACTGCTTCCCCAATGTAGCCACCCTATGTGGGGCTTCTGGGTGAGCAGGGAAGCACCTGAGCTCTCTCTGGATGGACAGTGCCCAGCACGGTGCCCATCCCTCTTCCTAACTCCTCTGTGTCTTCCCAGATTTCACAGGTGGCTCTGACTGGACTCTGTGGCTCCTGCTGTCAGACCGTATGTCCAGAGCCTGAGGGAGGTCGAAGGCCGTAACTGACACCTTCACAGATCTCTCTTATTTGATGCCCATGTTGGTAACAAAATGCCCAGCGGTTCTGTTTGAACCACACTTTCCAAGTATATGTCACCTTGGGCACTGGGAACGCCGTTTATTTTCCAGATACTGGACTGAGACAGCAGAGCTCTTGGCCACTTGTGCAGCCTCCTGGAGATTTCAGGAAGTGCTGAAGCTGGGGGACAGCCACTTTGTGCCTTAGACAGACCTCAGAAACAGTGCCCGGCTGCTGCAGATGGGGAGGGTATCGGCAGGTATCTAGAGGGGCCTGTCTAAGTGGGTAGGTCTGGACTGACTTACTGCTCGCCTCGCTGTGTTGAGGGCTGGTGTCTGCTGACATAAAGGAAGACTTAGGGTTTCTATTCCTGCACAAAACATCATGACCAAAACAGCAAGTTGGGGAGGGAAGGGTTTATTCAGCTTACATTTCCACACTGCTGTTCATCACCAAAGGAAGCCAGGACTGGAACTCAAGCAGGTCAGGAAGCAGGAGCTGATGCAGAGGCCATGGAGGGGTGTTACTTACTGGCTTGCTTCCCCTGGTTTGCTCAGCTTGCTTTCTTATAGAACCCAGGACCACCAGCCCAGGGAAGGCACCGCCCACAATGGGCCCTCCCCCACCCCCCCTTGATCACTAATTGAGAAAATGCCTTATAGCTTCACCTCATGGAGGCATTTCCTCAAGGGAGGCTCCTTTCTCTGTGATAACTCCAGCCGTGTCAAGTTGACACACAAAACCAGCCAGTACAAAAACTGAGGTGCAGAGAGGGCAGTCATGGGCCTCACCCCTCCCCCACCTCAGGGTGACCAGCTACAGCCTTGGCCTGGTGAGCGCCCCTCCATTCCAGCCCCATCAGTTCCCTGCTCTGTCCCTACCTGAGAATGCCCAAGGGTCCCCCAGCCCAGTCAGCAGCCACATGAAGCAGACGGGGAGGAACTCAGACTCCCACAACTCTGGAGCCTTTCCTTGCATTAGTGGGACCAGTCAGCAAATCAGTGGGTAACCACCTTCCTGCTCAAAAGTCCTAGAACGATTATTATACCTGTTCCTCCTCAGCTCCTGCCCAAGATCCTCTCATGTGTGTCGGGCCTAGGCTGGAGCCATCTACACCGCCCCTCCGTCCCAAAAATCTGAGCTTGAGAAGAAACCCAGAGTCTTCCTAGTGGTGTGACTCAGCTGACCTCGGCAGGGGTTCATCACCCCACCCACAGCCCCAGGTCCATCGTAGCCAGGCCTTGAGCCAGCCACAGGACCTCCACCCACACCCAGACTTTGGAATTGCCTGCCAGTCTGCCCACTTTTCCCCTTTGCGATCACTCCACTCCAACCCAGAACTCCGGGTCCTGTGTGGTTGGTTCATTGAGAGGTTAAAAATAGCTGTTAATGTATCTCTTAAATTCCCTTTACTAGAAGACTAGGGTCAGATCGAAAACTCTAGCAACTGTGAGCGCACGGTCTCTGAGTAATGACGTTTATTGAAAGCTGACCCTGTGCCAGGCACACACCCATATCTTCCTCATCAGAGTTAACTCTCAAAGCAGCCACATGGGTTTGTTATCCTCTCTCACCAGTGTGGAAACTGAGGCAGAAGGTCAGCTTTACCCACAAGGCAAACGGTGGGCTCTGAGCCTCCTACCCCAGGTCTGGTTCTGCCCAGCTCCATAGCCACAGGCTCCCAGCAGCGACCTCTGCCAGGGCTGTGTTGAGACTGAGCCGGGAAGGAAATCAGGCCCAGTGCAGCACGCACCGGCCTGCAGTGTGGGTGCCGCTCTGTAGATGCCCAGCTCTGAAGGAGCCAGTTACTAATCAGAGCCACCCGTCCTGTGGGAACCCCGCAGTGCTTTTTGCTCTGTAAATCTTCAAGGGGCCTTTGGCCAAAGCAATAACATTCCAACCCGAAAAGTTAAAAGGACTTTAAAATTATAAGCCCCGAGCCTGGCTCAAGCCATCTGTGAGGACAAGAGACCACGGTCGTCGCAGAGCAGAAAATACAGAGAGGGGAGCCAAGCAATTTCCCTTCCACCACAGCCTCAGGATTCCATTAACCTGGCTGCCCAGAGCCTGACACTCTGAGAAGGAGCAGGTGGGAGGGGCTTCACGGACTCCATGGACTCCATGGTCACCGTGCCCTTGCTGAGTCCCAGCTTCTCCCAGCAGTGTCTCCTATAGTGTAGGAGCCCAGGGGTACCCGACAGGCCTGCTGAGGTCAAGGGGAGTCTCAACAAGTTGGGGTCAGGGCCACTGTAGAATTTTTAGCAGCACCCTTGAAGACAGAACACACACAGATATACATAAAGGCTCAAGAATACCAAGACTTCCCCATGACAACAAGGCTACTACCAGGACAATATGCTGTTGACAGAACCATAACTTTTCCTGTTCTCCAGAGCTGCCCATCTCTCTCATTTGCATACCACCTCCTGCTCTCTCTGATTTCTGTGCCTGCCCTGGCTGTGCTCCTCTCCTACTCAAGCTGGAAGCCTGTCGTCACTATCACTCAACCTCTTGAATACCTTGCACCCATGTCCCCTTTAGCTGTCACTAGAGGTAGATATTGAAGGAGGACAAGCAGAAGGCCAAGTCTGCATGGCAGCCCAGGGTACAAGCTCATCCCAGCTTGATGGGAAGAATGAAAAGACAGTGGAGCCCACCACAGGAAGCAGAAGAGAATTGGGGCCCACCACAGGAAACGGAAGAGAACTGGGGCTTACCACAGGAAGCGGAAGAGAACTGGGGCCCACCACAGGAAGTGGAAAAGAACTGGGGCTCACCACAGGAAGCAGAAGAGATGGGGCTCACCACAGGAAGTGGAAGAGAACTGGGGCCCACCAGAAGTAAAAGAGAAAGCTCCAGGACGGGTGATTGTCCTAGCCCATATGGACTGTGGCTATGGGGTGACTCAGACTCTGGTGATTTGATCAACAGTGACTCCTCATTGTCACGTGGGGATTCTGAGGGTGGCGATAGTGGTGTGGAGGGGGTGGGGAGTTTTCTGGGCATCTTGGTACCCACCACCATAGGACCTGTAGTCGGGTCTTCCTAAGGCCTGGTGCTTCTTCATTAGATGCTTTTCTAACTGTGGGAGCAGCTGTCAGCCCACCGTGGGTGAGAAGTCAGAGAGCCAGGCTCTCCCACAAAGGTAGACAATCTAAGGGAGCCTCAGAGGGGACAGTCATTGCTGAGGTTTGTCTCCACCTTCAGCCTTCTGGCCGGCAGTATTTGACCAAGCTTTCACATGTGGAACAGTGAGCTTTAAGCAACCTGGCTGCCATTCAAGCTTAAGGAGATTTTGTCATAGGTTTGGTGTCGTTTATCCTGGCACTTATCCAGATTTCCCTTTGAGGTTGGTTGATGCATGGGGGTGCAGCCAGTTTCTTCTTTAAATGACAATGAGAGCAAGCACACCGCACTCCTTTCCCATCCTGCGCTGTCTTCTAATGTTTTCAAGGCTGAGAAGCTACATCCATCTTTTTTACTAGGACATTGAGTATCTTCCCAACTATGCTATCTTACACTCCTGACACCAACCCAGGAAATGTAGCACAGAGAGCCAGAGAACTGAAAGACCAGAGCCTAAAATATGGAGGGCTCTTGGTGCTGCTTCTAGGAAACTGGCAAGAATATTTACATCGGGCTAGGGCAAGAAGTAGGCTCAAGGAAAACCACAGCTGTGTTTCTTGCTTCTTGACCATCTTGATGGGTCCCTAGAAACAGTGACCACAGGACTTGCCTTGTTTGTTCCTTGACTAAGAACTGACCATATTCCTTGCATGTACTTAGAATGACATAAAAGCAGCTTGGGGAAAAAAAAAACAACAACCTTGCTTCAGTGTTTGCTGGAGCCATGCTATCGTGTTGTCTAATTGTCTTTTTGCTTTCATCCTCATTTCCTCCCTGGAGACCCTGTTAACTGACTGAGCGGGCTTGGTCAATAAAAGGAGAGTGTACACAGATATAGCTGTCCACGGTAGCCCTGTGCCCAGCCCCAAGGGAAGTCCTAGCCTGTGATTCACATCCACACTAGTGTGTGTGGTATGTGAGAGGTTTCGGCAAAATGGCTGAAATGGGCGGGGCACTTGCTTCCACCACTTCATTCCCAGGGCAGACATCACTAATCAATCACTGCCACCCCCACCAGCAATGACTTTTAAGTACTAATATCCCATAGCAAAGACACAGTGAGTCAACTGACTTGAGAGAGCTGGCAGATGTTGCTGGTGGAGGCAGGGCCCTGGGTTCTGTTTAAACTCCATGAATGACCAATGGGGTGGACCTGAGCAAGCACTGGAGTGACTCTCGGTCTTAGTTTCCCTACCTGCAAAATCGAGTTAACTGATACAAATTGCCATGGAGGCGATTGAAGAAGAAACCCCTCATGGCCACATGGTACAGTGCCAATGGCAGGAGTAAAGAGAAGCTTGTGTTCTGCTGACACATGCACCCTGAGCCCCTGATGACCACTGGCAGTCACCAAAGCTGGGGCTGAGGGGAGGTCAATGTGTTTCAGTTGAAGGCCTGCTATAGAACACCTTTGTGCTCTGAGGCAAGCCCCTGCCTTTCTGGATTTTGGAGAAGGGTCATGTTGTAAAATTGTTTTCCAATTTGCCTAAATCTAGACTATTTTATTCAGTACAGCCTTTAAAAAGTTCATTTTTCAAAGCCTGCTCCCCACCCCAGTCCTCACAATGGTACCCCCACATCCTCTGCCTTCTCATCCTCTGCTGACTCCCTAGAAGGTCACTGGCTTCCTAGGGTTCACAGGCTGTTTCTGCTGATGATTTATGTAAATCTGGCTCTTATTGTTCAGGGAGTTTCTGTTCCTTTGAACTTCTAGGTGCCACCGTCATCCTTGTTCCCAGTCTGGCTTCTAATCCTGATTTCCATGGTCCCAGCCTTTATGGCAGCCTGAAGAGCAGGCACTCTTCATCTCCCTGAAAAATGCCCAGGGAACAGAACCTAATGGGTTTATCTTGTGGGTAAAGAGGGGGGCAGACCCACAGACGCTCCAGAGGGCAGGACAGGGTGGGTTGGAGAGTCCCTGGGAAGCAGGGCTATACTCAGGGAAGAAGTGTTCCTAAGAGGTCAGAGATGGGCAGCTGGGGTCAGGGTGGGATTGGACAGCTGGGGCTAGGGTGGGGCTGGGCAGCTGGGGCCAGGGTGGGATTGGACAGCTGGGGTCAGGGTGGGATTGGACAGCTGGGGCTAGGGTGGGGCTGGGCAGCTGGGGCCAGGGTGGGATTGGACAGCTGGGGTCAGGGTGGGGCTGGACAGCTGGGGTCAGGGTGGGACTAGGCAGCTGGGGTCAGGGTGGGATTGGACAGCTGGGGCCAGGGTGGGACTGGGCAGCTGGGGTTAGGGTGAGACTGAGAACTAGGGTTCAGGGTGAGGCTGGAAACTTGGTTCGGGGTAAGGCTGGCACCAGAGATCAGGGTGATGCAGAGTGGGTGGAGCCTGCTGGGTTCTGGAACTTAAGCCATTGGCCTTGCTCTTTAGTCTCACAGCTCAGGACTGTGCACTGGGACCAATGTGGGGACCTGCTGTAAGATCAGAAAGCCAGAGCTCAGTGTGCCATGCAGACGTGAAGACTCCTATTCAGAAGGGGTGGGGCAGCGTTAGCCACAGAACTCACTGTGCTTGACCCTCTCACAGCAGTCGTGACCTTCCCAGAACCTGCCTGAAATCCAAAGCTAGACCAGCTACGTTTCAGGGCCTAAGACTCATTCCTGCATGGAGCCAGCAGAAGGGTAAGTGGTAGCACAGAAACCAAGGACCAGGAGGCTGAAAATCATTCATCATACCAGCAACCAAGACCATCAGAGAGGATCCAAGACACAGACCCAATAGCAAGCCTCAAGGTAAATCAGATCCCAGGATGACTGAACAAGATTTTACAAGTGGCCATTGTAAAACATCTTCTTTCAATCACACAATATCTTGAAATAAATGAAAGACGGATAGAAACTACAAGAAAGGACCGAAAGACATTATAGAACCAAAGAGTACAATAACAGAAAAGTGTGTGGATGTGAGGGTGTGTGGACGTGATGGTGTGTGGATGTGAGGATATGCATGTGTATGTGCCTCTGTGTGGGAACTTTGCCATTTTCATATGAGGTGGCCTCTCATCGGCCTAGAACTTTGGCAGCTCAGTAACCATGTACGAATATGGTACATAGGCCTACATGCAGAACACACATGTGCACATCCATGTCTCTTCCTCTCCTCTTTTCTCATGTTGAACCACCATGCCCAATTTCTTCTATGAGTTCTGAGGATCCCTGGAGAGATTGCTCAGTGGTTAGACACTGGCTGCTCTTCTAGAGGCTCCATGTTCAATTCCCAGAACCCACATGCTGGCTCACAACCATCTCTAACTCTGGCTCCAGGAGATCTGACATCCTTTTCTGGCCTGCATGAACACCATGCATGCATGTGATACACAGATACCCATACACAAAAAAACAAACACAACTTGTTCAAAAAGAAAACAATTAAGTTATCAGGGTGTCTTAGTTACAGTTTATATTGCTGTGACAAAATACCTCACTAAAAAGCAAGTTGGGGAGGAAAGGGTCTATTCAGCTTACACGTCCACACTGCTGTTCATCACTGAAGGAAGTCGGGTCAGGAACTCAAACGGGGCAGGAACCTGGAAGCAGAAGCTGATGCAGAGGCCATGGAGGAGTGCTGCTCACTGGCTTGCTCCTTATGGTTTGTTCAAACTACTTATCAGCTCAGGGATAGCATCACCCATAATAGGCTAGTCCCTCCCCCACTGATCACTAATTGAGAAAATGCCTTACATATAGCTGGATCTCATGGAGGCGTTTCCTCAACTGAGGCTCCTTTCTCTCTGATGACTCTAGCTTGGGCCAAGTTGATACACAAAACCAGCCAGTACACAGGGCTTTCCTCAAATAATAATGTGCTACCACATATAAATTTACAAATGTCCTCCTTCAGTGGAAGGTAGAGGTGGAAGGTAGAGGTGGAAGGTGATCAGGTCTTGGGAGCAATGGTTGATATCTTCTCTAAGGATTGTGTCAGGTCTCTCTGGACCTGTTTTAGGTTTCCTGGAAGTGGGTTGGATCTGGATTACTCCCAGACTGCTATAAAGCAAGCTTACAGTTGGCAGGAGGGCTCAGTGGGAAAAGCACTAATGCACTTGCTGTGCAAGTCTAAGAGCCAGAGTTCAATTCCCAGATCACACCGCTGGAGAAGAGAGCCGCCTCTCGAAAGCCGTCTTCTACTCCCAACACTTACACAATGGATGCACACGCCCCCCAACCCCTGCCACACACATGCGTGTGCACACAGAGACATACACTCTCACACACAGAGACATTCTCACACACAGACACGCATACACAGATACACATAAACACACACACACAGACATATGCTCACACACAGACATACGCTCACTAACATACAAACACACACATACACAGACACACTCTCAGAGACACACACAGACATACACTCACACAGACACACTTTCACACACAGACACTCTCACACACACACACACATGCAGACTCATACACACAGACACAGACACACACACACAGAGACACACTTTTGCACCCAGACACACTCTCACACACAGACTCATACACACAGACACACTCTCACACAGACACACACACACATACTCTCTCACACACACAGACACACCGACACACTCACACACACTCCAAATTTTAAAAGCAAGCTTACTGTAGTGTTTGGCCTCCAAACAGTGTAGGTAACCATTCACCCCAAACAATTGTGCTCCCATCACGTGACACTGCTAACCATTTTTTGACACAGCACAGGGCCTTCGCCAGATGCAGCTGCCCAATCTTGAACTCCAGGCCTTCAGAGCCAGGAGCCAAAATTAATAGCATTTCTTCATAAATTACCTAGCCTTCAGTATTTTGTGATAGCAATAAAAACCAGACTAAGGTAAAAAGAGTTCTTCAACTTAAAGTGTGTGTGTGTGTACACATATATGTGCAAGTGTATGTATGCATGTGTGTATGTGTATCTCTGTATGTATGTGTGTATGTATGTGTATGTGTATGTGTGTGTGTGTATGTGTGTGTATGCATGTGTGTGTATGCATGTGTGTGTATTTGTATCTCTCTCTCTCTCTCTCTCTCTCTCTCTCTCTCTCTGTGTGTGTGTGTGTGTGTGTGTGTGTGTGTGTGTGTGTGTGTGTTTGAAAGAAGCCTTGGAGCACTGGGAGTTAAGAATGAGCATCAGAAACACAGAAATCAGGATGATAAGTCGATTCTCATTCTCCTGATGAGTTTCATGCTATATTTGGTGAGAGAAATGCAAACCCTAATCCCATCTGACACCAAGACAGTGACATTTGGGAATGAAGAAATAGGAGCACAGTGGCCCTGGCTCAGCAGAAGTGGATAAACTCAGTTGCCATCAGGTCAAGGTGCCACAGGGACTGGACAGGATGCCCATCCATTCACTAAACATTCTTGGAGAACGTCCACCCACCGCTCACACTCTGTACATCACTCCAAATCACAGAAACATGCCACAGAACTATGAAGCTGTTGGAGGATAACTTAGGAGAGAACCCTTCATGATTGAGACCCTGCAAGAGTTCTCAGATACAAAAATACACTCTACACCAAGAGAAAAACAAGGTCACTGGACCTCATTGGAACCGGACTTGGCTTTCATGAGTGCCCTGCATGAACTTGGGAGGCACAAGTCTGCCCCAGGGAGACAGCAGCACCCACCAAGCCAAGCTCCATGGCTGCCAACCCTGGAACAGAGTCTGTGTGTGTGTGCAAGCCTCACCTGGATGAGGGGATTTCGGGTGCAGCCCAGTGAGATGTTGGAAGTGAATGTGGAAAATTTTCCCCTTCTGTCCCTTCATTCACCATGCACAATCACCTGTGTGCATTTTAGAGTCCATCTATCCCAGGCTTGCCAATGTTCTATCTAGCCAGAGATGATCTTGAACGTCTGATCATCCTGCCTCTGCCTCCAGGCTGTTGGGATTACAGATGTGGGCCACCACAGCCAGCTGTGCAGGGCTGGGTTGGATCCCAGGGTTTTTGTATGCTAGGCAAGCACTCTTCCAACCGAGCTGCATCCCCAGCCTAATGGATCTATTTTTTGTTCATGCTTCCTCGGTGCTGGGCTGAGAAATAGTGAACACAGAAGAGATGTCTCTTCCTCACCCAGGATGCAGTCCCAGAGGTCAGCACTGCAGAGGAAGGTGTCACGCTCATCTTACTAGACATTATTCAAGACATCTTTGATCACAGTTCATTGGTCATGGCAACAAAGGAACTGCAAAGGATGCTGGGAAATGCAGGACCATTTTGTGCCTGCTGTCTAGGGCACTGAACTCCATTGAATATTCCTCAGTTCACTGCTATGAGCTAACCAGGAATTGGCTAATATTGACTTTATCCTGAAAATGGAATTCATTCTATTTCATACCTATATGAGTCCAGCTGTCTCTGTAGGTTACACCCCATGAAGCCACCAGCAATCCTACATGCTAAGTACAATGCAAATGACCCCCCCCCCCAGAAAGGGCAGAGCTCAAAGACAATCCCAGAGAGGACCTACCTTCCCAAGGCTACTTTCTCTTACAGCTGAGGATCCCTGGATTCCCACCTTCCTCTGGCAGAGACAGGACAGAGAAAGGGCAAGACCAGGATGTGGTTGAAGTCCCAAGACCACCCCATTAGTGAGAAGGAGCCAGATATGAGTGCCCAGGGAGGTGATTGATGACAGAGACCAAGAACTGAGGGCATGCTGAACACAGACAGAGCAATAGGTGTCCTTTATGAAGGGTGAGACAATTTGGTCCAGTACTTGGGGCTGAGATTGGAATGTGTGACCTGGTCTGAGGGATAGAAGCAGGAAGAAGCTGCTGAGGTGGCTGGTTATTCACTCGTTCCCTCGATGCCACATTTAGTTCAGCAGTCAAGACTCCCTGCTTTTTCTAGACCATTGATCATCTGCTCATCACTTGAAGCCAATACTCATGAAAGCTGGGAGGGAAATCAGGTTTACTCCAGTGGTGGCCTATCGTGCTCAAATATGGTCTGAGAATAAGTTACACAAACGGGCTTTGATGGGGTGGCGAAGAAGGCACCATGATAAATGTCCTGGCTTAGTTTTTATTGCTATGACAATCACAAGACAGCAAGCAGCAGGGGGAAGAAAGGGTTTCCTTGGCTCACAATTCTGGGTTTTAGCCCATTACTTGGGGGAAGTCAAGGCAGGAAATTAAAGGGTGACACCCACAGGTAAGAGCAGAGAGGGGAGAAATGGGTGGATCTCTGCTTGGTTGATCTTGGCTTGCTTTCTGTTCTCTAGTACTGTCCAGGGGTCCCCTAGGAGGGGATGGTGTTGCCTATGGTGATCTGAGTCTTCCTATATTCACTAACAATCCCCCACAGACATGCCTACAGGCCAATCTGATCTAGATAGTTCCTCATTAAGACTCTCTTCTCATGTGACTCCAGGTTATGTCAAGTTGACAGTTTAAACTAATCAGCACAACAATTGAGGTCTTTTTGTCTCCCAGGGCCCCTGTCACCTCTTCTTTCTTTCTCTGGGCAGAAATTTCAGCTTGACCTTGACCTTCCTGTGCCGGCTCATACAATTCTTCAGACAAACGTTCCTTTCCTGCAAATTAAACCTCACAGCAATTACAAGCTGTGTGTGAGTTGAGGCACAGTGCTAGAAAAGGGGAGAGTGTCACACATCTGATGTTATCCAAAGGTCACCGGATATCTTAGGTGCTATAAATCTAAAGAAAGATTAAATAGCAGGTGATGTTAACCTCTTAGGCAATTGGATGCAGATTTTCTCTGGTGCGGAGATTGCTTGGGCAAAAGTAACTCTGCCAAGATCAACTTCAGAGAAGCAGTTGTAGTCCACCTCCAATGCAGCCAGGGTCTGGGTCCTAGGAAAGGATCAAATGGATCTCTCCTTAGAAGGGTCAGGCAGCAAACCTGGCAACAGCCAATGGTGGTACAACGGTTGTTCATGGGTCTTGGAGGCCCTAGGAAGTTTGTGAAGATGAGCAGAAGAAAGGGTCACAGATTCAGAAGGTCTGACATGCTATTGAGTCTCGGGGAGACTATATGTAGATGTGTGTGTGTCTAGATATGGTGTTGGTATCTTTTATAGGTATGTGTATGGGTATGTATAAATGTGTGTGCCTACAGATAAATATGTGTGTAGATGTGTGTGTGTCAGTATGTGCATGTTTATGTATACATATGTAGATGTACATATAGGTGTGTACACATATGTGCATTCATATGTAGATATGTGTTGTGTGTTTATAGATACGTTTGTGTGAACATGTATACATGTGTGTACATATAGCTATGTATACATGTGTATTTGATGCATGTAGATGTGTACATTGTGTGTAGTTGTGTGCATATATGCAATTGTTTATGTGTGTGCCCTGTGTGTAGGTGTATGCATGAGTATTTTTTAGATTCATATGTTCATGTAGGTATGTAAAAATATATGTGCATATATATATATATATATATATATATATATATATACAGAGAGAGAGAGCGCTGACAGAAGGCGGCCATCATCCTTGCAGCCATCTTGAGCCATAAACCCTGACAAGAGATTTGATTACAATAGCCTGCAACAGCTGAGCACACTCTAATAACATCCTGTTTTAGATACCCAGGATCTTTCCTTGGGTGTGTGAGACTTAAAGCTGTGATTTAGAGCCGAGACTTAAGGGCGTGACTTAGAGATCAGATTTAGAGATAAGACCTAAGGGTGTGACTTAAGGGCGTGGTTTAGAAGTGAGACATAAAAGGCGAGAGGCAGACAGAAGAGTGGAGTACAACTTGGAGTAGGAATTAGGCATTGAGGAAGAAGACACTTGGACTAGAGAACTCAGAAGAAATTATTATTATTATTATTATTATTATTATTATTATTATTTATTAGGCACTAGAACTTGGAACTGGAAACTTGGAACTTGGAGGCACTAGGGACTAGGAACTAGGAACTAGGAACTCAAGACTTGGGACTTGGAGAGAAAAAGAGAGACTGAAGAATAAACGGGATTGGATCACACTCTGTCTGGTCTCCAGTCTTCGAGTCCATCCTCACTCTCTCTCTTGCTGAACCCCTACCTGCAGCTTGGGGCAATGCTGCCTCTAACAACTTAGCCCCCAAGGCTTTTGGCAGTGCAGGTTCCAACATTGACAGAGTGGTCCACATTTTGGCCCCTAAGTGTGGGGCAGCTCGGGCCGCAACATATACATATATATACATATACATGTGTATATAGGTTTGTGTATTTGGTGTGTATAGATGTGCATACATTTGTATAGATGAGTACGTGTGTGTGTGTGTGTGTGTGTGTGTGTGTGTGTGTGTGTTATAGTGTGTACACGCGCATGTGTTTCTGGGGCTGACTTTACACACTGACCTCTGGGGCAGAAATGAGACTTGGATTTCTAAGGTCGCCTGGTTCTGCTAATAGATCTGCAAGGGGGTTAGGACTGTAACTACCTCACAGTGGAGAACTGAGGCCCTAAGACACAGCAACAGGGACAGGCTCTGACTCAGGTTTACTCGTTCTTTGCCTGCACAGCTACCTCACTTTGCTTCTCTGTGGAAGTCATTCCCCACTGCACAGAGAAGCCTGGAGTAGATGGGCAGCTGCACTGAGGGCCATAGCACGTGGGCAGGAGGCTCTATAGAAGGGGCCTGAAAGTGTGGACCTCTCCCAGGACCCTTTCTTGTGCTGTCAAAGAGCCAAGGAAGATGACCAAGGACAAGTGCCTGGGAGAGAGCGCACAGCTGGAGCCCAGAAGTCACACACTGTATTCTGGACCAGTCTCAGCCACCCAGGAGAAGCCTAAGGTATAGCCAGTGGTCACAGCTGCCATCCCTCCCCGACTCAGGATCAGCAGACACCCCATGAAAGTAACCATGGGCAGTCAGAGGTGGGAGGCAGTAAGTTGAGGAATCTGAAATTTCGGGGTTGCCCTAAACCTCACCCAGCCTCATTTATGCCTGCTTCCTGGATGTAATCAAGAGCAGTGGCTCCTGGGTGCTCCAAAGATGTGCAGTACTTACAGACTAACCTAAGGTGAGGGGAGTCTCCAGAGGAAATGGGACCCAACCAATAGGTTCTGGTCATGCCAGGGCCCTGCCACAGGTTTCCTTAATTAACAGGCACAGCAACCCTGAACCAAATATAGAGCCCTCCACCTACCTTGGGCAGGTGGAGAGAGCAAACGTCTAAGAAAAACTCTGAGAAAGACCAAGTCCCTTGGCACACCTTTCTCGCTACAGAATGGAGGGAAACCTCCGCCATGCCCGAACATGGTGAAGAATTTCCTAAGGGCCTCTGGAGTGCACCAGTCAGGTTAGGGAGAGAATTTCACCACAGCTGGAAGGAGACCATAAAGAACTTTCAGCAGCTTCTTGTAACACCAAAAAGTGTAGAGACAGAATAAGGACGGGGCAGGATAGCCAGGCTTGCAAGTTGTGTTAGCTGCTCTGCTAAAGGCTGTGACAAAGTACCTGAATGACTCAAGGAACTCAAGAAAAAGAGGATGTGATTGCTGTGGCTCGCAGTTCAGAGGAATCCAGTCCTTAGCAGGAATGCACAGCAGTGGGAGCCGCTTGGTCTATGGTGCCAATCAGGAAATTAAAAAAAAAAAAAAAAAAAAAAAAAAAAAAAATTCTGGGGCTTTGGTGGCATTCTCCTTTTCTTGTTTTTGTTGAGTTTAGGGCCCCAGAACATCCATTTTTAACTGATGAGCCTTCCCTCCCCAGTCAAAAACTCGTTTACAGACGCATCCAAAGTGTGCCTCGTTAACAGCCTATGTGTTTTTAACCCAATGAAACTGGCAGTCAAAATTAGCCACCACAGGAGAGAAGCTTCCTGTTACATGACCAGAAGGAAGTGAGAGAAACGCCCAAAGTCAAAAGGCCAAGGTCTGAGGATGCAAACAGACATAAATCCTCAGGAAGCACAATGGCAGTGTGGTGGTTTGTATATGCTTGGCCCAGGGAGTGGCACTCCCTGGCCACATTTAGGGGTGTGGCCTTGTTGGAAAAAGTGTATCACTGTGAGCATGGGCTTTAAGACCCTCATCCCAGCTGCCTGGAAGCCAGTCCCCTCCTAGCTGCCTTCAGATGAAGATGTAGAACTCTCAGCTCCTCCTGCACCATGTTTCCACCTCGATGATAATAGATGGAACCTCTGAACCTGTAAGCCAGCCCCAATTAAATGTTGTCCTTGGAAGGGCTGGAGAGATGATTCAGTGGCCAGTAGATTGATGAGTTCAATTCCCATCAACCACATGGTGGCTCACAACCATCTGTAATGGGATCCGATGCCCTCTTCTGGTGTGTCTGAAGACAGCTACAGTGCACTCATATACATAAAATAAATAAATACATCTTGTCCTTATAAGAGTTGCCTTGGTCATGGTGTACCTTTACAGTAGTAAAACCTTAACTAAGACAAGCAGGGAAACCCGTGGACATCCCCCAGCCACTGGGCAGGGGCTCAGGCTATTTAAGTAATATTTAAGACTTAAGGATCCCTGCCACTCCCAAAGAGGGCACTCTGATTCTTCAAGAGGGGGCTGAGTCTGCAGTCCTAACAGGGTGTGTGTGAGGGTGTGGGGGTCAAGCCTTTCTCTGCCTTGGTATCTTTCGTGTGCTAATAATATCTGCCCTGCTCCTGCTGCAACAGTGCAAAGATGGCAGAAACGATGTCACCAGCACCAGGCTAAAACCACACTCACCCCTCTTTACCATGACTGGGCATCTTAACTAGGGTTTCTATTGCTGTGACTAAAACCATGACCAGGGCAGGAACCTGCAGGCAGGAGCTGATGCAGAGGCCATGGAAGGGTTCTGCTTACACTAGCTAGCCTCTCATGGTTTGCTCAGCCTGCTTTCTTACAAAACCCAGGACTACCACTAGCTCAGGGATGGCCCCCACCCACAATGGGCCGGGCCCTCCCCCATCCGTCACTAATCTTTAAATGCTCTACAACAGTAGTTTTCAACCTGTGGGTCATAACCCCTTTGTGAAGGGTGGGACAACCCTTTCAGAGTGAGTGGTGGCATATCAGATCTCCTGCATATCATTTATATTACGATTCATAACAGTAGAAAAATTACAGCTACAAAGTAGCAATGAAATAATTTTATGGTTGAGGGGTCCGCACAACATGAGGAACTGTATTAAAGGGTTGAAACATTAGGAAGGTTGAGAACTGCACCCTACAAGCTTGCCTGCCTACACCCCAACCTTATGAAAGTGTCTTCTTAATGGAGCATCCCTCTTCTTGGATGACTTTAGCGGGGGGGGGGGGGGGGGGGGGGGGAGGACGACCCACGGCGAGGACAAAGAACCTATGGTTCCCCACAGGGCCGAGAAGCAGATCCTAAAGCAGACCTCGCCCTAGTGCAGGTGATGCATAGGTCCATAAGGCAGGCAGAAAAATGCTTGCTGCTACATGCCTGAGATGTTTGTGTTGTTGCATAGAAAAATCAAAAAGAAATATGAAATCCCAGTGCCCCAAGTCAGTTTCGTAAGGGAGCCTTTTCCTCTGCAAATCCGTTAGCAGCCTTAGAACACCCTTCCTCAGAACTGCAGCAGAGGAGGCCGGGACACCTAAAAACAGAAGTGTCCGACCTCCCAGCCGGGTGCCAGGAGTGGGGATGAGGGATGGGAGGGCCAGGTGGGCTGGGGGTTGAGGGGTGGAGAGTTGTTTAACTTGAAAGACAAATACCATGTGCTTTTCCTCACATGAGGAGTGGATTTATATAAATTTATATGACAAGAAGTGGAAGCAGGGTGATGTGGAGGCAGGAGACACAAAACCCTCTCTCCATAATAACAAATTCAAAGGTCTAGTGAATGTAGGAGTGTTTCGGTACTCAAGGGTGCAGAATAGGGAAAAAGCGGGGAAAGGCAAAGGTGGCTGGCTGGCCATTTGGCACAAGATGGTGATTTTTAAAGTCCCAGATGGTGAGAAATCCCCGGCCTTGTTTCCCACAAGCTCTGGTACTCAGAAAGATACAATCTCCAAGCTCCTCTTGCATAGCCCCCTTCCCAGACTCTCCACCCTGTTCCTTCTGCATGCACAGTCTTATCTAGTATATATACTGGATCCTAGGTCACTTGGCCTCTTAGTATCTGTTCCCAACTTTCCATCCCTCTGAGTTCTGAGAAAAGTGGGTACCAGTGCCTAGCAAGGAAAGGGAGGGGCCTAGCAAGCCCCACACCTGTGTGACTCTCATACCCAAGCACACCTTATATTGGAAATGCACCAGGATTTCTTCCTTGCAGCTGGGGAAGGGGATCTGTGAAGGATTTGGAGGCGCCTGAGGGGGTAACAAGAGCATGCAGTATCCAGTATATATGGTATGCATGTATGCAAAATTGTGATAAAACCCATCTTTCGTATACTCACCAGGTGACCTCTGAGCCTCTCTCCAGCTTCAGTTCCTGTTTCTAAGGGCCCACAGTAGGGAGCGTGTGCTCAGGTTCCTGCTACCTTCTGAGGGCCCACACTGGGCAACCCTATGCTCAAGGCTCTGTCTTCACTCAACTGTTCATTCTGCCCTTCCCATGAACTTTGCCCCCTACAAGTTGTGTGAAGCCGGAAAGCCCCACTACCAGGACCCCCTGAAGGAAGCTCGCTGAGCCGGCAATTGATGCAATTGCAAGAGGATTTTATTGTTCCAACACGTTGGGGCCGATCACTCCCTCAGGAGAAGAAGTGGCCCTGAGCACACTTTGGCAGAAACTTATATATAGTTTGAGCAGGGCAGTTTCTGGTGGCAGCAGCTGGGCAGTATACTATTGGTGGGATAGTTTAATCTTTAAACTGGTTGGTTGGTGTTGGTGGGCTGTTGGGGACCTTCTAAGGGGGAGCTATCTGCTGCCAGGTGGCTCCATTCGACAGATAACCGTAGTTTTTCTTGGGACCATGTGACCTCACCCTTCAGGGAAGGGAGAGGGTCAGGGGGTAATTTTCCATTGACATGAACTTTTCAGTTGGAAATGAGATCTTGGATCCTATGCCTCTGCTAAGGGCCGAGGTTTGGCTCACTGTCCAGTGTGGCCTGGAAGTTCTTCACTGTGTCTATGCTGAAATGAGAACACATCTGTACTGCCAGGGCACTGGTCTGCTTGAAAATAGGGCTCTGAGGGCAGAAGGAGAGGGGATGGGGGGTTGTGGAGGGGAAACTGGGAAGGGGGATAACATTTAAAATGTAAATAAAAATAATCAATAAAAATTTTTTGAAAAAAAAAAGTAGAGCTCTGTCTTGACTCCGAGGTCTGGGGGACCCCTAACTTCTTGGGGACTGAGCCTCCCTATGCTTCTGGCCTCTACCCTTCTCTCTTTGAACCTGGGCGCTACACCCTGAGGTAGAGGAAAGTGCCTCAGATATACATATATCTTCTACCTTATTGTCACTTCTCCTTTGTCCTTTATCCTGAGCATCTGTCCCCTGAAATAAAATTCTCTCTACTCTCATAATGCAATACATTCAACTAACAGAATCAGGCTGTCTCTTCAGAAGTTATTTATTTATATTTTGTGTGTTATAAGCCTGGCCAGGCTGACTCGAGCATCCTGGGGAACAGGAGTGGCTGGTCACAGAGGTACACATGCCATGTCACTACGGTGCACTGGTGTACAGGAGGGTGTTACCAGTGATGTGGGGGTGTGTCCCTCATGTCTGTGGCCAGGCTTGTTGCTGTGGGGACATTCAGCTGCACACTGGAGTGGGATCTACACGTGCTGGTGTCACCTACTGTATACTTTGAAGGTGCACAGCTGGAGACTTCTGTAAGCCTCGGTGCTATCTGCAGATGGGGATTGCAATGAGACCTGTTTCCTTAGTTCCTCTGAGGTCTATGGAACGGAACTGCTCAGTTCTGCTCAGCTCGCAGGAAGGGCTCAGTGACCATGAACTTCAATCAGGTTATCATAGTGAGCTTGTGCCTTCTTCCCAGGTGAGCATGGAGATCTTGCCAGACAGTGCATACACAGGCACGTATGCGCACGCGTGTGCATGGGCACACACAGAGAGAGAGAGAGAGAGAGAGAGAGAGAGAGAGAGAGAGAGAGACCTCCCTGGATGGCTTGTGCCCTGTGATGCATCTGCAGCCACAGGGAGGGACCTTTCTGTCACACTCAAGGTGCCTTCCTATCTCCTTTGTGTCTCAACAATGGCCTCTGTGCCTGGCTGTGAAGACAGGATCAGCCTGTGACAAGCCTGTCCTCCAGGCCTGAGGATCTGACTTTATGCAGAGCCCCAGAGCTACTTCACTGGAACTGAAAGCAATTTGCAGCCTCACAAAAGGATGCATTAGAGAGAGCGCTCAGCGGTGGGCAGCTGGAGGCTGAGGAGAGAAGAAGGAACCGGCCTGGGAAGGAACAATTTGAAGAAAGTCAAAGCAAGGGCTGGGTTCCCTTCTGAGGTGGGACCCAGGAGGGGGGTGTCTGGCCCTGCTGGTGAGGGGGAACGAATTTGTGCCTCAGGTGCCTTCCAGGGTAGACTCTGGGTTTGCATTTTCATTTCCCACACTATCTGAAGTAGGAATAATCAGATCGTCCCGATATTTGTCCTGAGGAAGCTGGGCTGACAGCTGGTGCTGGAGTTGGGGTGTGGGACAGAGTGGGGTGGACAGAACTTAGTCAGGGTGGGTGGCAGGGGGCCACTGTAGCTGGGTCAGCCAGGTGGGGCCCAGGTCACCACTACAGAGACCTAAGAATATACGGCAGGCTCCAAGGCTCCAAAGGTTTAGAGAAAAGCATTTGAACAAGGTTATGAGTTGGGAGCACGGTGCCTCCCGTTGGGATGGGAGCTGGGCTAGCATCCCTGGAAGGATCCCAAGCTCCTAGGAGCCTCTGATTGCCTGGACCCTAATCATCCTGAGCTGTGAAAATGGAATTGAACACCTAGTCAAAAGTGAGGGACTCGGAGAATTGGGGCCACCAAAACTCCAGAAATAGCCCAGCCCCATAACCTCGCAGCAGGATGGAGGTTTACAGAAGTTCTGTCCAAATTCACACAGCCAGGCAGGAACTAAGCTGGTTAAGTGTCAGGTAGCTCTCTCTAAAACCCTGTCCCTCACCAGGGCAACACACTTCTGAACAGCCCAGCTCAGGTCTAGCAGCCAGGTCCCTGTCCTGAAAGGCACCAGTGACAGAGCATCTGCCTCCCTGGTAGGAACCAACGAGTGTTAACAGCCCTTTTTCTGTCAACACAGTGGCAGGGACTCCAACTCTGGGTGGGCAAAGATACCCCACAGAGGTAGCATGGGTCAGCTCAACAGGCAGCTGGGCAGCAGTGATGGTTTCTAGGCAGTAGCAGCAGGGTGAGGGGCAGTTCCCTAGGGCTGAGCATGGCCAGGAGGCAGAGCTAGTGGTGCCGCCCCCAAGGGACTGTTCTCCCATAGCTGAGTGAGTTTGAACAGGTCTGCACACAGGTGTCTTGCCTGGCCAACTTCCTCATCCTCTGAAACCTAGGGATGGTTAGGAAGGCCACCTCTCAGGACTACAGTGGGGTGCCGAAGAACCAGAACTACAGAACATGCCCAATGTAGGACTCTTTCCTCCGTCTTCCAAAACTGGGATGACTCAGCAATCAGAGGTCTGCTCTCTAGCAACGTGACCTGAGCAAGTGCCCCACACACACACTTTGACTGAGCCTCAGTTTCCTTGTCTGCAAAATGGAGCCCCACCAAGGACTTCCTTGTGCAGTTCCCACACAGGACAGGAGGTGTCCTGCAGGGACAGAGGTAACATCTGAAGGGTCTTCCAGAGGGGTGTTCAGGACCAACAGAAGTTGCTACTGCTCCATCAGTGTCGTTCCCTTGGGGTACTCCTCCAGAGTTCCCCATGCAGATCCCCAAAGCCCCTGGTCCTGCTCCTTGCCCTCAGCTTTATGAGCTTCTGTCTGTGGAAATAGATTCTCTGGGTCTATAATTGTCCGTCTTATCTTGTGACTCTGCTGCGAAGCCCGTTTTCTTTCACACGGCAGACACTGGGATGCCACGAGGCACCTCCCCACCCTCTGCCTTTTAGGAACAGAAAAGTGGAGAGAGCCATTTGCCAAAATGAGACGCTAGCTTTGAGGCTCCTGGCACTGAGAGCTCAGCTCCTCTCTCCTAGCCGACAGCCTTTTCCTTTGTCCTTGTTTTTTAAATGAGAGCATCTTTTGTTCATTCTTCAGGCAGGTCTGTTAAGAGAGATGAATCTGGAAAAGTCATGCACTCTGGAGAAGATAGGGCTCTTAAAAAGCTACCGTGTGCGACTTGAGGTTTACAGAGCATGCGGATGTGGGCTGAGGCATGATTAAGGCACAACTGGTTTGTGCTTCTCTGAAGTGGGGAGCGGATCTGTCTGCACAGGCTGAGTCACTCCTAGTATGTTTCAGACTTGGGTGCTCTGGGAAACAGAGTGTGTCTGGTCTACTTTGTCTTGTAAGAGTAGATATCCTCCTGAGCCCTAAGCGGGAAAATTGCTTCTGGAAGCTTCCCCCTACCTCCCAGTGTTCTTGAGTTCAATCCTTAGAAGGGTAACCATATTGAGATGACTCAGCAGGTAAAAGGGTTTGCTGAAAAAGCCTGACTCTCAGAATCCACCGTGGGAGGAGAGATCTGACTCTCAAAACTTGTACTCTGACCTCCTCACGTGCACGTGTACAGACACGCATGGCTGCACACATATACACACACCCTGCATGCACACATACACACACCCTGCATGCACACATACACACACCCTGCATGCACACATACACATGTACACACACACACACACACATATACACGCATGCATGCACATACACACGTATGGACATACACACTAATAAAAAAAGATTTTAAAAACACTTTTTAAAAAGAAAGGTGTCCAGCCACATAAAGGTCTTCCTGGTGTAAGACTGAGGCCGAACTCAGGAAACCCAGAGCCTCGCCACTCCTGGTCCTCTCACCAGGAAGCCAATACAGACTGCTGGGAGTGATGGGTGTCCCTCTCTGTGTGACTGGACCCTCAGCTGCCCTACAGAAATATTGTTTCCTTCAACTCACAAGGAGATGTTGCCTGAGAAGTTTCAGACTTTTGCTGACGTCACGCGGCATCTCGGCATTCAAACCTGGTCCCCACTTCGGGAGGCCGCCCATCCTATATGGCCGGGGCAGAATCTGAGACAGAGGCTGGAAACAGATTTAGCCATAGCACAAATAAGAGGTTTCAGAAGATATGGAGAAACAGGTCCCTGTGGTTCATGTGCTAGAAAAGAGAAACCAGGCTGGGCAGAGAGGTCAGGGGAGTCAGCAGGTAGCTGGTGAGAGCCTGGGAACGTGGGCCTGAGTCCTAGGAGGTGGTCTGTGAAACTAAGCACCCCTGCATCCGGAGGAGATCAAGTCTGATCTCCTGGCCAGAAGCAGCCAGGTTCCTCTGGTCCTGCCTTTGCTCCAGGTGCCTCAGAGCCTAAAGAGTCTCCACCTGAATTCTGACACACTCAAAAAGCCCCCAGCTCTCGGAACATCTCATCCCACTCAAAAAGAAAACTTGAAGCTGACACAGTGTGGGCCACAGCCCCTTCACAGTTACCCCACCCCCACCCCCAGCCTTCCCCTGCCTCTCCTTCCTCTCCCACTGTCTGAGCTCCAGCCACACAGGCCTCCTGCCTTTCCTCAACTATGCTGCTAACCTTTGCTGAGCTGCTCTGCAAATGAGGATATCAGCCAGGTACCACCACTACCAGGCCTGGAAGCCTGGTGTGTCCCTGGCCATGCCCCTGCCTCTACATGACTGTTAGAGAGCAGAATGGGAGGGAGGAGCTGAGGACAACCAGACCAGTGACCGTGTGGATCTGGGGCAGAAAGTGGTGAGTAGCTAAACAGGCATTAATAGCCTTAGAGACTCCACTCCATAATGGAGTCCACCTCTGACCTGAGTGGAGACATGACATTCGGATCTGCTCCCAAGACTAGAACACTACAGACTCAGCGCTAGAGAGATCATCCTGAGGTTAAGAGCACTGGCTGCTCTTGCAGAGGACCCAGGTTCAGTTCCCAGCACCCATGTTGTTGACTCACAACTGCCTGTAACTCCAGTTCCAGGGGATCCAGTGACCCTCTTCTGACCTCCAAAGCACATGGTGGACACACAAATAAGCAGGCATAAACACATACACATAAGTAAAAAATAATCAAAACCAGCCGGGCGTGGTGGCACACGCCTTTAATCCCAGCACTTGGGAGGCAGAGGCAGGCAGATTTCTGAGTTCGAGGCCAGCCTGGTCTACAGAGTGAGTTCCAGGACAGCCAGAGCTACACAGAGAAACCCTGTCTCGAAAAACCAAAAAAAAAAAAAAAAAAAAAATCAAAACCTAAGATTTGAAAACAAAAGAACATAGTATGTTATATATTATAAATTATATATTATAGATTATATATTATAAATTTTACATGTTATATGTTATGTGATATATATCACATATCACACACATCACTATATATATCAATATATCAATATATCAATATATATATATATATATATATATATATATATATATATATTCTCTTTTATTAAGAGTTAATGTAACTGGGCCTGTTGGTCACATGTCCAGGAATCCAACACACCACCACCAGGAAATCTGATTCACCTAGAGACATGCTAAGGAAAGGGGAGGAATAATTATCCCCTTAATGAGATGCTCTGCTTGTCTCTCCCAGAAGCCCTCTCTTGCTGCAGCTGTTTAAGGAACATCTTCTATGGGGCTCTTCACCACTTTTCTGACTTGAACAAAGTGTGGCTTTTCTTTTTTCTTCTTTTTATCTTTTTCTTTTAGACATTGGCCAAAGCCTGGGTGTATTTTCCACGATGCTCCGGGCTCTCTCTGAAATCAGCTCTCTCTTCTCCCACCCACGTCCACCGTGTGGCTTCTTACAAATGGCACCACTTTCTCACTTCCCCTTCATTCCGCTTCTCTGGACAGCTGCCAGACACAGCTCTCCTGCCTTGTTTTCTCTCAATTTATAATAAAATTGTCCTAAAGCTTCCTGCCCGGCCCATTTTTCAATTCTTTTATTAACAAGACTAAGAACCCATGAAAGAGAGGTTCAGTTGCCTTAGTAACGGAGGGGCACCTGACCAGAGGGTCAGGGAAGGCATAGGGCTTCAGGATTGGCCCCCGGTCAGAGGGAGGAAGCAGCCAGGCTGCAAACTGAATTTATTTGAAATGTCTGAATCACATACGGAGGCTTCAAGTGCATCAGGGACACTAGCAAAGCTGGGCTGTCAGCTAGGGTTGAGATATTTCAGCTTCTGAGGCTTGGGGTGATGGAGGGAAGAAGCCAGAGTCTCACCATGAATGACAAAGGATCTTTTGTCAACTGGAGTCAGTACAAGGAGATTGAACAGGGCTGGGAAGTTTCTGCCCAGCAGAAACTCTAAGGGGTGACACACTGGATTCCATGACACAGTAATGTTGGTCAGGAGACCACATACTTAGTTCTCCTCCCTGGAAAGCCTGGGTGGGATGCTGTAGGGGTGTGTGCATCAGAGTCTCTATTGCACCTGCTAAGACTTCCAGATTCTTGTGTCCCAAAACAAATAATTGGATCTCTGAGAGGCTTGTGAATGGTGGTAGAGAAGAGATCATTCATTAAGACACAGAAAGGCAGCTTCATGTCAGGCCAGAGATTTGGGAAAGGTCTAAAGCTCGAAGGCCCAGGGCCAGTGAGTCTCTCCATTACTTACATGGTCCCAGTTCTTCTCCATCATCTAGAGATGGTTTGCATGTGTAAATGAGGGTGCACTTGCCTGCCGTGAGCAAACCTTACTCCATTTTGAAAGAACAGTTTTAGGTTTTATTTTTCCTCAGCTATCAACTCCTGAGAAAGCAAGTGGCTAGTGGTCACTGTGCCCTAAGGAAAGTGGTTGCTGCACCCTGAGCCAGACAAAAACATTGGGGTTGCAAGATATCCGCCGTGGCAGAACACCCAGCTTCTGTGAAATTCCCCCAAACACATTATCCCCTTCCCTGCCTGTATAAATTGCCTGAGAAAATACAGCTTGACGGACCTTGATCAGAAAACTTGACTTGGTCCCATTCTTTGCATCTCCTGTCCCTTCCACTCCCTCCCCCTTTCTCTTAGGGTACCCTGTTGAAGGCCCCGTAGGCCAGGGCACTCGCCCATGCTTGCACGTGTAGCAGCCAGAGGCAGATATCAAATGCCTTCCTCTATTACTCTGTACCTTATGGTTTGACATTGGGTTTCTCACTGAACCTGGAGACTGCCATTTTGACTGGCTGGTAAACAAACCCTCAAGATCCACCTGTCTCTGTCATCCTGAAGACCCCCAAACTCAGGAGACCTATACTCAAGTCTCGGGAAATCACGGCCACCCAAAAAATCACAAGACACGGTACCTGGATGCAATCAGCAGAGGTTTATTGGGGAGAGTTGGCTAGCCAACGGTCAAACTGCTCGTCCATGCAGGAACAGAATTTGACAAAAGGCCAGCAAGCTGAGGGGCTTTTTTATAGCATGGGGTGGGGAAAGGGAGGAATTTTGACGCGGTTACACATGATTGGTTGCATTTTTGTGCAGTTACACATGATTGGTTGCTTTACAAATTTTGAACATCAGCAGGCTGTAACACTGGGAAGACCTCAAGGTGCGGGGACAGGTAACCAAGAACAATGGAAAGTTAGCTAGTTCTTGGAACCACCCAGATGACTGCATCTTTCTCTGTGGTCAGGAATGTGTCTTCCTGCTTTGGGCCTTCCCCACCCACAGGTGGGTTTTCTTCCCTGAGGCTTGAGGAATGTTATTCTTCCCGGAATGTATCCTGGGGCAGTGAAGGCCTGAAATCTTACATTTAGTTCCGCTTTCTGGAACCTGCATTCTTTTGCTCAGGTCTAGGGGTAAAGAAAAGCCTGTATATATTTTATAAAATGGTCTTTATAATTTTTCACTCTACATCCCCATCCCATCACTGGGATAACAGGGATAAAGGACATGTACCACTGCCCACACCAGCTTTTGCGTGGGTGTTGGGAATAGAAGCTCAGTTCTTCATGCTACCTTACCTGCAGAGCTCTCTCCTCAGCCTTGAAGGTGGTTTTTCTCATGTGTGCTGTCTTATTACTTGTTGCCCATGGTTTGAGGAGTTTGTAGTCATCCCCTGCCATGGGGACGAGGATCACAGGTCCACAGCCAAATTTATGTCATAATCTTGATGCCTGTGGTGATTTGAAGGAGAGTGCCCCCCCCATGGGCTCATATATTTGCAGGGTTAGTCCGCAGCAGGTGAACTGTTTGAAAGGGATTGGTAGGTGTGGGCATGTTGGAGGAAGTGTGCCACTGAGGATGGGCTTAGAAGTTTTAAAAGCCCAAGCCAGGCCCAGTGTCTCTTTCTGCCTGCTGCCTGCCGATTAGGATGCAGAGCTCTCAGCTACTGCTCCCCGCCTCTGGTTTTTACCATCATGATAATGCACTAGTCCTTTCATGTTGTTAAGCAAACCCCCAGTTAAATGCATCCTGTTTGGTTTCAGACCAGGGACTAGAGACTGAGTTGCATATTTTACACATCAAAGCAGACCTGGCCTTCAGGTTCTCTCTGTATCCTTCAGTCCCTATCTGGCATGCCCTACTCCCAGACTTGAACTTTGCAGCCTAGGGGCTGGGCTGCCCTTCCCCCAGAGGTTCCTCCCTATATAATCCAAACATCTTTTGTGCTCTCTGTCTCTCTGTCTCTCTCTCTCTCTGTCTCTCTCTCCCTCTCCTCTCTCCTCTCTCCTCCCTCCCCCCACTCCCCTCTCCTCCTCCCCTCTCCCCCTCCTCCCTCTCTCATCTCTCCCCCTACCCTCTCCCCTCTCCTCCCTCTCTCCCCTCCCCCTACCCTCTCCCCTCTCCCCCCTCCCCTCTTCCCTCTCCTCCCTCTCTCCCCTCCCCCTACCCTCTCCCCCTCCCCTCTCCCCCCTCTCCCCCTCTCTCCCCTCTCCCTCTCCCCTCCCCCTCTCCCTCTCCCCCTCTCCCCTCCCCCTTCTCCTCCCCCCCTCTTCCCTCTCCCCCCTCTTCCCTTTCCCCCCTCTTACCTTTCCCCCCTCTTCCCTCTCCCCCCTCTTCCCTCCCTCTCTCCCCTCTCCCCCTCTCCCCTCTCCCCCTCTCCCCTCTCCCCTCTCCCCCTCTCCCCTCTCCTCTCCTCTCTACAGATGCCCACTCTCTTTCTACTCCCCCTCCCCCACCTCTCTCCCCAAGGTGACTTCCTTGGGCCCAGTAAACTCACCTGCCCCAAGAGCAGCTTCCCAATAAACCTGCCTTTAATATATTCTGATCTGGCTTAAATTAGCTCATTTTACCGGCAGTGGAGAAATAACCTATCACTTCCTTTTGTAAGAGTTGCCTTGGTCTGACGACTCTTCACAGCAGTAGAACAGTTGTTATGCCCAGGTCTCAGGATTCCCAGAAGAGCTCTAAGAACTGCCAACCCGATGTAGTGAAACAAAGGATTCTTTACAGGCTCCGGTTGCAAGCCCTTCCCACAGCACAGGGTAGGAATACAACCACACGTCCAGGGGCTTGGGATTTTTATACATACAAGCATAAGCAGGAATTCTTGGATTTCAGGGTTACCTGACAAGGGGGAGGGTGTAACAAGGGAAGTCATCCTTCAAACACAGTGTCGTTTGTTCAGGCAGCGGGGCAGAATCTGGAACCTGGGAGGGGAGCTCTTCTGACCTCTATGGTGCAATCAGGAACTAGTGTCTCTTTACCAGCTGGCCACAGCTGTCTGGGAACGCTTAATTGCCCTCCTCTCATGGCCCAAAGTATAGCACTTATCTCTCCAAGGATGTTTGGTCTTCACTTCTCCCAAGAACAGGAGCCACCTGCACTGGGAAGTGCTTAGCCATCCATCAGGGAGGGTCTCAGCCTCTGGCAACACAGGGGCTGAGAGTTGTTGCTGCCTGTTCCCAAGCTGGCATTTGTAGCTCCCGGGAGGGGAGTTTTGTTAGGAAGTGACACTATGAAAATAGGGATACCAATATTTCAGCACCAGGTCATGCCTTCTCTGAAAGGCCAGTCAGCAAGAAAGAGCAAGGGGCAGGGGAAGCTCTGTGAGGGGTGAGAAAAGTGCAGAGGCTGGCTTCCTGCCCCTTGTCACAGCAACTACAAAGGAGTGCCTCTAGAAATTCTCTACTCTCCTCCCTCAGGAAAGTCCCACCTTGTCAAGACAACCATTTCCTCCTAGATGCTAAACAACACAGGGTCATAAGCATTTGTCCCCAGTTCGTTGACGCTCCAAATGCCAGCTCTGGAGTTCCGTTGCTATGGCTGGTGTCATTGTCTTCCGCTAAAGAACAAACAGTGCACGGACATCTTGTTGTCTTCCACGGACATTTTCATTAATTCAACAAATATTTATTGAGCTCTTGCTCTAAGCCAGGCAGTTCCTAAAGTTCAGGAACAAAGATATTAATTAAGACTTGTCCAGAGCTGAACCTTCAGGGAATCAGAAATGAGGTACAATCTGACCACAGGATCTTGCAAAGAGCTATGGGAAAGAAGGTGCAGGGGACCACAGTGGTGGCTTATTTCATGCTCTAAGACTTGTAGGAGAGGGGGCTGGAGAGATGGCTCAGTGGTTAAGAGCACTGACTGATCTTCCAGAGGTCCTGAGTTCAATTCCCAGCAACCACATGGTGGCTCACAACCATCTATAATGGGATCTGATGCCCTCTTCTGGCTTGCCTGAAGACAACTACAGTGTACTCATATATGTAAAATAAATAAATAAAACATCTTTAAAAAAAAAAAAAAAAAGACTTGTAGGAGACTGAGGCATGAATGTCAGGAGAAGAGGAGAAGAGTAGTCCCAGAAGGGGGTCTTGTTATGCCCAAGTCCCAAGTCACAGGGACCCCAAAAACCACCTAGGAGCCAAATTCGATGCAAACACACAAGGGTCTTTATTATGAGCTCAACAAGCAAGGACTCTCACCTTTACTATTACCACCACCACCACCACCACCATCATCATCACCACCACCACCACCATCATCATCACCATCACAGCAGGTCAGAAGTGAGAGCCTCGAGTCTAGGGGTTCCGGGTATTTATTATGGTTACAGCAAGCTTGAGGAATTTCCATATGGGCCAGCAAGTTAATATTCTGAAAATTGGATTTCTGGCATAATCTGCAGGAACCAAACATGGGGGCAAAACCACCTAACAAACAGGATGGTTAGATTATCTATTTTCTGCAGGATGTCGTAGGTTATCTCAATGTACCTTGATCCTGCTGTTGCAGCCTGGCTGGCTGTTACTAAGGGGGTAGGTGGGGGGAGGGGGCTTACCATAGGATGTTTGCTCACATGGACTTTGTGGTTTCCTGGAATCAGAGTTGGTTGGGCTTTACAGATCACAGCAAGGTACAATAGCTCTTGCCTGTGGTCCCAGCACCAGGAAGATTGAGCATCCAGAGTTCAGACTCATCAGTACCTGAACCAAGGTTGCAGGCTGACTGTCTGACTCAGTGATTGTGGAGAGGTTGGAATGTTGGAGGTCCAGAGCCTGATCACAATGTATCTAGGACTGTCTATAGCACGCCTTTAATAACCGTTCCTTACCCACCTCCGTGTCTGAGCTAACATCCTTGTGAGGGACCAGTAAAGACTTATTAACTTAACACACCTCTAGCTTCTACCAACAAAGGCTAAGAATGTCATCAGGTAGCATCTGAGGCAAGCAGCAGACACCAGCCCCACCCCTACCCTACCCAATCCTACCCTACCCTGCCCCTGCCTCTCTAACCCACTTACCTGACCTTCCCACCAAAGCATCTAAAAGGACCTTGGTTTATAGCTTTTGCTCTGTTACTATAAAAGTTTCATGAAACTGCTATCATATTGAAGTGTAGGGTTTAGGGTAACCTGAATCTGTGTTCCCCAGCCTATGGTAACTCACTTTTAACTTCAGAATGAACTATCTCTATCCCCTCTGAGGTGAGAGTTGTAGTTTTCGTTGATGCTTCTAACAAGTTCGGCCTCCAGCAGTGGTGGCGCACGCCTTTAATCCCAGCACTTGGGAGGCAGAGGCAGGCGGATTTCTGAGTTTGAGGCCAGCCTGGTCTACAGAGTTCCAGGACAGCCAGGGCTACACAGAGAAACCCTGTCTTGGAAAAAAAAAAAAAAAAAAAAAAAAAAAACAAGTTCAAGGCCATCTTAGGCCCCATGATGCCCTATGTCAATCACTCAACCAACCAACCAACCAACCAAGATTCACAACATAGCACTGAGGCAGCTATGGATTCTTCCACTTGGTCTGGTCCAGCCTCAACCCCTTGGGTGGCCTCCTGGGGTCATTTTCACCTAAAAGGTCCCTGCCTGGAGGTTTCTACAAGTCAGAATTTGATGGGGCTGAGAGACGAGAGCAGTTAGCCAGTACCTGGGTTGTGACTATCCTAGCAGAAATGAAGATATTCTTTTATTTTAAAGAATTATTTATTTTATGTATATGAGTACACTGTAGCTGTCTTCAGACACACCAGAAGAGGCCATTACAGATGGTTGTGAGCCACCATGTGGTTGCTGGGAATTGAACTTAAGACTTCTGAAAGAGCAGTCAGTGCTCTTAACTGCTGAGCCATCTCTCCAGTTCCAGAAATGAAGTTATTCTTAAGAGATGCTTGACCCCCTTCCTTCAGCTCAGACCATTGAGACAATAGACCCCAAGATACTGTAGTTTCTCTAGAGACCTCATGTTGACAGAAGACAAAGGGGGAGCTTGTCTCCAGGACCAACACGCTGGAGCACAGAGAACAGGAAGAGCTCACAGGAAAGGCAGGGAGACCTGTCGGGACTGCTCTGCCAAATGTTGGAACCTGCACTGCCCCAAGATTTGGGGGCTAAATTGTCCTGGCTGCTCCAGTCCGAGGGTCAGAGTTCAGCAAGAGAGAGAGTGAGGGTAGACACGAAGAATGGAGACCAGACAGAGTGTGATTTAGTCCCATTTATTCTCAAGTCTCTCTTCTTCTCTCTTTCCAAGTTTCTTGTTCCTAGTCCAAGTCCCAAGTCTTGAGTTCCTAGTCCCTAGTTCCTAGTCCCTAGTGCCTCCAAGTTCCAAGTTTCCAGTCCCTCTTCTGTCTGCCTCTCGCCTTTTATAAGTCTCACTTCATAAGTCATACCTTTAAGTCACACCTTTAAGTCACATGCACCCAAGGGAAAATCCTGGGTATATAAAACAAGATGTTATCAGAGTGTGCTCAGCTGTTGTAGGCTATTGTAAACAAGTCTCTTGTCAGGGTATATGGCTCAAGATGGCTGCAAGGATGATAGTCGCCTTCTGTCGGCTCCCCACAGAGACCCTCCTGGAACTGGAAAATGGGGGGCAGGGTTCCAGAGAATGTAAGACTCTGGCGAGCAGAGCCTTAGTTTACTGGAGACCCCCTGAGTAAACCACGCAAAGATGAGAACTGATGCAAAAAGCAAGAGTAATTTTAATGATCCAACACATAGGGGTTGTCCTGCACTGAAGGTGGAGTGGTGACCCCGGACAGCTCATTTAGTCAGTTTTTATACAGTTTGGGGGTAGACTAGAGAAACAGCAACTAGGCACAATATGATTGGCAGAACAGTATGACTTTTAAACTGACTGGTCTTTAGGGAATGAGGTGGCAAGAACTTCCCTTGTCTGTAGGTGGCAAGGGTTGGTCCATCCTGAGGAATGTGTCTAAGTCCTCTGGGCCTTCCCCACACGCAGGTGGGTTCCCTTTCCTACAGTCCGAGGAATGTTAATCAGCCTCTCCCACCTGGCAAGTGTCCCAAGACCTTTCCAAAGTTCCTGAGCTGACCAGGAATGTTAATTAGCCTCTCCCTTCTGGGGGGACAACTGTTCCAAAGTTCCTGAGCTGACCTCTTCAAGAGAAGAGTCCCGGGTAATTCAGATTCACCCCTAGGTGCTCCCTAAAGTGGGCTCAGCATCACCAAAGAGGGACTCATTTTGCAGAGAGAGGAGAGGGAGTCAAGTCTGGGTGGCATAGCCACTGTCTTGGTTATTTTTCTTCTCTTTTCTCATGGGGTGGGATTGGTATCTGAAAAGGGCAATTTAGGGAAGGAAGGATTTCTTTTCGCTGATAGTTAGAGGGTGTTATGAAATAGAACGGGCTGAGTAGGTACCTGGAGGGTCTGTGCCAAGGTGTGCCCCTGAGAAATTATGCCATGCAACAAATCTGGTGTAAAGGGGGTTGATTAGGGGAAGAGAGAGGAGTGAGGACCTGGAGAGGAATAGAGGCAGACGAGTAGATATGTAGATGGACAGACCAACAGACAGAGCAGAGCCATGAGGGCAGAGAAGGGGGAACAGGGGACAGAGAAGGAGAGAAGAGGGTAAGAGAGAATACCAGTAACAGAGCGGGGGAGAAAGAGAGAGAGGATATGAAAACAGAGAGAGAAAGCTGGAGTGGCAGACAGCACTTTTAGACACAGCCCACACCGGGCGCACCAGGGCAGCAGCTGCAAATGATGACGTAAGCAGTTGCTAGGTTCCTGGGAAAAGCCCAGGTGGAATCACCTGTAAGCTAACAAAGAATTCAGTCCACCGAGGCAGTCATGGCAACAGCTGGAGGTAGCCAGTTACATTGCATCCAAATACCAGTTCTCATCTCTTGTTTTTGTTCAGTCTGAGGCCTTAGCCTGTGGACTGGTGCCACTCACAGTAAGGTTGTATTCTCAGTAAGGAAAACCACAAGACAACCCTCTGTGGTGCAGGAGACCATAACAAAATGTCAGCAGAGGTAACTTAGAAAGACAGATGCTGGAACAAGAGACTCAGCCCTGGGCCTGCAAGCTTGACTTTGTGTACAGAGACCAAGCAACACTGTATTCCAGACCAACAGAACAAAGGTTTAATTCACACGATCGTGTTCATAGAGGCACAAATAGCATCTGACAAAATCAACATCCTTTCCTTTTGAAAGGAAGATGGAGAGGAAGAGAAGGAAGAAGGGAGGAACAGAGAGAGAGAGGGGGGAAACTTACAGACAAGGCATAGAAAGTAATGTTCTCCAGTAAAGGCCATTGATGAAAACTTCACAGCTAACAACACGCATGGCAGCGAAGCCTGGATGTTTGGAACTAGACCTTACCTGATCTTGCTGCTTCTATTCCACATGGGAGCGGAGGTTCCAGGTAGGACTATCAAAGCAAGAAAAAGAAATAAGGAATAGCCATGTAGCTCAGGGAAGCCATGCGTGCGCACAACATGCACGGCCATGGATCCATTCCCCCAGCACAGCAGGAATTGGGGGAGGGGTGGCAGCAAAGAAAAAGATGGAAGATGTGGAAGACGACTAGGCAGAAAAGGGAAAAACAATGTGTGTTTACAGATGGCAGGGCTGTTTACACAGAAAACACTAAGGAATTCAAGCAATCTGATGAGGTCTGAGAAAGGCTTGAAAGCTACGGGCTGCAGGATCAATAACAGAAATTAAGTGGATCCCCGGGCACTACTAATGAACATCGGAAATGAAATTAGGAAAACAATCGCACCTCTAATTGGACTTCATGAAAATTAAAAACCCACGTGCTCCGAAGGATACCATCCCGAGGGCCAAAAGCTTGGTCCACAGAAGGGGGAGCAGCACACAGATCTGTTAGAGGAGTTTATATCTTAACGTAAAGAAGGCTCCGGCTCACCAACTGAAAGACAAACGAGTCATTTTAAACTGGGCAAAGGATTTGAAGAGACATTTCTCCAGAGAGAAGATGCCAATGGCCCATGTGTGGTGGTGAGGGAGGCTCCATGGTCACTGTAGAAGCACATAGCAAAGCCACCTTGAGAGTGCTTCAGAGTGGCCATGGGAGAGAGTAGGGAGAGTGGGAGGAGACAGTGGAAAAGGTCCCTGGGGACAGAAACTGGAGGCTCCAGGGTTAGAATAGAAAATACCGCAGCCACCACAAAAAACAATGCTTTGACCACTGTCCTCTGCAGAGCAATGCTTCTCCGAGCAAGGCTAGGTGCAGCCCAGGTCTGACCCACACACTTCCAACCAGCCCCATCCAATGCTTGTTCTGGGAATGACCATCCTAACACGGGAGGTCCAGCCGGAGCCTTAAGACATAGGCTGACTCTGGGGAGCATCAGAGCCTGAGCTGCAGATGGGGCTGGGTGAAGTCTTGGCTTCTCTTGATCTTAAATACCACCCCTCCCAATACACACCACACTGGGGTGCTCCTGCAGTTAGCTTTCATTCGTGTGGAACCCCTCTCTGTTTCTGTAAGGTTCCGGCAGCCATTTGTTCATGGTTTGCCATTTACATTTCTTCAAGGATGATATGCTAGCATATGTTTCTGCCTTCGGCATCCTTTTCAGTGACTATATTTCCTCATGTCTATAATCTGCATGAAAGCTCTGGGCAGAGGCAGGCAGGCTTTCAGAGAAGGTACACATGATTGATCACCTGTGCAGCCTAGAAGCCTGTCCTTGGGTCC
Source organism: Arvicanthis niloticus (assembly GCF_011762505.2). Classification (NCBI taxonomy): domain Eukaryota; kingdom Metazoa; phylum Chordata; class Mammalia; order Rodentia; family Muridae; genus Arvicanthis; species Arvicanthis niloticus. The sequence goes on from NC_047662.1 coordinate 23,677,798, forward strand.
TCCTCACCTTTTGCAAGTCCTTCCATCCCCCTGTCCCTCTGTCAGCAGGACAGGTCCTACAGGCTCTGCCTGGGACTATCACTCATTATACACAGACCACTCCTGTTTAACTCCTACTACTGTCTGTGAAGTCCGTCTCTGGGCACCTGTATCAATCCTGGGAGGACTCAGAGTGCCCCCCCCCCCCGACAATGTTTGAATGTAAATCTTCTTGTATTAACTCTCTGAAACAGGTTACAAGTAGAATGAAAAGGCTGTACAACTTACACCAAAGACAACGGGAGCCAAAGGTTCATGGAGAGCTGGTCCCCTACGGCTACCCTGGGCACACAGAGTCTTATCCATCCCCACCAGCACCACTGCAGAAGCAGCACACTGCTCAGTTACAGAGTCTGGGGAATAGACTCTAGGATAAGTCACAAGAGACAGAGACCTCCCCGTACAGGAAGCGATGGAAACAGGACTGCAACCTCCGTGCCTTCCTTATCACAGGTTGCTGCATCCAGTCTGCCTCTTTGGAAAGTCATAAGCTGGGAGGGGATGACACACTCTGCCTGTCCCTGGGGACGCCCCTGTACTGTTAGCCATCAGGAACTGCCCTGCACCAAGAGCCCATGGGAGCTGTCCTGTACTGCTTAAACCAGGCCTAGGACAGGAGTGTCTTGTTCTCCTCCGTGTTGAAGGTATCTTTCTCCCCCGCTGTATTGCTCCTGGAGCAGACAAAGAAGAGAACCAGGAAAGACAACATTGGCTCCAGGCTGGCATAATCCCACCAGCAACACAGAGAAGAAAGTAGTTCCCCAAAGCCCAGGTGCCATTTTGATTGGCAACTGGGGGAGTGTGTACATGTGTGCGTGTGTGTACACACGTGGGAGTGTGTTGTAGAGTATGTTTGTGATATGCTCACGTATGTGTGGAGGTGTGCATATGTCTCCAGGCACATGCACAGCAACCAGAGGAGTAAATCAGGCAGCCTGCTCTGCCACTCTCTGCCTTATTCCCTTGGGGCAAGATTTCTTACTGAGTGAGAGTCATGCTGGTGGCTACCACACCCCAGTTACAGGCGTGTACAAACATGCCCTGGTTTTTCACTTGGGTTCTGTGTTGAACTCAGGCCCCAGCGCTTACAAGATAAAGCGTTCATACTTTCTGAGCCATCTCTGCAGCCTCCTTCCCCCATTTTTAATACTTAACTGTCTTTCATGAGGGATATAGAGGCCTATGGTTAGAAACAATGTCTGGGGCTGGAGACACAGCTCTCTGAGCGCTTACCTAGTGTGTGTGAAGCCCTGGGTTCAGTTCCTAGCACCATTTAAACAGTTCGTGGTGGCACATGCTGTAAACCTAGCACTAGGGAGGTGGAGGCAAGAAGATCAGAAATCCAGAGGCATCTTTGGTTCATCCCTGCATATATAAGACTCTGTCACACACACACACACACACACACACACACACACACACACACACACACACACACGAGGAAAAGAAGAAACAGTGTTTGTAGCCACAGGCTGTCAGGGCAGGGATGGAAACAGCATGGGTCAGCCCCCGACAGTATAATTAATACTTTACAAAGGAGAGAATCTTCTTAGACAGCTCAAGTAACCAACATGGCTGTAAATGACAGAGTGAGAAATCAGAAGCCCTTCCCAGCCAGCCACTCAGCTCCAGCTTTCCCAGAGCCCCGCTTCTTCCAGGCCCCTCAACACCTGCCGTGTGGGCCTGAATTCCAACACTTTGAAGCTCATAATTCAACCCAAACAGAACAATTCTCAGAGCTCCAGCACTCGGGCCTAGCAAGACCCCAGAGCTTACAAATCCAATCTTCACAATGGCTGTAATTTGAAGGGCCTATTTTCGCCTAGACCAGAGTACACAGAGCATTCTGCTCATGGCAATCTCTCGTCCAGTGAGCAGTGTGTAGAGAGAGCCTATTGAAGGGAACAGAGACCAGATCAGCGTTGCCAGGGGCGACATTAGCCTGGATATACAGAACTCATTAAGGGGCTGAGGTGTGGGTGGCTTGACATTTGAGCTTGTTCTCCAGTGACGTGCCAATGCAGCTTAGACGCAGCCAGAGCCCTGGAGCCCTCCTTCTGCCTCCCATCTACCCGTGTCCAGCCCCGTTAACTCAGCTCAGATCCCTACACTTTACAGATGAGAATAAAGCAGGAGAGACCAAGGCCCTTGTCCAAGGTCAACTCAAGAGGAAGGGCCTGCTGATGTCAGCATGTTGACTTTGCAGTCTCTGATCATGGCCAAGGATGGAATCATTGTTTCCTTGAATACAGACTCTCAGAGTCACACGGACACAAGGACTGAACAGACCCACCTCACACAGAAGCCAAGTCCTTACCCACTGGGCTGGCCATTTGCCCAGTGTCTCTTGGCTTCTCCTTTCTTGGGGACAATGTGGACCTACAGCTGTTAACTAGGTTCTCCTTGACCGTAGGCTCCCTTAGCTTCAGGTGCCAGGAGAAGCTGCCATGACAGCCACTGGGCAGCAGTTACACTGGCCCTGTCTCAACTATAGCTGCAGAAGAGACAGGGACAAGAGGGGGTATGGTGTGTATGTGGTATGTGGGGTGTGTGTGTGTGTGTGTGTGTGTGTGTGTGTGTGTGTGTGTGTGTGTTAGAGGGAGGGGGCAGAGACAAGGTGAGGGAGTAGAGACATGGTGGTAGAGAAACAGAGACATGATGGTGGAGAGAAGCAAAGATATGGTGGGGGGGTGCAGAGCTGTTCACTTAAAGAAGACCAGGAAGCAGAGAGCAAAACAGGAAGGGGCCACGAATGAGACACATCCACCTAACTCGTGTCTCTTGGTGACATGACACACACGGTGTGAGTGTGATGTGTGTGAGTGTATGTGTACATGTGGTGTATGTGGGTGTGTGTGGTATATATGTGAGTATGTAGTATGTGTGTATAGGTGTGTGTGTGGTGTAGTGTGTGTGTGGTATAGTATGTGTGTGTGGTGTATATGTGTATGTGGTGTAGTGTGTGTGTGTGTGTGGTGTAGTGTGTGTGTGGTGTGTGGTGTATGTGTGTGTATGGTACTTCTTACAACCAGGCCCTCCCTCCTAACAGAGCATTCAGCTATGACTGTATCTGTGGATTAACCCACTAATAGGTAAGAATCCTCAGGATTTCACTCGCCTCTCCAAGGCCTATCAACCAGCATCCACACCTTTAACACACAAGTCTTTGGGAAACAGTACTAGACATGTTCCACTTGGGTGTGTGTGTGTGGTGTGGTATGGAGGTGTGGTGTTTGGTGTGTATATATATGGATATGTGTATGTGTGTGTATGTGTGTGGTATGGAAGTGTGGTGTTTGGTGTGTGTATATATGTGATGTTTGTATGTGCGGTGGGGATGACAGTGAGGGTGGGGTGGGGGTGCAGGGATGTGATATGTGTGTGGGTGTGTGGTGTATGGATATGGTATATGTGTGGTTTGTGTATACGTGTGTGTGGTGTGTGTGTTTGTGTGATGTAGGGTGGGTGGTGTGTAGGTATGGTGTGTGTGTGCGCGCATGCATGCACATGTGCATGCACTGTGTGTGGAGTGGGTATGATGTATGTGGTATGGTGTGTATATGTGGGGTATGTGTGTATGTGTGTGTGTGTGTGTGTGTGTGGTGGGGGGTGGTATGTAGGTATGGTGTATGTGGTGTATGTGTATGTGGGGGGGTATAGTGTATGTGTATGTGGCGGAGTATGGTGTATGTGGTGTGTGTGTGTGTGTGTGTGTGTGTGTGTGTACATGGACCCATGAGCAGATCCAGAAGAGGATCCCAGGTGTCCTGTCCTATCTCTCTGCCTCACTTTGAAACAGGGTCTCTCCCTGAAACTGAAGCTAGGTCAGTGGCCAGCAAGCCCTCGCCAGTCTCCTAAGTAGGCTTTACTTCAGTCCTCTGTCTACGGCCTTGTCCTGTGGGTGGTTGGACTATGAGCTAGCTCCAGTCTTTCCAAACCCCATAGCTGAAGCCAGCAAGGTGTTAACGGAAGGATCCTGAGACCTCAGGTAAATCTGAGACCCTTTGACACCTCCCCTTCCTTCCCAGGTCCTCAAACCCACACCCATTTGTCCTCTGTCTCCACTGGGGAACGGCCCCCACCCTCCCTGGCATCCTCTGGTGACAGACTTGCAGGTGGTGTTGTGTCTCCCCCATGCTCTCTGCTCCTATTCCATCTGCCTACCTGTCTTGTGTAGAATAAGGTGCTGGATGCCAGGGAGAGAGTTCTAACAAACCTGCTCCTGCCGGCTCCCAAGGCACCTGCTACTCCACATGTAGATCTTCCCAGAGAAGTCCATTCAGTTCCCAGGAACTGCAGACAACTAAGGTCCTGGTAAGGCCCAGTAGGAGCTGGCTTTCACTGGAAGCAAGAACAGCCCTGCCAGCTCTCCTGCTAGGATCTAATCTAGACTGGAAGGACCTGACTTAGCATCACAAAGGACACATGCTGAGTCCCCAGGATGGTGACAACTGCATCCTTAACCTGCTGAGAGCAAGAGGCAGCCCTGAGACACTTTCAGAAATACTCAGCACCAAATGGTTGGGTGACCCCATCAAGGGTTCTGCTGAGCCCAACGTGAAGCTTCTAGAATCCAGTATCCAGAGTATATTCAGTGACCACTTGTCCTGTTTCCTTTCAGAGCTGCAGTGCTCAGGGGGCTCCTCTAGATTTTGGAAGCATCATCTTCCCATCCCAGCCCCATCCTAGCCTGGCCGGTTCATCTGTAAAGCTGCTCATCTAGGCAGGCCATGCAGGACATCTAAGCTGCCACTGGGGCCCCATGATAAAGCATCAACTGTCCATGACAGATGGTGTCGCCATGGAACCCGCAAGCAATTCCCAGCCCAGGGACCGAGGGATAATGGAGTAAATCTTTGCATACTGCCGAAGATAACTGTTCCCCTGTGCAGCATCAAGTGACCCCAGGCCCCTGCCTGCTTGTAGTGAACGTGGTGTGTTCTGACCCAGTGAGTCATAAACTCAAGCATGTGACACCAGATGGAAGTGAGGCTGAGTGTTTGAGAAAGGTAGAAGGGTACCGGGAGGTTGTGCGTCCAGATGCCCCACACAGCAGAGCCCCAACCCCTTCACTGTGGCTGTTCTCTGTGCTCTCGCCAGAGCACCCTGTGGGAGCATCCTGTGACCAAGCAGTTGAGGGATGAAGAAGATAAGCCCTGCTGTGGAGATGGTCCCTCCTGATGCCTGCAGTCACTCAGGGAGACTTCTGCAGCCTCCCTGGCCCTCCTCAGGAATACTGCTGAAACCCTGCAAGGGCAGGCTGGCAAGGTAGCTTACTGCACATGCCTGAGGACTTTAGTTCCATCCCCGGCCCCCATGTAAAACCCTAGGCATGGAAGCACGAGCCTGGGGGTGGGGGTGGGGTAGGGACAGGAGGGTCCCTGGGGCTAGCTGCCCAGTCCTGCTAGGTGAATTTGTGAGTTCCAGATTCCATAAGAAGTGATTGAGAATGATGCCTGATATCAACCTCTGGCCCCTACATGCCTGCATAGTCATACATGTGCCCAGACACACATGCAGAGACACATACATAAACATACACATACCAAAGAAGAGAAAAAGGAAGGAAGGAGAGAGCGGGGAGGGAGGGAACAATGGAGGGAGGGAAGAAGGAAGGAAAGAAGGAAGGAAGGAAAGAAGGAAGGAAGGAAGGAAGGGGAAAAACTAAGAGGAAGGAAAGGCTGTCTGTCCTCTGATGACCAGAATCTGAAGCAGACAGCTGTCCAGAGGTGAAGAATTCAAGAAACTTCTAGCAGCGTAGAGAGCAGGGAGCATGGAAGGAATAGGCCTGGAGATGAAGGAGAAAGGGTTCTCTCCAAGGAACACAACTTGAGGGAAAGACTTAGAGTGAGCATGGGGGGCTGGAGGGGGCGTGTAGGTAGCAGAGGAAAGGAAGCAAGGGGACACAGAGAATGAATCCCCAGGAGATGCAAGGACAGAATAATAGGGGCCTCGGAATTGTCTCACCTGTGGGGCTGGGACGCTTTTGTACCATCTGAAGCCACAGGGTGGGAGCTGTTCCTACCAGCTGTCAACTCTTTGCCACTTAGACCTGCCAGCTGCTCGACTCCAGTGGCCATCCAAGGCTCAGGAAAGCACCTTCCATTCTGGAGCCTGGGAGCTGCTGCCCTGTGCCATCCCACTCAGGATTCTCGGGCACGATCGGAGACTTGTGGGGCAGACTCACAGGAGCACCTGACAAGGCTGGAGCTCGGGGCTGTGGTAAAGGCAGCCGCCCACAAGAGTCAAAGCTACAGCCCCATGTGGTTCTGGGATCACCGACTGCCTGTGGAGATGAGGACACAGCTTGAGGCTCTCCACACCTGCCACCATAAGGCTGGGTGGCCTTTCTCAAATCAAGCACTGTCAAGAAGATGTCCAGTAAGCCCTCCTCCCCCAGCTCCTGACATTCACTGACAGCTTTGGATGTGCTCAGCCTGCTACTTGTGTCTCTGGGCTGTGACTCCCTTAGGGCTAGCCTCAGGTTTCCTTTTGATCCAAACTTCCCTTCAGCTTAGAGCTCAGACCAGTGACTCTGCCCATAGGGTCCCCGTGGCTTTTGAAGAACAGAGAGTACAGAACTCCTAGAAAGGGAGAGAACCATTTAACAGAGGGGAAAAGACCAGGAAGTCACAGCCACAGTATTTACAGCGGACAGAAGCTGAGTGTCCAGTCCTGGGACAGACTTGAATTGAAGGCCACCATTTATGAGCCTTTCACAAGGCATCTAGAACCCATTACAGTCTCTTCAGTTCAAGATTCTGGGGAAGAGAGGACACAGAGGAGAGGTGACTCCCAAGACCGCCTGGTCCCCAAGTGCCAAAGTCAGAGCAGGATGCTCGTCAATGCCTCCTGTCATAGAAGCTCCCTCGTGGCTCCACCTGACTATGCCCAGGCCGCAGGGATGCAGGGAAGACGCTGGCACTGCTGAGTGCTGCCTCCCCTGTGGCAGAGTGTCTGCATCTATGAAACAGCCACCAGGAGGAAGACAAGATTATGCAGTCAGGAGGCCCCACACCTGTGAGACATGAACCCCACCCCAGGACCCCTCATCTCTGAGTCAACAGGGGGTGACTAAACATCCTATCAGTTTCTTTCACGTGCTTCAGTAAACATTGCCTATGAAAGCAACAAGCATTTCTTTACTTAATGCATGATAACTAGTCCCATAAATCTAAATTATCCCTGTAAATCTAAATTAAATGCCCAGGTTTAATGTATTCAGGATGCCTAATTAATGAAGCACCAGCTATGACCATCACTAACCTGCTTGCTCTAGGCCAGCTTGCTTTGCAAAGGAGGCAGTTCTTTTGCCTTTGGGAGTTGGGGGGTGGGGAATGAAGGCCAAGTTTCTGGGCAGTTTGCTAGCCTCCATGATCATTACCCCCTTCTTGGCACCCCTAGAGCTGCCTAGGCTCCCCCTTGTCTGTCTTCCTCTGACCTCTAGATCACTTCCCTGCCATTGCCTGAGGAGAGGTTGGCCAGAACAGCTTACAGATAAAGAAACCCTGAGCCAAAATCAAGAGATTTGCACTGGCCACTAATATGCAAGTTATTTGCCCTCATTGGGCCTCAGTTTCCCCTTCAATACATCAAAGGGAGAGATGGATTATCACAAGGCCTTTTCAACAGCTGTAGAGAAGAGGGTGTGTGTGTGTGTGTGTGTGTGTGTGTGTGTGTGTGTGTGTGTGTGTGTGTTGGGGGTGGGGGGCAGCAGTCCATGAGTATAGAACTGTATGACCTTGGAGTTAACCTCTTTCTGACTCAGTTTCCCTATCCATGTACTGGGTATAATAACAGCCATGGGGGTTGTTCATGGGGCTCGGAGGAACCTAAGTGTAATCCATAAAGTGACTAAAGTGACGTGTTTAATGTGAACCCCATAAATGTTGCTCGGGAGAGTGGCTACTCCTTGGCCATTTTAAGTCCTCAAATTCTAGGTGGAGACTTGGGGGATGGTGTGGAATGGGAACCAGTTGGAGCTGAAGACAAACTGAGCTCTTCCCCAGAGGCTGGGTAGTGTGGCCTTGCCTGGGCCAGATCTGTTCTTCTGTGGTCAGCCCCATTAGAACACTAGAGGGGACACCCAGTAGCCATGATGTCTCATATGTCCATGCCACTGGCCACCCGTTCAGTAGCCCAGGTCAGGGATCTGTACACACCTTCCCTCCCCCACCCACTGCAGACCATCCCCAGGCTGTAAGCCACTCTTCTCTCCCTGCTGTTTTCCAGCGGTGCCAAGAAACATCCCATCAGCTCAGAGACACAGCGCCATCTGGCTGGTGCAGCCCCCTCCATAAACCCCCTCTCTCCTCCCTCCCCTCCCCAGCTGCTGAGCCACCTGCTGGGGCTCTCCCAAGGCTGACACCTGCTCCTCCTGCCCTGGAGATGATACATTTTCCACAGGCAACTTTTATTACTTATTGATTTCCTTGATCTCTCCCAGCCAGCTCCATTTTTATCTGGTGTAACTAGAAACCACCCACTATGAGATGCAGGGCTTAAAACTTTATAGCCACAAACAAGGACCCGAGTTAATGGACTATCACCTCTGAAGGGAAAGGTATCACGCTGGCTGCCACTGCTGGGTTGGGGGAAGGGACATGGGGACTTGATTTGTCTTCACCAAGGAGTTCTTGGGAGCTGAGCTCCTGAGCCTGGGTAGAGAGAGAGTGAGCGTGTGCTTCAGGGTAACAGGGGGGGGCCTCGTGAGAGTGAGAGAAGGTGGGACAGGGACCTCGACAGTGCTAAGACAAGGTCATGAGTGACTTTCCACCCACTCCCATCACACCCCAGAGGAGCAGCAGCTGAGTTGTTTTAGGGCTCTGCCATGCAGAAGATGGAGCTGCGATAAGAACCCAAGCCACACTCTGTGAGGGGCTACCTGCATCAGCCTTTGACGTCTATGCCAAGGAGGGAGAGACACTATACTGGACTGTGGACCTGAAGCCACCAATTACTACAGGAATCTCTCTCTCTCTCTCTCTCTCTCTCTCTCTCTCTCTCTCTCTCTCTCTGTGTGTGTGTGTGTGTGTGTGTGTGTGTGTGTGTGTGTGTGTGCCCGCGCACGCACATGTGCCCACACGCGTGCTCATGCACAAGCATGAGTGTGCCTCCCATACAATCCACACCCAACTGAATCTACCTCTCTGGACAATCTTAATAATTCTGTGTGTTGTATGTATTATTGTCTATACATAATACAATACATACCTGTCTGTAGAGGAAGTGGCAGACAGGGAGAGAGAGCAAGAGAGCTAGCTAGCCGAGACCTCTGATTTAAAGAAGCTGGCTTATGCTATTAGGAGGCCACCCCGTCCAAATTCTTCATGGCAGACACAGAGGCAGGAGTCAGGATGAGCTGAGCAGCAGCTGAGCTCTGGGGACTTTCCAGAGCCAAGCTCCTGCTGGCCAAGCATCCCACCCCCACTCTTCTTAGGAGAAGCCAGAGTGTTTCCTTCTAAGGCCTCCCTCCAGCTGATTGGGCCAGGCTTACCTGCCTTGCTGCTCACCAGATTCTAGTGATGTACTGATTTATGTATTAATCTCAGCCAAAAACTACCTTCCTAGAGTAGCGTTTGATCACAGAGTGACAGTGATGGCAGTGGTGACTGAGAAGGAAGGTGCCCTGGAGTGATACCTGACTCCTTCCCAGGAGCTAACCTCCTCCACAATCCCAGGCACAGAGCCTTGTGCTGGCTGTTGTGAGGCCTGGGCTATACAGGGCTAATGGTTGACCTCACTGGTCCACCTTTTCTTCACCTTCAGAAATGGGGTCTGTTCACCCACAACTCTGTCCCCCTCGGCCTAGCTCACCTTCTAGCCTGCGACAGGGCACCTCGCCTCTGTCCAGGGACTTGGTAGGAAGCTGAGAAGCAGGAATCAGCCCCTGATACTCTCTGATTCTGTTCTCTCTCTGCTTCTCCACATCTCTAGGTCTCAGAGGACAGTAGGACTCCTGAGTCCTAGAACTTAAGAATCTCCTGCCCTGGGCGAGTCACAGCTCAAACTCCTAAGCCACCTGTGATCTTTGCCTCCTGGTAACTTTGACTTTCACTCCCACACCCTATCCCCACCCCATGGAGAGGCACCACATCCCCAACTTTGTACACTGCACAGTAATGGAACAAATTCAAGGATATTATAAATACCACGAGAAACGAGTTATCTGTAGTTTAAGCTTCCCAGGCTGTCATAGTCTGGTATGGCTGCCCAAATAGAAGACACGAGGAAACACAGGCCCTGGAGCCACACTCTTCCCACTAACAGTCTCCAGGGCCCGCCTTCCCATCATACCCAGCTCCAGGGCACACTGGCTGAACCCTCATGTCATCACCGCACAGTGGCATTCATTTGGTGAAGGCCCTGGGCTGACAGCTATGGGGACAGAGACAGTGGGAAACCAGGAAGTATGAAGTCAGAGCATAGGCTTGTTATTTACACACTGGAGGGTGGAGGTGGGGAACCCAGGAGAGGCAGGAACAAGCTGGCTTTAGCCTCCTTGGTCCAGTTGAGGAAAACCCTAAGGGACACAAAATGTCCTAAAAATAAATAAATAAATAAATAAATAAATAAATAAATAAATAATAAAAAAAGAGGCTGCCCTGGAAAACCTGAGGTTCAAGAGCATGAAAGGCCCTTTGTCCTTTGAAGTCAATATCAACAAAATGGCCCGGTGTCCTTTGTCATTCTGGTGGCCTCTGTCTGAGCACTGACGTAAGTTACAAGGCCATGGGGTCAAATTATGAACTTTCAGGTTCACGTCATTCCCCCAAACTGATTCATGGGGCTTACATCAGGATGTGCAAGTCATGTAGGCACAGGCAGTGGCTACACCAGGGACCTGGACTGGTGACAATAGTGGGCGGCGATGGTGACCTTGGTCACGGTCATTATGGTGATGGTGCTGATGATGGTGCCGACAATGATGGTGATGACGGTAATGATGATGAGAGTGATAAGATAAAAGTAATGATGAGGATGGTGATGGTGAAGATGGTGGTGATAACCCTGTCAACGATGGTGGCAATAGTGATAAGATCTGATGGTGGTGACGGTGGTGACGGTGGTAGTGACCGTGGTAGTGACTACAGTAATGGGCACAGTGGGGAGATGGTGATGATGCTGGTGATTGCAGTGATGATAAGGAGGGTGGTGATAAACACAGTGGTGCTGGTGACGGTGGTGGTGGTGACGGTGGTGATATGGACTGGATGAGGAGATAGTAAGGACAGCAATGACACAGACGGTGATAATGTTGATGGCAATAAGCCAAGTTATAAATAAAAAACAGGCTGGGATGTAGCTCGGTGACAGAGCACCTGTTCAGCATTGCAAAGCACTGGCTTCCATCTTCGTGCCAAGAAATAAAAGAAAGATGGAGGTGGGGTGATAACAAGTAGCCCTGGTAGGTGGCACATGCATACCCACTCATGAACCTCCTCCTTGGTCTTGTTTGGATGCTGAGGGATGTTCTATGGTATCTGCTTCATGGCTCACCAGCAGCTACCTCTGTGCCCTCTCCTCTCTGCCCAGCACAGAGATGCCTCTGGAAGCCTCCTTTGAGCCAATTCCTCAAGGATGGGACCCCTCACTTCTGAGGCCGACACAGCATGTGAGGGTCTCCATCTTACTTCCCAAAGCTACTGATCTGTATGGCCACCAGAGTCAGAACACGGTGTGTTCCTTTCACCTCACAGATCTGGCATCTGTCTTTGCTCATCATGGTGTAAGGTCCTTCCCAACTTTACTACAAACTATAATATCAGCCATCGGAAAGATGTCAGGGCTAGAGGCTGGAGGTTCTGAGTCCGAAGTGCATGGTGGGGTGACCAGTGCCCACTGGATCTCTTGACGTGCAAGGAGAGGCAACGCCACAGTCCTTGCTAATGCCCCACCTCAATAGGGAACACTGCTTGGCGTCAAGTCTTGAACATCAGTGCACACCTGGGCCACTTGGCTGCTCCCAAGCATGCAGGAGCACAGGCAGAAAGCTGGCGAGCACACCTTTCCAGCAAGCTCCCAGGTGAGCCCTCTCTGCTGGGCAGCCCACTGCTCCCTGAGAAGGAAGGGCCCTCCCTACCTTGCTCTCAACTCCTGCACAGCCAGGCCTCCATGAACCCCTCGGATCTTCTTTGCTGGCCGTGTTACAATGGAGACAGGCCTGGAGGTCAAGGTGAGAGTTCTGCTTTCTCTCACCAGGTTTCACTATTGTGGGGTCCTCTGAGCTGACTGTTCTTAGTGTAGTAATAAAGGAGACATAAGGAGGCTCAGTCCCCTGATCAGATACCGACACACTGACCCTGCCAGTATCTGAAGATGATGATGGTGATGGTGATGGTGATGAAGATGGTGGTGGTGGTGATGCTGTGGCCCACTTCTCACCAATCAGAGGTTGGGGGCTTAAAAGAATTCCAGAGGTGGGTTTAGCAAGGGGTGAAGGGCAGAGGTTTCCCTCACAATGACAATGAGCAAGAGATGGTTACCTAAACACAAGGAAACATGGAAGCAAGGCCTATCTTGTCTGAGAATCAAAACCAGGTTCCTGGGAGGCCTGGCCTTGACCTTGGTCTTAAGACTGGCACAGGATCTCAACAGAAACAGCGGTCAGGTGTTGAGGGTGGGGCTGGACTACAGGGATGCTAACAGGTCTGGGGAGGGTGTGTTTGCTAGGTCTGGATTTAGGAACATCGGGACAGATGGCCACAAAGTCCATTTGGAAGGAATAAAGGGCAGAAGCAAGCAAAATTTTTAGTGCTTTTATGACTAATTTTATTTTTCTGTTTAATCTTTTTCTACTTGTGTTTTTTTCTTTTGTTTCAGTGTTTTTTTACACTTATTACCTATTCATTTGTTTAGTGTGTGCGCACATGCATGTGTGTGTGTGTGTGTGTGTGTGTGTGTGTGTGTGTACCTGTGCACATGTACATGTGTGTGCACACACGCCATTGTGTGTTTCTGGGCATGCACATGCCACATTACCTGTGTAGAGGTCAGAGGACAACTTACAGAAGCCAGTTCTCTCCTTCCACCATGTGGGTTCCGGAGATCAAATGCAGGTTGAAAGAGAGGTTATAGAATAAAAGACATGGTTTCCAGATGGTGTCACAGACTAAAATCTAAACATAATTCAGGGATAGAATCATAACTCATTAAGCTAGGAACAATGGTAGAGTACTTTATCTAATTGACAAATATGATGGACCGGATGTTAATTGTATATTATACTGTGTAATTTACATGATTGTTATGGTTTTGTTCAATTTATGTTTGAGAGAAGAGGTTTTTTGTTTTTTTTTTTAATTGGACAGAGAAGGTGAGGTGTAGGGGGTGGTTCTGATGCTTTGGTCAGGAATCTGTGTGTGAACACTGAAAGTCCTGTTCCCCAATTGGTTCTTGATCAAGCAATAAAGATGCTAGCGGCCAATGGTTGGGCAAAATAGACAGGACTTCCAGTTTCCCCACAGGCAGGCTAGCAGACACAAGAGAGGAGATAAGATTCACCATGCTTCTGAGGGAGAAGGAGCCATCAGCCATGTGAGATCTCTGGTGGAGCCATCAGCCACTTCTCCTCATGGGCCTGGGGTAGCAGGCAGCAGATTAGAAACATAATTAAGCTGAGGTCAGATTTAGGAGTCTGAATAAGGAGCCGGTAACCAGGCAACTTAGTAAAGAACAAAATTAAAGGTGTTGAGCTGGGAGTGAAGATAAGGGCAAGTCAGCCACGAGAGGCTTAGAAGTGTCCGGTCATTGAGCAAAAAGCATATTAAAATAAGCTAATGTATATGTATGTCTTTCATCCTTGGATTCAGGGGAACCTGGGTGGGGTTGGTAGCACGGTCCATGCAGAGCTTAAAGCGGGGCAGCAGAAACTACATGCTACAATAGGAAGTTTATAATAGTATGCATCTCCGTTCCTCTCCTCTCAGCCTTGGCCCTAGTGCATATGTGTTATTTGCACAGACGTTATAAGCTTTATTGTATGGTACCCAGATTATTATTCAAATACCTAATGGCCCTTAAGAGATGTAAATAATGCATCTAGGAAGATGGCTTAGTCAGCTTGCCTTGCAATCGCGAGAACTTGAGTTTTTTCCTTGGAAACTGTAGATAGATAGATAGATAGATAGATAGATAGATAGATAGATAGATAGATAGATAAGATAGATTAGATAGATTAGATAGATAGATTAGATGGATGGCAGATAGATAGATAGATAGATAGATAGATAGATAGATAGATGACAGACAGATAGTAGATAATAAAAGTGGTGGTGGCATGTGTTCGCAATGCCAGACTGGAGAAAGCAAGGACAGGTGGACCCCGGGGCTCACTGGCCAGCCAGCCTAATCAAATCAACAAATTCCAAGCCAGTGAGATGCTCTTTCTCAAAACAGCAAAGTGGGTAGTACTCAAGGGATGACCCTCAAGGTTGACCTTTGGCCCCCACATGTGGGCAGCTGAACAGCACACACACACACACACACACACACACACACACACACACACACACACACGGACAGTTTCTGTTGCAGTGATAAGACACTAGACAAAACCAACTTATGTAGGAAAGTATTTATCTCACAGATTATAGATCATCACTGAGGGAACTCAAGGCAAGAACCTGGAGGTAGAAACTGAAGCAGAAGTCATGCTTGCTCAGCCTGCTTCCTTATACGCCGGAGGACCACCTGCCCAGTGGTAGCACCACCCACACTGGGATGGGCCCTCACATTAATCAGCAGTCAAGACAATGCCAGGCAGATCTGCCCACAGACCATTATGATGAAGGCAATTTCTCAGTTGAGGTTCTGCCCAGAAGTCTCTAGTTTGTGTCAAGTGGAAAAAAACCTATACGCACAGGCACGCCTTCATGCTAATACACAGCTTCATGATTGGCATTGTAATCTTTCCTTTAAGGACTCCCTCTGCCATTTCCCATCATGCCTTGTAACTAGCCCTTTAATCTTGTGTGTCTGAGCAGGTCCTGATCTTGCCTTCATTTTGGAAAGCATTTTACTGGGAGAAGTCTAGGATGAGTTTTCTTCCAAACACGCAGTTCCACTGTTTTTCGATTTCCATAGCTTAAGAGATGTAGTCTGCTGTCCCCACCATCTTTGTGGCTCCGTGTGTGCACAGCTTCATTCTTGGTGGCTTTTCAGATATTTTTATTACATCAGGATCTGAGTGGTAACCTCACTGATGTTTCTGTTGTATTTCCTGGACCTAAACCCTGCACATTTTCAGAAAATATGAAAAACATTTCAAGTATCACTTCTTCAAATCATGTCTCTGCATCCTCTGGACCATATTGGAACCTCCATTTGGATGCTTGTATGAGGGCTCCTGACATGCTTTCTGATCATCAGTGGTCTTAAGTCTTCGCCATGTCTTTTTCTGTCTACATATCTCATCTGAAATAATTATTATACCTTCACAGTTTAACTGTATATCTCTAGAACTCAGATTCAGATTGCTAGTGATATCTGTGTTTCTGCTTTATATTTGAACATCTGGAATGCTGTTTAACATTTTTTTAATGTCCCTGTCTTCTCAATCTATCTAAGTATCAGTTCTGGATAGATTTCAGTTGAAGATAATGCTCTCCTGGCTTTTAGCTGTGTTTTCTTGTCTCTTTGCATCCCTGGTAATCTTTTTAACAGTGTCAGACACTGTAATTTTAACCTTGTATACATGGATACTTTTGTATTTCTATAGATATTCTTGAGCTTTTCTCTGTGGTAAAATTAAATTGGAAACAAATTGATATTTTTCAGTTTTACTTTAAAAGAAGATTTTTTTAAAAAAAAGTCTGTGTGTGTGTGTGTGTGTGTGTGTGTGTGTGTGTGTGTGTGTGTGTGTATGTATGTGTGTGTTCACAAAGGGGCCAGAAGAGTGTCAGATTCCTATGGGCTCAGAGGTACAGGCAGTTGTGAGTCACCAAACATGGATTCTGAGAACTGAACTCAGATCCTCTGGAAAAACAGCAAGTATCTAAACTATTGAGCCACCTTTCTAGTTCCCTATTTTAAGCAGTATTTACACACTATTATTGACAGTGTCCTCAAACTTCCTGTTCGCCTCACAAATGTGCCGCCATCTGAGACAGGGCATTTGGAGTTGTCATTGGTTTAGATGAGATCAGAGTGTCAAAGGACCTAAGTCTGGGACTGGTGTCCTTAGAAAGAGGCTTCTGTGAAAATGGAGACTAATGGGGGTGGGGAGGCCCAGGACACTTCTGGGAGTCCTGGAAAGAACTATCTACAGACTCCTTCCTCAGCACCCAGTTCTGGCCTCTTGCCCTTTGAGGAGTATGAAACCATGAAGCCCTAGAAATCAAACACACTAGTGCTAGGCAGCCCAAGGCATCATTCTTATGTGGCAAAGTATTCCCTGCAACTGACAGGAGACCCTTTTGAGCATCTTGCTCGGGCTCTAACAGTTCTCTGCCTTTCACACTAGCTGGTGGCCAGTATTACTCCTGGCCAACCACAGGTTTAGCCATGGTCTGGTCAGCACTCTCAGAGGAGCTTTTCTGGTACCTTCTTCTCACAGTACAACGAGGCTCACTGCCCGGGGAACCTAGACAAATCCATGTTCAGTCAAATACCGAAAGGGACCCCTAAGCATCTGTAGGCCCCATCTCCCTCATGCAGCTCTCTCTTCTGCTACTTGTTCTTGCAAGCTAACTGCCTAGCCTCCTGTGGCTCTTGGCTCCTCAAGTCTGTGACTTCCCCAAGCTGTCACCTGAAAATGTTCCCAGTACAGTGAGCTGTAAGGCCTCACGTTGCCGATTCTCTTCTCAGGACCACAGACCCTACTAGCTGATGCCTGATGTCATCAAAAACATAGTCCCCACCATGTCTCTGCTCTGTTTGCTCAGATGGGAGGAAGGCCCACTCCTGCTGGTTCATCCTGGGAAGGCCCTGAGTCATAGGATTCTATAGCCTTAGAATCTCATTCTGTACCCCCAGCTGAATAAATAAATCATAAGGGCTAGAACCTGAGATCTTTAACCACAGACTGTGAAGCCGTACATCTCAGAGGGGAGCGAGCCTACTCTGATGACCTCTGCTGTCTATGAAGTACAAATTGTGACAGACACTGAACTTGGTCCTCTCTGCACACTGTGTCCTGTCCTCTCCATGACAACCCTAGAAGTAGAGGCTATATCACCTGATTTTCCAGATGAAGAAACTAAAGCTGAGAATAAGCCAGCAACTGATGACCTGACACCTCACGGCCAGGACTCTGATTGGGTCTCCTAGCCCCTGAACTTCAAGTTGCTTGTCTCTCTAATGCTTTGCCCCCCGGCCTCCCTGATGAAGGCCCAGCTGTCCACTGCCAACTTCCCATGATAGAGAGAACATTATCCCTTCTCAAGGCCCCACTGGGCCCCAAGCTGGCCTCAGAAGCCATCTCAGAAGATATGTAAGACCTCTGCAGAGGGGAGAGGATGCCACCAGCAAGGTAGGAGGTGAATGTGTTAGAGAGTTGACATGGGAGGGTCCTGGGTACAGCCTGTCCCTGGTGGAAGATGAACACAGAGAGATTTATCTAGAGGGAGAAAATGAACCTCAGACATCAGGACCAGCCTCTGGAAGACAAATGAGAACAAGCTCACAACATCAGGCAGTGGGGGCGGGAAGAAACTGTCTAACTCGGATATACAATCCCCACAGTCAGAGTTATGGGGCCTAATGAGACTGGAGTCTAAGTGCTGCGCCTTTAATTTCTTGGCTCTTCTCCCCTGTATTCTACAAAATGCACCCGGGCCATCCATCCTCCCAGATGGCTTTTTAAGTGAAGCTGTTTTTCAGAGAAGAAAAGAAGGAAGAAGGAACATTTGAAACTGAGGGGCGCCCCCTACCCTCACCCCAGGAAGAAGCAAGAAGGAGCAAAGAGGGAGGCCTGTAGAGAGATGTGGCCCCAAAGAACCCAACCCCACAGGCCAGGAAGGGCACAGCTAATCCCCAAGACCAGGGTCTCCCTGACAATGGCTAACAAGTCCCCAGCACTGAGCTCAGCACATCACAGTCCGTGGTCCAATGCATCCACTGTGCAGCAAGTGTACTGCGAATTCTCAGTCTCCAGAAGAGAACCTCAGAGAGGTCTAGGCACTTACCCAAGGTCACACAGTAAAAGCACAGCTGACAGTATTCCGGCCTGGAGGCCTGCCTGACATCTAACCAGAGTGACACACTGTTTCCCCCTAGATTGCCAGCTTCAGAGTCCTTAGAGATTAACCCATCTTATTGCTAGCATCTCTGTGCCTCAGTTTCTCCCTCTATATGGAAGCTGGATGGTCTGGCCCAGTGGTAGAGCCCTTACCTAGTTTTCTGGGTCGAATCCCCAATACAAAATTAAAATGCCTCTTCAGCAGTGCCTGAAGTCCTCCTGGTCATGCCTCTGAGCCTCAGGACCAAGGAAAAGTTCAGGCCACTGGCTACAGTGTGCTTCCATGTCTCTCTCCCCTTCACAGGATGCCATGCCACTCCTAGCTTCCTCCACTTCTTCCTCAGTCCCCTGGGTAGAATGAATACACTGCCCAGGAAGTATGAGGACAACTGGTCTTTGCACCTCCCTGGCCCGGGGTCTACAAAATCAGAATACAGTGCCCACAAAGGCTGCTGTGGAACCTGAAGTTAGCAAGGTTGACTTAGGACTAAGCATGACTTCTGCAGGAACCAGCAAGCTCTGTCCTCTCTTTCCACAGAGGGATTGTCAAACGCTGAGGAAGGAGCTGGGGACCTATGTCAGGACTCTAGAGTCTGCTCTGGCCTCTGTACCATGGAGAAGGAAGGCTATTGCATCCATGGAGCCTCAGGACAAAGTCACACTTCTGTGTCAGCCCCTGGTGTTCCTTTATCAAGTGTCCTAGAACAAGGTCATGAGTTGTGGAGTTTATCTGAGAGGTGACCTCAGAGGCACAGGTTGGGGTACAGACAGGAAGGATGGAGAGTAAACAAAGCTGCACTGAGGAACAGAAACCTCCACAGAAGACTGCCTCCCCTTACCAGGGACCTCAGAGTGCATTACGCACACCCCAGCAACCTCCTACCCCTGAGGTCCAACTCGACCCTAACTCTACTGAGTTACAGGCTCCAGGCACTAGATGAAGTAAAGCACTTTTGGGGGTGGCAGTCACCAAAGCTGCAGGGGAGCTCAGGAATGGCAGGAGCTGTGCTGGAAGCTTGGAACTCTGAGCCTCTCCCAGCTCCATCTCTGCCAAGGTGTTCTAGGATACCTGAGTGTCTCCAGAGCAACTTCAGGGTCAACGCCTGGAGCAGCTCAGGTTCCCAAGGCTGTGACATGACTGTCTTGTGCTGCTGTACCTCTGTCATTCAAGGACAGGGCTGTCCAGTTCTTTATAAGTGTGTAAACTGACAGGATGCACAGCCTTCCCACCCCATCCTGTGCCAGGCCCCCCGAGTCGGGCTCTAGGGTGTGGTCCTGGGTCAGAAATAACTCCCACCACTAGGAGGCGTGGTGCAAGAGGAACAGTGGACAAGTAGAAATCAGGACACTTTGAAAGCAAGGAGACCATGCCATTTGTCAAACCTCAAGCAACCATAACCACACACACAGTGTCTCACTCCAGCAGAAACACAGAGTGTTTCACTTCAGCGGAAACACACAGCGTTTCACTTCAGCAGAAAGGGAGTGAACGTGTCCAAGTCTCATGAGTCAGGCTGTGCTGTTGGCTCCAGGGTAAAGCACTCATCAAATGATCATAATGATCTGAGCTCACATCCCCAGAATCCGTGTAACAGCCAGACACGGTTTGTAAATGTCTATAATCCTAGCATGCCTACAGGAGCTGGGGGCTGGGAGGGAGAAGGCCCAGAGGTGCAGGCCCTGCTAGCCGGCTCTCCGTTGCAAACAGATCCTGCCTCAGTTGAGGTATAAAGGTGTAGACTGATACCCAAAGGTTGTTCTCTGACCTCCATACCTGCACCATGCACACAAGCACCCACATTTATGTGCATGCACGTGCACACACACACACATACACATAAACACACATACACAGACAAACTGAGTCTCATGATCTATGTTCATAAGAGCAATTCTGCTTAAGTGTGCCTGTTTCAGCTCAGACTCAGTAGCATTAAGCACTACTGTTTTGGTTTTAGGCTGATTTGATCTTCCCTCCCTCCCTCCCTCCCTCCCTCCCTCCCTCCTGGCAGCTTTGACTGTGTGGCTCTTAGGATCTCTAAACCTCCCTAACCCCAGGTTCTTCTTCTGTAAGACAGGAACATGGCAACCCCAAAGGTTCTATCTGGTACCCAGATATGTTCCTGGCTCTCAGGATCAGGTCCAGCCCACAGTGGGTACACTAGGGACATTTGAATTAACTAATTAGCAATTGAATGAAAGCCAAACTGAATAAGTGAATGAATGGATGGATGGATGGATGGATGGATGGATGAATGAGTGTGATGTTTATTTTAATTGCCAACTTGACCCAGTTAAGACTCACCTGGGAGAAGGGCTCTGAGAACATCTATGAGGGTATCTTAAGTGCATTAATTGCTGAGGGCAGGCCTGCCCAATGCAGGTGACACTGTCCCTTGGGCTTTGGGTTCCTAGACTGTGTAAGTGTAGACAGGGGCTGAGCACTAACATGCTTGCATCGTGCTCTCGACTGTGAGGGTGATATGTCTGGCTGCATCAAGTTCCTGCTGCCTTGACTTCTCCACAATGATGGACCATGACCTGGAAGTATGAGTTGAATAAGCCTTCACTTTTGAGTTGCTTTTGTGAAGGTGTTTTACCACAGCAACGGGGAGCAAAATTAAAATGATGAGTGCGCAAATTAATTAATTTATGACTGAATTAAGTAATGAGTGAATTAATCAATGAGTGAATTAAGGAATATATGAATGAATTGATGAATGAATGAGTGAACAAGTGAGTGAATGAATGTGTGAATGAATGAATGAGTGAATGAATGAGTAAATGAATGTGTGAATGAATATGTGAGTGAATGAATAAGTGAGTGATGAATGAATGAATAAGTGAGTGAATGAGTGAATGAGTGAATGAATGTGTGAATGAATGCATATGTGAATGAGTGAGTGAGTGAATGAGTGAGTGAATTCAGGAACTCTCAGTGCTCATGCAGCAGGGGCAGTTATCAGCTTTCAGATGTTAAGACCCAAGGAGGAATCTGGGTTAAAACACAGAAAGACCTGACAGCATCAGGAGGGAGGCTATTGGGAAGGGAATGGAGCGGCCTGAGAGGACAAGACAGGGTGATGCAGGGGAGGGGATGTGACCACAAGGCATGATGAGTGTGCATTCAAATGTCAAGAAACCTCATTATATTGTGCAATAGATCCAAGCTAGTTTTTTTTTTTTTTTTTTAATGTTATGAACTATCAACTCTAAGACTTGGCGGAGAGATGGCTCAGCAGTTAAGAGCATTGGCTGCTTTTCCAGAGGACTGGGGTTCGAGTCCCAGCACCCACATGGTGGCTTACAACAATCTGAAACTCCAGTTCCAGGGAATCTGACAAACATGTAGACAAAACACCCAAACACATAAAACAAACAAATATGTTTTTTAAAGAAGTGGGGCTAAGACTCCAGGGCTTAGACTGGGGTGTCTGGGACAAGGCTGTCTCTCAGCCTTTGCTCAGCTGCCCTCAGCCAGGCATCCTTCCCACTGGGCCATACTGCCTGCCCTGGCTGAGAGGCAGGAGCTGGAAGGGAACGAGACTTTCTGTGCCCCATCGGGAGCAGCCACCAGCCACCTGCACACAGCCAGGTCCCCTCTGCTGCTTGTCTGGGGCCTCTGCAGTGACGTTCTGTTTCAGACCTTCACCCACTCCCTGAGAAGAGAGTCACACAGGGCGGGGACCCCTCACCAGCTCCATTACACCACTGTGAAGAGGCTTCCTCTCTTCTCTGGGACTCAGCTTTTCTAGTGTCACTGATGATCCTCACCCCCGACCCCACCCACATACACACAGCAGGCGGCTCCGAACACTGGGATCCTGCAGTGGGAGCTATGCCCAGGGATGCCTTCCTGATGCCGGCTGGGTGCTCAGCTCTGCCAGAAGCAAATGACACAGATGCAATTTTCACATGCCAATCAGGGGGGCACTCTCACATCCCCATTTCACAGATGAGGAAACTGAGGTATGGAAAAGTTAAGCAACTCATCTAACATCATTAGCAGAGGTGGAGAAAAAAAAAAAAAAAAAAGAGGCAGACTCTGTAGCCAAGCAAATGACTCTGAAATCTGAAAATTTGAATACTACATTTAAAACTTTGCATCTTCCCACCAGGTGATTCCCTTCAGGGAAAGGGTTCAGATGATGGCCCCTGTAAACACTGGTCTCTTCTGTCAGATCTTTGTTTCCCTGTATCCATGATGCTCTCTGGTGATGGCCAGGTAATATGTGGGTTAGCACACTGCCCCTCTTGCTGGGCACATTCTTACCCTGCCTTGTCACCCACCAATAAACTCCTACTCATGCTTCAATACCCCAGGGGCATTGTGTTCCTCCTCATGAATAATCCCCACCCCCACTGCCCGCCCTGTTCATCCTCCATTAGAACTCTTATCAAAGGGCAAGGAGAAGATCCCATCCTTAGAGTAGCTGGTCTGTCTAGTCACGGCTCCCAGCCAGGAGCAATCCAAGTTTGACTCCCCTTCTCTAGCTACACAAGGAGTAGTTGAACCAGCCCCAAGGTGTGGGCATGGGCTTGATTCATTCATTCATTCATTAATTCATTCATTCATTTATAAAACCCTCCCATGCAGTTTCCTTGCTTCTTAGACCCCAACCCCCCATGAAGGAGCAGCCTGGGAACTCTGACCAGGCCCCCAAGGTCACCTTGAGGAGTCCAGGGCAGACCCTCAAGTGTTGTGTAAGCCCTCCCCCCATGCTTACTCCTCCTCTGCCCCTCATTTCACCATTAGTGTCCTTGTAACATGATGCAGAAAGCAACACTGGTGACCAGCTCCTCACTTTTGCAAGAAGGGACGCCTCTCTTCACAAGTGACCACTGTCTTAGTGAGAGTTTCCATCGCTGTGAACAGACACCATGACCAAGACAACTCTCATAAAAGAAAACATTTAACTGGAGCTGGCTTACAGTTTCGAAGGTTCGGTCCATCGTAATTATGGCAGCATGCAGACAGACGTGGTGCTGGAAGAGCCAAGAATTCTACATCTTGATCGGAAGGCAGCCAGGAGAGGACTCTCTTCCACAGTGGGAAGAGGCTTGAGCAGAGGGCCTCCAAGGCCACCCCCACAGTGACACACTTCCTCCAGCAAGGCCACACCTACTCCAACACTGCCATACTTCTTAATATTGCCACTCTCTGGGCTGACATATTCAAACCTCAACAGCCACTCCCCACGGTGGATGACCCCAGGTCTATTTCAGCTTTATTGTTCAAACTGGATAGCCACTCTTTCCCATAGTACCCCCACCCATTACCCAGCTCAGGCGCCCTGCCAAGCCTCCATGAGGTGTCCTCCCTGCCCCTGTGCCCTGTCCCCACATCTAGTGGTAAGGTTCTCCCTCCAAACTCACCCCAACCTCATCACCATCACCAGTTATGGCTTGTTCCTCTTTCTCCCACCTGGGGACCTATCCCAGCCTCTGAGCATGCTTGCCCAGTGTGCCAGCCTCCCTGTCCATCTGGTCCCCAGCCCTGGCAGCCCCTGCCAATCATAGTCCTGCAGATATCTGGCCCATATCACCATGCTTGAACCCACCCACTGCCTTTCCAGCTCCCCAGCCAGAGCAAGCACCCAGGCTCTGGACCCTCCCCTCCCCCCGCTCTTTTTGCCTCAGTTGACCGGTCCTGCACACACCCCAGCTGCCTTTCAGTCACCGACATCACTGTGATGCCATTCCCTCCTGAACCTTGGAGCCCCACTTCACCAGGACCCCCATTCTGTGCCCTGGGACCCTCTGCTTCAAGGCAGGTTTGACAAGCAGGGAGCCTGGGCAGGGTATTCAGGAAAGAGAGGAAGGTCCTGGTCCAGGGCTTGTCCTTGTGTGTTCACACTGCCCCAATGGGTGTCAGCTGCTATCACAGGGGTTCTGTCCATGCAGTCCTCCATGGCTCCTCCACTCAGTCCTCCCTGTCTTTACAG
Organism: Arvicanthis niloticus; assembly: GCF_011762505.2. Lineage (NCBI taxonomy): Eukaryota > Metazoa > Chordata > Mammalia > Rodentia > Muridae > Arvicanthis > Arvicanthis niloticus. The sequence continues at coordinate 23,701,960 of NC_047662.1, forward strand.
TCCTCCTCCATGCTTTCAAGTTAGGGTTACTATCGATGTGGTAAACACCATGACCAAAATGTAAGCTGGGGAGAAAAGGATTTGTCAGGTTTACGCTTCATGATAATCCACCTCAAAGGAAGTCAGGACAGAAACCTAAACAGGACAGGAAAGGCAGGAGCTGATGTAGAGGTCAGACGGGTGCTGCTTACTGGCTTGTTCTCACAGCTTGCTCAACCTGCTTTCTTGTAGAACTCATAACCACCAGCCCAGCAACGGCCCCGCCCCTCTTACGTCAACTATCAATCAAGAAGATGCTCTACAGACTTGCCTGAAGCCCAGTCTTGTCAAGGCATTTTCTCAATTGTGGTTCCCTCCTCTCTTAGATGACTCTAGCCTGTGTGGAGTTGCCAGCACACACCCCTTCAACATGCCAGAGAGTGGGGACATACGTTGCCTTTCTGTTGCTAGAAGCTGGGAAACACCACTCACTGCCTCTGAGCTGTTCACACCCCTGCCCACTCCTTCGGGTACACCCCCAGCTAGATGCTGCTCACCTTCCTCCCTCCCATCACCCTCTGGAATTACCACCCATCCGTGTCGCCACCACCGCCAGCTTCCTGGGAGATGGCGATTTCTCATGTTTGATGTCCCACGTCACAGGAACAGTGCAGGCGTGTGTTCAAGCCCCCTCGCTCCATGCCCAGACTTAAGGGGAGCCCATCAATGCTGGGAAAGTTTGTCCCTGAATCACACTGACTTTTAAATGCCTGAATGTGGCATTTCCCTGAGTGGGATCAGATGGCACCTCCTTCGGGAGGCGTTAACAGTTGGCATCTTCTTGCAGACAGATGACATGGGTCTGATTTTCTTCAAGCGCCTGCCACAATGTCATCTCAGGGTGTGGAGACTCCAGGTTTCAGTTGAGACTAAGACCCCTCCCTTTGTCTCAGGCCCCTCCCTAGGCCTGTCAGCAAAGGCTACCATCGCTGTCCTGGGTGCTAACCCACAGTTTCCCCCACTTCCCTTAGCTGCTGCTCCCATCATGGGATTCTGATCAAACCCAGCCTAGAGCGGGGACCTCTGCATCTAAGAGCAAGCCAGCAGCAGCAAGGGCTGCAAAGTCAGGACCTGAGCTCTGTGACATTAGCTCACCATGTGACCTCGGTCAGGTTGTGTCTTCTCTTGCACAGTTTCCCCAACCACCCTGCTGGTCCCTCCACCTAGAATTCCAGTCCAACAGACAGCACACTGGGTCCGGTGCTCTCCACCTGTGCTACCCACTAGGTGGTGGGGTTTTGAATTAAATCATCAGTTTCTCAAGAGCCTCATCTCTCCAGAAGAGAAAATGTCAGCCTAACCAGCACACATAACCACTGTAATCGGAAAGCAAAAGATAAGGTCTCACGCGCCTCTCTGCTGGTTGACTGCAGGAGTGTCATGCTGCCTGGTGTGACTAACCTAGGGCTTGCTGGTAAGATGACCAAGGAAATGTGTCCCCTTCTTTGAAAGGGGGTTCACGAATAACAAGCCATAGGGAGGAATAAAGGCTGGATGTCAGGACATGGAGGATGTAGACCAGCAAGGAGGCCCAATGATGCCTAAGGAGGCCATGGGAATTGGCAGCTGCTTCATCTGGCTCACGAACTGTCATGGCAGCTGCCTTCCTCTCAAACTTTCGGGTATAGCTGAAACCTGAGGCTCTCCATAGAGTGCCACACCTGAGCCTCAGAGCAGTGCACGGTCCCCAACCCCTCTCTGGTCCCTAGCAGAGACCACTTCACTTGTAAAAGACACTGTAAGACTTTGAGAAGTCTGTATACAGCTCAGCTAGTTGAATACCTACTGTGTGCTAGGCCCCAAGAATGTCTGTTCTCACAATGACCTTCATTGGTGGTAATTTATTTTCAACAGCTTTATAAATAAGTAATTTTCAACCACTGTGCATATGTAAATGTAAAGTTTAAAAATGTAAAGTTATATAACACTGACATGTATATCCACCCACAAAATACCACTACGCTCTAGCTAACAAAACCAGCCGTCCATCACTTCCAAATCTTCCTTGGGTCCCTTAGCAACTTCTGCTTGTCTCCTCTCCTCACATTGATCCACTGTCACCACAAATCAGTTTATATTTTGTATCAACAGACCCTTTCAGTACAATTACTGGGAGAGTTGTCTGTGACGGCGCACATGTGAATGGCCTTCCCTTGAAATGACGAGTAGGGTCCCCTCCCCCCAGGTGTGGATTCTAAAAGTCCTTCTGTCCAGTCACCTCAGGTCAGACATCTGCACTACATCCTGTCTGAGTGATCACAGATAAAGCCACTGTGAACTTTTATGAGTGGCTCTTAGCATGGATGAGTGATTTCATGTGCCTTGGATTTTTTAGGAGTGGAATTCCTACAGCATCTGGTAGCTTAGAATTGTCAAGAAACATTGAAATGGAGAATACTGCTTACTGGTTTGCTCAACCTATGGGCCATGTTCAGCCAGGATTCTTATCATCCTAGACTCCCCTGCCTAAGGATGGTGCCACCCACAGTGGTCTTGTCCCTCCTGCATTAATCATGGCTTAAGATCATTCCCCACAGATATGCCCACGGGCCAATGTTATTGATTTAGGTGACTCCTCAGCTGAGGCACCCTCTCCCAGGTGTCTCTAAATTTCCCAGATTGACAAAAAAAAAAAAAAAAAAAAACTAACCAGCATACAGATCTTTTGCATTTCCTACAAATTTGTAATCTGTTTATCAGTTTCTACCAAATAAATCCAAATGGATCGGGGGAGGTGAGAGAGAGAGAGAAAGAGAGAAAGAGAGAGAGAGAGAGAGAGAGAGAGAAGCAACATAAAGACAGAAGTGTTTATTTGGGCTCACAGTTTCAGGATCCAGGTCATCATAGTGGGGGAAGCAGGGGAATAGGAACAGGAGGTCTTCCTACCTCAACTAACCTGATGTAGTATAACCTCGCAGATATACCTGGAGGCTCGTCTTCCAAATGATTTCAGGTCTAACAATTGATATTAACCATCACAACAGCAGTATTAGACTTAGAATACTGTTGGCTTTACAACGGCCTTGCCCTTTGCCCTATACCTGGACAACCTGAGAAGCACACCCACTGCCTCTACCATCTCTTGGCATCTACAAAAGTTTCAAGTTCCCAAGGCTCAGCCAAGGCATTGTCTATAACCTCAGCTCTGCCCTGTTAAAATAATAAAGCCTCAATGTCACCAACACTACCTTTGCTTGGTTCACTGCGAAGCAAACTCATCCATCTCCTGTGCCTTGGGAATCCTGCATTGCCTAGTTGTCGACACGGCAGAGCTGCCCTCTCCATCCCCATCAGAGCCTTAACCTCCAGCTCTGTCTATATGGTCCCATATACCTCAAACTTGAAGAAATGGAACACCTTTCCTGGAGTCTCAGCAGTGCTCTGTGGATTCCACTAAGTCAGACAGTCAGACAAACAGACAGACAGACAGACAGACAGACAGACAGACACAGACACAGACACAAACACACATCAGAGAGAGAGAGAGAGAGAGAGAGAGAGAGAGAGAGAGAGAGAGAGAGATATCACTAGTTACCGAGAGTTGCAGACCAGAGTTCCAACCACTCCCAAGCCTCTCGGTGTCCCCACACCTATAAGCAGGAAAGGCAGTAGAATGGCCAAGGCCAGGTGGGAGCTAAGGTAAGTCTATGGGACAACAGCCAGAGCACAGGTGGCCCTTGTCCCTGCTGCAGGGACACTCCTGATCCCTTGGACCAGGAGCACCAAGCTATCACTTCCGGTTTTCATCCACAGAATGAGACTCACTGTCTTCCTCACAGTTGATTGACAGGATAAAGAAGGGGCTGGAGAGATGGCTCAGCAGTTAAGAGCACTGGCTGCTCTTCCAGAGGATTCAGGTTTGGTTCCCAGCACCTACATCAGTGTGTGTGGGAGGGGGATGTCTCACAACTGCCCATAACTCTAGCTGCAAGGGATCCTGCCCTCCTTCTGATCTCACCAAGCACCCATATCACCCCCTTTCTGACTCTCCTCTCTCTCTCCCTCCCTCTCTTCCTGTGTATATGTGTCTTTCTCACTATCTCTCTCTTTCTACACATACACACACACACACACACACAGAGAGAGAGAGGGAGAGAGAGAGAGAGAGAGAGAGAGAGAGAGAGAGAGAGAGAGAGAATAAAGTAAATGTTGCTTTAAAAATAATGAACAATGAATGAGCTGGAGAGATGGCTCAGTGGTTAAGAGCACTGACTGCCCTTCCAGAGGTTCTGAGTTCAATTCCCAGCAACTACATGGTGGCTCAAAACCATCTGTAATGGGATCTGATGCTCTCTTCTGGTGTGTCTGAAGATAGCTACAGTGTACTCATGTACATAAAATAAATAAATAAATCTTTTAAAAAATAATGAACAATGAAGAGGGATTGTCACACACCCTGCTCCCACAGCGCTCTCCCAGGTTCTTCCTAGAGACATGGCTGCTCCTCTGTTCCCCATGCAGGTGGTCCCAGGCCTATCATAACAGCATATGAAAGCATGGGAGGGAGGACATGGGGCAGACAAGTCAGTCCTATGAAAGAAACAACTCCATGTCTGCCTGACTAATTTCTCACAAAGCCCAGTGGCCTGTTGAGAAATACTGCTATCACCTTCAGCAGCTTTGACATTCTTGTAAGCACTGTGATTACTCCAGAACCCAGCTGTTTAGAGAAACAACCACCCACCTAGGGTGCAGATGGAATTTCACCCCATGCAGGAACCCTGTGTACATTGCCGGTGTTGGTTTTAAATCAAGGCTCTGACTATATAAGGGACAGGTAACTGTACCACAGGGAGACAGATAAATACAATCCCATGCAGCAAAAGGGATCCAGGTAAGCCTGGGGTCAGGCCTGACAATGGGCCCTCAGCACAGGTCTAGCCCTGGGGGTCTGAGTCCTGGCACATGGACCAGGGCTCCAAAGGTCTCCAGGGAGAATGAGAAGATACCCATGAGGGATGTGAGGTCCTGGGTGACCCTGGTCTGTAGCAGCATGTCCCAGGTACTCATCATAGTCTCTCTCTTTTTTAGATTGATTTTACATGTGTGAGTGTGTTGTTTCCATGCATGTATGCGCTCTGTGGGCAGGCCTATGGACTATTGTGACCTGTTATGTGGGTGCTTGGAACTGAATCAGGTCCTCTGCGAGAGCAGCCAGCACTCTGAACCTCTGAGCCAACTCTCAAAGCTTCTCCTACCTGTTCATTTAATCCTGTCCCCATCCCGGGAAACATACATGGTATCATTGGCTGTAATTAACAGATGAGGGGATAGGTAAGATATGTTCAGTGACTTCCCTAGTAGCCAAGAGTCGACATGTGGCAGAGGGGACATCGAACCCTGGGCATCTGCCTTCAGACCTGCACTGAAGTACTCTTCTACAATGCAGATTTCCCAGAGGGCATTCAACAGTCTGGCTCCTTGCAACATGTGTGAACTAGGTCTTCTGTGTAATAAAACTCCGTAACACACTGGCTTAAAGCAGCAATGGCAATGTGACCGTGGTTGTGGGTTTTGTTTGCTGTTCTTGCTCCCCATTTAGGTCAACATTCATTTGCTTGGCAGCTTCAACTTCTCTGAACCCCCAAACTGCAACTGCGGTGAGCTACCCAGTGTGCATCTCTGTCCTACAGTGGGTAGAGGCAGGCTTCTTTCACAGCAACTCTGACCCCCAACCTTCGGAGGGGCTTGGTCCTTGGACTTGATTGTTCCTGAAAGTTTGCTTCTGTTTGTTTAAATTTTTGTTTTACGTTTTGTGTGTGTGTGTGTGTGTTTCTCTGTGTCTGTGTTTTTCTGTGTATGTGCCTCTGTCTCTGTGCATACGTGTTTGTCCGTGTGTATATGCATGTGTGTGTCTAAATGTGTCTGTGTCTCTGTGTGTGCATGTATGTCTGTGTGTCTATGCCTGTGTGTGTATCTAAGTGTGTCTGTGTTTGTCTTAGTCTGTGTGTATGCCTCTGTGTATGTGTGTCTGTGTGTATCTGTGTGTATCTAAATGTGTGTATCTAAATGTGTGTCTGTCTTAGTCAGTGTGTATGCCTCTGTGTGTGTATCTATGCCTGTGTGCATAATCTAAGTGTGTGTGTGTGTGTGTGTGTGTGTGTGTGTGTGTGTGCGTGTGCGTGTAGCCCAGGGGTCAATACTCTGTTTTTAATTCATTCATACTTCATTTTACTTTTTCTTCTCTCCCCAGTCCCTGAGCTGAGATTACAAGTGTGTGATGCCACAGCTGTCCTTTTATATGGGTGCTGGGGGTCCGAACCCTCATATTAGAAAAGCAAACACATTATCCACCGAGCTGTCTCTCCAGGCCCTGAGATAAAGACTTCCATTTAACATTCCCTGGCTAAATGACTGTGCTGCTTGGATCCAGACTCATACAGCCCCTGCTTTTCACAGTGAAAGAGCCATGAACATGCAGGAAGAGCTCAGACACAGGTCTAACAAATATTTGCAGATCTTGTCTTGTGCTAGAAAACCTATGTATGCAATTGAGTATGTTCAGGGAGTTGTTACAGCTCCCCCTTCCACCCCCTTCCCTGCATCCCCCACCCTGAGATACTGGCCCACAATGTTGAGGGACTGCAGTTTGGGGAGCCATTTGCCTAAGTAGCCCAGGGTCTTCTGGGAGAGACAGGAAAGCAGATCCATTTCTGGTCTCTGAATTTCGAAGCCCTAAAAACAACCAGGAAGGTCGCAGTCAGTGTGAGGGAGGCTTGGGTGTAGGAAGGCAATCAGTCCCTCCACTCTGTAGAGGATGGACCACAGGGCTGGGCCATTCCAAAGAGTCGGGAAAGAGTTAGAGGGAAATTTGTTTTGTTCAAGGAGTGCATTGCTTTCTAGCCATTTCTGCTCATGAATCCAAAGGCTTAGAGGCAGAGACAGTGGTTATGTGGAACCATCTGTTAGCAGATGGCAAAATTGAGACTCAAGCTGAGAGGAAAGTACCCATATACCTGTGCACCGGAACACACACCTATAATCCCAGCTTTCAGGAGGAGGAGACGGGAGGACAAGGAGTTTGAAGCTAGTCTGGGCTACATAGCAAGCTCTGCCGCAGACAAAATAAGTACAAAAATAAATAAATACACACTGTTAGGTCCAAAGCAGGTCCCCAGAATAGCAGTGCTGCCCACAGTGTCTTAAATGACAGTCTGGGCTCAGCTCAGGGCTGGCCGCTGACTGGGCAAACAAAAGGGCTGCTATGCCCTAAACAGAAACCTAAACTCGCAGTTTCTCAGAAACCTTTTAAGCAGGTTTCTGTTTGTCAGGAAAAGTGACTCATTGCCTTATCCTCCCCTTAGAGCCAACCACTTCAAGTTCCTGATCAACTCAAACAAGCCTGAAACAGATCAAAGTCCCCACTACTCTAACTCCCAGACTGATCTGGCTCACATACTGCACCCCCCACAACCCCATGCAGCTACCTGTCCCCTTAAAATTGGCAAGGGTCTTTCCACCATTTGCTGTTCTCTCTGCCCCCAAGAGGCAGCCCAGAAGAATGAATCCCCAATAAGCCTTTCTTTCTACTTGTCTTAGTCAGGGTTTGTATTCCTGCACAAAACATCATGACCAAGAAGCAAGCTCTGGAGAAAAGGGTTTATTCAGCTTACACTTCCATATTGCTGTGCATCACCAAAGGAAGTCAGGACAGGAACTCACACAGGGCAGGAACTTAGAGGCAGGAGCTGATGCAGAGGCCATGGAGGGGTGCTGCTTACTGGCTTGTTTCCTCTGGCTTGGCTGTCTTTCTCATAGAGCCCAGGACCACCAGTCTAGGGAGCACCACCCACAATGGGCTGGGCCCTCCCCCCTTGATCACTAATTGAGAAAATGCCTTACAGCTGGATCTCATGGAGGCATTCCCTCAAGGGAGGCTCCTTTCTCTGTGATAACTCCAGCTTGTGTCAAGTTGACACACAGAACCAGCCAATACACTACCCATAAAGTGGCCTAGTTTGGTGGTTTCATAGAACCCTCACTTATACATACATACATGTATACATACATACACACATGCATATATACATACATACATGACCAGAAGGATGCACTCCAGTGGCTTACACAAACATTACCCAACATTAAAGACACAAATAGACTCTCTAGAACTGTACGTTAAGTCACAAATGGATCTAGATGACTTAGTTGGTTCTCCCCGTGTTCACACTTATTTCTGAAGTGCTAGGAAGTGCATGCCCATCTACATCTACGGGTGCATACATCAGCCAGTCTTCTCCTGAATGTTCTCATAATTAAAACCAGCAATTTAAGAAACTGTCACTGTAGCTGCAATACACAGTGGGGGCTGTCAATACCCACAGTGACACAGGAGGTGGCTACTACAATTCTCCACAGTTTAGATGAGGAAACCGAGGTCCAGAGAAGTGAAGTATGTTGCCTATAGCAACACCGTTTACAAATGGCAGGGCCGGGATTTGAACCCAGGCAGTTCAGCAATATATGCTAGCAGCATTGTCTTGAAGTAGAGAGCTGTCATACAGCCTGTACCATGCTGGACAACGTGGAACTGCCTGTCGGGAGACAGGCCTCCTAGTCCTTTGATCCAGACCAGACTGTATGCTTCCCCCAGCTGGAAGGTCTCTGCTCATGGTTCCCTGATAATGGCGGTACGGTTATGATTTGGCCTCTTGCTTTGAGGTAGAACATTTCAAGACTCTGAGGTCAAGACTAAAGACCCCTCCTGGAACCCAGAGAAGTCAGTACCCCCAGCCTCAGGCAGATGCGGGATCCTGTCCACCAGTGTGGGGTGACTTGAAACTGACAGAAAGCAACCTGCTCCACTCCATGCTACCAGATGCAACTACTAATGGTGGGAAAAGTCGGGTAGAGGGAAATTCCTCTTTGGCCCTTGGCCTGAGGATCTTTCTTGGAACAGAAATGGCAGCCTCTGTGTTTGACAGAGAGACTATGTGATTTGTATCATTATGTATGAAGGTTGAGGAGGGTGGGGCATAAATACCTCCGACTCCAGTCAAGAGTCCTGGGGCTGGTCCTCACCTGGCTTGGCTTCCCAAGTTTGAAGGAGCCTGGAGGAGCCGCCTGCAGTTTCTCAGTCTCTGGCTGCCTGCACTGAATATCACAGGCCTCTCCTGTTTGTGTTTCCCCCTCTTCTCCACAACCTGAATGTCAAGTGCTCCTTCCCAGAAGCACCAGCTGAGCGAGATAAAGAGGACCAAAGGACATTTTTATCCTGTCAAAGATCACCTGGTGGGACTAGGAGTAAACAGATCCCAGGGGAGCCTCTCTCTCTCTCTCTCTCTCTCTCTCTCTCTCTCTCTCTCTCTCTCTTTCCCCCCCCCCCAGGCTTCCTGCTTCCCCACAGCCCCATCTGCCTCCTGCTTCTGTTCCCAAGGCTGGGGGGGTGGGGGTGGGGTGGGGGTGGGAAGCAAGTTATTATGAAAGGTGTGTGCGTGTAAATGCGTGTGCGCATGCAAGTGTGTGTGTGCACGCGGGGGGGCATGTGTGTGTGTGTGTGTGTGTGTGTGTGTGTGTGTGTGTGTGTAGCTGACAGGGAGCAGTCAGGAGACTACATGGAAGGAGAATCCAGCAGTTGGATTCAACACTGTGTCATCCAGATCTGAAAATCATCCCCACCCTGCGCCTCTGGGTGTTGCCATGGGTCCACAGCAGGATGTTAAACTCACCTGACAGAAGCTCCATTGAGACTTATTAACTTTTAATGCAGAACAGCCAAGGCTGCTTAAATATTTAAGAGTCCAATTCATCACTTGAAAGGCCAGTTAGGGCTGCAGGGAGGTGCCAGGCTGCTGGGAGCCTCACAGCTGGGATTTCAGCAATCGTTGAACCTTGCAGAAGAAGCCTGATAACCGTAATTATTCATACTATCACTTCATTTCTTGAACACCTACTGTGCGTCAGGCATGCTACGTGATAAGATTTGGATGCATGGTGTCATTTCAGCTCCAAAATAACTCTGAGAAGTTGATGTATTTTATGTACATACATGTATCCATAGTGGGCAAAAGAGGCTCGAATTCATAATATATTATATCCATACACCTGTATCCATTGTGAGCAAAAGAGGCTCAACTTTATGATATATATTTGTAAGAAAGATTCGGAGAGACAGACAGGTATACCCAAGATCACACAGCTAGTAGCTGGAAGAGACAAAAATCTAAACCCAAGTATGTCCAACTAAAAAAGCCAAAATGTTTTAAATTGAAATGTGTGTGTTCACATGTGCACATGTGAGTGCAGATGCCCACAGAGGCCAGAAGAGGGCGCCAGACCCCTGGAACTGGACTTCTGGTGGTGGTGCTCCACCTCATACGAATGCTGGGGAATGACACTCTGCAAGGGCAGCTACTGCTCTGGCTTACCTGCCCCAGACAACTCTGGGCAGTGTGGCTGCCACAGAGCACACCTGGGTTGCAGGCTGTAACTACAGAGGTCACTTGCTGAGGTCAATCCCTAGATTGAGATTCTGTGATATCAGTCAAGATCTGCTATCATGTGAAAATGGGTCAACTACAGGTCCAACCACCTGGATATGGCTCAGTCAGTGGCTAAGTGATTTGCTTTGTATGTGTGAGGCCCTGGGTCCACGCCCCCAGGACCGTGAAAGGAGAGGTGAGAAAGACAGGGAGCAGTGAGAAGAAAGAAGGGAGAGACCGAAGGGGAAGAAGACAAAAAGACTCTAAGCAAGCCTGAGTGACAGAGTGAGTTCAAGGCCAACACCGGCAACTCAGTGAGACCCCGACTCAAAGTAAAACTAAAACACTTGCATCCAAGGGCCCATAGTTTTGATCCCCAGTACCCCAGTCGATAAACACCTGGTATAAGTGTTTGATAAGAAGATATAACAGGAAGTCCCTCCCATTCTCCTTTGTGGACGTCTGAGGACATCTGCCAGGGCTCAAGATGCTGGTGGAGCCTCACCAGACCATCCCTGTCCCACAAGCAGCCAGTGACATCATATACGTCAAAGGCAATGTTAACCCCAGAGCAGGGCAGGGTATGTGGTCAGCCAGTGACTCTGCTGGCTAGACACTAGAAAGGACCACATGGAAACCTTTTCTAGCAATCATTTTTCATGATTATACTGCTCTGGTAAGTCCAAAAGAGAGCACACACTGCCCCATCCTTTCCCTCTCAAACGTGCTCCCAGCATCCCAGTAGCTCAGCACAGGATCCCCAATCCTTACCTCAGGCTGCCTCACTGTGCGTCATCTCCAGTCTCCCATGACACCTTCCTGTGGGAATGGGGTTCTTCACACTGCGACCCCCCCCGGGGTTGTCCCACTGACTGCCCTGTCACGGATGGTATGCTGACCTCCTTTAAAGCCCCCTTTGGTCTTGGATCTGCAAAGATGAGCTGCAGGCAGGAAGATACATCTGGGCCGGAGCTTAGCAGTAGAGACTGAGAAGAAAGGAGGCCTAAAGGAGAAGTTGCTGGGGGAGGAAGGCAGGGTGTGGACCCCAGGCATCAAGACAGAGGGGGCTGTGCAGTTCCTCCTGGGCATGGTACAGCATGGAGCTAAAGCAGGTTCCAGGAGCAGAAGCCCCATCCTGAGCCTGACTCCTATGCTCCCTCCCAAGCCTACTGTGGCTGTTCAAGGGAATAAGGGACAGCAGGTGGCAGGGTATGCGATAGTGCAGGTGGCCTTGGCAGAGCCTTACATACCAGGAGGACATAACAATGTTGGAATGTCACAGCCCTGTAGGGTTAGTGAGATCCCGTGTCCAATCCACCACAGGGCTCAGGCCACTCAGGGAGACAGGACACAGGAGTTTTGACTGTGCTTCCCCCACGCTGGCGCAGGGCAGGTGTCCGGCTACGGAAAGGCGCAGGACACTGCTCCAAGGGTGGAGCGCACAGTCTGAGGTCCCGGAGACAGCAGGAGCTGCCTCGGGGGTCTCCGGGCCTGCAGGGAGGCTGGAACCGTTTGGTTCTCAGGCTCTTGGGCACCCAGGCAGTGCTGGGAGCCACAGAAGAGCTGAGAACAAAGTGGGAGCCAGCGGGGCGGTGAAGGAGAAGGGGAGGGGGGCTCCCCACGGGGATGAGTTCTTGGCTTGTTTGTTGGGCTGCTGGCTTGGCTTGGTTTGTGGTGGCAGTCATGGCTGGGAGTGTGGAGAGGCCTGCGGGAGATTAGAACTCATCCCCTGTAGGTTCTTTTCCATTTCTCCCCACAGCAGATCCCGATGAAAAGAGACAGTCCATGATTTTAAGGCATTTAGTGTCATGGTGAAAAGTAAATGAGTAAAACCATACCGGGTCTGAAGTTAAATACCTTTTGCAGGGAGGAGTGTCTGGGAAGGAAAGCTTAATTGGCTAAGCCCTCCAGGCCTTTAGGTACCTCATTAAAATGGAGATCTCTGTCTTGAGGATATGTGACCACAGGTCATGTTCTTTACCTGTGGAGGGGCTTGGGGCGTTGCCCTTATGTGACTGATGGCCACAAATCTATGGAGGGCTGCGGCCTCACGTCAGGAGCCTGGTGTCCAGGAGTGTGGCAAAACGTCTTCTGTCCCTCAGGGTCACCAGGGTTTCCAGCCTGTGCTCGACCCAGAACCAGGCTGCCTTTCACGATCCTACACAGCCTGCCCTTCACACATACCTGCTGTGTCCCACTCAGATGCTCTACCCTGTCACATCTAAAAGAAAGCGGGGACAAATGACTAACTGTGGCGCCTGCTGGCCTCCAGGCTCATTCAATAGTTCTGCTCAGCTCTTCTCCCCCCCACCCCTCCCCTAAACTTCTACACCCCATGCTCACCCCTTCTCCCAGCTTCTCATTCCTATCTAATCGTGCCTTTGGCCGTGCACCCTCTTGGTCCTCTCCCCCCTCTCTCTTGACTCCCTCCCCGTAGCCTACCCTCCCTCCATGGCCCAGTTCACTCTGCAACCATGTTCAGTTCATTACTTTCTCTCTCGGCTCTGAACTCTTCCAGATGCCTCTGGCTGTTCTCTTCCTCATATCTACAATAAAAACCTTCTCAACCACACCTCGAGAGGTCATGCCTTCAATTCATCACCCCAGGAAGGTGCTCCCCAGTAACTCTTAGCTCCCGTTGCAATTTCCAATCACATGGTCACTGGCTAAGTCCTTCATGTTTGGAACCAAAACCTTCAAACCTCTTTGTTCTGAGTGACTTCTATTTTTATATTTATTTATTTATTTATTTATTTGCCCTTGTTTGTTTGGTTTCTGCTGGGAATTGAGCCCAGAGGCTTGCACGTGCTGGGCGAGCACTCCAACGCAGAGCCCCACCCAGCTGTCTCTTCAATTTCAAGTTGTGAAACCTCACTAAGTTGCCCGTGCTGAACTCACTTTGTACCCCAGATGAGCCTTGAACCTGTGACTTTCCTGCCTCAGCTCCTGGAATAGCTGGAATTAGAAGCCTGCTCACCAGAAACATTTTTTTTTTCCCTCTATCCTTCAAAGGGCTGTGTGCTTGTTTTTGAATGCAGAGAGTGTGAAACACAGCTTATATTTGTAGATAGTCACTATTCATAGCTGGTGTGCTTTTCTACAGCACATAGACCTGTCTTTGACACGATAGGGATTATTTTATATTTAACTTACATATTTTTTTTAAAGAAGCATCCATCTATTTAAGAAGTTTAAGTGCCTCGCCTTGCAACCAGGCTGGGCAGAAGACACGCAAGTAGGTGCCACTACTCTAAACAAATATGCGATGGAGAGGTAGAAAGGACAGAAAATGGAGTGGAGTATGAGCTGTGGGGAGAGGCGGGATTGGGGACATGATAGCTGTGACAGGTGAGAGGGCTGGTGAACAGGTTGTCACTGCCCAGTAGGGTCAGTGGGATGATGTATGACAGTCTGGAACTTATACAGATGCAGACTCAGCCCCCAAACCTGCTATCCAGCTGCAGGATCCCCCTAATTTCGGCAACGATGGAGGCTTGAGGTTCACTTCCTGGACTGGACCTCCTTGAAGGGCTACCATGGTCCATGAAGCCACTGGAAGTCACTGGAGGCCATGCTGGTGTCTGCGGTCCATGCTGCTGCCCCAGGATGCAGTGAAGCTGAGATCCATGTGGGCCTATGCTGTCTGTGCCACTGACTGATGACTTGGTGATGTCTTCAGGATTCACTGCCTTGGCAGTCATCCTGATGTGAGCAGCATGAGGCCATGTTGAGGCCTGTGGCCTACACAGCTGCTGAGGCCATGAGTAGGTTGGTGGCCCTGACACAGCCAGGGGCCATGTTGATGTCTCTGGCCTGTGTTACCACTGAAGTCCACATGGTCTGGTCTGCTGCATGAAGCCATGTTAATGTTCGTGGGCTGGCCCTGTCCCCTCCCCCTCCCCTCCCCCCCAACTCTCTACCCATCCCCACCCATCACTACATGGCTCTCCTCAGTTGATGGCTTCTGACAGGGATGTAGGCTGAGAAAGATTCATTCTCTCTGGAGGGGGCTGGCCACCAGAAATCTGACCAGGCTCCAGTGAATATATGAACAACACAAAATGGACTTCTTCTTCCTTTGGGGGGGGATGGGCCAGGAGAGGGGGCAAACATAGGAAGACTGGGAGGCAGGCGCGATAGAGGTGCATAACATGAGATTCCCAAATAATCAATTAAGAATTTTAAGTTCCCCTAAGCTCCCATCTCCAACTGAGGATTTATTGGTGGTTAATGGCTTCTAGAGGAGAGAGTCAGTTTTAGTTAAGGGTGTGGCTCCTTCGTGGGTCAACCATGCCTGCAGTGGATGACCCAAAACTCAGAAGTATGTGGGCCGAATTCTGTGGGTTATTAAAAAAAGAAAAGAAAGTCAAGTTTGTGCTGGGCGGTGGTGGCGCACGCCTTTAATCCCAGCACTTGGGAGGCAGAGGCAGGCAGATTTCTGAGTTCGAGGCCAGCCTGGTCTACAGAGTGAGTTCCAGGACAGCCAGGGCTATGCAGAGAAACCATGTCTCAAAAAACAAAACAAAAAAAAAGAAAGAAAGAAAGAAAGAAAGAAAGAAAGAAAGAAAGAAAGAAAGTCAAGTTTGGGGGATGGAGGAGGATCTAGGAGGAGTTATCAGGAGAAACGAGGTGATTGTGATACAAATGTATTGTATGCGTACATAAAATTCCCAAAGAATTAATAACTTTTAATTTTTATGTATGTGACTGGTTTACCTGCATACATTTCTGTGCACCATATATATGCCTGGTGCCCATGGAGGCCAGAAAAGAGTTTTGGATCCCCTGAAACTGGAGTTACAAATGGTTGTGAACTGCCATGTGAGTGCTGGGAATTGAACCTGGGTCCTCTGTGAGAGCAGCTGGTGCTCTTAGCTGTTCATCCATCTCTCCAGCCCCCACAAATATTATATATTTTCTAATTTATCTGCTTGTCTTCTGCAGTCTCAGAGTCAACACTATTAGCCCTTTAATGAGGACCCTGAGGAGCTCAGGACCTCACACTGGGACCTGGTGATGAGTCATGATCTCTTCAAAGGCTTTATTTAGTGCCCCTAAACACAGCCCCGCCCTGAGACAGCTCTAAGCCTCCCCTGAGTCCCACAGGATTCTTTGTAGCACGGGGGAGAGCATGGGGAGCAAACCAGGGTGAGCCAGAATGTAAGGGGCCCACTGTGACACGCAGGTCGCTATGTGCCTGGTCTGACAATGCTTTACCTGCAGTGAGCAGTGTATAACGGTTCTAGAGAAGCAGTAGGCAGTGCCTCACCAGCTTCTACAGGGCCCAAGGCATCAGCACGACTTGCAGGACCAGTCCTTCCAAGCCCATGGGACTTCCTCACCCCGCAGCAACTTTTGTCTGTTTCGAGAGTGAGTGCAGCTTTGAACTCACGGCTGAGCCATCCATGCCCTGGTTCCTGGCCCCTGTCCAGTGTCTCCTGGAGGCCTCTGAGGGGAAAAGCCAGGCAGAGGGGCTGAGGGACTGTGAAGCCCCACCTCCAACTTAGATCAGTCTCAGTTGACAGGATAAGGGAATTGAGGTGGGGTTAGTGAGGAAGGAGGAAGCCTTTCTTCTCCCAATTTGCTCAGAGAATTCCAATATTCACCAAGAAGGTCCAGGGACTGACCTGGAGCCATGTCATAAAGGACCGGGCCAGAAGGCCTATGGGAGGGATAGAATGGAGGAAGGACCCTAGTGGTCCCTGAGGACCAGCCGGTGTCTGCAGCAGCAGAGACAACCCCACACTACCGCACACAGCAGCCTGAGGGGCTCTTTCAGAGACATCCACTTGACTGAAGCCAGATCCTTGACTCTGCTGCAGGAGGGAGTTTCAGAATGAGCCAGCATGAAGCAGCACTAGGGCTTATTAAAGAAACTTTGACATAAATTTAACCACAGGCTTGATAAAGGTGTGCTCTGAAGAAGAGCAAGGCTGTCCATGCAGTGAGCCCCTTTGCCTCATAGGCGGTTGCTATGCCTTCCCCATGGCAGATACCTTCGGAGACAATAAACCCTCCCTCCCTCCCTCCCTCTCTCCCTCCCTCCCTTCCCCCTCCCTTCCTTAAGTCATTTTTGTCAAGTATTTTGTCACAGCAATGAGAAAAATATCTAACACACCTGCTTTCTTTCTCCACTTCTTCTTTTTAAAGTGTATCTGTGGTTTCCAGTCACCCAGTAGAGTTCGGTGGAAGGAGTCATGGTAATAAGGCCTCTGGAGTCAGATGCACATGGGATCGAGTTCCACTTCCGAGCCATTTGGCTACTACACCTCAGAAGAGCATTTGAGTTTCTCGCAGTTTGACCAATTCCACCCCGACCCCCACCAGGGAAAGGAGCGCATTGGAAAGGCGGCCCCATAGGAGTCTGGGTGAGGATGAAGTGGTGTGATGGGCAGAAAGGGTTTGCACATGCCTGGTCTACATGGGACCTTAGTTGGAGGAGGAAGGGGAAATAGCAAGACGGGCAGATAGACAGGTAGCCATTGGTGTAAAGCCAGAACCTGACTCACAAGCGCCCTCCTGAGCCACTGCAGTGATGTGGGTGACCCTGTGTGTGGCCTGTTCCAGGCTGTACTTAAAGCACAAACCAGGAAGGTCTTTCTGTCAAGGTGAGCTCTTGAATCATCAGCTTTCGGAGGCGTGGAAAGCAACCTTCCTGGATTTTCCCCCCAGGCCACCCCTTGTAGCCTTTATGGGGAACAAGGAAGGCCCTTCTGGTTCTGAGGGACTCTCCCTGTTGAAGGAGAGGTCAGGGATGCAGGGACTGCCCTTTTTCAATGACTGGGTTCTGCTGAGCCACAGGGCTGCCAACCCAGCCAACTTGTTATCTCCTGGTAGGAATGAAGGAGCTGGATGAGAAAAAAAAATCAAAAAGGAAAGGCTTGCTTCTGAGCATGGTGCAGGAGAAGGTTTATTGTAGGTATGAGGGAGAGCACAGGCAGAGACAGCGATACCTGAGAGTCCAGAGTGAGCATGACCACTCTGAATGGGGTCATATGAGGGAGCAGAAAGGACAGAGGGAGAGGAGGCACTGACCAAGAAGGATGGCCTGGAACAAGAGATTAGCCAAGAGACTGCCATAGTCAAACTCATTGAGTAATCTAGGGGCCAGAGGGGCTGCAGGAGAGAAGCCCAGCCCCAGGGTAGGTATGTTATACTGAGGGATGCTGCAAGAACCTGGCAGCTAGACTAGCATCCATTTTGATATGTAAATAGGCTTCTCAGTATGCTACTTGTCCCAGGTTTGAGATCTAACAGGAGCCACCTCTGTCCAGTTTGGTCCAGGTAGCAAAGGAAGGTGGCCTCCCTGAGAGGTGACATCTGAACAGAGGGTATTATAGAATCTCGGGGTCACCTCCTGGAGACCTCAGGTTGCAGAAGGGCCTGAGTGGGACCCAGGTGATGTTGTACTCAGAGATGAGGAAGACCGGGAGAGTGTCTGTGTAGAACTCCAGGTGCCCTGTGGAACAGAATCCCAGCTCTAGGTCCCAGGTAAGGCCACATCCAGTGTGGCCCAAAGTCCTTGTATTTCAGAAGAGAAAGTCCAATTTCTGTGTACACAATCCCAGTTTTTAAACACTGCCCCCTGCGCCCTCCTTTCCCCCTGGTTCTTTCCTCTCACTTTACGCAGTTTGTTTTCAGAAATCCTCCCAAGCCTGTGACATTTGCTTTCAGAGTTAGAATATTTTCTTTTTCTCTATCCCAAAGCAAGGCTGCTGGCTGAGATTTCCTCAGAGTCCTGCCTGCCCAGCTGGAGGGGAAGGATGGGTGCAGGCCTGGGTTTCAGAAACCAGCTACAGGAAGCAGCATTTACAGAGCATCTACTGTGTGCACATATGTGTGTGCACACACATACACACACATACATATGCACATACACATGCACA
The DNA here is from genome assembly GCF_011762505.2 of Arvicanthis niloticus. Lineage (NCBI taxonomy): Eukaryota > Metazoa > Chordata > Mammalia > Rodentia > Muridae > Arvicanthis > Arvicanthis niloticus. Next base: position 23,720,306 of record NC_047662.1, read on the forward strand.
CACAACACACATATGCTTGTATGCATGCATGGACATGCACACACATGCACACACACATGCACTTACACATGCACACACGTACCCTGAGAGATGAGGCCACCATCTGTACTCACTCCTCGACAGATGAACAGAAACCTAAAGTAGTCCAGCATCCATCCATCTGTGACCACGCAGCAAGTTGGGCCCGAGCAGCCATTGAGTTTCCAGAGCATGGAAGACATGGTCAAGTGCTTCGTTCATTCACCCAGCTATCCACACATTCATCACAAAGTGAAACAAGAGAAAGACAGAACCCATGGGGAAGCCAGTAGAAGCTGGGAGAGGACTGTGCTGGACTAAGCACACAGGAAGGGCCTGGGCTCTATATTGGAAGGTTACCCTGAGGAGGTGTAAGCATGGTTCTTGTTAAATCACAGCCTTTCCCCTTTGAGTTAGTGGTCACATCTAAGATTTCATGGCCTAAGAAGTCAGGCCACACCCCTAACTTATGGTCCTAGCAAGGAATCAGCTTCTCTGCGATCCTTGTTATGTATGCTATGTTGAACTAGGTCACTCAGCATAAAGCTTCCCCACAACTCCTTAAAAGTTGAATCGTCTTTTCTTTGGCCCTGTATTTTATTGAAGGCCCCTCAAAGAGTTTCTCTGAAGGTGCTTCTCTGGCCTCCCCTGCCATCCTTCTCATGGTCATATAGTATGTTCTATCTGTCTGTCTGTCTGTCTGTCTATATCTCTCCCTTTCTTATTCTCACTCTTTTTTTTTTAAATTTATTTGTTTTGTATTTTGTTTGTATGTTTGGTTTTGAGACAGGGTCACATTACATCACCCTGGCCAGCCTGGAGCTTGATATGTAGACCAGGCTGATCTTGAACTATAGAGAACCACCTGTCCCTGTCCTGTCTCCTGCATGTTGGTATCAAAGGCACGTGCCACCATGCCTAGCCTATTCTCGCTTCTTTTTCTTTTAATTTTATGTTCACTAGTGTCTGTCTGTGTGAGGGCACAGGAGCTACAAATAACTATGACCTGCCATGTGGGTGCTGGGAATTGAACTCAGGACCTCTGGAAGAGCAGTCAGTGTTCTTAACCACTGAGCCATCTCTCCAGAGCACCTTCCCCATTCTCACTCCTAATGAAGCTCCCATACAGCACCCCATAGACCCCAACCCCAGCCACAGCACCGTACACCAACAGAGCTGAGAAACAAGGAAAGGGCAGGCATGGGTCAGAGGCAGAGGCAGAGGCGATGGCTAGGAACAGCTCACTGTTTACAGCCACCCGTTACACCTAGAGAGCCCCCTCATTACTACAGGGCATGCTCACTGAATACACCCAGCATGGGGATAAGAGGGACCCGAACAGGACGCTTGCCTGAGATTGAGCACTAACCACCATGGAAGGAGTCATTATAATTGTCCCTGTCCTGAGACAGGAGGTGGCCACCTTCAGGGTGATCCATAAGCTCAGCCCGAGGACACCTCTTTGGGGACCACCTTCATGCAGTCAGGGGACTCAGGACACAGTGATTAGATCTCTGCAGTGGATGTTGTCTTTACCTGAGCAGGAAGATGGACATCATTTGAGTGAGACAGTTGACCACCGACTTAATAACACACAGTCCATGGGGGGGGGGGGTCTGGCCACAGGAGACCTCCCCAGAGCTTTGGTTCCTGGGCATTGCTGGGCTGGTGCCACACAGGCAAGCAGAGACCCAATCACACATTTACCAGGTGAGAGAGTGCTATAGAGAAGGTACCTTGGTTCCCTTATCAGGTAAAAAGGATCATGGGAGTTATTACTTGAACTCTTTAAATGAGCACATGCTTACGTTCTGCAGTGAGAAAGCAAAGCATCGTGCAACTACAGATCAAACAGAGGTGAGGGTAATGTCAGAGTGGAGGGGGTATGTGTGTGGGGTGTAGTGACAGACCCATGACTGTCAGGTGTAGCGGTAGATTGTTTCAAATCTGCTCTATGCTCCCAGCAGGTGCGTGTGGCTCCTTACCACCCACCCCAACCCAACATTCTGGATTCAAGATGGAAAGACACACACATACACACACACACACACAGAGAGAGAGAGAGAGAGAGAGAGAGAGAGAGAGAGAGAGAGAGACTCCCATATTCCTGAGTTAACCCTTACTAAATTTATATTTTCTCTTTGCTGCCCTAGACCCTTCTGGGCAGCCCTTTTGAAGCCGCTTTCCACTTTGCATCTACATTGTAACGGTCTCTTCCTCCTGCACCTTCCTGGTGTGGTCCATCTCCTATGCCCTTCTTACGGCAGAATCCCCTTTTTTCCTCTGTGTTTCATGCCCGGGAATCCTAAAAGTTCCACCCAGCCGCTGGCAACTTTGTTTCCCAATCAGAGCCAACTGGGAGCAGGCTTCCTTTAGCCTACTGCTGGACACTGCAAACAAGTTTTTGGTGACATAATTAGCATGAGAACACAAGCTGCTACAGTCAGGCTAGCAGTCTTGATAATGATGGCTGGTGTTGTTGCTGAAAACTGTTGCTCTTGGCAGGATGTTGAAGATGTGGCTTTGGTCCTTGGAGGCTGGTCCAGCTATAGCAACAGTCCTTAGCCCATAGGTTTCGACCTCTTAGAGATCAAATGACCCTTTCACAGGGATCACCCAAGACCATCAGAAAACACAGATATTTACTTTAGACTCATAACAGTAGCAAAATTACAGTTAGAAAATAGCAACAAAAATAATTTTATGGGCGGGGGCGGGGGTGTCCCACAACATGAGGGACTGTATTAAAAGGCCTCTCAGCCTTGGGAAAGTTGAGAACCACTGAGCTGTAGAATAAGAACTCAGAGCTTAGAATCCAACCAGGAGGTCAGAGAGGCTCTGCTGACACTCAGTGGAAGCTCAGAGGTAGAGTGAGAGCTTCCTGGGTAGTTCTGATGGGAAGGGAAGGGCATTCCAGGTGGGAGGGCCCAGCACACTCAAAGGCCTAGAGACTCGAAGGGCTCAGTCCGTTCAAGGTCAGAAAGGCTGGAGGATGGGTAGGTTAAAGATGTAAAGAGAGAGGCTGCAGAGGTAGGACTGAGGGTCCCCTTCCTGCCCACAAGCACCAATGCATGGTACTCACAAGTCCCCTTTCAATGCCTGAGTTCAAGTCTCAGGTCTGCTTTGACTTTTCAAGTCTCATTGGCTTTGCGACTCTGAGCAAGTGGCTTTGTGTCTCTGAGTCTTGGCCTCTTCAATGTCAAAAATAAAGATACCATGAGCCTTGAGATCTCGTTATAGGCATAAGGATTCATTCATTCATGCATGTACCTATCCATTCATTCATGCATTCATACATACATACCATACATACATACATACATACCATACACACACACACACACACACACATACACACACATACATACATTCAGCAGGTGCTTGTGGAGGCAATGGTCAATACCAAGCTCTGTGCCAGATGACAAGGACACTTGACCTCATGTGGGTAATGTTGTAAGTTGTACAATGGTTAAACAGCCCTAATACACGTGTAATTGTGACACTGTTTGATCATTGTTCAAACTGAGAGGAAACTGAGGCATGTGGTGAGTGTGAGAGCACAAGAATGCTCCCCAGTTTGGGTGTGGAAAGAAGATGGTCCAGAGGACCTGGTATGGGAGTAGCAGAGAGCCAGGGTCAGGGAGTTCAACACAGAAGAGAAGTGCATGAGGACCCCGGGGAGGGAGGCTGCTCACAGTGTATTGAAGGAACATTGATTCGCTCCATGTGGCTGGAGCCACTGAATGAGCTCTGAATATACAAAGCAAACATTGACTGAATCGAAGGGAAAAACTGATAGCGGCCGAGTTAGCAGAAGACTTCAATATCCCCGCTTTCAATAACAGATGAAACAACCAGAGAGACGAGCAGAGGAAGCAGGCGCTTGAACAACCTTACTGACCAGTAGAACTCAAATCGGAGACACTCGTGTGCATTCTCCTGGACAAGCCTTTGTGTTCGGCCACAGAGCAAAACACATTAGTAGATTTAAGAATATTAAAATCACGCAAAGTAACCTTCCCGGTCAGAGTGAAATGAAGCAGGCAATCAATTCTAGAAGGAAAATGGAAATACAAATATGTAGAAGCAACATTTGAGAAAGAGAGGGAGAGAGGGAGAGAGGGACAGAGGGACAGAGGGAGAAAGGAAAAGAGGGAGAGAGGGACAGAGGGACAGAGGGACAGAGGGAGAAAGAGAAAGAGGGAGAGAGGGAGAGAGAGAGAAAAAGGGAGAGACAGAGAGAAAGAGAGAGAGAGAAAGAGAGAGAGAGAGAGAGAGAGAGAGAGAGAGAGAGAGAGAGACTCTCTATATAGCCCTGGCCTGAAACTTACTGCACAGACCAGACTGACCTTGAACTCACAGACACCCACCTGCCTCTGCTTCCCAAGTGCCAGAATTAAATGAATGTGCCACCACACCCATCAAGCCGCACATGCTTAAATGACCAGTGGGTCACAGGATAGCTGAAACGACAAAGGAGAAAATATCTTGAGAGAAGCGAAACGAAGTATGGCTGAAGAGATTACAGCCGTCTGCTGCTGTCCGGGAGGACCCGGGACAGTTCCCACATCCACTTGACGGTTCCCACATCACACAACTTTGTGCAGCTCCAGTTCTAGGGGATCTAACACTCTTGTTTGGCTTCTGTAAGTGCAGTACACACATGGTGCTCATAATACCCTCAGGGACACACACATACACATTAAATAAGTAAATACTTTAAAAAAAAATACCGTGTTCCAAACTGCAGGGGGCCTGGCAGGACGTGAGGGAAGGTTACACTGTAAGCATCCGCAGTGAAAGGGAAAGATCTCAAAATCCTAAGGTCAGAACTCAGCAAGAGAATCCTAAGGTCAGAACTCAGCAAGAGAATAAGAACAAACTGAACCTGCAGCCCCCAGAGGAAACAGAGTAGCAGAGACTGGAGCAGAGCTACATGAAGTCAACAAGGAGGAGAAGGAATACAGGCAAATCAATGGTGCTAACAGTTCATTACAAATCAACACGATTGACAAACTCTTCACTGGAAAAACCAAGGGAAAAAAAAAAAGAAGAAAGAAGCCAGTAACCAAATTTCAATATGAAAGAAGATATCACAATTGATGTCACAGAAATTAAAAGCCTATAAAAGATAATGTTGTGGTATTGACATGCAACACTCAATAGCAACCTTACAAAAGTGGATAGATACCTAGGAATGTAAAGATTCTTAAGAAGTAAAAAAAGGGATATACATGATAAAATATGTATAATATATTATCTATTGTATATGTTATATATTATATACACTATTACATAAACATATATTATATATGTTATGTAGAACATATTATACATTATATGTTATATATATATTTGGAACTAATAAGAAAATTGAATCCACAACAACCTCACTACTAAAGCAGCCCAGGGCATGAGATCTTTGTAGTAGAATATCAGACATTTAAGGAATTAACATCAACTATTTCCTATGAATTAAAAAAAAAAAAAAAAAAACCTACAGAGAAAGGAAAGTTACAAGTTGTTCTCTGAGACAAGTGTCCTCTCAATACCAAAACCAGAAAAGCACCACCAAAAAAAAAAAAAAAAAAATCACAAGCTAATATTTCTGATGAATGCTCACATAAAAACCCACAGCAAAACATACACAAGGTAAATTTAATGAGCATTAAAGACATTCTACACCTCAAGTGGAATATGGAGGTCTAAAGAGAAATGTCGCTCATAATCTTAGATATCTGAACACTTGGTCCCCAGTTGACAGCACTGTTTGGGGATGTGGTATAGCCTTGCTGGAGAAAGTTCATCACCGGGCGAGGGGGTTGAGAGGTTAAAGCCAAACCCTATTTCCCCGTTCTCTCTCTCTCTCTCTCTCTCTCTCTCTCTCTCTCTCTCTCTCTCTCTCTCTCTCTCTCCTACATGTTGAAGGTGTGGTCCCTCAGCTACCTGCTCCAGCAGCCTACTACAAACGCTCCCCCATCACTGTGGACTCTCCCTCTGAAATCCTGAGCAGAAATGAAACCTTCCTTCTATAAGTTACTCATGGTCATGGAATTTTATCACAGTAACAGAAAAGTAACCAACACATGTGATCTTCCTCTCTAGACTCCCAAGATTCTTTAGCATTCAAAAGTCAGTCAATACGATGCACTCCCTTAAAAGACAAAGGCATACAGTCATCCTGTCCTGGTTGAAGCAGTAAAACACTGAGTGAAAGTTGAAAATCCTTTCACGTTTAAAACCATAACACTCCACCAAGTAGGAAGAGAAGGAAGCCACGTAGTGAGAAGCCAAAGTCAAAGTTTTTCTCAACTGCAAAAACAAGAAAGCTTTTACTCTTGGACCAGAAGCAGACCAGGTACCTTTTCTCACTGTCCTCATTCAACATGTATGGCCCCAGAAAAAGCAATTAGACAAAAAAAAAAAAAAAAAAAAAAAAAAAAAAAAAAAAAAAAAAAAAAAAAAAAAAATAGATACACAGTATCTGTGATAGACTTGACAGGATTTAACATCACCCAGATTAAGACTCTGGGTGTATCTGTGAGGCTGTTTCCAAAGAAGTTTAACTGAGGAGGGAAGGCCCTCCCAGGATGTGGACAACATTAACCCAGGGGCCCAGGTCTGAAACAGAATAAAAAGGAGGCATGGAGCGCAGTGCCAGCATTCTCTGCTCTCATTCCTTTCAGATGAAAGGAGGTGAGGAGTCACAGCTGAGCACCTACAACATCGACGAACTCAAGTAGAGCTTGAAGCCTACAACATGGGTGAACCTCAGGGACATTATGCTCAGTAATAAAAGCCAGTGAGTTCCAAAAAGCCAAATATAACACAAGCCTACCTATGCAAGGCATGTAGAGGAGGCCAGTCATAAAATGGTTCCCAGAGAGAAGGGTCATACCACTTACTGGGACTTCAGTCAGGTAAGGTCAAAGTGCTCTGGCATTGAAGGTGGTGCCGGTCTCACAGCCTCGTGACTATGCGGTGCCATGGATGTGCACAGCTGAAGTGACTAACGTGACAGATGCTTCACTGGGTATATTTTGCTATAATAAACAAAGATTTAAAGAGCCTCAACTAGCATAATGTACCATATTGATAGCCCTCTCAAATGGATGCAAAAAAGACAAGAAAAAGGGAGGGAGGAAGGGAGGGAGGGAGGGAGGGAGGGAGGGAGGGAGGGAGGGAAGATTGATTCTTTCTCCCCATACATTTCTAATGCTCACTCCACACTAGGGGGATGAAGGCAGATTCCTGAGTAAAAACTTCTTTCTCCAACCATCAGGAGTGAGGCATTCTCCTCTCTGTATCAGGGGGCTCCCAGCATCCTTGCCTTCATCCATCTCAGCTACACTCAAGGGCTGACCCACACTCACTCTCCTGCAGGGAAACTGTAGATTAAAGAACAAACAGCTACCAGCCCCAGAGATGCACAAGCAACCTCAGAGCAGTGAGCAGAGGATGACTTGGAAGCAGGAGACGTCACAGGGATGATGCCTGGTCAGTGAGGAGACTGGAAATTTCTCAGTATGTCACCATTCTTCACACAGCTTCTCTGCACGCTCCTTGCTGTCATGGGACTCCTTCCAGTACCTTTCTTGGAAATCACTTTTAAAAGCCATTGCATTAACCTATCGTCCTGTTATTTGGTTTGTCCTTTAGTTCTGTTTGGTTTGAAAAACAAATGCCACTTATGTGGAACATGAGAGCAATGGAGGGACTAAGACAGGACAGTGCTTTCCATCCTCCAAGTTTCCTTCTGTCCCTGCAGACCTGTGTCCTCACCCACCCAGCCCTCCACCCCCATGCTTGCTGCTTTTACAGACAGGGCCAGGAGATGCAGAGTGATACTTTAGGCATTACTTCTGCTCACACTCCTTGAAGAGCTGCCTCCACACCAGCCATAAAGCCTGCATTCCCCCTCTCCCCCTAAGCATAGCTCAGCCTCATCTGTCTGTTACCCCACAGGCCAAATCGAAGGCCTAGCCAGCATGGAGTAGGGAAAAGGCAGTCTCAGAAACCTGCTGGTTGAATTGAGTAGAACATGACACAGAAATGGAATAAGCCCCTGAGCATGCGTCATTTGGAGGGAAGCAAAGGCTTGGAAGTGAAAGATCTCTCCCATGGATCTCTGGGGATCACACCCTTCTGCAGAATAAGAGCCATGCCTGTGACAATGGACTGCGAGCATGTGTGTGCATGCATGAACATCGCTGTAGACCACGCAGCGCTAATGGGTCAGCATTGGCACTGAGGGTTGTCATGAGTAGACACCACAGCTTCTCTCTAGCATGTCTCCAACCCGCATCCTCCAGAAAGCTGGCTGTTATATCTGGAGTTTTTCTTAGGAACTGCTCAGATGAGAAATTATCTTACAATCTCAGAACGGGATCAAATTGTTCATTTATTACAAGACAGGAAAAACTCAGCCAAGAGCAAGAAATGCCATGTGATAGATGACCTTGACACTGTTGACCTGATAAATGAAGAACTTACTGAGGTGTACTTCTAAGCTGGGCTGTGAAGGTGTATACAGACATAATGAGATGCCATGGACTCTAACCTAGCAAACAGCTCTTTCTTTTAAAATGTATTTTATGTATATGAGTGTTTTTCCTGCATGAATGTGTGTGCCTGGTCCCCTTGGAAACCAGAAGAGAGCATCAGATCCCCTGGAACTGTAGCTATGCATGGTTGTGAGCTTCCACGTCAGTGCTAGGAACAGAACTCAGGTCCTGCACAAGAGCAGCAGATTCTTTTAACTACTGAACCATCTCTCCAACCCTATCGACAGCTTTTTGAGCCATCAATGCATTCAAGTTTTTAATAAACTATAGTCACATAGTGGTACTGCCCATTGGGATTTTTAAAAGGCTGAGACTTTTAAAAGATGGACTGTGTTTTATATTATAATGTTAATAGTAACATGCAGTCTTGGGGACAAACAAGAAAGGAAAGGTTATGGTTTAATAGTGATGTGTTTGTGTGTCAAGTCGACAAGGGTTCAATTGCACTGGTTAGCTTTTGTCAACTTGACACAAACTAGAGTTACTTGGGAAGAGGGAACTTTAACAGAGGAATTGCATCTGTTAGAATGGCCTTTGGCTATGTCTGTGAGGCTTTTTCGTGATTGATGATTGATGTCAGAGGGCCTAGTCCACTGTGGGTGTGCCATTCCTAGCAAGTAGTCCTGGATTGTAGACTGAGCAAGCCCTTGACTGCAAGCCATTCAGTAACCTGGAAGCCAGGGAGCCACATCACTATCCTCCCGACCTCTACTTTACCTGCCAATCAAGTCACGAACCTATGGCTGCTGTGAGTGCCTGCTGGGACCAAATATCTGCTGGCAGCATCTCCTGGAACAATGACAGACACACCATCAAAGAGAGGGAAGTGAGATTGTCCTCTCTGACTTCCAGGGGAAATGACTGACTGGGAGAGACTTCCAGGTCACCAACACAACCCTAGAGAATGGGAAGATCTCTGTAATAGAAACAGGGAACACACACACCCCTCCAACACCCATCTGCAGAGATGTGACCTTCTATGACCTCCAGGTACATCCCAGGGCAATTGCTCACCAGCCCCTCCTATTTACCGTCCCATCCCATGAATCCCACAACATGACTATCAACGATTGTCTCCTGGGCCCAGAGGCCATGGCTGTTTGTTTGGAACCCCAGCTCTGCTTTCCCTAGGGACTCATCTTGCTGACAGTCACAGTATCCAAGATGCCGCTCCACTTACAGCTTGTTAAGATAGCGGCTTGTTACCAAGAAAGATTTATGGAGGCTGGCGGGCCTCTGATGAAGACTCTCATGATTCGATTGCCCGACTCCAACAAATCTGTCCACTGTCAAATAGATGCACAGAAGACATGCAACAATGATCATGACATTTTAATTCCACTTTTGCTTATATCGGATAATTGAGTGTGAAACTAAATTGCCCAGACATGCAAAGGGCCTGTCTCTAGAAGGAAGCTAGACCATGCCCATTTATGATAGAGGCTGTTCTACACCCGGGTGCTGAGAGGTGTTTCTTAGACCAGTGAGTCTCAACCTTCCTAATGCTATGACCCTTTAATACACTTCCTCATCTTGTGGTGCCGCCTCCCAAACATAAATTATTTCATCGGTACTTTATAGCTGTTATTTTGCTACTGTTGTGATTCATATCTGATAGGCAGGATAACTGATACGTGACCCCCATAGGTTGAGAAGCCCTGCCAGAGATGCTCCTCCCAGCTGCCTCCATGCAGGCAGCCTCTGCTCATGGAAAACTCCAGAAAAAAAAAGGGGAGGGTGGGAACAGAAGAGGAAAGCATGGAAGAGTTCCAGGGAGGGAAGCCTCCAACAGCCCCTTGCTTCTCTTGCATTAACTCACTGCAGCATCTTGCAGAAGCTTGTAGAAGCTCTGAATCCTGGGGGCCCTTTATCCATCCTGGATTATTTCAGGTACCTGCCAGAGACCACAGGCTCACACAGCCAGATCCTAGGAGTCTGAGCTCCTTCCTCAGCCCACACCTTCATACTCATTTGCCAAAGCTCTTCCTGGGTCCTACACTACTCCTCTTGTCTCTAAAATACAAATTAGGCCAGGAACCCCAGCTGGATCCTTAAGGCTTCCAGGAAACACTTTTTGACTGCTTCTGCCTCTCCCCTAACTCAGAGGTACTCATTCCAGGTCTGCACTAGACACACCTACCTAGAGACCACAGTTATATCTCCGATGAGTTATCTCATGACCAAATTCCCCGGGAACTGAAGCTCCTGCACCCCATGATACAATGTATCTTTTTTCTAGGATAAATTCTCAGCAGATGGAGCCTGAAATGGAAGGAGAAGCCGAATCTCCCTTCTCTGGACAGAGCCATCATCCCAGGAGAAAGAAAAGTATTCAGACATCCCCTCCCCCAGGGAGGGACAGAGTAACCAGAGTGGGGCAGACCACTCCATGCTGTGGTGACAGTGATCCCGGTAGCAGTATGAACACACAGTGAGCTCAGTGGTGTCAGCCACCTCCTCCTTTCTGTCCTGGCCCAGGGCATCAGAGGCCTCTACTTTTCTCCTAAAGTGTGTTCCACATTCACTGTTTCTCCGCTTGACAACACGCAATTCATTTAAGGCTCTCTGGTGGTTGCTTGGTGTCTCCAAAGCCCGCTTTTCACAGGAAGATCAATTCCAAGAAGGTACTTAAGTCTGTGCAACACAGAGCCATTAACCAGAGCTAAGTGGCCCATTGTTCACGGAGGGGTCTTTGCCCGAGACCCAGAGACGATAAAACTCTGCCTGGCTACCCCGTGGGGAGCCCTGAGGCCACACTCACAGCACGATTTTACAAGTCTTAATTATTTTCCCTCCAACCAAAGTTAAGTTTCAATACTGAGTCCAGGGAGAGCAATGAAGGAGCCTCAACAGAAACCAAATTAGACCCGTAGAAAATCCTCCCAAACCATCGTGCCTAGGTCTCTCTGCTCCCCCAGACCTCCTTCACAGGTGGGGATTCTTGGGTAGCAGAGGAAGTCTTGAATGTGCATTGCTGACATGAGTACATACATGTCAAGGACCCAGTGCCTCAGACTCAGGGAGGCCCAGAGGAATGACAATGCCTTCCCTTGCCCTGAGTGCAAGTGTTGACAATGTTTAACCAGCGTGTGCAAAAACTAGCGACTGAAGCTTCCCCTCCCAGGACGCTGATCCTCTGAGACAGCTGCCTGTAGACTCTTACTGCCACGGTTAGCTAACTTCTCTCCCTGTGCTGTACACAACAAACACAGTGAGACTCCCAAGAGTTGCGTAGTTACGGCTCTGTATGCATATATTCTAACAGAATAAGCATGGCCTACTTGACCCCAGCTTGTTTATTTGTTGGTTGGTTGGTTGGTTGGTTGGTTTTTTTGGTTTTTTGGTTTTTCGAGACAGGGTTTCTCTGTATAACAGCCCTGGCTGTCCTGGAACTCACTCTGTAGACCAGGCTGGCCTCGAACTCAGAAATCCGCCTGCCTCTGCCTCTGTCTCCCAAGTGCTGGGATTAAAGGCGTGCACCACCACTGCTCCGCTAACAGCTTTTCAATGTGTGTGTCTACATCCTTTCTTCATTCCCTTGAAGACTCTACTCAAGGTTCTAGGACCTAAGATGCACAGGACACAGCCAGGAGCTTGTGGTTCCCCAGCTCCAGTTTCCAGTATCCCACATCATCCAGGCTCAAGAGATATGAGAAGAGTATGAGGAGGATGCACACAGCCGAGATGTACCATCTGGCTGAGATCACCAAACCAAACAGCTTCCAGCCAGTGTTCCACAATGTTCTAGCCACGCTGGTGTACTCATAACCTCAACTAAACTAGCCTAGCTCCAGCCAGAACAACTTAACCGCACAGCAGATCTGCAGACTACACACACACACAGGCACACACACACACACGCACATACACACACACGTACATGCATACACATGCACACGGGCACACATACACAGAGACAGAGAGAGAGAGAGAGAGAGAGAGAGAGAGAGAGAGAGAGAGAGTTTCTCCATGTCTCAAGGCACTGTGACACTTGTGTGCCAGAATTTGTATCTCCCTCACTTGGGCCTTTCCTTTGTTCAGCTATTTGACAAGTATTTGCTGAGGGTTTGCTTCCTGTACTAGCTGCTCACGCTCTACCCTCCAAGAAAGTACAGATGACAGTGGCATTAAACAAATAACAAAAATAGTAAAAGCAATCTTTTGCTCTGAGTTGTCATAAAATATCATAATAATTAAGTTGCAACCTCACTGCTCAGAACTACCAGATAGAAGAGCAGGCCCTTGTTCAGAGGGGACTCACACCCTCCCCATTGAATGCACAGCTGGGCTCACTCTGCATGTGGGAGCATGGCAGTTGAAACATGGTGATGGGTAAAGCCAGGATCAAGTCCTGGGACCATGACAGCATGTGATGGGACCTCTCTGGCAAAATAAGCAAGCATCCCACGATCCCTTGTGTCTCTCCTGGATGCCTTGGAGTTGGAGCCAAGCCAAGGGGGGAGAAATGGAGCTGACAATTTGGGGCCATCAGGGAGAGTAAATGCAGTCTTGCAGGATGTGTGGTGTGAGGGGAAGCCATGGCCACAGAGCCTGTCCATGGATGGTAGTGTTCTCTGTCTTCTGTGTGTGGCACATCCCCACCAGGCCACTGGACACCTCTGAGGCCCTATTCTTCACAGAGATGTTAACCGCCTTTGGGTTGTTGCAGGGGAAGGTGGGGGGTCATGAGACCCAACTATGACCATATGTGGAGAAAAGTAAACCCAGGTCCTGCCCTGTGCATAATGAAGCCTCCTCCCTGATTCATGAACTCACAGAACACACAGCATGCAGGCTCTGAGACAGCAGATGTCCATTGGAGCCTGCACATCTGGGTTTCAGCTGTCTCCTCTCATCCCCACATGCCCAGCCTCTAGCCTCCAGTCTCCATTCAGCGGGTCAGTCCCCCTGAAAAGGCAGTTCTACTGTCCCCTCTGACACTCACTGTCCTGTATGATTTTTGTCATTAACTTGTTGCAATCTGAAGTCACATGGAAAGAGGAAACCACGATTGAAGAATTGCCTAGATCAGCTTGGCCTGTGGCTGAGGCTGTAACTGCGAAAGATTGCCTTGACTGCTATGGGTGTGGGAAGACCCGGTTCACTGTGGGCAACACCATCCCCTAGGCAGGAAAACTTGGACAGTGGAATAAAGGTAACTGACCCTGATTCAGAGAGTAAGCAAGTTTACAGCATTCCTCCGTGGTCTCCTTCAGGCTTCTGTCTGAGTTCCTGCAGCAGTGTCTCTCCATGGTGGGCTGAGAGCAGGAAGTGTTAAGCCAAAATAAATTCTCCCACCACAACTTGCTTGCTTTTATTACAACAACACAACAGGGGGTAAGGTAGGAGAATGCCTCTCCAAGCCACTTGCCAAATTCTCTCCCAGGCCACTGCCAAGGGTTTGTTTATCTTTGTGTCCAGAACCTTCGCCCACTTCCCCACTTCTCCTACTTTGCCTACTCTGGACAGGGACTGTCTCTGGGGCCCACTTAGTTCTTGCTCCCCACCCGGCTGTGAGCGCTCAGAAGTCATAGCCTGCTCCGCCTTCTGTTTGGTACCTTGGTCATGGCAGGCTGAGGGTTTGGGGCAGTTCTGCACCTCCACATGTCACCTGTGAGGGGACAGGTCACCCTCCTAGGTACTGACTGTACCAGGAGCCTGTGGCAGAGAGGCAGGACCAGGACTGAGTACCTTTGTGTGTCCAAAGCTTTCTCAGTTTCTTCCATCCCTGCAGCAAGTGTTGGGGTAGGAAGGACACTTCCTGTTCTGCTGATAAGGCCCAAGTGAGAGTCAGAGTGTCTTCACCCAGAATAAGTCCCTAAGCCAGGGTGTCCTAAGCACATGTAATTTCTTCTCCATTTTCTCTCTTCTTAGTAGTCAGCTGGAGGCCTGTGACTCTACAGACTCCCAGGACATGAGGATAAAGGGCCCTGGACATAAGCCACAATAAGGGTGTGATGGGATCAGGTGTGCCAGGGTCTGGGGGCTTAGTAAGGTTTGGGGGACTGTTACAGAGAAAGCTCACAGGAGGAGTCCCCACCCAGAGTTCAACCAACCTGGGTTCTAATCTCAAATGTTTTACTTACCCAGGCGAATCAGTACAAGACAAATGCATTTAACTGGCGTGTGTGTGTGTGTGTGTGTGTGTGTGTGTGTGTGTGTGTGTGTGTGTTTAACCTCAGGTGTGATTCATTTTGATTCTTTAAGACAGAGTCCCTCACTGATCCGGCTAGGCTGGCCAGGAATCCACCAGTGCCCACTCCCCCGGTGCTGACAAAGCACTTAGCATCACACCTGGCTTTTCATGTGTGTCCTGGGGACCAAATTCAGATCCTTTTGCTTGCAGAGCAAGCAAAAAGCAAGTTCTTGACTGATCAGTTCCCCACATCCCCAGCTAGATTTCCCTGAGGCCTGGAAGAGTCCATCTGAGTCAATGTCTGGCTTTGGTTCGGAAGAGGTTGGAGTGTGTGGGACTGGGTACCCAAACTCCACCTCGTGTTCTCCCTTCGTTCTAGAGGTGAAAGCCAGATTCCTCCTTGTGGAAATAACAGGCCCTCACCCCCCACCTCCCTGCCCACCACACACACACACACACAGAGAGAGAGAGAGAGAGAGAGAGAGAGAGAGAGAGACAGCGAGAGAGAGAGCATCTATTCTTCCTCTTTCAGGCCAAAGCTGGCTGACTTAATCAAGGCCCTCACAGTCAAAGCCATGGGGGCAATGCCCTCCCCCTCAGACCCTTCTCTTTCTCCCTCCATTTCACAAAGCACAATTACTGAGCTCCTGGAGACAGGAAGGTCCCTCTGAGGACTCTGGAGCCTTCCCTGTAATGGCATTCATTAGTGGCGTGACACCAAGGCTACTCTCAGGTCCCCATGTTTAACTTAATGAGGCATTTATTTTCAGTTGGGGAACTCCTGAAGAGCGTGTTTGTTCCCGTGAGCTACGGTGATGAATAGATCAATACCGCAGGAAGAAAATGAAGTTAACAGGCTCCATTTTGTTCTTCGGTTATAGCTGGCCTTGAATTAATTTGCATTAACCTGGTTATTTCTTATGGGAATGAACAAGACGTTTCCTGCTTGGATCCACTGTCTGGGCACCATTTGTCTGGACTTTTCTCTTTCTAATGATTCTGGGGAAATTAAAAACAAATTAAAGCAACTAATAACAGGCTATGACGGGGAGATGGCGCTCCTGGAACAGAGCAGCAGGAGACCGGAACATGAGCCAGAAACTTCCACGTGATGACTGAAACAGAAGCCACAATGGGCAGGACAGAGCGTCCTGTCCTTCCTCGTTGCCTCAACTCAACTTTCTGAGGTTCACTTCTCACAACCCCCATTCTTAGCACCCAACAGGTGCTCATAGGAGTTTGTTTGACTGAAGGAGATGCTCAAATTTGGAGACACTCACTGCCACCCATGAGGTCTTGCCATGGTACTCAGGAGAGACAAGGTGCCCAATGGCCCAGACACACCTGTGTGGATCAGTGGTTTGCGACTCCTGACCCAACTGAAAAAGATGGCACTAAGGAACTTCCCTTGATGCCCCTGTGTCTCCCACTTCAGCTTCTGAGAGCCATAGCCCATACACACTACCCCTCCTTCTGAGCAATGCCTCTTTAACACCTGCCCCTACCTAAAATCAGACAACACAGAGGGGCCAGGTGGGTGGCAATGTAGCCTGACTCTCATGACTTCACTGTGTTACTGGGTGGATTCTGAGCCCACAGGCATTGGTTTTAAGTGTCTGTCCAGTCACTTGCCTGTTGAGGGGCCTGGGGCAGGTGCCTTCCCCACCAATGCTTTGTGTTCTATTGAAGATGATAATATAGCTTCTCTTGCATAGCTGAGATTATTACAGTGGAACCACACACAAGAAAATTGGCTCAGTGCATGCTGAGTGACCATACCCACGGTTTAAATGAGTTAGAAGGGAACACTGATGTCACCACTCACATCCAGATGTTCCCTTCCAGACTTTTTTGAATCTGTGTCCTTCTGCAGGTCTTATCTATTAGCTAGTAAGATTTCAGAGTCTGATATGTTGGGTTCTCTCACCCTGCCTGGTCTCAACTGCCCATGACACAGGCTGGCACCATGAGGCTGGCACTATGCTCTGTCTCCTTACCATGATTCCTGGTTCACTGAGCACTTGTTGGGTGAATGTCACACCCAGTCACCTTCATCTTCTTGGCCATCCTTCCCAACCAGAGATCTTGTGACACCAAGGCAGAGGGAGGCAGCTTATTCTGGCCATCCTGATGCTAGACTATCCAATCCTAGCCTTAAACAAATACAGGCTCAGAAACTCAATCAAACCTCATCTCGACCTGTCACTGGAGAATCTAGTGTACCTTAGTGCCTCTGCCTCTTCTCCCAGGGTACTTGCCGGTTCCTCAGGTGGCCAGGAAGAGGTCATCAGGTGATCTGAAGGTAAAGGAAAAGGCCCCTCCTGCCTTGGATACCCTGTGGCACCCTTGAGAGATTGTCTTGACTAATGGTTGATGTGCCCACTGCTGGCAGCACCATCCCTAGGAAGGTGGTCCTGGGCCATATAAGAAAGCCAGCTGAGCATAACCTGGAGACTGAGCCAATAAGCAATGTTCCTCTGTGGATTTTGCTTCAAGCTCCTGTAACTTTAATTTTTTTCAAATCCTAGTTTTAATGATGGTTCTTAAATACTTTAACCTTCCTTGTAACCCACCAGAGGTAGTGGGAAAGAAAGGATATGGGGGAAGTGAACCTGTTTAGAAAGGTTCTTTGGAGCAACTGCTGTCTGTGTGGTCTGGAAATCAGCAGTTCAGTTCACAGGTTAGCCGGCAGCAGCAGCTCGATCCACTCACAAACACTTCACAGATACACCAGCATTCAGTTCGGTAGAGTCAGGATAGCAAGAGTGGTGACATGACCTAGTAGAGACAGCCAGGCCTCAGCCTCAGCTCGAGTCAGCAGAAGAAACCAACAGGAGCACCAGGAGAAGCTCTCAGCTGTGCCTCTCTCAGGGAAGCAAAGATCGGCAAAGACGTGAGACCCAGAAGTATTGCACAACTAGCTGTACCAACAAGCCAAGCTCTGTCTCCATCACTCCGTGGAGTCCTATTTATACCCTCCAAACATCACGTGTCCTCCACGTGCCTTGTCTCAGCACAGGCATCCCATCAGCCTGAGTCCTAGGAAGAGGCAGTAACAAACTGCAGCACACCACCAGAAGTGTTTTGGTGCGTTTCTCTCTACGGAGTTCCAACAAGTGAAGCTCAACTACACAACGTAAGGCAGACCAATACATGTTGGTTGTTAGCAAAGACTCCTTCATCACATGACCTTTCATGTGCTTGCTTTGACAGAACATCCTCTTTCCTGTGTCTGCTTCAGAGAAACATCCGTTCATGAGTCTTCATGCCTTAGCTTTTCACACCTGTGTCCACTTTAAGGAAGTGTTTTTTCACCTGTTTGCCCCAGCACACGCCATCCAACTGACTTTCCAAAAATTCCTTAAGTTTCCACTTGAAACTCCTATTTGGGCCTGGCCCTAACATTCCTCAATGACAGACTGTGACCATTTTTTTTTTTAGGCAGGGTCTCATGTAGCCCAGGCTGGCCTGGAACTTGTTCTATAGCCAAGGATGGCCAGGAGCCCCTTGCTCAACATTTAATGGGAAAAGCTCAGGGCTGACACATCATCACTCCTCCTCTCTGCATTTCCAGCAACACCCAAGAGTGCCCGCCCAGGGGCTCAGTTTTGACCATGTATGGGCGCAATCCCAGCTCCTAGCTGGCATGTCATCACCCCTCATCTAAGCTCTGTAAAACTGCCTTGCTTGAGCCGGGATGCTCTGTTCCACCGACCCCCACCTGAGAGATGGGTGAACCTGCCTGGGAGCTATCTCTCAATAAGCCTGCTTTTATAGTTTTGATTCAGTTTGAATTGGCTATTAGTATTTTCTCTCTAGCCCTCTGGGATTTTTTGGGATTTTTGTTTGTTTGTTTGTTTTTATTTCTGTTTCTTCTCAGCCCCTCTGTCTATAAAACTAACCCACGGGAACACTCTCTGCTTTATAGAGCGATGTCCTACTCCATTCTAGAGTTACAAAATAAAGCCAATTACAACCCTAAACCTAAATTGTTAGAATTTTGTCTTTTAATAATAAGTAAATGAATGAGTCAATTTAAAAAGGAGTGAATGGATGAATGAATTAAAAAAGTGAATGAATGGCTGGATATACAGGTATGTACATGTATGTGTTGTGTATATATATATATATAATATGCATATGTATAGATGTATATGTATAGATTATATGTGTATATGTGTATAGATGCATATGTATACATGCATATGTATAGATGCATATGTATAGATTATATATGTATATATATGTATATGTATATATGTAGATGGATGTGTATGTGTGTGTGTGTGTGTGTGTAGATTCCGATAATGGAGTCTGAACAAGGGACCTCATGTGTGCTAGGCATGCACTCTACCACTGAGCTGTATCCCCAGCCCTCACATGTGACAATTGGAGAGAAAAATGAATAAATAAGGTACCAGCGAATGGAAGGGGAAAAACAAGTTCATTAGTGACAGAAGAAAAGTGTAATCACACATGAATGACTACAAAAAAATAACAAACCTATCCTCTCAAAACTTGGACGGGCTGAAACAAGAGGGTCACAAGTTTAAGGCTAGCCTGGGCTATATAGAAATACTATCTCCAAAATCTCCATATGTGAGAGATAACTTTAGATTTTCACACTAGTTGGAAAGGTGTGGGGATGGAAGTGTGGATGGGTGGATAAAGGTCAAAGGGTCAATCCATGAATGAGCAAACACAACAGGTACACAAGCAATCTGGCCCAGGGGGTCTGAGAATAGCGGAAGCTGGGAAAGGATGCTGCCAGAGTCCTTGTGGTGTGTTGAGCAGGGGTCCCAGCAAACTGGCCCTATGCCTCTCAGAGAAGAGGTGCCTGCTGGAATCTAAGAAGATCTGATTGAACAGGTCTGAGCGCAGGCAGGCTGCTCCCCAGGATGGGTGGCTCCAGCTAAATGGAATTGACTCCACTGTTGTTCTGTCTCAGGCAATTACCCATTATGCAGCAAGCCCCCAGCATGATCTTAACAGTCACCTGTTAAAATAACTGCCTTGCTGTTTCCTTACAAATTAACCTCCGGGAGGTATAATTACCTCTAGCAAGGGAAGGTGTGCTGTGTGGTCTGGGAATGAAGGGAGCTGCTGCTGAGGCCGCCCATCCCCCCAGGACTCAACAAGGATCCACCAGGACACCTAGAAGCATAGGGCTGTGGCTGGGAACCACTGCCATAGGGGTCTCAAGATGATGATGGGTCCCTAAACTCCAGTGTTTTGGGGGAAAACTTGGTCCCTGCCTGTGAGCCACAGTAAGGGCACATTTCCCACTGGGACTCACAAAGGGGTCTCTTCTCTCCATGTCTGCTTTTCCTTCCCACTCCACATGAAGGCCAGGGCTGTATCTGACTCTTCACGGTGTCCTCAGCCTCCAGCATCGTGTCCAGAACAGGCGCTCAGCACACAGTGGTGGGTACTTGATAAGGACCGACTGAGGTATCGTGATCTCTCTGGGTAGCAGATTGTTTAGGAGTATGTCAAGCTCCCCAGCACAGCTGTGGATCAAAATCTAGACACCCTCAAAAGAAGAGAAATCACACAGGGCACACATGGAGGGAGCAAGTAGTGAAGGTTGGTTTCATCAGGTAAGAAAGCCAAGTGCCTCCTCCGGAGTGGAGGGCAGACCCAGCTGAGCGGCCGCTGCAAAGGACTGCCCCTGGGATTTGGCCTTGGAGCCCTGGTCCTTCATTCCTCTTCCCCTTGCTCCCCCCTGGGATGGCCTCTTCCCTAGACTTAGGATGAAAACATTTTTGTGGCTGTGATAAACTACTGTGACAAAAAGCAACTCGCGGAGGTGGGGGGTGGGGGTTATTTCAGCTTACAGTCCTTGATTGTGGGGAAGTCAAGGCAGGCATTCCAAACGTGTTTTCATCACATCCGCAGTTGAGAGCAGAGAGAGATGAATGCACATAGGCTCGTGTGCTGCATGTGTTAAGCCCAATGTTCATTCTTGCTGTAGCCTTATGGTGCCCTGTCCTCAAACACCCCTCCAAGCTGTCACTTGCTCTCTTTGCATAAGAGGCCTCCTGTCCCTACACCTCCATCCTGTGCTCATATCTGCCCCCCCCCCAACCCCGCAAAAAACCGAAAAAGCAAACACATCAAGCACGCATGGAGCACTCAGGTACAGTAGGCGGGTGAGGCCAGGGCATTGCTCTAAGTGATAGTCCGTGAGCTGAGCCCAGGTTTCCACGCTGAACCTGATGCAGCCACACTGACCAGAGATCAGCATAAGGGTCTGACCCCCACAGTACAATGGGTAATATTTACCTGGAGGGGCAGGGGATCGGGGTTCTTTGCAAAGGCTTTTTTGATGACACCCCACAGTTCTACCACAAGGCAGTAGGTGTCCAGCTTCATCGATTGGTACCCAAGAGTCTCTTCCCAGTTCTTTCTGCTCATCCTAAACTATCTTCTCCACCTAAGGCCAGTGTCCTACACACCCAGGTCTCTGAGCCTGACCAACTCCTCTTGCGAGCTCGATACCACCACACCACCCTCACCTGTCCGTTCAACACTGTGCCCTTCAATACAGGGGCACTCAGTTGTCCGGGTGAGGCTACAGGGAACTGGTTCTAGTCTGAACAGAGTTGACAAAGGAAGGCTTAGGGCATTTCAGGGAGTGACTTGGTAGCCTTGAAGTGACTGTGGTAAGCTCAGCTTCCACTCTATGCCAGGCTCAGACTGGGGAAAGAGAGGCTAGGGCAGACACAGGGATGCCATGCCCTATGACCCTCACAAAGAGAGAAGGGACAGGGTTGACCAAAGTACCAATGCCCCAACTAGGGTTTTTGACTAGTGTGTATCTGATACTCAAGCAATCTCAAGCAGTTCACCGTTGTGGACAGGACCCGTAGGTTGTGTGGGGTGTTAAAAGAGAGGGTGGGGGTTGGGGACAATATTGGAGGGGGTAGAGTAAAATATTGAGTGCAAGAGATCAAAAGAGATGGGGGGAAAGGTCATAAAAGAGGGGGTAAAAAGCTTACCTGGTAAACAGTAGAAGAGGGCATGCTGGGAAAAGACCCATGAGGGGACTTGGGGTATAGTTCAACCTGGGGCAGCACTTGACCGCGTAAAATGGAAAGCTAAGTGGTGTGTTCAGAGGGCCAGAACCAGTCAATGGGTCTAACAGGGGGGGGGAGTTTGGGGGGGCAGTAAAAGATGAGGCAGACAACAGAGCACAGGCCTGTCACACAGGCCTGAGGAAAGTAGACTTCATCCCTAGGCTCCAGAGGTGGTTGGGTTGCTGAGGTAGAGACTCTGAGGTCAGACTTTCCACATAGCACTATTCATTTTTTACTATAACTTGGGGAAAAGGAGACCTGGTGGCAGTCCCTTGGTATCCCCCTCACACACTAGGGAGCGTGGCCACATATTATCATGGGGACTTTGTCTTCTAAGCTCTGTCCTGGGTCTCCACCTTAGCCCATGACAGAGATGGAGAGGCAGCCCTGGCTGGTCTTGTCTTTCTTTGTCTAATGGAACTGCTCTGCCCCCATCCCAGGCTCCACCCCGTCCCAGGCTCCACCCCTTCTCAGGCTCCACCCCGTCCCAGGCTCCACCCTCGTCCCAGGCTCCACCTTCCCTCTGATGATTCTCTTGTAGCATCCCCTGGTCCCTCCCTGGGGAGGACTCCTGCAAAAACCAGTCTTTCCATCCTTGGGGGTACTGGAAACTTCTGGGACATTAAAAAAACAGAAACAACAACAAAACAGGATTTTTAGGTGTCCTTGGCAGCTCACTTTTCCAAACTGCACCACCTAGTGTTTGTAGCCTGGGGACGCACCTGCGGGAGGAAGCGTGGGTAAAACAACAGGGCCCTCGAACGCCCTGGAACTCAAGCATTCAGAACACGACTGTGGTCGTTATCACCCAGTGAAGAGCAAAGATAAAGCAGAACTTATCAGAGACACTTCTTGTCTCTGTCCCTGGGAAAGTTCCCTGGTGACTATCTGAGACTGCTTGATAATCTCTCATTCTCTGACACAATGAGCCTTGGCTGTAGAAAGCTCCTTCATCACCGGAGAGAAGAGCGACCCCTTACAGAGCAGTGCCTATCAAAGTCTTTTTCTACAGAAGACTCAGGCACAGGTACAGAGAGCTCAGTCCTGTCTGCATCGCCCTGCACTGGGAACCATTGCGCCTTCACGGCATCCCAGGGGCCGTCATCCTCCCAAGATGCAGAGAAGGGAACTGAGGCTTAGAGCGGTGACGTCATTAAGACACACACACACACACACACACACACACACACACACACGTGACTTCCAGAGACACGCCTCCCTCTTCTGACCCACTGTTACCTCGACTGCCACTTCCCCTCTGCTTTTCCCTGGTTTTCTTCATTCCTGCCGTACCTTATGGAGGTAGAAATCCTATTAATACTTTGATTCCTTCTCCTGATTTGGAAATGTACTCTTGGCTTCCTGTGCTGGCTGGCTGACCTTTGCACTCTAATAAGCACACTCAACACCGTGTAAAGTCTCCCGTCATACGAGCTGCACACACAGATCTTAGCAGCTACAGCTGCTGCTGTGCTGTGTGATCTACACCAGCCAGTGGTTTCTCGGGCCCAGCAGGGATACTCTGAGCCAACCCCTCCTGCTCCTGGCCACACCTTCCCCAAAGTATGTCATATCCTCGGCCAGTCTCCAAACCAGGGCCTGTGAGGGATAGAATTTGTCAGAAAATATTTTCTTTTCTGCCTCAACTTTGATTGGAAGTTTAGCTGACTGAATTCTTCTGCCGTTGCCCCTACAGATGTGCCTGTTCCAATGTCTTCCGGTCTCTCTTGCTGTTAAAGTCTGTTGTCTAATTGTTCCTGCCTAGGAAACAAGGTGCTTTCTCTGGTGATCTCTTCTACAAATCTGTTTTAGTTTTGTGTGTATGAATGCCTGCAGAAGCTACAAGAGGGCTCTCTGTCCCCAGACAGCTGTGAGCCGCCCCACATACGTGCCGGGAACCAAACCTACGTGTCTGGGAAAGCGAGTAGTCATTCTTAACCTCTCCCACCCTGGTTGTCATTTTTAATGTGAATGATTTGATAGTTCATAGAGAAAATAAATGCACAAACCATAATGCTCACTGGGTTCAAAATGCTCAGACCGTCAACAGTGTTAGCAACAAGCCCTCTCACAACTCCTTCTAGAGACTACATCTCTCCATGTACCTGCTGCTGCCCACTGGTTACTGTTTTTATTTGGGGCATGGGAGTGTTTGCCTGCATATATGTCTGTACACCTCATGTGTGCCCACAGAGACCAGAAGTCATCAGATCCCCTGGAACTGGAGCTACAAATGGTCATGAGCCTCTATGTGAAGGCTTGGAATCAAACCCAGGTCTTCCTGTAAGAGCAGCCAGTGCTCTTAACCCATGAGACGTTTCTCCAGCCCCCAGATGCCTATCTTTTAATTGATAAATCTAGACCAAGTGACACTGAAAGTGACGGTTGATGCACTCCACTTTACAAGGCTATGTTTATACCTGTCCTCCGATCACTATCATACTTCTGTTTTCTGCCTTGTGTGGTTTTAACTGTGCAGTTTGTACTAGTCTATGTGTCTGTTACTCACCTTGGATTTAGGTTTGTATTGTTTTTTAAGACAGGGCCTCGTGGTTCCCAGGCTGGTCTCAAACTTGCTACGTAGCATAGAATGACCTTGAATGTCTGATCCTCCGGCCTTCCCATCCCAAGATTCTGAACTTGTAGGCATCAGCCACACACCAAGCTTTTTGAAGAAATGTAAGCAGCTTCCCTGGAGTTCAGAGCATAGGCTGCTGCAGTCCAGGACCATCTCCAAACAACTGTTTCCTCCTTTCAGTATATAGCACAGGGGCATTATAACCGTGTTCCCTGGACAGAGCTGTCAATCACTACATGTGACCGTCACTCAATATAGAATCACTGTTACTACTCTGAAGAGGTAAAAATGGCTCTGGGTCACTGTTATTGTGTGAGTGTGCAATGTCCCTCCATGGGCTACTACTGTGTTGGATACTTGGTCCCCAGCTGATGATGCTGTTTTGCGAGGTTGAAGGAACTTTGGAAAATGTGACCTAGTCTACAGAAATTGGTCACTGAGGACAGGCGCTGAAGGGTAACCCCGCACCCACCTCTGATCTAGAGCTCTGTTTCCTGATCTGCCAATATGTGAAGAAGTCACATCACCTGTCACCTCCACAGGTAGGACAGTCCAACCTTTCCCTCCATGGCGAGCTGTGCACCCTCTAAGCTGTGAGCTGAGCCAAGCCTCTCTCCCTCGGGCTGCTCTCTCGGGGATTTTATCACAGCAACAAGAAGAGGAACTAATGCCATTGAGGAAAAGAAAAACATTTTTTCCTTTTATTGTCTTTCGCTTTGCCTCCAGCGCTCGCTCTTTCTGCAGACTCAAGCATTCAAGCGCATCCTTTTCCTTTTGCTGGGAGAGAATATTCTAGTATTTCTTTTCACGGTTAGGGTTCTCCTAAGGTTCTGATACATGATTTGTTTTCTTACTCTCATGTGGCCCACACTCCCTTCCCAGAAACTTCTCCGAAGTGTTTACGTTTTCCTACTAGTGCGTGCCTCCCGCTGTCTGCTCAGACTCACCTCCACCAGGGCTCTCCAGTTCCAGCCATCTTGCCGGGCTTGATTGTGAAGGTTTACACCAAGAGCCTCAGTTCTCTGGGAGAGCCGGGAAGAGCTGTTGATTTCAACCTTCCTGGCTTCTTGTTGTAAGAGTGGATCTGCTGTCTCCTCTGCTGCAGTTGCTGCTTTCACTCATTTGTTACAGTGTCTTCTTAAAGCTATGCCCTGGAGGCATTTGTGGACACTGAGAAGTAACTTGGTATCAATAAAGGCTTTGCAGACTTTCAGGTCTCTGAAAGTCCTCACATTCCCCTTCTCCATTCCCCTCTGTGGTGCAGGCAAGGTCATTTTCTTCAGCCCTTATTTCAGTGGCTGATTCTTCCCCAGCTTTACCTGACCCTCCAGCCAGGCTTCCCTTGGAAGAATTTCCCAATTGCGGTGACTCCAAACTTCAGAACTAGGCTTTCTGTTTTCCTAATCCAGCCGTTCTTTTTTTGTAGTACGTCCTAAGCCTGGGGTTTTGATCTTTATCTTTTAAGCTTTCGTTGACTTATTTGCATCGTGGTTTCTGTCAGAGTTGGATTTATAGCTTGAAATCCCTTGGGATTTGATGGTACTCGCTTCCATGGCTATCATGATGGTTGATCTCAATGGTCAACTTGGCATGATCAGAAAAGGAGTTTCAACAAGGGATTGTCTAGGTTAGGTTGGCCTGTGAGGGAATCTTCCTAATTGGATGAAATGAAGTGGAAGACACACCCTAACTACACCCAGCACCATTTCACAGGCTGAGTTTGGGACTGAATGAAAAAGAAATTTCTTGAAGCAAAGTCACAGTTGTCTTCAACTCCTGCCCAGCCATCCCCACTCCCCCTCCCCCCACCTCACCCTCTGCCCCACCCCCACCTTCGCATTCCACCTGTACCTCCTCACCCCACCCCACCCTGTGGCTTCCCGGCAGAGTGTTTTTATCATAGCCACAGAAAGGAAAACTAAGACAACAACTTGTAGCCATGGTGAAGTGTTTTCTCAGTTGTCTTCATCTGAGAGAACTGGGAACTTGAAGGAAGTCACACGCCTCTGGAAACAATTCTAGAGTGACTTCCACCAGATGTTTCAGGAATACCCCAGCCTGCTGTCTGGTATGGCTTAATTGCTTAGCCTGGAGGTTTAGGAACAATATCTGCAATACAAACTTGGGCCACAACTAAAGATAAACCTATAGATACTCTCACCCATGGAAGTCATCTTTCCTCTCAGGGGCCAAGCAGAAGGGAGGCAAGTTTGTTTGTTTGTTTGCTTGCTTGCTTGCTTGCCTGCTTGCTTTGGCTCAGAGGACTCAGTCCATCATGACGGGCAAAGCAAGAGAGTTGGAATTGGCCTGTCCAGGAAGAAGTCCCAGAGGTGTGAGTTAGTCACACCTTTGAGCATCAGGAAGCCATAGTCCTGAAGACCTGTCCTAGCCACCCACTTCTCCAATTAAGCCTCACCTCGAAAAAATTCTACCTAAATAATGCCAGGGATCAAACCTTCAAATGTATGAGCCCATTCTGTCTCCTAACACCACCCACTCCCCTGTTGCTTCCTGGTTCTTGGGAATGGGTTGCTCTTACTGTGTACAAACTGTCATTGGGGGTTCCACCTCTCAAAGGAGCTGACTTTATGCAATTCTCTCTTTGCACCCGATATCTCACTGTCTTCTGTCACTGGAGGGGCTCAAACCTGAACTTTTATCATGGGACCAAGAATTCTAATTTTTAATGGTGAGTGCAGTGATCGATCTTGATCATCAACTTGATCAAATTGAGAGACGCCTAGTGGATTACTAGAGCACTTGTAAGTCTGTCTGTCAGGGCATTTCCAGAGACAGTCGGCATGTGGGACAGCCATTGGCCTGTGGGATAGCCATTGGCCTATGGGACAACCATTGGCCTATGGGACAGCCATTGGCCTATGAGACAGCCATTGGCCTATGGGACAGCCATTGGCCTATGGGACAACCATTGGTCTATGGGATGGCCACTGGCCTATGGCACAGCCACCTTGGATGAAGGGGTTGACCCACCCAGAGTATGGGCAGCTCACCCAGTAGGCTGAGGGTCTGAACAGAGCACAAATGGAGAGAAAAGGCAAAGGCAGCAGCACTGTCTCTCCTTCCTGGCAGCCATAAGCAAGCACCCTTGCTCTCCCCATGTTTTCCCTCTGCAGGGGCTTCCTGCCTCACCACAGGTGCACAGTCATCCAGACTATAGACTGACCCTGTCAGCCCACAAGAGATCTCCTCCGTTTCAGTTAGTTTCTCCGGTATCACGTTGATGACGGAGCTTGAGGAAGGGCAGCCACTCCACCAGTTCGAGTCCTTGCTTCCTGCTCTATCCGGCCACTTCTCTCTACTCCCTGGCCATTTCGCTATACGTGATGAAACATTCCCAGGGATTGGAGAGGGATATGTTCAGAACCAGAAGTCAGAACTCAAACTAAAGCAGGTCTGTTGGTATCAGGCTCCAAACCCAGTGACATCACATCTAGGCGACAACTGCCACACATTCCCAGAATCCACTAGGCTCACCTCCCACTTTTACCTGCGAGAGGCTACATCACTATCCATATAAATAGGCAGAGCCCCTGATTTCTCTCTCTCTTTCCCCTCTTCTTGCGGTCACCTTTGCCCTTATCTCCTGAATAAACCTCACGTGGAACTGTTTGGCCTGGTGTGGTCTGTCGTGAGCCGCACGTGAAACAAGGTCTATCACCTACCCTTGATACCTTTGAGACCAGAGATGGCCACCAGAGGATGTTGGAGCCTTACTACAGGACAGATTGATGGGTCGCCTTCTGCGGGGTGCCCTGAGGACTTCTCCCTGTGTCACGTTTCTGTGTTCCATCTAAACAAGGAGCACTGAACGCTCTACACCAGCCCTGAGTATCTCAGAACAGAAGAACCGGGCTCCCAGATGGGAGCATCTTTTTGATTACTTTTTAATGAAAAACGCATTTGCATCCAGCCTGAAATTATATTGTCAGCAGTTAATTATCACCTGTCAAACAAGCGTGCGCCCAGATTGTGGGTTTAATTTCCATATCTATTTACGTGGGCATCGTGCCTCGTGTGTGATGAGGCCTCTGAGCAGAAGACACTCACTGTGGGAAGAATTGTTGCTTTTTTTTTTAAGCAGGTGGTTTAGTTTTGTTTTGTTCTTCTGGGTTTTTTTGGTCCCCCCCCCCATAAGCCATGGGGGTTGGAGCATCTAAATCAGGGCTCTTTGTAAATAATAGAAAAACACTCGATGATGTAACTTAAAGCAAAGGAGAAGCAGGGGATGAGGAGAACCAGGCTCCAGAGGTGCCTCTGGGAACTTGGGGATCCTGAGTCTGATACGGGCTTGGAGCTGTGAGCTGGAACTCCCTGACTGGAACCCAGGAAGCCACCCAGCTCCCAATTCTGGGGCTGCTGGTGAGGACCAGAGCTCCCCTCTGTGCACCTGTTTCTATGTGCATCTGTGTGAGAGCATGAGTGCACACGTACCAGCACATACACATACACGTAGGCTCGCGTGTCCACATGTGTGTGGAAGCCTGAGGCTGGCATCAAATGTCTTGGTTGCTCTCTACTTTTTGAGACAGGGTCTCTCACTGAGTCTGGGACTTGTCACGTTGGGTAGTCTGGCATCTGCCTGTCTCTGTTTTTCCAAGAGCCAGGCAGACCTGAATTCAAGTCTCGAACCTGGCCTTGTCCGAGACCGTTATCCCCACAGAGCTATTGCTTCAGTCATGTGAAGCCAGAGGCCACATGTCATTTGCTCACTTGCACATATTAGAGGACAGGTCATAAGACTTTGCATGTGGACAGTCACATGACGGACTCTTTAAGGAAGAGGAGCTGCAGCTACCACTGCTGCCATGGTGATCACTGTCAGGATAATAATAGAACCATCTCCATCAGCAGGGGTGCCCTTTACTGGCGAGACAGAGGTGGGCAAAACACACCACTATTACAGTCTCACGGGAGCCCAAGCATCCATTTCCCTGACTGCTACTGGGATGGGAGAGGTTGATAATGCCTCCCTCCCAGCATCATGGTAGGGACTCAATATAATAACAGAGTCTGGCACAAAAGTACTCAATAAACCACACAAGTGCCTGGGACCTTGGCCGTGGAGGTTCAGAGAGTGCCCAGTGAATGGAGAAAGAAAGAGGAAATCAATGATACTTTCACCCAGGGTGATAAATCACATCACTGTTCAGCTTAGAATCCTCCACAGGCCCGGAACTGGAAGGAAGCCTTTTCTGCAAGTTTATTCCTCTGTTCTCTGGCTGATGGCTCTCCTGGTTCGCTTGGAAAGTACACCAGGCCAAAAACTGAGTTTCTGTTTGTGATTCCCTTCTATGGACCTTATGTAGCAGGTAGCCCCCGGAAAGCACCACAAAAATGTTGAATAAATGAATAAATGAACAAACCAGCAAGCAGACAGGGTACTGCAGGCAAGAGAACACGCCAGGAAGAATCCATGTGTTCTTGATAAATGTTCCACACTGTGGCTGTTAACTGCCCAGAATCTTGACTGAAGGTGAGGCAGAAGAGAGGAGACAAAAGGTGGTCAACTCTCAAGGCCCATCTTTGATTCCTTGGCCCCTGATAGGCTTAACAGTCCCCCAGACTGGAGTAGCCAGTGCAGGACTGTTTTAGAGGCAGACAAACTTTTTCTAGCCACGAGGGGCAGTGTGGTCCACATTGATGCTACAGCCATCAGCCAGGAAGAGGAAAGTGATGCATCTGCTGGGATGCAGAGCAGACTTGAAAGCACTGGTTCCCTGACCTGAGCCAAGATATCCAATCCATCTCTGTCAGACACCCAGCCCTCCACGCCACTGTGGAGCAGGGCCAGCCTGTATGGGTCCTCAGCTCATGCTGCCGGGGAATACAAAAATCTTCATGAAAGCTTTTATGAGCCATGCTTTTTCTCAGGGATTGAATGGCACTGGGATCTCAGAGCTAGCAAGTTCCCCAGGCCCCTGACCAGGAAGCCTTTGAGAAGCAGAGCTCAGAAAGTAATACCAACTCTCAGTGCCGAATCCATTCACTCGCTCACTCACTCACTCACTCACTGAACCAGTACAGAGTAAGGATTCATGACGCTTCTGAGCCTGTGCAAGGTACAGGATTAATTTCCTAGGCAAGTATGATGGAGACAAGAGTCATTAATTAATTCATTTTATTGTTTCTATCAACAGTTTGTCCCTCTTTTGTCTCCTGCCTAATATTCCATTACCTAGACATACCATAGTTTTTTCACTCCATAATTCGTGAAACAAACACTTGAGTTGTTTTAGTTTGGACATAAGTAAGGCCTCCATATGTAATTCCATATATATCTCACATATGTGCTTCTACATGAACATATGCCTTTATTGATACTGGCTATTCAGAAACATTAGCTGATAATGTTGGAGGTTATTATCTAACTTTTTAAGACTCCATAAATTAATTTCCAACATGTATGAGACATTCATTTTTATTAATCTTTAATTTTATTCTATTTGTAATTGTGTGTGTGTGTGCGTGCGCGCGCGTGCGCGTGCAAGCGTGCGTGTGCTGTGCTGTGCTGTGTGTGTATGTGTGCAGGTGCCCAAAGAAGGTTGCCAGAGCCCCTGAAGCTGAAGTTCCAGGTGGTTGTGATTCTAATACACCTATTGTAGGTGCTGAGAATCAAGCTCTGGTCCTTGCAGGAGCAGCAATAAGGGTGAGAAGCAATTCGGCCAGCGATCACTGGGCTACCTCACCTCCTGCTACCAGAAGGTTCTGAAAGTCCAGGCAGAGAGTGGCATTGCTGTGGTTATGGAGGGCAAATGGAGTTTGCAACAAGCAGATCCCAACCCCCCAGTCCCAATCCCAGTCCTGAGCTGTCAGTAGGCTGCTTTGACAGTGACCCCGGCCAGTGTGCCCCACCCAGACACATTCCCTTCATTCCCTATCCAACTAAGCCATTCCTTGCTTCAGCCCTGTCCTACCATTCGCAGAGAGGCTTCTGCCTGTGGCTCTGCAGAAAGTATGCTGACCTAAGCCCGCTGCTGCTCCCTCAGGGGTCTTTACAAAATGACGCAGCAGAAAATATTGTATTATAAGGGATCAAAAATAAGGTATTTTAAAAACATCATAAGGAGGAGAGAACTAAAGAGAGAGGAAGGTGGGAGCGGGAGAAGGACCACAGAGGACTCCAGAGAGCAGGGAGCTGACTTCATTACACTGCAAAATGCTCTTCCTCATCCCGATATGGCATCCCCTAGTGCTCCATGGTGGGTGAGAAGATGGAGGCCGTGTGTGCATCCACAGTACATACAACACCTCATAGAGAACCGACTGGCCAGAGTGCCCCTGGCTGGTCTGGAGACGGCCTGCATGCAGCTTCCGACTCCATCTAGATGGTTTAGGCAGCTGAGAGCAAAGCAGTCAGACCCTGTGGCACATTTTTCCACAGAGGCAAGTCTGACCACCAACCCCCTACCCCGTACTGACCCATCCCTTCTGTTTTTCAGTCCACAGAACATCTTCCTTCTAGTGCCCTCCACAGACTGCAGAGTCCCTGGTATGCCTGTCTCTTGGTACTAACTGCAGAGTTAGTGACTAAGGCAGATAGAGCTGTGCCCTGGGGTCTCCAGAAAGAAGTATGGGCCACCCTCACAGCCGTAACTGTACAAAGATCCAGACAGAGTACACTGAGGATCACAGGGACCTGCCCACTTGGAACATTCTAGTGGACGTGACAAAGGAGACACGAAGGTTGCTGAGAGACAGCTACGCCATGAGGAGAAACAGCAGGTGCAAAGGCTCAGAGTCCTGAGAGGCGAACAAAACGTGGATGGATTATTGTAAATGAGGAGAATGTTATAAAGTCCCAGGCTACATAGGTGAGCGCCAGACTGCAGGGTTATAGCCTTTAGAGCAGATGACACTGGAGCAGGACCTGAAGGCAGGAGGCAGGAGGCAGGAGGCAGACTCAGAAAAATTATCACTGTGGGTGAAAGAAAAAGGTGAAGCCTGGAGCAGGAACCACAGAGCTGTGGGTGCAGGAAGGAGCCAAGGCTGGGAGGGAGTGAGGAAGG
Source organism: Arvicanthis niloticus (assembly GCF_011762505.2). Lineage (NCBI taxonomy): Eukaryota > Metazoa > Chordata > Mammalia > Rodentia > Muridae > Arvicanthis > Arvicanthis niloticus. Next base: position 23,752,708 of record NC_047662.1, read on the forward strand.
CTGGAGACTGCAAATTCCAAGCCTCTCTCAGAGCAGACAGCCTCAGAGTGAGGCAGGGCCATTAAGAGAGTCTCCAGCAAGACTTATAAGCCATTTACTCTTGAGAGAAGCCAAGCAAAAGCAAGAGTGTGCAGACAGCCACAACAACAGCCCAAGCACGGTGAGAGCTAGAGAGTATAAAAGGGAAACAGGGCTGGATGTACATCAAGATCCAGCAGGCAGGGCTTGAATGCGACTCACTCCATTATATGAGGTGTAGGTAGCTTTCAACGGTTCATGCTGTCTCATTCAGCATCTTCTTGGAGTCCTCCCTTGCAGCATAAACAGCCAGAGGAGCTTTGAAGAATGAGTACATCCATCCCGGTACTGTTTGTGGTGGCTAAAGGAAGAAAATTGAGACCATTCAAATCTCACAAGTTGACTTTATAGTGTCTTGGTTCACTTTTTCTAAGAGGAACCAACAACTGGCTACTTCATAAAGAAAAGAGAAACAGAGGTGGGTGGGTAACTGGAAGCCTTAGGATCAGAGGCTGGGACTATCATGTTACACTGGAGTCAGAGACTGTTAAGCAAATAGAAGTTGCATCGTTGGAGTGGCTTTAGGGTAACTATACTGTCAAAGCATCAGGTGAGGGCCACAGAGGAACAGCCCGTGTTAGGCCAGGGTACTACATACATGCCTGGAACATCACAGAACCCTGGAAACTGCACGTCAGACTCAGGCTCGGGAAGCAGTGGGGTCTAAGGTGTTTAGGGACCTTGGAGGGTACAGCGATAGGCAGTCACCAGCTTAGCCAGGTGTCTTAGTCAGGGTTACTATTGCTGTGGTGAAACACCAAGACCAAAAGCAACTTGGGGAGGTTTATTTGGCGTATGCTTCAAATCATTATTCACCATCAAAGGAAGTCAGAACAGGGAACTCAAGACAGGGCAGGAACTCAGGCAGGGCTGGAACCAGGAGGCAGGAACTCAGACAGGGCAGGAAACAGGAGGCAGGAACTCAGACAGGGCAGGAACTCAGACAGGACAGGAACCAGGAGGCAGGAACTCAGACAGGGCAAGAACTCAGACAGGGCAGGAACTCAAACAGGGCAGGAACCAGGAGGCAGGAGCTGATGCAGAGACCATGGAGGAGTGCAGCTTACTGGTTCACTCCCCATGGCTAGCTTAGCTTGCTTTGTTATAGAACCCAGATCCATCAGCTCAGGAATTGCACCACCCACAATGGGCTGGGCCCTCCCCCATCAGTCACTAACTGAGTAAATGTGCAACAGGCTTACCTGCCTACAGCCCAGACTTATGGAAGCATTTTCTTAATTGAGGTGCCTCCTCTCAGATGACTTTAGCTTGTGTCAAGTTGACATAAAACTATCCAGCACACAAGGACACAGCACATGCTCCTTCGGCCCAGACTGCCTGGCTATGCATGTTACCTGGCCCCTTTTGCTTTCAGTCATCCTATATGACAGTTCATCTAGAACTGGCCTGTGCTGGCTCCCTCACCTTTGCTCTCTCTAATGAACAGTTGTCTGAACATGTTTCCTCAGCTGCCATCAGTTCCCTGTCGCTGACAGCCCACATACACAGATGAACAGGAGGGTGAAAACTACAGCTTAACAGTCTGTGGCCATTTCCCCAGCTCTGAAAGGAGAGAGACACCATCCTGAAGTCAGTGACTGACAGACAGCCACTGCTCTCTCAGACCCTATCTGTCCTGCAGGGAACTCTCTAGAGGGTGAAAGAGACTGTAGGACAAGGAATGAGGTGCAGGTGCATGTTGAGATCCTGGAACACCTTTTCTAGCAGGCAGAGGGGAGCTATTGGGTGTTCCAGAGTAGGAGGACAAGCCCAAGCCATCTGAGGCTGAGAGGGGTGACAGAGACCCAGCTTGGACACAGTGATGGGAGATATGGAGAACATCTCTACTGTTTGACCTCCAGGGTATGAGGAGGAAGCAACATCACAGGCCCCCATTTGGGGAGCACTCCTTCATGTAGAGGAGATGTCTTGATCTGTCTCCCTGGAGCCAGCTAGAGGATAGGCTGATTTTCCCTGAAAGTGCCATTTGAAGAGGGAAAAGAAATCTGGTGGTGGCAGAAAAACACCACTTTGGAGCAGCTGAAATTGCTGTCTTTACACAGCCAAGTGGCGCTGAGCAATTCCGGGTGTCAGTTCATCCAAATGTGTCCATTTGTGCTGTGAGCAATTCGCGTTTGCATAGAGGGTCAGAAAATGCACCGCATCAAGCCTGCAAACCAGGCCCTACTGATGGGTCCCCGGTTGATAGCTGAAAATCACACTAAGAGAACTCAGCCTGCATTGCTCTCTCCCTCTTCCCCCTTCCCTAGCACTCAGGGCTCAGCTTCTCTGCTCAGAGCCTAGGAGTGGAGCTAGATTCCCTCAGGGGGCTCCTCCTCCAGACATCCCTCACCCCTCCCAAAAGTTCATAGCTCCTCAAATAACCTCCCTCCTGACTCTGACCCTACCCATGAGGCCCGGAACTCTACACCTGAACCCCGACCCACGTCTCTTTCCCTGAGTCTCCACTTTGCTCTATCCACACCCAGAGCCCCTTCTGTCTTAGGGTTCCAACATGTAGTGTTCCCCCTACTTGCATATTCCCTACAAGCAAAGCCATCTCTCTGGGAAGCCAGGAGGGCCAGCAGGCAGTGCAGGGCACAGGTCTATGCAGGACTGCAGTGACAGCGGAGGCCCTCCACAGCAGGACTAGATGCAGGCTCTGAGTCATGTCTGGTACCCAAGCTCACATTACAAATACCGTGAAGAGATTTCACACAATTATACACTTGTGGTCATCTGTAGGTGTGGAACACTGGAAGTGGGTTTTGTGCATTGTGACTGTCTTAGCTGCTGTTTGTTGCAATGAATAGACATCATGACCAAGGCAGCTCTTATAAAAGAAAGAAAGAAAGAAAGAAAGAAAGAAAGAAAGAAAGAAAGAAAGAAAGAAATTAGAAGCTTGCTTACATACAGTTTTAGAGGGCTAGCTCATGATCATTGTGGTGGGGAGCAGACAGGCATGGAACTGGAGGAGTAGTACCTGAGAGCTTTAGATAATGAGTCATGATTTTCAGGCAGGAAGCAGAGAGTCGTGGGGAGACCAGGCCTGGCATGAACTTTGGAAAACTCAAAGCCCACTCCCACTGACACACCTCCTCTAGCAAGGCCACACCTCCTCTAACAAGGCCACACCTCCCAATCCTTCCCAAACAGTTCCACTAACTGGGGCCAAGCATGCAAACATATGAGCCTATGAGGGCCTTCTCATTCAAACCACTATAGTAACCAGCTATGAATATGCAGAGCAACTATTTGTCATTAGCATATACTTCTATTCTGTGCAAATGCATGCTGATTCTCAAAGAAATGCCAGCAGGACACAGACACCAATCAGGAACTGTGTATCCCACCACTAGAGATTCTTAGTGTGTTCATTCATGGTCCTGGGGAGAAGGGAACATCTCCTCACACCACAGGCAAGTTCTAAGGGCCTGGAGTACCAGGAGGGACAAAGAATAGGATTGAGAGAGGCCAGCCGAGCCAGAAGCTTGGAGCTGGTGACAGTCCTTGAAACCAGGAAAGGCTCCCTGTGGATATCTGCCTGTGCCAGTTCCACCTGCAGAGGGACAGATGAGGCACAGCCCTCTAATCTGACCACCACATGCCCTTCCTGGATCTGGGGTCACTGCCCTGAGCATCAGTTTTCTGGCTGTAAAGCAGAGACAAAAGCAAGCAGTTTTCCTGGGGAGTTGGGAGATCATGTGAACACGTGAAGCAAGGACTCCATGAACCGAAGCACTCTCATGTGTGAACTGACCCTCCCCATGTCTCTCAGGGCTGAGCAGAGTGAAGGCCATGGGTCTGTTTCACAGACAGTGAGAAACACCCATGCAACATGTATCCATACATGTCGTGGTCCCTAACCTACAAGAGACAGCTACACCATAGATACTTCTGGATCACATGTCTCCCACAACAGGAGAGGGGGACAGAGGTTCAGAGCAGGGTTCCCTCAGGTGCCTAGACCTGGTCACCAGCCCAGCCCTCACACCTCTGGGACACTGTGGGTGGGTACATTAGCCAACACTGACGATCAAGTAGTGGTGGGCATTACGTTCCCTCTCTTCTCTGCTAACAGGCCCCTGGCTTGCTCTACAGTAGCAGACACCCTACAGGCTCCTGCTCCAGAGTGATTTCAGGGTGGGCCCACAGGGCAGTAGGGGGGGATCTATTTCCTTGCCTCTCCTTTCTTCCTGATTTGAACGCTGTCATGAGAATATGTTGTGACCGACATTGTGTAACCGTGAGGCCAAATGCTAAGACTAAACAGGCAGGGGTGGACAAGAAAGCAGACAGCTTCTCTAACGTTGCCAAGTGTCTGGCCAAGCTGGAGCAGAGGTCAGCAGGGAAGACAGCAAATATTTATGCTTTTCCTGAGCCCACAGGGGACATCAGGGATTCAACATAAATACTTCATAAGAGAGAAAACAAATTTCCACAAATCTTTTATTGATGAAATTCAAATATAATAATCAGGTCCATTTCTTTACAGCACAGACGCACTGATGAGGATAAACACACTCTTTTCACCCACTCGGGATTCAAAGCTGGTTTCCCCTGTCATCAAATCCACAACAGACCTTTGTCTTGTCTGTAAAGCCATCCTTAGCTGGGAGCTCTGCAGAAGGTGGCTTCTACTCCATCTCTTCACACATCTGGTTCTGTGAATCTTTCCTACCTGAGTCGCCTGAGCCACTGTTGGCTACTTTCCTGCCATATGCTTCCCAACCTCTCCAAATAATGGAAGCTGTGTGTACAGGTTCCATCTCTGCCAAAGCATGAGTGGCAATCCCCCCATCCCCCTCAAAAGGAGGTTCCCCACATAACCATTTGAGATGAGGAGTTGTATCTTTGATGTCTGTTAGGCCAGAGCTTTGTAGGGATTATACATATCTTGACCCGCAGTGGTCTCTTGCGGGACTGTTGTGCCCACACGTGGGTTGAGTCCTGTTGGGCGGAGTTGTGGATCCCGCATGTCTGCCGGGGCTCAGGGAGGCAGAAGCATGGGAATTTGACTGAGTTTCCTCTACGTGGTGCCGGGTAGACATCCGGGCTATGAGAAGCCGCTGGACTCCACCTGAGTGTGGGGAGATCTCAATCTGAAGTCCTGCAGGGGCAGAGCTCCAGAGTGGGGGTCTCCGGGCCTAAGAGGCTGACTGGGAGACCGGTGGTCTCTGTCCTTGGGCTCCCAGATGCCACTGGGAGCTGCAGAAGAACTGAGACTGGGGGCGTATGGACTGGACCTGCCCACAGATGAGAGGGATGAGGGAGAGAAGCTCCTCCAGCAGCACCCAGCAGGGTAGGGACTCTTGGTTATGCCACTCACTTGGCTGGGTCGCTGGCTCAGCTAGCTTGCTTGAGTTGGCGGCCTCTGTGGCAGGAACTAGCGAAGTCTTCTAGCAGGAGATTACACAACAGCTAGGTAGTTAAAGGCCTTCTCCACAGTTCCCCACAGTGGGGGCCCCAAAGACACGAGGAAGTTCATGGTTTTAAAAGGTTTATTGTCACAGTGGAAAGCAGATCTAGCTGTACATTGCCCCCCCCCCCATCCCCAGACCTCAGGGTAGACCTGAGTTAAATAGGGAGGGAGGGTAGTCTGGGAAGAAATGCTTAATTGGCCTTTAGGTATCTCTTTAATATGGAGATCTCTTGAGGCTCTGAGGCCTGTAGTCACACCCTCTACCTGTGGAGGTGTTGGGGGCCCAACTTTTAGCAGAAAGCAGCTATCAGCTTTGCAGCCATCTTGAGCCATATACCCTGACATGAGACTTGGATTACAATAGCCTACAACAGCTGAACACACTCCGATAATCTTGGTTTAGATACCTTGGGTGCGTGAGATTAAAGGTGTGTGAGATTGAAGGTGTGTAACTTAAGAGTGTAACTTAGAAGTGTAGAGATCAGATTTAGAGACAAGACCTAAGGGCATGATTAAAGGTGTGACCTGAAGTTGTGGCTTAGAAGTGAGACATATAAAAGGCAGAGGCAGACGGGAGAGAATCAGACACTTCAGAGAGTACAACTTGGAGTAGGAATTAGGCATTAGGTAGCAGGCACTTGGAAGAGAACTTGGAAGAAGTAACTTGGAACTTGGAGGCACTAGGGACTAGGAACTAGGGACTAGGAACTCAAGACTTGGGACTTGGAGAGAAGAAGAGAGACTGAAGAATAAATGGGATTGAAACACACTCTGTCTGGTCTCCATTCTTTGAGTCTGTCCTCACTCTCTCTCTTGCTGAACCCCTACCGGAACGGCAGCTTGGACCAGGATACAGTGGCCACCAAACGCGGGGCAGCCCGGGCCTCGACATTTTGCTCGGGCCGCAACATTTTTTGGCCGCCCGAACGTGGGACTAGTGTGGTTCCCAACATTTTTTGGCTGCCCAAAGTGGGCCAGCTTAGGCCTCAACATGGAGGAGCTGGTAGGGGCGTTTGTGACTGAAAGGCGCGGATCAATGGAGGGCTTCCACCTCCTGTCAGGAGCCTGGAGTCTGGGAGCATGGCGAAAGGTATGTCATCCCTTGCAGGGACACCTGTTGGGTCTCCAGCCATCTCTAGCCAGTGCTCCACCAGAAACCAAGCTATCCTTTCACGGTCCCACAGTCTATGGTGAGCCACATGAATGACCACAGAGCCAATAATGTCACTAGAGTTGTTAGGGTCAGTGCCTGAATCCTGGCAGCCATAACAGCCAAGCTAAGCCATCAGTCCTCAATATGCCAGTTAAAGAGACCATGGCATACTAAAAACCAGACGACAGGGATTTATTCAATGTGAAAGAGGACACAGAGTTCCAATGACATATGGGGGGGGGGGGGGAGACACACATACAGACACCAAATCCATCTTTGGGGCTCTGACATGAGATTTACGTTTAAATAGAGGACCTGACTTAATTAAGGTTGTATTGCTGTAAAGAGACACCATGACCAAGGCAACTTCTATAAAAGAAACATTTCACTGGGGCTGGTTTACAGTTTCGGAGGTTCAGACCGTAATAATCATCATGGCAGGGGGCATGGCAGTGTGCAGGCAGACAGGGTACTGGGGGGACTGAGAGTTTTACATCTTGATCTGCAGGCAGCAGCAGGAGACTCTCTCCCACCCTGAAGGGAGCCTAAGCATAGGAGACTTCTTCAAAACACACCTGCACAGTGACGTACTTCCTCCAACAAGGCCACACCTCCTCCAACAAGGCCACACCTCTCCAACAAGGCCACACCTCTCCAACAAGGCCACACCTCCTCTAACAAGGCCACACCTCCTCTAACAAGGCCACACCTCTAATAGTGCCACTCCCTAACGCCAAGTAGTCAAACACATGAATCTATGAGGGTCATTCCTGTTCAAACCATGACAAGGATGCTTGACCAAGCAGTCCAGGTCAACATGTGGCCCCTCCCACCACTCATCCAACACTGCCTCAGCTTCAGTCTGTCTTGCATGGTGCTATGACAACCCCGTTCAAGGGGCACAACACAAGGCTTCCGCCTTGTTCTTTCCCCAGCACAAGATTCTTGGGGAGATTTCAATTCCTTGGGGTTCTTTGTTTCATCAGATAGTCTCTAGAATATCTTCACTCCCGCTGCCCCCGACGATTACAGTAATGTGGGTGATTTCTCCGATGAGGAGCTGCTGGGTCCAGCGCAGGTTGGGTAGTTAGCAGAGGATAGATTGCAGGATGGAAGATGTGTGGGTGGAGAGCCAGGGCTCGAGGACACACCGCCCTGGCCTCAGTGGGCACAGGGCACGTTCACTGTCCCTCCTGCTGACAGACTTGGAGCTCACCATCACCCGTCCTCCCTCCTCCTAGCCTCCATTCTGACAGCCAGCATCTCCTCCCCTCCCTCGACACTTAACTCCAAGGCTCGAGTGCTGTCACTTTCCTCTGAAAAAAAAATAAAAAATATAAAACACTGTCGTGAGGAACTGCACGGCAATCATTATACCCGAGTGGTTCTTTACCGCAGCATTTTGTAAGCAAAGGAGAACGGGGGGGGGGGGGGGGGGGGGCTGGGAGAGGGCGGCAGGGACAAGGGTGAGGGTGTTGAGCATCTCCGGTTTCACAGGGAGGGAGGATTAAAGAATCGGTGCATGGAAATTTTGCCATCAAAGCAAGAGATGTGTCTCCCTGAGTGCTTTATTTTGACAGTTGGTTTAAGCGGGCTGGTGAAACCATTTCCCAGCAGCTGAGCCAAGAGGTAGCGGACACGCTCCTGTAAGAGAAGCTCTTCGGCCATTTGACTCTCTGTGTTCACCCACCTCCCTCTTCCCTGTCCCCTCTCCTTCCTTCCCGGTGCTCCCATGCTCCCTCTGACCTCTGTCTCTCCTTTCAGGTACCTTGGGGACCTCTCTGGCACTCCTCCAGACTGGGGAAGGTAACTATAAAGAACAGGAAGCCTCGTGGACCTCTTAGCAGTAAGGCATGTCTTAGACAAACACATGAAAGGCTTCTCTGGGACGGTGAAAGCTGCTGAGTTGTGAGGTGTACCAGCCTTCCAACCTGTGGGGGAGAGCTTTCCCTGCCGGGAACAGCTGGAGTGCATGCTCCAAGGGGGATGATGTCACTCTCAGCTGGAATACAGAACCTCAGAGGAGGATCTACTTGGTTCAACATTCCAGAAGGCTTCCTGGAGGAGGTACAGCTAGAGGTTAGCAATCCCAACAGAATCAAGGGATCAAGTCTCAAGACACAGCGGGGTAGAGTCAAGGAACGCGGCTGGGGTATGAGGCGTGGTTTAGTGACAAGTGGCCATGAGAAATAGTCACTTGAAACTACAAGAAGATAGAGAAAAAAATTAGGTGCGCTGGAATGACAACTGGAGACACCCCACAGAGGCCTGAAACGTCAGGTCAGGTTGAAGGACTCCGACTTGTATCAAACAGGCAAGGCCATGTCTGAAGTGATTTTAGGAGAATGGGAAGGATCAAACCTGAAGCTTTGTTCACTGCTCACAGACTGCACCCCACGGCCCAGCCCAGAGGTTCACAAACACTAGTCATTCTTATCTCTGAATCCCATTGGACAGATGGGGTAACTGAGGCTGAGAGAAGTTCAGCAAAGCCAGGCACTTGTGAGAGGTGGGGCCCCAAAGCCTGTGTTCCAAAGTGATGCCATGTGTGAGGGAGAGAGAAAGGAGCCCAGAAGCCCTGGGGCCCAGGAGACTGTCCAGATATCCAAGGGGACATGAGCAAGATGCAGACCAGGGGTTATCAGCAGACCTCCTGAATCCCGGGCTGGCTGACACAGAGCAAGCTTGGGAAGAGGCTGGGACACAGTTTCTGGGAAGTAGAATGGTCCTTTAATGGGTTGGCTGTCCCAGGTCTGCCCCAGCTTTGGCCACTCCTAGCCTCCCAGGAAGAGTCAGGATGAGTAACTAGCTATGGAGACACACAAGAGACTGATGGACGCCTGGTCCTCAGCAAGCCTGGCTAGCTGCTGGATAGACAGGCCTACCATGTAGGACACAGCCAGATCAGGAGGCCAAGGAGAACCAGAGCAACCAGAGGAGCTGTCATGTAGGGGCTGACCATGGCAGTTCATCAGAAGAATGGACCACTTGGGGTCAGGCAGGCTGGAGTTTGAACTCTGGGTATACACAGTCTCTGGTTTTGCGGTTTGAAGCTCAGTGTGACTATCCATTTCCTTGTCTGATCAACAGGCCCATCGAACATAGCTTTCCTTCAAGTATACAGGGTTTCCTCACTGAGCAAAGGCGGTTAGCCAGCCAGGCCCCTTCTAATCCCCTCTGGACCCATCCCCTTATTCCAGCACGTGAGTGAAGAGTAAACAACCAGAAACCCTAGGAGCACCCCCACTGCCCATCCTCCCATTCCCCCCCCCCATCCCAGTGCTAATCTCTACCCTAGAACACTGAGAGCCTCACCTGGCCCTGGGAAACTGTGCTCCACTAAGAGTCCTTATCCTTGGGTGACCACAAGTCCAAGGTCCCAGCCCTCCCACCCACCACCAGCCTGGTGACCTCTGAGCATCTAACACACTTTTTACAAGCTGCCTGCCATCCTTCCAGCCTGCTCCCCTCTGCCAGCTCTGTGGAACGGCCACGCTGCCTTCATTCAGCAACTCTCATGAGAGCCAGAGGGGTGAATAAAATAAACAGCCAGGAAGTGGCATGATCACCTCAATGGTCCTCTCTGCCCCCCAGTTCCCCGGCCTCTTCTTCCCCATCGACTCCCCCTGGACTTTTCCAAGCAATCTCCCACTGACTGCTACCCACCTACCCCACCTTTTTTTTGCCAGAAAAAAAGGAATTCATTCACAGACCTCTAAGACCCCTCCCACTCAGACTTTCACGGGCTCCCTAGTTCTCCCAGGATAGAATGCGCAGCCCACGGGAGACAAGAACACACAGGGTCTCACCTGTGTCTCTCCTCCACACTAGGGGGTTTATGTCTCCTCTAAGGCCATGACTCTCACTCCATCCTTGTTCCTGGCTCCTTTGACCAGAGCCCAAGCTTGATGTAAGAGTCCACAATGTTGCTTATGGTTTTGACTCACTGACACTGTGATGCTAAGAGTATGTCTGTCCCAAGACACCAGCATTGCAGGACGTACTTGCTGTCCTGTATTTGGAACACACACACACACACACACACACACACACACCATAATCCATAGAGACCTCTTCTCTCCCCTCCCAGGTCTGGGACTGCTCCCATGCAGTTCCCTCTCCTGAGTCCCGAGGACACTACATATAGATCATAGGAGACAAAGCTGTCTGATGGGATCTCATGTGTATCTTCGTGACTGGTGCCAGGGAGCCACTTAAATCCCAGAGAATCTAGAAAAAGAGGAGAAAGCCGAAAGCAGAGGGAGCAAAGAGGGAAGAGAGATGTATCAGGGAGATTACTCTGTCACTCAGATGTGAAAGAAATCCATGCAATTATTTTGTATCGCATTTCATTGGAATGTGCACCTCGTCCTTGGCTGCCTGCAAGCCTCAGATTACCCAGACAAAAAGCACAATGAAAGACATGCAGCAACAAACACAGACACAAGTGTTCCTGAAACTGAGATTATTTACAGAGGGATGAAAATCAAACTTGAGACAGAGAAGCCACTTGGCACTGAGACCCTCCAAGCTGGAAGACAGTCAAGTTACCCAGGCCATCATCTTGGACCTGCCACTAGCACGTGTGTGACTTTGAACAGGATGCCTCTTCTGCTGGGCTTCACGTGCCTCATAAGACTCATGAGGTTCTCGGTAGTAGCGTGACTGACCCTCGGACTGGAAAGTCCCTAGCAAGGGTATCATCCTGGACACTGGGGCATGCTCAGAAGAACCTCTAACTTAAGCTCAGCAGGTGGGTCCCACCAGCACTGTGCCAAGTATGACAATGGAAAAATGTCCCCTAGAGAACAAATCTACCACTAGAAGAGCGAGAAGTTAGATTTCCTCAGAGCTCAAACGGGAGATAGCAGAGGAAGAGCCATAGAGATCCAGCTCAGGTCAAGGGGAGACGTTTGCCCTGGGCGTATTATCTCTACCTGCCTCATGCATGAATGCAGACCAAAAAGTCTCAAATGAGTTAGGGCAGCTGTTTTGGAGGGAGGGGCAGGGTCACATAAACAGATTTTAACATTTCTCCTTCTTTCTGGAACTTTCTCTTTGCTCTGTCATCTTAGTCTGTAATCTATTTCCTACTCCACGAACCCCCGCACCACCCCACAACAAGCAAATCCACATGCTACAGAGTGGTTGGTGGAGGAGTAAGAAGGAATGGCTTCCATCTTCAAAGAGAAGAGATTTAGGAACAGTCCAGCTTCTACTCATGGACTCCGCCCACCCTGCAACCAAAGACCCCGGGGCAGAAAACCTGGAGATGTAGAGGTAGGTCCGGAGGGGGCCACCTGGATGACCCCAGTAAGGACAGCAGGTGAAGGATACACAGATGCAGTGGCAGATGACCCCCAGTGGAGACCAAAACACACAAATGTCCCCAAAGAAGAATTGATGCCGATATATATAGAATGAAAGAAGTCCAAAATGAGATTCTCTAACCTGCTGTTAGTTCATGCGAGACTGTCGTCTCATTAAAAAGTGCACAAAGAAATATTCCTATCTGGAAATCAATGGAAGCTCATTGATTACGAGCAGAAAACATCACCAGCTGAATATTCAAGAAGGACAGGCCAACAGCACTGAGAAATTTGGCAGAAAAACCTCCGTACTGCCTTCACCTGTCTGCTCCAGTTCTCAAAGGAGAACACCACAGACTGAGCAATCCACTCAACAGTTTATTCCCTCCCTGCTCTCAAGGTTAGATGACCAAGATCAGGGTGGGCCTGGATTCATGATCAATCCCTGTTTGCCCTCTGCTCAGAGACAGCCCAGCATCCTCTATGTTATCTCTGGACCTGATTGGTCAGCCCCTCCCCCATTCCAAGTATCATTTTTTAGCCCCACACATACCTGTGAGGAGTTTCCTAGACCTCCAGGCCCCATCCATCATCTTCCCAGCTCTAATCCTTCCTCCTCATCCTTCAAGTCAGAGCTCCAGGGCTCCCATCATTGTGCTAACATTTAATGATACTATGGGGACACAGCACTGGTCCAGTCATAGCCTGGACTCTGAGATCAGAAACCAGGGATCATCTCCTGGGTTTATGGGCAAATGCCAGATATGCACACCTCCCAGGATGAGATGGGATGCTGAAGCTAGCAGCAGCGTCTTCCTGGTACAGTGCTTGCCCTGATGGTACAGTGCTTGCCCAGGTGGTACAGTGCTTGCCCAGGTGGTACAGTGCTTGCCCAGGTGGGTACAGTGCTTGCCCAGGTGGGTACAGTGCTTGCCCAGGTGGTACAGTGCTTGCCCAGGTGGGTACAGTGCTTGCCCAGGTGGTACAGTGCTTGCCCAGGTGGTACAGTGCTTGCCCAGCTGTTACAGTGCTTGCCCTGCTGGTACAGTGCTTGTCCAGCTGGTACAGTGCTTGCCCAGCTGGTACAGTGCTTGCCCTGCTGGTACAGTGCTTGCCCAGCTGGTACAGTGCTTGCCCAGCTGGTACAGTGCTTGCCCAGCTGGTACAGTGCTTGCCCTGCTGGTACAGTGCTTGCCCAGCATGCACAAGGCCCTGAGTTCAATCCCTAGCACCAAATAAAACTTGACTGTGGCAGTGCACCCCTGTAACCCTAGCATTAGGGAGGTAGAGGCAAGAAGATCAGAAGTTGAAGGTTATCTTCAGCTAATGAGTTCAGGCCAGCCTGGGCTACATGAGATCCTCTCTTTTATGACCTTTGTGGTGGTTCAAATGAAACTGGCCCCAATAGACTCTCTCTCTCTCTCTCTCTCTCTCTCTCTCTCTCTCTCTCTCTCTTTCTCTCTCTCCCTCTGCTCCAGCACCTGCCTGCACGTTACCATGTTCCCCACCATGATGATAATGGACTAAACTTGGAAAAGCGTAAGCAACCACCCTGCCCAAGTTAAATGCCTTCTTTCAGAAGAGTTGCCTCGGTCATGGTATCTCTTCACAGCAATAGAACAGTGACTAAGACTGCCCTCCTTAGAAACCATTAAGTGCTGTAATAACGATTAACTACATTTACTAAGCACGCACTGAGCACCAGAGACTCCACACAGCATCTCCTTCAACTGTGGTCCTGATGCAAACATTTAGGCCACAGCATCTCCCAACATACGGCTCTCAGTAGCAAGCTGATACAGTGATGTCACTGGACCGGAGGAAACACAGCTTCCTAGTAGCAAGACTGGAGCTGAGGCAATTGTGAACGATGCTGGAACGTGGGTGGGGGAGGGGTGTGGCCTCTGCTTCATAGATAAGGAAACCAAGGCTCCCGTGGGCACAGAGGCTCCAAGGCTCGCAGAAGGGATTCAAAGGACACAGCTAAGCCAGAGTCTAGAGCTGGGGACGTGATTCTTTATCCCTGCCTGGCACAGGTTTGGGATCGCTTTGTGCACCAAGTGACGCACATGGGATACATGTGGTTTCTGAGGTTTCTGTCTCTTGCTCCTTTGCACAGGGCCAAGCCCTAATGCGCTTCGTGCTTCATTGCAGGCATATAGACCCTATCCCTGCTCCCCGCTGGGCAGAAAAAGCTGACAGGCTACTGAGAGAACAGTTGCAGGGCAGGGGCCAGCAAGCCCTGCAGAGAGGCATACTGGACAGCTCTGGTTTGGGGAAGTTCCAGGCACTTGCAAGGATTTCAGTCCCCTCCCCCAAAACCCAAGAGCAGACAAGAGGAGGGAATCATATTTCTATCTTCAGCACCAGCAGAGCCTTGTACCTGCAACAGTAGCAGAGGTTAGCTCTTCACAGGCTCTGGGAGGAGCCTACCAAGATGGATGCTTCTTAACCTGATTACTGTTTCTTCCAGGGTCAAAGGTCACACTGATAACTACCATCCAACTCATAGCCTCCTTGAAGAGACACAGACAGGCTGTAGCCCTGTCTTAGCTGTGAACCCAGCTCCCTCCCTCAAATCACTGGGGAAGCCAGGTGTTGAATTCTTCCTAGATCCAGAGTACATAAACCAAGGTTTCTTACAGGCTCGTGCTGGGCTGGCCAGGACCCCAAGGGAGATGTCATCCTGGAGTCTCTATCACTCCAAATCCTATCTAGAGCTAGGGGACCAGCAGGAACCATGAGGCTCAGTTCAGAGAGCTAATATCAGGAGAGTGTCATGAAGGGGCCAAGCAGCTACTGTCCCTGATGCCTTGGCCTTCCCAGCCACCCACGGTAGACACCAGCCAGGCCCAGGAAAAGAGGATTTGGGTTGCAGAGAGGTCTCCTGGAGCAGAGCTCAGGTCACACTTGTCTGATACAGGATTCAGAGACACTCCAAAGTAGGACCGCCATTGCTCAATAACTGGCCTCTAAGTTCATAGCTTCGGGGAGCTGAGAGCTTAGGCCAAGTCCTCAGGCCAGGAGAAGAGGAAGAAGAGCACATGCCCAGGGATTCCTGCCTACCTCACTGAGGGATAAGGGTTCAGAGCAAGCAGAGGAGACCCTGCTCCACCCTCCTCCACAGAGAGCCTTGCCTACTATGTCACCCTGGGTCTTTACAAGAGCAGCAGATGCTCTTCTGATACACCGGATTTCTCTTCTCTCCCATATCTATCTCTTTTTTTGTACAGCACGCCCCTTACAATCCACTCTACAGTGGGATTGTCACGGTAGAAGGCTGTGACCAGGTTTTTTGCAGCCAGATGCTTGACCACTCAGAGATAACGTATATTTGTGAATAAATTCGTGAGCCGACGGATGAATGTGTGAGCCAGTGAGTGGATGGATGGATGAAGTGTGAAATGAGCCAATGAATGGATGAATAAGTGAACAAACATATAAGTGAGTAGATGAGCCAATAAAGGATTGAATGAGCAACAGAGTGAGCCAGCCAATGAATGAATAGCCCAATGAATGAATGTACAAATGATCCAATGAGTGAGTGAATGATTGAATGAATGAATGAATGAATGAATGAATGGGTGTGAGAACCTAACAATGAATGAATGTGTGATCAAGCTAGTGAGGGAGTTTCCCAGTAAACACAGAGGTCTTTTGTCCCTGCGGCAGCTCATCTCTCCTGTGAATGAACTTGGCTCCAAACCGCCAGCCTTATCATACCAATTGTCCTGGTTTCATTCCTATTACTGTGATAAAACATCCTGACAAGAAGCAACTTAGGGAAGAGTGGCTTTATTTTAGCTGACAGTTTTAGATTAAGGTCCATCACTTGGAGGAAGTCACGGTGGCAGGAGCTTGAAGCAGTTGCTCAGATCACACACACAGTCAAGAGCAGAGAGAAATAAAGGCATACATCCATGCTTGCCTGGATGATGTCTAGATTTCTGCACTCCTACGTGGTTTAAGACCCCTGCCTAGAGAATGGCGCTGCCCACGGAGGACTGGGTCTTCCCACACCAATCAGCTGGAGACAACCCACAATACACATGCTCACAGGCCAGCCCAGTATAGACAGCCCCTCACTGAGATTCTTCCTGGATGATTCTAGGTGCATCAGGATGACAGTTCCGGCTAACCGACACACCAACCGCAGCCCCTCACAAACTCAGTAGCACCGCACTGCAATTCTTCCTCCTGTCCTCAGCTGCTCTACACAAGGTGTCAAAGAAGGTGATGCTATCACTGTCTGAGGGAGATGGGGACATAGGTGAAGGAGAACATCACTTTACCTAGTGTGGCAAATCAAAATCCAGTTTCAAGGCCACATCTGCTGGCCCATCTCCCTCCCCATTACAAGCTCACTGTGGGGTTACATTCTCTTCTCTTCAGACCAAAGCCATTCCCTCTGAGCATCTGTCTCTGGTGGGTTTTATTAATAGAAATTTACTGTTTAGCTAGAGAATGTGGAGGTCCTAATGAGACCCAAGGGATGGTGTGTGCCCGTCCTGAGAGGGACCAGGCTGGCAGGGCCTTGCACAGGAATCAAATGTGTAGGAGGAGGAGTCTCCCCCTCCAGTGCCTCGGGATGCTTTTCCAAGTTGGACTGGCATGATGTTAGCCTGTCACTAATCTGGAAAGGACTGGATTTTGGAGAAAAGGTCAAAAGCTAGGCTCACTCTGGCTATCACCTACCAAAGGAGTGCTCTTAGTAATAGCTGACCATGCAGAGGCATCAGGAACCAGAGGTCCCAAACTCTGCTTCTCTCCTCCTCACCAGCCCTGCCTGCAGGCTGAAAGCTCTTGCCAAGGTCATTGCTGTGGGTCACATTTTCAGCTGCCAGAGAGGCTCTGGCTTGATCCCTTCAGTCTCCCTGGCTCATCGGTTCACAGGGAGCCATGGCTATTCCAGCTTTGGCCATGGGCAGGAGATTCAGAGTGAACAGAGGAGAGACGGCAGAACCTGAACAGAGAAGAGAACCCTGGAGGGCTGTCAGGCCCCACCATGTGTGGACAGGGAGGGGACGTGTGGCTGGAAGAGGGAGGACAGCTGGACATCCATGTTCTACAGACACAGAACTTGAGACACCTGGAGCAGACAACTTGCCTGAGGTCACCCTGTGAGAATCAGAGCTGACAGCCAAGGCCAATCTGTTATGATGTCTATACCCCAGGCCCCTGCAGCACTGCTGAGCCAGAGGCTGGGCCCCTGGGGTTCAGAGGAACTTCAGAAGAAGCCCCAATCCTGACCCCCCCCCCCAGGAAGGGAGGTGTTTGCCTGTTCCACACCTCTCTCAGAGGCCTAGCTGAGTAAGTCTATGCAGGTAGTCTCTGTGGCTCACAGCCCAAGCAGGTGCCAGTAAATTAGTCCTAGTGATGGAGATGTTTGCGGAGGGAACCCGGAAAGCTATAAGCAGTTGCTGGAGTACATGGTCACGTGCAGGGATGTGCCAGGCCTCCCAGTGCTGTCCACCTCCTCCCACAGCCCCCCTCCAGAGGGAGTCCCAGGACCACTGCATTGTTCCTCAGTTGAGTGCGTAACCAGGCAGGATGCTGGGATGCTTTGGAAACCACTGTAGAGGACTCTCAGTGCATAGATAGGAAATAAAGGCAAGAGAGGAAAACCCCCTACAGGTGGGAAGAAGGGGGAAGCCTAAAGCCTGGGTCCTGGAGGGGGCAACCTAGCAGGCTCTTGTCACACCTACTTAAGCACAGGCCAAGATCATCATCCTCCAGGAAGGACACAGCTCTGAGTGCAAAAGGTGACACAGGTTGCAACTTCAGACAGACATTCATTCATTCACTCACTTCTTCATTCAACACACATTTGCCAGGTTCCCACTGTATTCCAGGGGCTGTTCTAGGCTCTGGGCGGACAGTACAGAGCAAAGTTCCTGCCCCCATTGAGAGGAGGCTTCTAGGGTGTGGAAACGGAGACAAGTCTGTCAAGAGGCCCCAGGGACCTAGAGCCAGATAGGAGAGATGTAATGTTCATTTTCTACTGCTCCCTAGTACCTCACAAAGAGAAAGGGCCCCAAAGGTGTGTGCAACATGATTCAAGGCCTGTCTCTGTACTCTCCAGGTTATGAGGAGAAATGGCAGTTGCCCGTGGGCCCTATTCTAAAGACAGGATAGCCACAGCCTCCAGGTGAAGCCAAAATGCACTGCTACAGATGGGCACTGGGTACAAACTGCAGAAGGAGAATGGGATCCCAAGCAGCGGCACTGTGAGACCAGCCTTGGGATCTCATAGACTTGGGTTCAAATCCTGACACCCCCTGCTTCCTGGCAGTGCAACCACAGGGAAGGCATTTATCTCTCTGAGTCTCTGCTTGTCTTCTGCAAGGAGATTTGAATGGGTGGGTTTAAAAGCTCTGACTTTCCCTGACTTTTGAGCAGCAGGAAGTCGGGAAATTGAAGCTAATACGACCCAGCTCAGCACACAACAGAGAGACACAGGCCTCCAGAGAGACACCGCCCAGACAGACAGGAGGGAAGAAAAAAAAGCAGAGAGACAGTATAAAAAGAAAAGACTCCAGAGTCTAAAATCCCAGCCACTGACTCTACACAGGACATGTCCCACCAGAGGGCATGAGACAGTTCCTCTGAGATGTTTGGAAGCTCCCACAAAGCAGAAAAACAGTAAGAACAACGGTTTTGGGGTTGAAATTAAATCAGCTCAGCCCGCTAACAAATGAGAAGGAAGTGCCTTCTGGGCTGTTTGTAAGAGCCGTTCTCCGCCCCAGAGGTGCAGGCTTAACATTTGGCCCCATTTCCTTCCATTTTTTTTTCTATCAGCTCTTGCGGCATAGTCATTATTGATCTGTATGTATAATTTAGCATCCCAGGGGTCTTTTATAAACTTCGTATTATAGCATTAAGCATTTCCCATCTAGGATAACTGTAAACAATGTTTTCACTGCCTGCGGAATACACTGGATAGACCACCAATTAAACTGTTCTCTCTCTCTCTCTCTCTCTCTCTCTCTCTCTCTTTTATTTTTATCTTTTGCGTGGGCTATTCTAAGAGCATAGTATAGTGGTAAAAATATTTGTCTGCAAAAGTTTTGAAAAGAAGCATGTGGGACCTTTTAATGAGTCTGTGCCTCAATTTAAACAATACAAAATATAGATGTGAAATCGGTCCATCAAACAGGTTGCATTTGACAAAGACACAAACACGGTTGATGGCGTTGTCTCCTGGCTCTGCCTTCCCATGTGCTATGGCTGTCTCACACCTGTCTCTCCCCTCAGGGACATCCTGGCTCTGTGGATTCCCTGTCCTGGGGTCCCTGTAGACATACCGATGTAGGATCTGATCCTGTCTATCCATCGGCATTGGCAGGTCCAGTCTGGATGGGCACACACCCATTCCTGCTCTGTCTCTACCAGACACAGGAAGACCTGCTGGGAAGAAGGTAGGAAGATAGACATGTAATCAGCTATCTCTTCTTGCTTCCTCTCAGCCATACCAGGAACCCAAAGCCCAGGGCAACTAAGCAAGCTGTCAAGTTCAACGCCATAGTCTTAGTCTCCATAATTCCTAGTACAAAAGGAGAGATGAAAGCGGACAAGAGAAGATCAACAGACCTTCAATGCCTGATGAAGAGACTCTGTGTCCTGCCAGACAAAGGGTCGTCAACACACCCGACTAGGCCACCCAGGCAGGTCGTGAACTCCTGGGTGCTGAGCTACAGCCTAGCTCTGACAGTCTCTTGCAAAAGGTCAAGTCTGTGCTGGATGCCTCTGACGGGGGAGGTCTTTATCGCAAGCTTTTCAATTGTGAGAGGATGAGACCTTTGGAAAAGGTAGTCAATGCTTTCTTCAGTCTTCCCAGGCCCCGCCCACTCACCCCCCCCACCCCGATTCAGACCAATCACATCACTGACTGCACTTATTCAAAGGAACTGTAGCAGGAAACAGTAAAAATGCAATCACTCCTCACTCCCAAGAAGCAAAATCTTAGCACACGTACACACGTGCAAATACACACAAAGACACACACACACACACACACACACACACAGACAAGCATCTGAACTGATTCCATAAGTCCTGTACCAAAGGGATGTTTCTCTCATGTCTCTTGATGAAAACCCCAGGGAAGGCTTGGATTGGCCGGACCTAAGAGGAAGCCATCCTCTGATTGGCCAGTCCCCAGGTCACATGTCTATCACTGAAGAGGTTTAGCAGCGAGGATTTGACGAACTGTGTTCGACAGATTAAATGGCAAGGTTGTATGTACCATTACCAGCTAAAGAGAGGGCTGGACATCAGATTCAAAAATAAGGCCATGTGATCCAGAGCCAATGCAAGGAGCTGCCTTCTTCTGTAAGCCCCGCCCACTGTGACCACCCCAGACACTGTCAGAAGCCCTCTTATGTGCTTCTGTTACACCACATGCTTACCTTTGTCACAACCCTGGACAGCTGGCACAGGTATGTCCCCTGCCAAACTTCAAGTCCTGCTGGCAGGTGCCTTCTTACCCACCGGCACAGAGGACACAGTGGGCTTGATGGTGGTTATGTCCGTTACTGCGAACATACACCTGACAGAAATGCCCTAAAGGAAGGAGGATTTCCCTGGGCACACAGTCTCACAAGTTTCAGCTCATACCCTCAGCTGCACTGGTGTGGCATGGCGGGGACAGCATGTGAGGTAGGAGGCTATTCACCTCACAGCAGACAGGAAGGAGAGAGAGAGCAGAAAGACGTGCCCCCTGTGGCCTACTTCCTCCAGCTAGGCCCTGACCCCTGACCTTTCCACAACCTTCCAAAATAGTGCCATCATCTGTAGGCCTAGGGGAATATTTCAGATCCAGGCAATAACAGGACTTTGAACAGTTTCTTCCACCTCCTCCCCCAGACTGGGCCAATTCAAACCACCAGTCTGCACAAACAGAAGAGGAAAGGGGTGGAGGGTGCACAGTGAGGTGCGCCTCAGGCTCTGCTGACAATTCCACCAGAATGGCTGCACAGTGAGGAAACGGTGCCCGGAGTTGCTGTGTCACAAGGAGCTGGCCAAGAACAGGACCATGGAGAGTGGCCCTTTAGACAAAGCAAGATCTTCTGCTGTCCTGCCGCCTGGCTCCTGAAGCTGTCAGCCATCTGGGACCGCAGCCCTGGTCCTCGGCTTCCGGTGGCCTCAAACAAGATGCAGTGTAGCAAAACAATGTCTTCTGGGTACAGGTGGCAGAGGAAAGTTCCATGTGCACACACAGGCATGAAGAAGACTCGCCAGGACTCATGGGCGGGCGTGTGTTGTGTGTGTGTGTGTGTGTGTGTAAAACAGAGAAAAGATATGATTATGTCTGTGCATGAATGTGTGTGAAGATAACAAGTAAATGTATACGTGTGAATAGATGAGTGTGTGTAAGTGTATGTGCATGTATGTATACACACATGTATGTATAGACGTGAGTGATTGCGTGTGCATGTGTGTAGGTGTGAATGTATGAGTATGTGTGTCTGTCTGTGAGTGTACGTGTGTATATGTAAGTGCATGTATGTGACTGTGTGTGCATCAATGTGTGTGAGTGTGTGTGTCTCTGTCTCTATTCGGATGCGCATAGGTGTGGGAGAGTGTGGGTGGGTTGCGTAAGTGTGTATATGTGGGGTGAGTGTGAGAATGTGGGTATTTCTGTAGGTGTGTGTGTTTGTGGGAGTATCTGTGAGTATGTGAGTGTGTGTTTGCATGTAAAGGTTTGTGTATGTGTGTGCCAACATATGTGTAGGCGTAGATGTGTGATTGGATGTCAGAGGAGAATGCCAAATGTTTTCCCCCTATTCCGTTGAGTCTCTCAAGGGTCCTAGCATTAGGCGGGCTGTAAGCAAACCTGGCGACTGACCCTCCTGTCTCCACCCCACACAGTGTGGGCCACACCCGGCTTTTTATGGGGGTGCTATGGATCCAACACGGTCTTCATGTCTCATAGCAAACACTCCTATCCACTGAGGCATCTCCCTGGCCCTAGAACTTTTATAGGGAGGAAAAATTGAAGGATTCTAAATATCTGTCAGTAGGCAAGTGATTAAAAGAAAAAAATAGGCTGGGCCAGGAAACCTGGTGTAAGGCCTTGTTTTGTTTTCTAATGCTGTCCATGCTCCGTATGTACTGACAGGGAGAGGTGTCTGAGTTGCTGCCAATGGGGTAGAGTGAGAGGCACAAACATGCATATTGCATGATAGCTTTATGTTTTGTAAAACATCCATTAAAAATGCATGCGTCTGTCTGTGTGTGTGGAGAGGCATGGAAATGGTCCATGAGACTCTCTCACTGCCCTGAAAGCAGCAGTTAGGTGGATGGGACTCAGATGTGGGGGAGCCAAGCCAGGGAACTTGGATTTTTTTTTTTTTTTTTGGTCTAAATTGTTTCACTCTGTAACAAAGAGATTCGATGCACATAGAACTGACATAATTGGAAAAGAGCCGAGGGGTGTGTGGGGTGCACAGCAGCCTTGCCAAGAATAGCAGGAGAACTCCCCAACAGCCCAGCCGACCACCTGAAAGGAACCGACTCAACAAGCCCCGGTGCCTTTAACAAAAGGCTGCCTGGCAGCTGCTGAGGGAAATGGGACAGATCCAAGTGGGAAAATGTTCTCAAAAGCTGCAAAACGCTGCTCGATGCGATGCTCGGAGTACAAGCCGTGGTTTTTAAAAGGAAGACAAGTTATTCTACACCTGGGGGTGGGGGTGGGGGTGGGGGTGGGGGGAAATACCTTCTAAACTTCTGTGGAGAGAGAGCAAGAGGCTGGGATGCAAAGATCAGGGTTCAGTCCTTTCACTGAATCCAGTGGCCAAGAGGAGCTCACTCTAACTCTTTTACACAGTCTTTAAAAGGACACCAGCAGGGACCTAGGGAGATGGCTTAGTCGGTAAGTGCTTACCACTCAAGCACGAGGACCTGAGTTCAAATCCCCAGCACCCACTTGAAAAGCCAAAGATGGCAGTATACACCTGTGCTGGGGAGGCTGAGGTAGGAGAACCCCTGGGGGTCACTGAGCTCCAGACTCAGTGAGAAACTTCACCTCAGGCTGGGGGAAGAAGGCATTTAAAAATCTCACATACTTCTTTATTGCTTAATTTTAACAGTGAGCTTAGATCACTTTGTGTGTGTGTGTGTGTGTGTAATGCTTTGGGAATTGAACCTGAGAACCTCACCTGTGACTGTCGCATACTCTATTCATAAGCTACATCTCCAACCCTTTGAGTAGCAAGGTTTTACAAAGTTCCCCAGGCTGGCCTTGAACTTACAATCCTCCTGCCTCAGCCTCCCAACTAGATGAGATTATAGACCTGTGCCATCCGGCCCCTCCCACTATCTCATTTTTAAAAATCTAATAAGGGTCTGGGACTGTAGTTCAATGGTACAGCAGTTGTCTGGAATGCGTGAGGCCCCTGTTTGCATCCCAAGCACTGCAAAAATAATCTGAAAACTAAGAGACCAGCCAACCTCACTGGGCCTGTGATGGATCCATGCTGCCAGGCTCTCCCCTGGCACTGTGTTGGCATGCACGTCTGGGCTGTCCCTGGCTGCAGCCTCAGAGAGCACATGATGGCTGCCAGCTCCACCCTGACAACACTGCCTGCAATTCTAACACTGTGATTGTAAGGGAACACAGATAAAATGAAACAGACTCTGTCCAAAGACACACCCACTCCCTGCCAAGGGCTCAGGACCAGGGGGACCGAAGGAAGGTGGGTGACAAGCATTCTCCTGTCTCCTGCCTGCACTCTGTGATTTAATATCATTTTGACATTTCTCCAGCTGAGTGGCAGCCAGGGCTCCAGTCGCATGAAATCAGGCAGATAAAAGCCAGAGCAGAGGGCGCTGAGACCTTGGCTCCCTGTCATTTTGTCACCGGCTCTCCCAGAGGCAAGCCAGTGCATTAAGCCGCCGAAGTCAATAACGAAATAGATCAGGGATGAAGGTGGAAAGAGATTGAGAACCCACAAAATTGCTCTTTACTTGAGTTGAGAGGGGCCCCCTGGGGGGTTCTGTGCAATTGTACAGGGGAGACCCCAGACTGCTGCCAGTGGAGTCTGGAGGTTCCATCCTACCAACTGAGCATCTACTATGCACACAGCCAAGACATCACCACAGACAAGATAGGCAAGGCGATAATCACCAGATAATCACCATGACTGTCTTAGTTTTCTTTTCCTGTTACTATGGCAAAACACACTGACAAAGGCAACTACTCATGGAGAGGGGAGATGTTTTAAGTTACAGTTCAGGGCACGGTCCACCATGGCGAGGAAGTTAAGGCATGGGGTGGGGGTGGGGGGGGAGGTCGAGGCTGAAGCAGCTGGCATCATGGGGTCCACTGCAGTTATAAGAGTTCAAAGCATACACCGGTGCTCAGCTTCCTCTCTCCGTTCATACAGTTCCCCTCCTTGCCAGGGTATGGTGCCACCCACAGTGGGCTGGTCTTCCCACCTCACTCACCCCAGTCAAGATAATATGTATCTCTAAAGTCCTTTTCTCAGGTGATTCTAGGTTTTGTCAGGTTGACAAGTAACCTTAATCATCCCAGTGATGAACTTGTAGTCAAATGAGGATAAATATGTAATCATCTCTGCTTGCTTGTCTATAGATGCCCTAAATCCTCAACATTTTTTTTATTTCATACACAAAAATACCTTCTAAAAGGCTGAAGAGACGGTTCAATGGTTACGATCACCTGTCACTCTTCCAGAGAACCCAGGTTCCATTCCCAGCACCCACATAGCAGCTCACAACCATCTGTAACTCCAGTTTCAAGAGATCTGATGCCCTCTTCTGGCCTCTGTGGGTACTGCATATCCATGGTGCACAGGCAAACATACAACGCACCCTTGCACATAAAATAAATACTTCGAATATAAAAAAGAAAAAAGACACTTTTTAATGCAAAAAAAGAATGTTTTTGTAAATACAAAGCAGGGGGAAACACTTTTAATACAAAAGGGAAAAAACTTTTTGTATAAAAATATTTAATACCCCAAAAAAAAAAAAGAAGAAAAACCACTTTTGTTAACACACAAAAAAAAAGAAAAAACACTTCAATTTTTTTAAACAGAGAAAAAGCTCTGAAGTGACTGAGAAAAATGTGAAGCTCTCGGGGGGCTAAGACGGCTCCCACTGAGAAGCACTTAGTAACAGACAAAGCAGTGGGCTTTGAACACAGACCTACCTATATGTGCACCCACCTCTCTGTCTACACCCCGAGCTCAATGGGCAGAAATCTTCCTCCTTCCACAGGCACCTGAGCCCCAAGTCCTCCTTGGGTTTTATATGGCTATCCTTCAACCTCATGCAGCTAGCTGGATCCAGCCCCCTGGGACTACTGGGAAGGGTGAGATGCTGTGTTAATCTGGGCAGGGTGGGATGCTGTGTTAAGCTGGGAAGGGTGGGATGCTGTGTTAAGCTGGGCAGGGTGGGATGCTGTGTTAATCTGGGAAGGGTGGGATGCTGTGTTAATCTGGGCAGGGTGGGATGCTCTGTTAATCTGGGCAGGGTGGGATGCTGTGTTAATCTGCCCACTGAGATCCTGGAGCTGTGCTGAGCTGGGGGTTCAGCTGAAGACAGCTAGAGGAGGGGCCCACTCTCCGGGATAACCTTCTACAAGATTTGGATATTTTGAGAAAGTCAGGAAAAAAAACAAGCCAGTGTTTTGGTTTGGGTTAGTTGGTTGGTTGGATAGTTGATTCATTGTTTTGGGAAGAATTTTTGGTGGTTTGGTTTTTTTGTTTATTTGTTTGGGGGGGTCAGAGGTCAGCCTCAGGCATCCCTCCCAGGAGCCATTCATTTGGGGTTTTGTTTTGTTTTTTGTGGGTTTTTTTTTTTTTTTTTTTTTTTGAGACAGGATCTCTCACTGAGACCTGGAGCTTGCTGGATTAGCTAGGCTGGCCAGCATGTGACCACAGGGATCTTCTGTTCACCTCCCTCCGCCCTGGGATGAGATGACAAGAACTTGGCACCAATTTCACACAGGTCCTGGAAATTAAACTGGGTCCCCATGCTTGCACAAGAGCCACATTCCCTGCCTTATTCTTACTCATTTCTGTTTTTCTTAGTTCATTTTTATTAATGTGCACTAACTTTACATAGTCATGGGGTCGGGTGTTAGGTCCCTCGGAACGTACAGCACACACTGATCAGATCCAGCTCACACACACACACACACACACACACTCACCCCCATCTCCTCCTCATCCCCCTCCCAACATTCAGCAAACACCACCATCGTCTCACTTCATGAGAACAAACATGTCTGCTTGCCTGTCTACAGCTGCTTGCCCACCTAGCCTAAAGTCCTCCAGTCTCAGTCATGTTGCCACCAATGACAGGATTTCATCCTTCTTTGTGGCTGAGTAATATTCCTCTTGTACATGCATACACATTCTCCTTCATGTAGAGATGGGAACCAGGGTTGATTCTGATCTTGTCCATTTGTGCAGAGTGCTGTCATGAATGGAGGCAGAGTCTCCTTAGGTTGCTGGCTTCCTTTGTCGATGCCACTCCCATGACAGCAGATGGATTCCCAGAGAGAAGCTGATGTATGACAATCACCTCCATCCCTGCCAGCCCCAAACCTCTGCTCCCTCCATCCCTGCAAACAGTCACAAAATCTCACCTTGAAGGAGTCCTAGGCATGCAGATGCACACTGAGTGACACAGTTCCAAGCTGCTGGGGTTTGCTCTACTTTATTTTATTTTTCTTCTCAACCAGCTGATCTGACGCCATGTCAATCAACTTGAACTCCAGGATGCAGCTTCTCTCACCATCTCTCCCTCCACCTGCCAACACACGCACGGCTGCCCAGATAATCCTCTTGATCCCCACAAGTGACCCTGCTCCCCACACAAGCCTGTACTGAGCCCTCCACAGCAGCCTACTCCGCTCCTCACCTAGAATCCTTGGTGAACAAGGACATGAGCCCCCCCTCCCCCACTCCTTCTGTCTGGAGGACACAGACTGAATCACCTCAGACAAGCCTCAGCCCAGTCAAGGTATCATTTCCCACTCTGTACAGTGGGACCCGGAGGCCACTCTGCATCATTGAGAAATCTCAGGGCCTGTGGCTTACAGAACAGAACAGTCCTTCCCTGCGCTGCCAACCCAGAGTCAGCACCATGGTAGGACCAGATGTCAAGGACTCAGCACTGACTTCATCAGACCTGCCCGTTTACAGCCCAGGCTCTGCCTTCCTGGCTCCCACAAGTGCCTCCACACTCTGGCCCCAGGAACACAACAACAGCGGGCACTGGGGGTTCCTGTCCAACCTGGGACCAGTATTCCAGCAGTCAGGTGACCATCCTTCTCTCTGGGAAAGATGTTATCACCACCAATGAAGATGCAGTAAGAGACCTGACATTAGGCAGGAACTGCTCCCTGGTGGAAGGTACCTGTTGCTCCTGTCCTGGCTCCTCCCCTCCCCTGACTCCCACAGGCTTCTGGTACTTTCAAGCAACCAGCTGAGAAGCATGCCCTCAGGCCCATGCTAGGCCTCTGCCTCTCTCTCTCTCTCTCTCTCTGTGTGTGTGTGTGTGTGTGTGTGTGTATCTCTGTCTCTTTGTCTCTCTGTCTCTCTGTCTCTTTGTCTCTGTGTCTCTCTGTCTCCTCTCTCTCTCCCCTTCTCCCTCTTCCTCTCTCTCTGTCTCTGTGTGTGTATCTCTGTCTCTCTGTCTCTGTGTCTCTCTGTCTCCTTTCTCTCTGTGTCTCTGTCTTTCTGTGTCTCCTCTATCTCTGTGTCCCTGTGTCTTCTCTATCTCTGTGTCTGTGTCTGTGTCTCCTCTCTCTCTCTCTCTCTCTCTCTCTCTCTCTCTCTCTCTCTCTCTAACCACACCCACTTCCCAATAGCTTACTGGACCGGAACAGGACACGACACTGGACCAGGAAGACCAATCATACTTGGGCTTGAGCTTAAGAGCTAGGCCCTATTCCCCACCTCCATGTGGATAAAACAGAGATAAGGCTGGACCAGAGGGATGTACTGGGAAGCCATAGAGCTAGGACAGAGAGGAGAGTCAGCATCCTCCGGGATCTGCTCCTCTACTCCCTCATCCTTGTATCCCTTCTGGCTTTGACAAGGCCAGACTGGTGGATTCCTACCCCTGCAGAGAGGACAGCCCTGCAGGCCACGCTTGCTCCCCACCAACTCCATCAGCTCCGTCCCCTCCTCCCGGCTCCCCCTTACACTTTGTGCCCACCATCGTCCTCTCTAGGCCTCTTCTGGCCTGTGAGGAAAGGTAGCGAGCCAAGGGGACAGGACTGTAGTCTGGGCTTTGGGGGAGGGGGGGCACTCCATTCAGGAAGATGGAGAGCAGTGTGGAGCAGGCAAGCTTGGGGACTGTGGGGACAGTGGGCATCAGCTCGGTTAGGGATGATTCCTCTGAGATGTGCATTAGACCGTGCATAGGATGCTTAAAGCAGGAGGTGGGGCTTGACAGCCTGTAAGCAAGGCCAGAAAGGGCATGACTGTTCTAACTTCTCCACTTGGCAGACTCCTAGTAGCCCGCAAAACCCCGATCTGAGGTCTCCTTCTCTGGAAAGCACCCCTGACTTTCCCCCATTCCCTATGGAGAAAAATCTGGCTCCAACTCCTGAACTCTGTAGCTACGTCTCCACAGGCTCCAGCTGGACACACTGTGGTACAGTGATAAAGTCCCTGTGTCTTCCCAGCGTAGACAGGACTGAGACACTGAGGAAAGGCCAGCAGACACTTTTAGAGACAAGATGAGACGCTCAGCACTTGCTAGGACCTGGACCTTCTCTCCCCTCCCCTTTTTATCAGAGTTCCTAATGTTGGGGATCCCACTCGTCCTGTAACCCAAGGAGTCAACTACAGCAGATCTCCCGAGCTGGGTGCCCTGTTCCCTGCACCCTCCCACAAGCCCCTAAAGCCCAGAGGCAGAGTCTACAGACAGGAGGAAATCTTGCCTGTTTGAGTTCCTAAGGCCTCATGCTTCTCCCCTGGGAGCTCCATGCCCCCTGAAACTTGAGCCTTAAACAGGCGGAAGGCTGTTAGCAGAGCCTGCTGCCCTGGGGACCTCAGATCTGCGCCTAGGCAGAGAGATGGCCACATTTAATTCTTTTCTTCTAATGAATCAGGGTGGTTTTGTCAGAGCTGAACAGCATGGAGGGAGAGGTGTACACAAATGTCCAAGCTCTGACACCTGCTCTCTAACTCTGTGGGACTATTTGTCCCTCTGTGTCCTCCCGCTGCCCAGCAGAAGGTTGCCAGGTACCAGCTGGTGCCCTCGGAGCCCTGAATGTCTGTTTCAGCACAGACAATAGACATATCTTTTCTCTTTTTTTTTTTCTCCTTTTCTTCTTTCCATTTTCTGTCTCTATTCCCGTTCTTCCCTTGCTGCTTGTAATCTGTGAGATCTGAGAGGTACGACTCAGAATGATGCCATGATCTTCCCTTAATTGAAGCCAATTCCCCTGTCCCCGAGTCCAGAGTCCAGGGTGGAGAGGTCAAAGCCCAGAAGATGCTGGCCATAATTAACACTTCTCTGTTTTGCAGAAATGGAATGTGAAATCCAGGTATATTCTTCCTCAGGAGCTTCAGCAGATGAGAGAGCCTGGGGCAGCTCACCAGGAGCCCCCATAGTAAAAATTCAGAGGAAGAGGTGCCAAAGCCCAGAGCTAGGGAAATTTTGAAAAAGAACTAAGAGTCCCCTAAATGGGCTACAACCAGCCTGGATCCTCCAGTAGAGTCAATTTACTCTAGATGGTGAGAAGGAGAGAGAAAAAGAGGAAGGGAAGAGGGAGGGGAGAGGAAAAGAAAGACGGAGGGGAAGGGAGAAGAAAGAGAGAAGAGAAGAGGGAGGAAGAAGAGGGGGGAAGACAGAAGGAAAGATGACAAGAGAAGGAAGGGGCAAGCCTCGCATCAGATCTCCCAGGTGAGATGCCCAGGCGAAGGATTCCTTCTCTATGAAATGAAGTCTTGGCTGAGTTCTGGCCACTCGGACATTCTCCCCAGTAGAATAACTAAAACCACAGGGAGGCAGCTCTGGCTCCTCCTCCAGCACCCATCCACCTAACGCCTGAGTGACAGATAGGTGAAGCAGAACAACCCTAGAGGCATACCTGGGAGCCTTCCTTATAGGCCCAGCATCTTTATGTGATTGACAGGAGAGCACACTCAGCTTTAGACCTGGGAAGGAGGTTGTTGTTTGATTGGTTGTGGGTTTTTTCTATTTCGGTTTGGGGCTGGAGATGGAACTTGGGGGTCTCACACATGCTAAGCACAGCCTGTGCCCTGAGCTACACCCTCAGCCTTGATCTTTTGCTTTCTATTCATCTAGGCCAGAGTCACATCAAGGGCCTGGTTTCTCTGCCTGTCCACAAGCTGGAGAAAGATGGGCATTAGGGTTATCTTAGTGAGCCGACTCACTGGGAATGGAGGAGACAGAAAAATGTTGCCTACATTGGTAGATGCATACATGAAGGGTAGATGCATGCATGAATGATGTGTGCATGCATGCATGTGTGGACAATGGATGGATGGATGATGGATGGATGGATGGATGATGGATGGATGATGGATGGATAGATGGATGGATGGATGGATGGATGGATGGATGGATGGATGGATGATGGATAAATGGATGATAAATGATGGATGATGGATGGATGGGTGGATGGATGGATGGATGGATGGGTGGATGGATGATGGATAAATGGATGATAAATGATGGATGATGGATGGATGGGTGGATGGATGGATGGATGGATGGATGGATGGATGATGGATAGATGGATATGTGTGTGGATGATGAATGTGTGGATGGACGTGTGCATGCATGTGTGGGTGATGGATGCATGAGGAGACAGATGGACAGCTGAATGAATGCGGAAAGGAACAACGGGAGCAAGAAGGAATGGATGGAGAGAATAAATGATCAGATAGATGTGTCTGCGTGAATGGAGCTAGGGATCTCCTAAAGCCGAGTTCCAACACACCTGGGCCCAGAGACATCTGGGTTACAGCCCCCAGGAGCCAGCCCAGTTGAGAACAGGGGAGAGGTCACAAGGGATGCCAGATACCTATCTAAAATACATATACATCCTCACCCAGGCACCAAGCAACTCTGTCAATGACCAGAGGGTGTGGACCTACTTAGATCTACTCAGGATAGGAGGGGCAAGGTCATCCAGGCCAGGCCAGCCACACAGCTCTCCTCCGGGATAGACACACTGGTCCCTTAAATGGTCATGACCATGGCAGGACCAGCCTCAAGCTCAAGGCCCAGACAATGGCTCACAGCTGCCTTGTGGAGGAAATGTCTGTTCAGTCAGAGTCACCAGGGGACAGATTAAAGCCTTGTGACCTCATTATGCTCCAAGCCTCAGGACACCAAGGATGGTACAGTCACTGCATAGCCAGAGGTGATAGAGGCAGTTCTTGGTTGCAGCAAGTGGACAGCTCTCAGGTCCCTGAGCTTTGTAGGGTCCCAGAGAACTTGAAAAAACTTATACTTTGGAGACCTGAAAGAGAGGGGATCTGGGAAATTGAGGAGTGGGAGGAGACTGTCTTTGAGCCTTACTTGTCACCAGGTGCTGCAGTGTGGCACGCATCCATATCTTGGCATGCTAACCCTCACAACGTGGTCCCATTTTTCAGAGGAGAAAACTGAGTATCTGCCGGCATATGGTTTGCCCATCAGCAGCTATTTAGTGGCAAGGCCAAAGTTCAGCTCTTGATGGTGCATGAGCCTTAGTAACCAAAGACAGGAAGTGACCAGCAGCTGCTAGCCCCATCAGGGAGATCACTAAAAAAAAAAAAAAGGGCAGGAGTAAGGACAGAGAAACTGAGGCAAACCATAGCACTGTCCTCCTAAGATGTGTGTCCTGTCAGCCTATGCTTACTCATCTTTTATGTGAAGAATGCCATTCTCCCCACATACACACAAGGTGGATGAGAGTTTAAATGATACCTGTGTGCCTGGCATGTCACCATCCAGTGACAGGTGAGGCTTCGATGGAGGCTGGCCAGGACAGGACTTCCACCAGGACCCACACCTACTCAGAATCTCCTGGCTCTTTCATGCCTCATTCCCTCCCTCTATCTATCCATCTTCTCCTTCATCCCTTCACCCCTCTTCCCAGTCACCATCTCTGCACCCCTCCATCCTTCCCCATCCATCCACCCATCCCCATCACTTCTTCCTTTCAATCCTTCCATTTGTAATGGGTTGAGAATAGAAAATGGAGGATGGACAAGTGGATGGATATGTGCATCGATGGAGTAATAATGTATAGAGGGTGACTGGATGGAGAGAGAGAAATAGGTGTTGAATGGATGGGGTGAATGAATGGATGGCGGATGGATGGTGGGCAGATGGATGGATGAACAGATGGTAGGTAGATTAGATGGATGGAATAATAGATGGACAAATGGGTAGGAGATAATGGGTGGTGTGTAGATGATGGGTGGATGGATGGATAGATAGACAGATGGATGGGTGGGTGGATGAATGAATGGGTGGATGAATGATAGATTGCAGATGGGTGGGTAGATGGTGAATGAGGACATAATGGGTAGAGAATGGATGGATGAATGGATGGATGGATGGATGAATGGATGGATGGATGGGTGTGTGGGTGGGTGGATGGATGGGTGGGTGGGTGGATGGATGGATGGGTGGGTGGATGGATGGATGGATGGGTGGGTGGATGGATAGATGGGTGGATGGGTGGGTGGATGGATGGGCAGATGGTGGGTACTCAGAGCTGGTTCACAGACCTAGAGATTCTACCACATTCTCACCCACACCCACTCACCAACAGATCTTCACAAGAAGACAAACTCTTCTCATAAGCCAAAGGCCGTCCACATCCTGGGAGCTGACCTGCCCTTTCTGGTTGCTCCTCACAGTCACGTCCCTGTGTAACGAGCCTTGTGTCCTCAACCTACTCTGTCACCAACCCAGGTAGATGACAAGCGGACCCTACACCCAGAGTATGGAGTTCAAAGGGGTCCCTGGTGGGGACTGCCCTTGAGGACTCTGCAGAGAATGAGTACTGACCCCCAGACCCCATCATCAGAGGAAGCCATGGGTGACCTCACGGGGCAGGCCTATAAGCTACTGCTGCTGCCCCGGAGCTGCCTCCTGTCAAGCTGGGTCAGCACTCCACCTCCTCACAGGCCACCCTTGCCACACCCACAAGCTGCTACCACTGTCCCATGTGACAGAGGAGGAAACTGAGGCTCACAGAGGTAAAGACTTGCCCAGGGCCTTTGGTCATGGACAGAACCAGGCTGAATTTGGAGCACTTGTCTCGAGGAAACACAGACATCTCCAGCGTTCCCCCAAGCTCTCTTGACCTGTCTACCACCACCCAGCCCCTGTACACATCACTCCCTGTTCCCTTTAAACAGACCAAAAATGGGCTCTTTTTCCAATTTGCCTTACCCTGAACAGTAATGTCCATGAAATAAAGCCTTGATGTGCTAATTGCTTATGGGATTTTTCTCTGATGCCCGTTAAAATAAATACATGACTGGTAAAATAGAAAATAGGAAATGTTTGCCCGTGCCTTACCCAGGCTCCCTCTCTTATCCCCAGTGAGCAGCCCACTCCCTGGGATGGGGAAGGAGAAAATAAAAAATTGGGAGGGGTAAGGGAGAGAGAGAGAAGCTGGGAGGGAGGAGAGGGGAGGAGCTGAAGGAACCGGGAGCACATGGCAGGTAGGCAGGCTTGACCTCTCCTGTGTCCCCCCCCCCCCCCCACAGCCCAGGACAGCCAGGTTCCTCTTTCTCTTGGGAGGACTCCATCTTAGCTGCTGCTTCTAGCTTGGGCCAACTGAACACAAGCCACATGAGTCATGGATAGCCACAGGCGTCATGAAGAAAGGAGTAGGAATGGCCACGGTGGCCCCTGATAATGGGGTGCAAGGAACTCAGTACTCCAGCTCCTGGGGGTCAGAGCCCTGTTTGCATCACCCACAGGACAGAGACTGGGTGGGGTACAGGGGGAAAGACCTGCTGTCCCCAGAATCCTGCCTAGAATTAACACAGGAAACCACATGGAATAATCTAATACTGGAGAATGAGAAAATTCTCCCGGGTGGCCACCTGCCCCTCCCACAGCAATGGCAGCATATAGGGTAAGGAAAGAATGAGGCTGTGAAGAGCAAGAAGCCTGCTCTGGACATGGCCAAGCTGGAGCAGGCCCAGGGGCAGAGCCAACAGGGGTAGGGCAATCAAACAAGGAGGTTGACGGGCATGGGTTCAAATCCCGGCACCTCTATCATGTTCCGTTCGCCCACCCAACACCCTGCCCCCCCCCCCCGCAAGAGCCGCACTGACCCTCCTGTAAGACAGAGACGCCCCACTCAGAGGATCTCAGGAACAAATGAGATTAGTGTTTCCTAGAGCAACGCTCAGCAAGCAGAAAGCACGAACAGCTATTCGTCGGTTTACGTTCACTAATTACTATTTATGGGAATGCAGTGCGAGCAGTCTGTTCTGTAACACTGAACATTATATTTATTTCTGTTGTATATTTGTCTGTGTTTCTATTACGTTTATACTGTATATCATTGCATGTGGCTGTATAAATCTAGTATATATTTTACTATAATCTGTGTATTATAAACTACTATAAATGGCCATTTATAGCCACTTCCTGTTACCACCACGGTAGGGCTGGGGAATCCTCTGTCTCACAGTCCCACTAGGGACAGTGCTGTCCCATACCAGGATGTGGGACTGAGGTTAGTGATCCTCCATGGCACCTACGGTCGTGTCCCTCAGATATCTCTGTCCAGCTCAGAATGAAGATCTATCTCCTGGAGGCAAAGCCATTGGCCCTCAGGAACAAGGAAAGACAGACACATGAGGTAGATCTTTGAGATGCTGCCACTTGGACATCACCTCATCACAGTATTTAGGAATACGCTGTTAAATTTGCAGTGGTATGGGACAGACTCAGGGATGTGGGGACACATCTGGCCCAGGCCCGAGACACCTCTTAGAGCTGGGCAGAGATAGGAGAGGACTGAATGCATCTGAGGAGACCCACAGTTATGGAGAAACTCCAGAAATAGCCCTCTCCCCTCAGGAACCTTGGGGCGGGGGTTGGGGGGTGGAAGTAAAGGGGCTAGGTGCTACAGGTGCCTTCAGTGTCAGGACAGAATTCAGCTGGAAGATCACACTGAAGGGTCCTCCCTATGCTGACAGTCCCATTCCTGAGCTGATGGCGCCACTCGGTGGTCAGATCTTCCTTCCATAGCAGCATCACGGCCTGCAATCTTAGGATTACATTTGCCAGACTTCTTGCTGTGCAGTTTGGAGTCTGTTGCTTGACCTCTCTGATCTGGGGGGGTCCGGGGTGGGGGACACAGCAGTGCACACTGCACCCTGCAGGCTGTTTTAATTCTGTCACAGCTTCATGGGTCTAGTTCCATCCCCAGCCTCAACGTTGCTATGTTGCCAAGGGTGACCTTGAACTTCAAATCCTCCTGTTTCCACTTCCCAAGTATTAGAATTACACTCACTTGACATCACACTCATATTGTGTTCAGTGCTGGAGATGGACCCAGGGCTTCCTGTTCAGCTAGGTAAGCCGTCCACCAAGCACACTCTGTCTGGACCCAGGCTCCTGTCGTCTTTTGTGTTAATCTCACAGGCTTCTGGGACAGACGTGAGACTGGGGCTCTGCATGCAACCTTTTTCATTTCAAAAGCTGTTGGTCCAGGAGGGAACCGTGTAATTAAGCAGAGGAGACACACAAAGGAATCCTGCTCAAGGTCCGCCACCCTCCTCCCCGCCAAATCCTGTAACCAATTGCATTATGAAAACAATACTCCTCGCTGAAACCTGGTGAGCCGCGAGCCAGGAGATCCCACTGTTGCCCAAGGAAAGAAAGACTTTTTTTTTCTTTCACAAACTCCTGATTCGTTTAGCCCTGTGTGTCTATGTGAAATTCAGGAAAACAGAAGTTAGAGGGAGGGAACTTGCTGCCCACAGACAGACCCTGGCTGCCTGGAAGTCGCTTGGGCTCCATGTTTCTGAGATTTGCTTATAGCCCTGGGTTAATCAAATCTAGATTGGCGAGAGACAGGGAGAGACAGGGAGGGGGTGGCTGTTTCCGAGACCTGAAGCAAACTTGGGGAGAAAAAAAGATAAGTTAGTGCCGGGATTTAGAGCAGGAAAACCCAAGAAGCTGGCGCTTTACCCATTGGAACCCTAGGTGAGAGGGGAGGTTCTAGAAACACCGCACAGAGAGCGAGTCACACAGGGTCCCCATCCCCACCCAGCAGGGACATCTGAGGCTTCTGTTCTCCAAGTGCCCTGCCTTGGCACGTGGTGACAGCCTCTCCTTGTGGAATCATTGCCTAGCTTCTCCATCCTAAGGCGACCTTGTGTCTCTGTCCCCTCACTTCCCCCCACTATGTAATTGAGCAGAGTCGCAGGCCCTGCTGACCAGTCAGAGCGTGCGTTCCTGCCCACAGTGACAGGTCAAGGATAGGCAGACTGCCCAGTCGGAGCCAAAGAAGCCAACGCCTATGATTTGAGCCATTGGCTTCTTGGGGAGAGCCCTGCCCATGCAGGAAGTGGTCAATCAGAATGGAGACCAGAGCCAAAGGCAAGGAAAGATGGAGCCCGCTATCACTGGACACAGGGCCTTCAGGCGTAGACCCCTCAGATACTTACTTAGCTGAAGTCCTTGTCATCAATGAGCCAGAACATTGATGATCTGTTTCTACCTCCAGTGCCTGAGACTGTCTCCTGAGAAACTGGCCAGATGCTTCCCCCATCTGCATCCCAAATTCTTCTGATGCAAGACTCTTCTTCCTGGAGCAACCCATTGCCAACACACACACACACACACACACACACACACACACACACACACACACACACACACACTTGCCCCATGCCTCTCCTGCTCTTTGCTCTCTGGTCCTTCCTGGCACTGGGCTTTGTCAATTTCCCTGACTGAGTCCTCTCTACCCTGTAGTCTGCTTGGTGTGGTTCTCACCTCCTGTGAACCCCCTGGACTTCAGGCATGGGACCCTGCCCTCCAAAGAATAGCCTAGCCCAGCTGTGAACCTACTGGCTCCTAGAATCGGGTAACGGTAACCCCTAAGTCTGCTGAGTCATCCTCTCTACTGAGGGGTGATGTTCATTGGGGGTGGGCAAAGCCAGTTCCTGCACCAGCATTGGGTAAACCAGAACTCCCCATGTCTGCACTCACCGGGATGAATCCCATACACCCCAGAATGAGGACACAAATGCTGCTCACCCCCCCGCCCCCCCCCCGGGGTCGTGGGAGATCTTATGAGCGGCTTTCCAACTCTCCCTACAGGCAAAGATTCAAACCCAGCCCAAGGGTCTCAAAGGAAGGAAGGCTCATTGGCTAAGCCCCCCAGGCCTCTTTGTGTCTCATTAGCGTGGAGATCTGTCTGGAGCCTAGTGACCACAGGTCTTGTCCTCTACCTGTGGAGGGGTTGTGCATTGCCCTTACGTGACTGATGGCCACAAACCTATGGGGGATGGTCTGCTGCTAGCGACAGGGGCCTAGTGCCCGGGAGCAGGCAAAGAGCTTACCATCCCTTCAGGGTCTCTGGGGCTTCTGACTTTAGCTCAACCAGGGACCATGCTACCTTTCACGGTCTCACATGCCTTCTGCCAACAACCTTGCCTGGGATCCAGCAGAACCAGCTTCAAAGTCACCATCCTTCCCTAGACATGGATACTGGTCCCTTCCACCTCCAGCTTCATCTATTGTCTGAGGGAGGTGTTGTACCAAGTCATACTTGTACAAGACGAACCTGGCAATGTCTCCCCCTTGCCTAAAAGTCTTGAAGGCTTCTGACCACCCTCCGGATTAAGCCCAAAGTTCAAGACCAGTTCAGGGCAGCTATGCAGTCTCGCTAGCCTCTTTCCAGGCCCTCACTACTCTCTGGCCCTGTGGAGTTTACTCCAGGCCTGCTGTCCCACCCCAAGACTCCCCACATGCTTCTCCCTGCCTCAGTTTGTTCTCCCCGTCTCCCCTGCCTTTCTATACTTATGCTGAGGCTGGGCTCTGTCAGGACGCTTTTACCAGCCCCAGGCTTCACCAGACACTGGAGCCTTTGACCCCTGCCACAGCCTGCTCCCCCATTCTACAATCTGGCTAGAATCTCCACATAGTTTTTCCTAATGCCTGTGGTCCTTCCCCAGCACAGTAAGTGAAAAATACCAGAGGCCACAGGGAATTTTCCATTTTATCCCAAGCACCTAGTCTGTATGCTACCTTCTGCGTGGCTTCACTAATGTGAAATGCGTGCGTGAGTGAGCCTAGCAATACGGGATAACTATTTTATGAACCGGGCTACTCAGCTCTTCTCCCATCAAAGCCCTGCACCCCACTGACTTCCACCCTTTCCCTCATGTGCCTCATACCTGTCCTCAAAGGGCTTTGCCTGGCTGCCAAGGCTCTTCTACTCTCTCCTTATAAACCCATATGTGCCCAGCAGGTCCTGCCCTGTGATTACCCAGCCTTTGGCTCTCTGGGAGCCCTGGGCATGGGTATCTTGTAAAATTCACGGGCCCCAGTGAATAGCCAAGGGTGCTTGGGAGGGAATTCACACCCTGGGATCCTAGACCCTCTACCTGTGTCTCCCTGGGAGACACTTCCTGGATGCTCAGAGCCTGGTGGTCTCTCCATGCCAGGCACAGGCAGTGCCCATGGGTGCTTCTCTACTTGTTTACTTCAGTTTAGGGTTCTTGAAAAGAGTCTGGAGCATCTCTCCATGTCACTGAGAAGAACACAAGACCCATAATTGGTCCAGGATCACACAACATTGGCAAAGCAAGGCTGCAGAGTCAGCCAACCAGCTTCTGTTCCTTTCAGCGCTGTTCTTTCCATAGCACCTGGTCTGGGTCCCCTGCATTTGTTGAATGACTGAGTTATGGAGACAGCCACTGTCCCAAAAGCCTTCATGCTCACTTCTCCTTGATACCTGAGCCCTGGGGCCTTCAGGGTGGTACAGCAAGGATCACAGACAAGGTTGTCCTAGAGAAACCGCAGGTTTGAAGCCCAACCATTCATTCTCCAGAAGTCCTGGGCACAGGCATTGTGTGAAAGACCAGAGGGCTCTGCTGACAAGTCCCCAATGCACTGAGTTCCCCATGAGGAACAGACTCAGGGCAAGCCAAAGTGCACATGCTGGGGTAGGCCCCAGAAGCGCAGCCTCTGCAGGCCAGTCAGCCACAGAGGCTCATGGGAGTTGCTGAGGCTGGAGCTTGTTCCCCTCCATGGTTGGTACAGGGTCACAGGGCTCAGGTTTCCTTTCTATAGCTGGGAACAGGCATTATCAAGTCACCAGGTAACTGAGAGGTACAGAAGCCAGGATCTGGGACCCAAAGGAGGAGCCCCCACCCCCAGGTCAGCGAGGAAAGGAGTTCAAAGTGCTGCTGGTTGACCCCAGGAGGGCAAGCATGGAACAGGGATCAGGAGTGTGTGTCTGTACCAGGCTGCTGCTGTAACTGTGGGACACACAAGAAGATGGTGTTTCCACAGCAGCAGACAACACAAAGAGGTATGAGTCAACTCAGGCTCAGTAGACCTCCCCATCGCCCTGACGCAAATGCACCCACCCCAGCATTCCCAGATACCCTGGAGAGACACAAACCTTGGCACCTAAAGCCAGACTCTTCTTCAACTAGGACCAGGGAGTGATGTAAAGACTCAGTAAAGACACCAAGTCCCTCTCAAGGCCACCCTCTCCCTACTGCCTGATATGGAGGCTGGGTACACACTTAATGAATACCCGAGCAGACAATTCTTAACTAGTACCTCCACCTGCCCCCCGCACCCCACCCCACCCCCCACAGCACATTCTTTTGCTGTCCCCGAGTCCTGATGCAAGGACCAATCCACAGATAGACCTTGCAATCGCTCAGCTTTCCTGTTCATAATGTGGGGGTGCTGGGTGAGCCTTTTCTAGCTGGTTACTGGGAATGCTGACAGAGGCCACAAGGATCAACATGAGGCTCGCAGGCAGGATGTGAGGTCTTGGTATGGCCACTGTCCCGACACCCACTCCAGCACAGCATCCCTGAGTGTGAACCTGCATTCACATCTTCCTTCCTCCCGGTCCCCAGTCACCACCTCTAATTCCATCCAGGGTGTACAATGAGTCGCATTTAATAGTTTTTTTTTTTCCTCAAGGAACAAAACACCAAAACAACAACAACAAAAAAAAATTACTCGGGGTCAAGAATTGACTGGGTAAAGAATTAACTGGAGGAAAAAAAACCAGGAATATATTAAGCTTTCGGTTGGAAAAATAATGCATGCAGTCGGCTCACACACCCCTTCTCTGCGTTTCCACCTGTGCACACACCCCTGCTCCCAAACATACATGAACACAATCAAGCACACACAAGCTCACAGCCATCATCACCAGACACTCTCAGCAGG
Organism: Arvicanthis niloticus; assembly: GCF_011762505.2. Lineage (NCBI taxonomy): Eukaryota > Metazoa > Chordata > Mammalia > Rodentia > Muridae > Arvicanthis > Arvicanthis niloticus. The sequence goes on from NC_047662.1 coordinate 23,793,080, forward strand.
CACAAGCACGCGTCCCCTCCTGCTCCCAGCCCCAGGACAGTGGGGGAGGGCTCCCTTGCTAAAGCAGCAAAGCCAGACTAACTCCAGCTACAGGGGGACATTCCCAGGACTCTGCGAGCCGTGCACTGGGTAGGAGGTGGCCAGGCCACGAGAGTCCTTAGACGATTCTGTTCTCCAGGACGGCCAGCCGCTTGCTTACAGCTTCCAGTGGACATGGAGTTAAGGGCAGGTGCCGGTGGCCAGAGCTGGTTTCTGGGTTTCTCCCAGGAGCTACATCCAGGACTTTCCCCCACCTCTTCCACCTCCATCAGAAGTACTCAGCTGTAATCATTTTCAGGCTTAGTCCTGGGGAACCCCTGCCATGTGCTGTCTGAGGCTGGGGAGCTATCAGGGCATGGTCCACCTCTGAAAGGGCTAGGGTTCACCATGCCATCAGGAGCCAGAGAAATGGTTCCGAATCACCATGCCATCAGGAGCCAGAGAAATGGTTCCGAATCACCATGCCATCAGGAGCCAGAGAAATGGTTCCGAATAGGCTCCATATTTGGGGGCATGTCCAAAACTATCTCTGTCCCATCTGTAGAACTTGGCTTCTGCCTCAGTTTCTCTACCATACAGGAGCCTCTGAGTATGACAAGGTCTATCACCAGGCAGGTGCCAGCCTATCTAGCCAGAATCCAGGCCTTGGCAGGAGGAGGCTGCCCCAAGCTTTAAGACCTAAAGCCAGACCTCTCTGTGGTCATCCCTCTGCATCCCGGTCCTCTGTGCTCCTCCATCCCTCCCCACTCCTGCCCTCCACAGCCTCAGAAAGGATATGCTTCCTGGTCAGGGCCTGCAACAGACCCTCCACCTTGGCCTCAAATCTCACTATGGACTCACAAGCACAAGGGTCTTCCTCTGTAGTGGAGAGAAGAGAGAGAGGGGACACGCCTGCTGAGCAATGGTAAGGAGATGACCAGTCATTGCAGAAGCTGACACATGGGAGATTGGGGTGGGGGTAGGGTGATCTGGCAGGACAGAAGGAGGAATAACAGGCAGACATCAGAGTCTCTAGATGGCACAGGAAGAGTGATGAGAGTTTTGAATGTCCTTAGAGCCCTGTCTTCAGAGAACTGAGCTGAGTACCTGCTATGTGGGGATATGCAAGTTATATGATACGCTGAAGGCACATCTGGGTCTGACATCTGGAGTGTGTGTGTATTGTGTGCATGTCTATGTGTATGCCTGTGTGTGCATGTCTGTGTGTGAGTGTATGTGTGCATGTGTGTGTTTATATGTGTGCATACATATGTGTACATGTCTGCATATGTGTGCATGTGTGTATGGGTGTGCGTGTGTGCATGCATGTACATGTGGTGGGTGTCAATGCTCAAGTGCCATCTACTGAGTTTTTTGAGACCAAGACTTTGTCTTGAAGCTCACCAAGTAGGTTAGGCTAGCCGGCCAACAAACTCCAGGGATCTGCCTGTCTCTGTCTCTTTACCTGTGGTTTACAAGCATGCCACACCTGGCTTCTTAAATTCATTTTCTATGTATGTGAGTGTTCTGTCTGCATGTATGTACATGATCTACATCCATGTAATGTCCTCAGGGGGAGTCATTTCTTCTAGAACTGTACTTTACAGACAGTTGTGAGTTTCCACATGGATGCTGAGAATCAAACCCAGGTCCTCTGGAAGAGCACCCAGTGTTCCTAACCATGGAGTCATCCATCCCTCCATCCCTCCATCCCTCCATCCCTCCATCCCTCCATCCCTCCATCCCTCCATCCCTCCATCCCTCCTTCCCTCCATCCCTCCATCCCTCCATCCCTCTGGCTGCTTTGTTTTGGTTTTGTTTGTTTGATATTTTAAGTGGGTTTGGGGGATAGAACTCATGCTTGCAAATGTGGTAACCTATGTTTTCTTATTGCCCAGGAACACAGATATTTTGCCACAAGTATCAGACCATTGGCCAAGACATCAGGGGAGCCAGGATGACAGCAGGGCTTAACCCTGACTCCTTGACAATCAAAAGTGATCCCACTCCTCTGTCTACAAAATGGGTCCTGATCTTCCTATCAAACTGTGCAGATGGCAGAATGCACAGAACACTGGGTACAGAATCTGGCCAAAGAGGTGGGGCCAGCACATCTGGGCTGGTAGTGAGCTAGCCAGCTAGTGTTGCCCCTGCTTGGTGTAGCACTCTGATTTACCCATCCCACCTCTGGTCCTCTATTCCCAGCAGAGCCTGTCCTACTGACAACCTTTGACCTCACTCACCCACACAGATTTTTTTCTGCAACTTCTTGCCAATCTGGTTGATGGTCTTGAAGTCAGCCGTGTAAAAGTAGTGGTCAGCCACTGGCTCCGAGGCAATTTCCCTCAGCTCATCCTCCACAGCATTGCCCACGCCCACCGCAAACATCTTAAAGCCTGTCAGAGGAATCAAACACATAAGGCTGGCCTCCAGGATGGGCAGGCAGATAGGTGACTGAACCTCCCAAGAAATGCCTAGACAGACAACCTGCACAAGATACACAAACAACCTACACAAGACACTTCCTGGTGGCAGCTGCTAGGACTGCAAGCACCATGCCTGTATCAAGAACAAGTCTACATTGCGGTTCTGCTGTGTATCCCTGTTTAGTGATGTTTATGCTGCGAGCTTCGTGTGACCCTCAAAACATCTGCCTGGGGGTTATTATTTCCCTCATTTAGATAAAATGGTATGAGCTGTCTCAAAGTGGCCCTGTCTTCTGACAGTTGGTACATTCTTAAGAACCAACATTCTGCTGGAAAAGTTGTAAGTCTCAGCAACAAAAGAACTGCAGGAAAAGCCACTTGGTCATCTGGGAGCCTCGGTTGTGTCATTGATATAAGAGAGAATTGGCCTAACAAACACCTCCCTATTTGAAGGGATCTGGGTTTAAAACGTTAATCATAAGTCATTGAGCCAAGCTACAGTAGAGCTGGCCCAAGGGTGTCCCTGGCCATCACTGGGGTCCAGAGCCTAGGAGGGCAGCACATACCAAGGTCCTTGGCCTTCCTGGCAGCGTCATTAATGTAGTCCTGGCTCCGGCCATCGGTGAAGACGATGCCCACCTTCTGGGCTCCAGGCCTCGCCCCGCTGGACACAGTGAAGGAATTGTCTATGAGGTACTTCAGAGCGGCGCCGGTCATGGTGCCCTTCTCCATGTAGGACATGTTCCTCACAGCGGTCTTTATGTCCTTCTTGGTGTGGAAGCGGCCGAGCGGGAACTCCTGGCGTATGGAGCTTGAGTACTGTACCAGCCCAACCTGGGCCAGCCTGTCGGACACATCTAGTGTGTCCACAATCTGGTTGATAAACTTCTTCACCAGCTCAAAGTTCTCCGGCCGCACACTCTTGGATCCATCAATTAGGAAGACCAGGTCGGTGGCTGAGCCGCTTCCACCACCACGGCAGACTGTGGAGGACACAGTGACAAGGAGAGGAGGAAGCTTGAGAAAGCGGTGATCAGTTGCCATTGACTGGGCACTCAACCATGGGCTAGCACTGGACTCAGTGCTGTCTTGTTTCCCTGGGTCTCAGGATTTCCTCTACAAAGCCGGAGCTCCTGGCCCCATTTTCCAACATCGGGAACATCTGGTAAATGACACAGCTCAAAACCAGTGACACCAAGATTTTTACCTCAGGATCTGTGCCTCCCCTACCGTAACATGCCCACCACCTAGTACATCGAGAGAGGTCTGGAGTCAGGAGCGAACCTTCCACCATTAACAGGCTCTGCAAGGCAGCTGTCTACCTTGTAGACTAGTCCAGAAGCAAAGAGCAGGATGCCTCTGATGGGTCTCCTGGGGACAGCCAAGTCCCTGCCATCTCCCACTTCCCTGCCCCCAGCCCAGGGCTCAACTGTGTCCAGCCACTGACCATTACAAGTCTTGCCATCGCTGTTCAGGGTGAAGCCCTCATGGCAGGCACAGGTGTAGGATCCAGGAGAGCTGATGCACACCTGCTCACAATCATGGTCCCCTGTGGCACACAGGTCTGACACCACTGGGGAGAGAAGAGGAGGCTCAGAATCATACTCACAAATGCCTGGACATCTCAGCCAAAATGCTTCTCTCTGACCATGAAGATCTGCCCTTTGCACATTCAAGGAAACTGAGACACACACACCAAACTGGATAGATCCCTGATCCCATACTCTCAGCCCAGGGTGGAATCACTATAGTCGGAATAAAATACCCAAAGAAGGGGCTAATGTTGCTGATGAAACCAAAGGCCTTGAAAGGGTAACGGCAACGGGAGCAGGGCCCCTTGGCAGTTCTGTTCACTCCAGACACTAGCACAGCAAGGAATTCAGTGCACAGTTCCTTCCATACACCTGTTGCATGCTGGGAGCTAGTGCCGAGGCTTGCCTTTCATGATTCATTCAATCCTCGCAGGAAGGAACACACTGTAAGCCACATTACACATATGGGACAGAGTGGGCCCCAACCTCACCCCTGGTCCAACCCTGCACCCCCTGACCAGCCAACATGCCCAAAAGATCCAGTCACCAAGGACGCCAAACCTTCCCAGGCCCCTCAACCCTCTTGTGTCAAAGAAACCTTCAGTGCCAAGGCCTAAACAGGTAGGTTGCGGTTGTTTGGTTGTTTCGTTTTTAAGACACTCCTCCCTGGTGCCTGCAATGTCATCTAAGACTCTTGAACTGCAGGCTCGGGGCCTTGCAGAATCTGGTACCCCCTATTATTGGTCCAGTCTTAATTCACTACTCTACCTCAGCCTGTACTGGGTTCCACTCCTAAGTCATGGCGGCGTTAACCCCTGGCCTCACTCCTGATGACACCCACTATATGACCTGGCTCTCTGATCTTACCGTAAGTCCCTAGCCTGTCACCCTGTCCCAGTTCCTCCTCCAGGACTAGCCTCACCCAAAGCCCACTCTGCCACTCCTGCAATGCTCTGCCCCCAGACCTGGCCTCCCAAGATTATTCTCTATCTCCATCCCTGCTTCACCCCAACTCCACCATCCCCCTCCAGGCTCTGAGATTGGAGCCACAGATCCCCAGAGTTAGTCAAACCCAGCGGCAACCCCTCTGTCTAAGCCCCGCCCCCAGGCCTCTCGGCTCCGCCCCCTCCCTGCCACGAACCGCAGAAGGCCTCTTGGAACTTCTTGGCCAGCTTCTCGATGACATTGTAGCTCTCCACGTAATCCACGTGCTCATCCTGCGGCTCACTAGCGATCTGTCGCAGCGTAGCCTTGTCCACACGGCCCACGCCGATGGCGAACAGCTCGATGCCACTGGCCCTCGCGCGCTCAGACACATCCCGCACGCTGTCCTGAGGCCTCCCATCAGTCACCACGATGACAACCTGCACATGGGGGCATGTGAAAACCGGCTCCAGCAAGCCCTCAGGACTGCTGACACAGGAGACGGAAGTCTAAGAGGCACCGCAATTCGCTCATGGGTGCTGGGCTGGTGGCAGCCAGAATACACACACACCAGGAAACAGGTCCCACGAGCCAGGGAGGCTATCAGCTTCTTCTGACAGTGGAAGTTGAGGGCTGAGGTGGCTCCCAACTCTGGCCTCTGAGGCCTTCTCCATCAGGCAGGTTGTGGCGTCTCACCTCCTGAGACTCTGCAAACAGGAACTCTGCAAACAGGGCTATGTGTCTTCCTCACACTCAAGCTTTCTGGGGCCTCAAGCTGCTGAAACTATGGCCTCTGCTCTCCCTTGAGATCCCCCGTGGTCAGCATGTGGGAAACTGCCCAGGTAAGAAACTAACTCTGTACAGTGTAGTTCTGCATAATGACCATCAGAGGGAACCCGAGGCTCACGAATGACGATGGGCGCCTCAGGTTGTCGCTGTGTTGCCTTGGACTCAGAGGGTCAACACCCCAAATCCAGAGAGCCAAATCACTGAAGGACAATGTCCTTTTGTCCTCCTTGACTACCTAGGATGATACCTATCCCTTACAAAGAAGAAAGGACTGCAGATTGCCCACACACATACAGGCCCTTGCCCTGTGCCCTAGAAAGAGGGGGGCCCAGTATGGCAATGCCCTGGTGCCTGGCTGTAAAGTAGTTAGAGCAGATCTGGGACAGAAGTGAGGCTCCCACTTTACGACTCTCTTTGCTGACCATGGGTATCTGCGTCTTTTTGCTGACCATGGGTATCTGCCTCTGGAAAGACGTGGGGCCACGACGAGTGAAATGACTCACTGGCAGGAGCCCCAAGGGGTCAACTGTTATTTTAGAATTCAGCACATTGTCCCCTGGGAAGTGATGCTGCACATTCCTCCCTCCGGGGACCTGGGGTGAAACCTAGCTGTGACTCTGAGCTGTTAACACTCAACCCAGCCCGCTGTGGTTTCTAGTCTCTGAGCTATGGCCCCACCTTGAGACTCCGGAAGGTGCCCATTCCCAGCAGCCTCCCTGTCACCTCTGGTCCTCACCTACCCGCTCGCTTGAGTCACTAGTCTGATCTAGGGAAAACAGTTTGTTCTAGAGATGAGCAAGTTGTGAGCCTCAGAGGTCACCACGTCTCTCCATCAGCATCATCTGGAGCTACTCTAAGTATAGCCATCAGCCCAACCCAAGGACGGAGCAGCACCACAAATCAGACCAGCAGCTGTCTGGTCTCACTTCTTTGAAGGCTAGGGATGACTGGTGACGCGTGTGTCGCAGTCACCGAACACTTCTGCCACTGAGAATTTGGGCAATTTGTTGATGCTTTCTCTACCCTGGTTTCCCCATATGTAAAATGGAGCATTCAGCTCTGGCAATGGACTACAGTGTGCGAGAAAGTGGGGTACAGAAGGAAGGGGTTATCCCCTGGGCCAAGGTCTGGCAGGTAAATGGTGACTTCCCAGACCAACAAGAGCTGGGATGGACTCAGAGAAAGGACAATGTGGGTAGACACCCTGCTTGCTGCTCGACGACGTGCCTCTGGAGCCCTCCGTGATGGTGACTCAGGGGACTGTCTCACCTTCCCAAGCACAGGCTGGCAAAGTACACTGGTGCCAAATGGGGCATGCTGGGTGCCAGGCACCCTGCTGAGCCAAGTTGCAAGAGAGGTTATCAGTGTTCCACTTCATAGGTGGAGAAACTGAGGCACTGTGCTTAAGAGTAGCACATTCTCTCTTGGTGGCCAGTGTTAACATGGGACAGAGAGGTTGCAGAGTCCTTACCTTCCCCAGAATATAAGCACCTGGCCTGCCTCTCTCTGCTCGAGGGAAGATCCTGACCCTAGCTCTCCCAGTTCTACAGAGTGATGTTTGCAATGACCTCCCGTGTTTTAGAACAGCTGCTCTGAGCAGAGGAGCCCAGCGAACCCTATGGCTTCAGCCCAGGTTCCTACTCCAACCATCCTGTGCTCCATACCTTGCTGATGTCAGGGGATCTGGCGCGTCCCCCCTCAGCATCACTCAAGGCCTTGGTGATGGCGAACTGCAGGGCCAGGCCAGTCATGGTGCCTGTGGACAGCGGCTGGATGCGACGCACAGCTTGCAGCAGCGACGCCTTGGAGCCGTGGGCCCGAAGTGAGAACTCTGGCTTCACAGTGCTAGCGTAGTTGACCAAGCCCACCCTCGTGGCATTGGGCCCCACATCCAATGACTCAATGACCTGAGACAGGAACACCTTCACCTTCTCAAACTCCACGGGTCTCACACTTCGAGAACTATCAACAACAAACACCAGGTCCGTGGGTCGTGTCCGGCAGAGGTGCCCTAGGAGGGGCAGTGGGAGGAGACAGAGAGTAAGGGCAGATGTCAGAGGAGCGGCCTTGGGGTCCTGAGAGCCCAGCGCGGGTCTCAGTGGTCTAGGTAGGTTCTCAGCTCAGGGTATAGTCTCAGGTATGCGGCTCAGCCCGTGGGGAGGGAGGCGGGAGACCCCTCTGGTCTTAGGCCACACACTTCACTACACCTCTTCTCAGGAACCTCAAAGAACAAGCAAAGCCGTGTGGAGAATAGTCCGACTTGCTAGCAGAACGTTAGCCGGGAGGACACTGGGGACCTCCAGGGTGGGCACAGCCTTTAGGGCCAGCATGATACCCACTGTCTCTTTTCATCAGCAAATTTGGAGCCACTTCCCTCTAGAGACAGGGAAGGAGCAGGAATTCCTGGTGCCACCTTGTCACCCTGGCCAGGTGGGCCGGAAGACACCCTGACCCAACTTCCAGCAAGGCAGCACCAGAGACTGGGAAGTGCCAGTGTTGGAACTGAACAGGCCTGGGCTCAGACCCCGGCTCAACTGCTCCATGGCCCCAGGCAGTGGGTAGCACATTTCTGAACCTCAGTTCCCCGTTTGTACAAAGGGAGAGTAAACTGAGGGTGCACATCCGTCCCTATAGCAGATCGGGGCTCTGTGACAGACAGACTGCCCTGCCCAGCCCTTGCCACATGGGAACAATTCCATTCCCTGTTGGGCACAAAGGACCAGAAAAGGAAAGATGTGACTCAAAGCCCTGGCATCTGAGTTTCTCGGGAGACCTTAGACATATTCTCTACAGTGACAGAGGCTCCCTGCCGGCTCAGCCTCCAAATGGTGAAGTGGGATCCAGAGGCAGAGTGGACCATATCTCAGACTCAGGACCTGACCCCTCGTGGCTCTGGGGCTATCTCATGGCACAGACTGAGACAGGTCCTCCTCCTTGGGAGCTGAGCATCTCAGGGCTTCCAGAGCACAGCCCCTGAGGGCTAGCTCAGCCCTGCAAAGGGCTGTGGCAACTGACCAGACACCTGGTCTCATGAGCTACACTCACAGAGCCCTGGGGCCTGGCGCCGCTGCTGGTCCCTGCAGCATGTGTGGCCCTGAGGGTCACCTGTCCCAGCCTTCACTTATTATCTGCACTGCCCTCCCTGAGCCGACACCCCCAAACCCTGATTCCCATTTAACCTCCATCTGTCTCTGGCCTCAGCGCCCCAGCCTGTCAAGAGTCACAGATCCTGTGTCCCCATCATCCACGGTGGCCTTACCTCTGGACTGTGGGGCAAGACCGAGGCTATCAGGGACCTGCAGCAGCAGCAGGCTACAGAGAGCAAAGGCTGGACCGGAGGTGACCTTCATGGTTGCAGCAACACAGACAGCCAGCGGCAGTGGCACACTGGAGGAGGCCAGAGTGGGGGGATTGCCTTATCAACCACTGGGCAGGGGACAGCACCCTTGCCCCAACCCCCAGAGGCGGGGCCAGCCTGAATGGAGGTGTGTGTCTGGAAGGAAGGTAGAAGCAGCTGACCACAAGGGCCCCTTTGCCTGCAGAAGCAACTCGAGCCACAGCTGGAATTCAGGAAATCTCAGGTGGGTGGGGGCGGCTCCTCTGGCCAGAGCCCGTGCTGACTCCACCACTCAAGGACACTTGAGCCCTGCACTTCTGCTTCATCCCACACCCAAGTCCTCCCCACCTAGAATCCCAAGCCCAGTTTTCTCACTAAACATGCTTCCTAGTCACACGTGCATACACAAACACACATACACACACACACACCTTCTCCAGCTGCACCAGTTTTCTTCGAAGGCCGCTGGGCCTTTGCACGAGCAGAGCCAACCGCCCAGTGCTTTCTTCTTACTGGCTCCATCCCAGAAGGATTTTCCCAGATCTTAACAGCAACCAACTAGCACGGCTGTGCTTAGCATATGGGAGAATGGGGAGCTGGGGGAGGGACTGGCTAAGGGCAGACATGGGAGCAGATCATGCACCTGTGTGACCTTGGGCAGCTTGCTGCACCTCTCTGTGCCTCATCCCTCATCTGAGAGGAGAGACAGTGTCAGCGCCGCCTCACAGAGAGAGCTAGCTAGAGAGCCTGAACTATCTTTGTTAATCCTTACAACAAAGCGAGTCTCCTGAGATTACATGGGGAGGCATCAAGAAGACCAGAGAAGGAAGATGAGGCAGAGGATTGCCACTGCTGCAGGGGAAGAGCCTGTGCATGTTGCTCTGGAAGGGAAAAGTTGCAGACTGGTTTAAAGGGAGGTCCTTGGGGATGACTGACCTAGTCCACAGTTACATCTTCAGCGACCATGGTGTGTCGTCTTTCACACCCCACACACCTGTGAGGCAAGCAGAGAGATGGAGTCTATCAACCCACTCTCCATATGCCAAAGCTGAAGCCCAGAGAGGTTCAGTAACTAGCCTGAAGTCACACAGCCAGTTCAAGGGCAGAGTCAAAGCACTTTCCCTTTTGTCTTCTCCCATTCGGGTCCCATCAGTCCCCAGTTCTCAGCCCTCTGCATCTCTGCAAACCCAGAAGAAACCTCTGTGCTGCTGACCTCTCCTTCTCCTGCTGGGAGGTCTCTCTTCTCCAGAGTGGCTGCGTGGTCCCAGAAGTTGCAGCAAGTATCTTTTCTTCCAAATTGTGCTGAGTGGTTGTCCTTGCCATTCAGACATGAGGGTCTTTTCTATCTCAGTCCCCTTCCTAACCCTAAGGCCCAAGGACAGTGCCAAGCAAATGCAGAAGTTAACAAAAAGTGGCAATGAATGGGGTCCCATCTAGGTCACATGAGGGGCAGCGATGATGGCAGTGATGGTGGCCATGGTGAGAGGTGTACGTCCGGGTGTATGGCCCTTGGCAGGGTAGACAGGGAAAGCTTGAGCCAGCGCCCATTCTGTGGCTCAGGGGACAGAGCCCTGTTGCTGGGCCCAGCTGTACCCATGAAGCCTCCCTTTCAGCTCCCTTCTGAATGGCCGGTCTGTGCCCCCAGGACAGCCAGCACAGGCGCCTTCTCTGTGTCTTTCTCTCCTCGTTAGCAGAGTCCCAAAATACGCCACAGGTAGGCTTCCAGGAACCAAATGGGTTGCAGAGAGAAGGGCGGCTTTCACATTCCACCGTGGGGCCGACAGCTGGGGGCACCTGGAAGTTCAGCTTATACATTGAGGACAGAAAAAGAAATATTTGTGTTTTAAAAATGTGAAACATTTTCCCTGGACTCAAAATGAGGAACTGTGTGTGCCCCACTTTCACACCCAACAGCCTCCCAGAAACCTAAGGTCCCTATCTTGGCTCACGAGAGAGAGAGTGATTGCCTCTACCAAAGTATGTTTGAGGAAGATGAGCCCAGGACTCCCTCTCCAGTGCTCGCATGCAGGCCCAGTACTTTCTTCAAACAGCCAATAGCCTCTCGTCTCAGACCAAGAGGCCTGACCCCTTCTGCAGCAATGGGTCCCTGCACCCACCACCCATCACTAGCAATACTGCTCAATCCCAAAACAAACCTTTATTATTTTTTTTTCTAACTTTTCTGAGACAAAGTCTCACCCTTTAGCACAGGATGGCCTCCAACTCACAACAATCCCCCTGCCTCAGCTTTGCAAGTTCTAAGATCACAAAGTGCAAGCCACCACATTCAGAGTTATCTAATCTCTCTGTGTGTGTGTGTGTGTGTGTGTGTGTGTGTGTGTGTGTGTGTGTGTTCTCATGTGTTCATGTGTAGTACATGTTCCTGTGTATGGAAGATCAAATTTATCATCAGGTGTCTTCCTCTCTCCCTCTCAGTCTTATTTTTTGAGACTATGTGTGGTGGTTTGGATAAGAATGGCCCAAAAGGCTCATATATTTGAATTCTTAGTTACCAGGGAGTGGACCTGTTTGAAAGGATTAGAAGGATAGGGAGGCGTGGCCTTGTTGGAGAAAATGTATCACTGGGGCAGGAGGTGGGAGGGTTAAGGTTTTGAAAGCCAACAACAAGCCTCCCCCCGCCCCCTGCCCCTTGGATCAGAATATGCCTCTCAACTACTTCCCCAGCACCATGTCTGCCTGCATGGTGTTCTCTACCATGATGATTATGGGCTAAAACTGAACCTGTAGCCAGGCAGTGGTGGCACTCGCCTTTAATCTCGGCACTTGGGAGGCAGAGGCAGGCGGATTTCTGAGTTCAAGGCCAGCCTGGTCTACAGAGTGAGTTCCAGGACAGCCAGGGCTACACAGAGAAACTCTGTCTCAAAAAACCAAAAGCAAAAAAACCCAAAACAAAACAAAAAGGAAAACCTGTAAACAAGCCTCAATTAAATAAAAGCTTTCTCTTATAAGAGTTGGTCATGGTGTCTCTTCACAGCAATAGAATGTGACTAAGACACGGGGTCTCTCAGTGAACCTGGAGCTCACCAGCCCAGCTAGTCTGGCTAGACAGCCCAGGGCGGGGGAGGGGGGTCCATTGGTCTCTGCATCCTATCCCTTCATCCTGATGGTACAGGCACACAGCTTCCACATGGGTGTTGGGGATTTGAACTCAAGTCCTCGTGTTTGCCTGTCAAGCACTTTACCCACTGAGCCATCTCCCCAGCAAGATAATTTATAATTTGGGACCGACTCGTATTTTAGGACTCCCCACTCCTAATAAAATAACAGCCGTGAAATAGCTGGTTTGAGGAGCAGTTTGTGTATTTACTCCACTCACATAAACTGGTTAAATCTAGCTTTCTCGTTTGCATATAACCCAGAACCACCTTGTGCTGGGCCACGGCCTGGCAGCCACATGGGCTGGGGTCCAGGACCGAATAAAATGGAGGAATAGAGCGGAGAATCAGCATTTACCGCGCTGCTTCCTGACCAGCCTGGAACTTCTGTCACCCCGCTTCCCTGCCTGGAGCTGTGTTTGGAAAAATATAAACAAAAATAAATAAAAAGAAAAATCTTTCCTTAAATTGCTTTTTGTTGTTTGTTGGGTTGTTTTGTTTTGTTTGTTTGTTTGTTTGATCGATTGATTGATTTGGTTTGGTTGTTTTTGTCACTGCAATAGGAAAAATAATCAGTACATTCTTCTGCATGAAAAGGTATCTGGGAGCCAAGATCACTCCCAGATCGGAATTCAGACAGTCAAAAGTACTAGCAGTCACGTGTAGCCACAGCCTTACAAGAAGAGGATTGCTTGAACCCAGAGTCTGATACAAGCCTGGGCAACCAAGTGAGACCATTGTCTAAAACGGGGTGTGGGGGTGGAATCAGACTTCCCAGTCACCTAAGTGATGTAAAACCTCAAATTGGGCTCTGAAGAACCTCAAAGGTCATCTAGACCAGAGCATCTGGATGTGGCTATACAACCCATCCTCCTGGAAACGTAGTGCATGGGCCAGAGGATGCCAAGGGTAACTTCTTGGCTGGACCATCTGGACCACTGGGATGGTCACTGCACTATCTATCCCCCAGACAGGCTGGCGGTTCACATCCAGCTGTGGTTCCCTCATGCTGGCCACTCTGCCTGCTGGGACTCACCTGGTGAGTAACTAGGCAGACATCCGGCAGGAACCTGGGTGAGGGCCTGGCTATGGCACTGGTCCCTAGGAGCCCAGACAGCCAGGGATGCACATGTTCCTGTGGCTGCAAAGACCACCCGCTGCTCCACAGAGGCTCTGCTGCCACCAAAAGCCCATGGAGCTAGCCCCGGGCCTAGCTCCCAGCTTGCTCTTCTGACATTTAAAATGATTCTGTCGCCTGTGGTCAGTGTCTGGTCTGGGTATTTCCAGGTCTTGGCATGTTGTTCAAGGAACCGAAATAAAGGCACACAGCAGTTGCAGAACACCAAGGAAATTATTCAAGAGCGAAGTACACAAGCAGTCAGATTTCTGAAGCGAGCAGGAGGCTGCTCGAGAGAGAATACTGAGGGGCTCTGGTTAGTTTAGGCTTGCCCTTTATGAGGTTTAAGGGGAAAATGAGCTGGTTACTAGGGAGCTTAGCAAGAGTGATTCCATATGTTGATTGACAGGTTTGGGTTCTGTAACCTTTTCCTACCATGCTTGTCCCTCCCCTTTTATGTATCTGATTTTAATCACATGTATGCTAATCTATGCTCAACCATAAAATGATAAACATAGTCTTTTGCCAGAGGACACAGTTTGTCTTCTCGACCATGCACCTAAAACCATCATCAAGTCTACATGAGTCCAGTACCAGATATAGCTAGGAATGTATTTGAATAGAAACTAGCCACAAAAGTGTGTGTGTGTGTGTGTGTGTGTGTGTGTGTGTGTGTGTGTGTGTGTGTATGTGTGTGTGTGTGTAAGCACACACATTCCACAGTATGTGTGTATAGGTCAATGAACAAATTTCAGAAGTCAGGTCTCTCCTTCTACCCTGGAGGCTCCAGGATCACACTCAGGTTATCAGCCTTGGTGGCAAACATGTTTGCCTACTGGGCATCTCACTGGGCCATAAGGGGGAGCATCACTGATGGTTGTTAGGGAGAATATCATATATTCGATTGTTTGGAGTGGGGTGAGTGTGCAACTCACAGCAGATGTGGTCCTCCATTGCCAAGTACAATTTTTAGAAGAGGGTTGAGGATATAGAACAAGGGTGTAGTGCAAGCCAAGTGGAGTTCCAGGTTGCAAGCCATTCCCTATGCTTGCCTGCCTCAATGCTATTACAAATTGGAGTTGTTGCCAAAAGCAACCCGATTGAATGGGAATCGTTAGTCACCCCAAAGTAAAGAAAGCAGAGGCCAGAAGAAGGAGGCAGCTGGGTCCTTGTCACACGCACAGTCCCCCTCGCTTATAGAACTGTGTGACACTGATGATCTACAAAAGCGAGTGGGTTCCTTGCCGCACCAGCAGCTGGAACATTGGCTCTGTAGGATGAAGCACCGTATGTGATGTCACATGGGTTCCATAAGGGGTCACAGCAGCTAGAAGCCAAATGCTAGGTAAGGTAGGAAGTATGCAGAGAGGCCAGCAGTCACCACTATGTTCCACTAAGACATGGTATCTCCGTCCACCCGGGACACTTACCTCTCACCTACCATCCCACCCACATGTCCGGAGGACACACGCTTCTCCACCTCGTGGATTTACATAGCAGGTGCCGTGCAATAGTCACCCACCTTTGAGGTCCAGGGTAGGGCGCGCACCAGCCGGAAGTCATGTGTGTGTCATGGGCAAGGCTGGGGCCAGGCCATATCTGTTCTGGTCCCCCATGTGTTCAGAGATGGGACATGGAAGGGCCCAAGCAATTGAGGGACTGATGATTTTGCCAGTGTTGTAGTACCCAAGAAACCCATGCTCTCCTGCTCCACAATCTGGCATGATTCTGAACACCCCAGCGGCTGCCATCTTGCCTGCCTTGAAACAGCCCCATCCCAGTTGGCTTCCTCCTGGCTCCTGCTCAGGCAGCCCTTGGGGGTCCCCATTCCCTATCAAAGAGGCCCTGTCTGAGCCTCAAGTAGAGCATTGAGAAGCCCCTACACAGGCTGCCCAGGAGACCACAACTTGCCTGGCTTGGCTGGCCACATGGATTTTCCCCCAAAACCCAGCTATTTCCTGTCCCTAGGCTGCCCCCTCCTCACTGCCTGACCACAGGGTACAATTCCACTACACAGCTCAGCACCAAGGCTCCAGGCCAGCGCTGGGGGCAGGGAGTGAGGAGGCAGGCAATATATCCAGACACCTCCTGGTCCTTGGGATCCACGGTTTGGCCTGTTGGTCCTATGGTGATAAGGATGCAAAGTCAGTCCTCTCTTCTGTGACCGCTGCTCTCCCCCCATACCCTACTTGTTGTGGCAGCCTGGGGTCAGAGTAAGAGCATCTTCACAAGACACAAGCTCACACAGGCTAAGGTCCTAGCCCATCCCAACAACCCTCACTTGGGACTAGAAATAAAAGGCCTTTGTCTAACCCAGGTGCTGTGGGGCCTTAGGAAAGTTACTTGGTGTCTCTGAACTCTCTGTAGCTCCTTTTCCATTGGCGTTAGAGTCACATGTTATCGTTTTCTTGAGGGTCTGACTGAAAAAGCAAATAGAAGCATGGTGGCACACGCCTTTAACGCCAGCACTTGGGAGGCAGAGGCAGGCAGATCTCTGATTTCAAAGCCATCCTGGTCCTCAGAGTGAGTTCCAGGACAGCCAGGGCTACACAGAGAAACCCTGCCTCAAACAAACAAACAAACAGCAAACAGAATAGACAGTGAAATCTTCCATCCCCCAGGGAGCCTGAACCAAGATTTTCTTTAGTCTTTGCTTTTGTTTTTATGTGGTGCTGGGAGTTGAACTCAGAACCTTGTGATGCTAAGACAGCACTCTGTCACCCGGTTATACCCTCAGCACTTGGTCTTTTGAGACAAGGCTTCACTATGCTTCTCTGGCCTAAATAACTTGAGATCCTCTAGCCTCAGCCCCCAAGTGTGCCACTGTGTCAGGCCATTGGTCTCTCTTGGTGACAGATCCTGGCTCAAACCACCCTACCTGTCTCATGAAGTCCTTTCCAGACAGATCCTCAGCAGTTCTACAGGGGGAGGTAGGAGATAAAGGCAAAGAGATATGATCAGAAAAACATCAGCCTTGGATTCGGCCAGACCTGAAGTCTAAACTCTCTGGACTTTCCCCCCTGGGGTGAGAGGTAAGACCCATCAGGGAGACCTTAGGGAAGACTGGGCATAATGGATTCACTGCAATTTCTGTTACTCACAGCCATCTTGGTTCAAGGTATGCTCTTCAGGATGACACTGGCCAGGGTGAGCAAGCTAAGTCCTTCTGTTCAGGGAGCCATACCCGCCTCCTCTCCTCTCAGCTGACAGAACACTGAGCCCATCCCTCCCCCCACCGTGGTAGCCCTATACATTCTACAACTTTGACCTGGACCAACCTTTGCTTAGCATGACCCATCTTTCACTCTGCTTGGTGAAATGCCCCCTATGACACTTCATCCTCTGAGGTGGGACCCTGAGGTCATGGACTTTCCCCATAGCACTAGCTGGTCCACAGTTTATGGATCTGTCTACCAGCCCCAGCTTGTGTGTCCCCAGTATCCAGAGCAGGCCCTGGCTGGAGGCCATCTTTCTCCTTGTCAACAGAGTTCCCCCTGCACTGGGAGATGTGGGGATGCTCATATGGCTACCTGTGGTCAGAAGCAGCTTCAGGAGGGGACACTGACAAGCTGGCCAGGCCCCAGAGGATGGGCAGAAGTACTGCACGCAAGTATAATGGAGTAATGGAGACTGGAGGACAGAGGCAGATCCTCCGTCCCTACATCTCCTGTCAAGAACCACATGAGGCAGAGCAGAGCTTGCAGCTACTTTATTGACCCTTCTTCCAAGTCACACACAAGCAATAACACAGGTGCAGTGGGAACTTCTCTCGGCCCTCTCAGCCCTTCAGCCCCATCTATACCACAAGCAGATGTAGATCCCTAGCAACCCCTAGCAACGCCTAGCAACCCCCAGCAATGGGAAAGCCAGCAGAGGCACATGGACTGACCCTCCTTGTTGCCATCATAGGACACAAGACTCTGGTTGGCTCTTCACACCCCATGGGCTAGCCTGCCCCAACTGGCCAGCCATAGTGGCAGACAGCTACCCACAGAGCAGCCAACTCCAAGCCTGCCATCCCCTGAACATAGCCCTGGGCAAACAAGCTGGAGCAACCTGGCTGTTGGGCTGTCATGATAAGCAGACCCTAAATCTGCCAGTGGCTACAGTAACCCTTGCAGGGACCTCACCACTGTGTGACTGTGGGGAACACTAGACTGAAGATGAGGACAGTTTGCCATCAGAGCGGTGATTCATGAGAAGGGATTGTTTAAAACAGAAGCAACCATTTTTTTTTTCCATGCTGAGCAGGATGGTCAGGGCAGCTGCGGGACTGTTGGACGTCCCAGCATCCAGATGCTAGAGAAACTCGAGTAGAGGCTGGGTAGCCATTGCACTGAATGGTGGGAGGAACTCTGTTTCTTTTCTTTCCTCCTGTTTGACATCTCAGTTTCTCATTAGATTTTATCGTAATTCCTAAGACAGCGATTGGCTGAATCGCTATTTGTTTGGGCAAACTATTTGAAGGAATTGTTTTCTTTTTACACTTTTGGGGTATTGGGGGTGGTAAGTGGGCACCACAATCGTGACCCACCCTGTAACCTGATGACTGAGTATAGACTGACACCAGGAACTGTTGATTGGCCAGATTCTCTTCTTGCTGCCCCTGTGGGTGTTGGCCGCTTGGCTAAACAGATCAAGCCAGTAGCTGTTAACCAAACTCACCCTACTTTGCCACAACTGCGCTCTGAACAAGTACCATTGCTGATGGAGACAGGGTGAGCTGCTAGGCTGTGTCCTGAGTCACAAAAGGTCACTTAGCCCAGGGTGACTCAATCGTGAGTGAGGGGTCCCCGAGAGGAGAGGACAGTGAGGGGGGTGCACAAGCAGATTGTCCTGTAGTAGGCCACAGCAACCACCAAAGTGAAGAAGCAGGAGGAGGAAGTTCCGCCTCTCCCAGCCCAAGGGCTGAAAGCCTGGTGAGGATCACACTTCTGAGTATGGGGGTGGTGCTGGGTCCCCCTCTGGAGTCTTAGTGGGCAGAGACAGGGCTTCCTCATAAGACGGCAGAGCCACCTGGGAGAGACAGAGAGGATAGCTGAGTACCATCAAGAAGAACCCATCGGTCTAACCTGAGGTACAAGGAGCCTTCCCCCCACCACATCCATGAAAATGATTACAGTGGCTTCCATGCCTGTGCGACCTGGTTACGCTTCTCATTCCCCATCGGGGCTGTACCTGCCCTGGCCCGTCCAATGTCCAAGGTTTTGATGAACATTTTCAGTCCAAATGCCCTCCAAAGAAGGGGCTCCCATCCCTCCCTTCCAGGGGTAGACATCACCTGGGATGAGCTGCTCAAAGTCAAATTCTATCCCCCTGGCTATAGTCCTCAGACTGGGGAAAGTCATGTGACCCAAGATGGTCCAATCAGATACACTGCTCTTTCGGCAAGCATTACTAAATGGTAGGATGTTGGCCTATGGGTTCGTGCTGTTATTTTGTGACCACAGGGAAGGTCTGCCTGAAATTGGAGTCAGGACTGAGGAGAGGAGAGTCAAGAGTTAGAGGTCAAATCCAAGATCAGGACACAGCCACACCTGCAGTGGACTTTCATATACTATGGGCTACTAACGTCCCCTTGGAACTTATATCAACAGGGGTTAAGTCTCTGCTACTTGCTACCAAAAGCTGGCTTAACTAATACATTTCCAACAGTTCAAAGTGACCTCCCAACACTTGGCCCAGCTGCAAAGTTCCCATCACTTCACAGTCAGCTGCTTCCAGACATACTCTCTCTTTCCTGTTCCCTCCCACAGGAAGCATTCCCTGAATTACTTGTGTGCCAGCTCCATGTTCAAGGTCCCTGTGTTTCATACAGAAGTGTAAACATATCTCAGCAACTGGATTCACTGTAGAGTATGCACACCTCTAAGACAGAGATGGCATCTCAATGTCCTCTACCCTCCAAGATTAGGTACAAGACCAAAGGAACAAGGGGCAGTAAAGAAGGAAGAAGGATAGAAGGATGGAAGGATGATGAGTGGATAGATGATGGATGGATGGGTGGATAATGGTTAGATGATAGATGATGGGCGGGTGGGTGGATGGATGGATAGATGGATGGATAGATGGATAGATGGATGGATGGATGGATATATGGATGGATAGATGGATGGATGGATAGATGGATGGAAAGATGAATGAATGAATAGTTGACTGAAGGGTAGATAGTGAGTGATGGGTAGATAAGTGGTTGGATGGATGGACAGACGGATAGATGGATGGATGGATGGATAATTGGACAATGGGTTATGAATGGGTAGGTAGATGGATGGATGATGGATGAGTGGGTGGATAAATGGATAATGGGTAGATGGATGGGTGATGGATGGGTAAGCGTGTGAATGGATAGATAGATGGATGGAATCTTAGACTATCATAGCTGATGTTGTTCACATTTCTTCTGGTCCAGCAATTTTCTTACAAGTACTGAGACCTGCTGGGAGTTTGACCATGATCCAATGAGTGTGTGGGCAGCACAAATTAAACTTGGTGTATTGGGGGAGAGGGGCACAATGGTGGGAGAGTGGACCTGAGAGAACTGGGAAATGGGCACGATCAGAGCGCATAGGAGTCTCCCCAATCTCAAACAACATTCCCAACCAATAAAAATAGTATGTTGAAAAAAAAGTGCTGAGGCTCAGAGAAGGAAAGGAACTGGTCCAAAGCAGCACAGAAAGAGAGTGGTAGCCCTGACATTTAACCCTCCATCAGACTCACCTTGAGGAACATCTTGGAGCTGCTGTTCTCTGTGGCCGAATTCATGTGCTTCATGAATCTGTAGCATGTCCACACACACTTGAACATGTAGACCTGGAAGAAAGCCTGTTTAGACTGCAGTCTGCCCACCCTCCTACCCTTGCCTGAGTGAGAGGCTCTGGCTAGATGTTCAATATCTCCAGGGAGCCAACACTCACTCATCCCAAAAGATAGCACCCATCAGGAGCTCAGACCCCACCCCATGCTGGCTTTGGGCTTCCTCACACGCCAGCTTGGCACACCCCACAGAATGTCTTTGCTGATGCCCACAGCCGCCACGCAGCAAATGCTCTCACAGCTTCTGATCTGACCTCCAGCCTCTCTGGACAAGCTAGGTTCACCCTACTCAGCCACCCTGAGTCACAGGAACCCCACTCATCTTAAGACAGAGCTCAATGGTGGGAAAGTCCTCTTCAAAATTGCCTCTGAGCTCTGCATGGGGGCACACCCTTTTGACCCTGTGTGGTCGTTTGAATATGCTTGGCCCTGGGAATGACAGTGTTAGGAGGTATGGCCTTGTTGGAGTAGGTGTGGCTTTGTTGGAGGAGGTGTGGCCTTGTTGGAGTAGGTGTGGCTTTGTTGGAGGAGGTGTGTCATTGCGCCAGTGGGCAATGAGACCTTCCTCCTGTGTGGGAGTCAGTCTTCTAGCAGCCTCCAGGTGAAGATGTAGAACTCTCAGCTCCTCCTGCACCATGCCTGCCTGGATGCTGCCATGTTCCTGCCTTGATGATAATGAACTGAACCTCTGAGCCTGCAAGCCAGCCCCAATTAAATGTTGTCCTAAGAGTTGCCTTGGTCATGGTGTCTGTTCACAGCAGTAAAACCCTAACTAAGACATTCCAGCACTTGGGAAGTAGAGGCCGGAAGATTAGGAGTTCAAAGTCAGGCCTGGGCTGCATAGTGAGTTTGAGGCCAGCCTGGACTACAAGAGACCTTGTCTCAAAAACAAATCAAAAGCCCCTGATATAATTGTTATGTTTTAAGATTATAGAAAGGTGTGTGTAGTCTCAGCCCGCAGGGCTGACATCTGACCCCAGACAGCACATGAGGCCAGTGTCACAAGGATCCATGCTGGATCCAGGCAGCTGAGTACACAAAGCTGCACAGACCCACAACCTCTAAGAAGATGGTCTCGGAGGATGCCAAGCCACATCGGAGGAGCTGAGGCAGAAGAGCTAGAGAGGTTAGAAGCAGGAGGAGATCACGAGCATACCTCATCCTGCCTCCTCACAGTCCGGTGCGGGGAAGCCTGAGCCACTGCAAAGCCTTAGCCATGGTCACAGAACCATGGGGGTGCTGGGCCCACTCACCTTCAGGATGAGCACGGTGACAAAGGCCACTGAGAAGATGATCATCGTGTTGATGAACTGGCTGCGGGGTATGCCCTCCTGGCTTGGGAGGTAATTCTGAAATAATAAAGGGCCGCATCAATGCCTCAGCCCTGGGCAGGGTCACAGATTCTCTCTCTCTCTCTCTCTCTCTGTCTCTCTCTGTCTCTCTCTCCTCTGTCTCTCACATGCATATGCACACACACACACATGCACCCATGAACACATATATGCACAGACACACACACACACACACACAGCCCCAGGGGAAGAAGTGTGTAGCTGGTGCCTCCCAGTCTAGGAAGGCTTGACTGCTAAGAGCCATCTAGTCTCTAACACCTAGCAGGTTACACCCACCGCATATCAGGGTGGCTCCAGCCAGGACCAACTTTCGGGGTACCAGGTGTGAGAGGTATCACCTCTGGGCGAGGAGCATATAGGCCCACATGTTCGGTCGGCCTGTCTGTTTGTCTGCTCAGACTGGTCCCAGATTCACAGCAATCCTCTTGCCTCAACCTCACAAGTGCTGGGAGAACAGGCAAGCACCGCCATATCTGGCTCCCCTTTCTTCTGAAATAAAACTCACCAGCCTCTTCCCTGGAGAATGGGCTGGACTCATTCGGGGACTGACATGAGCTTTCAGGAGCAGCCGGCCAGAGGCCAGAATGAAGATTTCATTCTTGGTGCCTCCTTTTCTCCCTCCCAATCCCTCCACTGAAGAAAGCCAGCAGCTGTGCCCTGAGGACACTTGGGCTGCCTTACTTAAGGTCCCCACCTTGAGAAACTGAGTAAGGACCCCTGGGGGAGCAGATCACTCGCCCCGTTCCTAGCTGCCATGCTAAGCCAGCAACTGAACCACCTACCAACCCATCCCAAAGTTCCTGGCTCTCAGAACTGTGAAAAGATCTGGTCATTTTAAGCCATCATGCTTGGCCATAGTGAGTTAGACAGCAGAGGACACCTGATGCCATTTCTATAAAGCAGTTCTCAGGGCAGGATGCTGTGTAGCTCACCACGGCCAGACTCCTTTGGCCCTAGCAGCTTCTCTCTGACAGTTACTCCCAATCCATCATTCACCCGAGTCTTCTTCCCCAGAACCCAGCCTCCAAACATGTCCCACCCGGCATGGGGGACGCCTTGCCCCAGGCCACACAGCCAGCATGTGACTTGGTCCTCCACCAAGACTCACCATGTGGTTCATGGACTTGAAGTTAAGGTAGGTGGGCACTTCCATGTAGGAGCTGCATAGGGTCAGGATACTCAAACAGAAGTCCAGCAGCTGCAGTGTCATCAAGGGGACCTTAGAAGGACCCTAAGGAGGACCAAGAGGAAGCATGAAGATCCACGAGCAGGGTACTGAGTGGCCCTCCCTTGGAAGGCTCTCCACCCAAGCCACCAGCCATCCCTCATTGACTACGCTCAGTGAAAGGAACATGGGATGCTCACACTGGTGTGTCTGCAGAGCATGGGATGCTCACATCCGTGTGTCTACAGAGCTGGAGTCTTCTAACTCCCTGCCCCCCTTCCCCCTCCCCCACCTTCCAGCAGTCCTGCCCTTCAAGGACCAGAGTCCGGGGACTGTGAAAGGCAACTATGACAGAGCTGTGTATACTGTGACCAGCTAAGGCCACCACACTTTTCCTCAGTGAATGGTCTTCATTTCTTGGTCTTGACCATCCATTCATCTTGAGCAATTCCAAAGAAGGACTTAAATTAAGGTCAAAGCTTAAAAAGGCACCCCAAACTTCCCCCTGGGTAACCCACTCATGGCCAGTGTAAATAGACATCTTATCAAGCTCTGAAACCTGGAGACATACTGTCATCAGTGACAGGGGCTGCTACCCTATGGCAGTGTTACACACTGGGTTCCAACCCTACACCACCCTCATTTGGTCCTAAGGCTTTCCCATGAGGTACACTGACAGACGCAACATGCAGAGGAGAGAGCCTGAGGGTGCTTGTCAGGGATTATGGGACCCTGTTGAAGGAGGAAAGGGACCTACCCTGGCCAGCCTGCCCAGGTCAAGCCATGCACACGGGTACTCACGGGCCGGGGCCGGGCAAGCTTCAGGTACGCTGGCAATTCGATGTAGGAGCCCAACAGTGTGAGCAGGCACAGCAAGAAGTCCATGATTTGAAGGGACAAGAAGGGTATCAGGTACTTCTCCCGGTTCTAGAAGGCAAGTTCACCCCATTAGGGTACCCCTGACATGCCAGCACTCCACAGGGCTACCCCTGTCCCCATGCATCCTGTTCCCACCCTGGCTATCACTAATGCTACCAGATCAGTGACTAAGGCCTGCCCAGATCCATGCACCTTCCTGCAAGGGACATCCTGGGGAGAGGGGCATCCAGGTGTCTCAGAAGACACCAGGGAACAGGCTCCATATACAGGGGTTCTGTCATGTTTTCTGTCTGTTTGCCTGTCTTTGGTTTTTCAAGGCAGGATCTCATGTGTTCTAGGCTGGCCTCAAACTCCCTGTGTAGCCAGGTATGACCCTGAACTAAGTCTCCTGCCTCCACCTCCATAGTGCCTAGGTTGCAGGTGTGTACCACCCCACCCCATCTGTGCAGTTCTGAGGACTGAACCTTGTGCATGTGAGGCAAGCACTCTGCCAATAGAGCTCAGCAAGAGGGTCACAAGATGAAGGTACCGGGAAATGATGTGAACTAGTAGGGCGTGGTTACAGGTCACTCAGGGTGCACCCGGGACTTATCCATGATGCCTTTTCTCTTCTCTCTCCTTGGCTACCATGAAGTGAGCGGCTTTGCCAGACACACAGCGCTTTCTCCCCACTGTGATGTTCCACCTCATCTCACATCCAAGGAAAGAGAGCCAGCACACCGAGAGCCAGCACACCGTGGGCTGGAAACCAGAGCCAAAGCGAACCTTCCCTCTAGATGATTCTCTGAGTATTTTCATCCCAGCAGTGGAAGTTGAATGACAGACTGAGGGCAGAACCCACAAGGGAGAGTATAAAGTCTACTCTACAGAGAAGGGAACTGGAGAGGACATCCTAGAAGGGACACCAAGGTAGATCCAGAATGTGACAGGTGAAAGGACTGGCCACAGGGCCAGAGGTGGAGGCACCAGCAAGTAAAGGCCCAGGGACAGGAGCCTGTCCTTCCTCCAGGTGGTCAAAGCCAGATGTGACAGGACATGGGAAGAGGCCTCAGGAGGTCAGTCAGTGTCTCCCCCCCTAGGTGGGAACCCAGCACCCATGCATATAATACCCCCACTGGGGGCAAAGTCACAGAAAAGGTGATGTCCTGGAGGGGGGGTCTCGTGGTTATCTAAGCCATTCAGAGGTGGCCAAGGCACTCTGTCTGAGTCTTAAGGGACTCCCTGCTCCGCCTTTTTAGCAGGACACTGAATTTCTGCCACAGCCCCACAGCCCCACAGCCCCACCACATAGTAAAGACACACCCCACAGGTGAGGCTCCCAGATACAGCAAGGGTGGCCAGGGAGAGAGACAATCCAGGCCAGCATTAAGCCTCCACCTCTCTACCTAACCAGCACCCCCACCATCTTCAGGGCAGGACCCTCTCCAAGGGGCCAAGGGACAAAGTCAACTTCCTACCTCCCTGGAGACCATGGGACAAATGGCTCTTCTTTTGTAGGAAGTAGAGCCACAGGGTGACTCAATCTCCCCTGTTTCCTCAAGTCACCCCAACTCTCTCTGAGTCTGTCTGCCTTTCTTAGTACAGCCTCACATTCCCAGGATCTCATGAGTGAGTGTCCCACTGCAGTGGGGACAGGGCAAAGGGGGATCTTTGTCCCTAAGGAGAAGCCCAATACTGTCCCTTTCCCTGGACCCCATACTGCTGTCCCCTTTCTCTTTTACCTCAAAGCTCCCAGCCCCACTCATAGTCCACAGAATGCAGATCCGTGAGCACCCCACCACCCCAAAGCTCCCCTGATAGCATAGCAGATTATGGAGTCTCATGGGAGAACAGCACCTCCCCCAAATGAACACCATGGGGTGCTCAGGACAACAGGAAGGTATATGTTCCTGGCCCCTCCGTCCCTGCACAGCCCTCACCTTGACCACGCCGAACAGCAGGCTGATGCTGATGATGAAGAGGGCGCCAATGAGCAGGAAGCTGGAGAGCAGGTCAGCTGCAAGGCAGGGCAGAGACTGAGGCAAAGTCTGAATGGAGTCTGGGGACCAGCCTTTGGGAACTGCTAGTGCGGGACCATAAGTGTGAACAGTGAAGCCTGGGACCAGACCTGGGTAGTAGGCTGGCCCTCCTCACCCAGATGAGGGCTGTGACTGGCAGAGGGAGAGACTGGTGGACAAGGCAGTGTGAAGTGGCCAATATGGCGGGAACTTCTGTCTGAGCCTCAGAACCTGAGAAAGTCCCTAGCGCAAACAGAAGAGCCTCATTTGCATGTGAACTACCCTAGGCTCCTAAAGGTTCAGGGGTGCACAGCAGTCCAGTAGAAATGGCTGGACCACAAACTTCTGTCCATATGTTCTGATCATACACTGCCCGAAACTCCTCTCCCAACCACCACTGCATATATACCCAGACATACCCATCCTGAGGTATGGCATCTTGGAGAACCTGCAGGAGACTTTACCGCGGGCCACCTCCACCACATGTTCAACGAACAGCAGGACACTCATGACCTAGGAAAGAAAGGGCATCAGTGAGCCAGGCCACTATCCAAGCAAGGTGCTGTTGAGGGGCTGGAGTGACAGCTTGCCTCGTCAACAGGCATCCTGCCTCTCACTGCTAAAGATCAGGTACCCTGACTGCACCCCTTCCCTATACCCCCAGAACAGGCTCTGGCTAGCATAGAACCTTGGTCATCTTACCCAAGCATCATGGAGCTCGAAGTTGATGAACCATCAGCAGAGGTCTAGGATGCACTGTAGAGCCCCAGGCCCTGAGAGCCAGTCCTAGTCACCACAGCTCCAGAGCCCCTACCTTCCCAGCTATAACAGAATTGATAACACTGGCCTCCTGGAGCTATGGGGAGCCAGACAGGACGACCGCCCTAAACATATGGCAGGTATGAAAGCTCAAACTGTACAGCCAGGAGTAGGTGTGACCTGGTCTGCTGGCTCCAGCAAGGAGGCCTGGGTATCACATACTGATGTAGCTGTTGCATTGGATAGATGGATGGATGGATGGATGGATGGATGGATGGATGGATGGATGGATGGAGCCTGTCCCTTGGGGACCCTTGCCATGCAAGACAGAGAAGAAATGACTCTGACAGACCTAAGCATTGGGTGTCCCAGCTGCCAAAGCTACGAAGGCTGCCAGGGATTGCATTTTGTCTCCACCACAGACGTCTAACAGAAGAATCCCACGCCGTGCAACCGCATGGACCTCACACCTTTCTGTGTGTCTGTGACTTTCCCGAAGTTCTGTGCCTCTTCCCCCACTACAACACACTCTGTTCTCAGGGAGTAATCTACCCTGCCCCCTTC
The DNA here is from genome assembly GCF_011762505.2 of Arvicanthis niloticus. NCBI lineage: Eukaryota > Metazoa > Chordata > Mammalia > Rodentia > Muridae > Arvicanthis > Arvicanthis niloticus. The sequence continues at coordinate 23,819,871 of NC_047662.1, forward strand.
CCCTCCCCCCTCCATTGTGTGAGTGCACTTTATCAGCATGGCCTAAGTTCATGTCATCTTACTAAGTGGCAAGTCACACTGAGTGGACAGGCAGCCAGACCTCTTTTATCTGTTTCCCTTTCCAAACTCTGAGTGATTGGTTGGCTCATTAGTTTTGGTCTTTTGGTATTTAGCTCAGATATGGATCTCAGTCTGTTATTTTGAACCCCAAGTTCAGGAGTCAGAAAGAGGGGTGGCGCAGGAAATGGATGGAGAGACCAGCTCCAGGATTTGGATCCAGATCCCTGTGTGTCCTGGAGAAGGTCACTTTACCTCTCTGAATTTGCCCATCTGTAAAAAGGCAATTGCGGGATGCAGAAGGCACAGACTGCATGAGTTAGAAAAGTTCTAGGTTAGGCCTGGCAGAAGCTGAGTCCAGAGCCTACCCTTGGGCTGGGCCGTTGGGCTGGGCACGTGCCTCCTGTAGCTGCTCCTCTGCCTGATGGGAAGGGATTTGAAGGCTCTGCTTCATCCAAAATGCTGGCGGCTGCCAAAAGTGGCAGCAGAATCGGTGCATGGGGGTAGGGGTGGATCGACGGGAGAGGGGCTGTGAAAGGGCTGCAGCCCCGCCCCCAATGCCTGAGCCCAGGAACTTTGTGGGGCGGGCTCAAATGAGACAATCTGCCAATTGAGCCCTGGGTGTATTTGTATTGTAAACTCTCTCTGTTCCTTTCAGAAGTTCAGAGAGATTAGGAGGCTTGCCTGAGGTCACAGGCCAAGGCAAGGGCAAGGAAAAACCCAAGTCTTCAGTGCTGTCCTGGCGCTATGCTACCATCAAACAACCTGAGCCAGGTCCGCTGGTCCAGACCCCAGGAGTAGTCACCGTGGCCACCCACCAACATCTAGAAAACTTCAAAATATGTCTACACCCCTATATTCTGCACATTCTAAAGACACTGTAAACTCACACCAAGAGCTTCCAGAGGTTAATTTAAGAAGCAGTACACGCGCTATAGGAACCCTGGCATTGGGGCTGAGGCGCAGCAGACAGTGCTTGCCCAGCATGCAAAACATCCTAGCTCAATCTCCAGCGCCCCACAAATTATGCATAGCACAGGATATTGTAATCCCACTTCCTGAGAGGTAGAAGCAGGTCATCGACCCTAGACCCTAAGCTATGTAGTAAATTTGAGTCCAGCCTGGGCTACATGAAGCCCTAACTCAAAATGAATAAACAAATACCCCATACCGCATCCAGGAGGGTGACCCAGTGAGTCACTAACCGGTACTCCACTTTGGGGACCATGGCTCCTCATAATCCCTAACTCCACAGACTCCTTGCCCTGGCCCTGTACTCTGGGGGACACCACCATTCACATCCCAGAAACAGCCCTACCAAGTGGCCAGTGGCCTGGGAGGTGCCAAAAAAAAGGGGGGCCAGGACAAGGTCGATCTTTATATGCTGACACTTCCACAGACCAGGAGAGTGAGGCTCAGAGGTTCTGGAGCTTGCCCATGGCCTCCCAGCAGCCCCCTGTTCTCCAGAAACTTCTACCAAGCCATTGGTCTTCCCCCTCTGGCTGCTCCCTGTGCCTTTGGCCTCCTGGCCCTGCTGAGGCTGCTCCTGCGCCCTCCCTGATCCTGACAGCAGAAGTGACACCCCCCCAAGTGTTTCCCCACTGTGGGGGAGAGGAGGGGAGGTTTCTGCTGAGCAGCTTGGATCTCTACTCAAGCTGTTGCTGAGGGGCTGGGGGCAGGGTGAGTCTGTCTTCATTTGCCATATGAAGAGTCTGGAGCTCAGAGAGCGCAGGTACCAGCCTGAGGTCACACAGTAAGGCAACCTAAGAGTTAGCTCAGCAGGAAGGAGGCATCCTCAGAGCCCACCACCTTGTGTCCCCAAGAGAAGGAATGGCAGCTCCTGATATTACGTTAGCCCCACTGTGTGCAGAGACCTGGACACAAATCTGACCTACAATTGGCCACAGCCCAGCTAAAAGGACATACAGGCTACCTACAACCCAGCAATGGGGACAGAGAGGAAGAAGGCTGCTCTGCTCCGTTGGATGGAACCTCAAACCTCTGTCGCCAGCCCCAAGGCTCCTCTCAGGGCTGGTGACCCTGATCACAGCCACCTGCCTCCTCCCTGGGAACTGCCCAGAGCTCCTGGCTCTTGGAAGGGCAGACTCTGGAGAGCTACAGGCTTTCTTCCTGTCTGTGTCACCTGAGATGCGCCTCCCCTCTCCCCCAACGCCTCAATTTTCACCAACAGAAGGTTGAGGACATGAGGGTCACAGAGCAGGATTTCTGCACAGAGCAGGGGCCCCATATCAATGGCCTTCCACCCACAAAGCCTCCAGCTGCACAGCTCATCTGAGGACACAATGCTCAGCCATGGCCCCACGCCTCCAGCATCGGAGAAGCAATGGGCTCTTTCCGGGCAGCCATGAAAGGACAGCGGACAGAAAGGGGGATTCCCAGGCCTAGCCTCCCCTATCACTGACTCTGGGCTCCAGCTGACTGCAGCCCTGCAACTCTCCCAGGCTGCAGGTGCATGGCTGGCCATGTCCCCGGAACTGTGCTATCCTCTCTACGGTGGAGACAGAGCCATTGAGCCTGCTATCCTCCCCCCCCACCCCCCAGCATCTCTCTCCATACAGGCCACATTTTGTGGCTGCAAGCGCTGCACTCTGAGCTAGCCGTTGACCTCTCTGGGCTGTGGAATGAAGACAAATGCCCCCTCCAAGGTTACTGTGTGGTCACAGGGCACACAGGACACAGAGCTGGTGTACAGCTTGAGCAGGACTGAGCACAAAGTAGTGTGAGGGAGACTGGCTGGGGACGGACAGGTGATGTGAGGAAGAGGTATCAGGTTGCCAGTGACAACCATGGTGATGGAAAGGGGCCACACCATTTCCCTGAAGTCTGCCTGGATAGGTGACAGGGACCGTGGCAGGTGGTGGAGGAAACCCCAGTGGCATGCTGGGAGGCAGGAAGGAACAGCCGACACTGATGACATACATAGGAACGACGTTCAGATGCAATGGTGGTCCCGTGAGGATGATCACAGAGGGCGGAATCGCTGGCCCCACTCTGGGTGCAAAGGCAGGACAGAAAGAGGGATGTATGGGGACCTGAGAAGGACAGGAGTTCCTCACTTCAGAGTCTTCTTGACGCTTTCCATGGGGTAAGCATCAGGAGTTCCCAAACAATGGGACTGGAGAGAAGGCTCAGTGATTAAGAGCACAATTCCCTGTATCCTCATGGATGCTCACAACTGCCAATAACTCCGGTTCCAGGGGACCCGGTACCTTCTTCTGACCTCTGCAGGTGCACAGACATACACGCAGATGAAACACCCGTACACAGGGGAAAAAAAATCATAAAAAATATCATTTTAAAACAATTGAGAACAACCCATTTTCTGGGGCTCTCCCAGCAGCCCCATTACAGGCAGAGCTGTGTTCTAAGCCACTTGTGCAGCCCCGGTGCTTCCTGGTTCTGCCTCAGCAGATGTTAGTCCCATCTGAGGTAGTGCAGAAGCCGCCCTACAAGCTACTCATCCAAAGGAGAAAAGAGAAACAGTGGCCGTTTCCTAGCAACCCCTCAAGATGTGCTTGAGAGTCATATCCGGGCTTGTCCTCACCAACAGTGGGTCCTCGGTGCCACCCACACCCTTCCACCATTGACCCAAAGGGCAGATCAGCCCTGCCCTGTGCTCCATTTGGGTGGCTTGGGACCTGCAAAACTCTAGACCTTTACGGTAGCTATTAATCCCTCCCTGTGGCCGTCTATGTCAGCTGCCCACCCTGGGGAACCCAAGTCAATTCATCTGGGAGGTCACAGAGAGAGACAGAAATGTCATCAGACAAAGGAAGTCATCAGACAAAGGAAGCTCCCCTCCCCTGCTTCCTGTCACAGTTTATGGGGGTGGCTGGGTGGGGTAGCTCCTCCAGAGCACTGCCTTCTCAGCACACCCCCAGCCTCTATATGCCACCCTCATCCTGCCTGCACGCTCCACTGCAGCCAGCTGGCTCCCTTGCTGTGCCAGAGTCACCTGAGCTGGCTTTTCCCCAGCTGCTGGTCCCTTCCCACCCCATCTCAACATAATTAACCATCCCTCCCCACTGCTGGGACTTTCTGTCGGGGCTCAGAGGCCCTGATATGGTGGTGGTGCACACCTAAAATCCCAGTAGAACCTGGAAGGTGTACGCAGGAGAATCCTTGGGAATTATCCTTGGGATCAGGGTTATCCTTGGGAACATAGAGAATTCAAGGCCAGCCTATGCTACATAAGACCCAGTCTCCAAGATAAAAACAAAAGAAAGGGGGAGAAAAGGAGGGAGAGAGGGAGGGAGGAAGGGAGGGGGGGGAGGGAGGGAGGGGAGATAAAGGGAGGAAGGGAGGGAGGGACAAAGAGAAGAAATAAAGAAAAACAGGAAAGGAAAAGAGAAAATAAGAGATAACCCCAATATACCCACAAGTGCCCTGTGTGGCCAGGACCAGTCCACATGAACAGCTCTGTGCCTCAGTTTCCCCAATATAGAAGAAAGAACAGAATCTTCCCACCTCAGAGAATCATGGTGAGAAGAAAATGAGGAGACATCTATCTACCACAAAGAATGATGACCCAAAAAGTTGGGCTGATCCCCATGGAGCACATGTATATGAACAAGAAACATGAGCTACCTGAAGCTGCACCCAGAAAGCCCAGACCTGAAGCCACCCAAGCACTGTCTTCCCTCTCAGGGCAGCAGGAGAGGCTCCCTGTGATCCCCTGTGCAGCAAAGTGGGGCTGGGGGCTGGGGGCTGGGGGCTGGGGGCTGAGGCTAGGGATGAAGCTCAGGAGTCTGAAGCTGTGAAGACACTCTCAGGGCAGTCACAGGGCAGGGCAGTGGGTATGGGAACATCTCAGGGGACAGTTACTTGGGGAGAGTTGGCCATAATTTGGAACTGGGCTATCTATTTGTCTCTAGGGCTGACTTATGAGTTAAGGGTTTATAAAAATTGAAGCCATTAGCGAGATCGGCTGCCACCTGTTGCATTCCAGGGCTCAGCTCTTATCAAAGATATCTCAGGCCGAGCCAACGCTGTGCCAGCTCCTAAGGCCAAACACAGAGACACAGCATGCAGGATGGAGGGACACTGGGGAAGCTCAGGGGCACTGGGGACTCAGAGAAGAGTTCTTAGAAGAAGGGAATGTCCCTGGAAAGGTGCTTAGTCATAGCAGATGCCACCAGGGAAGGACAGAGGGTGAGCGCTCACCCAGGAAATGGAGGCATCGCTCTCATAAACAGGAAGTCATCCAATCACACAATAAGCTCCTCCCTCCCCCAAGTCTCCTGTGAGTGACAGCAGTAAGTGGCTGGGGAGGGTGTGGGACAGGCTGAGAACACAGTGGTGGGCATGGCTGAAAATGGCCCTCCAGGAGCACACACAAAGCCCCCTCCTCCATGCACACTCCTCCCCCATCCCCCACCCCCCCAGAGCAGCAGAGCTGAACATCACTGATGACACTTGACACAGCTTGCCACCAGCGGCTGGGGACACACTGTACCCAGAGCACTGGCAGTCAATCTAGTCATCTGGAGATCCCCTCCCCAGCAAGGCTGCCCACTGGAAGAGAGGACAGGAGGCAGGTCTGCCCAAAAACCCAGGAGCCAGGAATGAAAGGCCAGGTCACAGGACGGACAAAATGACAGCTGTCCTGGGGAGGTTCACCAAGTAATCTCCCTTCCTTCGCAATCATGAGAAACTTCTCTAGGTTCAACCCATGGCCTGGTTGCTCATCTTCAACTTCCTGTAAATCCACCCGAAGCAATTCCTCACACCCACCACTTCCTATTTATCTTGTTAACTGACACCACCAGAAACAAAAAAAAAAAAAACCTACACCTCCTTAAAACACTAAACACAACACATCAAACTACAAGTCAGACCGATCAGAGTTGATGACCGATTAGAGTAGAGGGTTGGAATGTTACAGGTCCAAAGTCAGCTTATCGTAGACTATCTTCAGCCCCTTATCCTAGGCCATCTTCAGCCCCTAAATGGGATCGAGCATGTCTTTAACCTAACATCTTTGTAACTATTGGATAAATCCTTTCAGAATGTGCTAACAGACCCCAAGCCTCCACCAACCCAAAGATTAAAAATGTCCCAGACAACCATCTGAGGTTCGTGGCAGACTTGTCTGCTTGGCTGTAACCTGGTGTTTCCACCAGTGTGTTTAAAAAGTCTGTTGACTTCGGACTTTCTTTGTTCTGTTTCTGTAAAATACAAAATGTCAGGAACCTGACGCCATGTTAAGACCTTTGGAGGTAGGAGCTGTTTGCTCTTCATCAACCATTTTCAGAGCAAAGACCCACAATGACAGCACTGGGTGTTATGATAGACGTAATTATTAGGCACCTACTGCATGCCAAGTCCTCCCGTGAATGCTGACATGCCCTCTCTCACACCTTCCCGAACCTCAGCCCTCTGAGGCAGGCTCTATCAGGATCCCCTTTCCCTATGGTACAGGTGATGCTAGAATGAAATCTTGACATGTGTGCCCTGTATCTAAGAATATGGCTGCTGAGTGTGACAGCTCGTGGCTACAAGGAACAGCACTGTGCCCAGCCTCCATCTGGATCAGAAACCCAGACATTTGTTCTTTATCACCAGTTGGCCGGTCCCCTCGGTTGGCCAGCCCTGCTTGGCTTCCCTGTGCCTTAGTTTCCTCTTCTATAGAATTAAGAGTGTGGAGTCAGCTGCTGTCAGGGCTCACACTGGACACACTGACTCCCCAGGCAACAGAAGGAGCCCGGGGCTGCTCTGTTCTGAGGATAGGATTACAACATCCAGGGTACTTTCCTGGAGTTCTGAACACCCCCCCCCCCCCCCCCCCCCCCCCCCCCCCGCCTAAGGCAGATGGGTCTCCTAGGAGACTCAAGCTCAGAACTAATCCCTTGTACTGGACCACTGCTCTGGGCTGAGAACAAAAGCCTTGCCTCTTGGGTTACTGAGCCCCCGTCCTGGCAGAGAAGTCTTGGCCTGGCATAAGCCAGCCCTAACTCAGTGCAGCTTCTCCCCCTAGCATAGATGTGTCAGGTGCCTCCCTGGTCCTGCCTCTCTCACAGCAGGGGACCCCTCAAGCAAGATGCCGTAAATGGTACTGAGGAGGGACCAGGACCCTGACCTAACCCTGCTGGCCTCCCCACAGCAGGAAGAGCACACAGAAGTGGCGGGATCCTGCCTCTGACCAGCCCAGGGTATTAGAGAAGAAGGTGCCAGGTTGTCAGGCCTTAGTTGAGACTTTCCCAAGGGACTAATAGGGCTGACTTTTAGATCCCTGTTGAGCACTTGAGCTTTTAAAAGGGGACTGACTTCTGTGGTTGGTTGGTCACATGGCCAGCTAACCCCCCCCCCCAAGTCACCAAGGACTACCAAGCTCAGAACATTAGAAGAATCATCGTTGGCACAGAGACCATTGGCCTCCATTAAAACTAGAGGCCCAGTCAGCATCGATAGACACCTGTGTGCTCAGGGCATGTCCCCAGGGAGTGACATATATCCAATCACTGCCTACAACACAACATGAAGTTAAAGGAGGAGACCTGGAGTTCCAAGGCAAGCAAGTCAGAAGGACTTCCTGGAAGAAGCTTCCTTGAAGATCCCAAGAAAGAGAAATAAATCCCAGAGCACTGAGAAAGGAGAGGGGCTGCTCAGACAGGCAAGCTACCGCAGCCAGGGCCGAGGAGTCCCGCTGCCCCTTCCCATCTGTCTGCATGATTTGTACACTTTTTACACAGAAAGCCACCATCTGGTTTTCTGTGTACAAAGCAGTGCTCCGTCAGCATGACAGAGCTGTCCTGCTTTAAACCACATACGATGCATATCTGCAAGTTGCTGGCTGATAACCAATAAGCCCCTTACACGGAATGTGGGGATAGACAGCTGTCCCATGAGGACCGGACTTTGTCTAGTCTACCCTCCAGAAGAGAAACTACATTCCCAGTTCCAATATTCATATGAGCTGGGTGAAGGGTCACGCCCTGCTATAGAAGGGAAAGAGGAGAAAGAAAACTTAGCAGAGAAGATGCCTGCAAGGCGGTTGACGGTTGACCACCCTCCTAAGTGATGCCTGAAGCATGCTGATTGTCATGCAACACATATGACAGCCTACCAGGCACACCTCCGTGAGGCACAGTCCACCAAATTCCCGGCAGAACTTCTCAGAGCCATCCCAGTCCTCAAACCTGGAGGCCTGAGAGCCCACTGCTGCCCAGGGGAACCCAAGAAGGATGGCATCCGGTGTGACAGGCCCCAGACTCTGAAACAGAAAAAGGATAAGGACAGAAAGGGAAAGCGGTCTGTAGGCCCTGACAGGCGATTGTCCCAGGTGTGTCTCACTGACCTGAGACAGGAGAGGGACGCTCGGGGCGCTGTCTGCACTGAATCTGCAGAAACCCCTGAAAACAAGATGTTTCCTTTAAAAAGTAGTCTCTGTGCTGAGCCTAGTGGGACAGGCCTGTGATCCTGAGGTTCTGAAGGCTGAAGCAGGATAGACACAAGTTCCAAGCCAGCCTGAGCAACTTAGCTGACAGTGTGTCAAAATAGAAAGAGTGATGGGGTGTGCCGGTGGGTTTCCCTGGTATGCCTGAGGCCCTGGGTCCCACCCTTCCTAGCATCACAGTGAAGGAAAGAGGAGGAAGAGAGGGGGAAGAAATATCTCGTGAATAGGGTGGTGGTGCACACCTGTAAACACAGCCCTGGAGAGGCTGAAGCAGGAGATGGAGTTCTAAGCCAGCTTGACCTGGTCTCAAAGAAATGAAAGAAAAGAAGGCAAATGCGGAAAAACCAGGGGAAAACAGACCTTTGACAGTCCCCAGCTAACGATCGCCCGCTCATTACATGAACCCCACTCTCTCTGGTGTTAGCTGGTCCCTTCCACAGGTAGGTTTCTCTGGTCGCTGCAGGTAACAGCCCCACCCCTCCACCCCCCACCCCTACCCTAATATCAGAAATAGACAAAGGAGCAAAACAGAAGAGTGCTCAGGAATTTCTCTACTAAAATCAGGGATTTCTCTGCCAGGGTCCCCTCTCCCTTCTTTATTTCCTGCCACCAACTTAGAACACAAGGAAGAAGGCAAGAGGCCAGCTGGGGACCCTGTTCTCATTCCCCTGTGCCCAAGACAAGCCAGGAGCCTGGAGCAACAAACCTGTTGGCCAGGTAGAATCTTCCTGTAATTGAACCCTACAGTTCCACGAAGCGTGGCTCCATCTCGGGTGTCAATGGCCCAATTTAATCCTCCCCACAGGGACCAAGTGCACAAATAGCTCTCAACGTACAGAGATGTCACCCATGGCTGGCTCCAGATGACGGTAACATGAGTGACTGGTACATCTGGTGGTAGCTTCTCTTTTTCTACCCAGATGTTTGAGGTCCTGTTGGCACACCTGCCACCCAGCTGCTGCGTCAAAGGAAAGCCACCCCACCCCAGATCTTTTCCTGTGGGAAGGAAAAAGCACCTTTGGCCAAGGGGGGAGGAAGATCATCAGTATACCCTAACCCAGTCCTTTGGATGGGTAGCTGACTTCCAGGCTTCTCTACTCTTATACCCCCACCCTGTGGCTCTAGAACATTCCGTGGCTCTGGAAGACTCACATACCAAGCAGTGGTTTTGCAGACTGCACAATCATGGCCCATGTCTAGGGACTTGAACAGTGGCTAGGAGGTGACCTGCTTACACAATGCAAAGAATGAGCCAGCCCCCGCCCCAAATAATGTTGGAGCACCAGAGGGAAGGCTCAAAGGCTCAACTTTACTCTAGGTCACTTCCCCAACTGTCTCAGACAGGCCCAGAACCAGACACACCTCACCTCGATTGGCACACCAGCTCTGCATCCACACTCCCCCTCCCACACTGCAGCATCCCCACCTGTGACACTCCTTCCCTGATCACTTGACCCACAGTCTCCTGGATCTCTATGGAAACAGGACATCACTCATGCATCCACAGCTGAGGCGCCTGGACCGCATGAATAAGAAGAAACCTCAATGGTTCCATGATACAGCCTGCAGGGTTTATTTACTTTTTAATATATTTATGATATTCTAAGAGGCCAGACGACCAGACAGAAAGAGCTTCTCTGAAAGGCAGGAGCAGAGCCACCGGAGCAGATGGAGCAAGGGTCCCAGCAGCCACAAGCCCCTCCACCCCACTGAAGCCACTTAGTGGACCCTCCCCACGCCCCCAGCACACTGCAAACATTTGAGTTCAAAACTCCCATCCTCAGCCCCACTTTAAATAGGGAAGCAAGCCCCAAATCGGGGGTTTTCCCAGGAGCTCAAACAGCTGGCTCCAGCAGAGCTGGCATAAGGACCCTTGTCATGTCCTTCCCAAGATGCTGCGCCATCTCAGAGATGACAATCTGAAAGACTTGATGCTGAGACAGAGTGCCACCACCCCTCTTAGCTCCTGTGGCTGCTGAGGCTGTGTTGGATAAACTCTGAACTCCCCCAGACCCCCATGCCAGGCCCTAGATCAGCGGTTCTCAACCTGTAGGTCACGACCCTTTTGGCAAATCTCTATCTCTGAAAATATATTTACATTATGATTCATAGCAGAAGTAAAATTACAGTTATGAAGTAGCAACAAAAATAATGTTATGGTTGGGGGGGGGGGGGTCACCACAACATGAAGACCTGTATTAAAGGGTCACAGTGTTAGGAAGGTTGGGAACCCCTGCTCTCGGTGGACAGGTGGGTCAGGACACACTCATGAAAAGGCAGGGGACCATGTTGCACATGTCCCTCATGCTTTATAGATATCAACTTCACCCACACAGCCACCTAACACATAGCTCTTATCATCCTCATCTTCATTTTTGATCTAAAGAAACAAACTCAGAGAGGTTAAACAAGTCATCTAAGACTGCACAGCAAAGGCTGGGAATGGGGGTCGGGGGGCAGGGAAGCACACACAAGAGCTTAAGGACAGAACTGGTTTGTACCCCTGCCTGGCCACACTGCCTGTGGCCGGAAGCAGATGTCACCAGGCTCTGCGCAGCAGCCTACGGATTTAGGTTGATTTTGAGGAAGCTCTTCCAAGCCCAGGAGAGCTGTTAGCCACAGGTTCGGTCTGAGTCACTGAAGCCACAAAATGTTTGGGCCTCAGGAAGCCAAGTGTGCCAGGGCGGAGTGAAGGGTAAATCCCAGCAGAAGAGAACAGAGACTCCAACTTTGGGCCACTCCAAAGGGAGAGCCATATCCCTGGGAACTAACACTGGACCTGGGGTCACACTGTGACACTGACAGCCACTGGGACATGCTGGCTGCCCCAAGCAGTTCCCCAAGCACAAAGCTTGAACTGTCCTTGAAGGAGAAGGCAGCGGCTTGACTGGGCTGTGAGCTGAGGGGAGGGGTTCCCTAGCTCCCACTAGAAGACCAAAGGTATATAACTCCAGACCCCAGACTAGGATAGGGCCCAGAAAGCCCTATACCCAGGCCTGTGTGGGGCCTGGCATCCTAGAGCAATCCCAGCCTGCACTCCTCCCCGTTGACAGCCTGCCTTTCTCTTTGCACACCTACAACCTTAAGGACACTATTCTGCTCAACTCCACAAGGAAATACTGAGGCCCAGGGTAGCACAGGGCTTGTCCAGGGTCCCACAGACAAGTGATAGGTAGCAATCTCCCAGTTGGAAGGTCTCAGTGTGTCCTCATGTGCACACGCGCATACACACACACCGAACGCCCCAGACACCCCAATACTCACTATATGGTAGACGGCCAGGGCTATGGTGGCAACTCGAACGTTGAAACAGCAGCATGTCTGCCTGACTGGCGCTGCACGGGAGGCCATGGTGCGCAGTCCCCTCTTCCGAGGCTCTGAGTAAGGAGACTTGAGCCCACAGCAGGACTAAAAGAGGAAGCCGCAGGCTGCCCGCCTCACTTCCGCCTTCCCTCAGACGGTAGGGGCCAGGTCTGTATGTCTGGGGTGTAGCAGCTGCAGGGGAGAGAAGTGGGGGGATCACAGTCAACCTCAAGGAACCCAACTGGGGCATCCACCACTCCCAGGGGCAGCAATGCTTCATCAGGGCTGGGCTACATACACATTTATACGCACTCTGCTTCCTGGATGCTGAACACCAACCCCCCCTTAGAAGCCCTTTTCTAGAAAAAGAATCAGATATGGAAATCTGTCCCAAATCAAACAGTAGTTCTAATGGAAGGATTCGAACCCAGATCTGCCTGGTTGTAAAAACAGCAGCTGTCAATAAACTGTTCCTTCAAGACCCTATGAGGCTTAGCCCCTCTGTTCCTCACCTGGGCCTTTTCAGGGAGGAGCTGTTATTTTGTTTTGTTTTGATTTGGTTTAGGTTGGGTTGGGTTGGGGGGTGGGGGGACATAGAACTCATGCTGTAGAGCAGGCTGGCCTCGAATTTATAGAGATCTGCTTGCCTCTCCCTACCAAATACTAGGATTAAAAGCACGTGCTACCACTTCCCAGGAGGAGGAGGTGGTGGTGGTGGTGGTGGTGGTGGTGCTATTCTTATCCCCATTTTACAGATGGAAAAACTGAGGCACAGGATGAGGCCATTCCTCACCTGCAGTCACCCAGTTAGTCTCAAAAGGAGCGGGAACTGGAACAGAGGCCAACTGACTCTAGAGCAGTAACTCTCAACCTGTGGATCATAACCTGTTCAAGGGGTCAACCGACCCTTTCACAGGAGTCACATATCAGATATCTTGGATAGCAGATATTTATATTACAACTCATAACAGTAGCAAAATTACAGTTATGAAGTAGCAACAAAAGTAATTTTACAGTTGGGGGTCACCACAACATGAGGAACTGTATTCAAGGGTTGTAGCATTAGGAAGGGTGAGAACCACTGCCCTAGCGGCTCTCCCTGAAGCTCAGCTTCTCACACAGCTCCACCTCTTCCTCATTCTAGGCTCTGAGGGGAGAATTGTCACCATGAGGAGCCATAGGCACAAGTGTGGACCAGGCCCTGTGATAAGCTCTTTCTCTTGCGGTCTGTAAGCCCCTGGAGGTGATATGGGAGACCCCTAGCCAAACCCGAAACAGAAAACTGGGGTTGTGCATTCCTCCTCACTCCCTAGGAAACACTGGAATTAGTAATGATACTCTTCCATGACATCTCAGGGGATAAATGACCCACGCTGCAATAAAGGAAGGAACAAGAAACCCTTGCTTCAGAGCTGTGGGAAGCCCCAAGCCGACAACAGGGCAGGAGCCGCTAAGCCCCGCCTCCTGTGACATCGTAAGGTTTGGATTGGACACCATAGCAGCTCATCATTTTTTACCGCAGGAGAGATTGATTATAAATGGAATAGAACTGAGCTGTTCTGAGAGACCCCAAGACATCCTTATCTTGGAAAACGTTGTCCTGTCAGGGCAACAAAATCAGACAGGTTGAGCCCTGGGGAGATAATTTTATCAATAAAGTATTTGCAGAGCAAGCTTGAGGACCTGAGTTCCTGAGTTCGGGTCCCCAGCACACATGTGCTGGCTTGGCTTGCTGGCTGCAGTCCCATAGGTGAACTTCGGGTTCAGTGAGATAATCTGCCTCCAAAACTAATACAGAGAGGCATTGGGAAAGACACCCGGAGTCAACACCTGCCCTACACACACACACACACACACACACACACACACAAGCTCCTGGCAGACCTGGCCATCCCTTCAGTACTTCATTTGAAAGCCACTTTCTTTCAAAAGCCTTGCTGAGTCCTGACATAAAAGGACTTGTGGCCTGGGTTCAAATCCTGACAACTTCCAGTTGGGTAAGGAGAGCAGCAGAGGAGCCAGGGTGGAAGGCCTGGAGCAGAACTGAGCGGTTCTGGGAGATCCCAAGCCCCCTGGGATCTACATCTGATGGCTGGAAAGGTGGTGGACGAGCACAAATCATGAGGGATAGCCTATGGTAATATTACTGTGGTCTGGAGAACCAGGTGCAGAGCCGATTCCAAGGAGAAGGAAAAGCATACCTACCCTGTGTGACATTGTTTCATACAATCTGCAGACAGACATTTTTTGCTTTTATAGTGATAAATTTATTTTAATGTGCCTTATAAAAATACACGATAACCAGCCCATGGATTCTGTGATTCCCCCTTTATGGGAGTTTATAAAACTTCAGTTTAAAACAGACACATTAAATTAAAAGGCAGTTGGTGGATTTAAAGCTAATAGTAAGGAGGTCTTGCCTGCATGTCGACATGGCAGCTACAACCCAGCTTGACATCTCGGGGGGCCCTGGGAAAGCCCAGCCCCTCTCAATTGCTGTGTTATCTCAAGAACAGAACTTGGCCTCTCTGAGCTGCTGTTTCTACACTGCAGAGGCTGCGTGGCAGACAAAGTGGGGTCACAGGAAGCGTCTGTGGGCTTCTGCTCTGGCAGCCCCGCCCATACCTCCATCTACACCCTGCTGGAGGGCTATGAGGAGGCAGAGGTGAGATTTGAACCCTGGTCTGCTGGATTCCAAGTCCTACGCTGGGTTTCAAGTACCCCGCAGACACACACAGACACACACACTCCCTCCTTACCCTGTCTACCTGCCAAGACCTGGAGTCCCTTGCTCCTGGCTGGGTCACCAGCCTCCAGAAGCTAGTGACTCACTGGTAGAGGCCACAGGCCCCTTTGTAATGAACCTGACCAGTTCTTTTCCCCCCAGGAACTGTCCTAAGGAGCAGGTAACCATTATCTTCAAAACCAGACTCTACCAAAGGCCACCATTGTTGGCAGGACAGAGCACCCCACAACACCCACCTGGTAACCCTGAAATCTGCACTTGATTATTTTACACGATAAAGAGACATCTGGAGAGGGTTGGGTTACCGATTAGATGTTACCACACATGCTCTGTAAGTGAGGGAGGGAACAGGAGTCAGTAAGACAGGAAGGTGCCACAGGGGTGACTCTGAAGATAGAGGATACAGGATGAGTCCAGGAGCCAAGGATTGCTGGCTGCTTTTTGGAACTGGAAGAGGCAGAAGAGGGGATGCACACCTGGGGGCTCCTGATCTCTGAGCTTAGCAGTGGGGACCCATCTGGACTCCCAGCCTTCAGACTATAAACCAACAAACTCCTGTTATTCTTGTGACTTCCCCTTCAGACACTAATACGGCTGCTCCAGAGCCCACCGTCCCTGCACACACTCCATGGACGCCATATTCCCTATCAATATGCATGGAGTCCTCAATTTTCTGGTGGTGACCGTGGTTGGGCCAAGATGGACTATGAGCCTCTGTTTCTTCATGTACAGAGACCAGGACAACCCCCACTTCCTAAGTGAGAATTAAGACCGTGCAACAGAGATTTCTCCTGAGCACCCTGTCTTTTCCTGGTAGAAATGGCAGGTCTCAGTTTCTTCCCACCAAACTACCAGGAGCCCTGGGTAGCTCAGACCCTCCACAGTCACCAGGGTTAGGAGTAACAGAAGGCTCCAATCTCTTCACAAAACTCTCCTTGCACCATGTCTGAGCAGATCTGGGGTCTCAGCTGCTCAGGAGGCTGAGGTAGGAGGAACAAACCTTTGAGGTCTGTCTGAGCTACGTAGTGGTTCTGGACTAGCCTGGACAACTTAGGGGGACACTGGGGGAACAGAAAGAGGTCTGAGAGCTCAGCTAAGTGGCAGAGTATGTGGGTAGGTAGCATGTGAGGTTCTGGGTCCCAGCCTCAGTGCTGCAAAACACAATAAATCAGTAATATAGACTCATCTTTGCAAAGAAGCTGTCTGGTGAGACTTCAAAGAGCCTAGCACACCATCCATCCTGAGAAGACTGTGCTCTTAGTGTGGGGGCTGGCTCTGTGGCCTGCCACAGCCTGCTCCCATCTAAACAGACCTTTGCCTCCTCCTCTGAGGAGGAAGAGAAGTGCACCTCAGAGTGCTCACCACTTTCTGTGAGGCCAGAGCTGGCTCAGAACATCCCTCTCCACCCACATGCTGGGAGGTAAAAATAACCCTCACGGTTTCACCAAGCTTCACAGTTAAACAATGAATGTGGGAGTCTGTGTCCTTTCTGCCAACCCAGATGCTGCTATAGGAGAGGCTGCCATTGAATCTCCACCGGGCAGGGGGCAGAGCTATCGAATCTCCACCGGGCGGGGTGGGGGCAGGGGCTCTGGCCTCCATTGCTGCTGTTACCTATCCTGTCCTTGTTTGAGCCCTCCCCCACACCCCACAAACCCCTGCTCCAGCAGGAAAAGGAAAACAAGAGAGGTGAGAGGGGTGTTGTGTCAGTATACTCCTAGATGATCTGGGCCTGAAACAGGATACACAACAGCCTGGCAGCAGAACCTTCTAGAAGGCAGGGCCTCCTTCAGGACAATATTGGAGGCTGTGAATGGGGCAGCTTTGGGCCACTTCAGAGGGGGGTCTCTTCCAACCCGAGGGTGACCATTCTGGACCCTTCTGCCTGCTCAGAAGTATTATGCTGTAACCCCACCCTCCTCTACCTTTGGGGCTTGGAACTGAGACCTATAGGCCCAAGGATAGAGTCACAGGAAACATGAGAAGCCACACAGCACCCTGTCCCTTTCAGCCTCACCCAGTGTGCTGGCCCTGGCCTGCCTGCTCTCCTATTCTGCTGAAAGGACACAACCCTGTGAGGGTCACCCTGGCAAACAGTCTCGGCCGGCCTGGCCCAGGAAGATCCCGAGCTACGTTGAGCTCCAGGCTTTTAGGGGATCCTGCTCTGAGGCCATATGTTGATCCCTCCGTCCTTCAGGGTCAGCAGCAGTGTAGAGAACATGACTGCCCAGGAGGCACAGTTATAACACACACTCTTATGTTGAGACCTGCATGGGCCCTGCAGACAGGAGGCCTCAGGGTCACCTCCCCATGATTACAGACTGTCGTAAATAGTCTGAACAGCACAGATGGGGCCCTTGGTTGAAGATTAGCTCTGAGTGCCCACCAGGACCAAACACGGGGGGGGGGGGGCAGGGGCATAGATGTGACCAGTGCTATGGGAGGGAAGGGAGACTGTCACGCAGTGTCCCAACACACACACACACACACACACACGTGCATGTACACATACACACACATACACATGAGCATACACCTGCACACATACACATGCACACACTCATACATATACACACAAGTACACACACATGCACTCGTGCATGCACACACACAAGCAAGGACATACACACACATGCACACACATACACATGCCCACACAGACACACATGAACACACACACATACACACTCTCACACGCACTCGTGCACGTGGACACACACATGCACACAGAGACACATATGAACACACACAAACACACTCACACACATGAGCATACAGACACTTGTACATACACACACTGTTAGCCTAGGAAGTGTCTAAAGCAGCACCTGTACCTCACACTACAGGAAAAATTACTTCACAGGGCATTTCCCCCCGCAAAGGGGATTTCTATTTAATCAAATAAAACAACAACGGCCACCAAACAAAAATAAGAGGCCCTGCCCCTGAGAAAAGCTAAAAATAAAAAGCAAGGCAGAGGGCCACTCATGCTATTTATGCTTTGAACAACCTGCTGTTCGGGCACTTCTAGGAACCATAAAGTGCTTTTCTGAGTTAAAAAACACAGCTTTCCACGAGCACGGGTCCCCTCACCTTTGGCTGATCCCCTTCACCCCGGAAAGACAGCTACAGTGTTTAGAGGAATAGCCTTTCTGGAATCATGAGGACAAAATCTATATATGTCAACTGAAGGGAAGAGACAGAAAAAGCCCAGGTCCCTGGTGACACCAGAAAACCTGTCTCAGGTCTGGACTTCCTTTCTTGAATATTTTATACTGTGGAAATAAAAAATATAAACAAGAAGCATGTCCAGGTATTCTAAATTCCTGTGTGAGTTCAACAGATGGCTTGTTTTAGAGCCACTGAGGTAGCTCAGTGGGTAAAGGTGCTTGCTGCAAAACCTGATAACCCGAGTTCAA
This sequence comes from Arvicanthis niloticus, assembly GCF_011762505.2. Taxonomy (NCBI): domain Eukaryota; kingdom Metazoa; phylum Chordata; class Mammalia; order Rodentia; family Muridae; genus Arvicanthis; species Arvicanthis niloticus. Next base: position 23,837,812 of record NC_047662.1, read on the forward strand.
TCCCAGGGACCCATGAGACGGAGGGAGAGAACTGACTGCAGCAAGTTGTCCTCTGACGGTCACATGTACACTAAGGCTGCTTGGATCACAGCCGTCCACAAGACACATGGTCAGTTCCGTTAGCTTGACGGAGCCTAGAGCCACCTAGGAGATAAGCTCCTGAACATTCATTCCTGTGAGGGGTTAGCTACCCTAGGTTAATCAGGTGGGGTGCAGGCTGGAGTCCTGAACCAGACTCAAAGGACAGTGCACAGGCTGAGCATTAAGCCTTCTGCTCTCCCGGCTTCCCAACTGCAGACTCCAACTTCCCCATCATGGCGGACAGTACCCTCAAGCCAGGAACCCAAATGGAATCCCAACTTCTCCTCTTAAGTTGCTTTGCTGGGTGTTTGCTTTTGCCTAAGCCATGAGAAAAGTAATTCACAAGGTCACAACTCTCAGTGAGACGGCCAACGAAGATGCCCATCAAAGAGGCCCTTAGTAGTCTGAGTCAGGCTTCTGGTCTTGACTAAAGCCCTGGAGTGATGTGTGACTGTGGAGTATTCACTCCCCCATGCCAGCCTCTATTTCTACATCTGTAACATCTGGGACGGTCCAAGCACCCCCAACTGCACACTCTCTGAGGTCTGTGCCTAGCAGCTGGCCACCCTCCAGCAGGGCGGGGCCAGTGCTGCTCTCTGATTTCTTGACTTTGGGTAAAGAGCCAGGAGGTCCTGCTGCCTGCCAGGCCTCCAGCCTGCAGCTCTCTGGAGTTGCCAATAAATCTCAGCAGGTGATGAAAAATGCTGGCTCCTGCCAGCAAGCCATGGGCTAAAGAGCTCCATTGTGGCTAGGCCTCCTTCTGGCAGTGCTGAGCTCAGCCTCTGGACAGGTTGCAAGGCCACTCTGTGAGGGAGCCAGCTCTAGTCTGGATACTCAGATATAGTAAGCACCTACTAGGCCATGACTGGGCCTCCACCTCCCTACAAGATGCTTGTTCCACCCACACATGTATGCACACATATATACAGCCTTGCAATTATAATGCACTTGGTACATCTCAAACTGACCACTCTAGGGGTGACTGCCTATTGCTTCTATTGCTGGCCAGGCTGAGATAGCAGACTCGGTCTTCTCTGTCTTCAATTTCAACTTCCTCTCTCAATTCACCCAAGCTCCGTGGCTTCAGTCTCTCTCACGTGCCACCACCACGGTCTAGCCACACCAAATGTCCCTGTACCTCAATATACAGTGAAGCTGAGGGCTGGTGGAGAGAAGACTCCACCCTGGGTATCCTCCTGGCTACCACATACAGCTTCCTAGACAAAGAAGGAGCTGGGCACAGGGAATTGAGGAGCTGGATCTATTTTTATTTAGACCTGGGGTCACTGTGTCCAAAGAGCAAGTAACTGGGCCACCATGCCACAACCATGTACATGATCGATTAGGAGCTTTTAACAAACAGACCAAGAACCCTTGTTCCACTGTGGGGCCACATCACCCCCAGATCAGCCCTGCCCCATACACAAACATCTATCTAGATCCTAACGGGATACGGGCCATCTCATTGTCGAGGGAACTTGGTTCTTGATCTTGCCCTCACCCAGGATAGCACCCTGAATGTGCTAACCCAGTCTGTGTTGCCAGCACTGGATAACTGGGTGCTCACTGGTTTATTATTGAGCACCTACTCTGTGCCCAGGGCTGGACTCCAGAGACATAGCAGTGACCCACACAAGGTTCTGCCTGAAGGCTCACCGAAGATCCTCCCTCCCACACCCCCCAGGAAGTCAAACAGGGCTTTGGCAAGGCCCAGGTTTCAGACCCTAGGACCCAGCAGAACCTCTGCAGGGGCCGGTGGGGACCACAGTCTCTACATTAGTCACAGTTCCTAAGACAGGTACCAAGACCCCCATTTAGTAAAAGGTGCCATCGAAATGACGCCAGCCAGCTAAAAATACCTCTCTGGAGAAGAATCAGGTGCAGATCCTGGGGCGGGCACAGCCTGGCTTCCCATCCTCACTCTGCCGGGGCAAGCTGGGTGACAAAGGCTGATGTCACCACCTCCCTGGGGCCCTTTTTCTCAGTGGTAAAAAAAGGAGGCAACAATAGCCCTGTCCTGCTTACAGAATTACTGTGAGGACAAAGATAAGATAAAGCTGGGGAAATTGAACTGGGCAGGTGGCCTGTGAGGACCCACTCCTCCCCCAACCTGTCACCTTCCCCCTCGCCAGTTGAGCTTCTGAAAGTTGGTTCTGAACAAGCCCTGTCTGGCTCAAGAGCTTCCAGTGGCTCCCAATGGCCGCCAGGCGCCATTCGGCACAGCCAGAAGAGCAAGTGTTTCTGCTGACAGGCTTTCTGGTGACTCTCCCACAAGCACAGAGTCTCTCCCTGGACATAATCTCCACCCCAAGGGTATCTTGTCCAAGAAGACCTGGTACATGGTCTAAAAGGACATTGGTATTGCTACCCCCCAAAACGTCCTCACACTGGAGGGAAATGTGGGGGTGGTTGTGGTTGGAGAGGCACACCATTTCCCAGCCAGCCTATCTGAGGCCGTCATTTTCCACACACCCTCGCTGCCTTAGGGCATCTGTGGCCTGGCATTCTGCCCAGGAAAAGGGGAGCACAGGTCCTGCACTAAATAGTGTCTCTATACAGGGAGAGCCATGCTGTCCAGGCATGGGAAGAGACCACACCAAAGAGCCCCTGGGACAGCTGACCTTTCACATCTGTCACTTACAGTCCCCTGTGAGATGGCTGTTGTCTTTACACCACAGACAGTGGCAGACAGAGTTATAGAGGAAATATACATGAGTTATATATGTGAGAACAGGGGTTCAGGTATGGAATCCCAGACACCCCCATCATATTCATATCACTCTTGTGGGGTACAGCTTTTCTCTGCCTCCCTGCCTTCCCTTAGGCCTTGGGTAACATTTGGATGTCCATCTCCCACACACAGTCAGTCACACCTCAGCTCTGCTGTACACATGGATTTCTGAATCAGTGACAGATGGTACCACAAACATATTGTCCCCCTCTGGCCCCTTGGTGATGGAGTTCTTCACTGGGCAACACCCTTGAGTGAGCTCTTCTGCTTCTTTCTAGAGATTTCTGTGAAGAGACAGGCATGTTCATGTCAACACCATGATCGCACAAGATAGAGAACTTCATACGTAGGACTTTGCATGTTGCTTCATTTAACCACAATAAGAATGGGGCTGAACCAGGCCTAGTGATACAAGCCCTCAGGAAGCTGGGGCAGGAGGCTAGCCTGGACTATAGAATGAGTTCAAGGCCAGCCTTGGCAGCTTAAAATAAAGAATACAAAAAAGGTCTGGGAATGTAAGTCCAACAGTAAGGCAGTCTGCTGGCTAGTTTCATGAGAACTCTCTCTAACATGAGCTGGAGACATTTTGGAAGACAGAACCTCAATTCAGAAAACCCCCTCTCCAGACACCTGTGGGATATGACAGTGTCACCCCTGGACTGGTGGTCCTGAGTACTGTATGGAAGCAGGTTGAGCAAGCCAGTAAGCAGTACCTCTCCATGTTTCTGCTTCAGTTTCTGTCTCCAGGTTCCTCCCCTGCTTGAGGCCCTACCCTGACTTCCCTCCATGATGAACTGTGATGTGGAAGTGTAAGCTGACTAAACCCTGTCCTCCCCAAGTTGCTTTTGATCATGGTGTTTTATCACAGCAATAGAAAAATAAAGCAAGCCTTATCTAGCTAGCATATGAGAGGCTCAGAGCATGAGGTGAGGGGCAGTGACTTTGGGCCTGAGAGATAACTCTGCAGGTAAAGGCCCTTTGGTACCAAGCCTGACAACATGAGTTCAATCTCCAGGTCCCACATGGTGATGGAAGACAACTGACTCCCACAAAATTGTCCTGTGAGCTCCATATATCATTGTGACACGCATGTGGGTACCTATGCACATACACATACACACATACATACACACACACAGAGACACACAGACACACACATTAAGTAAATAAATCAATATGTAAATATTTAAAAGGCAAGGAAATGTTAAGTATCTTTTATGTTTTATCACTTATGTGGGACATAAGTGTCCCACAAAGGCCCTGTACTGAGGGGTCTGGGCTGTGGGAAGGGGATCTTCGCCATCAATGGCTCATCCAGGCTGGATTCTGAATTTTCTGGGCTCCTGAGAAGTATGGGAACTGAGGCGGGGCCTCGCTAAAGGGAACAGGGCACTGTGGACCCTAACCCTTCTCCTAACCCCTACCTCCCAGCCATTCTCTGTCCCAATGTCTTCTGGGAGTTGATTCCCTCAAGTATTTTGTCACCAGCAAGAGAAACACACAGAGCCACACTCTGTCCTAGCCTCAAGCTGCTCCCTCAAGCCAGTATCACAGGTTAATACCCTTGAGCCAGTGAACTCAAGAAACAAATGTGTGTCTGTGTGTGTCGCTCTGTATGTCTGTATGTATGTCTGTCTATATGTGTCTGTCTGTCTATGTGTGTCTCTACGTGTCTATGTATGATTCTGTGTGTGTCTCTATGTATATGTCTCTGTGTGTCCCTGTGTGTGTTTGTATATGTGTGTGTGTGTCTGTCTATATGTGTCTGTCTGTCTATGTGTGTCTCTACGTGTCTATGTATGACTCTGTGTGTGTCTCTATGTATGTGTCTCTGTGTGTCCCTGTGTATGTGTGTTTGTATGTGTGTGTCTGTCTATGTGTGTCTATGTGTGTCTCTGTGTCTGTGTATGTCTCTGTGTGTCTCTATGTATGTGTCTCTGTGTGTCCCTGTGTGTGTGTGTGTGTTTGTATGTGTGTGTGTGTGTCTGTCTATATGTGTCTGTCTGTCTATGTGTGTCTCTATGTGTCTGTGTATGTCTGTATGTGTCTCTATGTATGTGTCTGTGTGTCTCTGTGTGTTTGTATGTGTGTGTCTCTCTCTGTCTGTCTATATGTGTGTGTGTCTGTCTGTGTGTATCTCTATGTGTCTGTGTATGTCTCTGTGTGTGTTTCTATGTTTGTGACTTTCTCTGTGTGTCTGTGTGTGTGTGTGTTTGTGTGTCTCTATGCATGTGTGTGTGTCTGTCTGTATGTCTGTTTGTCTACACATGTCTGTCTGTCTATGTGTGTTCCTATGTGTCTGTGTTTGTGACTTTCTCTGTGTGTCTGTGTGTGCATGTGTGTGTCTGTGTGTGTGTGTGTCTCTGTGTGTGTGTGTGTTTGTGTGCGTATGACAGCCTCTGAGCTATGACCAAGTCTTTCCCCAGCCACTCTACTGTATGAACACCGAGCTCTCTCCCTCCAGAGCCCTGAGATGAGCCGCAGCTCCTGGGATGGACTCCTTATGACCTAACATTGACTCCGCTGTTCACTCCATGGGTTCCCAGCCTATGTATTCTGGGCTGTGTGGCCACGGCGGGCAACAGCATCAGTGGCAGACAGTGCCTCCTAGGTTGGAAAAGAGGCAGAAGCCACGAAGGGTGTCTGCACACTGTCCTGTGCCACCACGACACTGAAAGCATCTAGTTTATTTTCAAACAGAAAGAACTATCCAACCACATTCGTAAAACTTCCGTTTTTGTCTTTTTTTTTTTTTTTTTTTTTTCCGTCTTCCTTAACTGCTGTATTTCATAAGTCAACTCTGGTAACTTGCACCCAGCGTTCATGTGTGGCTGTGTGTCAGGCCTCATTTAAAAATCAAATCAGCCCACACTTTGGAGTAAGGGCTGGGGCTGGGGCTGGCCAGGGAAAACAAGATGAAGACAGATTAGCTTCATGAACTAGAAAATGAGGAAGAGCCCAAAAAAAACGGCCCTGCAGCCAGAGGCCCACATGAGGCTCCCTGCAGCTTCTCGGGGAAGGGGGATGAGAATAAATAATGCCAGCTGTTCATGATGGAGCCCTGAACAAGCCGGAAGCCACAGTCAGAGCTCCTGTGCGAGAACAAGCAAATGGCTGAGGGTTTAGAAGAAGGGCCTGTCACTATCTCCACGAGTCCTTCATCTTTTCAGAAGTGAAAGGGTCTGGGGACAGCCTCGACTGCAAAGAGCCCAACTGACTGCCTTCAGCATTGGGACAGATCCGAACCTCCTAGGAGAGATCTGTAGTTGCTAAGCAGAACCAGCTGAAGGTCCAGCAAGGAACACGTGTTAGGGACACTAGGAGGGTCCACAGTGTAACCCTCATGCAGGAGGCTAAAGAGATGGACCAGGGTAGAGTCTGAGGACAGGCACCGAGCTGCTGGCTCCTGTTACCCTGTTCTTGTAGAAAGCAATGCCTTCGTTGGCATAAAGTAGACACATTGCCAGTGTGTGCATGGAGCATTATGCCCACAATTCATCCCCAAAGGATCAAGGGACATTTCCCACTGTGTTTACCTGCTCTCTTGGATGCTTGAGGCTGTGAGAGAGGGAGGGGGCCCCCAGGAAGAAGGCTCCTCTGCATCCTTCCGTCTTTTTCCATCCAAAGCCTTCCAGTTGGCAAGATGAGGAACTTGATGACCAGAGACGGTGAAGCCCTGCCTGCAGCCACACAGCACTTGAAGCCCAGAGGTAGCAGCAGTTCCCTCTCATATCCCTCTCACAGAGGCCCTCCTCAGAAGCCTGCACAGCCACACTCCATGGAAGCCACAGCTGTGCCATCCTCGGCTCTGCCCAGGCTCACTGCATCCACACCGGCAGGCTTCGTGTTCTCTGAGTCTCTGTCCACACCTGAGCAAAGTAAACAATAAGCTTAGTCCAAAGGTCTTTTAATTTTTATTTATATTCATTCATTCATTCATTCATTCATTCGTTTTTGTTTGTTTGTTTGTTTGTTTGTGACAAGGTCTTTCTACACAGCCCTGACTATCCTACAACTCACTATGTAGACCAGGCTTGCCTTGAGCACACAGAGATCCTCTTGCCTCTGCCTTTTGAATACTGGGATTAAAGGTGTATGCCACCCTGCCCAGCCCAAACGTCTAGATAATTGCTTTCTCCAGGGCTGTGGTGTGGGGAGTTGGGGGGTGGGCTTGCCCTGCCTGGGACAGCCTTTATGCTTGCTTTATGTTCTGTTTTGTGACAGGGCCTGACTATATTGCTCCAGCCGGCCTCAAATGCACTGCATATCAGAGAATAGCCCTTGGCCCTGATGCCCCTGCCTCAGTGTGGAGAACACAGGCACGTCGCTGTTACATCTGTTCGTTATCAAGACAATATGGTAAAATGCTCACCAACCCTGCTTCCTCCCAGATTTCTGGTTTCTCCTCTCTCCCACCTGGCTGTTGGCCGAAGTCCATACATCGTCAAACCAGGCAGCCAGACAAGGGTGGCTAAGGAGAACACACTAAGGAGACAGAGCCCTTCCTTAGTCAAACCTTGAGCCACAGCCCTGTGATCCCGGCTACTCTGGAGACTGAGGCACAAGCACTACAGATTCAGGAAAAGATTGGGCAACTTACCGAGACCCTGTCTCCAAATTAACAGGGGCTGGAGGCAGGGTGTGACCAGTGGATTAAACCCTTGTTGTGCTGGCATGGTGACCTGAGTTTGAAGCCCAGGTCCCATGGTAAAAGGAGATAACTAAGTCCCAAAATTTACACACACAATAATAAATAAAATAAAAATAATATTTAAAAAAAAGCAAGACTAGGATATAGCTCAGTGGTAAAGCATTTGCTTAGCATTCATGAGACCGAGTTCAAACTGAAGTGCCAAACCCAGAAGGAAACAGAAAGTAAAGAGCCTACCCTGACACAGCAGGTTTGCAGATAGAGATGCCGCTGGTTCTACTGCAAAAGGGATGAAGCCCAAAGCAGCATCCCACAGGGGTGGTACCCATAACCTATGTGAGGAGAGTTTACATCCTTTCTCTTCCTGCCAATTCTTGCTGTGTTTGTGGGCACAGGGTGGGGGGATTTTAGCCTTGTGTGCTGTTAGGACCCCTCTGTATCTATCTCTCTCTCTCTCTCTCTCTCTCTCTCTCTCTCTCTCTCTCTCTCTCACACACACACACACACACACACACACACACACACACACACACACTTATACCCAGAGAACGCCTTTTCAGGAAGGAGCTTTGTCTTAGATCAAGTCTGCTGTGGAGACAGAAATGCTAGGCTATGGGTAGTGTGACTCACAGGGAACTGACAGGCAGACTTGAGCCTCTGGTATGGGTAGGGGGACAGAGAGCGGTAGGGTAGAGTACAGGGAGAGTGACCAGTACCCTGGACCCTGCCCTGCTGCCAGTCCTATAACCCAGCCCTACACGGACTAAAGTACAGCTCAGTGGAAAATTCAGAGTTGTTTTGCCAGGTCACATGGGCTATGTGTGAGTGAGCAGGTGACAGGAAAGTGGTTTTCTTCCTTGTCTCAGGCTGTGTCACAAGTCCTGTTGAGCACTGCTCTGGAGGCCATAAGTGTGACAAGGCTGTTTATGTTGGTGACAAATGCCCCAACTCAGCCCAGAGACCGCAGTGCCATGAGCCAGCTGAGACACTTGTGTTCCACCCATAAGGCCCAGAGAATACAGGCCTCATGCTAGCCCCAGACCCTGCCAGCCACAGGGGCTGTAAGGAGGGGGCTCTAAAATGACTTGTTGGGGTTGATTTATTTAGGAGGGCATGGTGCCCTGGCCAGGGTGTCCTAAAATAACTCAGACCAGAGTTGACAGCAGCCCTCCATGGAAATTTTAAATTAATTCTTCCTGAGTGTGAGATCTAATCCAAAAGCCATCTCTGATGTGACCAGAAGCCCAAGGGAGCCAGGCCCCTGTTTCTGGGATTCCTCATGCAGCCAATAGTTGTAACAAGCAAGAAGAGGAAGGTCACCATGGCCTCAGGCCGCGGGCTTTGGTTCTGTAAGAGCAGGCAGTGTCCTTGAAGGGTGACACTGTTCCCAGGCCTTTCTGAGCGCCTCAGCTCATCACAGCTGGTCTTCATCCTCCTCCTCCTGATATGTCTGAGAAGGGAGGAGACTTGGTGATCATTTCTTATTCAAGAACTCGCACCTGTGGCAACTATTATACCAGAACACGGGGTTGTCTTCCCCAGCAGCCACTTGAATGGTCTCTGACAGGGCAAGGTTGCAAATCAGTGATAAGAGGGCAGCAGATAGAGGGGCAGTGCCCAGGAGATGAGGAAGAGATGGTGCTCCAGGGGGTAGGAGAAGTGCTCCAAGGGATGGGAGGGAGAGTACCCCAGGGGATGAGGAAGGGACCATGCACAAGGAGATGAGAGAAAAAGAGAGAGAGAGAGAGAGAGAGAGAGAGAGAGAGAGAGAGAGAGAATGTTCCAGGGGATGAAAGAGGAAGAGTGCTCCAGGGGATGAGAAAGAGTACTCTGGGAGCTAGGAGGGAGAGTGCTTTAGGAGAAGAGAGTGAGTGCTCCAGGGACTATCAAAGGGAGAAGTGCTCCAGGGAGTGAGGAAGGAGAGTGCTCTAGGGGATGAGGGAGAAAGTATGATCCAGGAGATGAGGGAGAGTGCTCCAGGAGAGGAGGGTGAGTGCTCCAGAGTGTGAGGGAGAGAGAGGAAAGTAAGCCAGAAGGTTCAAGGACCTGGGCAATTAGAAAACCAAATATGGGCCCCAGGGCTTTGAGCATTCAGAACAGACAAGGAGGAAAAAGAGGCAGAGAAACAAGCCTTCTGGTAGCAGAGCCCACCAAACAAATTAAGGAAGTAGGAACCAGGCTGCCATCACCTCTGTGCAGATAGAGTCACACACACACACACACTCCATACACACAACACATAAACTCTACACAGCACATATGCACACCATCCATATACACACACAACCCATACACACACTCATGGCTCCCTCACAGCACAAAGGCCGTCCTGGGCCCCATGGCCAGCGAGGGAGGAGCCAGCAAAGAGGCCGAGGCCCTGCCTGCAGAGGGAGGGGCCTGGAGAAGCTCATCAGGTTGGAAGGAGCCGGAGAAGTTTTAGTCCAGACTCTAGGTGAGCCTCGTGGTCACTAATGGGTTACAGCTACCTCCAAAGCGCCCTCTCCCCACACGGGGCACATCCTTCAGTGTCCTGAATCCTGTGGCAGAAAGCACTCAGTGTCCCCAGTTCATGGGAGGAAACTGAGGCACAGAGGCTAAGACACTTTGTCCCCAACAGCTAAGTGGCCAGTGCAGGCGCTCAGGTCCAGCTACCTGTCATGGAAGCTTCCCCCGAGTGCTTCTCTTTCTTTTCTGTGCCCCCGAGGTGGCCACAGTGACCTCTACCTTGAGAGGGGAGTCTGTAAACTCATGAGGGCCCATGATCTGGCCTCTAGTTGGTTACCTTACCCTTTCCTACCAGACAACAGAGCAGCCCCTCACTCTTCCTCAGTATCCGGGCACCAGGAAAGAGCCCCCTATAATTGCTTCACACAGCAAAGCTTCATGGTAAGCAGGACCCATGCCTTGGGGCCCAGGTAAAGGCCAGCAGAGCCACCTCAGAAACACAGGGTCACTTCATCCTCTCTCCAGCCAGCTCCAACCTCCTTAGGCCCAGGTATAGCTGGGGGACTTGGGGTTTCATGCATCTGATTAACATAAATTAGCAGCTACAGCAGGAGGCAGGAATTCACTCTCTTGTTTTTGGAAGCCTTGTAGAAACTGCTAAGGGAAAGCCTTGTTCCCGGCCTCCAGTGTGCCTGGTGTTTGTGTACCCAGACCTGCCCATCTCAGGCCCTGAGAGATGAACCCTGGAGCCTAGCTCCAAAGATAACATCAGTCAAGAGCATGGTGTGGTTAGGGGGGCTCCATCCCCTCACAGGGGCTCCCTTTATTCTCATTCCCCCCACAGGGGCTCCATTCATCCCCATATCCCTTCACAGGACCCTCCTCCATCCCTACACCCCTCAAAGGGCCCCCTCCATCTCCATGCCCCTCACAGGGACTCCCTAACACTGAGAACTTCTATCTGGGGGCCCAAGTAGGGGTACACCCACAGCCTCTACCAGCTTCCCCAGCAGCCTTCCAGCTGCCTGCCCTGGTTTTCCAACACTAGGCCTACTATGTGCAGTAGCCAGGCTGGCACTTTGTAATCCCTGACTGTGTAGGCTAGGGGACCAGATTTACATTTGCCTGCCACTCTGTCCCCTCCTGTGTCTACTGTGCCACCTCCCTTCTGGTGAATGAAAAGCCTGGACTAGTGAGCCATGGTGGTGCACACCTATAACTCCAGCATTGAGAGGGTGGAAGGGGGAGGGTCAGAAGTTCAAGATCATCTTCAGCTATAGGTGAGTTTGAGGCCAGCCAGGGTTACACAAAACCACAAAACTCTGGCCACACACACACACACACACACACACACACACACAGAGGCCCAATCCCAACCCCACCACTCACCAGTGCCTCAGACCCCAACCCAGTGAAACAGGACCATGGTTGAAACAGCTCCATGACAGAGTATGCTGGCCTTCCAAGCCCAGCTCTGACGCTGATCCTAGGTCAAGTTCTCCCCCTGCTGGCCATACAAGAAACCTCACCCAGGCACCTGATAAATCCTAGGGAAAGGTAAGGCAGTCATGGTGATGGTGGTGGTTATGGTAATGGTGGTGGTGGTGATGGTGATGGTGGTGGTGGTGGTGGTGGTGGTGGTGGTGGTGGTGGTGGTGGTGGTGGTGGTGGTGATGGTGATAGTGGTGGTGGTGATGGTGGTGGTGGTGGTGGTGATGATGGTGATGGTGGTGGTGGTGATGGTGGTGGTGGTGGTGGTGATGGTGGTAGTGGTGATGGTGGTGATGGTGGTGGTGGTGGTGGTGGTGGTGGTGGTGGTGGTGGTGATGATGGTGATGGTGGTGGTGGTGGTGGTGGTGGTGGTGGTGGTGGTGGTGGTGATGGTGATGGTGGTGGTGGTGATGGTGATGGTGATGGTGGTGGTGATGATGGTGGTGGTGGTGGTAGTGGTGGCGATGGTAGTGGTGGTGGTGCTAGCAGGGAAGAATAGATGTTAATTTTTAAAACAGTAACAAAGATCAATATGTTCTTGAGAAAACACACACCCTCATTAATCACTGAGAAATGTGAACAAAACCAGAATACAATGCTATGTCCCATCTATTAGGATGGCTACTGTGTTGTGATTATTTTTTTAAGAAGCAGAGAAAGAAGGAGAAAAAGGCAGGAGTGGTCCTTAATGTGTTTGTCGCTAGCAGGAACGTGAGCTGCTGCAGCTGCTGGTGAGCCTCAGAAACACAAACACAGACATTACCCAGCAAGGCCCTTTCCCAGGACACACCCAAGGGAAGGGAAACAGGAGCTTGACTGGTTTGTTCAAGCCCTGGGTTTCTAGGAACTTTATTTACAATAGTTGCAGGTGTGGGAGTCGCCCAGTCTCCATTGAGAGACAAACTAACAGGATGGGTACAGACATGTGCGTGGGGTAGTTACTTGGTCATAAAAAAAAAAAAAAAAAAATCAAGAACGCAGGAACTGGGGTGTCCGTGACACTCACGTATAAAAGCCCAGAATAGAAACTCCTATAATCCTGGCTCTGAAGGATGGGTCCAAGAAGATCTCAGGAGCTCCTTGGCCAGCTCTCCTACCCAGTGAGTCCCAGGTGCAGTGAGTATCTCTGTCTCAAAATCCACGGTGGAGGCTCTGAGCCATCTTCCCCTGGCAGCTGTAGCTCCGCCCCTGGCAGCCGTAGCTCCGCCCTTATCAAAGAGGCTCTTGGGAGCAAATGGAGACCAGAACAGAAAACCAAGCGGCCAAATGATAGAGAACAACACAATGTCTGCACCCAAGGCTCAGAGGACATCTCAGGAAACGGCAGAAAGACTGGAAGAGCCAGAGGACCGGGAAGACTTCTGTGAGATTGTGTCTCCTAGAAATGGCAGGGCAGTTACGCCCAGGGTACCTCACCAACATGGCTGCCTAAGCAGACCCGAACAAAGACAACACCAGTAGGCACGCTGACATAGAAGGAAATCTCACAGGGCCCTACCCCCAGACGAAGAACTACGAGTCATTATGGACTGCTGAGATGGGAAATTACTCCTCCCCAAGGATAAGCCCCCTAATAGTTACACAATCCCAGGTGCTCAGCCCTGAAATCATATACATATGAGCAACATCAAACAGGCCCATCAGACTGTATTTATATAATAATACATATATGTAACAATAATAATCAAAAAAAAAAAAAGCCATGAATCTGAGAGAGAGTGGGGGAGGGGGCATAGGAGGGGTTGGAGCAAGTAAACGTGGGAAGAGTTGGAGGGAGGAAAGAGAAGAGAGAAATGATGTAATAATATTTTAACTAGGGCTGGAGAGATGGCTCAGTAGTTAAGAGCACTGGCTGCTCTTCCAGAGGTCCTAAGTTCAGTTCCCAGCAACCACATGGTGGCTCACAACCATCTGTAATGGGATCTGATGCCATCTTCTGGTGTGTCTGAAGACAGCGACAGTGTGTTGTGTTAGAATCGCGGCTCGTCTGGACAGATCACACTAGGCCAGTACAGTTCCACAGAAGAAAGGTTTAATGGGATGGTATGGGGGGAGGCAGAACAAAAGGGGCAACAAAGATGAAGAGAGAAAAGAGAGCAAAGGTCAGGAGGGTCTGCCTTTTATTTGGGCTGTGATGTAACTGCTCGGTAAAAGTGGGGTGGGCTCTTAAGGCTTAGCCTTCTCATTCACTGTACAGGGATGGGCATGCTGAGTTCCCAGGACAAAGGTTCCTACAAAACAGGAAAGGAAGCCCCAACCAGGGCCTTGGCTTGGGAGGATCATGGCTTACAGCAGGCTTGCAGGAGCCGTAACAGCCTCACTCCTGCCTATCTTTCCCCCAAGCAAGGAAAGAAAACAGGGTTTCTCCAGGTGAGAAGATTTGGCCACTGGGGCCAGGACAGGGCAATGCATTTTAAAAAGGCCACCAGAGGGCAGCAGGTCTTCGCTTCTAAACTTTGGTATGGCAGATTCAAAAGGCGTGTCCGAGAGAACCCTCCCTGGTAATGTCGGTTGTCAAACGAGGCAAGTGCTTAGAACTGGAACCCTTTTCCCAGAAGTGGGGCCTCGGGGGTAGATGGCACCCAGACACAGCTGAAACAAGACACAGCACGCATGCCTACATCTGTCCTTTCCTCTACCCCCTAGGGAGCTCGGCCCAGATGGAAGCCAGAGTGGAGGAAAGCAAAGAGATTGAGAGAGCGACAACAGCACCCACGCCTACCCAAAGCCTCAGGGTACAGGGAAACTAAGGCATTTGTTGGAGATAAAGCAGCCAAGGCTGTCTGCATCCCTCCTGAGCATGTCAGGCTCCAAGGTGGGTGCCCGGAAGCCTCTGCCCCCTCGGGGGAAGCATATTTAGAAACCATGGCATAGCTGTGGTCATGGCTGACAGCCCTGCTGGAGACCATTGATTATGGACAGGGTCCCTTATCAGACAAGGTCAGCCATGATGGGTCTGTGGAGAATGCACTGTCTAGTGGGTCCCGTGGCCCTTCCTGGAGGCAGCTGAGATCTGGCTTATGGCCCTTTTTGGACCAGGAGCAGTGTGACTTTGGGTGTTTGGTGGTGTACAATGATGAGACACAAGGTTCCTCCATTTCTACATCCGAGACACGGTCACAACACACAGACCCACCTTGAAGGAGGCTGGGTAGGTACATCCCATGTTTCCCATCCAAGACTAAGAAGACACATGTGGCTTACGTAACTGGCCTTAGGAAAGAAGAATCCCTGACCTGGCTCCCTCCTCCTGCCTGGAAAGGAAAACTGAATTGAGACTCTGAACAGAGGTGAAGCTAAGACTAACCACTGATCCCAGCCTTTTAATCGAGAGCAAAGCCTAGGGGGCTCCAGCAGCTGGACCACTGGGCACACGGGAGCTGACCTCACACACACCCCAACATTTCACATCCCTCCTCCTCCCACCTGCACAGATGGACCATTGGGGACCCCTTCCTTTATCTGTGGAGGGTTAAAGAAACTCTCCAGGTAATGGGCCATCTCTCTAAGATGCTCCTAAAGCCATCATAAATGCCTAAGTGTCTTAGAGGGTGTCATTGCTTGAGCTGTGGTCAGCTCTGCTCCCTGGAAATGGGGAGGGGAAGGGCGATGTTGAGCATTCACGCACACGCGTGTGCACAGACACACACACATACACACACGACTAGCAGAAGGGCTTAGGAAGAGAAGTCTCCTCAGAAAAGGGGGCACAGGGCTTGCTAGGGGCAGGGTAGGGGATGGGCTGGCATGGCTCATGGAGGACCCACCAGGAATTGGAGGAAGAAGCCTTCTGTAATGTCCCCAGAGCTCAGGCTCCAGCTCTGTCTCTCAGATGGTCCATGAGTCCCTGGACTGATAACCCCAGTGGTCTCTTTCCTGGCCTCCAAGAGGCCCTTTGTCTGGTGAGTGCCAGAGATCACTTCCTGTCCCACTTGGGCCAGATCAAATTGTAGAGACTATCCCAAACAAAGAGCCTCACAGGTCAGTGAAGCCTGGTTTTGCTGGGGATGTGCCCACTGACCCAGCTTCCTGCTGGGGTAGCCCTGGGGGCCCATACAGCCTGGCAGAGATCAGAGACAGCAGGGACAGAGGCCGTGACCCTACTAGAAGCCAGAGGGGCCAAGATAAGGGACAACAGGAAGGGGTGTGGGAGTGGGTGTACGCAGATCAAAGGCCCCCAAAGGCCACTCTGAAGAAGCCAGAAGGCATTTGAAAATAAAGAGTCCTCACAGTCCCCAGCAGCTTCCAGTCAGCTGTCGCCAGGCTCAGCTCCAGTTTGCCCTATGCATGCACATGCACACTCACACACGCACCCACGCATGCACGCATGCATGCATGACTCCACCCATTCCACTCCCCAACCCGTGGCACTTCCTTACCTAGTAGCAAGAACAAGGCAACCACTTCCCTTGCTCCCTGAAACTTTGCTCTAGAGACCTCCCTAAATCCTGACCCCTGTCTCTGGTGCCTGTTTCCTTTTGGAGGCTTCAGATCCTGTCTTTGATGCTCTTCTCAGAGTCATCATGTCTTGCTGCTCCTGGGTGCATAGCCAAGCCCTGACCTGGGATGGGCGGCCGGCTGGCAGCAGGTGGCACTGGGAACGACTGTCCTCAGGACTGTGCAGTTCCCCTGGGTCTTGCTCTAGCTTCTTGGCCCTCTTTGGCAGCCTGCTGTGCCTCCTACTCCCTGGCCTTTGACTCTCTGCCGGAGAAGAGAGTTGCAAACCTGTCTCTGGCTTTACCTGCCTTCTTGCCACCCCACACGGCCATGCCCTCACCTGCAGCTCCCCATGCCTAGCATTGGCAGATCTCCCTGCTCCTCCTGTTACCCCACTCTGAATTTCTAACCTATCTCCCTACTCTCCCCTTAACCCCTGTCCCCTGGAACCCAGTCCCCTGGACCTATCTCCTTCAGTGTAAAAGTCAGTGAACAGCCCATGAGGCTGTGTAACTGCCCTCCACTCTTCCCCCTCTGCCTCTCCCCTCCCCCTAGGCACTGGTATCTCTGTCCAACTCCCCAGAGCATTCTAAACTCACCCCCACCGCAGGGCCTTTGCATCTGTGTGCAGTCCTGCCATTTTCAATAGTATGTACGGTTTCCTCTCACCTACTGGGTATCGGCTTTCTGATAAACTCTCCCCAGTAAACCACACAAAAAAGAAAAGGTACCTTCCACACATATAACATACCCACCCTCCCCCCTGCTTGATTTTTCTCCACATCCTTTAGCACTGGATGACTTTAGCACTGATATCGGTACCTCCTTATGTCTCCTCTGACTAGTGCCAGCTCATGAACCAGGCTCCAGAAAACAGCAGAGACCCCCCCCAAAAAAAAAAAAAAAAACAGTGAAGGATGGATCTAGGCAGAGTCCTGAGTCAGCAATGAGGCCTGGCAGGTGGGGTGGGGAAGGGACCCCTGGGAGAGGGATCAGAGCTTACCTGCCAAGGCACAGGAGAACAACACTACCGAGTTTAGGGCCAGGGAGTTCAGCACGGGGTTGGCAGTGAAGCATGCTCTTTCCTTCCTTCATCGTTGTTGTTGTTGTTTTATGAGACAGAGTCTCCTCTCAGGTATCCTTAGGAACCTGCTATGTTGCCAAGAATGACCTTGAATCCCCCTGCCTCCACCTCCCAAGGGCTGGGATTCTAGGCGTGTACAACCACACTGGCTCCTGCAGTGCCAAGGACCCACTTTGGGTTTTGTGTGTACTGCCTTTGTGAGCACCCTACCAAGAGAGCTACATTCCAGCTCCTCGCTCAGAGACATCTGAGAGACAGAGAGCAGGATGAGGGTGTGTTCCTTCAGATTGTAGTGTCCCTCTGCCCCCACCTTCATACCAGGGTGGCCGTGGATACAAGGTGTGCCCTGGGGCTTCTGGAAAGGCTGCTGAGCGACCGCCTATTTCTGTGTGACCCTCCCCAAGTTTGAATTCTACAGACCTCCCAGGAAGGAAGAGTCCAGAGGGGACACTGAGGCCTCCACAGAGAAACAAGCTTCCTAGTGAAGGCACACTCTATATCATTTGTAATTCTTGTTGATAACTGGCGATTCCCATGGACTGACATGAGAATTTGTTTTTGTTTTGTTTTGTTTTTTAAGGGGAGGGTTTGGGTTTGGGTTTGAATCACCAGGATGTTGAAGGGTCAGCCTCAGGTACATCTGGATTCAGCTGCAAACACCAGCTCAGCTTGGAGCAGTTGGCCCTCTGGGGAGTCTCAAAGGCTAACCCTGTGCCTACTGGGATGGGGCTGGAGAAAGGAACAGATGTGACCCCACAGGAAAGTCAGAGTATTCACCCCCAAATAAGGGAAACGGTGGCCCAGGCTAGCACACAGCCCCCAAATCCTTGAGGAAGATTGTCTAGATGAGCATTCTCTAGAGGGTAGCAGGGGCAGGCGAGGGCAGGCAAATCGAGGAGGTGACCAGGCAACTGTAATGGGCCCCTTGACAGGAGCTAATCAATCTCCTGGCTCCCTACCCCACAGTCCCCCATCAGCGATTTGCTGAGGGAAACATCTGTCACTTTTCCAAGATGAATAACACACCAACACCATTATTAATGTGTTTTTAAGTGGTGTTTAGAATCCACTTCATTTTAAATAAAGCGACATGGCTCTCTCTTGACTGCTTAGTGCCCAAGAGGCCTGGTATAACATGACTGCTGTGTCAGCAGTGTGACTCCCGAGTACTGTCCCCATGTGTATGCACAAAGCCAAGGTCACAGGTGCCTGGCAAATGGTGGGAGAACGTGACAGAGCGAGTAAACCCAGCACCATCGAGTAAGGAAGGTTTTACTGCTGTGAACAGACACCATGAACACAGCAGCTCTTATAAGGACAGCATTTAATTGGGGCTGGCTTACAGGTTCAGAGGTTCAGTCCAGTCTCATCAAGGCATGTGCATGGCGGCATCCAGGCAGGCATGATGCAGGAGGAGCTGAGAGTTTACATCTTGTTCCAAAGGCAAACCGGAGAAGATTGGCTTCCCAGCAGCAAGGATGAGGGTCTCAAAGCCCACACCCACAATGACACACTTACTCCAACAGGGCCACATCTTCTAATAGTGCCACTCCCTGGGCCGAGCATACGCAAACCATCACAGAGGGGGAGGCTGCAGTTACACATATCAGTGAAGGAAGCTTTCGTATGAGCTATCTAGAAAGTCACGTTGCAAGGGTTGAGTACCTGAGGTCTGCAGCCTTTGTCCGCTCCCCCCTCTAAGAAGACACGTAAACTAGATATATAATTGGATATATTTCCCCAAAAGCTGTGAGTGACATGGATGCATTTTGTGTCACAGAACACAGCATAACCTAAATGTGCAGGCAGAAGGGAACGAGAGCAGAGACTAGGGGCAGACATGGTCTGTGAGATGCCCTGTATCTGTCTAGATATAATGTTTACAGGGACCATTGTCCAACTGCCACTGAACAGGTATGGGGGATTCATCAGTGTTCAATACCTAGGGGTCTTTTTTGCTTGGTTTGTTTTTGTTTGTTTTGTTTTGTTTTTCAAGACAGGGTTTCTCCGTGTAGCCTTGGCTGATCAGGAACTAGCTCTGTAGACCAGGCTGGCCTTGAACTCACCGAGATCTGCCTGCCTCTGCCTCTGCCTCTTGAGTACTGGGATTAAAGGTGAGTGCCATCACCACTCAACAGCTTTTGGAGGCAGAGCAATCAATCCATCGATCAATAAAACCACTGCCTCGTGTTCAGCCGTCTCAGCAACCAGAAGTGATTGTTTCATGAGGAAAGCTACCCCACCCTTAGGTTACATGGGCTGACAGGAAGTTCTCGATATGACATTAACAAAAGTTGTTTCTCGGAAGGCTTCTCTGACTGGCCCTTGTTCTGCTACCTCATAAGACCAATGAGTGTGCAGGAATGATGCCCAGTGGTCAGCCTCTCCTTACTATGCCTCTCCCCTCATCCACCTTAGGCCATAAAATGCCACATGCTCTAGTCAAGTATGATGACACACACCTGTGACCACAATACTTGGGTGGCTGAGGCACGAGGATACTGAGTTTGGAGCCAACCTGGGCTATATATTGAGAGCCTGTCATAAAAGCAATTTTTTAAAAATGGGAAAAGGAGCCAGGACAGTCTTCCTACCCCCAGCACAAGTCCTGTGGAGCAGAACTAACTGGACAGGATTATCTGGTAAACGGTGGGACACCTGACCACCCACAGTATCACACGGGGGTGTTCCCAGCAGTGTTAATGTTTGTATGGGAATGAGAGGGTCATTTGAGGTCAGGCA
This sequence comes from Arvicanthis niloticus, assembly GCF_011762505.2. Classification (NCBI taxonomy): domain Eukaryota; kingdom Metazoa; phylum Chordata; class Mammalia; order Rodentia; family Muridae; genus Arvicanthis; species Arvicanthis niloticus. The sequence continues at coordinate 23,857,474 of NC_047662.1, forward strand.
CACACTTACATGCACGGATATACATGCATGTGGAGGCCGGAAGTCCAGTTCAGACGGCCTTCCTCTGGAGCCAGTCCCCTTGATTTTTGAGACCCAGTCTCTCACCAGAACCTGGAGTTCATTAACTCAGCCAGGCTGTTCATCCAGTAAGCCCCAGAGAGCCCCCTGTCTCCATCCCAGTTCTGCGATTAGAGCTGTACACCACCACACCCAGGCTTTTTAGGTGAGGATCAAACACTGGCTTCCACGTCCGCATGGCAAGCATTTTACAGAACCATTGCGAGCTACCCCTCACCCACCAGTAGCCAACTTCCTTACAGCCCGAACTGGGAACAACTGCACACATCCGCCCCTAAATGAATGGAAAAGTAAAGGGTCACCGATCCCTGCAGCAGGCGTTCCCAACAGGAAGAACACACACAGTGGAGAGTACCTCAAACACCACGCTGCAGGAAGGTGTGTTGTGTGGCTTCCGTTTATCATGTACCTAGGAAAAAAAAGAATGATCCAGCATGACAGAACACAGATCGGGGATGGCCGGGGGACAAGATAAGAAAAAAAAGTCCGGAGTCTGAGGGGATCCGGAAGCCTTCTAGGAGAGACAGGCATGCTGGCTTATCGTCACATTGGGCCCTTCTGAAGTGCAGATACCTCCTGCATTGCAAACTGAGCCTTTCCCGCACATACGTCTCCTGGAGACTGTGGTGTGAACTCTTGCACAGGTAGAGGCAAATGCTTGCCGCTCCCCAAATTGCATCAATGCCAGACTGAGGTACGATTTCACCAAAGTCCAACTTGGTGAATCAATATGTTTATGGAGTTCACTTACGGGAGCCACAAAGCAGCTACATCACTGGAAAGTCTCATCCTTGCAGGATGACAGCTCCCTCATAGACACAGAGATGGAATCCTTTTGGACCTTCTGAAGTCTGGACCCGCCAGTGCCTCCTGAGCCTCTACAGTTAAGTCTGAATTGTATATAGCTGGCTGGGAGGGGTCAGGGGGCGTGGCCAGAGTGTCAGGTGAGGGTCTGAGGCCCCTCCCACCCCTTCCTGCTATGAAGGAATGACGATGGGGTCTCCTGGTGAAGAACGCAGAATCCCTTCTTTGAATGGCATAGCAAACAGTGGGCACACTGAAGGTCTCCAAGCCCAGCCGTTTGTAATTAGCACATAACCTGACGGGTGCTAATGGACACCAGCTGTCAGCCGGCTTGGATCTAATCACTAGAGACTCTGGGAAGAGCCGGCAGAGGCTCCTGAGCCAGGATTCAAGCCCAGGTCTCCTGACTCACCGGCCAGTTCTCCTTCCCCACCATGAGGGAAGATCTAAAAACCCAAGGCTTCCAGAGTATTCTGTGGTTCCCCAAGATGCCTGACATCTGTAATCTCATTTCCTGAACTAATCTCATTTCACACAGTCAAGTGTGGAAGGGCTATGCGGGGCTGGGACAGCAGGCGGCTAGTTTGTTTGCGGCAGGCATCTATTTTGCTGTTGTGGGGTGGGGCCAAGCCGATCCTTAAAGCAGGAAGACAACCCACCCGGTTGAGCATTCTAAGCCGTGGAGTCACAGGTTGGGAGAGACACCAGGCACTAAGGGGAGCCTCTGAGCAGGATGCTGAGTCCCTCTGAGCCTTAGCCTTCTCCTCTATAAAATGGGGATGCACAGTGCCCCACCCCCTATAGTCTTCTGGAGATATTGAGTGGGTAACAGCACCTGGCCAATGCCATCACTTCTGACCTGGCCACAGTTATTGGCGCCTTCATTCTCTTGAGTTCCCATGATTTGGTTACTTAATAAGGCCCGTGTTGTTTATATTTTATAGATACAGACCCTGAGGCTGCAAGAGGCAGAACGGCTTGCCTGAGATCATACAGCAAATGTATGGCAGAGATGGACCCGACCTGATACTTCCTGTGTAAAACTGTCTCTGTGGCACCATAATACCTCTCAACTGGGTCATGGTGACAGGTGTACAGGGTCTCTAAGATAGAAAAGCATGCCCAATGTCCCCTCTGTAGACTCGGGGTCCACCATTTTGAAACCGTGGATGGCACAGACAATACTACCATGGCCACATCCCTGAGTGTGATGGGGCTTCAGCCAGTAGAGTGAGGATCAGGTCAGTGGACGTGCATTAGTTAAGAGCCTGTCTTAACTAATCTTAAGATGCAGCCCTCATCTAAGGAGTGGGTCAGGTGAGTTCCAGGGGCACATTCGGGAGAGGTCTCCATTTGGAGAGTGCCTGGGGTACCAGTGACACTCACCTGCAGGTAGAATGGATTTCCTAAAGGGACAGAGAAGAGTGATTCAAGAACTTCAAGGACAGCCTATAGGAGTGAGTCCCAGCCCCAGCAAGAGGTCTCCATGGATACAAAGGGACAGTGGAGAGATGGGAGAAGATGGTAGACCTGGGTTCAAATCCTGACCACTCCATGAGCCTGGGGACCTTCTTGCCTTCTCTGGGCCTCAGTCTATTTATCCACAAGATGGGGATCCGTGTGCCAGCTGTACCCAGATGGGTGGCACTTCCGTAAAATCGTTTCTCGGGACAGCATAAGCTGTTTGCTACCTTCCCCATCAGAAGGAACGTCACTGCAGCTTCTCTGAGGGAGCGAGTCCCAGACTCTCCTAACATCCACCTGGAAGTCCTTCCAAATATCTCCCCGCTGCGGCTGCTGCTTGAATGCACAAACATAATAAACACCTGGTACAGGATCAAGGTCAAAATCAAGGAAGACTGAAGCCCCACAGTGATAGAAGCTAGAACAGAAACCAGCCCAGGAGATATCAGCTGCAGAGACAGGGGGAGCCCCTGAACCCTGGTAATAGTCACATTATTACAAATCTAGAATCCTGTCACACTGCATCTGAAGCATCCACACTTTCGGTGAGTAAATTAACCCTCCAAGCACCAAACACATGCATCCCCGTGTGGTCTCTGGCACATCTACCCCATCAATGGGCACACAGATGGAACCCAGACAGCGGACACCTGAGCCAACAAGAGGATTTGCACATTGCAGCTTCCTGGGCCCAGACGCAGTGGCCTGGGCAGACACACGGCACAAGACACCTGAGCTAGGCAGGTGTGCCACCCTCAGAGACACGTATTTTGGAGAAATTGTCCATATCGCTGGAAATAACAGGTTGACAGTGGCTCTGCTGACCTGGGGTCTATCCGAACCCCATGACCTTGAGCATGCTCCAGAGCAGAACACTTATTCAGCAGAACCTCAGAGGGGCGGGTCGTCTGCTTACATCTATGATAGACTGTTGAAGGAGGCCTGGGCTACCCCCTCAGGCCACTGCTCATCAGACCCCAGGTTCCTACACAGCCTGCAGCACTGATGGGTGCTGGGGGAGACAGGCATGGTGGCTAGCCTGAGTCCTTATCCTTCCAGGTCAAGACTGTGCCCAGGGCTGGAGAGAGAGCCCTGAAGGTAAGAGTGCAGTACTGCCCTTGCAGAAGACAGAAGTTCAGTTCCCAGGACCCACATTAGCTACCTCACAACCACCTGTAACTCCAGCCCCCAAAGAAAGGGCATCTGGGTGCATCTTTCTAAGACATACACATACCTACACGCAATTAAAAATAAATCTTTAATATTTTTAAAAAGTTGGTGCCGGGGCTGGAAAGATGGCTCAGCGGTTAAGAGCACTGACTGCTCTTCCAGAGGTCCTGAGTTCAATTTCCAGCAACCACATGGTGGCTCACAACCATCTGTAATGGGATCCTATGCCCTCTTCTGGTGTGTCTGAAGACAGCTACAGTGTACTCACATACATAAAATAACTAAAATTAAAAAAAAAAAAAAAAAGTTGGTGCCCAACCAGCCATGAGTCAGCCAAGGAGTGCATGAATCCCCAGAAAGCCAGGATCAGGGTTCTGAAGGAACAAAGCCTGTCTTGTGGCCGCTTGGTGAATTGTTTATACAGATGACCTTCAAAGCAGGGAGTCCCACTATTCGCCTAGTCTGACATTTATGTGCTGTGTGACGCTGGAGAAGTTAAATTACCTCTCTGAATCTCTGCTTGCTCAGCTGCCTAAAGGAGATGGCATTTCCTACTGGGATATTGCACAGTAAGAGAACTCGGGGGAGAGGAGGGGACTGAGGTTAAATGACTTCACTCAGCTATGAGAGTCATTTCTAAGAAGCATCTTGGACAGGAAGGGGTCTGTAGCAACTGGGCATGCCACGGATTGCAAAGCTACTGCCCACGAGCCCAGACACAGGCCACAAACGGCCTCTGTTTGCCCACACTGACTTCTTTGTTTCTTTTTTCTTTTTAAATGGTTGCCAACACTTTAAAAATCAAATTTCACATCAAACATTCAAATTATCTGCTTCTTTTTGAAAAGTTCAAAGATTTGGCAGGACCAGGCTACCTTCTGGCCTGGCAAATTTCAGCCCGAGCTGAGTAGCCGAGGACCTGCAGACTCCATGTCCACAGCTCCAGGTTCCTCCCAGACTCTTCTTCCTCCTACCAGTCCTCCCTGCACCCGGACCTCCTGTTGGTTGGTTGGTTGGTTGGCTGGCTGGCTGGCTGGATGAATGGATGGATAGATGGATGGATGTTTGGTTGGTTGGCTGGCTGGCTGGCTGGCTGGCTGGCTGGTTGGTTGGTTGGTTGGTTGGCTGGCTGGCTGGCTGGCTGGCTGGCTGGCTGGTTGGCTGGCTGGCTGGCTGACTGGCTGGCTGGCTGGCTGGCTGGCTGGCTGGCTGGCTGGCTGGATGGATGGATGGATGGATGGATGGATGGATGGATGGGTGGATGAATGGATGGTTGGTTGGCTAGTTGGATGGTTTTGAGACAGTCTCTTGCAGCCTAGGCTGGCCTCAAAGTTACTATTAACCAAGGACAACCTTGAACTTCAGACCCTCCTGCCTTGGCCTGCACACTACTGGGATTGCAGGCTTATGCCACCATGTCTGATCCATGTGCCGCTGTGTTATCTCCCCAGGTCCTGCACCTCGACCTCCTTGAAACATGAAGAGAAATGGGCTTCTCAGGAGACATGGATCTCCAGGGTCACAGTGAGCCAGGACAGAGCTGGGACCTAGGGCTCTCAGTTCATCACCCTGAGCTGTAGGCAGTGCCCAGGAGGCTAACCAGGATCCATGTCTCTTGACCCTACAGCCCTGGCTGGAAAGATGAGGGTAATACTGGGCATTTGTCTTGTTTCTCATCTGTCAAGTAGGACAAAAATCCCACCCCCACTCCCACCCCTACCCCTACTCCACTCCCACAATACCCCACCCTACCCTCACCTCCACCCCTACTCCAACTCCACCCCAACCCCTACCCCACCCACACCCCACCCCTGCCTTGATGGTAGTGATGGTAAAATGAGCTTAAAGAAGTGAATATCTGAGCACATGGCCTGACTTTCAGTTACCCACTTGGGGATGCCAGATGCTGCCTCCCACATGCCGATGCATGCAGGACCTCACCCAGCCCTCCAAGCCAGCTGGGTATCCATCTACGTAGCCTCAGTCCCCAGCTCCCAGGCAGAAGCAGCAGAGAGGCAAAAACCGGGGAGCCATGATCGACATAGCTGGGATTTGGGATTCCAACCCAAGTTCAAGTGAGTACAGTCTGACCCCAAACTGTCCCATAGGAGAAGCCTCTCCCAAGCCCAAACATAGCTATTGACAGCCTACTGTGTGCTAGACACTGTTGTTAGTCCAAGAGGCATAGTAGGGACTAAAAGAGTTGAGGTCTCCACTCCAGAGCTTAGTCTGAGAAGAGGTGGGGTTCTTTTCAGAAAAAAAAAAAATCAGGCTGCATAAAGTGCTAGCCAGGGCCTGGAGGCATCTGTAAAAGTAGTCAGGGGAGGAGCCCCTGGAAGATGACATCATACAGGAGGCTCCCACCTGTCAGCACCTGGGTGAGATATTCCAAGCAGAGGAGGCTCCACCACAGGGAGGAGCCTGGTGACTTTTGGACATGAAAGGCCACTAAGGCCAGCATGGCCAGAGCAAGGAGAGGATACAAGAAGAACAAAGCCCACACGTCAATTCCCAGTACCGATAAGCCCCTTTCCGGGAGAGCCAAGCCAACAGCGCTCCTGTCTTCCAGCTCGCAGGCATGAACATGCAGAGTACATGAAGGTGGGCACCTGTGCACACCAGGACATGTGCGCACACCTGCACCCCGCAGCTCAGCCAGGAAGACAGCGGGGAAGGAGGAGGTCAGACACAGAGCCCCACACATGCGCAAGTGCCCAGCATCACTCAGCTGTGGCCTCCCAGGCTCCTCGTGGCAGTGAGGGGGTGCCGCCCCCCTTAGTTAAAGGCTCAGGCACCCCCCTCACCAAACAGCTTTCCTACCTTCCTGCTCCAGCCTTAGGGGAACTCTGAGTCCACCCACCTTCCCTTCCACCCATTGATCTGTTTTGGTGGCCCTGCCCCACCACTACCACAACCTGATGCTGGAGAATGCAGAACAAGTTCACAGTGGCAATCCTAGGGAGGTGGGGGGCAGGGACACTGCTTTAAAGGAACAGCAAAGTGTTAGCTGGGTGATGTCACCAGCCCAGGGCAGCTGCTGATGGATGTCTAGACACAGACACACACAGACACACAGACACAGACACACACACACACACACACACACACACACACGCACATGCACGCGCACGCACAGATGCAGTACACACACGTGCGTGCGCACGCGCGCACACACACACACATGCATTGCATACACACACATGCACACACACACATGCAGTGCATACACACATACACACACTAACTGGTGAATATGTTCTGAGTTCTTTTTCATGGCTATCAGGTTACCCCCTGGGGCTGATCTGGGACAAAACAGGAAATCCCAGAACCAAGCCCGCCAGATGAGGCAAGGGGCTGGGAATTTGAAACCCCCTCTGCTCTCTACAGCCTCCTACCCGACCCTGCCTCCTGCAAGCTGGGGCTAGCTGCCAGGATTCTCCCAGAAGACAGGTTTCCCTTCCCCAGGCACTGCCAGGGCTCAATCATGGAGTCACCGCTTCAAATTCCTGCCGTGTACAAGTCCCCAGACCCACACAGAGCTTCCTATGTCCAAATGACGGATATGTCATTTCCCAGACCTAGTGGCTTGGAGTCTTTGAAGGCAAACGTGCAGTTGGCCTGATGTCCAGCAGGGGGCGTGCACGCTTCATTTGCCGGAGAGCCAGCAGTGTGGGTTCAGGAGGCTGCTGGAAACAACCCTTTCTCCCCAGCAGCTTCCCGTTCTAGGCACAGCTCACCCACCACACACAAACCAGGCTTCTGCACCTTTGCATACACTGTGCTCCTGTCAGGCTGCAGACGGAGCGAACCGACTCACTTCTGGTCAGGCCTCTCCTTCACATTCTTCACTGGCTGCTTTACCCAGACCCGCCCCCCCCTCCCCCCCATGCCTTTTCATTGCCAGCCTGCTCCTCGACAAGGAGAAATGCCTGGGTGGATGAGTGACTGATGGGTAGAGAAACCCAGCTACCAGCCACCCACACCGTTCAGAAACAAATAATTCAATGCAGACATCCCGGGAGAAGACAATCTTTTTTTTTTTAATGGCCAGGCAAGCATTCTAACACAGTTATAGCCTCGGGCCTCCTTTTTTACATTGTTTTATTTTGAGGCAGGGTCTTACTACTCAAAGCTCAGGCAAGCTTTGAACTTAGGATCATCCCAACTTGGCCACCCTAGTAGTTGGAAAATTAGGCTTAGTCACCAAGCTCAGTGCAATTTTAAAAATATAAAGCACTCATTGAGTCTAAGGGTCGGTTGTCTCCTTGACTTTTTTTTTTTTTTGATCTGCTGGGCTTGGTGATATTACCCAAATTATAGAAGGGAAAACTAAGATCTAAACAGGGCCCATGGGTAGATGCAACAGGGTTCCCAATCCAGTCTCCTTCCCCCTCATTCAGCTATGTACCAGGCCCCACCTGTGAGTCTCTGGGTGACCCCAAGAAGCAGAGAAAAGTGGCAAAGTCCTGGTGCTTGGCTGGAAGTGTCCTCCTAGCTTCTCACAAGTTCTAGCCTAATTCAACCTAACCCAAGTCCCAGCTTCACGTGACTTAACAGAAGTGAATGCTAGCGAGACACTCGTGTGTGTGTGTGTGTGTGTGTGTGTGTGTGTGTGTGTGTGTGCGTGTGAGTATGAGTATATATGTATGTATACGGGCTTGGTTGTGCATGCTCGTGTGCATGGGTGAGTGTGGGTGTACATGTACATATGTATGTGAATATGTGTGGGTGTGTGTGTGTATACATGTGTGCATGTGTGTGCATATGCGCATATGCGTGGATAAGGCGTGCGTGTGCACGTGTGTGTGTGTGTGTGTGTGTGTGCATGCACGCGTGCACGTGCAAGAGTGTGTGACCTTCCCACAGACCTTCAAGGAAGTCCCCTGTTGCCACTTGCAGGTGAGGAGAAGGAGGGTCTAAGAAGTTAAACTGTTGCCCAGTGCTACTCAGCCAGCAGGTAGCAGAAGCAGAAGTCAAACCCAGAAGTGCACAAGGCTGAGTTCCCTACCGTGACTACACACCCTTCCTCTGTCTGGTACAGAGGTTTTCAACCTGCGGGTTGTGACCCTTTGGAGGGTCTAATGACCCTTTCACAGAGGTCACATATCAGATATCCTGCAAATCAGATGTTTAAACAAACAAACATAACAGTAGCAAAATTACAGTTAATAAGTAGCAATGAAATAATTTTATGGTTGGGGGTCCCCAACAGGAAGAACTCTTTTAAAGGGTTGCAGCATTGGGAAGGTTGAGAACCACCGCTCTAACATGTTCTGAAGAGGCTCTCTGGCCGAACCTCAGCTAGGTTCACCGTAAAATCTGATGATCTGAAAGGCTCCCAATAGAGCCAAGGCCACAGCCCCAGGCACCAGAAGTCAGCTTTACTGAATAAAATGGATCCCTCCTCTCCCCAGAAATAACTTATCCTCAGATCTTTGTCTTAACACAAGCTGTGACTAACACAGACCCTGTCCTTGCCACCACCTTTCTCTGGGCTTAGTAAAAAAAAATTTTGTAATCAAACCTCAGTTTTAACATCTGTAATGTGGGATCATAGTGCTGGGGTCACGGATCCACTAAAGGTTCTCTCCCATCATGCTCCTAAGGCTGTGATTTAGGCAAGAGAGATCTCTCACCTATTCGATCAATTCTCCCGCTCACCTTTCATTTAGGAGGCCTCCAGACACTGCTAGCCTGGGCTGAACCAAGACTGCATTCCTGTTCCTCACATGAATGGGGTCAGGGGTTGTCTGGACAATGGAGATCAGGCAGGGAAAGCCTGCAGCAGCACCCAGCGCAGAACAGAGCCCATTGAAGGCCCATTTGGGTATCATTACATGTGCTCAAGGATGATGGAAAGAAGAGACAGTTATTTAGGTAATTGTCACCCAAGGAGATTGCCGCTGATTCCAGGGAAGGACCAACAGCCCTCTGAGGGAATCAGGGAGAAATTCCAAGAAATGGTGCCAAAGGGAGGCTAACTGGGGGCGAGGCATGAGGTGGGGGTCACTCCCGGCAAGTAGCAAAGGAGTTCAGAACCTCAGAGGCCACTGTGCACACTAAATGATGCCCTGGGCCATGTCTGCGTCAGTTTGGAGACACACAGTGGGAAGAGAAGTCTTACTATTATGAGGCCACTGTAGAAGAGGAACAGACTCCAATCTCCTGTGGGAAGATACTGCATGGGAGAAGTTTAGAAAGACAGGCAGGGGCAGAGTCTAGAAACGCTGTGTGGTGGACCAGAGGTGGAAAGTGAAGAGGCTGTGGCCGCGTAGGAGACAGGAGGAAGGAGGAAGCAGGGAGCAGAGAGGGCTTAATTGCAAACACTTCTGTCCCTGGGAAGAGGGGCTGAGGCTGGGCAGGGGTGGAGGTGACCGTGACCATGGCTGGGACTAGAGTGAGGCTGGGGTGGGGAGGGGGATGCCCACACACTGAGTCACTTGACTTATTGGATTTCTGAGAAGTCATGCCCCTCCTCCAACCCCCACCCGGGCAGCCAAGGCCACTCTTCAGAGCTGAGCTGTTTGAGAACCCAGGTAGCGTACAGGATCTGAATGACCATGGCAGGGACAGTCCAGGGGCTCTGAGAATTCACAGAGACAGCTCTGGGAGGGCTGGGGCTCAGGGCTGAGCATGAGGGGAGGTCTGGGGATTGGGGGGTAGTTTAAGGAGCTATGTGATCTGGAGTTACCGCCTCAATGTCTCTGTGACTTAGATGGAGCCCCAACTCCTCTTGAGACAGAGTTAATTTGTGGGTTATTAAATAAAGCAGATCTAGTGCTCAGCCTGACGCAGGTTCTCTCTCTGGGAGATGGGCTAGCCTGAGGCAGGTTCTCTTTCTGGGAGATGGGCTAACCTGAGGCAGGTTCTCTGGGAGACAGGCTTGACTCTTAGTGTTGGGAGTGGACCTAAGTACTGGTCCAGAGTTCGACCTCACCCCTCAGCCTTAAAGACACACACACACCAACCAAAAGAGCTAACAAGATGGCTCAGTGGGTAAAGGCACTTGCTGCGAAGCCTGTACTTGAGTCTGTTCTTCTGTCTGTCTCTCTCCCTCCCTCATCCCCATCCTCTCTCTCCTTCTCTTTCCCCCTCCCCATCAAAATGGTGTCAAGTGGGAGCTGATGTCTGACTATGGCTTGTCGGAGATGGACATTGCACCTATCTACAAAGACCCTGCGGCTTCTTCAGATGAGCTGAGCTAAGATTACACAGGTAGTGACAGAGAGGGGCTCAAGCCACCGCTCAGAGCAAACCCAGGACCTACCTCACAAGCCTCTCCCAAGGGCCAAGTAGCCCGGGCTATCATTCTATTGAACACATGCTATACCTGTCCTGAGCCATTTCCTGGGACCAACTCGGTTAGCAATGACCCCAATGGGGTGGATCCCAGTCTCCAGAGGGGACAACTGCGGTCCAAAGACTGTAAGAACCCTCCCCAGGGTCCAGGCTGTGTGCAGATCCAGTGTCTTAGCAGAGGTCAGGAATGAGATCCAGTTACAGGTAAATATCAAGTTGGATGGTGAGCTCAGGGTGGGGACTTTCCTGCTGGCTCCTGCCCTGGATCTGCCCAGACAGGGGTGGGCTACCCCCAAGAATGCTGACCCTGCCCCACACTCATCCCCTCTCCAGTGAACCCTCCCTGAGCCACACACTTATTCCTTCTTCCCTTGAAGAGCTGCTCCCTGGAGCTAGGCACACAGCCAGGCCCTGCCTGGCCTGAAGACACAGCCCAGCCCGGGGAGGAGGCTCTGGCGAGCAGCCCGTTACCACGCGCCCTTCAGTAATGAAATTAATGAAAATAATAGTTGAGCGAGCAGAGCTGGCCGCCAGCAGTCACCTGCGGGAAAGCTTCACAGAGCTCAGTCATGCCGCCCTCCCCCAGCCTTCGGGAAAGCACTACTACTGTGCCTCCACTTGACAGGCAGAGAAACTGAGGCAGTGGAGAGTTCCAGAGCCTTCCATGAGAAAGGAAAGCAGATACCCTTTATGGAGGAACACCTATTCTGTTTTAAACCTCAGGGCACTCACTTGGGCATAACACAAGTCAAATCCCGCTTGTCTGCCTACCTCACAGGCTACATATAGGTGGAAGATTGCCCCACTTCCTGGGAGTAGGGGAGCTGGGCTTTGAATCTAGAGCTGAGATAGTTACCAACGCCCCTTCCTCATCTCCATGCATGACTCCCTAGAAGTCTGTGCCCAGCCCGGAGTATAGGGGGGCACCAGGAGAGGCTCCTTGGAAGATGTGATGTTGGGTTATATTTGAACTGGGTCTTTTGTTTTGTTTTGTTTTGTTTTGTTTTTTGAGACAGGGTTTCTCTGTGACTTGGAGGGAGTCATCTGCAATTGAGAGAGACCATCAGGACTTGCTTGTCTTTTGGGCCCCTGAGTTTTACACACGCTGTTGCCTTTTTCCCTCATCTTTCTGAACTCCTATTCACTCTTCAAGACCCAGTTCAATGCCGGGCGGTGGTGGCGCACGCCTTTAATCCCAGCACTTGGGAGACAGAGGCAGGCAGATTTCTGAGTTCGAGGCCAGCCTGGTCTACAGAGTGAGTTCCAGGACAGCCAGGGCCACACAGACAAACCCTGTCTCGAAAAAAAACAAACAAAAAAGCGTTCAAAGTCATCCTTGGCTACATAGTGAGTCTGGGCCAGCTTTGCCTACGTGGAGCCACCTTATTGATAAACAGACAAACAAGCAGGGGCTAGATGATGTCTCAGCGGTTAAGAGCCTGGTGCTCTTCCAGAGGACTCAGGTTCGATTCCCAGCCCCCACATGGAGGTGCACATTGTGTCCCTCAGTAACTCCAGTTCCAAGGGATCTGGCGCCCCCTTTCTGCCTTCCCAGGCACTGCATGCTCGTGCTGCACAGACATTCCTGCAGACAAAGCACCCACATATGAGTTTAAGGAATTTTCTAAAAAAGAAAAAAGTAGTAAGAAAAAAGAGAAGGGAGGGAAAGGAGAGAGGGGGGAAGAAAGAGAGGAGAGAGAGAGAGAGAGAGAGAGAGAGAGAGAGAGAGAGAGAGAGAGAGCATTAGACTTGGTCAGCTGACCACCCAACACGACACTTGTAACGTGTTACTAAAGGCAGAAGTAGCTCTTTTTCTTTTCTCTTTTAATTTTCATTATGTTTTATTGTTTATTCTGCATGCCTGTGTACATGTGAGAGGTGATGTTACACATGTACCAGGACTCAAATGTAGTAGACAATGGCTTTATTAGAACAATCTCACTGTCCCCTCTGACCAGCCCCAGTGACATCCTTGTTCTCCAAAGGGCTAGGCCAAGTCCCTGCAAGGCACCAGCTCTGACACAGGACAGAGGCACTCTCTGGAATGCCTGTTGTCATGGTCCCACCTCTGTACAGTGGAGGAAGATGTCTGGAACCTTCTCTCCCCCCCCCCCCCCCATGAATGCCACCAACACCCTGTAGAAACTAAGTGAAGAGGGAACGAGTTGCTGGGCATCTACTTTTTCTCTCTCCTCAGTTTGGGTTGCCTCCCATACCCACCACACAGTGTTTCTCCCTTTGAAGATCCAGGGACAAAAGAACCCTCTTTCTGGTTCTGAAGGCCAGCATGCTATCATCCTCCTGGCCAGCTTCCCCATGGCCCAGTGGAATGCCAGAAGCAACATGGAGGTTCCCTTGGCAGTTCTACCTACACAGCCAGCTAGCATGTTCCCCAGTGAGCCCAGATGAAGGCCACAGCCTCGAGGTCTCCGGGAGAGGGCTTCTACGGGATTCAAACGTGTCCTAGGTTTTGAGAGTGAGCTGTCTGTTGCCTGTAAGAAGCAGGCTGGGCCTGGGTGTGCAGTTAAAGCTGCAAGACACAAAAAAGAAGCGATCGGAAGCTAATGAGTATTGATTACAAGGGGAAAGCGGGTTAATTGAGTGAGCCGGTAACTTGGTTGCCAAGGTAACATCTCACTTGAAATCTAATCATCACCCCGGTGGGCACACCCGGGATCAGTGCAGGGACTGGGGATGTGGCAGAATGGCTCCTGTCTGAGGACCAAGAATCTGAAACATCAAACTATGGCCAGGGGCTGCAGAAGAGAGGCCAGTCAGACAGGAAGCTCCACCACCGAGCCTGAGGCCAGGCATCCTCTCTGTGGATTCATCTACTCTGAAAGTCAGAGAGAAACCTGCTGTGGGCTCTGGGCAGGCCATCAGCTCTCTGCTGGCTAGAAAGCACGGAAGGGGGCAGGGGAGAACAATTCTCCCATGACTTGGAAGAAGAACCACCTTATTTGCATAGACACAGATGACATTTGAGCTCTGGAAAGAAGTGATGGTTTAGGCTTTATGTTTCTCTACCTTTGCTCCAGATCAGGTTGAATGCAGAAAGCAGATAGCCAAAGAGATAGACTCAGCACCCGGTAGAACAATAGCCTGGTGAATGTGAGACCCTGGGTTCAATCCTTAGCACAACCGAGAGTGGCTGAGGAGGAAGATGAAGGCAAACTCAGTATCTTTGTTAGCAAGTTCTCTCAGTTCCTTGAAGTATTTCTAACTTCACCACTTACCTTTTTTTCCAACTTATTTTATGTATATGGGTGTTTTGTCCCTGTGCACGCATCATGTGTGTGCAGTACCCGCTGAGGCCAGAAGAGGGCTCCCTCCAGACTGGAGTTAACAGACGATTGTGAGCTGCTATGTGGGTGCTGAGAATCAAATCTGGGTCCTCTGGGGGACCAGCCATTTCTCCTATCCACTAAACCAACTCGCCAGCCCCTGTTTCTTATTTTTATTTCCTTAGGGAAGGGAATGAAGGGAAGGGACAGAGCCCTGAGGTTTGTGAGCCTTCTCCATGAACCTGAGTTGGCCTCCCTGATACGCCAGTGTCAGGGTTCACTTCCTTGCAGCAAACAGATCGCCAAAGCGCCCACCTTAAAAAACATCCACTTGCAACTGTCAGGGGAGCAGACTGCCTTGGTGCCTATTAAGATGCAAGAGGTTGTTTTTCTGAATGGGTAGCAGCTGAGACTTCAGCCCCTGAGGGACAGTTAACAGAGAAGAGGTGGCATAGATCCGTGTGAATTGTCATGGATGAGGTGGGATTTAATGGTGACCATCGAAATCACACTTGAATGATAGCCACCATCTCTGTGCCCTGGAGGGCTTACCGAGCCAGCAGGGCAGCCCACAGCAGCCCAGTGTGGAGCACTTACCACGGGGCGGTGATGTAACTCAGTCTAGCTTCCTACTGCTGCACAATGAAGTTATTACCTGGTTGATAAAAATTCCTGACAGTTGGTCTGGTGAGAGGGCTCAGCCAGCAAAGCACTTGCCGCAGGGCCTGACAGCCTGGGTTGGATCCCCGGAACCCACATAAAGATGGATGAAGATGGATGAAGAACACCAACTTCACAAAGCTGCCCTTTGACTTCCACATGGCAAAAGTGTTCTCTCTCTCCCCCTCCCCCTCCCCCTCCCCCTCCCCCTCCCCCTCCTTCCCCCTTCCCCTCCCTCCCCCTCTCCTTCCCTCCTCTCTCTCTCACACACACACCATACACATAACAAAAATAAACAAAAATGTTTTAAGTTTTTAAATTCCAGGTCATTCTACAGACAAACGTTTCTGTTTCTGTTTTGTAAGGTTGGTGTGTAGCTCACCCTTCTGCAGCTGGTCTTCTACATTGTTTTAAAGGCCACTTGGAGATTCACTGTGTTGATTAAACGTAAGAAAGGGCTCCATTCTGCAAATGAATCCATCTCTTATTTGTCTATTTGCCCAGTTTTGTATATTCAAATAATGGTTTTTCTTTCCTTTTTTTGTTTCTTGGGAAGTTTTTTGCTGTTACCAACTGACACTTCAAAACATCCTTGCAATTAAGTCATCATCGTGTCCGTGATTACCTCCTTTGAATATGTTCTATGAAGTTAAATTTCCAGGTCAATTTGCATGCAGATCACTCAGCTCTCCTCAGATATTTTCAAATTGCAGAAAGTTAAAAGACTCAACTTACATCTAGAAACCATTTTTTATACTTTTATTGCAAATTTATCTGTTGTGTGTATATATGCATGTGTATACGTGGTGCATGTGTATGTATTAAAGTGCATATATGCATGAGTACATGTGTATGTATGCATGTATGAGTAGGTGTGTATATGTATGCATGTGTGTGCATAAGTGCATATGTGTGTGTACATGAGTACGTGTGTGCGTGTATGTGTGTGCATGAATTCATGTGTGTATGCATGTGTGTGCATGAATGCATGGGTATGTATACATTTATGTTATGCATGAGTGTGTGTTACATGTGTGTATGCATGTATGTTGTATATGTGTGTGCATGAGTGCATGTGTGTGTACATGTGTATGTATGTGTACCACAGTTCAGTATACAGAGGTGTTGTGGGTTGCCCTGATGCTGTTTGTATTCTGATGTTAATTCTGTTCCCTCAAGAGGGGCTGCCCCGATGAGGAGTGGATCATATACTCAGGTGATTTCATGTGAGCTTTCTCCCCATTTTAACTGATCAAATAAGGACTTGAGCCTGTGATTGGGCAGGGGAAGGAAGAGGTGGGGCAGGAGATTTTAGAAAGTGGGGGAAGAGAAGGAGAAGGAGGAGGAAGGTCAGAGAAAGAAGAGGAGGAAGGAAGGAGGAAGAGAACCACATGGCCTGGAGAGACCAAAAGTAGCAAGTGATCTCATAGCTGGGAAATAGAGTAGTGTGGTGGTAGATCTGCCCAATCTAGGCGTGCAGCTTATAAATATTATAACAGAGTTGTGTGTTTTTATACTGGCTTAAGGGGGTTGGAGGGAAGGGGGTTACTGCAACATGGAGGTTAGAGGAGACAACTTCTGCAAGTCCATTCTCTCCTTCCACCAAATGGATCCTAGGGACTTAGCTCAGGGCATGGCAGGCAAGTTCACCTGCTCAGCCATTCACCAGCCTTCATTTCTTTAAAAAAAAAAAAAAATGTTATTTAAGTATACACAAGGAAAACCCAGAAACTAATATGAACAGAAATGTAAAATCAAAGTCACACATACAGCTAAGATACAAATCAGTATCCCTCCTTTCCCTCCCTCCCTCCTTCCCTCTCTCTCCTCCTTCCATTTCTTTTTCTTCTCTTGACTTCCATAACCTCCACCCTTGCATCACACACACACACACACACACACACACACACACACACGGGTGTCTTTCTCCTATCTCTTTCTGGCTTTGTCTCACTACTTTTAGTCTCCATGTCCCTATTATGTTCCCACATACACATATAGTCCTTTTTTTTTTTTTTTACACATATGGGTGTTTTGTCTGCATGTACATCTATGTAACATGTATGTGCCTGGTGTCCACAGAGACCAGAAGAGGGCATCATACCCAACTAGAGTTACAGATGGTGTGAGCTGTCTTGTGCATGCTGGGAGCAGCCAACCAACACTTCAACCTCTGAGCTGTCTCTTCAGTCCTTACGCCTGTAATCTCATGTTCCTTCTCTCACCCTCTGCCCGGATCATCACCATCTCTGTCCCTCTCCTAGGACAACCGTCCTGCGGGGTTTCACAGTCAGGCAGCTGTGAGCCTCAGTCACATTCTGGCAGAGCAGGAGAGCAGACAGAGCAGTGTCACAGGCCATCGCTCACTCTCCCAGGTGACACCTTAGTCTAGCAGCTGCTGGGCATCCCTTGTCCAAAGTGCACGGCTCATAGCTGTCCCCAAGTTCAGAAACTTTAAGGCTCCAAGCTGTCCCTGCCAGATTCTGCAAGCTGACATGTGCTCTCTGACGCACACATATGTATCAGCATGTGCTGTCTGCCTCAGGGGTTATGTGTGCTAATAGGTCAGGCAGACACCAAAACATGGAGATCCAGGAAGCTGGTGGCCTCGGGATGGGGATGAGAGGAGCTGCTGGAAGCTCCTCTGCTCCAGCAGCCATGAGCTCCTGCAGGTCTCCACAGGTCGGTCACTCCTGCTGCCTCTATCTGGCTACCTTCCTATCCCCCTCCCTCACCAAACATCTACCTATCTCCATTTTTGCTCTCTCCTTCCTCCTCCTCATCCTTCACCTCCAGGGTACTTCTCTCCCAACTCACTCCTTCCTAGCATCTTGAAGCAACCTGCCCTCCTTGAAGCCCATCACACAGCATTACATAGAATGTTCAGAACCACAGTGGACAACGCCAGGCGGAGCCTGTGGACTCAGAGCATGGCTGGGACTCATCACACCTATGGAATCTTCCGTTTGTTCCTTGGTGGTGGGCACACAGTGCCCACCAGGACAGGTCTTACAGACAAATGCCCATCATGTGATGAGCAAATGTCTCCCCTCCCTCTCCCTTCTTCCTGTCTTCCCTTTCCTCTCTATCTCTTTGTCTGCTCTCCTCTCATTTCTGTCTCTCTCTTCCCTGTCCCGTCTCTGCCCCTCTGTCTCTCCCCCTTGTCTTTTCTCTCAAGCCCATGACTTAAAATAGCGGTCTACAGAACCTAAGTTTCCCAAGTTTTCCTCTGCAAGCCCAAATCTCACCCCAGAACCTTAGCCCTCAACACCTCACCCAGACAGATGTCTTTCTCCAAAGCCAGAACTCACTCTGAACCTCCTCCCTCAGATGCCAGCTGCCTCATGAACTGTCCCAGAACTCCTCAGTGCTTCCTGTCTGTCATCCTTCCTGCAGGTGCTGGAGGCACAGGGGAGGGAGGTAATCCCAGATTCTTTTCTGCTCCTCCTGATCCATTCAATGGCCATCAGCAAGTTCTGCCTGCTCCGAATGCAAAGGACACCCCACTCAGCTACTCTGTCTCCCCTGCAGCCCAAGCCACCAGCATCTCCAGCTTAGACCACGTGACAGCCTCCTGGCCTCCTGGTCTGCTCATTCCTACCTGCTTCCATACGGAACCTTCTAATGGCTTCTACTGCTCTCAGAACCAACCTCACTACACACCTGCGTCTCTAGCATTTGAGAGATTGAACCTCCCATTTTTCCCAACTCTGTCCCCTCTCATTCAGATTTCCAAACTCCTCATCCCTTCCTACCTGAGAACACACCAGGCTCCACCCCTGTCAAGGCCCACCCATGCTGGCTCGGTCTGTCTCTGTGGCTGTCTCTTCTTATTCTTCAGATCTCATCCTTGCATGTCAGTTCCTTTCCAGATGCTGTCAGCCTCTTTAGGAACCTGCTCCTCCGTCAGTAATGGTGTGGCGTTGACTCCGATGTTGCAAAGAAAGGTCTGGCATTTCCCCGCAACAAAACGATAACTATTTGAGGTGAGGGATATGCTAAGTACCCCAAACTTTCATCGTGCGATGTGTACACACGTCGACACCTCACACTGTAACCCATGAACCTGCATGATTCGTGTGCATCAACCAAAAATGGAATAAAGCTAATGAAAGAGTTAAAATTTTTTAAACCTTCCACAGATGGAGTCAAGAGTGCAGATCAGCTTGTTCTGTGCTCTGGGTCCTAGGAAACTAGCTATCCACAAGACAAAATAAATAAGAGTTCAGAGCTAGAAGTTCAGGACAGCATGACCAAGCGCTATGGGTACCAGGAACAAAAAACTGACCATAAGATAGATTGAATAGGGTTTGAGCTGGGAGTTCAAGTAAGCGTGCCTGTGCACCCTGGATACCAGGAACTTGGCTGACGTATAGACTATTAGAGAATAGCCTGTTCCTTGTACCCTGTCACAAACTGAATAATGGGCTGGGACTTTCCACAGGCTCCAATAGCCCTTCTTTACTCCCCCTGGGCTGTGGTTTCCCCCCTGAGTTGTGGTTTTGGGCTTTAAATTCTCTCTGTCTCCAAAGCCCCGGGGTCAGACCCCATTGCCCCTGCGTGGGCTACAGGTCTTGACCTCAGTATACTGATCGAAATATGCCTCTTGCCGATTACATCAAGTTTGGTGTCTTGCAGTTAGTGGGTGGCCGCAAATTCCCAAGGCTTGGGTGAGGTCCTCCACTTGTGGGGGCCTTACACTAAAACAAGCATTGCTTGCATCCAGCGTCCTGTTTCCGTGCCCTGCAGCAGCTCCATCCCCTGAGAGGCAGCTCCAGCAGGGCAGAAGCTAGGAGGTCATGGTGTAGTTGATGCTCAGTAAAAGCCGACAGACCACGAAATGAAGTGTTGAAGAGTGACTCTCAGCCATCAGGCAGGCAATGTTCTTCTTTTGCTTCCCTGGTGGCTTTGTGACAGGACCCCTCCCCCTTCCTCACCCCAGTGCAAAGACAAGAGGGAAGAAAATTGTCTCAGGCTCCAGACAGCTCATCAGCAGGTAAAGGCACTTGCTGCCAGGCCCGACAACCTGAGTTTGACCCCAAGGTCCCACGTGGTGGAAGGAGAGTCACCTCCTGCAAACTGCCCTCTGACCTCTATTTGTGGGCTGTGGCATGTGCATAAACATGTGTGGCTAGTCGTAGGGTGCATGCCCAGCACGCACGAGAATTCTGTCCCTTTAGTAGTGTTATGGGCATGAGACGGTGTAAGAGCAGGCTTTTAGCACAAAGAATACCAGATGCAAGCACATCAGAAAGTCTCGCTAACTGCAGCGACTGCCTAGCTCACGTACACTGGATAAGCAGCAAGAGATGCTTCAGATATAAGGGACCTAGCATGGTGGCACACGCCTGTAATCCCAGCACTCAGAAGGCCGAGGCAGGAGGATCTCGAGTTTGAAGCCAGCCTGAGCTACATATAAAAAGATCTTGTTTTAGAGGCGAGGGAGGAGGAGAGAGCGTGCGCGAGCCTGCGGCTCAGGAAGAGTGGGTGGCGTGTTCAAGGCCCCACACCTCACTACTAAGGCAGTCTCTTAGCTGCCCTGGAAACAAAATGAGCACAGCGTGTGGGATAGACGATGCACTGCCTGGAGCAGAACTCAGAGAGAAGCAAAGCGGGGAGAAACAGACTCAGACGTGGGCATAGCACGGCAGATCACCAGCCAGTAGCCACAGACAGACATTCCCCTAGTTTGTCTCCCTCCACGTGAGAATTTGGGCTTCTGTGCCTGGGTTTGATGTGGAATCCTGGGGCCACCCTCTGGTACCCTTCGTGCCAGGATTGCCACCTTAGGACTCTCTGCTCCTGCCAAGGTAAGCGTGTGGATGCAAGCAACACTCCCCCCCCCCCCAATGACCACCCACACATCTCCCCAGATGCCAAGGCCGCAGAGGCAAAGCACCAGCAGGTGGGCTTGGGTCCAGGCCCATCCTGGAAAAGGCCAGCTGAGGGTTTCCATGGAGCCTGTTGCCATGGTAACCAAACCTCAGCGGCAGGACTCCAACAGAGCCAGGAAAGACAAGTTCCTTTCTTGTCCATATCTCAGGAGCCTGGGGAGGGGGGAGCGCGGGGGGGGGGGGCAGGGTGGTGAGGACAGTGAAGCTTTCTGAACCAGGCTGGGTGGGGGCAGGGAGAAATGGAGGTCATCTTCCCGCTCAGTGGGCCAGTCATAAAGCACCAGAATGTGGCACCCCATTTCACGCCTGTATGCCTTTCTCTTCTCTTCTCTGACCTGTCCCGCCCCTTCCCCCAGACCCCCCCCCCAGCTGTCATTCATGCCTAGTATTCTGACCCTACAGGCAGAATCAGCCCTTTTCTCCCCTAACCACACATGTCTGTCTTGTCACACACCCTCGGTGTGCCTAGTCATCACAGAACTTGGAAAGAAGGGTAACCGAAGAGCACAGACCCCAGGAGCACAGACGCGAGTTCAAATCCCAGCTCCACCTTGCACACTGGTGACCCCAAGGAGCTTTTTCTCTTGGTGCCTCCACTCTCTGCCCTGCCCTTTTCCAGCCATGTGATCTTGAGCAAGTGTGCAAGCCTCTACAAAACGGAGTTTCTTCTGAGAAATGGGATGACGTCGGTGAGATGTCAGGGACACAGTGAGGATGAAACAGATGGCTGTAGATGTGGCTCGGTTGGTAGAGTGCCTGCCTAGCATGCCGAAAGCCCTGAGTTCAATCCCCAGCACCTCATAAACTGGGTATACTGGCATGCACCTGTAATCTCAGCACAGGAGGATCAGAAATCCAAGGTCATCCTTGGGTTTAAAGTTAGCCTGGGCTACGTGGGATTCTGTCTCAAAAAGAAAAAGGCACAGTTCTGGTTTGTAGTATACACTGCTTTTCTCTCCTGGGGCCTGGCTTTTCACTTCCTGGCCTCTAACCTTAACTCTGCCAGGATTCCAAGCCTGGCAGAGTCCATGCCTTTCAAAGTACAGCCTTTGAGAGGAGAGAAGGTTCCTGTTCCAAGCAGGGACTGGCATTCAGCACAGCGCTGACATTTCCAGCTGAACACGGAAACACAAGCATTGTACAGGAGGATGGACTCCCATGGGCGTTTTGGCAGTGAGGCCAACCCCCCTCCCCATCTATCTGTCTGTCTGTCTCACCCTCCTCTCTCTCTCGTGTGTGTGTGTGTGTGTGTGTGTGTGTGTGTGTGTGTGTGTTGGTATGTGGGTGTGTGACACTCTAACATACTTATACACATGTTTTTACAAATTCAGTCACAAATACCAAACAGGCATGACACGGGAAGATAAACGGACATCTGTCCCTGGTCATTGAGCTTCATGGCCCAGAGAACACCTCATTAGGAACCTGACTTGGAGGGCACTACCCTCAGCCTCAAGCCTTGGGTTGACCTTGACTCTAAGATCTAGGTTACACCCCCAAGAGATTCAACTGGGGGAGAAAAGGGTTTATTTGGCTTACACTTCCAGGTCACAGTTCATCCCTGAGGGAAGTCAAGGCAGGAACTCAGGCAGGAACCATTGAGGATGCTACGAACTGATGCACTGCCTGGCTCTTATTGCCCAGGTCCACCTGCCTAGGGATGGCGCCTCCCACAGTGCACTAAGCCTCCCACATCAGTCATCCATCAAGATAATTTCTGATAGACATGGCCGCAGGCCAATCTAGTCTGGGTGATCCTTCAATTGAGACTTCTCCCAGATGACTCCAGGCCATGTCAAGTTGACAACTGAAGCCAGCCAAAACAGGATACGTCTATGTGTGTGGATCAGTAGCAGAGTGCTTGCCAAAGATGCATGAAGCCCTAGGTTCAATCCCCAGCACCGCCTGAACCAAGCACGCTAGCTTACATCTGAAATCCCAGCAGTTGGAAGGTAGACCCAGGGGAGCAGAAGTCCAGGGTCATCGCTAGCTTAGCTACATAGCCAGTTCAAGGCTAGCCTACACCCCACATACCCCGTCACACACAAGCACATGTATACACACATGCACATGCGCGAGTGCACGCATGTCATCGAGCACATATAGAGGTCAAAGGACAACTTGTGGGAATCCATCTCTCCCTCTCGCACGTGAGTTCTGGGGATTGGCCTCAGGTCATCGGGCTTGGCAGCAAGTGCCTAACCCTCCTGTGACATGTGCACACTCACACACCCGCCATATGCAGGATAAGCATAATAAAGAGTATAAAAATAGAAACAATTTCTTAGTAGGCATCAGGGCAGAAAACAGAGAGCCCTCGAAGCTCTCTCTCTCCGCCTCTGAGAGGCTCTGCTGACAGAGCAGAGACAGAATTCCTGAGGAAGAGTAACTCACTCAAAGACACGTGGCAAGCCAGTGTCAGAGTCCATCTGAGACCCAACCCCAAGCCAGGTCTCCTTGGGACACCCTCCCCTGACACCCTTGTTCTCCAAGGGTCTCACTTTCTCACCCACCCACATCTTCATTCAGGTAACCCCGGCCCACAACAACCCCCATGGCAGCTCCAGCTGGACATTCCCCACCCCCACACACACACACACACACACACACACACACACACACACACACACACACATGCTCTCAGACTCCAGGGTTCCAACTCTGAGCTTCCTGCCTCTCCTCTGAAATCTGCCCCATGTGTCCCACCATACACACTCAAGAAAGTACGGTAGGTGTTGCCCTGGGCACCTCTCCCACGGTTATTGTTTTCCCGAGGTGGTTGTTCCCCCACAGGTGTCCCTACTGTTGCGAGCAAGCCGGCAGAGTCCCATCCCCTCCACCACAGGAGCACGCCCACCTCATCATGTCCCTCGTCATCAGAACCATCCCCTCTAATGCTTACTTTCCTTCAACAGGTGTCTGTCTCCTCCCTTCAGTTATAGAGACCTCAAGCTGGGGATAGGAGTGAGCAAAACAGTCTCCGTGACTGCATGAAGCCAGTGCTGGACCATGACCTTTCCCTGCTCAGACACCCTGCAGTGGCTCCCCCATGTGGGTGCATTTCTGGACTGCCTATCTCTGCCACACTGATTCTCCGAGGTGAGTCCCTTGCCATTCTGCCCCTGAGGTCTCTCCGGGCTTCCCAGATAAGCCTAGACACTCCTCATGAATAAAGCCAAATACAAATATGGCACAGAGGGGCATGTTGTGTTCATGGACAAATCGTGGTATGCATGATTAGAGCCAAATTCTAGCCACCTCGACATACCCGTTTGTCTAACTACCCTTACTATAATTGCTATCATTGCGGAAGCTCATGCCCATCTCTGTGCCTGCTCCTTCTCCAAAGCACAGACTGCCCTGCTTTTCCCTGGACCGGGTCACAAACACCTGGTGAGCTAGCACAGTTCAGGGCTCAACTCGGTCTCCAGACCTGAGTCTGCAGGACCGGAGCTTCCCATGGAAGAAGGTGCCCCTGAGACTAGCCAGGCCAGTCTGCAGTCTGAGGTGGTGAGTCACCACCTGGCTCCAAGTCAAGGAACCCTCAGTGCGCCCTTGTTTGGAGAAGACCAGGAGCCGCAGCGCGGAGACAGGACGACAGTCACCAGGAGTCACCAAGGCCCTAGGACACACCGGGAGGATCACAGAAGGGTCCAGATAATTGGAGACAGAGAGGAGGACGATGTGGTCAGATCCAGAACGGACCAAGGGAGAGCCCGTGAGAGCGCGAGGCCACACGCAAGAGCGCGCAGGGAGCCTGGCTTTGAGCACGCGCTCGTGCTCCCTAGCCTGCTCCACCCGCGCCCGGGATCCCAGCGTGGGCAAAATAAATCGGAACCAATGAGCTGCCAAGCCTGAGCATTACCTCACCGGAACGCGCTGCCATTGGCTGGCCCCTGCGCTGGTGCGCGCTGTTGCTATGACAGTTTGGACCGGCGTTGCGCAGAGATGCCAGAAGGAGGCTCCCCTCTTCTCTCCGGGGATTCCCATTCAACTCCAGGGACCTTTGCTGGGACCTCAAGAGAAAAACCGAGCTCCAGCAGCTCCAGCAGCTCCAGCAGGAACCAGAACTCCTCTAACGACACCAGTCACTTCTCTGCCACAACCACTCCCTTCCATTCGGTGCCTAGCCCCACCCTGTCACTACACAAGCACCTGCAGACAGCCAGACACACATAACCATGCAGGGCAGCGGTGGCCTCTGCGCAGACAGATGAGTCCCTCCAAGTCTGTGCCCTGGAAGCCCTGCCCCGGCTGAGTAAGCAAACAGCGGAGAATTGCAAGCCTATGTTAAGGGCCCATAGGTACTCCTTGAGATGTCTCAATTCAACCACTGTGTTGTGGAGGTTTCTGGGAGACAGGAAAGCAGAACTAAAGTTTTCTGGACAATAGAGGATAGGGGAAGGGTTCCATCCTGCCTTTCCAGACCAGACCAGAGGTAGGAGGTATTAGGGCACTGTCGCAGGAAGTTAGATGCTGTGATGGGGAGACAGAAAAGGAGGAGTTGGTCTAAATCGGAAAGAAACGCAAAAGCGAGGTCCCAAAGGGTTTGAAAGTGATGCCAAGGAGCTCTGAACCACACCCAAGGAAGAGGGGAGGGGTCGTTATGCGTGGGAGCCCGTGATAAGAGAGACAAGTACTTTGATTGCCTTGAAGGATGAGCAGGAGGGGGTCTGAAGACCAGTTTCTGCAGGCGTTGAGAGGAGTACAGAAATGCTGAGCCCCCTAGCCAGAGTGGAGACACAGGTGTAAAGGATGGGGACAACCATGAATCGATGAATTGATGTCCCCCCCCCCCTTACCAAGGAAGCTGGGGGCAGGGGAGCTTCCTGACAACTCACCAGGGCTATCATAACGGTCCACAGCATCATGTTATCTGTGTATGCAATGATAGCTTCATCAGCTGTTCTAAATTGAAAAGATCCTCCTTCCCTCCTGCTCTCTTCTCCCCTCCTTCCCTCCGCTCCCTCACCCCAGCTCTAGCACCTGGCACAGACCCTTCATCCTAAATCTCAGCCCACCAACAGTAAGCTCCCACCAAACTGCCCCAGGATCACCTCTTTGACACAGCCTCCATCTGCTCCCGCCTCCTCCCCTTCACCCAGCCTGCTCTCTCACAGCCTTGGTAATCTCATAACCATCTTCTAGGTCTAACGATGATGTCTCCCTCTCTTCCCTCTCCCTCAATCCCTCCCCCTTCCCTCCCTCCCTCCTTTCTTGGTCTCTTCCTCTCCTCTCTCTGTCTCCATCTCTGTCTCTGTCTCTGTCTGTCTCTCTGTCTCTCTGTCTCTCTGTCTCTGTCTCTGTCTCTCTCTCTCTCTCTCTCTCTCTCTCTCTCACACACACACACACACACACACACATCATACCTCAGCCCTTCCAGAGAAGAGGAAAGGTCTTACTCCATTGTGGCAAATTTCCAAAGCCCAGTAAGGCCCTTCTTCTATGTGCTACATGGCACACCCACTAGTCAAGCATCATGATGACAAATCCTCAATAAACATGCAAGCAGGTGAGGAGACCTACGTAGGACCTGGGTGTGCACAGCCTGCAGTGGGACACCTGATTAGCTCACCACAGAAGGCTGCTTGTCAGTATCATGTGGTGGTGTCACAAAGTCTCAAGGTAGGAGCACCCTGGAATATTAACACAGTGGTGAGACTAGATCCTGCATCACATGGGACTCCAGCTCTCCCCTTTCACTCAAGAACAGTGCCCAATAGCTCTGACTGTGAGAACGGACTCATGAGCTCCCAGCGACACTTCAGCTCTGTCTCTGTCCACTAGCACTTGAAAGCAAGTCTCTGAGCTGAACCACTCTCTGTGAAGAAGCTGGGGTAGTCTTGAGTTTCCTCAGTAGATAACCAAAAGAGACACATCAAGGACTTACACATGCCTGCTCTGAGCTGGTGTCACTCTGAACAGTATTCTAAGAACTAGGAACTCGAGGCTCAACAGTAGTGGACAGTGCACAAAGTTCAGAGAGACAGAGGCCAGGTTCTATAGGGCCTTCTAACCATAGACTCAGGTTTAGATCTTGGTTTTTTTTTTTTTTTTTTTTTGGTTTTTCGAGACAGGGTTTCTCTGTGTAGTCCTGGCTGTCCTGGAACTCACTCTGTAGACCAGGCTAACCTCGAACTCAGAAATCCACCTGCCTCTGCCTCCCAAGTGCTGGGATTAAAAGCGTGCGTCACCACCGCCCGCCCGGAGATCTTGGTCTTTTGAGACATACTCTCAATATGTTCAGATACAGGCAAAACTTAAATGTGCATGTGCATGCGCGCGCGCGCGCACACACACATACACACACATTTCAAGAGATTTACAAAATAACTTCTGCATTCTGGCTGTGGGTGGTGAGTGTGTGGGTGTTTTATCTTTGCTAAATTGTGCGATTATGTTTGTGCACTTTTTTCAGCTTTTATTAGCATATAGTGATTGTGTATAAAACGTATTTCATTGTGAAATAATGTATTGTGCTGTGTATAATGTATTGTTATTATGTATTTTGAACATATTCATCTCTATCTGTTACTCTCTCTTGTCTGCCTTTCCCCCCTCATGCCTCTCCTCTTGCCAACTAACCCCCCCCCCAACACACACACACATACACTTTCATGTCTTACTTTTAGGGAACCAATAAATTTAATTAGGGTTACTCAGAGGAGCGTTGGGGAGGAGTTATTTATAGAACCTGGGCAACTTGTATTCTTATAAACTTCCTGCACAAATTTTCTGTTCTATAATATGTTCCATATTGTTCCAGTGTTCCATCATTCCAGTAAATGGGGGAGGGGTGGCTGGAGAAATAGCAGCGGCCACTTTTGATTTCAAAGCAGATAAGCAGAGGAAGAGATGGGGATGGGGACTGAAGGTCAGGCTGAGATACCAGTTGATGAATCGAGTCCGCCATGCCCGATGGCCAGTTGAGGTCATCAGGAGAAAGCAATGGAATAGAAGATCTCAAAGGAACACCAGTCTCCACAGCAGTTGAAGAAGAGGTGTGTAAAGATGCCAGCAACAGACCTGTGTGGCTAAGAGCTCACATGTAGAACATCCAATATCTACTGACTTAGGAGAAAAACAACTCGTAAAGACAACGGGTGTGTTGTAGAGAGAACAGGTTGGAGCCTGTTTTAGTGGTTTTCGTTTAAACAATCGCACAGTTAAATTGCTTTTGTAAGAAGGGAGTGAAGCCAGTGGTGTGGGTCCCCGGTAATTTCACAGAGTGGTCACTTGCTCCCAGAAAATAGACTAGAGAAGCACATGGTGTTGGGTGAGTCCCAGCCTAAAAACAAGAGGGTCAGTGGAATGGCCAATGGAAACTCAGCACTCTGGAGCAAGATGGCAGATACCTGCAGGCTCTCCCACACTGACCTCTGTCAGGAAATCTCTGACTTGTGTTTCATGCCCCTGTCTTCTGTGCCATGAACTTGAGGTCTTGTGAGGTCTTGCTTGTACTGTGCTTTCGTTATCGTTTCTGTGTTTTCCCCCAAATAAAAGCTAGAGCTGCCATGGCTGGCCCCAAATTCCATCTGTGGCTGAGGGTGAGCTTCTAATTCTCTTTGTGAAATTTAATTCGCCCGCCCCTAGAGGCACTGCAGGTGTGGCTGCTGTGTCCCATGTGTGTCAGTAGGTGGCAGAGAGGAGAGAGGTTATGTCTATGCTGTGTTCTGACCTATGGACATCTGAATCATTTGTAGCCTAACACTCCCCCGAAAAGGGCGAGCCTGAGACAACTGGTCAGGGAACTAGCCTGAGATAACCACCAGGTCCAGTACAAGTCCAGTACAGGTTCAGGCAGGTTGCTGGAGACTAGAAGAATCCCTGCCTGGTACTGGGGGCCCCCTGAATCGGAGTGAGTTGGAGACAATGTTCATAAGGGGCCACTTGGTCAGGCAGGAGTAGTGGGGAGTGAGCCCAAGATGGCCACCAGACTGGCACCAGAGGACCTAGACAGGTAGCTAGCCTGAGATTTCCATCAGTCAGGGGCAACACAGGCCTGGGGGTGCAGACTATGCCTGAAATGACCCCTGCCCAGTGCCATAATGCACAGGTGGGCATAACACTCCTGAGATCACTCCTGAGAGGATCCCAGACACTCAGAGACCCTGAAGAGCCACTAAGAGGAGCAAGTAAGTGGTCAAGAAATAGAAAAGAAAGAGAAACAGAAGGATGTGGGCACAGAGAGGCAGAACTGGAGACATGGGGTAGTGGGGAATAGCCTGTTGTGAGTAGCTGGTAATGCCATGTGTGTGTAGCCTGTGCTGCCACTGGGGTGGGAGGCACGTCTGGGTCCACTGCACTGCAGAAGCAGGGATCTGATGTCCCTGGTCTGGGGTGCCACCTGGGAAGATGTTGATGTCCAAGAGCTGAATAGAACTGGCCCCACCCCTCACCTGAGTGTTGTTTGGGGGCTGGCCCTGGAGGTATAAGCTCAGGAGAGCAGACCCTATCACTTGGTCTCCATTTGGTGAAGGAGGGAGAGAGACTCTCCCCTCCTCCATCACCTCACTTACTCCTCCCTCTCTGCCCCTTCACCAGAACTGACCATGCCTCTCACCAGCTGCAACACTTGGGAGAGTGGGCCCTTCATCTCACCTGGGCAGCAGGGTAAAGCAGGCCCTGGTTGCAGTTGCGGTGTGGATGGGGGTTGCTGGTGAGCCGGCTGCAAGGGCATGAGAGTGGGAGAGCTTGGAGCTGAACAGCTCAGATACCTCTCAGGCACAGATCCAGGGCTTTGAATTGGCGCACTGGAGCACCTACCCCATCGATTAACTGCTGGAGTACATGGAGGGAGGCAGAGCCAAAGCTGCAGGACCTCCAGGACACAGGGCAACAGCAGGATGTCCTAGAGGAGTCCCTGTGAGGCTCCAGTATTAATGGAGTGGCAGAGGCCAGAGGCCTCATACCATGTGGAGGGAAGGAAGGAGGGAGGGAGGGAAGGAGGGAGAGAGAGAGAGAGAGAGTTGATTCTACATGTATGTGATGCTTGAAAAAACCATCTGGGTCACCTGAGGTTAGAGTTATAGGCAATTGTGAGCTACCACTTGTGGGAGATGGGACTTGAACTCTGGTCTTTTGAAAGAGCAGTAAGCCTTCTTAACCACTGAGCCATCTCGCCATCTCAGACTTTGAAGTTCTGACTTTCCTGCAGACACCTCTCAAGTGCTGAGACAGTGGACATGTTCTACCAGTCACCTGGTTTCTGTGGTGCTGGCGATGGACTTAGGGCTTTATGCATGTTGAGCGAGCCCTTTCCCAACTGGCCATATTCCCAGCTCTCTACTAAGTATCTTCAATTTAAAACACTGTTCTTCTCCATCTGGATGAGAAAGATAGAGAGGTTCAGGGGCTGCGGTGTGACTCAGTGATGGATCTCTTGTCTACCATGTGGGTTCCATCCCCAGGACTGAAGAATTAAGTAGCTCTAACACAAGACTAGGAAGAAATGAACCCATAGAATCAATACTTTTATGATTTGTGTTTCAGTTGTAACAAGACACACTAGGTCTGGGGAGTGGGTCAGAGATTTTTTCTTTCTACATACTTCTTATGATTTGTTTTTTATGTGAGTACATGATAGCTGTCTTCAGACACACCAGAAGAGGGCATCAGATCTCATTACAGATGGTTTGAGCCACCATGTGCTTGCTGGGAATTGAACTCAGGACCTCTAGAAGAGCAGTCAATGCTCTTAACGACTGAGCCAACTCTCCAGACCTTCTTATGATTTCTTAAGAGACATATTTTCACCAGGAAGTCCATACTGGCCTCAAACTGGGATTCTCCTTCCTCAGCCTCTCTTGTGCTGGTATGACAGGCATGTGCTGTCATGTTTTGCCTTTATAATATTTAAAACGAAATCTAAGCAACTAGTTTCACATCTGATTAGATTTACAGAAGTTGCTTGGGTGCTTAAGAAGAATTTGTTCATCATATTTGTAAGGCTCCCTTGTCAGGTGCTTGAAGTATTTGAATTGGATAAATTAAATTTGTAATTGTACTTTGAAATATCTAAAGGAATTTGCTTAATTAAATGTTTGAGTGGTTTAAAAGTTTACGAGGATTTAATCTGTCGAGTTTATGACTTAATTGAATACCAATCAATGAGAAAGTAAATGTGATCTTAGCAAATGTATTCTTGCTTTATATAAAAATTACTAGGTTCATAAATAAAATATCAAGATCCCTAAGGTAGAAGGCAAAAGCCAAGGCGGGAGCAGGGGTCTGAGATCCATAACGCTAAGAAATTAAATATGGATTGATAAGTAACTTGTTGTATTTGTCCCTTGCTAGCTGAATGCTCACACCTGAATGGTTTATACACACACACATGCACACGCACACGCACACACGAAAAAGTTATCCTAAATACGTAAAATAAGCACCATGAGGCATGAATGTCCTGCGCACAGCTGGAGTGGCCTGCACTGCACAAGTCTGGGTGACAAGGTGGAGTCTGCGTTATGGTCAAGCCTCAGCTGGTCTTCCCTAGGGTTTAGGGCTTATTGCTGAGTTATTCTCCCTACTTGTGTCATGCTGGATACCTGGAGGCACTCCAGCATGGTAGAACCCCGGTGGATTTCTCAGCATCTTTAAGTTATTGATATATCTGTTGGTTATTTACGCTGTGGCAGGTGTTCATTATGTCCCAAAAGGAAAGCTCAGCCTCCCCAAAAGCATGCATGCACATAACTGTATACTCACTGTGATTTTTAGGTTATAGCACTGGGAATTGAACCCAGGGCCTTTAGCCAGCTGGGCAAGCACTCTCCCTCTGAGCTATGATTCCCAGCTCTCTTTCTGACTTTTTTAAAATATATCTCATTACATTGCCAGGGGAGGCTTGAACTCACTCAGTAGCCCAATCAAGCTTTGATCTCACTATTGTCCTGCCTCAGTCTCTTTGGTACCTGGGCTTACAGGCCTACACCAGACCTAGGTAAATGATTTAAAAAAAAAAAAAAAAAAAAGCATCATGTATCCCAGATTGGCTTAAAAGTCAATTTCTAGCCAAGAACGACCTTGCTTTTCTATTTCTACCTTCAAGTGCTAGGATCACAACCAAGCCTGGTTTACATGGTGCTGGGAATCAAGCCCAGAGCTTTACGCATGCTAAGCAAGCATTCTACCTAAGGATCTCCCGCTGCAGTTAGATGCTTTGAACAACCAACCAATAAAAGGCAATTGCCTTTGTTTCATTGTTAGAAGTGTTATTTGGGTCAAAAGTTCTTGATGGGTGAACTTTTTTCTGTGAGTTAGAGGTCAGACTCCTTGGTCTACATAGGTCCCAGATCTTGCCCCCCTCCCCCCCCCCCAAAAAAGGGAAGATAGCTAACATTTGTAGCTAACATTATAACATTGTATATAAATGTTTCACTATGCTTTTGAGACACTTGAGTGTTGATTGATTGGAGTTAGATGAGCCAGGAAGCCCACAGGCTCTCCAGTGTGTTGCCTTCCAATGAGTCTGAAGAGCAGACTCAGTTCCTATGTGACAAACGTCTGCTCATCCCTTCTGGGTACAGGGGACAGGAATGGGAGGTGCCACCTGCTATCTCAGCAGGACACTTGTATTTCCTGTTTTGTTTGTTTGATTTCAACCACAGGGTGCCAAACCTAAATTTTAATTGTAGATATTTTTTAAACACAAAACCATGAAGAATTAGAGAGACTACAGTTTCATCAAAATGTCAGCTCAGATTATCACTGTATCAATTATATGGATTTCCCTTTTAGTGGCTCAATGGTCTTCACAAATAAATATCACAGCTCAAGCCTTAAAACACATTCTGTGAAATGTGAATTAGACTTGAAAAAATATTCTGATTTCCACTTGTTTTTTTTAGATCTCTCTATAGCATTATTTTGAAAAATGTCTAAGACAAAGAATTCTTCTTCTGGAATCCCTAGCCAAGTCATTATGTTTATAGAATCAAAACATCTATTCCAAAGGTTGCAAGGTACCCAGAATATGGTGGCACACACTTGTAATCTCTGAACTCCAGACATGTGGGCAGGACTGTAAGTTTAAACCTTCCTGGTTTACCTCACGAAGCCCTTTGCCAAAAAGACAACAAGTGGCCACAAGAAGAGAGCAACCCCATCCCAGTGAGCAGGGGGATTTGCTGGGTGTCAATGCAGTCTGGGAAACACTCACAGGCTGGCTCTGGAGCAGCTTTCTGTTCTGAGGCAGGACACATCACAGCAGGACATTGACTGTCATCATCTTTTATTTTGTTTTTGTTTTGAGGACCAGACTGGCCTCAAACTCACTATGTAACTAAGGGTGACCTTGAACGTCTGATCCTCCTGCCTCCATCTTCTGTGTGTTGAAATTACAGGAGTAAATCAATATACTTAGGTTATGCTGTGCTGGGGATAAAACCCGGGGCTCCTTGAATGCTGGGCAAACAACTGAGTTCTCAGCCCCTCAGCAACCTTTGGTATTACAGTGTAAAACCCAACAGTCAGAGGAGAAAGATGCATCTTCTCAAGGTATCCCCACTAAGTGATGCCAACCACCATGAACCGATGCTGGTTCCTCTGTCACCCCATCATTTGTGTCTCCCAGGTATTGGGGTCTTTCCTCCCAGGAACCATGCTGGGAAGTTGGCCCAGGGAACAACTATGCTTCTGGTGGTGGAGGCTCACATCTGTATGTGTGCCAGTGTCAAGGTCCACAGAGCTGCTGATTTGGGCTCTGAGCAGTTGTGAGCATGGAGATAGATGAACAGGGGTTACCACTAGCTGGCACTAGCTAATGGAGAACCTAGAGCCCTTCACACATACTGGGTTAGGCAGGTCACAGGCCTTTCCCTCCATAAGAGTGAAATAGATTAATGAGTTGTTCCTCAACTCACTAGGGCCTGGACTGTGGATTCCTCTGTGGATCCATTCATATGACTAACATGAAGACAGGTTTGCTACCCACCTCTGGGAGCTACAACTGGGCCTATGGGGGCGGGGCTTCTGAGTCTCCGTGTGAACAGGACCTGGGAATGCCAAGTGGCCATTACCTCTGGAGGAAATGCCATCTGTACCCTGGAGGACAGATAGGGATCCATATAGAAATTTTTCTGTTGCCTCTGGCCACGAATTGAGGGGGTAAAATCTGTTTCTGTATTAAGAAAATTCTTGGCTTGGTCTGGTGGCTACAGGCCTGTAATCCCAGCTGAGCTCAAGGCTAGTCTGGGCTACAGAGCAGGTTTAAGGTCAGTCTGGGCAACTTGATGTGACTCTGTCTTAAGAAGTAAAGAGTGGGCTAATGACGTGACTCAGTGGCTCCGTGCTCACTTGGGCATGGATGGCTAGGGGCGTGGCTAAGTGGTGACAAGCTTGCCATGCATGGACGAAGACCTCATTCAATCCCAGGCCAGAAAGAAAAAAAGAGGAAGTGGGGAGAGAGTCAGAGAGAGAGAGAGAGAGAGAGAGAGAGAGAGAGAGAGAGAGAGAGGAAGAGGAAGGAGAGACACAGGGAGAGAGGAAAGGAGGAAGGAAGCAGAGAGGGACAGAGAGAAAAGGTAACCCTTAGTTGCAATTTGGGAAAATTCGAAGTCTAGGAAAGCATTACATAGTTCTGGAAAGACTCTGTCCCAAAATGTAGGAAACATGCCCTTCCTAACTATGAAGCATACTCTGCCCAGGATTCTAAAAAAAACACAACATCCAAAAATCCAGAAAACCTTTCCTGGAGAGCCTGCTGCTTGCCTTTGGAGGTCTCTGTGGTGTGAGGAGATGTGGAAGGATGGGCTTTCAGTGCAGATGGTGCTGACTGGTGGGGGCACTGGCTGGTGGGGGTGCTGACTGGGGAGGCAGTGACTGGCAGGGGTGCTGACTGGGGGGTGCTGACTGGCGGGGACACTGATTGGTGGGGGTACTGACTCCACTGAGTTAGGAGGACTCTAATCCTTGACTATGGGGATTCCTGAGACAGTGGATCTAGATGTCTTTGTCATCCTGGGCTGGAAAAAAAAACACACACACACACACACACAGACCAGGGCTTGAAAGGACTCCTAGGTTCTACATGTTTAAGACTGGAAGCCATGTTTAGGTCTGGTCATTTGTCAACTGACCTATGTCATCCCTTCCCTTACAGCAGAAATCCCACTCCCAATGCTCTGAGAGAGTCTCTGTGCCCTGACCACACCCCTCAGTTCCCCAGAATGTGGCCTGGACTAGGAGCTACCAGGAGGCAAGCCTCTCTAGCTGACACATGAAGGAAGACTACCATCACAGGGACCCCGGCATCCTCTGAGCAGAGAACAGGAAAACAGATAAGGGGTGATGGAAGTTTTTGTTGAGATATAAAGATGAACATGAGTCTCCAGAGAGTCATGGGGACCAGATAGGCTACCGGTCCTGACTAAGATAGGGACACATGCATCCAGAACAACCTGACAGCTACTAACTTTGCAGACCTCAGAGAGGTGGTTGTGAACACTGCTTGGGTTGACAGAGTAAATGTCTGGGCACCTGGGATCAGTGGAAATGGTACACTGTACTGTAAAGTCACAATTCCATCAGAATTGACCCAGAAGCCACCTGTGCCTGGACAGGGTACCCCCACCCCGACTCTGAACACCACCCTATCACACATTCTACAGATTCATCTGCCATTCGAGAAAGGTTTTGAAAAACATTCCCTCTTCCCTGGAGGAGTCTCCTGACAACCTGGCCCGGGAGACATCGCAGCTCTGAGGAAGGCCCCAGGGACACTCCTCTCCTGGCTCTAGAAGCCGTCAGGTCTCTGACTTTGGAAGCCTCTTGCTGACAAATGTAGGAAAGAACACTCTGTAAAGCTCAAAGCCTGCGCCTGCCATACAGCAGACGCTTGATAAACGTGTGTGGAATGAAGGAGTGGCCCTGAGAGATCTCTGCAGACTGCGAGGCCCAGCACACGCCACCGATATTATTCTTACTGTGACTAAATAAAGCCATTATCAGGGGTATTATGGGAAATTCCATATTTCTCCCTAACGAGATCTTTTTCTTCTGAGTTCTCAGCAGATAGAGAGCGAGCAGAGGGCCTGGCTCACAGTGGGCATCAATAAACGTTTGATGGATGAGTCAAGGCATGCATGGATAAATGAGAGGTCTGTGGATGAATGAATCGCGGCATGGATGGCGGGAACAGAAAGATGGATAGAGTGGTCCTGCGTTTGCCTACTCAACAGCCACCTCCCTCTTCCCCTGCCTTTTTCCATGTTAATTGAATCCCAGCTTTATTCAGTCTCTAGCACTCAGGGAGGAGACCAGCCCTTCTCCAGGCAGCACATCTTGCTTTGCTCCAGTCTGCCATGTTGTCTTTTCCCCAGGCAGAGACTTGCTTAGGAACAGCTATGTGATGCAATTCTGGCTCCAGAGACAGGGGAGCAAGCCCACTGGGGCCCCACAAGAGCAACACCTCATTAAAGGAACTTGAATAGGGAACATTCTCTCTTCTGGTCTCCAACACGGGTGTGTGAGATGACACACAGAGATGTGCAGCCATCTTGTAACCATGAGATATGACAAAGGACAAAAACCTGACATTCTTAGTGCCACAGAGCAAATATCCAGGAGGAACCTGGTTCCCCAGAACTATCTTTGGATCACTAGATTAACCAGTGTCACTGGGTGGGTTCCTGGATGGATGGATGGATGGATGGATGGATGGATGATAGACAGACAGATGGGTGGATGGAAATGTATTTGATGAATGAATGAAATTAGAAATCTATAAGTGAATGAAAATATTTTCATGGGAGTGGGACTAGATGGATACATTGGTATATGGATAGTTTTGATGGATGGACAGATAGATGGATGGACAGATAGATGGATGGACAGATGGATAGGTGGACAGACAGGTGAATAGATTAATGGATAAGTGAATATGAGTGGGGAGATAGACAGATTAATGATGTGGGGATGGAGGAAGAGAGGGAAGGAAGCAGGAGTGATAGAGGAATGTTGGAATGGGGACGAGTGATGGAGTAAGTAGATGGATAAGTAGACAGATGGAGGAAGGGAAGGATGGGGGAGGGCAGGAAGGAGGAAATGAGGGATGAAGCAGTAGAAGACTTGAGATGAGATGAGAGGGTGTGTGTGTGTGAATGTGTGGACAGCATAGGGCTGGCTGGGGAAGAATGCATGCTGTATGAGACCACCAACTGGATCGCTGCCTACCTCCAAAGGATGCTCCTCCACAGCGGACCAGACAGCAGGCCGAGCCTCCCCAAGGCTTTCTTCCCAGCCTTCATAGGCTTCCTGCCTCCTGAGACCTAGGCTTGCCTACTAGGACAGTGTTTGCTTCACCCTTTGTCATCTGCTGTAAGAGCTGGTGAGCACTTGGTCCTTTAGGGCAGATTTCACCCTGCCAGAGAGGCTCAGCTAACTTGCCCCAGACCCTGGAAGGAGCCTTCTCACCTACAGGATGGGGCCGAGCATGGAGATGCTAATGTATGAAAGGGAGCCTCCCACAAGGGGGCTCTCTCCCCAGCCCTCACTCAGTCTGTGTGTCTGTGTGTGCTGTGTGCATGCCTGTGTGTGCATCACATGCCTGTGCATGTGTGTACATGCATGTACCTGACACAGAGGATGGAACCCAGGGTCTCAGGCATGCTAGAAAACTGGGCCACCTTAACATCAGCTTTCTCTGTTGTGACTTTACTTACCCTCTTAAGACAGGCATTCACAGCGTTGCCCAGGCTGGCCTCAAACTTTGATCCACCGGCTCAGCCTCCCCAGAAGCTGGAATTACAAATGTGTACCACCATGCCTGGGCTTCCTGGGTTCTTTAACTAGTTTGGCCACAGCTAACACACAGAGCAATGGCCTGGTAGCTCTGTGCCAGGTAGTTATATTTAAACAATAACTCAGGTTGTGACAGCTGTGGACCCGGCTCTCCATTCTGCCAGGCAAAGCTGCCTCCAGGCCGGGTTCCTGGCATAGTTTCGAGGTTAGGGAAGGACCGCCTTGCTAGGGATCCCACATTCTGGGCCCAGTTCTGCCTTGAGGAGCACCCTAGTTCCCATCTCATCACCCCTGTGGCCTCCTCTGTTCCTTGCCCAGGATCCAGTTCTCACCCTCACCTCTGGCTCTAGCCCTCTGTGATGTATGTGCTCGATATCCTCTGAGCCAAGCTCCCCTCACCCCAGGGCCCTTGCACAGGATCACCTGCTCCTCTTGGCTCTGCCCCCACCTGTTAGCATACACACAAGCACCAACGATGCCAGGGAATTTCTAGACTCCTGTCTGACCCAGACCCCACAGAGACCCCTCTAATTCCACATTCCCCTAACACCTCCTACCACCCTTCCAGACTCTACCCCAGCAGACAAGGCATCCTTTGAAACTGAGTGTCTCCATCACTACTACGTAAAATTGGACCTGGCACATAAACAGCTGTCTGTCACTTACTGAGGATTGTCCTGCTGTTCGAGTGACCCTTGTGGAACTGTTGGTACGTGGCCACAAGGAGGTAGCAACGATGTCATTCATTTATCCTTGGTTCTGGAACTTTCTAAGCTCTAGTTCTCTCTTCCCTCATGGCTTAAAGCTCTCAAGAGATATGGTAAGGACTGGTCTGAGAATTGCTAACCAGATGTATGTCCTTGGGCAGGTCACAAATCTTATCTTCTTGTCTTATTGACTCTGATAGCAGTGCCATCTCAGGGAATGGGGACACTAGCATCAGTCAGGAATGATGTCCTCCTTTGCAAATCACCAAAGATAGGACATGTGGAGAGGTAGACACTATCCCTAAAGGTGGGTCTTCCCCACAAATGATGTCTGCCAACCCCTGCTGGGAGGATTACTAAGGCCTCACTAGTGAGCATGCTGGGGTCTTTACCACATGGGTCAGAGTCCTTGAAGCATCAGGCAGGCACTAAGTACCAGAAAACCTTTTCCTCTCCTGGGAAATGATTCCCTTTTAGGCGAAGGTGACCAGCAAGTCAGCCAGAGCAGGAGAGCGCCTCATCTTGCTGTCTGTGGGCAGAAGGACTCAACACTCCTGTGTGGGTCCACTTTTACACTTGCAAGCCTGAGACCCAGCCAGAGCTGGGACCAGTCCCACTCCAGGCAGCTCTGCCAGGATGAGACGTTTCATAATAAAGATAATCGTGGGACAGTTAACCTCTTTCCATCGGAGCCAGAGGGACGATTCTTCCTTGCCTTTGCATTGCCCAGCACTGTGTTTAAGGCTTGTCTTCTGATCCCCCTCCCCCATGCACTGCAGGAAGAGCAAGGGCTACAAAGGCACCTCCAGGAACGCAGGAGAACCAGCACACAGGTCCGCCTACCCCTCTTTAATCACTGTGGATGCTTACTGTCACATGGTGGGAGGTTTCCCAAGTAGGTCATGGCTTTCTGACCACTGTCATCAGTCACCTGGCCATGACACTTCTGGAATGCCTGTGGAAGTGAGAAACAAGTGGCTTCCAGATTCTCAGGATCCAAGTTCAAATCTCAGCTCAGTTAAGAATATGTTGTGTGACCTGAGAAAAATCATTTACCTTCTCTGAACACCAGGTGCCCCAGCTACATGCGCTCACCCTTTACGCTGTCAAATACAATGTTACAAATGACAGGCTTCCTAAAGACTGGGCAGACCACCTTAGGTTGGTTGGCTACTCACAGGCCACCCTGCCCAGGTGCCCAGGTTACCCACAGGGCAAACCTGACCCAAAAGGAGACAAAACAAAGGCAAGATGCCAGCTTCTGGAGAAGGGAGCTCAGACCTGCACATATGATCTCTTTTTTTTAATATATATATATATATATATATATATATATATATATATGTATATATGTGTGTATATATATACATATATGTGTGTATATATACGTATATATGTACACATATATGTACATATATACGTATATATATACGTGTATATATGTGTATATATATATACGTATATACATATACACATATACACATATACACATATACACATATACATATACATATATATATATATATAGGTGTGTGGGTGTGTGGGTGTGTGTGCGTTCTGTGTACATGCCAAAACAGGGCATCAGATCCAATTATAGATGGATGGTTGTGAGCCACCATGTTGTGCTGGGAATTGAATTCAGGACCTCTAGAAGAACAGCCAGTGCTCTTAACCGCTGAGCCATCTCTCCACGCCTGCCTGTACATGTGATCTTTATGCATGCTGCTTTCTTGGTGCCCCTACCTCCTGACAGTGCAGGTGTAGAGAAGGGGGCTTGCATCTGACACATAGATGTAGCTCTGTTCCTTTGCAATGTCTCTGGGATTGACTCAGTGGCTGTGGGGAACAAATACCTAATATTTCGGGAGCCCTCTCCTTTCTTCTTTGTCTCCAAATGGCAGGGGTGTGGCTCAGTGGTTGAGTGTTTATATAGCATTTGTGAGGACCTGGATTCCAACAAACACTGTAAAGGAAAACTGAAGAGAAACTGTTTTAAAACCTGGGCTGCAGCTTGGTGGTAGAATGTCTATCCAGCAGGCCTGTGCTTCCAACCCTAGCCTTACATGAGAAAAAATAAAAATAATCCTTTCCCATCACGGCCTCCCGGATGGAGACAGGGGCTGATGCATCTTCCAGAAGGAACCAGAAGGGTGGGCCACACACTCCCACCCTGGGCCCCAGGTAATACTTGTTCTACCTGTGGCTCCTCCCCCTGCTTCCTGAGGCTGGCACCAGCTCCTTGAACCCCACAAATCCTGCACTGCCTCCTTTTTCCCCTCATGAGAAGCAGAGGCTGACCCAGACCCTTACTACATGGGACCCCAGGATCCCTGAGTGTCTTCCCTGTCCCTCTCACTCCCAGGATGGTGGCCTCTGTGTCCTCTCCCTGCTCTCTTCATCCTGTCCACAGTCCTGTGATCTGGCTCTCAATGTATAAAGGGCATGTCTAGACTTAGGAACCCCTCCCCTGCTGGCCATTGTCAGTGGGCTAACAGCAGCAGCAGCGCACTCACTCAGAAGCCAACATCAAGCCATCCCTTCTGTCCTCAGATCCCCAATTCTGGTCCTCCCTGAGACCCTGGAACCTGTGACTGAAAGAAAAGGCACATAAAGGAGGCTTAGAAATGCAGAAAAATAAATCTTCCCACTGCTACACCAGGTTCTTCATAGGAGAGCACAGCACCTCCCCCTCACCACTGCCAAGGCTCAGAGAGGGCAGGATCTGGTTCCGACTACACAGCACACAGGGCAAGGTCATCTGCTCAATAGAAGACTCTGCCCAGGATGCTTCTTCCCTCAACTTGCAAGTGGGCACTAGGCTTTCTGTAGAGCACTTTGGGGTCTCAGGGGAGCACCTTGGCTTTCTGTGGAGCACCTTGGGCCTCAGCACTTGTCAGTCAGACACTTGTCAGACAGCACTTGGGTCCTATCTTCCTGTTGCTATTCCAGGCAGGAATAGTAACAGTCAAGGACTCAGAACAGAGTGACAGGAGTCTCACTCTGGGTATTCCATCGCTGTCCCATGAATCCCTCTCCAGTTGCACCCAGGGCACACTCTGCCTACACCAGGGTCAGCTGCTGCTGTCTACTAGAGACAATGGAATCAATCACCCTTCTCTGCCCGGGCTTTCCCCACACAAGTGCTTACCCTACTCCGGCTATCTCGACTTTGATTAGTCATTGTATATACCTCTGAGCCACGGCCTCGTCTGCTTTAAATGTCTGTTCGCCTCATGTGGTGGTTCACAGCTCTCTCATCTTAGCACTTCAGGGACTGGAACAGCAGTATCCAGAGTTAAAGGGTAGCCTGGGCTACATAGAAACATCAGGGTCAGCCTGGGCCACATGAGAGCCTGTCTTGAAAGAAGAAAAAGGAAGAAGGAAGGAGGAAGAGGAGGAGGAGGAGGAGGAAGAAGAGAAGAAGGAAACCACAGCAACATTAAAAACAAAAACAAACAAACAAAAAACAGGCTGGAAGAGGATATCCTAGGGCATTGTGCTCCTTCCTTCTCATATCTCAGGCACCCTCCACATGCACCTTCATGTTCAGAGCCTCACTATCACAGAATGGCTTCGGAGGTCCCAGCCTTTTGTCTGCATTTGAGCAGGAAGAAATGAACAAGCAAAGAGCTCAGACCCATGCCAGATCTTCCCCTGAAGACTCTGCTGGAAGCCAGGCACAGTGAGGGTCTTGTGGTATCTTGATGTACCCAGATCAGGCGCCTCCACTGCACACTGCCACCGTAAAGCAGCCTGGTTTTTGTGGGTAACATTGTAGAGGAAACTCGTAGGCAGCCTGCTGTCCATCATGGGGCACCATGGGGCATCATGGGGCAGGGGGAACGACAAGGCTGGAGCAGTTCAATCCTTATGCATTCTATGTGACTGAGATATGGCCTGGGTCTGGCTGTTAGAGTAGATAAAGTGTTGTGTGGGTGGAACCTGGCAGATAGAGATCCTCAGGGGAGGGGGCTGGCCTTGAGGGGCTGACCATGAGGGTGGTGGCACAGTGCTCGGCTGTGACATCAGTCCTGCTAAGCATAAGAACTCCTAACTGCCAAGGTCTACCCACACAGGCTCTGTGTGCTGTGTGGTCTGAAACAGGTGCTTTCCCCTCTCTGGGCCTCAGCAAACCCCCCAGTAGAATGAGGGGGCAGGTCTGGGCAGTGCCTTGCCCCACCTCCCCAGCTCTGAGAATCATAGTCAGAAGCTGGGCAGGACTGTTGACAGTACAGTGAATTCCTTCCCCAGCTGGGAGGGAGACAGGAGAGGAAGGGGTCATCTGGCTTCCTGGAACCAGGGCAGGGCCTGGGCAGAATGGACTTCCTGTTTCCCAAGGGAATGCGAGGCTACAGTGAAGTCGCTTGCCTCCCTCCCCTCCCCTTAGCCACGGTGAAATCTGTCCCCAGATCACCTCTCCTGCGTCATCCCACAGCCTGTGTGGGTGAGAAAGCCACAGAAACAAGGGTCCTTTGTCCCTACAATGCCCCAAGATGTTCCCTCCCTACATCCTGGGCCCTGGGAGCCCATACCCATTCTTCAGATGGAGAAACTAAGGACGTTTCTCAGATTCCAAGGCTGGTGAGAGTTGAGAATGAAACTTCTGGAAACCTTGTCCAGAGCTCTAGGTACCAAACATATTCTGTCTTACAATGTCATGGGGACACTGTAAGAAGCATTGCTTGACCCTCAGGGTCTGGTGACCTCAGACATGAATGTTGTTCTCCTTTCTCCTGCTTGTGTTCTGAGAAGCCAGATTGAGGTCCACACATGATTACCAGCGCTCGCCAGCCTGTGGCAGCAAATTCTAGCCTCTGCCTTTGCTGTTCACTTCCCTGTGTGTCCAAATGTCCCCCTTAAAGAACAGCAGGCACTGGACCTGTCGTATCCTGCAGTGACAGCATCTAACATGGATCCCACCAGCAGAAACTGTCTGGTAAGGAAAGCCACATTCAGAGAGCAGAGGTCAGCCCTTAGGTTGCATTTGGAGGTGGGGGAACACAGCTAATCCACACCAGGGATCCCCAAGATGGCACTTCCGCATAGCTTTTGTAGAGAAATCATGGGACTGGCCCATCCCTGAGTTTGTGGCATCAGAAGCCCCACAGGCCACTGTTGCAGATCTGTTGTCCATCCCACAGCCCCTGTGAGTGACTTCCTGACACTTGTGGGTCCTCATCCCCACCATGTAGACAAAGAGACCCCAGGTGAGGGCTTACCAGCACACCCCACTCAAGGAGGCCCCTGGTCAGGCTCAGGAGGGTCCCAGGGATGACTGGAGCTGGGGAACACAGAGGAATGAGGACTGGAGTCAAGTGGCCGAGGCTAACCCCAAAAGTCAGTCAGGAGATGAAAGCCACCCCCAGGAGGTCTCCAACCTATCACCCCAAAAGATTCTCTCTGTCCTCTTTCCCTGAGCTGCCCGATTCCTGCCCTTGCTGAGGGAATGAAGTGAGGACTCAAAGCAGAAGCCCAACGTGGTGTACACGTGAACCCTGAGATATGGGAAGTTGAGGCAGGAGGATCACCCTGAGTTTCAGGCCAGCCTCCTGGTGAGTTCCTGGTCAACCAACAAGAGTTTCAAAACAAGTGGGTCTCTCTCTCTCTCTCTCTCTCTCTCTCTCTCTCTCTCTCTCTCTCTGTGTGTGTGTGTGTGTGTGTGTGTGTGTGTGTGTGTGTGTGTGTGTGTGTGTGTGTGATTAAAACTAGGCAAAGAACAGAGAACCCAGACTCATGCTGGAGAGGGGTTTCTCATCTTAAACAGCTGTCTGTAGTTCCCTTACCCAATCCC
The DNA here is from genome assembly GCF_011762505.2 of Arvicanthis niloticus. Classification (NCBI taxonomy): domain Eukaryota; kingdom Metazoa; phylum Chordata; class Mammalia; order Rodentia; family Muridae; genus Arvicanthis; species Arvicanthis niloticus. The sequence continues at coordinate 23,901,368 of NC_047662.1, forward strand.
CATTGTCTTTCCAGCAACCCACTGTGGGGACAAGGAAACTGAGTCTCTAAGCATGGCAATGACCAAAGAGTCAGGAAACTTGTGCATTCAGCTGTCATTCCACCTGGGACAAACTGCCCTCTAGGACCCTCAGGTCTATGTCTACATATGTCTACAGGTGGCACTGCCCCACGAACTCAACCCTCAGCAGTGTGCTGAACAACTCTCCTGTGCTCAGAACCAGGGCGTCCATGGTGATGAAGGCCTTTGGGATAGCACAGAAGTAATGGATCCCTCCACTTCCCCCTCCCCCAGGGCTTGCACCTAAGTGCCTGTGAGCACTGTAAAAGAGACATGTGAAACTGACCAAGGAGCAGAGTACTGCCCCCAGCCCCATGACAGCTGCCTCCTCTCAGGGGCATAGGATCCACCTCTGTTTTCCAAAGCTGGAAGCTGGACCAGCTGCATCCTGATGCCAGAGGCGTGGTCCCAACCACAGGAATGGAGATCACAGGCTGGCTCCCAGGCACTACTGGGCACAGAAAAATGACCCAGACAGAGAGAGAAAACCCTGTAAAATTGCAGCCACGTTGCTTTCTAGGCTTCTGCAGCAGGCCTGTGGGTGCGGCTGTGTATCTGTGTAACTGTGGGGGTGGGGGCTGTCTGGAGTCTCTGAGTGTGCATATGTCTTTGAATATATACATTTGTGGGTGTGTCTGTGTGAATGTGTCCATGAGTGTGCATCTGGCAGGACTCTGAGGCAGAGGGATGGCCAGTTCCAGTCAACCTGAGCTACACAGTGAGATGTTGCCTCAAGAAACAAGAACACCATTGTCCCCTCCCCACCTAGCCCTCCCACCTCCCTCCCTCTGAATTCTCTTGTCTTCTGCAGCCCATCTGACATCCTGCATGGGTCCCCTCCATTGTCTCCAGTTGTCAGCAATGTCTGTTTTCCACCCAGGAGTCCTGTCCTGGGTACCAGAAGACATGGCTCCTTCTCAGTGTACTTTCCTGCCCCTTTATTCAAGTGACATGATCTCAGATCTCATGATGTGAGGCCATTAGGACACTCAGGCCTGGCCATCAGGACATTCCCCTCTCCCAGCAGAGAGATGAGCTCTGGCCCACCTGGCCCATAGGCATTACCATAGGTCTTGATACATTGTTTCTGGGAGAGAAAGAGAAGCTGGGTTTCTGCCCTTGCCAGCTGAAAGGAAGTGACACCTCCCCCTTTATGGCTAAGTCTCCTGCCTGCTATCTAGCACTGGAGGTGAAATCACCCAATACAATGAGGCAGAGTGGAGAAAGACAATTCCCACTTCTGAGTCACAAACACCAAAGCAAGCACCAGCCATCCTTCACAGGAGGTCAGGGTACCTGACTGGACTCTGCTTGTAACTGAAAGAGGCTTCACAGCACAATTTCCTTGCCCATCCCATCCCCCACCCAGGCCAGCTACCCATCATCCTTCACTTCTCCCTAAATCCATCCTCACAAGACCCTGCAGTCCTGGGCTATGAGAACAGAGGAGGATTCATTTCCCAGAACCACCTGGGCATAAGGAGAAAGCGTCTGTAGGCAGCTGGACAGGCCTAACTCACAAGCTCAGATGTGAGTTTCCTCCTGGTCCATTGTGCAGAGCAGGCTGCACTCCAAGTGCAGACCCCCCTCTGGTCCTCCCACTGGCAGGAGAAATGACACATCTGGACAGATCCACCAGATGTGACTCTGGCAGCACCCCGCCCGCCCCCACTCCCCCACCTCCAAATAACAGCATCTCTCTGTGCCCCAGCAGATTATAGCCTCTGGTCTGCCTCTTAGACAGGATGTAGCTTAGCTTCTAAGTCAGAAACCAAAAATAACTGGCTTAAATAGGAGAGAAATTACTTCTCTTCCAGTCTGGTTCATAAACCACTGAGGGCCAGACTTCTCAACAGGGAGACTGAGTCCCACAGCCTTATTGACTGGCTTGTCACGTGCTACAGTGACTGCCGGTAAGGAGGAAGGCTTCATAGGATAGAGATGTCTCCTTCTGGTGTCCCCAGGGCCTGGGAAGGTCACTGGGTTGACTGTGAAGTCAGTGGAAAGCTGGACTCCCCGCATGCATCCTGAAAGGCTTGACTCTCTGCTCCCAAAAGGGGACATAGGTTTGTGCAGAGAAGTGCTAGCCTCAGTTCTGCCTAACGGGTGACACTAAGAGCTTGGCCTGACACAGGGGCCTGAGGGGGGTAAAAGACAGAACAGTACTGAAGTCTCTGGCTCCACCTCAGCTCTGCCAGGGATCTAGAGACCCACCATGATGTCTTCTCAGAGAAAAGGGGTCCCAGAAGGGAAAAACAAGGAGCCGATGTTAATGTGTTAATGAGGCAGGATCGATGTTTGTTCCAAGGCAACCAGGAGAGACCCTGTCTCAAAGAGAGAGAGAGAGAGAGAGAGAGAGAGAGAGAGAGAGAGAGAGAGAGAGAGAACAAGGCCAGTTCTCTCAAGGTTCAGTGGGTGGGTAAAGGAGCTTGCTGCCAAGCCTGATAACATAAGTCAACTCCTGCGACCCACATGGTGGAGAGAACCAACTCCTGTAAATTGTTTTCTAATCCCCACGTGCACACACACACTCAGAAAGTAAATGTTTAAAAGCCAGAGAAAGAGCAAGCAAAAGGCACCATGCATGCCATGACCTAGAGCCTTACTGGGCCGTTTCCCCACCTGTAAAGTGGGGGCGTGTTTTCCTCCACCCAGGGGCTTTGGGAAGATGAACTACGCCAGGGTGCCCAGTATCTGCCCCGCATGCTCCGCTAGAGGCTGGCGCGGGGACGGGGAGGAGAGTGAGGGGAGTGGGCGGGGCAGGGGACTCGGCTGGTGACTAATCTCATTAGTGGTAATCCTCACCCTGATGCTCATTAATATGATAAGACTGGGCTCGCAGCCCCAGCCTGCTCGTGGCTCTGAGCTCCCATGCTGGCTAGAGCATCTCATTTCTGCCTGGCAGGGGGTGGGGCTTCCTCGGTAAACACTTATTACCCTCTGGGTCCCTGGGGAGAGCCAGAAGAAGAAGCTGCAATTCCAAGCCCACAGCTCAACTCTGAGCCCTGGCTCTGCCTTTTGCAAGCATGATGGCACATCGTGTTCCCACACACATCCAGACACAAGTGTGCAGGGCTTTCCAAAGCCTTTGCCCCTGACCTTACATCAGCTTGATACACGAGTTAGAGTTATCCGATGGGAGGGAACCTCAGTTGAGAAAGTGCCTCCATAAGACCCATTTGTAAGTCATTTCCTTAGTGATTGATGTGGGAGGGCCCAGCCCATTGTGGGCGGGCCCATCTCTGGACGCTGGGTTCTATAAGAGAACAGGCTGAGCAAACCTTGGAGAGCAAGTCAGTCAGCAGCACTCCTCCGTGGCCTCTGCACCAGCTCCTGCATCCAGGTTCCTGTCCCGTTTGAGTTCCTGTCCTGACTTCCTTTGGTGATGAACAGCAGTGTAGATAGAAGTGTAAGCCGAATAAACCCTTTCCTCCCCGCGTTTGGGTTTTTTTGTTTTGTTTGGGTTTTGTCATGGTGCTTCGTTGCAGCAATAGAAACCCTAACACAATAGCAATCCTCACAGGCCAGAATCTTCTGTCCTACCGGAGACTAGACACACGGTTAGCACCTCCCGCTGGGCAGCACCCAGCACTGTCTTGGAAGTCAGGCTAAGCATGTCTCCCTGTGATGGTCTTTGCACCTGGGGATGGCCGGTGTCTACACACTGAAGAGGGCGTGCCTGCAGGAGGAAGCCTCTCAGAGAGCTACTGTCTCCAGCCTAAGGGCACACAGAGGGGATTTCCATTGCTCTTTTAAAGACAAAGAAACAGATTCATTGGCCCATGCCTTTAGTCCCAGCACTTGGGAGGCAGAGGCAGGTGGATTTCTGAGTTCGAGGCCAGCCTGGTCTACAGAGTGAGTTCCAGGACAGCCAGGGCTACACAGAGAAACCCTGTCTTGAAAAACCGAAAAAAAAAAAAAAAAAAAAAAAAAGAAAGAAAGAAAAAAAAAAAAGAAAAGAAACTGAGATTCAATAGATTGGCTGAAACCACAAAGGGACTGAGCCAGGGCTAGTTCAGGGTCTCCCTGCCTCGAATCAAGGAAGAGCCTCTGAGACCTTCAGCTTCAGAAAGAAACAGCGAGTCCTGGACCACAGGGACAGGTTACCTAAAGAGGTGTCAGCCCACCTGGGTTTTCTCCAGGTCAGTGTATGCAAGCACTTCCTCACAGTGTGTTCCTGGACAAGACACACCACCTCTCTGGGTCTGAGGTCCCTCAAAATGTAGATAACGCCTGCTCTGTAGAAAGCATGCCCATATCCGTGGCTATTCTGTGTCTTTTTCATACACAATTTCAGGGTAGTCTCACCACAGTCTTCCAAAGAAAACATCAGCGAGTCTATTTTCTGTCAGTGCTGGGGCTTGAAGCCAGGACCTTCCTTTTGTTAAGAAAGGACGCTACAATTGAGCCACAACCCCAGGCCTTGAGCCTATGTTATGTTTTGTTTGTTGTTTGCTTTGCTTTGCTTTGATTTTATAAGACTAACTCTCAAGTAGCCTAGGCTGGCCCCAACCTCACTGCATAGCCAGGGATGTCCTAATCTTCCTGCCTTTACTTCTCCAGCACTGGAGTTACAACTATGTGCCATGACGTCTGGTTGTGTGTGCTGCCGGGGATGGAACCCATCCTCATGCATTGTAGACACGTGCTCTCTATCTTGGAGCCACCCTACCCCTTTGCGTCTGTGATCTTTAAGAATGGCTTAGTCCACAGGGTCTGTTATAAAAGGTTTCATTACTCTGGGATTCTCTGGGACCAGAGGCTCCAGCAGTCTGTTTCCCGAGGTTAAAGGATTTAATGGGTTGGTAATTGCTGAGCCTTGAGGGCAAGAGGCAATTTATCAGCCCTGGGCCAGCCTGGAAGGCCACTACTACTCACCCCTGCCTCTCTCCCTCCCTTCCCTCAACTACAATGTCACAGCCTGCCCAGGGAGAAAAATCTGTCTTCATGACATGGCCTTGGAGTCTAGGGCTTGTGAGAACTAGAGGCCACCAGAGTGTCTGGTGGGTGACTTGGCAGACAAAGGACTCTGTCTCTTGCCTGGCCTCACAATGGAAAGACCCAGACAAGCTTTGTCCTGCCCAGCCTCTCCCTCAGCCAGAGACACCCAGAGCCTTCACACGCATTCTACCCACCCAGAAGGGCCTCAGAAAGGAGGCAGGGAGAAAAGGGGGACAGAAGGGCAAGGTCTCCACTCTCTGGTCTGCCACCAGCTAGGCCCACCTGTCACCTCTGCCCAGGCTCCTCCCCTGACTGACCTGCAACCCTTTATGAGCCCTTCAAAACCAACTCAGGTCCCTCCCACTCTAGTCCTTCCTTGTGTGGCATCTGGTGCCTGGGTGTGACTAGGAGACTTCAGCCTTTCCTTCCCAGCTTCTTTATTCTTGCAATAAGAGACCTGGAATTTGGGACCTTTCTGCCTCTCCGTCCTACGTGCGGGATTACAGGTGTATACTACCACACCCAGCTCTGTCATGCTCAATGTCACATTCGAAACTCCTCACAGGGCCTGAGCATGGGAGCGACCTGTAATCTTAGTACTCTGGAGGCTGAGCCAACTTGCTGCATAGAGTAAAACCCTGTCTCAAAAAACAGAAAAAGAAAAGCAAAAGCAAATACCTTCCCCAACTCCCATCCCAGGCTTTTGCCTGGCTTCAGTTTCTGCCTCCATTATATGTATGCTCTAAGGCTTACAGGCATACATACCCCAAGGGATCTCTGCACACTTGTGCATATATGTGGGTGTATACTCAAGTGCATGCAGGTGTGCGCACACACACACACACACACACACACACACACACACACACCAGCCCTAAGCCTCCACCGGGGAGCCCACTGGAGTTGCATGATCCTAAAACCTAGAGCCTGTGTTAGCACCAAGGACAGCATGGTGGTGGGCCCACAACCTGGGGTACCTGTGTTTTTACACAAAAGCATTGCTTAAGTACCAGCTGCATACCCCACTCCTAAAAGCATTTGGGGGAAACAAAGGTAGGAGAGGTATGGATGATTGCTGTCCAAAGACTTTCAACAGTATACTTGGGGAACTGACACCCCGGGCCGTCAGCATCCTCTTACTTCCCTGTGGACGGTGCAAAAAGCACACATGCTCAGATGCACATGCCCACACAAGGCAGCTTATGGGATTGCATAGGTCCCCAGCAAGCTGTGTTCCATCCACCTTTGACCTGGGTTTATCCATCCTCAGCCACACTAGAATACTTTCCAGAATTCTGTCTCTTCTAGAAAATATTTTTTCCTCTCTTCTTCTCATAGAAAACTCCTGAATAGCCTTTAAAACCCAAGTCGGGTATGTTGGCACAGGTCTATCATCCCAGCAACTTCAAAGGCTGAGGCAGGAGGATCACAAGTTTAAGGTCAGCCTGGGCAACTTAGTAAGATCCGGTCTCAAAATGAGAAATGAGTTGGATGTTGGTGGTGCCTGCTTTTGATCCCAGCACTTGGGAGGCAGAGGCAGGCAGAACTCTGAGTTCGAGGCCAAGCTGGTCTACAGAGTGAGTTCCAGGACAGCCAGGGCTACACAGAGAAACCCTGTCTCGAAAAAAGAAAAAAAAAAACCTGGAAAAGAGGTCAAGGCATGGTAGTACACATCAGTCATGCCAGCATGAAGGAGACTGGGGTGGGAGGTTGCTCCAAGTTTGAAGCTAGTCTGAGCTACATAGTAATGTAAGGTTAGCATAATGACTTGACCTACGTTAAAAAGAAAAAAAAAAAAAAAGAACTATCTCATATATGAGCAGATATAACATCTGCCAGAGGCACTGTTCTAATTGCCCAACACTAATAGATGCTGAGACTATGTCTAGCAAGAGGTATAATACAGGAGATGCAGCCAAGGCTAGGGGTATAGGATGACCCCACCCCCATAGACAACCAGGAAGGACCTGTGTCTGCTAGTCCACACTCCCTTTTTTTTTTTTTTTTTTCCGAGACAGGGTTTCTCTGTGTAGTCCTGGCTGTCCTGGAACTCACTCTGTAGACCAGGCTGGCCTCGAACTCAGAGATCTGCCTGCCTCTGCCTCCCAAGTGCTGGGATTAAAGACGTGCAGCTTAGATAGACAGAATCTTAAAAGCTAAAGGAGGAAGAGCAGCAGGCAGGACGGCTCAGCAGGCAAAGGCTCCTGCTGCCAAGCTTAACAACCCAAGCTCAATCCTCAGTGGAACAAGAAAACCAGCTCTTACAAGCTGCCTCTACATGTGAACCATGGCACGAGTGCACCCACACACACCCACACACCCACACCCACACCCACACCCCCCCCCACACACACACACGAGCACACACAATGCATAAACACAATAAAAAATTTAAACAATGAGGGAAAGCAATAGAGGAAGGTGCCTGATAGCAACCCTCTGGTCTTTAGATACAGATGCACAGGCAAACACACATACATGCATTCACACCCACCCACACATACATGCATTAACACATACACATGTATTCACACCCACACTCATACATGCATTCACACACACATACATGCACTCATACACACATGCATTCACACATACATACACACACACACAAGGAAGGGAGGAAGGGAGGAAGGGAGGAAGGGAGGAAGGGAGGAAGGGAGGAAGGGAGGAAGGGAGGAAGGGAAGAAGGAAGGAAGGAAGGAAGGGAGGAAGGAAGGAAGGAAGAAAGAAAGGAAAGAAAGAAAGAAAGAAAGAAACAAAGAAACAAAGAAACAAAGAGGGAAGGGAAGGAAAAAGTAAGAGCAAATGATGGAAATGTTTGTTTTGGGTTTTGTTTTGTTTTGTTTTCTAAGACAGGGTTTCTCTGTGTAGTCCTGGCTGTCCTGGAACTCACTCTGTAGACCAGGCTGGCCTCGAACTCAGAAATCTGCCTGCCTCTGCGTCCCACGTTAAGGTGGAGTGTTACCACCTCTGCTTTAATGAAAAATGTTTTAAATATTAAAGGGAGTGGAGTTGGGTGTGGCTCTGATGTCTCAGTGCTGGGCTAGCACCCGTGAAGCCCTGGGTTAGATCCCCAACTCCACACAAACCTGATTATCCGTGCCCATAATTTAACACTTGGCAAATGGAGGCAGAAGGATCAAAAGTTCAAGGTCATCCTGGGCTACTAAGAAGGTTGAGGCTAACCTGGGCTTCAGGAGACTGTCACAGAGAATTAATTACATATATACTCAGGCTATATAGACTCCAGTGAGCTCAAATTTCCACTTGTGTCAGAACTGGCATTTTCAAGTATGATTCATTTGAAGCAGGATCCATATCAAGTTTCTACAGTGTTTGGCACTACATCTTTGAATCTTGTTTATAGAGTGTTTAGGTGGGTGCATGCCTATGGTCCAAGGTACAGGAAGCTGAGGCAGGGGGATCACTTCAACTCAGGAATTCAGGGCTAGCCTGGGTAACACAGCAGGATCACGTCTCAAAAAGTTGTTTTTCTTTTTATTTATCTTTAGTATGTTTGCATGTGAGTGTGCTCTATCCATATATGGACTACATGTGGAGGTCAGAGGTCAGCTTCAGGGGTCCATCCTCAGGAACGCTGTCCACCTTTATTTTAGAAAATATGCATGTGTAGACATCTGTGTGCATTTTCTATATATTCTAAGTTCCTTTCTCCTTCTTTACAAATGATTTATTGAAGGAAGTGGACCATTTGATAGAACGTTTCATAGCTTGGGTTTTGCTGATGAAGCCAATCTTGGCTGTGAGATGAGGGTGCTGATTCTGTGTAAGAACTAAGCACAGAGCCTGTGGGGGAGGCACTGAAGGAAACCCCGCCCCCCGTGACGGCACTGACGAGGAAACTCCGCCCCCGTGATGTCACATGTATTGTTTTTCAGTCGTTCAATCACACCTACTGTTCCTTTGGCTCCTCAGCTGCTGACTTGGGCTTACACTCATGCAGCACACAACTGGAGGGAGGACGGGGAGGGGGAGGGGGAGGGGGAGAGACTGGGCTCTGGCCTGGGTCCCCTGCATCCTCTTAGCTGAAGGGCTTTGCATCCTTTCTCTTAGAGCCTCAGTTTCTCCACCTGCAAATACACCGTTGCAAGGACAGCGTAGACTGATGGTGGAGAGCTTGCAGACTGATGGTGGAGAGCTTGCACGAGGGAGCCTGGCCCAGCCTCCTCGGCCAATGGATCCACTTCTCCACCCCCACCCCAAGCCCTCCATTCCCACAGCGGCCCCGCCTCCTTCCTTCCAGAGGGAGATGGGCCTGAGAATCGGCTGCAAGCAGACTGGAACCTCTAATGGCCGCCAACCACCCTCAGCCCAACAGAACAAGGTGGGTGGCCTCCAGAAGCCAAGCACACTCTGTTCCCAAGGAGGCTCGGCTGGCCTCTGTGACCTCTTGGACTTACAGAAACAAACGGCCATTCTTCCCCCTCTCCTTCGGTCCTGTTACTTATCCAGAGGCCCAGAGGGGAGGCCCCAGCTCCTCACAATGCCCAGTGCTGCTCCAGATGAGGGTTGGCTCAAGTCAGGGTCTGTATGTACTACGTCAACATAGGTCACCTGACCCCTGCCCAGGTCCAGGTCATTTATTCACTCAGTAGGCAGTACACCAGGCCTAGCCAGGAGTAGTCGTAGACTCCAGTGATCTCATTACTTGGGAGACTGAGGGAGGAGGATTGCCACAAGTTCTAGGCTAGCCTAGACTATCTAAAAAGGCTATTAAATCATCCCATCCTCACTGTCATCACCATCCTCACCATCATCCTCACCATCCTTACCATCCTTATCATCATCACCATCCTTACCATCATCACCATCATCACCATCCTCACCATCATCTTCACCATCCTTACCATCATCACCATCATCCTCACCATCATCACCATCCTTACCATCCTCACCATCATCCTCATCATCATCACCATCATCACCATCCTCACCATCATCCTCACCATCGTCACCATCATCACCATCATCACCATTATCACGTCACCATAACAGTAACAGCAGTAATAGCCCCCACTTATCCGGTGTCTTCTCCATACCTAACATGGTTCTCAGTGCTGTGCGCATCAGGCAACCTCTACAGTCTCCATTTTACAGGTGAAACAACCGACCCGGAGTTGAAGCAACTTGCTTACATCATGTAGTCATGGCAGAGCCGGCTTTGTCAAGACCCTGACACTGCAGAGAGCAATCCAAGTCCCATCACCCACAGCCACGGGCCCAGCCTCCCACCAGCTACGTCAGACTATCACATCCGTGAAGCTTCAACACGCTCGCCAAGCATGATCCTCTCTGTGCACATACAGGGACACTGGGCTCAGAGAGGGAGAATGGCGTGCACAAGCACACACAACTGCTCCAAGACTGAGCCTGCTCCTCCGCCACACTGAGAATGAGTGTTCGCTGCTCAAACACAGCAGAATGCACCGGGGTAGTTGATGGAGCCTCCTGGAAACAAACCGTCTGACATCCCCCCACTGAGGCCCTGGGGAGCTGTCTCAGAATCACCACACAGTGGGTAATTCTGAGACACCTCCACAGAGGGTTGGAGCCAGTGGAGGTGACAGCTGAGAAGAAAAAAAAACTTCCTGCCAGGCTAGTGGCCCCACAGTCTGACTGGCTATGGTGTGCATGTGCATGTGTGTGCATGCATGCATGTGCAGGCATCAATGTGCCATGTCACAGGTGGTATTCCTTGCCTGTCTTGCTTGCAGGGTGCCTGCTTCACTACTGGGTATCCCAGGCTAGTTCACCTGCAAGAACCCAGAGACTTCCATCTCCCCTGTGCATTCCACTGTGTAAATGTGGAAACTACACACAAGAGCTACCACACCTGGTTTTGTGAGTTCTTGGGGTTCGAACTGAGGCCCTCACACTTGTGTTAAAAGTGTTTTATCCACTGAGTCATCCCCTCCTGGTGGCCTCTTGGCTCCCAGTTCCAAGCAGAGGCCAGGGGCAGAGTAGACATTTGAGAACATTTAGTGAAAAGGGCGAAGAGACTGTGTGTGTGTGTGGGGGGGGGGGGGTGAGAGGAAGGAGCCAGACCATCACTAGGTCCCCAGGCTTTAGGATCCAACCTACCAGAAATAGTGCCCCATTTTCTGAAGAAATACTCATGAGTCATGAGGAGGTTCCCCTTGGAGGAGGGCAGGCTGTGACTGTGACACCTCTGCCTGCCCTCTATCTCCTGACTTGGGGTCAAACAGCCTTGTGGATCCCCAGAGGAACAGGAGCAATAGTGAATGTGGGGCTGCAGCTTTCATAGAGCGAGAGGAGCCTGGGACAGGCACTGAGTGGACCTGCCTGTGTCCGCTCCCTGGCTCTGGTGCCCAGAAAGGCTAGGAGGGGCCTTACTCCGCCCACACCCAGTGATCCAGGCCACAGAAATTGCGGTCTCGGAGTCCTGCTCTTGTCCCTACACTGTCTTCAAAAACACCATGAGCAAGCTAGGGATGGGGAATGTCGCGGTGTGTTCCCCACGGAGCCTCCCCCTCCAACCCTCACCCCCCCACCCCGGCGCTCCACAGGAGACCCGCGATCATCCCACTTTTCAGCTAGGGAAACAGACTCGGAGCGCCCAAGGCCAGAACCCGAGGCTGGAAAATGCCACCACCTGGACACAAGAATGAGCGTATCAGGGTGCTGGTGGCGCACGCCTTTAATCCCAGTACTCCCGGGAGGCAAAGGCGACCGGATCTCTGTGAGTTCGAAGCCAGTCTGGTCTACAGAGTGAGTTCCAGGACAGCCAAACTCTACACAGAGAGATCTGTCTCCAAAAACAAAAACAGAACAAAACAAAATAAAAAAACAAAACCAACAAGAATGGGCATGTCAGACCTCAAGGGCACAGTCTCCCCCCATGCATGGCTCTAGTTCCCACACCCTTTAGGCCAGGATGCTCTTTGCAGCCTGAAGCTGGAGTCTCCCCCAGGGTATGAACAGCAACCCCCCTACTCCCTCCCTGCCCAACCGCACAGTCATATACACCATTTCCCCTCGTTCAACCAACCACAGTGTTTAGCTCATGGTTTCCATGCAGATGCTATCCTATTGCCCTGGGTGACTCTCCGTCTCACCAGAGGGACAGTGGCTGGGTGGCAAGGTGAGCGTGGGCTGTCCCTCCCAAGCCAATTCCCTACTCACGTCACACATGGGCCACCACACAGCATCTTTCAGCTTAATTTTATTTCCTCTTATAAATGGGCACAGCACAGGGAAATGTTAAAAAACAAAAACAAAACAAACAGAAAAGGAAACAAAGCCCTGTCCTTCCCAAGCCAGGGGTGGACGAGCGCCCGCGGTAGGATGGACCAGGCCTTGGTATCTTTATCTTTATCCATCTGACCCTCTCCTCCTTCTCTTATTTAAGTTTTGGCCATGAACTCAGGACAGGTTTGGTTAATAAACAGGTTATAGGGAGAGAACGGGACGGAAAGGCCTGGGGAAGGGAGGAAACCCCTGCTCCTGGTGGCTCAGGGGCTGGGAGGGCTCTGTACAGGAGAGAGGATGAACCAGTAAGGGGGGGGGACACTGTCTCAGGGGGCTCTTTGGAGCCACACTGTCTACGAAAAGTATTTACATGCATTCACCACGCCAGGGCCAGGCATACCCAAGCACCCAGAGGGTACCTGGGGGAAGCCAGGCCATCAGCCCCTCAGATGGTGACTCCAGGGCCCAGTTTGGGCCTCTCTGTAGATCTGTACAGTGTGGGCTTCTATTTACAGACACCAAGGCTGGGGAGGCACATCCCAGGAGAAAGCCAGGGCAGCCCAGGCAACCACCCCTGCCCTGAACACAGCGTTGGCTCTGCTCTGTGGCACGAGCCCCAGCCTGGAGGCCTGATGGGTAGCGAAGCCAAGCCCAGGGGGTCTGGTTCCAGCATCCTAAGCTTTTGCCACAGATCTGCTCAGCCAGTCCTGGCTGTCACCCACAGGCCTCTGGCAATGGAAAGGAACCATCCTTGCCCATAGAGTCCCTAGTCTGGCCCCCAAGAAAGGTGAAGCTTAGCTCTTCAGCTCTCTGGCCTCAGTATGTCATACTCTAGGGAAACCAGGGCCTGGAGAGGTACAGGACACATCAACTCCTCTGATTCAGAATGCACTATGCTTCCTGGCATGCCGGCGTCCTGAATACCTTCCCAGGAGCACTGAGGTGTCTCTGGACTCCTTTGGGCAGGCTCTGCATGTACCGCACCATTTCTGGGGCAGGGCGGGAACCCCACACCCACATTGCACTAGGAAGAGCTCAGTTCACCCTTGAACTGAGTTCTCTTAAATCGTCCTGGCCTCACCAGGCTAGCCCAGTAGATCTGGGCTGCTCACACCATTAACCATCAGGTCAAACGTCACAGGCATAAAGCCTAGACATTAGCCTCGGGGCCTGGACCCCATACTTACAAGACCCACAGCCTCTTCTCTCAAATGCTGACACATTAAGAGTGCTGATACCAGAAGGCCAAACCCACAGCCCCAGGGTCAGAGCCACCCTGAGAAGTGAGCTCTAGCCCAGCACAGAAGCTGGGGCCTCCTGCCCTGGTCCCAGTATCCACTTGAGCTGAGCACCTGGAGGCTGCCTCCCTCAGTTCCCGAGCCTTTCTCTCCAAAGCTCTAGTTCTCAAGACTGCAGCTTTCCAGAGAGTGGGAGGGCCTGGGACACGAGCTCTCCTCTGCTCCTACCCAGCTCTCCTGCTGCTGGGAAGATCCTGGCCAAGCTCCCCACTCCATGTCTCAGGGACCTAGGGCACCTCTCATTCCTTCCCCTCCTTGAAGTCCTGGCCACCTGGCTTCCTTACACAACTCTAAAGCCCCATCAAAGAAGTCATGGGGGTCTGGAAGACAGAACAGAGCCTGACAGGGGGATACCCCCCACCCCAGAAAGACAAACTGTGCCAATTGCCTAGATTCTGTCCCATTGCCCAGATGTGGTTCTTCATTCTGCCCAACTCTGCTGTCAGGGAATCTTTAAAATGAAACAGAAAGAAATCATGTGATCACCTGACTGAACCTGGGACATGTGAGAGATGGCAGAGGCCAATCGCTACTTAAGCCGTGTCCCTTTGGTGCTGAGAGCTCCCTCGGCACACCGCTTTCACAAAGAGAACGGTGATCCCACATTTAAAATACCTCTGAAATAGCCACTTCTAAGGATATCAGAGACAGGATGGTAGACTTGAGGCCTGTGTCACCCTTGTCCCCATCAATGACTCTCAGGGCCTACGGGATGGGATGAGCCTGCTGGGCTATGAGTCCATCTGGTTGTAGCCAGAACTGCCAAGTTGCCTGGTCAGTTGTGTCCACAGAGAGGACCCAGGGTGGGTAGGCCCAAGGTTGGCCTCACCAGGCCAGGGCAGGGCAGGGGACACAGTGGGCTCCGCCCACCCTCACAGGCACTTTGGAGACACGTGTCCTGGGAGGCAGAGACAGCTCCTGGCTCAGAGCAGAAAAGAGATACACGAAGACCAGGGACAACCCACACAGCTCCTTGGTCCTGGGAGACCCTAGCTCCCTTCTTCCTTCAGACTTGGCTGGTGGAGGTTAGCCCCAAACTTCTCTGTGAGCCACAGTGGGGAGGGAGAGCCTGCATTATCTGTGTGGGGTTGTGACTGACATCAGCTGGAATCAGCATCAGTGTGGCTGGTATAGGTGTCATGGTGGGGACCAAGTGGAATAGGGTGACTCTGGGGGACCCAATATGGGCTGATGCCTACAACTCGGTCCTGCCTTCCTCAGTGACCCAGATGGTTAGAGGAGCCAGATGCAGGACCAATGTGTGTAAAGAGATAGATTGGGAGGAAGGTGGCGTGGTCGCCACTGGTGACAATGACAGTGGCCTATGTGGCGGAAGCATCAGGATGTCTGAGCACTGCGTGAAGGTGGTACGTGTGTGTGATGTCTCGCTGGCCGGGTGGTCAGGACTGGGTATGTTTTTGTCTCCTGTGTGAATGCATTATAGGGTTATAGCAGTGGTTGACAGAGGTGATGTGGCATCCCCTCTCAGGAGGGACACTAGAGTGGCCTCCCTCACCACTGGCTGCCCTGTGCACTGAGGAAGCCCTTTCCCTGGGAGGCAATGCAGAAAGAGGTGCAGCCTGGGGTCATGTGCATTAGGCAGGGGAGAGGGGGCAGTGACCACAAAGGACACCCTCCTGTTGAGAGAGGCCACAGCATCTGGATGATTTTGAATTGGAGAGTTAGATGTACCATGTGTTGGTTCCAGCATGGTGGCCTCCGTAGCAGGAGGACATCAGCAAGCACTGAGGGCCATCTTAATCCTGGCCCTGCCCCTGTTTCAACCAGCAACCGAGGGCTTCCTTCCTCTTGTCCATGGGACACAAGATCCTGAAGCCCCAGGCTGGAGGGAGTGGGACCAGAGAAGGGGTCATAAGGGCACAGTCTGGGGCAGATGGTGGTGCCTCTGCTCCTTAGGACAGTCTGTGTTATGCTAGCAGCCTGAGCAGAAGGAAGCAGGGCCAGGCTCCCTCCCAGGCCCAGACCCAGGCCCAGGCCCAGGATCAGGCCTGGGCTGTTGTTGGGGCCAGGGGGGACTGGGCAAGGCGGAGTGGAGGCTGCAGGAGGCACTGTGGCTCTGCTAAGCATAGAACTCCTCCTGCTTGTCAGGCTTCTGGTAGGTGACACTCGCCTGCTTGGGCTCTTCCAAGGTGTAGCTGCCTTCGTCCTTCTTCTTCATGCGGTAGATGAGTAGCGTCACCAGGAAGGCAGCGAAGAGGGCGCCCACCACACCACCTACGATCACGGCTGTGGAGAAAGAGACAGAGGTCAAGGCCCAGAGGCAGCTCAGAGGGTGTCTGGGTGCTAGCAGGCTAGGGATCCTCCTGGACCTGCAGTCAGAGACAGAGCACTGGTAAGGACAGTGCTAGTACCAATTCCTTTCCAATGGATCAGCAAAGACTCTGCATCACTAGGATGGAGGCAGGCGACCTGGTCCTTGTCAATATCAAACATCAGATGCCCCACTTCCTTAAACTATTAGGAAGGGAAGGCCTCTCCCCAACACTGCCAGACCACCACCTGCTGTCTCTATGAGGAGACAGGAACTTTGACAGAAGAATCTCACCAGGGTAAAGCCTTCAAGGTCTTAGGTCAAGGCTGGGTTAAAGGTCAAGCCAAAGACAGGTCAGAGATTAGCACCTAGGAAGGGTCAACTGGGGTGACCCTAAAAAGTAAGGTCCCTAAGTCAGAGTCTATGGAGGGGTCAGAGGGTATAAAGAAAGTTCTAGAGAGAGAAGAACACAGAATAAAGAGTGGAGTGGGAAGAGAGGCTCAGGGGTAAAGCCCTTGCTTTCCCTTCCTGCCTCACTGGAACCTGGCCTCACCTACGAGCACCTCCTTCCGCTCCAGTATGCTCTTCTGAGGGAGCTGGGCGGCCGAGCTGCCCGAGTCGATGGCATTGTCGTGGAGGCCAGGGCCTGGGCGGGCACCCTTGGGCAGTGTCCCCAGTGGAGGTGATGGCTTGGCCGCAGCTCCTTCCACAGCCACCACCTCATTGGCTGTGTCCGGCTGTGTAGTCTCCTCTTGCAGCTCAAAGTCCCCGCTGGGCCCCCCACTTACTGGCACCTCTGGCTCATGCTGGATCGTAGTCAGAAGGAGCTCTGGAGTTGGGGTCTGCAGAAACAGTAGTATGACTTGGGGTTAGGTACTCCATATATACAAACCAACACCAAGTGTGGCCAGTACTGTCCCCACAAAGAAGGGATTAGTTTCCCCAATTTACAGAGTGGTAAACAAGACTTTCTCGGGGACACCCTAATACATGGTGGAAGCAGAACTAAAATCTAGACCTCTCTGATTCCAGTCTGCACTTCCAATTACTGGACCTGGTGTTGCTGTTCTCATCCTGGCCACATCCTGTCCCCATCCTGTCCCTGTGACTTCCTCTCCAGCTGCCTTAGAACAATCCTTGGTCAATTCCTGTGCAGGAGCGGGGGGTTTGTCTGGGGCCTGCTAGGCCTGGCTCTGTCCTCACGTGCACTGTATAAGTAGGTCCTTTCACCTGGAGACCAGTCCGTGAGCAAACCTGCCGAGCGTGAGCTGGTATTCCCAAACCAACCCAGTGACCAGCAGTGTACAGCTCCCCACTGCAGAGGCGAGATTAGCTGACAGCTGAAGGCTGAAGCTCAGCTGCGGGAGTTGCTGAGAGGTGGTGCACACAGCTGCTTCCTGAGGGAGAGGCGAGGGTGGGCCTGAGTATGGTAAGGCCAGGCCCCAAACCTCCTACACCTGCCTCTGCTTCTGCTTCTTCTGCTTCTGGGCCACACCCCGCTATTGTTTCTCCTTCCGGAAAGGCTCCCTCTCTGAGGGAAGGGCCTGGGCCTGTGTCTTATGAGACTGGCTGGAACCTGAGAGGGTCAGCTGGGTTCTAAAGTCTGCTCCTAGGCCCTATGGCCCCTGTGAGGTTGAAGGAAGGCTGCTCTGTGGGTCTCCATAGTGTCCCCTTCTGGCTTGGTGCTAGAAAACACTGTTTGTCCAGTTAGGCTCTCATGTAGCCCAGGCTGACCTAGAACTGGCTACATAGAGAAGAACAACTTTAAACTTCTAATCCTCCTGCCTCCGCCTCCCAGGTGCTGAGCTCACAGGCATGTGCCACCACCCTGGGTTTCCCATGTGCATTCATGGTGCAATGCACAGGCCAGGCTGCAGTCCCCTGGAATTCCTCCACTCTCAGCATGGTCTTCCCTTCAATCCCCTGCCCTACCTAGCTTAACCCTGTCCCTGGACACCAGGCAGCTTCAGGAGCTCCCAGCTCAGAAGTCCCCCAGCTTCAGAAAACCCCTAGCTTCAGGGGCCTCCAGCTTCAGAAGCCTCCCAGGTCAGGAGCACCCCCCTCCCAGATTTAGGAGCCTTCAGCCTTAGGAACCCAAGCTCAAGAGGCCCCAGCCGGCTAGAATTTGAATCCTGATTCACCTATTATCTAAGGAACCTAGAAACACGGCTTCCTCTGCTTCACCTGTAAAAAGAGGTGATGGGAGGGGGCGGGGCTGGAGAAGTATTCAGGGATAGTGCCCTGCACTGGCTGCAGCCAGGTGCTCCCCACAGCACCCACTCAGTCACCCTCAGGCCATGATGATGACAACCACGGTGACTATGACAATGACAACAGCTGAGTAGCTGGCTTGTGGACTGTTCCAGAATTCCAAGAACTAAATGGTCAGGAAACACCATGTGCGGACCATGACAAGCCTCTCTCCCTGTCTGTCTCTACCTGTCTCTGTTTCTCTCTCTCTTTGAAACAGTCTTAGCATGTAGTTCAGGTTGACCTGAACTTGCAGCAATCCTCCTGCCTCAGCTTCCCCAGTGCTAGGATTACAGGTGTGTCTGCCTTCTCTGGTCTTCCCCTCACAGATAAAGAAATGAAGACTAGAAAGCACCAACCACCAGCTAATGCCCTAAGACTAAAGAGAAAAAAGATGGCAAACTGCTTAAATGCAGGGGGACAACCTCTTGTTTATTCTTTTCTTTGTTTTCCTGAGATAGGATCTAGCTCTGGCCATCCTGAAACTCACTCTGTAGACTAGGCTGTCCTCAAACTCACAGAGATCTACCCACCTCCACCTCCAGAGTGCTGGGATTAAAATTGTGCACCACCACACCCAATTGGCTGCTCTGGACGTGAACTCCCAGCCAGGCACACCCACCATTCCCCAACTCCACCCCACAAATCCACCTAATTGGTACCTTGGCTCAATAGCAGCCATTACTCAGGTGCCCTGGCTCTCTGACCTCCCCTAACCCCATCCAGAGCCCCCACCCCCCAGCACACACACCAGGCCCACCCTGCCTACTTCACCCCGGCACCTCCAGGTCCCTGCCCAACCCACCTCTGCCCATGCTAACCCCTCATCCACTGTCCTCACCTGAGCCACCTCCGTGGGTCCAGGAGCGGTGGTCCCCAACGGCAGGCTACTCCTCTCAGCAGCATTGGGTTCCTGGGTGGTGACTGGCCGAGGGAGGGCTCGTGGGCGCGAGGTAGCTGTGTTGACCAGCCTAGGTGTCGGGGCCTCCGTGTCCAAGGTTGCCACAGTAGTGGGCGGTGAGGGTGCTGCTGGGGTAGTGACCTTGGCTGTGGCAGCCGTGGTCAGGGGAAGAGGCAGCAGCCCCTGTATGCCGGTGGTCCTTACGTCAACAGTGGTGGCCGTGGCTGGGGGTGCCGCGGGAGTGCTAGGGGCAGTGGTGGCTGCCGTGGCAGGTGCCGTGGCCATAGTTGGGGCCCCTGTGGTGGTGGCTGCAGTGGTAGATGTGGTGGTAGAGATGCTGGTGGCTCTCTGGCTGGGCTCTTCCACGACCTCTGTCACCTCTGTCACATCTGTCACCTCTGTCACCAGCGGGGGACTGGTAACTGGTTCGGGGCTGGGGTGTTCAGAAAGGAGTTCCTCAAACGGGGTGTCCACGGGCTGGATAATGGTCGTAGGCAGCATGGCAGGTGCGGTGGGCGCAGCCAGGGCCATGTCAGGGATGAACCGCATGGCTGTCTCAAGGCCGGACTCCTGTTCGAAGTCTGGGGGGGTGGGAAAGGAGATCCCTGGGGAGTAGGTGTTCCTCATTGCCGGAAGGCAGGCATTGCCTTCCCAGCAGTACGCCCCACTTCAACAAGCAATTTCCCCAGGAAAACAGGACAGTAAGAAAGAGGTTAGAAGCAGATGCTAGCCAGTGCCTAGCCAAAATCCTCGAGGGGGCTGCGACTTCCAGGCAGCCTGCCCTGACTCTGCCAACCCACTCTTCCAGAGGCCTAGCAACTGCTGAGTGAAGCCTCTGTCTGGAATCCATCCACTCAGGGTTACAGGAGAGCGAGGCCTGGCCTCGTGGGAAGGGCAGACCCAAGGACAAAGCCATGTCAGCGGAGACCTGAGCCACTCCACCTCCCAGATGTGAGCAGATCACCAGAGGGGATGAGGCCTTCTTGCAGGGCACCTCCCAGGCCACAGGGACAACTCAGGGAGGGATAAGATGAGGGACTCAGAGGGAAAGAGATGAGGGAGTTAGGAGATGTGAGGAGAGGCATGACAAGGGAGGGTCATAAGGGTTGAGCAGGCAGAGTGAGAGCCGGAAACAGTGACATCTTAGAGGAAGACACCGGGTTCCTGAGGAAGAAGCTTAAAGCAGACACTGGAGGGAGACCAGAGGCAGAGCTAAGGCAGCCAGCCCAGGAAGGGGCATGAGCCTGGAGCAGTGGTCACACACCGGTTCCCGGCTGGGTCCATCTCAGCACACTCTCCCAGTTACCAGTTTGATGACCACACCAACTTCCTGTCCCCACCTCCCAGAGCCTTTGGGGGGAAGGTTAACTCCTCAGCAGATAGGAATATGGGAGTTGCAAGGGGTCAGAAGTTACTCAGCTGCCACAAGGCTCTGACAGAGCTGCTGCATCTAGCGTCACCCTGCCTGACCCACAGTCAACTAAAGACAAAGCCCGCAACCCAATCCCAGGCCCCTGAAGCCCATTGTGGCCCTACCTCAACCTGAGCTTGCCCACTATTGATGGACCCAAAGGGTCACCTGCTCCAGATGGGACCAAAAGGACATCCCTGATAAGGACTTCCCATGGACCTCCGTATATAATGGGTGCAGAGCTGGGAACACTGAGTGGCTATCTATGTTTCTCCAATAAGCCACGGGACAGGAGCCACAGGTCAGGAACCATGGACCAGGAGCCATGGGGCAGGAGCATGAGGCTGGACACAGGCCCAGGCTGCACATGCAGACACCTGGACAAGAGTCCTGGGCTCTGAAGGCTTCCCTAGCTTTCTCCCTACCAGAAGGCTGCTCTGCCCTCCTTCTCCTTGAGGTCTTGATCTCCATATAGTGGCAGGACTCACTCAAGTGACCTTAAAGGCTCCTGGACTGGTGCTAGATACCAGAGACGGGCAGGGAGACCCAGGACTACTTACAGCCAGAGCCTGATCCCGAGTAGAGGTCGTCCAGTTCATCATCAGGGAATGAGTCGTCGTCCCCTGAGCCCTCAAGATCCACCGGCCTCTCGAAGTTCTCATTACGCCAGCGTTGAGCCTGGGAGGGTGCAGACACGAACAGGGCTAGCTAGGTACCCAAGGTATTAGCCCATCCAGGTCCAAGAGACAGCAGGCACACTCATGGGCAGAGTGGCCCATACGTGCTACAGAGAGCTGGGCGTTGGCAGATGGCCACTTCCCACCTACCCAAGGCCATGGCAGAAGAGCTCTCCCCTACCTGCCAGCTGCCACTAGGGACCGCTGGCTGCCGACGCCCTGCCCCCGGCCCCAGCCATGAGAACCCCCACACAGGAGAATGGGTTCAGAGCATGCACTGCTAAGTTTGAAACCAAGACAGGTCATTTGCACACTCGCTGGGTTGTTCATTCCGTTTGTGTGTTTGGTAAACAAACAAACAAAAAATGTCTCTCTCACTATCCCAAGATTGCCCTGGTGTGCTGCAGATTCAACACAGGTCCACCATCACCTCTGGGTGAACAGTGCCCACAGACAGGATCCCATTGGGGGGGCCGGGGGCTTAAGATAAGTGACTTAAGGTGGCAGCCACCAGCCCAACTCACAGATGAGAAAACTGAGGCTCCAATGCCCAGAAGTCTAGGAGTGAAAGGAGGTTTGGGATCCAAATGACATCAAAAATTGGCAAAGGCAAGGAGATAGTTCTATAAGACAAACATGGATGCTGGGGAGGAGGGGAAGGGAGAGGAGGGCTCTCCACGATAAGCCAGCCCAGGCTCTTCCCCTAACAGAAAGTTAGCTCCCGTCTGGCCTACCCCACAGTATATGGGAGACGTGGGGGGGGGTACTTCTGCTTCCAGCAGGCTTCTCCAATCATCTAGCTCCCCAGGTCTAAGGACCCCTCCTGGTCAGAACCTGGGGAGCCTGGAGCGGGTGTTCTCAGCTCTAACTGATAGCCCGCAGTTGGAACCAGCTCTAAGAACCTCAAAGGCTTGTACGGAGATTCCCAAAGACTGCTAAGCAGCCTTGACTTGCTGCCTGACTTACCCTGGCTGTGGTCCCCACCCCCAGAGCTTTGAGGGCAAGCCCCTGGTATTAGAATTTGAAGCCTAGGGTATTTGCATCTGACAACCAAAATCCAAAGAGAAAGGCACCCCAGGCAAGGGAAACTTAATACATACACTCTGTGGTTGGTCAAGGTAGCTGCCTCCCTTGGGCTAGCCTTGCCTACCCTGCAGATTCACCTAGCACCCTCCACAGCCCCTTGATCTCTCTGCCTACCACATTCTTCCCAAGCCACCTCCAGTGTTTCTTCTTTTGAAAGGCATCTCATGCTCCCAAGTCATGATGCCCGAAGCTCTGAGCAGTTCGCTTTGAATTACCAACGTTAAGGGGCTATTCCCACTTACCATCTACTAACAAGATGTTCCAAGATGTTGGCTGCCCTGTCTAGCAAGGTCCCTGGCACTGAGGGGGCTTAGGATGACTGATTTGGAGTTAGGACCCGGAATGGCTAGAGGTGTGGATACAAAGTCACCAGGCTGGTCACAGAGGGCCCAGTGCCTAGCCAGGGGTGGGTTTCTTGGGTAGTGCCTGGGCATTTGCCCCAGCTGGCAGAGGGGAGACATGGAAGGTGTGCAAGCAGAGGAGGAACTAGGCTGGTGCATCCTATACCCCTGCCACTCATTGATGCTTCTGGAATTCATGCCGAGCCAAAGAGAGGCTCTTAGTCCTGGCTTTCTGCCCCAAACCCCTAGCACCTGCTCCAGAGCCCCAACCAAGCCAGCCAGGGCAGGGAGCCAGGAGATGCCCCTCATACATACAACACACACACACACACACACACACACACACACACACACACACACACGTCTGGAAGTAATGAATTAATCAGTATTTACTTTATACCAGTGAGTCACGGGGTGGAACAATTAGTGTAATTGCCCCCATGACTAATCACTGGGTCTTCCTCCTTTGTAGACATCCCAGAAGCTCAGAGCGAGCCCATCAGCCCCTGCCAGCTCCCATCTTTGCCCAGCCCACGCTTCCCAGGTCCTGGGCTGCAAGAGTCACATCTACAAGCTAGAATCCTGTGGGAGCTTTGGACACCTGTCCCTCTCTGTTTCCCAGCTAGTAGCCCGATGTCACACAGCAGGATGGGGACTAAGCAGGAATCTCTGTCTCTCCTCCGAAGCAGGCTGGGAAGGACCGTTGTAAGAGCTCTGTCATTCCAGGGACCCAAAATGGGGACTCCTCAAGCCTCCTCAGAGGCCAAAAGGGGCTTGCATAAACTCAGAGACAGTGCCAAAGCTCCAAAGCTGCAATTGACACAGCCAGAGAGACACAGGCTTGCACCAACACACACTCACCTAGAGGCAGCCATTGAAGGCAGCAGACTGGCATGCTTTTGGGGTCTGTGAGAGAAGTGTGTGTGTGTGGGGGGGGGGTGTTCCATGCAGCTCTGAGCTCAGAAAGGAGCATGTAGCCTCTCATGAACCTATCAGCCTCCACTCAGGTAGCACTCACCTAGATACTATTCATCCTGGCTCAGTAGCCATTGACATGACAACGGTTGCCATGGCAACCTTATTCTCCATGCTAAGGACCAGGAGCTGCAGCTCCCCACAGAGCTGAGAGTATGGGAGCGGGAGATGGGGAAGGATCAGAGGACAGGAGGGATCAAGAGGGGGAAGGCCAGAGCAGGCAGGGCTGGGGAGAAAGGGAGGTGAGAATGTTGGGGGGGGTGTGTCTTACTCATCAGAGGCTGCTGGGGAGAGGCAACCTTAGTGATTTCCCCACCATGCCTCCACCAGACATCGTTCCTCCAGAGATGCCGGGACAGGGTTGGAGAGTAGCCCATACCCTAGTCACCCTGAGGTCACCCTGTGGGTCTGGGAAGGAAGAGGAGGAAGAGGAAGAAAAGGAGAAAAGGGGGAAGAGACAGAGAAGGAAGAGAAAGAATCGGAGGAGAAAGAGGAAGAGGAAGAGCAGAGGAGAAGGAAGAAGAGGCTTGCAGGACACTAGGGATGCTGGTAGCTCAGCTCCCAGAGGACAACAGGAGGGATGTGTGTGTGTGTGTGTGGACAGGGGATAGGGGCAACCTTCAAGGCAGCAGTGAAGAAAGCCTTAAATGTCACAAATTGGCGGGGGGGGGGGGGGCAAAGACAGTATCTCACCCTTGAATGGCATCTGAACTTGCCTGACTTCACATTTGATGAATACAACTGTCTTTGTCACCCCCTTAAAGAATAGAGTCCTAGTGCCCTGGGCCCTGTTGGCCTCTCTGTCTGACCCTCCCTGTGGCTCCCCACTGAAGCGATCTACAAGCCCCTGTGGCTGAGCAACCTGCAGACATCCATGTCCCAGCAAGTGACTGAGAGAAGACACAGTCTAATGTACACATACACAAACTACACAACCGCAGCACACCCCCATGACATACATATACCACACACACACACACACACAAATACAGTCCTTTGAACACACACCCAAGTATACACAAAGATAAACACACATGTATACACACTCTAGCACATACATACACACTACAACACACACACACACATACACATATCCCAGTGGGCACACTCCCTTCAGCAGACACACACGCATGCACGCGCGAGCACATACACATACATATACACGCACATACATACCCATACATACACCTGTGAACACACACACACACACACACTCCTTCACACCAACACCTCAGCAGACACACAACCTAATGGACACAGTTAAAAGCAGCGTTGACAGACCCCAACACACATGCCCAGTAGATCTTATCAGTGGTGTATGCCAGTGCACTCTTGTTCCAGATGTGCACATACCTTACGGAACTTATGAATGAATAACTCACCCCTGCAGCTGCTCCACACAAACCTCAGCACATGTGCCGAGGCTCACCTCCATGTGTGCACATACACATTCCCTAGGCCACGTGGCACTCCTCTTCCACTGCCTGCTCCATTCAAACACACACATCACAACTTGAATCCAATCCCTCACACTTGCACATCATGGTACCACCCCCAGTCCAGCACATACCATGAAGAGAAGTACCCCTGACATGTTTTCTGCCATGGCCAACTCAAGGCAAACAGCCAGTAGTACGTCTTCCTTCCTGTCACTGGGGACCTGGGTATCAGACCACTGCCATCATCATCATCACCATCATCACCATCACCACCATCATCACCATCATCACCATCACCATCATCACCATCACCATCATCACCACCATCACCATCATCATCCCCTGGGGGGAGGGTCATTATCTTCAGTCTACAAAGCCAGACAGCAAGGCTGGCCAACAACCAAGGCACGAGCACCACCCTCATCCCAAGTCCTCTCTGAGTGTTCCAGGCCACCCAACCCCATGTTCAGCCAGCGCCCAGGTTTCCTACACATATGGCCAGCCCCATTTGCCCAGTCTGACACCCACGCCAGCAATCAGCACCTAGCTATGCTTGCAGCCCCACGACTGCTCACCAAGGTTGGCCTCAGTGACTGAGTCTACTTCACAGCACACACCCTCCCCACGGAAGACACAGGCCCCTCACTCCTGGAGCAGGTCCCCCAGACTCACAGAGATGCACCCCCCCCCGAGGAACAGCACAAACTCAGGTGCGCCTGATCAGCTACAGTGTCCCACCCCTCCTTATCACATTCACATGGACTGACAAAGCCTCAGCCCTCAAAGACACCCAGACCCCTGTCCAGGGTTGTGGGGAACCTGGCCCTATGACAAGCAAGTTCACCTGGCCAGCCACCCGCCCATTCACAGGCCTCTCTCCCCAGTATCGTGGAGCTGTGGGAGGTGCTGGGCTTCCCTTTGCCTGGGCAGAAGGCTTCCTCCTGCAGGCCACCCCTTCTCCCCAGATTCCCTGCCCAGGACCAAGCAAGGTGAGGCCTCAAGTTAGACATGTCCCCATGGTCCACAGCAGCCACTGACAGCTAGCTCTGAGACACATCCCCTATTCAGAGCCCTAAGTCACCAACAAAGTCCCAAGGGATCCTCTCCACCTCCTTCCCCACCTTGTAGAGAGACAGGGTAGTGCAGAATCTGGTCCCTCGGTTCCTCATTTGTGAGCCGAGTTGGTAAGAGCAGGTATCTTGAGCTGCTAGGAGGAACAGCCAGGGCCATGCAAAGTAGGAACAGGAGGGGCGGGGGTGGAGGGGTGAGTAGCGATTGATTACCAGTTATGTTAATCTCTCCACAATTACAGAAATGAAGCCACAGCCTCCTCCTGGAGGAGACAGATGCAGAGGAAACTGCTGATGCCCAGAGAGGTTGAGTAACATTGCCAAAGCCACACAGAGGACTGAAGACAGAGGCTGGAGGAGGAAAGACAGGGTAAGGTGCAGAAGCATTCGGACACATAAATTAGGTCAGCCGCCGGGGGCCAGGAGCCTAGCGCTCCGCTAATCATACTGCAAAAGCTAGAACAAAATCAAGTGTAATTAATTCTGCCCCAGCTTCCTTCTCCCAATTAGTCAGATTAGGGCTCCACTGTCCTGGTGACCAGAGACAATGTGAGCTGGGCTGGGAGCCCAGCATTAGGCTC
Organism: Arvicanthis niloticus; assembly: GCF_011762505.2. Taxonomy (NCBI): domain Eukaryota; kingdom Metazoa; phylum Chordata; class Mammalia; order Rodentia; family Muridae; genus Arvicanthis; species Arvicanthis niloticus. The sequence goes on from NC_047662.1 coordinate 23,927,903, forward strand.
AGAAAGTCTTGGGTTCAAGTCAAGCTGTATTTGCTGGATGTCTCTGGGCAAGTTATATAACCTCTCTGAGCCTATATTTGGCTAAACAATGACAATAATAATGTACGCTTCACAGAGCTGTAGTGAGAACCAGCCTGTGAGGAGCGAGCGCTACACGCTCATCTTTGGCTGATGTCCCCACAGCACACATTCCCAAACCAGACCTCAATTTCAAGTGTAAACTAGGCCTGAGAGATCACAGTGTTCAAGTCTCTCTCCCAACAGATGCAGAGATGAGTGGGAGGGGAGGGGAGCAGTCCACACTAGCCCCAGGGTCCCCGTGGGCTCCGTCCCCAAAGGCCCTCAGCCCTGTGAGAACTCTGTGCCTCTCCTACTCACCAGCTCCACCAGGGAGACCCAGAGCCTCTCTGCAGGAATGTGGGCTGTGGCCAGGCTCTGGGCAGAAGGATGGCCAGGGTGACAATGACAGCATGGATAACCTCAGTCCTCCCCCTTCCCAGTCCTACTCCCCAGATTCCCCTCCACCCCACTCCGCCCACCCCACGGGGCAGCACTGAGTTCAGAAAATGCACCCCACCTCCCCCTCCCCCACCCTCATCCCCATCTGACACACCACCCCAGTTCTCACCCTCTCACCCCCAACCCCAGCTCCTACCCACCCCCACCCCAAAACCTGCCTACCCCGCCAACCCCACTCCTCACCCCTCACCCCCACCTAGCACCTCCTAGCCAGCTAACTTCTCTGCAACAGAAATCAAGACGGTAGCTGCACCCCTCCCCAGCTGTGTGCCAGGGGATGGGGGTGGGGTGGGGGTGTCAGCAAAACCTCTCTCTATCACCTTCCCTAGCTTGCTGGTGTCCCCCCAAATCTCTTCTGTACAGCAGCACTAATGTCTACCCCAGACCAACAGAGCACAGGTCACGTGAGCTCCTCCCCACTTCCAAACAGGACTTTCTTCCTCCTCCTCCCCCCCCCCCTCATAAAGTGCAAAAAAAAACCCTCAGGCTATGAAGCCCAGGTCAGGGACCTTGCTGGCCTTCTGGAATTGCCCCCCCCCCCAAGAACAGGAGCCCCAGGGCAGTGCTCTGAATAAGGGGAACTGGAAGCACTGTTCATTCCCAACAATAGGGGCTTGCTAAAGAAGTTAGTGTACATGGACTAGTTTGTAAGTGTCTTCTCACACACCCATGTTGCCTTATTAGGTCCCTAAAAGGCCTGAATGCATCCCAGAAGATTAAAAAAAAAAAAAAAAAAGTTGTTTTGAAAGACTATTCCAGAATAAGGGAAAAGTTGTCCACTGACTGCCTGGAGAGGGACAGCTGGGCCGCTAAAGTGACTGCCGGGTACTTCTGTCCCTCAATGCCTGAATGGCCCTGGCCGGACACCAACTCTGTCAGTCTGCCCTTCCAGACAAAACAAAGGCAGTATGACCTCTCTGGGGCATCATAATGGAGGCTGGGCCGAGGACTGTCGGCAGTTAATACTCTCACCACCAAGTTCCAGAGGGTGACTATTAAACATGCATGGAGAGGAGCCAGCCCAGCAGAGCCCGCTGCAGAAGTGACATCTCCAAGTTACATTTCAGAAAGCGGAAGAGGCCAGCCGGCTTTCTGGGCCCGTCTCTGGCTTTTCCCAGAACTTGGCACAGGCTTTAAGCGCTGTCCATTCTTGACCCTGTGCAGGACGCCTCCCACCCCCCAACCAACGGCCTCTGCAGCCCTCTTCCTTTGTGGACACCCCCGAAAAAGCAATTGGCTGTAGATAGAGGTTGGTGGGCCCGGCTGCCCCCCCCCCCCAGCCACCACCCTCATCATGATAGCCCTGCAAACAGGCACCCACCAGCCACCCGTCCAAGCATGAGATCCGGCAGTGACTCTCCATGGCACATGTTCTGTTCCTGTGTTTGGATGGAAGACAATGACCAGCCCTGGTAAGCTAGGACACTCCTCGGCCCAGGCTGAGACAACTTTCATTGTCCCAGTCACCTGCTCTTGTATATCACCTTTGGGACCACCCTGACACACTGCTCCTTGATTTCCAGCCCTGAGTTGTACAAAGGAGGAACACCCATGGAGGCCTGGGTCCTCCCACCTCTGCCCAGTCATCCTCCCAAGGTGATACGCCAGCTCTTGGTCTCGGGCCTCAGTGGGCTTTGCTAGGCTTGCTTGACCATGTTGGGTCCCCAGCTCTTCTCACTTATAAAGACAGTAAGATTTCTGACCACCAACAAGTGTGTCCCAGTAGGACTTGAATCCTTGACTGAATCCCTGAGACTCCAAGAGTGCACACAGGCCCCAAGCTGTAGCATGGTGTATCCCCTGGGCATTTTTCAGGAGGACTTCAGTGCCATTCCATCCCTCATTGTGAAGAACAGTTAGTGTTCCCCACAGGGAGCACTCACCATAGTCCTGGTTCTTTGTATGCACACAGCCTCAATTCTCTTCACAAACCTCACTGGTGGGGGCTACTTCTCATTCCACGCTTGGGAACCAGAGCTCAGAGAGGTGAAGCAACTGGCCTTGAGTCTCCCAGCAATAGGACTAAGATAAACCAACATTAGCTGAACCCCACGAGCTCCCTACTGTACAGTGTGACCTGTCAGGTTATTTACCTCATGTGAGTTCACACACTAGGGCCTCAGGTCCCATCCTTCCCCAGTCTGTTGTCCCATTGGAGGAGAGCTGCCTCATTTCGGGGGACTCTGGATGCTCTGAGCAGCGGAGGCCTCAGGAGCCACCATCCCCATGTCCAGGTAGAAAATGACACATACAGAAGGATTCACATAAGACACCAAGGGGGGTCTGATAGGCCGAGCGCTCAGAGCCTGATTAGGAACCAACACACTTGTCCCCGGCCACCTTCATCCTGGTTCCTGGAAGCCACATAGATCATCCAAAAGGAACAGGGACCCAGGCTAGACCAAGTTAGGGCCAAACCCCAGCAATGGCTTTCTACAGCTGTGCAACCCTAGGCAGAAAGCCAACTTCTCTGAGCCGCAATGTCTTTCGCTTTGCTTATGTACGCTTAAAAACAACTTCGACCCAAACAAGGGCCCAGTAAGAGCCTCCCTTCTCAGCAAGCTGTCCACCTGAGCCTCAGGCTCCCATCTGCAGACCCTGACGCAGGGCAGGGGGCCTTGAGAATGAAGCACAGGGTGCTGGGCACAGCAGGTAGCCCATGGGCAGCTCTCTCCACTCTCCCGTGTCTCGCTCTCAAGCTATGGGTTTGCAGTCCCAGCTCCCCAGACGGTCTGGCTCCGTCAGCTGAGCACCTACATGTGCTAGGCTTTTGAAGCGGCCCCTCAAAGGACAAGCTCTTGTCCATTGTCACCCATTTGTGCCCTGTTCACTGTGCCACCCCATAGACACCTGAGCAATGCAGGGACCACTGTGCCCAGAAGCCAGAGAACAACCAGCTTGGGAAGCTAGGGAGAGAGACCTCAGACCCCCTCCAGTGGTACATCAAAACAGCAAGGCCACTCTCAAAGAGCACCGGGCAGTTCCTCAGAATGTGAAACAGAATGTCTATATGACCCAGTGAAACACAAAAGTGGGGCAGGCAAGAGGGCTCAGCTCATAAAGGCACTTGCGGCTAAGGCTGAAGACCTGGGTTCAGTTCCCAGAGTTCACATGGTGGAAGTCAAGGACAGACTCCCATAAGTTGCCCTCTGACCTCCACATGCCCAACATAAACAAAAATAGATAGATAGATAGATAGATAGATAGATAGATAGATAGATAGATAGATAAGAGGCAAAAGCGAATACATCGTGACTGGATGTACAGGGCCCCTGCTGGGTGTGCACACAAGTCACACAGGAACATCTCTGTTACCAGATGAACAGTTACTATGTCATTGTGCCGATGTTCACGATGTTCACGTGACCCTTGTTCTTAGCACGCATCACCTGCTGCGAGGATACGTAAAGCAGGATCCATCCACGTAGAAGAATACTACTCACCAGAGAAAGCCACAAAGATGGCGGACACTATCCCATGAGCAAAGCTCCCTCAAACCAAGCATTGTGCTAAGGGACAAAGTCAGGTTCGCAGACCATATACTGGCAGTCCCCTGGAGGGAAGTGTCCAGTCTGCTGACAGCTAGCACTGGGCACGCTGGGCACACAGACAACAATGATGTTGGCACAGCGGCTCCTTTCAGAATGATTAAAAAAAAAAAAAGTCACAAAGGTGGTGGTAGAGCATGTCTCTAATCCAGCACTTGGGAGGCAGAGGCAGGTGGATCTCTGAGTTTGAGGTTAGCCTGGTCTATGGAGCAAGTTCTAGGACAGCCAGAGCTACATAGAGAAACCCTATCTTAAAACCCAAAACAAAACACTTAATAAAAAAAACATTCTGGCTGGGCAGTGGTAGCACACACCTATAATCCCAGCACTTGGGAGGCAGAGGCAGGCGGATTTCTGAGTTCGAGGCCAGCCTGGTCTACAGAGTGAGTCCCAGGACAGTCAGGGCTACACAGAGAAACCCTGTCTCAAAAACAAAACAAAACAAAACAAACAAACAAAAAAATTCTGAAATAACCTAGCATGATGGCACACATCTGTAGACACCCCCACCCTACCCCCACTCCCCTCCCTCTACCCCCGTATACTTTGGAGGTGGAAGCAGGAGACTCACTGAGTTCAAGGTAATCCTTGGCTCAGAGCAAGCTTGAGGCCAGCCTGGACTACCAGAAACCTGGTTTGTTTGTTTAAATCCTAATCTAGGTGATGGTTGCAGCTCTGAATTACAACAGCCTCCACCCTCCTCCTGTGACCCCTGGAGGGCATACAGAACCTCAGACAGACTGACCCAGAGGTATAGTATCATTCCCACAATGCCCTGCAGCCACATGAGGCCCAGAGGTCCTTCCACATCTTACACCTGGTACCTTGTATGCATCTCCACTCCTGATACTGGGGCCTCTAGCAAGCATAACACCTGAAGACCCGCACGGTGACACAGTGACAGCCCATCTGGTAACAGAGATGTTCCTAAGTGACTTGCATGCACACACAGCATGAGCCCTGTCCTTCCAGGCAGAACTCAGCGTGACAGCTCAGGATTCAGAAAGATGCACAATTTGAACTTGATAAACTGTTTGTTTCTGGAATTTTCCACTTAGCACTGTCACGCTGTGGTTGGCTGAGCATAGGGAGTAAAGCCATGGGTGAGGGAGACATCTACACTTTAGGGCATGTGAGTCTCCTCGCTGTACAACTGTGCAAGAAGGCAGAGTATACAATTGAGGCTCGGAGGGAGAAATTTTGGTCACACGGCAGAGCCTGGACTCAAGTTCAGAATCTCCAGGCAACTTATCATACACCCTTGCCACATCTCAGCGCTCCCAGCACCCAAGAGAAGCCCCACGGTGGCAGATGGACAACCCCCTGCTGTGGAGCCCCCAGGTAATCAGGGCCCAGCCAGGCCTCTCTGCGTCTGTAGGCCACCAACTCTCTAAGGGTCACTAAAGGGTGCAGGTGCAGCTCACATCCAGATGCCTCCTCGGGAGGCCTGCTAGCTGCCCTAACAAGATACAGGGCCAGAGGGGGCCCCAGAGGCTGGACACAAGTCCATCTGTCCCCTACCTTGTGGCTGTCCAGTATAGCCTCAAGGACAGACAGCCTTGTAGGCTCCAGGATCTGTCCCTCAGCCTAACCCACCTCCATTTGGCTCACCGGCCGAACCTCTACCAAGCCAACAGCAGCTGCCAAGCCCCAGGCAGTTTCCGCTCTCTGCTCCCAGACGGAGGCCCCATCTGTCCTGAGGCCTGGCCCAGGCCCCAGCTGCCCGCCTTTGTCTGGCAGGTTCTCAGTGTCCCCTCAGTGACAGGGTGGAGGGAGCATGGAAAGCCCCATATGCTGTCTCTGCCCTCATCAGCACCCCAAGATGCTTGAGGATATATGTCCTCTCCCCCTAACCCTCAGCACAGGCTCCGCACTGGGCTCCGAGTCCACCCCACCTTCAAGGACCTTGAGTGCTCTGGCCTCCACCCACTCTGCAGCCCAAAGACAAAGCTACTATGTCCCCTCTACCAAGACTGCTCCCAGACCCTTCCCAGGCAAGGCTGGAAGAATTCCCATAACACTCGCCTGGCACCCTTCCCTATAGGGAGCTGCATGGGGCAAGGCCAACATAGAGCAGTGGCTGCCTCCAGCCCAGCCTCAGGAAAGAATGAATGGGGGGTGGGGACTAATAAGAGAGTGCAGAAGGAATGGATAAATAAGAGAATAATTCAATGAGGGAGGGAATTGAGGAAGGAGATGAGTGAGAGATGGAATGAATGAGGGGGATGAATGAATGAGTGAATGAATGAATGAATGAATGAATGAATGAATGGACGAGGGGACAAATGAATGAGTACCAGATGGTCTTGCCTAGGATCCAGATTGTAAGAAGACAGTGTTAGTAACAGAGGGCTTGAGCTGAAAAGATGGCCACCAACCTGGATGTCAGCCAGCGGGCTGTTGCTAAGGAAGTCTTGCTCACTGAGCCTTGGGTGGGGTAGGGATGTCACCTCTGTAGTGGCTGAGACTCCTCCCACTACCAAAACGCTGGCCACAGCTTGAGGCTGCCACCATAAACTGGCCGCATGAGCCCTAAGGCTTCCCTCCGTGGAACAGGGACTATCCTGTTTACAGCGGGGATCTAGAGGCACAGGTACAAGATGACCTGCCCACTTGACAAGCAGAGGCCTAAGTCACAGCCCTGTCACCTAAGTCACCTCCTTCCATCATCCTCAACGCATACTGCTACCCGTCCAAACTTGGACAGAGCTGAGGTGGGAAGAAACAGAGACAAGGCTCAATCTTAGGTCCCGGGTAGTGTGGGCCCTCCCACAGTGGGCCAGGGACAGTCACCTCAGAGCCACAGTTCATGTCAATCTCCTCTAGCGGAAGTGCTTTCATATGCCTCATAGCGCAGCGGCCCACCAGGGGACCACGCTCAGCCAGCAGCCATGCACCAAGGCACAAACTACTCAGTGACATCTCCTACAGCATTCTGCTAATAACCAACAATGTCCTTAGTCACCTCCAGGACCTCCAGCTCAGATCTCCCCTCCACCTGGACAGGTCTCACGCTTAGCTGTACACATGCTCGGGACCCAAAATATGATGTGTCTTCATGTTCCTGTAGCATCAGGATGCTCTAGTATTAGAATCAGAGGGCTTCAGTGCTGAAGATTCTGAGTCAGGGGCCACTGCAGGCGGGTAGGTACTTAAGTGATGAAAGATGGCCCTCCTGGCCTCTCTCTAATAGTTGTCCCATTCTTGGGGGACACACAGCTCTTGTCTTCACTCCCACCCTGTCAGCACCCTGAGTTGATGAGTGACGTATAGAACCAGTTCTCTGAGGGGCCCAAGAGTAGCTTTTTTGGCAGATGAGAATGAAGTGCCTCGGGGGGGCGGGGGGGGGGTTGGGCAGGAGACAGAGCTCCCGGTGTCTCCTCTGCCCTTGCCTTAATCTCTCTAAGGAGGCCAGATGACCAGCTGCCCCTGGCCAGAGCTCTGGACCCTGGGATTAAGACCTGGATTAGGGACAGGCCTGTTCCCATGAGCACAGCTCCAGGGCTGTCCCTACACGGCACATACACATGTGGCCAGAGGGCTTGTGGAAGCCCTTAGGGACCCCGTGTGTGTGCGTGGGACGGGATCATCCGTGGGTGTAGATACTGTGAGTCTGAGCCTGCTCCTATGGGCACAAAGGGTCTTAGTACCATGGGAAGAGGGTCCCTGCCACTTGTCTAGGAGTCCATGCACATTCATCTATCTGCGTCTTAACATGTATACACGCATTGGTACATGTGCCCATGTATGAGTGCATGCGGAAGCCGAAAATTGATGCTGGGTGTCTTCCTGCTCCAGGTTTCATGGTTGAAGCAGAGTCTCTTGTTGAACCCAGAGCTCAGTTTGACATGGGAGCATAGTTAGCCAGCTTGTCCCAGGGACCCTTTGTGTCAGCCTCATGAGTGCTGGGATGATACACGGGCCACCATGCTCACCCAGCTTTTTCCTGGACTCTAGGTCTTCACATTGGCACAGCTAGAACTTCAGTGATTAAGTGCCCAGCCTCTGTGTGCACATCTGACGCTCACAGCGTTGCCATAGCATCTCCCAACTCCCTCCACCAAAACCCATGTACAGCCACAGGGTTGGGGGTGAACCTTAGCAGCTGGGGAAGGGGGAAAGGCAGCCTCTGCTACTCCAGGCTCCTGATCATAAGCTTGGACTCCTGGCAATATCCATACATACCTGCATGCAGATGACCTAGTCACTCCCCATAGTGTAAGCTTGGACAGAAACATGACATTAGTAACTGTACATGAGAAAGGGTCACTCAGGGGCCATCACAGACTCCCGGCCAGGTCTAAAATTATTCCCCCACTTCACGTGAGAGGAAGATAAAACAAGTTTCCCAGCTCTCTTGGGCACAGGACCCTGACCAGCAAGACCAGTGTCTACTGTCCTCAAAGCAGCTTTGGCCTCAGATTCCTTGGGGCTTGTTAAAGGGAGATATGAGCTCTTGACCAGGAGGTGAGGACTCCCACAAGGGGTGTCTATCCCAGCTCTAACCAAGGAATAAGACTTTAAGTCTCCACTGAATAACAGCCAGGGATGGGAGAGGTACCAATCAGCCAGGGAAGGAGGGAGGGAGGGAGGGAGGGAGGGCCAGCCTCAGGGAATCAGAGGAGGAGAAAAAAAAAAAAAACTAGGAAAGAAGAGGGAGGGGGAGCAAAGGTGGAGGAGGGGGAAAGGTGGCGGCAGGGAACACCTTCAGGTAACCCAGCCCCCAGGGCCTACTTTCAAGGAGTCAAAGCATCCCTAGATACATACACACACACACACTCACACACACACCACACACACACACTCACACACACCCCACACACCCCACACACCCCACACACACACTCACACCCCCCACACTCACACACCACACACACACTCACACACACCCCCCACACACTCACACCACACACCACACATGCACACACACTCACACCACACACCACACACACACATGCACACACACTCACACACCACACACACATCTCCACAGCGGGCTGCTCCTAAGCCAAAGCACCCTGGCTACATCTCCCCAGCTGCACTTTGCTTCCTCTTCTTCCCAGGTTGGGGGGGGGGGGGCGTCATACAGGGGAGGGCCAGGGAGAAAAGACAAGGTGTTAGAGTGAGAAGAACCAGAAATAAATCAAAATGAGGATGTGTGAAAATGGGGAAAAGAAACAATGCAGCAATGTCAGACAGGGAAACGTTGATGTGTGAGTTGGGCCGGGAGATGATGTCATGGGGGGGTAGCAGCTGCAACAGTGTATCCAAGACAGTGTATCCCTAGAGGGGAGGTAACAATGTAACCCTGTAGGGAGACCACAGACAAGAAGAAGCAATGAAGCAGGACCCAGGCCTGGCAAAGAATCTTAGTGTTCAGAAAGAGCAGGGCCTAGGAATCTAGAAGAGGTGGGACTGAAGGAAAGCTCCCCCTGTGTTTGGCAGCTAGGAAGAAGGGCCATCTGAGCTGGGCTTTGGAGCATGAGTAGAAGGCCACTGGAGGGGCGAGGGAGCAGTGTGTAGGGTGCACGGGGCAGAGGAACCAGTCTGAAGCCACGCACTGAACAATGAGAATGGATGTGGCATAGATACCCAGGGACACGAGAGCATCTGGGGGCAGCCAGGCGAGGCTTCTAGAGACGTATAATAGAACCATGCCTGCACTCTGGGCAAAAATGGAGACAGGTAAAAGACAGAACCTGGTGTAGGGGGTGGTGGCCACCCCAGGACTCTAGAAGGTTCTTAATCTCGGTTCGATAATCAACTTACTGTTACTTTGGGTCCTCTGCCACCACCAGTCCCCTCTCCGCAAGCCTGGGTTAGCTTCAGCAGGGACAATAATGACAGAGAACCACCCTCATCATTGAAGTCACGAAGGGCCTGGTCTGAGTCAGCACCCAGCAATCACACAAGTTCAGGGACCTGGCAAGACCTTGGCCTTTACTTCAGTCTTGATGCAGCACCAGATTCCACAGCTTCTCTGCTGCTGGCAGTTTGTGTAATGGATAGGACCACCCTAGCTGTACACTACATGGGTTCAAATCCCAACCCAGCTCAACTAGCTCTGTGACTTTGCGCAAAGTACTTCATCTTGTGTTTCTATCATATTTAAGAAATGAAAATAATACCTGTGTCTTTCTCATGGGGCTGAATGTGTTTTTTGATATGCCAGGTTTGGTATCTGCCCCTTCCCCCTACAGGCCACACCTCTGCCTCAGGGCAGAACACAGGGGTCTCACTTCACAACTCACCTGTGTGGAGTGTGGAGTCTTCAGCATTGGGGGCTGGACTGGATTGGGTGGGACCAACTATTTAACCCCAGAATGTGCTGAGGCATAAAGCCAGAAACCTGGAAGTGGCCTCACACTTAGCAACAGGACAGGGACAGAGAAAAAAGCTTCCATCCCAAAGAGAGGCATGCTCGCCTTTCACACTAGATGCTCACTGTGGCTGGCAGTCCTACTGTTCCTCTCCACAGCCAGTCCTTCCAATAGACCATGGTCCTTCCTGCTTCTGAGTCTTTGCCCACTCTGACCCTTGGTCATCCTCTGAGGGCTGGAACCAAGAACACTTCCTTGAAGAGGCCTCTCTTTAGCCTCTAGAGTCAAACCAACACCTCACTTCCTTGACTCCTTCCTTCTCCATTATTGGAGCTTCATAAAGTCTGGAGGCAGACATGAGGTGGGGGTGGGGGAGAAACACGCAGCTCAGATGGGGGCTGTGGGTCTTGGTGGGTTTCAGCAGGCAGATGAGGACAAGGACCCAGTGATAGACTCCACACTCAGTGTTCTTCCTGTTCCTGGGTGACCTGGGTGTGAGTGACCGCGTCCCCAGGGTCAGGGAGAGAGGTGGCTCTCAGTGTGACCGGAAAGGAAAGGGACTCCCACCCAGGCCCAAGAGGAACCATGAACAGGACACGTGAAGGGTGTGGGACACTGGAGGTCAGGCCATCCTTGGCTATGAGGACTTGCAGGCCCAGATCACCCCCATCCAATGGCTCCATTTCACAGACAGTTGCAGTTCCCTCTCCACGGGTGAGTTGCTGGGGGAATCACCTCTGAGCCCAGGCAATCTTAGAGGAAGTTGATACTAAAAATAAAACCTGCCACCCTTGTAACTAGTGATTGCTGAGCCAGCTTTGTCTCCAAAGCCTAAGGAACCAGTCCCTTCACCACAGAAGAGGAGACCCTTTCCATGGCTAGGCTGGACTCACCCTGAGTGGACTCACCCTGAGTGGACAGAAGTGGGCTCCAGCCCCATCTCCACAAATTTCACATCCTCCTGTAGCCATCCACAGCCAGGCAGAGAGACTGTTCAGACTAATACCACAAGCCCCCAAGTACGGGTCATGCATACAGTAGGTGCCCAATAAAGACTGCTGCACCAATCTAACAGTCCACCATCAGGATCCAGAAGCTATGCTCAAGCCCTCACCACTGTATGCTCTACTTGGTGGCCCAGTTCCCTGGGCAAGCACCCAGAAGAATGCAAAGCACCGTGTTCACCTTGGCAGACAGCTTGCTGCCCAGATAGGGTAAGATAGGGTGACGTGACGTCCCACAGGCTGTGCTGAGGACCCAGAGATGCCTAGTGCCTAACAGAACCCTGTATGTTCTGACCACCGTCCCTGCAACTGTCATCCCTGCTGTCTGCCTCCACCCTCTGACAGGAAGCACCTCGAAAGCAGAATGTGGGTGGGGTTCAGACACAAACTCTGCAACCCAGGTGAGGCAATGACAGAAGTCAGGAGAAAAGGATAGGTGGACACCCATACCCGCCACATCCTGGAGAAGTGTGCCAGTCATAGGCTCCACCATGTACCCAGAGCAGAGGTCAGCAGCTCTCCCTACCCCCAGGATTCCTCAGTGGTCCCCTGGGCCTGAAGTTGGAGGGCGGGAGACACTAAAGAACCATCCCAGACTCCTCCTCCCTCCGCCCATTCTGGTGCTGGCCACAGCCACTGGCGATCGAACTGGCAACCAGCCAGCTGCAATTAGACTCCCAGATGTCACTGGTGCTGCTTCTATATGACTCTTCCAGCCTGGCTAGGAGCTGAGGTGGGGATGGTGGAGTTGGGGGTCCGCTGGGTAAGGAGAGGGTGCAGGATGCCCCAGAGCTGCTCGGGCATAGTCTACCCACCCTTGAAGGTGTGACACAACATCAGCCACTGGGGGGAAACCTCCAGAGTAGGACTGGGGCACCTGAGCACAGGTTCCATGTCCTCCTGGCATGTGTGGGTGCCGGTGGGTATCTGTCCATCCCAGAGCCTTGTAAGTAAGACAATGATACCAGTCTCCTAGAGAAGCTGGAAGGCCCAGTGAGCCACCTATGACTGCAGAATGTACCACCATGTCTGGGCAAGGCACAGGTCATCCACTGAGAGGGACTGGCTGAGGGTGAGCATCTCTCCAGGACCCTCCCTCTCCAAGGTTCCTAAACATTAGCCAGGCCTAGGGGACCAACAGAATGCAGCCAAGCACTCTGGATTGTGGGACCATGGGTGTGTGAGCCGTGGCTGCTCAGATTCCACAAACACCACCCTGCCCAGGGATTTGCAGGTAACATGATCTTCCAGGAGTCCCAGGGCCATGGGGTCTGAGCAGTAGATAGGTCTACCTGCCTCCAGCCACCACTGCGGGGTGGGGGGTGGGGGGGTGGGGGGTGGGGTGGGGGGTGGGTGTGGGGGGGGGTGGGTGTAGGGGACAGAATTCCCAGAAACTCAGCACCAATGGAGCCTAGAAAATACTTTGTCTAATCTGGCCTAAATCCAGCCAGCTGCAACTGGGAATCCCAACCCAAGTTCTACTCAGGGCCCAGGGCTCTGCTTCAGGCCGTTCAGACCTGGCTCCCACACTCTTGTAGGGAAAGTCTGGCCCTGTTTCCAGACAGCAGCTCCTTAGTAATACCAAGAGGGCAGGGAAAAAAAAAAGTCAGAAGCTTGGGAAGTTAAAAGCAAGAAGCTAATCTAAGGTTTGAAGGAGCGCCACTCCCTGTTGACACCATATTCTAACTCCTACTACACCCCCCACCCCCACCACACTCCCTGCTATAAAGCTGCTCAGAGAGGTTGGGCGGATGTGCCCAGATCACACAGCAAGGAACTAGAAACAACAGGATTTCAACCTTCACCATTTGGCCCAGAGGTCTCTGCTCTTCTGTTTCAAGTTCACCTTCAGATTTGGTCCCCCTACACACACACACACACACCCCTCCCCACAAACAGGCACAGCACCAAGGTCTGGGTGGGAAGACAAGCCCTGACTCTTCCAGCAGTGGAGATTAAGAGAATTCTGCCCGGTGTGAAAGGCCAGCAAGATGGCCCCAGGCTGCTACCCTCAGCCACCAGGCAGGAAAGGTGCTAGATCCTTTTTCGAGAGTCCCCACTCTCCCACAACTAGGCGCCCCCCCACCCCCAGCCATGGCTGCTCAGACTCCACTCTGTAATCACCATCTTCCTGTTTGATACTCAGACCGGGCCTGGTCTGTGGGAGTGGGGGAGGGGAGCGGCCACTCCTCTGGCTAGGGGCCTGCTCTAGAGTGAGGGGCCGGAAGTGAAGGCTGCCCAGCCTCCCGGAATCTTGGAAGGCTAGGAGCCAAGGCAAATGGGAGTGGGGGCAGGGGGACAGTCAATAAGGCTAATGTTCCCAGGACATTTTGTGGGACAGAGATCTGAATGGTCCAGGTGATCACTAACCCAGCCCTTGCTTTGGTTGGTGTGGGAGCCAGGAGGGGTGGTAGAAATAAGGGACCAGCCCCCAGGCAGTGTCCCGCTTGGTCATCCTGCCCCCAGACACAAAATTACAGGGCTGCACAAAGCTGGGCTGAAGCCCAGAGCCACAACCTCATGGTCATGGCCAGACTTGGAGGTGACAGCGATACCACAGGCCGGCCCTAAGCAGCCCCCTGGCGTCTCCCAGTCCACGACCAATACCCTGAATAGGGAAGGTCCCCGCCCACCTCACCAACTGATCCCTCCACAGAGGAGCAAAGTCCCTGGCCCGGCTGCATTTTCTGTGTTTCTATGTTCAGTTCCCGCTGCCCAGAGTGGCCTCAGGTGCCCCCAGAAGCTCAAGGTCTGTCAAGAAAGTCCTGTGACTCCCTTCCTCCTGTCTTAGACCTTGTGAGTCACTCCACCTCTGCTGCCAGAAGAGAGAGAAAGTGAGGGTCAGCGAGCTGGTGCTCTAAAGGGAAGGCTGAGGCGAGGCTCTGGGCTCCTAATGTTTTCTAGGGATGGAGGGTGGAGGAGGGGCGCAAAGGCAGGTCTGGTGGCTGGTGCAGAGACAAACATGGCTCATGGCTCATACCCAAGGGCTAAGACCCTTAGCCCCTTTTCATTCGAGATCCTAAATGTCTCCTGCCCCGTGCTCATGTGACCCAACACAAGGACTCAAGCTCTATACATCTTTTTGGGGGAGAGTCGGGGGAGGAGGGTGTTTCTCTGTAGCCCTGGCTGTCCTGGAACTCACTCTATAGCTCAGGCTAGCCTCGAACTCAGTGATCTACCTGCCTTTGCCTCGTGAGTGCTGGGATTAAAAGCATGGGCCACCACTGCCCTGGCTTTGTACACCTCCCTTACAAAGTTCCCCCAGCCTGTTCCCAAGGACCCTTAGAGCCACCCCTTTGCAGATGAGAGGGACTTGTGAATTGGTAGGGGAAGCGCCCTAGGAAAGCTCCTCTCCTGTGAGCTGTTTGTTACATCCTCCAAGACTAAGGCAGAATGAAGTATGAGTGGGGACAGCAGGGACAGCATCTACAGGGAGACTGAGGAGCTAACAAACGTAGCCAAGAGGAGACAGTGTGGCGCTTGCCTATCATCCCAACAATTAGGAGGTTGAGGCAGAAAAAAAAAATCACAAGTTCAAGGGCTAGCCTGGGCTATACAGTGAGACTTGGTCTCAAAAATTATTTTAATAAGTGGGGTGGTGGTGGCGCACGCCTTTAATCCCAGCACTTGGGAGACAGAGGCAGGCGGATCTCTTGAGTTTGAGACTAGCCTGGTCTACAGAGTGAGTTCTGGGATAGCCAACGCTACACAGAGAAACCCTATCTTGGAAAAAAAAAACTAATTAATAAATACATTAACTTGGGGCATAGGGAGAGCCCAGAGAGGTGAAGTGAAGCATGTAACCTCACGGAGTATGAGGGCATAGACTAGAACTGAGGCCTAGGGCTGGAGCCAGCCTGGCCCCAACTCAAAACAGCTAACTTCTGGCTAAGTGACTCTGAGCAAGTCACCGAGTACCTCTGTTGAACAGGGATTCTGGTTAGTTCTAAGACTGTTCTGTACACATCCTACAGCCAGCCACACAGAATGCTGGGGACAGGATGTCAGAACTGCCCAGTGCTTGGCCTGGAACTGTGGTGTCTACCTCGAGTCCTCCTCAGCCAGTCCGCAGCTGGCCCAGAGGACTCTAAGTAGCAGGCCTCTCCCTGGGCAGCTTGGAAAGGTGGGGTGGGGGCAGTTTCAGGGAGCCTTCCTTCTCCCGAAAGAAGCAAGTGGTCCCTCCCATGCAACCTGTCCACAGCTGTCTGACTTTAGGAGGCCGATTCTGCTCCCAGAGGGCAGGAGGCTTCAGGTCCAACCCAATAGCCCTGAAACTCAACCCTGTTTCTATAGGTGATGAGAGTGTGGAGGGTTAGACAGGCTGCCGTCGTGAACCCTGTCAGCTTAGCTCAGAAGGCCTCTTCTTCCAGGAAGCCTCCATGGCTTCCTCCAAGAAGGGCTATCTCCAGAGAAAGGCAGCGTACTCTAGCTCCTGGGAGGAAGGGCTGAGCCTGGCAGTGTCTAATGCAGAGAGAGGGTCTTGAGACAGATGTCAGCATTACCCAGATCACACAGCAAATATCTGCTCCTGGTGCCCAGCAGCCCAGAAGTCATGAGGACTCTGGGTTATGGTACCTTTGAATCCCTTTGCTGACTATAGGGTCCAGCCTGGAACAGCTCTCAGCTTTTCATTTCTATAGTGAGGTCACCAGTGTGGAAGGGCAAAAGGAGAGGGTTCCTGGTACTTGGGAAGTAGAAGGTTGGGAGTTCAAGATCGTCCTTGCCTACATAGCAAGTTTGAGGTTAGCCTGAGCTACGTGAGACCCTGCCCCCACCCCCACCAAAAAGGAACCCACACGCACCAAGTGCTACGGCTGCACTGTCACTCTTTGCTCCATCTTAGAGAGAGCAAGGACCAGCTTAGGAAACCAAGGCCCAGAACAGTTAAGTCCCTTCCACAAAGTCACACAACCACAAATCAAACCACCCTTGACAGCAGACTGAATGGCAGCTATGGTCACTCTCAGATCTGGACCTTTAAAAGACATTCTTCAAAGGCTATAATTTCTAGTGTCCCCACATTCCATGCCACTCTGGGAGTCACTTAACCAGAGCAGCTGAGGTGGCCTGAGGTTCTCAGACAGTCAGTCTCTCAGGACCGAAATCTCAAATCTGTAGGTCAGGACACACCCCCAATTTGCCAGCCACAGCCTGGATCAAACCAGCCTTCTCCTCCCTAGAGTCCTGTTCCCCTGATCCCAATTCCCTCCCAGACTGGCAAGAAGACCCAGGGTCATCCTGTTTCTCCCCTACTGAGCCACTGAACAACCACTGTCAGTCCCTTGCTGTCAAAGGCTAATTAACACCAGAGACCATTCCTGGAGCCACCAGCTGGGCTTCTTCTGGTCTAGCCTCAGTCCTTTCTGAGCGTACCACCCTTTAACCCTTAGCCTCCCAGGCCAGGTAACGGGGCAGAGCCTTTCCTCTATAGCCCCAGCCCTTCCCCAGAGGACAGCATGCTTACAGAGAGAACACCTCTTGAGTTCCATCCCTATCACAGTCTCTCCCCTCACTCAGCCAGGCCCACCACCTGGGCATGTCACTCAGCATTGGTCTGAACCATGCCAGCCCCACATTGCCCTCACACCTGCCTGGCTGAGGCCCTACTATGTGCTGGGTCCTCAAAAATCTCCCTGGATCCTTTCCCTATTGGTAGAACGTGTATTAGCCCTTTCCTTCCTAGGGACAGCAGCTCCGGTGGAGCCATTTGTCCTGAGCCCTTTGTACTCAACACCAAAATACCCTCAAAGGTGCCTCTGTGTCCACTCTTCCTCCCAGGAGGGGACTCTTAGTTCGTCTTTGCAGAGGGGAAGCTGGGGCTCAGAGGAGCAGCCAGGCTGGCTCAAGACCTCACTGTGAATGGATGGTGGTCCTCACTGGACTTTGAAACCAGGTCTTTGATGTCAAGGGTAATTTTCTATCATGCTGCTGAAAGCGGTTCACACTGCCAGTGTGGGTAGTGTTGCCTTTCCCTCAGGAACCTCTCCCCTCACCCCTATCAGGAAAAAAAGGAAAAAAGAAAAAAAGAAGAAAGAAAAAAAAAAAAAAAAAGGCAAGGCACTATCCTCGGGTCCCCTCCCCAAAGCTAATGGTCATCAAGGCAGCTCAGGGTCTTGCCCACCTGGCCACCGTTCTTAGGAGAGAAGGGGCGTGCCAGCCAGCCTGGGCTCTGGTGGTCATCTGAGTGGGTAGGGACAGCCATTGCTCCTGGAGCCAGCCACATGGGTGTAGGACCTAGAAATCCCCAGCTCCTTCAGCTGGCATTTAGACACCTGTCAACTCAGAACTCACTTGGGAGCTGGGTTCCTCAGAGCAGGGACCTGGCTCATCCACTGCAGGACCCTCGTCCTCCCGGTCTGCTAATGAAACCGGAACCAAGTTCAATCCCATAGCTACTTGGATTTCTCAAAGGGACAGTCAGGGGTCACCTGGTACCCACCTCTGTCGGCACACCCATGTCTTCTGGGGTGGGAGCTAAGCAGGCCCACCATCACCACACACCTGCACACACACGCGTGTGCTTTCACTCACTTCCATGGGTCAAAGCACACACCCCCTCACACAGCCGTCATACAGCCATGGCCATGGTGGCACACAGCGTGCACAATGGGTCACCCTAGTGTGGAGCGGGATGCAGATGCCATCCACCCATATGGACAGAGCCTTTCCCGTGCCCACACCCACAGGTGCCCACGCACCCTTCTTAGAAACAGACACACACAACACACACACACACAGGGTCACCCTCATTCACCCCTGCGGGTCACCTTCATCGACCCACCCCCTCTTCCTCCGGAGTCCCCAAGGCCCTGCAGGCAGCTTGGGTTGGCGTGGGGGTGGGGAGAAGGCGACCCCAGCGGATACCGGACGCACACGCTTCCCAGCGGGGAGGGGACCCCGGGAGACCGGGACACACCCAGCGCGGCACGCGAGACGAGGGGACACGCAAAGACACGCGGGGTACACGCTAGGGACCCTCTTGGAGCCCATCACTCACCCCCGCGGCGCGGCCGGCCAGCAGCAGCAGCAGCAGCGGTGGCAGCAACAGCCCGCGGGCCCCGGGCGCATGGGTGGCGGTGTCCACGCGCTGGCCCTGTGCGGTCCCGCGGCGCGGCGGCCCAGGCTTCATGGCGGCCTTTGTTCGCGGCGCGGGCTGCGCGGGACCTGCGCTCGGCTCCTCGGCCGCCGGCTCCGCCTCGCTCGTTCGTTCGTTCGCTCGCTCGCGGCTCCGCGCCCACAGCGGCCGCGCCCGCAGGAAGCGTCGCCGCCGCCGCCGCCGCCACCGCCGCCCCCCGAGCGGGCGGGGCGAACAGGAGGGCGGGGCCGCGGCGACAGCCGCACGCGACACCGCCCCCGGCCTCAGTTTCCCCGGGCGCGGTGGGAGCGAGGGGCGTTGACGTCTGCCCCCCCAACTGTGGATCCGCGGAGCACGCCGTGTGCGAGCTGCGGAAGAACCGGCTCCTCCAGACGGCACCCGGGTCTCTCCTCCTCCAGCAGGATGGTGTCAGAGGATCCCCGGCCTGGGGTCCCCCTGGTCCTCCTGAGCGTCTCCTTGGCCTGTCTGCCTGAGAGGCACTGGCTATAGCCCCTAGAACTGAGTTCAGGAAGCAGGGGTTTGGGTCAGCTGCAGGCACGCGTGGGGAGCACCAGCACGCGTCGCTCTCCACACACATTGGTGAAGTCACCAGTTTTCCATTCACAGGGGCTCACTTGCACCAAGGGGTCTCCGGAGAGGCTGGAAAGGGTAGGCTTTGGTTAGTTGGCACGTGAGCTGAGCAGGACACCCTCGATGTCCCTGCCATCAGCAGTATCCGTTGGATCGCCACGTGTCCTTGGAAAGAAACCCAGAGCATGAAGCTCAGCACCATATAAGGCAGAGTATGAGATGGGTTCCCCAGAGGGAGCGAGAGGCTGGGGCATCACAGGTATGCAAGGCCTGCCTAGCTAACCTCAGTAGACATCAGGAGGGAGGGGCCGTCCACTGTGTGGTTTACAGATCACTGAGAAAGAGTCAAGCGTGAGTTGTAGCTGCCAGTAACCCCAGCACTCAGCACTTAGGAGGCTGAGGCAGAGCGATCTCAAAGCCTGGGTTACTTACTGAGTCTGTCTTTACAAGTCAGAGGGGAGGGAGAGCCTGGGAGAGATACAGTGTATTACTTAAGGAAGTAAGTGTAGTCACATCAAGCAAGTCACAACTACCTGTAACTCCAGCTTCAGAGGACCCAAAACCTTTAGCCTTCAAGGACACCTGCATTCATGTGCACAGGTGTGGCACGCATGCCCACACCTGCACACATGCACTGGAATAATAAAAATAAATCTTTTAAAAAATAATAAAAATAAATGTTGACATGTTTTGTTTTAAGAAGATGGGCTTTCAGGCTGACCTTGAACCTCTGATGTAGTTGAGTATGACCTTGAACCTCTGATCCTCCTACCTTCCATCACATCCAATTTATGCAGAACGGAGCCCGGGGCTTTATGTGCCCCACCCGCTGAGCTACATCTCCAGGCCCTCATAAACAGTCTTTTAAGTCAATCCCGTTTCAAAATATTTTGGTATTTGAAACAAGGATGTCTTAGAGAATAGGACAGGCAGATCGACCCGCAGAGGAATCAGGAGCTGGCTTTATCGATAGCACAGTCGGGAGCTGAGGGTCTCTAGCTCTGAGTTAAGCAAGTTCAAATCTTGGTTCTGGCAATCATGAGCTGTGGTACTTGTTTGTGTAACTTCACCTCTCTGAGCCTATTCTCTAATGTATGATGGAAATGATGACCATATGGGCTTCACTTATTCATTCAACAAACATTGAATGCCTTGTGTTGTACCAGGTCAGGGGGACAGGCTGGGAAGTTTTTGTGAGCTCTGCCTTTTCCAGTACTGGGCGTTCAACCAACGTGGCTGGGACTCGGATATGGACATAACCCTACCTCAGAGAGTGGCTGAGCAGCTCAAGAGGACAGACTGGTTCTGAGGTGCTCCCAAAAGGCTTGGCAGGGATCAAGAAGGAGACCCAAGGAGTGGCATGTCAACTTGGTGCAAAGAAAACCTTGGGACATCTGGATCTGACTGACGGACAAAGTACTGAGCTGACCATGCTGGGAGGCAAGCAAGGCTCAGACTGTTGCTCAAAGGTGCCTACCAAGTTGTCAGGGAGCATGGCCCAGCCTTGCCCTCCTTATTCTGCAAACCCCCTTCACTGAGATTCTGGCAAGAAACCTTGTGGGGACTCTTTGGCTAAGAGCGCCGCCTGCTGCTTGTCATAGGTATAGCCACAGACAGAGCTGAAATGGGATTCTCCCTGGGTATCAGGTGCACATTTAGTCCCTGGGCATACAGTACATCACAGGTCACCCTGTCTATACCACCATGTGTGTCCTTACCACACCCCCAGAACACTAATGTCTCCTTCCCTGTTCTATCCCCATCCAAACAGATTCCAGAAACTGCCTTCATCCAGCCACAGGTCACCTGGCAAAGACTCCTAAAGCATAAGCCATCCTGACCACACCCACCCCACCTTCGAACAGTCCTGTCTTTCCTGGAACTGGGAAAATTCAGATTTTTAATGAATAACTTCAGGGCTCTAACCAGGCCGCCTGCACTCCACCCTTCTCTCTGACAGGACACTGCCCCTGTTTTTCAGAGCTGAAGAACTGGACAGTCGTCAACTTGACACATACTGGAGTCATCAGGGAAGGACCCTCAGTTAAGAAAATGCCCCCGTCAGCTTAGCCCATGAACAGATGTGGGAGGGGCATTTTCTTGGTTAATGATGAGAATGTGGAGGAGCTCAGGCCACTGTGAGTGGTGTGATTGATCCCTTTGCAGGTGTATAAGAAAGCAGACTGGGGCTGGAGAGGTGGCTCAGTGATTAAAAGCACTGGATGCTCTTTTAGAAGACCTGGGTTCAATTCCCAGCACCCACAAGGCAACTCACAACTGCCCGTAACCCCAGTCCCTGAGGATCTGATGTCCTCTTCTGGCCTCCTTGGGCACAAATGTTGTGCACAAACATACAGGCAGGCAAAACACTTTTACACATCAAAAATAATAATAAATATTTAAGCCAGGTGGAGGCAACATGACTTTAATCCCAGCCACTCAGGAGGCAGAGTCAGAGTCAGAGAGGCAGAGTCAGAGTCAGAGAGTCAGAGAGTCAGAGAGTCAGAGAGTCAGAGGGGCAGAGGGGCAGAGGGGCAGAGGGGCAGAGGGGCAGAGGGGCAGAGGGGCAGAGGGGCAGAGGGGCAGAGGGGCAGAGGGGCAGAGGGGCAGAGAGGCAGAGAGGCAGAGAGGCAGAGAGGCAGACAGACCCCTAATTTAAGGCCAGCCTGGTTTACCGAGTGAGTTCTAGGCTAGGAAAGACTACATGGAAACCTTGTCTCAAAAAATAAAAAAAGAAATAAGGAAGAAAGAAAGGAAGGAAGGGAGGGAGGGAGGGAAGGAGGGAGGAAGGGAGGGAGGGAGGGAGAAAAGCAGGGAGGAAAGGAAAGCAGGCTGAGCAAGCCCTGGGGAACAAGTCGGTAAGCACAGTTCCTAGGCTTCAGTTCCTGCCTCCAGGTTCCTGTCTTGAGTTCCTGCCCTGCCCTCCCTCAGTGACTGAGAGTGACCTTAGACTTTTAGGACGAAATTAACCCTTTCCTCCTCATGTTGCTCTTGATCATTTTATCACAGCAGTAGAAAAGCAAACCAGGGCAAAGGTCCAGCCCCATCCCCCCCTCCACCACCATCTTAGCACCAGTGAGAACCCAGACCTTGGCCTCTGCTCTTACCCCCAGGCTGTGTTGGCAAGTGTTTGGTGAGTGAATTACAGAGTTACTGAGGGAGGCACCCTCTCCACCAAGGGCACGCAGAGGACCCCCAACCAGCCATCTGAGCCATGTCTCCTCAATCCTTATACCCTTATGAAACTGTCTCCTAACTATGGGAGCCCCACAAAAAGGGTTGGAGGGTTAGGGTTATCAATACTCCACTCTGTTCAAGGTTGCACCCCAGACTTGACTGAGGATGATCTCTCCACCTGCTTCTCCCAGACGTTTGGCCAAGCAGATGGGGTCCTCAAAACCCCTGAGGAGTAGGAAAAGCTGAGATCGCAGAGGGCATCTCATTACCACATGCTGGCCAGGCACCTGTTTTCTTTGACGCCTCCCAGGCCTGGTGCTGTGAAGACCAAGAGACCAATTCCTCGGAGAGAGCCCAGCCCACAGTGAGTGCCTTGCCTGCTGATTCTGAGGGCTCCCACTATTTAGTTGGAGAAGCCAGGACTTAGAGGTCAGTAACTTGCTTCTGGTCTCACAGGCGGGAAGTGGGTGAGTCAGGATTCAAACCAGGAATCTTGACCCAGTTCTTAAAACGGAAGTTTATATTGTCTAGGTGTGTGTATGTGAAGAGGGTATTTGAATGAAGATGGCTTTGGAACCAGAAGAAGGCATCAGACCCTCAAGAGGTAGAGGTACAGGTGGCCATGAGCATCAGATCTAATGTGACTGCAGAGACCCAAATTCAGGTCCTCTGAAAACATTGCAAGTTTGCTTAACTACTCAACCATCTCTCGCCTTAAAAAAATTAATTAATTAATTAATTAAAAGTAAAAGTAAATAAATAGAGATGGTGTCACGATGTATCCCAGGCTGGCCTGGATTCTTCAGTAGGCTAGGCTGTCCTTGAGATAGGCTAACAGAGATCTGCCTGACTCTGACTTCTGAGCACTGGGATCAAAGGCACGCACCACCATTGTGTAACCTGGGTGGTGGCCTTGGGACAAGAGGGTCCTCACAAGCATCTGCTGCACCATCAGCCCCTCCTGTCCCCTACTCAAACTCTTGTCTGCCCAAACATCCCTCAGGTTCATGGGCTTGTGGAAGGGAAGTCAGAGTCCCAGCTAAAGGAACTTTCGTGTCTGGGATGGCTGAGGATGGGCCCATAGAAGTCTCAAGACCCCAACAGGTCCTTGGCAGCACAAAGCATCTGGGCTAGAACTGCCAGAGTAGCCAGGGGGCTGCGGGAAGGCAGATGAGGCTTCCGGACCAGCAGCTGGGGAGGGGAAGGGAGATGGTGGGACTGGCTCTGGGGACCCTGATTGGCCCAGAGCTGCCCTGAGGTGCCCATATACAGCACCGAGAACAGAGCCTTGAAAGGGGGCTGTGTGAGGGGCCTGAGCCTGTGGCCATGCTGTTTCGACAGCCATTCACATCTGAACAGATCCTCAGACCCAGCCTGGTGCCAGGATGAGGCTTCTCCCTGGGGAAATCTAGGTGGTCTTCCTAGTAGTGACATCTCCTAGGAGGCTGGGGCAGACAAGTGCTCTGAAGCCACCTGGAGTATGACCTGGAGCTTCATTCTGTCATTCTGCTCGCGCAGAGGCAGGAGCTTCTATCTATCTGGGAATCCTAGATTAAGCATTGTTCTTTTTCCTTGAGAGATGGATGCCTGTTCGACCCAGACAGGACTCAACAGACCACAGAACAACCCCATCCGAGCCCAGCTTGAGGTAACTCATAGAAGCATGGATAACTCACTCAAAAGCAGCTGCATCTTCCAAAAGCCCCCAGTACGGGTGACTCAGAGAAGCTGTATCCCTTCCGAGCCTAGGGGCAGCTACCCTACTGCAGAGGGCCACTGTGTTCCAGATTATTGTTCACACCTTATATAAACTCACACCAGAACGGGTCCTGTCTCCCAAAGGTGTGGCGTGGCCATGGCAACCCCTTTTCTAGATGGCCACTGTCCTGTCCAAAGAGGAGAAAGCAGCTTGCCTCGCCCTGCCCAGGCAATTTCATCCGTCTGGTTCACACTGAGAAAGGAGAGGTAGGTGACAGGTGCCATGCCAACACAGTCTATGGCTGAGTTGGGAACTGGATGGCTCCTCATCCTGGGGTCTCCTCCTAGACGATCTGGTAGCCTTGTCCATGTCTTTCCAGCCCCTGATCTGTAAACTCTTCGGACCTGGTCACTTCTGCCCAAGACCCTGGCTGATGATACAGAACTAGGAAGGCTGTGGGGACTAGCTAGGCCCAGACTAATCTAGGCTCACACCTGTCTTCTTTCCTGTATTGGGGACCCAAGGACTGACTGGAGAAGGGAGAGAAGAGGACAGAAAGAGGGAGATGGGAAAGGGAAAAGGACTAAGAGGAGGAAAAAGACAGGAAATGAGGGGGCAAGAGAGGGAGGGGAGAAGAAAAAAGGAGGAGGGGAAGGGAAGGAGAAGGGAGGGAGGTTTCCTCAGAAGCCTCTTCATAGCACACCCAAGCTTCTGGGAATAAATTGCACATTTAAAGTCATTTTCCTGGAAGGAAAAAAAAAAAAAAACTAAAAGAACAAAAACCTTACTAAAAATACTTTCCCTTCTCACCCCATCTTGAGACAGGAGCTGAGGGCTGGGAATCCTGACTCCCCCCTGGGCTGTGCAGCTCGACTGTTGGCCATGCTCTCGGCACAGCTGTTGTTGGGATTAGTACATCTTAGGTTGGGGGGGGGGGTGTCTTGTGAAACTGGCATCCAGCCTCACCACTGCTGAACCCCACTCTGGGTGAGGCAGAAATCTGCCATGTAGCTGCCCTCAGGTGGGGGCCGCCCTGTTTGTCTCCAGCAGACTAGTGTCCCCCTTGCCTAGACGGGGGTTGGGAGGGGGAACCTGGAAACACAGGACAGGTTTATAGTTGAGTCCTGGATCCACCATTCAGAATCTAAGTGATGGCACAGAAGTGGATCCTACCACCACTGCAGGGGGCTGGCAAGTGTTTGGGAGTCGCTCTGCCTGAAACTGAGACAGGCTAAGATACCTCTCAGGGTCAGGGAGTGAGCAGCTGGAGTGGGTGGCTATGGGGCTGGGTCTTTCCCAGATGTCTACAGCCTCTGCCCACAGAGTGCAACTTCCATAGGAATCCAGCCAGTAGGACACTGTCTGAATGTCCCTAGAGCTACAGTGCCACATGTGACCTTATGATCTGTGGTTCTAGGAGAGAGTACAACCAGGCAGGACCCCTGGGGTCCCCTAGTGAGGAGCTTGGCAAAGCTCCATTTTTTCCATTAGGTGTCCCAGTTTTGTAGATGGGACAGTCACCCTAGCAAAGAATCTGAGTGGCTCAGTACAACTAGGAAAAGGAAGGGTGTTCTCTTCCAGCTGTGCGCCCAGCTCGGGGTCAGGGGCTTCCACATGTCCAGTGGAATAGTTTTTCTTCTCCCATTTTACACAGGAGGAGGAAAAAGCTAGAGACCCACAGAGCTGGGCTATGAAGCTCGCAGTTAGGCAAACACTCAGAGGTTTGGGCTGTGCTGTTTGGGAGCTAGGATGAGTCAACTGGGACCTAGACCCCCAAGGGCTGCCTTGAAGCTGGGAGTGCTCTTCTCAGGCCCCACCACTGACTGACCTCATAAGGTCAGTCAACTGGGGAAATGGAGGCCCAAGGAAGGCAGAGGCTCCACGGGGGTCATAGAGCAAATCAAAGCTAGATCTGAGCCAGATGTGTGAGCTTGAGTTCCCACCCACAGACGGTGAAGGTCTGACCACGAACACTGGGGATCCCTGGGGAAGAGTGAAGAAGAAACAAACCTCACTCTACTTCCAGGTCTTGAAAGCCAGGCCTTGAATCCTGGTTCCCTGGAGACTCCTGAGTGTTTGGTTTAGGCAGCATCGCCCTCATGTGACCAGAGCTGAGAACTACCAGAAGTCACAAGTTTCTTGCGACTTGATCAGAGACGTCTAGGAAGCTCTTGTGGAGGTTTTGTTACTTACTATTTTCCATTTTATTTGTGGGTCTTTTGTCTACACATCTGTCCTTGAACTATGTGTATATGGTGCCTAAAGAGGCCAGAAGGGAGCATCATATTACCTGGACTGGAGCTAGGGATGGCTCTAAGATTGCCACGAGAGTGCTGGGAATTGAACTATGGTCTTCTGCCACCTCAATTACGTGTGTCTGTGTATACAAGGTGGTCCCTGGAGTCTGGATGAAGGCTTCAGATCCCATGGAACTGGGGTCACAGGGGTCACAGGCAGTTATGAGGCTCTTCACTTGGGTGCTGAGGCTAAATTTGGGTCCTCTGGAATAGCAGTGTGTGTGTGTTCATGTACATACATGTGGGTGCATGTTTGTTCCACAGTGTAACATGTCAGAGGTCAACATGGGACCAAACTCCATCACCAGAGTTGGTAGCGAGCACTTGTACCCTCACTGAGCCCTCTTACAGGCCCCTGCTACAACTCTAAAAGGTAGCAATCTAGATCACACAGGCAATGGCAGAGCCAGAAGTAATAAACAGAGCACTGGATCCAGGTAGTCAGGGAACCTAGAAAAAACCCTGGCTTGGTTTTCAATGTATACCAAGCCCGAGTTTCATCTCTTCTGCAATATGGGCTGAAACATCGGGACTTCCTCCTGGATGTCTCAAGGTGGACACAGCCTGGAGCCCTGCTTGCTCCATCAAATAGTCCTGCAGAGGGAGGATCTCACACAGTGTCTCATCCAAATGTGGCAGCTTGGCTTTTGGATCTGAAATGGGCATTCCAGAGCTACCTTCTGGTTCATGTCCAGTGGATTGCAGTGGACAGACTTCTTTGCTTAAGAACAGGTTTCTTCTGGATTTGTTTTTGTTTGTTAAGACGGGTCTCAGGCTGGGATGTGGCTCAGTGTGAAGCGTGTGCCAACCAACTGTGAGGATAAAGCCCATGTAAAGCCAGAGGTACCCACCATGTGATGGGAAGAGACATAACCAACCAAATAAAACGTGTCTCCAAAAGGCTGCAAGGGTGGACTGGGAAAGGTCCTCTGAGCTCCCGTGCAGCAGAACAAGCATCCCTTCCAAGGCTCCTCAGACACACCTCATGCAGTCACTCTGCCTCACTGTGCGGCCAAGATGATCTTCAGCTCCTAAACCTCTGGGCTGGGATTTACAAACATGCACTGGCTCAGTTGGCTTTGCTTTTCTGCTTCTGAAACACTCTGATTATTGTAGCTTAAGGTCAAACTTCCCATCCTCTTAGGGTTGAGATGACAAGCTTGCATATCCCTAAGATAGCATGTTCTGTGCGTAGCGACTGAGTGGGTGGGGGGCTCTGTATAGTCTCTCTCCAGAAGCTATTAAAATGAAGTCTCCAACAGTAAACAGGGACTACGCAAATGTTGCTTGTGACATAATGTATTGGGCGCTACTCAGTTACAAAAATCTCAATCTACACAGCTCCTTTTCAAAGAGCTTATTACTATTCAGGTAGTTTCACCTTTTACAGAGAATTGGGTCTCAGGGGCATGGGAGGATTAAAAGCTCCATTTAATTAATCCTGATTCTGAAGACTCCTCACACATGCAAGGTTTGAAATTAGAGACCATCCCCTTTCCAGCAGGGTTTTCAAATACATGCTTCTCCACTGAAATGCTAAAAGAACCCAAATCAAGCAAATTCAGAGGGTAACGAGAGCCCGGAGATGTCCCAAAACACAGGCCTCAGCCACTAGCCACCTCACCTCAGCACATACCTGCTCTGGGAAGTTCCAACAGGCAAGGCCAGGGCACAGCCCAACTCCCAACTGTCCAAGCGGAATCAGGCCTTCAACTGGAAACCATCACTTCTCTTTTCTGTCCCAGAGGGCTAGATGGCATCCACTGACCAGAGGGCAGGTGAAATCCCAGGTTCTGGTGCCTCCCATCTGGTCTTCCTGGCTCAACCAACCTTTGTCAAGTTTTGCCAAAGGTGACTCTTGACGAACAGCTGGGTGGAAGAAGGGTGGACATCCTGAGGACAGGAACTACTGTGAGCCCATAGGTTCTCAAACTGAGGGTAGTCAGAGCAAGCTACACATGGGATAGCCTGAATGGGCGCTCCCAGGTAAGGGAGTTGTTAGTCTCAGAAAGGAGACTGACAAATGCCAATGCCAAAAATTCCGGAAGCCAAAATGAAAACCCTGCAGGATGGTCAGCAGGACAGGGCGGTCAGCCATGGACACAGACTTGCAAAGTGGCACATGAGACCTGCACTGAGGATTTCTGAACAAGCTCAAAGTTCTTCCTTCCTTCTCTAAATCTTCCGGTTTTCAAGACAGGATCTCTATGTAGCCCAGGCTGTCCAGGAACTCAAGCTATAAGCTGGCCCTGAACTCACTGCCTCCCTCTGCTAGGACTGAACCCACCACATCCAGCTTGTCTAGCAATTTTCTCTTAATTGAAACAGTCTGTCCCAGGAGGGGAGGCTCCTGAGACTCAGGAGGTAAACAAAAGCTCACATTTAGGAAAGCAGAAACTGGAGATTCTCAAGGTATCTCCCAGCCTGTACTAAAGGCTCTGACTGTGCAACAGCTCACAGGCTCTGCAGAGAACCCCAGGGCTACAGCTTTGGGGGCTGAGGGGGAAGGGGCACCCTGTGATACAGTTGTGAGTAACCCCTTGTTAACAGCACAATAAAAATTCACTGGTTCACCCAGGCCACCAGACTGGTTACCTTTCTGGGGGGGGGGGGGGGAGAGGAGGGAGGGGGAGAGAGAGAGAGAGAGAGAGAGAGAGAGAGAGAGAGAGAGAGAGAGAGAGAGAGAGAGAGAGAATGAATGTGTGTGTGTGTCCATCCCCAGGAAAAGACAAAACATTTCAAAATCAGACATGAGACAAACTGAACTCAACCTCTCAGGTCAAATTAGGCTCAGAAGCCATCAGCCTGATACCCCAGCCCCAACCCACTCCTCTAGCCTTCCTTGCCATCCCAAGAGCAGCAAAGGCAGGCTAGAGCAGGGCTCGCCAGGCATATTTGATAAGTGAGAGAGGTACAAACAAATTCAGATTCCAAAGTTCTGTATTTTTTCAAAATAAAGATCACACATTGTTTAGAGACAATCTACACAAGAGTTACAAAAAATAGTTGCCCAGGCATAAGCATACACAGGTCTGTTAATTATACACATATGGTTACAAGTGTGCTTGCAAAAAGTTCATTGGAAATATACACAAGGCTCTGGAAATGTACACCGTGTAGTGTTACAGTCTATATTCAAACAAGGATTTGACAGTATGTTACATTCACTTACAAGTAGACAAAATGCAAAATACAGCTCATCTGTACAAAACGGAGGGAGAGTCACTTTACAAGGGAAGGTGCTGAGCGGGGAAGGGGCAGGCGAAACTTCTGCACGTCCTTTTTGACTGTCACAAAATAAGCAAAACATTACCTCTTCTTAGGATTAAAAAAAAAAACAAACCCACTAGTGTGAACTGAATCATCTGAATAACATTTAGAAAGCTCTCACTACCGTCTTGACTAGCTGACAAATAAACCAAGCTAGTTTTTTCTTTTTAAACATTAACTAGGCTGTATAAAGAACATTTATTCCTTCAAAAGAAAAAAATTTACTTCTGGTTGAAATTACAATTTACAATATACAACACTATCTGCTACGACCATAAAAGGCGGGATATACAGAGTGCACGGCTGGCTGATTCTCTTCTTACCAAAAACGTGTTCATGTTGATTCAAACGTCTCCACATTTACATTACAGGTATACAAATGTACAATTGTACAATCAAAAGTATGTCCGACTACTAGGGTACATTATAGATACAGATTAGACATCAAAACAGGAAAATACTACAAATCCGTATATATGCAAAGTCTACACAAGTATACACTATGTATCTATAGAAGCCAGACCAGGAGCAGAGCTGGGTATTCTCTCATGCTAGATAACCAGATCCTGCTTCCCAGTGTTCACAGAAGGCAGCCCATAGGCAGCAAGTGGCCATGCCCGCTGGCCTGGGCCTCTGTGGTTCCCGCTCCTCCTGGATCGGCAGCGACCTCCTCCCTCAGCACGAGGCCATTAACTCCGTATCACAGGCCGATGCTTTAGCAACTCTGAAACGTTCCCAGTTCATATATGTATATATGTATATGTATATATATATATATATTTTATAAACAGTGTTAAATGCCAGTTTGAGATCATTTAACTAAAATTCAAATTTCTCAGTTTTTTTTTTAATAAAATGAGGAGGTGGGGAAAAGCTATTTGCAAAACTTGCCACAAGGCAAATGAGTTAAAAACCTTTTTTTGTCTTTTTTTTTTTAATTTTTTTTTTGTTAAACTAACCACCCTGAAAGTGTCCACATGAGGAATATAGATACAACATTGAACAAAGCATGTGGCCTCCCATGTACACTGATCACCTATGTACAAGTTCCTATACACCAGTAAACAGCAGGGTAATTAGTCAATTAAAAAAAATAATTAGTACATGTTATGTGTAATAAAATGAAATTTACAAAGGCCTTTCCACAAGTGGATCTGATTCCGTTTTTGGAGGAGGGAACAATCCCGGAGCAACCGTTGCCCACTTCCGACTCTAGCTGGGCACCTCTGGTTGCTGGTTAGATCTGCCAGGGTCAGTGAGGTCAGCGGGACAGGAATGGGTGCACTGTTCAGATGATACCATTAGGGGGACCACAAATGGGCCCCAAGTCCACGCCATTCTTCATGTAGTACTTCTCCAGCTTGGCCAGGATGTGCTTGCCGTAGGTGTACTTTCGAAGAGTTGCAATGTGTGGCCTGATCTGGAGAGAAGAGTGTGGGTGTTACACTGGCCAGAGAGGGCCGAGACATCTCCAGCACTTTCCCAGACAGCCACAGACTATACAGTGCACATACATGGTGCTTCATCACACAAAGGTACTTTTGTCCTCTTATTGCTGCTAACAAGCCATGAGGTAAAGACAGGAGCTCTTGCCCTTAGCACTGACACAGGATGGAGAGCCTACCCACGACAGAACAGCACATGCCAGCCAGTTGCACAGCACCTACCCACAGACACATACAAACCAGGCTGTATCCTCCAGGGCACAGGATTGCTTCCAGTTAACAGTGACCAATGCACTGGTTAGTTTTTACATCAACTTTACAAGTTAGAGTCATTTTGGAAGAGGAAACCTCAAGTGAGAAGATGCCCCCACCTGACCGGGCTGTGTGATGCCACCTGTGTGCTGGTGGTTCTGGGTGCTATAAGACAGTAGGCTGAGCAAATTACTGGGAACAAGCCAAAAAGCAGCACTCCCCATGACTTCTGAATCAGGCCATGCCAACAGGTCCCTGCCCTGACTGCCTTGGATGAGAAAAAACTGTAAGATGGAACAAATCCTTTCCTCCTCGGCTGCTTCTGGTGATGTTGAAAACAGCGATAGAAACCCTAACTGAGACATAAAGTGGTACAAGGTCAGGGGTACTGCTGTGACACACAAGATCATGTTTTAGGGAGGACTGTGGTACCGACTGGATATTTTAGAGGCTTGAACTTTTAAAGAGACTTTGGATGTTTTAAAGAAACTGAATTTTAAAGTATTTGTAAAGACTGAAAAGTTTTATATCATGAAGTTAATTGAGATCTTGGAGATGAACGAGAAAAAAAAGGCTACTTGAAAAGTAATATGATGTATGTGTTTAGCTGACTGTGCTGCCTAGTTTTTAATGTCAACATTAACAAGGT
Source organism: Arvicanthis niloticus (assembly GCF_011762505.2). Taxonomy (NCBI): domain Eukaryota; kingdom Metazoa; phylum Chordata; class Mammalia; order Rodentia; family Muridae; genus Arvicanthis; species Arvicanthis niloticus. Next base: position 23,959,749 of record NC_047662.1, read on the forward strand.
AGTTACTTTAGAAGGAACCCTGATTGAAAAACTGGCCCCACCTGACTGGTCTGCGGGCAGGACTGTGGTGCATTTTGTTGATTGCTGTCTGATGGAAGACCCAGCCCAATGTGGGTGGGACTCCCCTGGGCAGTGGTCTTGGGTGCCATAAGCAATCAGACTGAACAAGCCAAGCCAGCAAGAAGCATTCCTCCTCCAGTGCCTCTACATCACTCCTGCCTCCAGGTTCCGGCTGTTGACTTCCGTCAACAATGGAGCAGGCTAAGCTCCTACAAAGATGAGGCAACCTGTTCCTGCCCAAGTGGCTTGTGCTCACTGTGCTTTACCACAGTAATAGAAACCCCAACTAAGCGACAATAAATAAAACAGAACAAGAAAGAGACAAACGGAGAGCACGAACACTGTGCCAGTGCAGCTCACAGACAGAACAGCTGTCGTCTCTCCAAAGACAAACTAAGAATAAGAAATAGCAAAAGTATCACAACCCAGAAGTCCACTCTTCCAATACTCATGATACATCTCTGGCATCAGCCACCACCCCCTGCTCCCCCCACCCCCAGGGCCTTACTCCTCTTTCCAAGCTCTGGTCACCCTGTGGGCATTCTTTTGTGCTCCCCTCCCTGGATCTAATTCTGTGCACCCAGGTGAGAGGGGACCTCACTTGGAGCCCAGAGTCCGCTACAGTGCTGACTCCCTTCTGCTCAGATATTAATCTTTCCACCCAGGAAACAGAAGATAGAGCAAGGGGCATTTTGACTGTGTTCCCAACCCCAAATCATAAACATCTCAAGGAGAACTATGCCAAGGGAGAGGAGTGGTAGCGCACCAGGAAGCCTACAAGGTCAGCAGTTAGTCTGCTCAACTGCAAGCTCAGAGTAAGGGGAGGACCAAAGAGCTCCAGAAATTGTTATGAACCCACAAAGAACGCAGGCCAGCCAACAGTACGCCTCCATCTGAGTGCCTACAGGAACAGGGGTAGTTCTACGTAGCAATCTACATAACTTCCCAAGTTTGCCTACCCCAAGGACCCACCCAGGAGTGCTGTACCCCCTGGTATGCTAAGAACCCAGTCCTCAACAAGGGCTTCTCCCAGACTCAAGCACACCTTGCTTTGCACACCCCCAATACAGTGTAACCTGGCTTTCACTCTTCTTAACCTTCACACTCCCCTTCCATCTCTCCAGCCTCCTACACTCCACTTTTAACTTGACTAATAAGACCTGAAAGGGATTCCCTCCTCGCCCCCCTTCCCATACGTCCTAGCTATATGCAGACAGTCCTGGCTATCCTTGGCCTCTTGATTGAGCTTCTACTGACCACTTCTGAAAAACACTACCAGCTATTAGCTCAGCTGCTGCCATGACTGGCCCTGAAGTTACAGCCGAGATGCATGAGCAGGACGATTATTTAAAGCATAGTGCTGGGTCTGAATGATTGTTCCATGGGTAAAGACACTTGCCCCTAAGCCTGACAACCTCCAGGTTCCATCCTCAGAGCCCACATGGTAGAAGAAAAGAAACCAAGCAAGCTGTCCTCTGACCTTCATATGCATGCTGAAGCACACACATAAAAATAAAAGAGCCTCCTGTCTGGTTCTCAAGTTTTCATCACTGTGTGCCCTTTTCCTATACTTCCAGATCCTACATACACTAGCCCCGCCTCACAGCACCTGCATACATCAGCAAGGTGTGAGACTCAGCCTCACGTGCTCCAGGCTCCACTAGCCTTCAATTGACACCATCTGCACACTGGCTGGTAGTGGAATGGGTCTGTATCAGAGCTGGTGGGATCCTGTCTGGCTCAGAACGAGTCCATAACTAAGAGTCTCATTATCGAACTTTGTCCTCAGTGAGGGCAAGTAGGTCATCATCGCCAGACAATAGCAACCCCTCCGCTGAGAAGGCTGAGGGAGCTCAGGGCACCAAGGCTGAGGAGTGCCGGCCAGAGGCCCTGGCGACACCTGGCACAAATAGCTGTGGTGTACCTTCCCTACCTGTGGACCTCTTGGGTGACTCCCCATCAACCCCTACTTACAACAACTAGCTGCTTGGGCCTCCATTCCCTTTCTCCTGTCTAACTCTCCCCAGCCTTGACTCTGCAATGGAGGGGGTGAGCCCCTTCCCCACCCCCCCCCCCCCCCCCGGGCAGCATTGTTTTCCACTGCTCCTGTACATCACAATGTGGGCCAATGGCAGGGACCAGGCCTTCGTCATGTCCATGCTGCCCACCACTGACACACACACAGCAAGCAGGCTTCAGCATGTGACCAGTGAACAAGAGGAAGAGTGAAAGAAGATGGTATGTGGGCTGAATCACAGTTCAGGTTTACTGGAATGCTTGGTGCCACTTATGGAGAATAAGCAGATTTACCTCCCTGTAAACACACAGCAGAAAAGCATAATGGAATGAGTGAAAAGAGGAAAGGAGATACAGGAAGCAGGCTGCCTACTGGACCGATGATCTGACCTCAGAGACCAGGGAGGAATTTATCTTACAAACATGTGCAGCGTGTGCCTCCAATTCCAGCACTTAGGAGACTAAGGCAGAAAGATCCTGATTTTAAGGCCAGCAATATAGTAATCCCCTCCAAACAAAACACAGGCTGCGGATGTAGGCTTAGTGGCAGAATGCTACCCTAGTATGTACCAGGCCTGGGGCCAACCTCCAGAAAAACATTCGGAAACAGGAAATAAGCTTAAGGACCAACAACACAGTTCAATGGGTAAAGGGCACTTGTCAGCAAACCTAACCACCTCAGTGTGATGTAGACATGCACCCAGCATCCACACTCAACAAACCTAACCACCTCAGTGTGATGTAGACATGCACCCAGCATCCACACTCAACAAAATGTTAAGAAACATGTAGTGCACAGGTGTGTATTCAGGTAAAACACCCATACCCATAAGAGAAAAGAAAAATGAAGAAAATTAAAGTTAAAAAAGAAGAAAAGAATCACAGAAACAATCCTCTGACATTGAGCTGAGGATAGGAATGGCAAGCACAGAAAGACCAGCAGTGAACACAGAACAAGCCTGGCAGAAAACCACAAACAAGCCCAATGTCTGCAATCCTCTTGGCCCACTCTGGGCTGGTATGGTACCCAACTTTGCTTACCTTGTGCATGACAATCTTCCGCTGACCTGGCTCAGCCACATCGATCATCTTCTGGACCACATAGTTGGCATACTGATCCTTCATCATGGTGTATAAGGCACTGTGGGGACCATCGTTCATGGTGCACACCTCATCGATGAGCACAGCACGCTCTGTCCGGGAGGCGTGAGTGACACACTTCTCCACAACATTGCTGTTAGGAGACAAATTGGGAAGAACAATCAGAAAACATTCCTTCTTTGGCTACATTTGTCAGGACAGACATTGAGGACACAGTCGCACACAGGGCAACTCATTTCCCCAGGGTCTGGCTCCGTAAGATCAATGTTTTGATCAGAAACACTGGGGTACCCAGCAGTGAGTCATCTGAGCCCCAGTGTTCCAGGAGAGGGGCCCTGACCTGCCGACATGAGATAGTAATGAGCTTGAGAAGCCAACAGACTGGCACACAAGGTTCAGCACAGAGCTTTCTAATAGCTCAGCTGTCTCACAATTACTATTTCAACACAAATCAAAATCTAGGACGAAGCCCTTGCACCAGTGAGCTTACGCTTGGCCATGAGACTCTGCCTGTCACAGCTTCCGTGCACGACAGACACTGGGACATGGCAGCCATCCAGGCTCAGTGAAGGAACTTCAAGTTGGCCCATAGCACTGTTGGGGACTCAGAAGTACAGAGGTTCCTGTGCTGTGTCGGCACTTATGACCACCTCACACACCTCATCTGGGAAAGCAGCAAAGGAAAGCTTCCACCAAGGCACAGTTTTCTAATGTTAAATGCCTCGCTGCCACACTGATGGCTAGTCACCAAGCAGAGCGATTCCTCGGATTGATTGCCTGCCTTTATTGGATGCCATGTACTCTCACCTCAGCTCCATGGGAACAAAGCTGTGCAAGTCAACAATCGAGTGTGCTATGTGGACCACTCTTACTGAGCCCAATACCCAGAGGAAATACTAAGTTGGTCGGAACTGAGGCTTTGCAAAGGAGCAGAATGCTGGGTCCCAAACCCTCAAGGAGAAAAAGACTAAAAAGAAGCTACACCTACCTAAACCATAAACTCAAGAGGCACAATTCCAAAGGTGACCCCTGCAGGCACATGACCTGCCGGCCTCTCTAGACTAAGTCATAAGTAAATGCTTTGATTTAGTTACTCCATCTAAGCCCCACATGAGCACCATGGAAGATATGCATGAACACACATACACGCACACACATGCAAAATTCTAAAAAAATAGGCTTTAAAAAGATTTCCCTAATTAAAAGTGAGTATTAATAAATATCAATGTAAGAACTGACAACCATGAGTCATGCTGTCTAGCCAATCCCATAAAAGCTCAAGGGAAGAAAATACTGGAAAACTAAGCAGTATTGTGTTCTATGAGCAGTGAAAAAGAATGAATCTGCTCAGAAAACCACAGAGCTAAGACATTGGAGGCTATGATTTCCCAAGCCTGCCACTCTGAAGCTGAGAAGTGGAGGCCTGGGCAGGTCTGACAATCAGCCCCTCTCAGGCCAAGAGGAAGGTAAGAGGAGAACACCTCAAAATGCCCACCACCAAGGGAGGAAACAAATAGGCCAAAGGGCAATATGTCAGAAACAGCCCTTAGATTCCCATGGCAACCGCAAAGGAGTAGAAAGAGCACGTAACATACTACGGGACTTTTACAACAGACAATACTTAAGAAAACAAAACAAAACAAAACAAAAACCCCAAGAAAACCAACATTTAAGAGAGTTCAATACCCAGAAGTTGTAAGGTGGAAAAAGAGAACCATCTCCCTCAGGTTGTCCCTAGCTCCCACACACGCACAGTGCAGTGCGTACGGGCACACAGACACACGCACACACAGTAGTGAATATAAGAACTTGGGGGAACGAGCTTGTAGCTGCCGCGCTGCCCAGTCCTTGGCTCCCAGAGCACACACCTTGCAAACTTGTGCTGGCTCAGTACAAGTACATTGCCTCGGATCTCTGCTACGATTTTGCTTTTATCCTCAGGACGACCATGCTCCAGTACATGTTGGATTACATAATTTCCATACTGATCCTATTTGAGAAGCAAAAAAAAAACAGAAAAAAAAAAACCAAAAACAATGAAAATATACATAAAAAGCAGTTCTGTGGATTACTAGGTCCTCCCTCTAATTACTGTCTATCTCTACTGCTCCTGTGAGCTGAGGGGCGGGGTAATGACGGACAGCACTGAAGTGCATCTGAATGGGAAGGAACCTGCAAAGAATTTTTAAATAGGTAGTAACAAATTTTCTCTTTCATTACAAAACAAGAACATACTGTTACAAGACAGCAGACTATTTTTCTTTATATATTTATGGACCTAATTTCTAGCTGGGCTTTTCACAAATTACTAGCTATAAAAAAGAAAGTAGATCTATAATTATTTTAGAATCAGGGAAGGAGTGGGGAATAAAGAAATGTTTTCCTCTAATAGAGAGTACGAAGTTTTGCTCGCATCTTTCTAACACTCATGGTTGTTTATTCTTGTTATTAGTAGAAGCAAATACCAAAAGAAGAATCAACCACCAGCACATTTGGTTTGTGTATCAATGGAGTGGAGAGCTTCAACCAACTCACAGGCCATGATGTTAAATCATTGTCTATATTCATGAAATACACAAAGATCTGAAGGGCACCGATGACATGCTAACATTTTCTGGTAATAAACACACACTCCAGGCCTACAGGAGTCCACAAAGGTCTGCAGCTCCTCTCCTGGCAACCTACGTACCTGTACAAGCTGCTCCGTGTGCTGGTGAAGCTCCTCGAGGATAGGGAGGGTCTGGTCAGGGAGACAGTGCTCTAGGATCCTCTGGATCACCCTACAGCCATAAGGGTGCGTAGACAAAGCAAACACCTGGAGCAGACAGATCCAAGACAATCACTTCAGTGTGGTCACACCATTGCCCCACCCCTCTTGCTTCACAGATAAACTTCACTCACTTATGTTATTTAGAAATTGATGTAAGTGTGTAAACTAGAACTTTTCCAAGAAGCCTAAAATGAAATGGAAATGAGTCAAGGTGATACAAACTCTTCAGATGGCAGAGGCAGGTAGACCTCTGACTTACACAACAGCCTGTTCTAGAGTTCCAGGACAGTCAGAGTGAAACACAGATAAATTCTGTCTCAAAAACCAAAACAACCCAAAACAAACAAACAAACAAAACACACACACACACAAAGAATCGAAAGTGTCGGTTGCCTTTCCAAAAGACAGGATGAAAAAACAGGAGGAGGAGAAACTGGACCCGAGGCTAGCACCTCTAACCTCATCACTCTAGAGGCAGAGACAGGATCTGCTCCAGGGCAGCAGCCAGGGCAGCAAAACTAAACAAAAAGGTTCCAGGAGGAGCTCACTGGTGGAGAGCTCATCCAGCATCTAGGTGCTTCACAAAGAAGCCCACACACCAGGAGTGGTGACTAAATCTAAATGCTTCCAATATAAACAGACAGCTGTACAAAAGACTGGCTGGGGTGCTCTTGTTTCAGAACAATAGAAAAGTGCACAAGCATTTAATTGTCCTGTTTTGACTAGACTTTTGTTGTACTAGGGATTGAACTAAGGCTTCTTTCTTGTGCTAGGCAAGTATCCCACCACTGAGCTGCATCCCGAGCTTACACGGCAGGGTCCTGATTCCGGCTTTTCCTAGCTGTATGGAAGTATTAACATGAGTATAAGACTTAATGTCTTCAATCCCAGAACTGAGAAAACCAGGATAGGAGTATCATGAGGTTCAAGGCCAGCCAAGTCTACATAGTGAGAGCCTGTCTCAGAACACCAAAGGGGGGTAAAGATGCCAATTCCTACAAGCAGCAGCAGCAGCAGCATTGCACTGCGAGGAGGGCTTGCCTCCCTCAAGTGTCAGTGGGGGGAGCGCTCTCATCTCACTAGCTGCATGACCCTGAAGAGTTCAACCTGCTACCTGCAGTCAGCATTACAAAGACACTGCCTGCTCATGGTCTACAACTGCTTGTAATGGGTATGTCGGTCTGAGGTAGTTTATATTTTAATGCTGAAACTGGTTCCTCAAGATGTGGATGACCCCAAAAGGCAGATGACGCTCGCGTGGACTCAAGTGATGTTATGTGGACTTTCTTCCCAATTTAACTGGTCAATAAAAGGCTAGAGCCAGTGATTGGGCAGTGGAGAAAGTAAGGTGGAGGTGGAGGTTCCAGAGGCGGTTGGAAGGAGAAAGGGAGAGGAGGCCGACTGAGGAGGAGAAAGCCACCATGGACCGGATCACACAGCCAGGAGAGACAGTTACGTAGCAAGGGGCTGGATAGCTGGGAATAAGTGGAACAGTCCTAGATCTGCCCAATTAGGCATTTGGCTTATAAAAACATATCTGAATTGCATGTCTTTTATATGGACTTATCAGGAACATAAAACTTCCATGAACAGCAACTAATTTCACTCAGCACCATGTTCCCAAAACCCACTTGTAAAACTAGGGCTGTCTCCAGAGTTCCCTGCCTAGAATGTCTACCCAGCATGCTGCTGGCCTAGACAGTGGCTCACAGGCATCTATACTGCATCTTTACTGTTTTTTAATTTTTTTTTACCTCAGTGTGTCTATTGCTATTTAAAACATGCAAAGTAGGTCTTTCACCAGATACAACTGTTAGCCGAGTGCTAGATCAAAGTATAAATACTGAAATTTAAGATGGTCGATATTGTTAATTTCCAAAGTGGCTGAAGCACTTTTCTGAAGCACTCTGCAGTGCATGCTGGGAAATGCCTGTTTCTCGCCTCGTTTTCACTTTCCTCCTAAGTAATGGACAATTCCATTAGTTTTCCATATCAACGGGCAATCTGGGCTTCTGTGAATGTGACTTCCTCTTTCCTCCATTTCTCCCACCACATTGTTTTCCTGGATGGTAGTAGTTCTTTATTTCTCTCATTCAGCTGCCAGCTCTTCCAGCTGCAGGCCATGGGCTCCTCAACACTCCCTCAAAAAAAAGCATAGCCATCATTTTTCTCCTGTTTTACTTTTATTGCATACTGTTATTAATTTAATGTTTTTATAGATTAGATTATATACATTTAATTAACGTTTTATAGATTTTATTTATGTGTGTATGCCCACCAAAGGCAGAAAGAGGTGTCTAATCCCCTGGAACTAGTTACTGATAGTTGTGAGTGGTCATGTGGGTGCTGGGAACCAAACCCAGGTCCCCTGAAAGAATAACAAGTGATCTTAACCACTTAGCCATCTCTCCAGCTCCAATAATAGTATAACATCTCAGTGAAAAAATGTGTCTCCCTTCCATTAACCCTGAAACTCCCAGTAACCCCTGAGTTCTGAGTCGTCTAAGACATGTGGTAAGTGAACAAGACTCCTGTCCTGAAAGAACATTTACGCACTTCTTTGAGAAATATTTCCTCCTTTAAAAAAAGAAAGAGTCCTAATTCAAATGCCCAAAGGAAGTTTGCATAATGCCCTATCCCAACTACAGCAAGGTGGGAAAGTACTATTTTGGCAAAGAAACTAACAATTATATCCAATTTAGAGCCACTCAAAAAAGCAATGGCAGAATAAAGCGACAACTTTAGCCCAGGCATGTTTATACCCATTTGGAAGGCTGAAATACTACAAATTGGTGCCTAGCCTGGGCTACATGGCAAGATCATGTTTCAACAACAAAGCAGTGCCTGGAGGTGAGTATTCTGTACATTTCAAATAATCATGTTCCACATACCCCCAGAAACTATAAACAAAAACACTTGGTTATTTTAAAGATGCACTCAATCATGATCTGCAAGAGTCTTAATTTTTTGTGTAACAATAATAACTAGCCATGGGAAAAATAGTCCTTCAGATATTAATACATCTTAGCAGTTCTGCTGCCAATGGGAGACCCCCAGAGAGTAAAGGGAAGCGCCTTGGTCACATGTTCAGGTTGATGCCACTGCACATGACTGCTTCTGACCACAGAGTGAAATAGATGTACACTGACCACATGACCCTAAGTGACTTACCTGTCCCTTGAATGCATCGATGATGAACTGCAAAGACTGGGGCTGTACACATTCAATGCACTTCTGAACCACATGGTTGCCATTCTGGTCTTTCACACACTTCAGAACATGGCCGTCTAGCTCCCGCACCATCTCGTTCTATTGGAGACAAAGATGAGAAGGCACCACCAGAATCACAGCCAGCAAACATCCAGATAGTCCCCACTTCCTACCAAGCAGCAAGCACTGCACAGATCCATGACAATCAAAGTCAACTGTAGCCAAGCAACATCACAGCAAGTGAGTGATAGCAAGTGGGACATGAAACAACATCAAACTTGGAAAAGCCTTGTCGAGGCTCTAAAAACCGGCTTTAAAAAACCATGACACCGCTAGGCAGTGGTGGCGCATGCCTTTAATCCCAGCGCTTGAAGGCAGAGGCAGGCGGATTTCTGAGTTCAAGGCCAGCCTGGTCTGCAGAGTGAGTTCCAGGACAGCCAGAGATATACAGAGAAACCCTGTCTTGAAAAACAAACAACAACAACCACTGTGACACCGCTGGGTGGAGTGGACTACACCTCCAACTCCAGGTCTTAGGAGCTGAGGCAGGACTGCAGTTGCTACACAGCAACTTCTAGGCTAGCCTATACTACACCTATCAAAACCCATTTTAAAAAACATCCTAGGGTTTGGTGGTACAACCTGAACTTCAAGTGCTGATGGGATGGCAACAGAATCAAGCATTCAAGGCCAGTTTTATCTACAGAGTAAGTTCAAGGCCAACCTAAGCTACCAAAGCCTCTAAAAACCTAAAAACTACCAAAGTCATCTTCACATAGAAGAAAGTCATGAAGTGTGCAAGATGGAAAAGCACATACCATTCAGCACTCTTGTATCCTGACAACCATGTGAGCTTCTATTATTAATAAGAAGGCTTAATCTAGATTTTACCCAGGTGAGAAATATCCAAGAGCTGAGTGTGCTTTAGCTCCTTCCTAACAGGGCACACAGGAAGCATGAGAGCAAACAAATTATAAAACTTGTCCAAAAAGACCTGGACTGCCAAGCCTCAAACCCAAGCAACAGGGCACCAAGATATAGCCTGTGTTTGCCAGAAACCACCTGTTAATTATATAATTTCCTGCAGCCCTTCCAGCCACAGAAAAGCAAACTGACAAGTGAAGTTACATAAACATATAAAAAACTAAAGATGGTGGTTCAGCCATGTAATTCTAGTGCTTGAGGTAAGGGCACGAGGACTGTCTCAAATTCAAGGACAGCTGGGGATATACACAAGTCCTAGGATTGCCAGGACATAAAATGACAGCCAGCCACTGGTGGTGATAGTACATTCCTAGGGAGACTAAAACTATTAGAGAACCCAAGAGGTTTAAGGTTAAGCTGGACATGCCAAAAACATGCCTCAAAGGGCTCCTACCTCTGGTAGAGTCAAGGGTCATGGAGACAGACAAAAAGCAATAGAATACAAATTTCAGAGCAGTCAACACTATGACTCACTGCATCTGACTTTTCCACCAAGATACACTGATTAAAGTCAGCAGGAATGGTTTTCTCAATTCATTAATAGTGAATAAAGACAGCAGACAGACACAGAGTGCAGCAACAATGAATGTCTGGGTGTATGCTGGCACCAACTGAGATTTTGACTAGAGCCTTTTTCATGGCAATCCCTGCCTCACGTCATCTATATGGAAATGCAGAACCTGGCTAGCCAGGCATATGCTCCCCAATTTCCCTGCTGATTCTATCTGTCCTTCTCTGTATTTCTACTAGAATGCTATAGCCACTTTAACATGGCACCACTCATGAACAGTGACTGGATCCCTGTGGTACTGACTGCAGAGCAAATGAGATATTATTACCTAATAGAAGACATTCATGATCACAATGGCTTAGTCAAAAAAAGCATTTACTAACACAATGCCAGAGAAGAACCTTATTTTTGGCCAGGGATACATACTCACAGAACCGAAAAACCTCATCTACTAAAATAAACCATAGTCCACAGCAGAAAAGTAGTCCAAACTCAGACAGAACAAGGCAGCACAAACAAACAGGGCTAGAGAAAGGGCAAATATAAGAACTCTGCCTGGTGGCACAAACCCAGCACCCCAGCTCCTCAAGAGGCCAACCTAGGCAGAAATCTTTCAAGGCCAGTGGTGGGCAGTTATCCAATCTATATAAAACCCTAGCTTCAACCCCAGCACTGCCACAAAAGTGGAAAGAAGAAGAATCAGAGGAGAAAAGAGAAGAAAAGCAACAACTCCTGGGAAAGACAGGAAAAGGTGGAAAGCTGGCAAAATGACTGCTCAGTGAGGAAGGGGAAGAGGGGACAATAATCAAAGGGTCAGAGCAGCTCACTTCTTTTTCTTTTTTAAAATTTATTTATTGTATGTATGGGAGTACACTGTTTCTTTTTTAAAATTTATTTATTGTATGTATGGGAGTACACTCATCAGATACACCAGAAGAGGGCATCAGATGGTTGTGAGCCTCCATGTGGTTGCTGGGAATTGGGAATTGAACTCAGGACCTCTGGAAGATCAGCCAATGTTCTTAACTGCTACGCCATCTCTCTAGCCCTGTTGGTTTCTTTTGGTAAGTGGCTGTCATGATGGAAGAGAAAGAAGTTTCCACGATTGGGGGGGGGGGCAACAGAATTAAAGATAATTCACTGAGTCACAAAACCCTGACATTATTAAAACTCATAATGTGTGAGTGAATGACAGATGACAATAAATAACAAATGCCAGCCTCAGGTCTGCCTATCTAGCTTCCTATAGGTGGCTTTAAAGTTGAGGCAACTCTCAAGCATCTGGCTCCCAATATGCTGGGATTCCACTGTGTACATTCACACTCAGCTAGACAGTGCTTTCTTATCTGTTCTGCATATCTGGCCCAGAGGTCTGTCACTAACCACACCCACCTTCACAGCATCTTCAGACACCTAGCTATGGGACTCAGCCTCACGTGCTCCAGGCTCCACTAGCCTTCAATTGACACCATCTGCACACTGGCTGGTAGTGGAATGGGTCTGTATCAGAGCTGGTGGGATCCTGTCTGGCTCAGAACGAGTCCATAACTAAGAGTCTCATTATCGAACTTTGTCCTCAGTGAGGGCAAGTAGGTCATCATCGCCAGACAATAGCAACCCCTCCGCTGAGAAGGCTGAGGGAGCTCAGGGCACCAAGGCTGAGGAGTGCCGGCCAGAGGCCCTGGCGACACCTGGCACAAATAGCTGTGGTGTACCTTCCCTACCTGTGGACCTCTTGGGTGACTCCCCATCAACCCCTACTTACAACAACTAGCTGCTTGGGCCTCCATTCCCTTTCTCCTGTCTAACTCTCCCCAGCCTTGACTCTGCAATGGAGGGGGTGAGCCCCCCCCCCCCCCCCCGCAGCATTGTTTTCCACTGCTCCTGTACATCACAATGTGGGCCAATGGCAGGGACCAGGCCTTCGTCATGTCCATGCTGCCCACCACTGACACACACACAGCAAGCAGGCTTCAGCATGTGACCAGTGAACAAGAGGAAGAGTGAAAGAAGATGGTATGTGGGCTGAATCACAGTCCAGGTTTACTGGAATGCTTGGTGCCACTTATGGACCATCTGATCCACTAGAATCTTGTAAACTAACCAGGCAATTCCTACTTGCTCTGCCGATGGGAAGCCATAAGCACAACCATTATTCAGCAAAGAATCTCCATATTGACAGTCTTCAATGTTCACTGTACGAACCACAGAGAAACACCAAGAGAAAAGTGAAAAGGAAACTTACAATTACCTGCTGGTCTGAGGGAATAAATTCCAGAGCTTTCTGGATGACTCGGCAGCCATACATCTGCAGCGCCAATGATAGGACGTGGCCTCGAATCCGTTCTGCCAAAGCCAGCTTCTGTTCATGGCTGCCAAACTAGACACAATGTATGAGAGACACCATTACTTAAGTAAAAGAGAAAGACCAGAGAAAACAAAGTTATCCTTAATCTGTGTTGTGCCCTTAAAGTGCCCTGAAGAATTAAAGCATTAACAGTCATTTCGGAAGGGAGGGATCCAGAGGCCTGTTATTCTGAGCCAGCAGCAGGGATGGGACTGTTCAAGGCTCCATACATGTAGGAGTGACGTAGTTAATTGTGTTGCATAGGCAGACATGTGCAAAATCTGTGGTTTGCAAGCCTTTCACCCAAGTGATTCTGCCAAGTGTGAAGTGCACACGACCCTCGTATGAATTAGTGTCTTTCAAGGACTGCTGATACTAACGGGAACGTGAAAGGTGACACTGCACAGAGTTAAAGTTCTCAAAAGTCATTTTTCAACCTTGGCTTTTTGTAGTCATTTGAATACAACCATCATGGGACTGTCCAAACCTTATTCCACCCATGGGTCTAGGAACGTTCTCTGGCTTCCTCTAAATCACAGGACTACACGCACGCCAGCAGCACAGCGCCCTAACTCAGTGACATAATGGCAGTGAAGAGAAAATCAGAGAGGCACAGCTGCCAGTTTCTTAGTACGGGGAGGACTGAACAACTGAGTGTCTGTGAGGAAGTGGACAGGTAAAGTCTTCACACAACGAAGAGTCCATGAGAAATCTGCAGACGTTAGCAGATAGGCCCAGAGTTCTGGCAACTGTCCCCAGACCCGATCCTTTTCTCAGTGTGTCTGTCATCCAGCAGCGTGAAGCTGCTGACAGTAAGCAATGCCAATAACATTATTATAAATGTTAATAAAAATCCAAGTCTTTGAAATTTAAGCTTATTAGATGGAGTAGACAATATTCATCACAATATTCATCCCAAACAATCAAGTTAATGGGTAAAAAAAAAGGCGAGAAGGCAAAGGCCGTCCCACACCGTCTCAGGCCACGGTGGAAAAGCTGAAGCTGGGGTACAGTCAACTCCTTAGGCATCTTTCATTGTTTCTCATTTCCACACTCCTGCTGCTGTAACACTGTCAAACTACCCATGTGACCATCTGGACCGCAGAGGCGGCAGATCGGGGTTCAACAGTGCCACTTTTCCAAAGGAGTTTGATTTCCAGTACCCTCATGTAGCTCACAACCACTTGGTTCCAGCTTCAAGAGATCTTATGTCTCAGGCCTCCTCAGGGAACCTCCCACCCCCCATATATTAACATTATTTTTTTTAAAAAAACAATCTCTTTTAATACCCCAAGCAAGGTGGTACATGCCTTTAATCTTGGAAGACCAGTGGAAGACAGAGGCAGAGGCAGAGACAGGTGGGTCTCTGTGAGTTGAAGCCCAGTCTGGTCTATATTCTGGGCTGGGTCTCTAGTAGAGGCAGCTATCACACCATACTCCCAGAGCATCTATCACACCGATGAGCACAATGGCGGCCAGTAAGGAACTGGAGAAACACTGAACACTTCTTTTCCAGAGACCCTAACACTTCATTTTAAAGGCTGAAATGAGCTGTTGTGCTCCAAAAAGCCAATGAAAAGCAAATGCTCTGAAGATTCTCAAAGTCAAAGTGTAAATAAAAACAAAGACATACTTCAAAGAACTTCTGAATGACGTAATTTCCAAACACATCCACCATAAGTTGGTACGCAGCCTGGAGGATTTCATTGAAGACAAGCTGGCGCTCAGCTGCTGTGGCACGCTCTAGTTTCAGCTGAATGAATCTGAAGAAGAGAGTGAAGGGGCAATGAAACCACACACAGAGAAGACTTGCAAAGATGTGAGGGTATCACTTGATAGATAAGTTCTGCAACATTTGGCCCATAAGCCCAATAAATGCACTGGGTTTCGTTTTATTTTGCTTGTGTTTTTAGGGTCTCACTATGTAGACCAGGCTGGCCTCGAACATAAGAAAGATCATCTTGCCTCTGCTTCCTCAAGTGCTGAGATAGCTGTCCTTCATCAGAAACTTATGGCCCTTACCCCAATTCTATAACCCATATCTGTAAAGAAAGTCATTCATTAGCTTCTGAAATAGTGCTTCCTGCTTGACAGCTTCAGGAAAACCCTTGCTGTCTCTGCACCCGGCCTCCATTCCTCAGGGAAGGCAGCAACACAAGCACCAGAAGCAGGGAGACCATTAGGGTTTCCCTGCACACTAGGAAAACCACAATAGAAATGGGACAGAAGATGAGTGACCTTGTCTCACCTCGCTGGGTCCCTAGGCCCAGTGCACCCCTCTGGAACGAGAGGAATGAGAGCAAGTGCTAGACCTTTGTACTCCTGGGAACTGGGGACCCACAATGCCGAATCAGTGTCTCCTCCATAAGAGGCCTTAGAGTGCTGACCTGTGCAGAGGACTTCCTGGGAAGACTACTTCTTCATGCATAGAGATGGATGTAACTAGTGTACAACAAGATGTCTGAACTTACAGCAACCCCTCTGTCTCTGTCTCTTGGGTACTGGAATTAAAGGTTATATGCAACCATAGCCAGTAGCAAACAAACAGCATTTTAAGAGATTCTTGTGGAGTAGAAACACAAAGCACTTGCTCATGAAGATAAAAAAGTTAATCATGAAGACCATGGTCCAGACCACTAAGAGCCATTTTAAACATGTGGCCATCTAATGATCCCCATGCCCAAATCCCCCTGAAACAAACACTGGGAGGGAGGCACAGCAGAGGCACACTGTGAATCACAAAAATGCAGGTGTGTCTCTGTGGTGTGGTATATACCTATCTGAGGCATGGAATCCAAGGCACAGACTTCAGTTATGCTGGGGGCCAAAGTCAGGTCCTTACCTAGAACCATGCTGGTCTTGAGAAAATTCCATTATATGCCCAGCAATCTCCCGCAGTTGTAAGTTAGGGTACCGGTTGTTTCGAAAATCTTCCAGAAGTCTGCTCCTGCCAGAGGGCATAACATCAGACATTCCATATCTCAAACGAGAGGAAGAGAAAAGGGTGCTGCTGGGGCTGAAAAGGCTGGAGGCACTGCTTGCACTGCGGTACTTGGCTTCGGCACCGGGAGCAGCAGAGATGTATCTTCCACTGCCGTTTGTGAGTCCTCCTGTTGGTTATAGAACAAAAAGACTTGAGTCCACGCTTAGGGAACCTCATCTAGGAGGAAAAAGCACCACTGAACCACCTCCACATTCCTGCACCATCTGCACCATTCCTCCACCTTCACAAGCCTTGCCATCGCTCTTCTCCTATGGCACTGTGCCATGAGCAGGCCATTCTCCCCACTATCATGGCTTTCTAAGGCTCACACACCAATCTGGAGGAAACATTTGCACAGAAATTAAAAAATAAGTATTTATTTTGGGTTTCTTTCTTTCTTTGTTTGTTTTAACCACTACTAGCAAACTACTGCTAACAAAATTGGTGCCATACAGCTGGAGCTACAGCTCAAAGATAAAGCACTTGGTAGCATGTGTCAAGACCTAGCTAGTAGGTTCAACCCTCAATACTACCTAAAAAGGAGAAAACAAAACCAACCAGTAAAAAGAATGGAGCAATACATTGTATTTCCTTAATAAATAAAATGAGGCATAGCACCTACAGTAAGGATTCAGAAAATACAAAGCACACATACTGAGGCTTGAGCTTGTCCACTCCAGCACTACAGGGACTCATTCCATTCCTAAGTAACTTCCCTCCCAGCTGAAGCCCACCCTTTGAAATCAGTACAAACAAGGCTGTGGATACAGTACGTGCTTGGGAATGTCCTGGTGCTATAAGGAGAGGGAACGAAATCAAGACATCCTAATTTATACAGAAAATTCCTGGAAAGCTTTTTAATGAAGGAATAATTCCAAGGCAGATGTAGGTTTAAGGTCCTCATCAACAGACAATTCTTACCATTTTCTATAAGATAAAGCGTGTGATATAGCAGTAACACCCTTCAAACACCCCAGTGTACTGCTGCTCTGACTGGCGACTATGTTATAAATATGCGTCCCTAAGCAGTAACATGGTATCACGACCAAAAAGGCTTAACAAAAAGCAGGCCTGGGCTAGGGTGCAGGGCAATGGTAGAGTTTGTGCCTAACATAGGTATGGCACTGGGCTCCACCTGGCAAAACACAGGCATGCACAGAGTAAAGGTGCATAGTAGGTTAACAGATGCTACTCAAAAGCTCTACCACTGAAGTGCACTCCAGCACCAGGGTGTTTCTCTCCAATCACTATATATAAACCAACCTAAAACAGCTAAGTATTGAGAAACAGCATATCAACCACAAAGTCCTTGATGAACAGCAACTCCAATCCAGGGACAACGCCACACACAAAGCTTCCTTCCATCTCTGTGTGCTCTGGATACAACTTGGCATGGCAACCACAGAAAGATACCTTGCTTGGCTTTTTTCACAAATTCCAGAACCCAACTTCCAAAGTGTAGTTCTCATAGTGACAGAACAATAACAACAACTCAATATTACACTGTGGAGAATAGTCAGTGAACAGCTACAGCTAGTTCTTCACAGGTACATTTACCTCATAGGAAAAAAAATGGTCATCCAAAAATGCAATGCATAGTTCTAACAACCAGAAGAGAAGAAAGCCAAGCCTTAGGCCCAAAGCATCATATGCCCTGTGTTCGTTCGAGCTCAGTTACATCAACTTTCCTCATTCTTCAGGGTGCGCTAACTCTCACATGGACAGTACTTTTAAATACAAGTGGACTTGTTCAAAAAGAAAAGAGCAGCCTAATGACTGCTCTTTGACAGTAAGAAACCTTGTTCTTCTCTGTTTGGAGAGAAGACAAAGAAATGGTCACAAGGTCAGTGGGACAGCAGGCACTGCAGATGTGGTACTTACAACAAACATGACCAAGAAGGACCAGCACAAACACAGACAGCTTCTGAAGTCAAGCCAGGCACTGTGCCTGCGGGTCACTGAAAAAGGCAGAAGGTATGCTGAAAGGAAGCCAGGCCTTTGGCAACTAAGTCAATGACGGAACAAACTAACCCTGAACACTGCCCTACACTTGTCAGTTCCGTGGTGCAGGCACTACTAAGTGCAGTGCTGCTGAAGCTAACATCAGCGAGACTTTGTTACTGTGGCCAAAAATACACTAAGACATAATTCAGAGGGCTGGAGGGAACGATAGCTAATATGCCCATAGGTTATACATTTATACATTTATGCCCAAGTTTTGACATACTGGCTCTTTTATTACTAGAAAAAAAAAAAAGTACATACAATCTCTGAAAGAGAAAACCTTTCTCAGATAACTAATCTGACAATTCACAGATGAATTTTGTACGGATTTATCTATACATTAAACTAACAGGTCAAGTTTTCCTAAGACTGAAGTTCTCTGGTCCTTTCTGAAAAGACCATCTAGCAAACAGATTTTCAGTATTTACTGACCAAATCACTCTCGGATTAGGAACCTGGGAAGCAGCTGTTAACCATCCAGTTCCTAGCAGTCTACCAGACGTCCAAAAGCCTTTTGTGAAAGAGACAATTAACAGGGGTTTTTAAAAGCTGACTAAACTCTCCCTTTTTTTGTAGCATTTGGACAGTGTCTTGAAGCAGCATTCCACAGAAATGAAGGGCTTACAGGGTCTACTTATATTATGCCATAGCTACTGAAAGGTGTGGTGTCCTGGCACCATCATCTCCACACCCCCCCGCCCCCGCCCCGTCTCCCCCATGGTGAGGACTGAAGCTTGGACATTCATGCTAGGCAAAAACTCAACCACTGGCTACACCCTGACCTCCAACATTTAATAAGGGCTACAGTGTTCAGTGATACCTAAACATGTCTCAGTAGTCCTAAATTAAAGAAAACTTAGTACATTAAAATGTGTCCAGGCAGTATAGGGCCCAGGGAGAGACTCCTGCTTCTGTGTTGCTTTTGTCCAACCTGGATAAAGTTCAGGCAGAAAAAGACTTCTTTCTATGTACTAAGAAAAAGTAAATCATCTCCAACTGTGGCTCTCAATCCCTGTAGCCCTAGCGAGGCTCAGGCAGAGGCACGTAGATCTCTGAGTTTGAGGCCAGCCTGGTCTACAAAGAAAAACTCTGTCTCAACAAGAAAACAAAACCCCTAAATGGTAGGCAGTAGAACCTTTTCACCTTGAATGGAGTCAGGATGACTAGAGTGTGGAGGTGGGAACAGGCACAACTCACCCGAGTTCAAGAAGCCTGAGGGCTGCAGACTGTGTACAAGCCAAGCAAATTCTCTCAGCAACTTCTGATTCTCAAGAGTTTTCTAAGGCACAACCTAGGAACTGCAGAAAACCATATGCATGGAGAAACAAACCAGGAAACAGGAACATGATGGTCACAGAACAGATGCGTGGGTAAGCAGGGCAGACAGAACTAACATCAGACTTCTGAAACAGCCACAACAGAGGGAACATCAGCCCTCACACCTTTCCTCAGAGAGCTCCTTTACGCATAAGTGTGCATCCACGGGCTCCAGCTAGTGCACACTGCAGAGGAGCCCTATAACAACAGCTGGACTACAGAAGGAATGGCTGCTTAGACTTCTTTCTGTATGTCTTTCCCAGGCTTGTGCATGTGTTTGCATATAATGTATGTATGTGTGTGTGTGTATGTGTGTACATGTACAGTGTGAAGAAGAGACTGGAGGAAGGGTGATGCCAGTGGAGGTCTAAAGACAACTCCCTTGAGTTAGTATCACCTTCATGTGGTAACCGTCCTGGGCAACCAAAAGAGGTCACCAGGTTGGCATGGCAAGAGCTGTACCAGCTGAGCTACGGGACCAGCCCTAACTGTATTATAAATGAAGATGAAATAAACAAATCTGGAGAGCCCAATCACCATTACTGAACCTGACTTAAGAAACACAAAACATGCCAGCTGGCAGTGTCACATCCAAGCCTAGTCTACACAGTCTACACAGTGAGTTCGAGGAAAGCCAGAGTAAGAAAGACCCTATCTCAGAAAATAAAACAAAAACCAATGGTAGTAATGACGACAAGTGGTGGTGAATTAAAGCACACCTTTAATCCAGCGCTTGGGAGCCGGAGACAGGTGGATCTCTGATTTCAAGGCCTGCCTTATCAATACAGCCAGAACTACACAGAGAAACCCTGTCTTGAAAATCAAAAGGGGAATAGGAAAGGGAGGAGGGGATGACAGACAGATAAAAACCTAAAACCATGCATAAAACTCCCAGACATAAAAGAAAGTAATTAAAAACCTTACAGATGTTTTTTACTGGTGAATTTGCAAGTGAATAAAGGAGAAATAACACCTGTATTACACAACTTCCAGAAACTATGGAGACTGGGATACTTACAATAGGTCAACAGCACCCTGAAAACAGGCATGTAACACAAAATTCAAAAGAACAATACCTATATATCACTAATACAGGCATATAACTCAACAAAATCTTCACAAAATTGAGTCCTACCATGATCAACAAAAATAGAAAGTACTTGACAATATCAAAACCCATCCACAATAAACAAACAAACACACACACCTCAACTTGTGATAGTGGGAAGCCTTCTTATCCTCATTAAGGTCCACCACAATAACCAACTGTCAACAAACTCGAGAGCAAATGAACAAACACTATCCCCAGGAATCGGACACAGCCAAAATATATGCTCCTCTCTGTTCTGTTATATAGAAATCCTAGGAAATTTACCTAAGACCATTAGAATAAACAAAAAAAAAAAATGAGTTTTCTGGATAAGATCAGTGTCTTAGGGTTTTACTGCTGTGAACAGGCACCATGACCAAGGCAATTCTTATACATTTAATTGGTTTACAGGTTCAGAGGTTCAGTCCATTATCTTCAAGGCAGAAGCATGGCAGCATCCATGCAGGCATGGTGCAGGAGGAGCTGAGAGCTCTACATCTTCATCTGAAGACTGCTAGAGGAAGACTGAGTTCCAGGCAGCTAGGATGAGGGTCTTATATATAGTCCAAACCCACAGTAACACACCTACTCCAAGAGGGCCACACCTTTTAATAGTGCCACTCCCTGGGCCAAGCATATACAAACCGTCACAATCAGTATACAAAACTCAGTAGTATTTCAATAACAAAATGAACAACCCTAAACTAGAATGCAATCCCACTCACAGTAGCACATAAACCACACATTGAAAACTATAAAACTTTGCTAGAAAAAAAAAGTGCAGGAACAAACTAGACAGCCATGTGTCAAGATGAATCCTAATCCACAAGATGAAAACGTTAGCTCAAAATGAATACATAAGTTTAGGAGTTAAAACAATAAAATTTTGGAATAAAGCACTCACTACTACTCTTCCAGAGGACAAGTTTGGTTCCCAGCATGTATCTCACAACTAGAGCTCCACAGATCCAAAGACTCTGGACTCTGAAGGTGCCTGCATTCAAGTGCACAAACTCACACACTCACATACATACGTACGTACGTACGTATGTACGTATACACACACACAATTTATAATTACAAAACAATGCATCTTAAAAGAAAAAAAAAACAACATAAAAAAAGTAGAAAAAGTAAAACTTTAGAAGATAGGAATATTTCCTACATAACCAAAAATTCAGTGAGGTGAACCTCATCAAAATTAAAACCTGACACACTTTAAGGACACTGATTTTAAAATAGAAAGATGAGAACACAAAGATCTCTTTCCTATAACTCAAGTAACCCAAAGTTTTAAATGAGCAAAACACATGAGGGGAAATTTCAAAGATAACTAGAGGCTAAAAAAGCACATAAGTCAAAGCCCTAGACCAGGCATACAAAACTAGTACCTGGGAGGATGGAACAGGAGGACTACAGTTTGAAAGCAGCCTAGACTATAGATAATACTTTGTCTCAACCCTCTCCCAAAATGCTTTCAATCACCAAGTTAGGAATGAAATGGAAAACAAAATCATTCCTTGTCCACTCAAAGAGCTATCTCAAATCAGAGGCAGGCAGATCTGTGAGTTCCAGGCCAGGCAGGACTACATAGCCAGACCCTAGCTCAACAAAAATAAAGGCAGATCATAAAGCTAACACACAAATACACCCACCTACAGAAACACTTGCATTAAAATGTTCATAGCTAAAAGCCAGGCAGTAGAGGCACATGCCTTTAATCCCAGCACTCAGGAGGCAGAGGTGGGCGAATCTCTGCTTCCAAGCCTAGCCTGGTCTGGTCTACAGTGGGAGTTCCAGGACAGCCGGGGCTACAAAGGGAGACCCTGTTGGGGGTTGTGGGAGTTCACAGCTGTAGTACAAGTAACAGTCCAATCAGAAACAAATGCCCATGAGGTATGAGTGAACAGACAAAAGGTAATAACTAAGCTCACGGAATTGTTCAATCAGAAGGAACTACCTACTGGCATATAATGTATCATAGACAAATATTAAGAGAAAATAAAATGCAAATTAAATACATCATTATTAACTGCAGTTGAGAATAAAGTGCAGATGGGTATGAGAGATTGTGAACATTATACAAGATTTACCTTGACAGCTACACAACTTACAGCCAATAAAACTTATCCAACAGATTACATCAAATGAGGTAAATTTTACAGTAAAAACTAGAAGTTTTAATTGTTGAATTGAGGACTGTAGAGATGGCTCAGTGGTTAAGAGCACTGACTGCTCCTCTAGAGGTCCTGAGTTCAATTCCCAGCAACCACATGGTGGCTTACAACCATCTGTAATGGGTTCTGATGCCCTTTTCTGGTGTGTCGAAAGACAACTACAGTATACTCATATGCATAAAATAAAACAAATGAATCTTTAGTTGTTGAATTGAGAACGGAAACAAACAGTAATGAAAAGTCACTGAGGGCTCTTAGGCACATAGTATTAAGTATGAAGCAGATCAACTGCTTTCTTAGAATCCTCTAATGCATGGTGATTACGGGCGTCTCACAGAGACTGCACATAGACTCAAAGAAGAAGGGCCTCCTGCACCAGCACTTTCAGATCTAGTGCAAACCCAGAGCCACTGCATGGACTGCAAGAGTCAAACTCTAGAAACAGGCTCCGTCTAGCTACCATGTATTTTTTGTAACTAATTTAATTAGAAGATAGCTGGGCTGGAGATGACTCAGCAGATAAAGAACACGGGCTGCTCGTGCAGAAGCTCCAGGATGGACTCCCAGAACCTGCACAGTGGCTCACAACCGTTTGTACCTCCAGCTACAGGGGATCTGTTCACCTCTTTTAGCCTCTTTGGACACCAGAAACATATATGGTGCACAAGCAGGTAAAACACTCAAACACATTAAAAAAAAAAAATCAAAACAATGACAAAATAAGCCAACAACAATAACACAACACAAACAACTAACTCAGCAAAACTTTATATATTTAGGTACAATGTGTTGGCTCTAAAGATATACTGGGTACATCATATAAAATGGTTATACATTAGAAATGCAAGATTTAGAATTTTAAAAAATTTTGTTCAAATCAGACGCAGAAAGTGAGTGTTAATGTGAGGAGGGTAGTGCAGGACAGTGGCTCTTCAGTCCTCCTGCGAGCCTACCACCCCCCTGAGCCTACACTGCAGCCAGGCTTTCTAAGGAGAGAAAACATTGCTCACAACATACCCCACCCACTCATCTAGTCATTGTGGTCAGCCAGTAAGAACGTTCTTCCAAGTTTTCTCCACTTCAGAAAACACATGTGTGCATGCACACACATGCCCATGCACACACACTGCATGTATCACTTGCCTTCAAACTCTGTTCTAAAATAACTATTTACTGTAGACTTTATCAAACTTTTCTTGGTTTGCATAAATATCTTTCCAAATGAGATCATGCTATGCTATTCACTTCTATTGAATCATCACTGCCAAGTCCCTGAAGCCACATTTAAACATGTTAGGCAATGGCAGAATCTTCTAGCAAGTGCATTCTTGCTGGTTTGTTCAGGACACTCTCATTTAAAGCTACCACAACAAAAATAACAACACTCTCACCTCGCCATTTGCTCATAAAATGTGCTCTCCACTTCTCTAATTCAACTTTCCCCATCTGGGAAGTAAATCAGTACCTTGAAATCCATACCTGAGAGACAACAAGAGGGAGGGAGAGGCACGCCTTGTTTCTAGGTAAGAACTCTGCATCCCTGCCCAATGCTATAACTGTTAATTTTCCTATTATTCTTAAAGCCTGATGTTTGGGACCTTTGTCTAGTTATTAACAGACTATATAGATCTGGATTTTTTAAAGTACTTATTAATACTTTAAAATCTGGCAAAAAAGTTCAATAAAATGCTTTGTGAAGCTACTTTTATACAAAGGGGGTGGGGGGGATACCTACAAAGAAACTTAGCAATATGTTCAGAGTGCTGTCATCACAGGAGCTACGTTAGTAACTATTCTTCCTCTGTGTCCTTTTGCCTCCCTGCAATGACTTTTACTGTGTTTGCCCAAGAGTAAATGTTCACACTGAGGATGGAATGAATACACAGGGTGTATCCAGATGCTAGGCAATCCCCAACTATGAAGCTACAGGTTCAACCTGAGCAACTTGAGGAATTTATCAAAGGCACAGAACACCAGGACACTTCTAGGATAAAGGGACTGTCCTTTGCTTATGCAAAGTACTTGAAATGTCATCAGTGGCAAGAGATTTCTAGCGTTCAAGGTGGTGTTAGAGTAATGGTTCTTACCCAGGTTTAAGCTTGAAGAGGATCCATGTGAAGAGAGGGAAGGAGGTGGTGTCTGTGAATGTCCTGGTCCCTGACTAGGGAGAGGCATGCCCACGGGTCCAGGAGAGGAGGAAAAGCTAAGGCTGTTATAAAAACTGTGTCCAATGGGGGCCAAGCTGCTCGATGTCCTCTTATAAAGGTCACTGCTGCCAGTCAGGGAGTCACGGCGGGAGCCACTGCCAGTGTTGGAGTTTGCAACTAAAATGGAATTAAAACAATGCAGATAAGAACAGGCCTGTTCTTTGAAGAACAAGCCCAGTGGCCTGTTCCTAACACTTTGATCCAGACTCCTTACCACCGCAAATGTGTCAGCAGAGACAGCCTAACTGTTAATGTAGCAGTTCTAGGGGCAGCTAAAGTCATAAAGAGGACATGGCTTGGGGTAACAGAGCTATTCAGGCCATCACACAAATATGGCAAATTTACCTTCCTTTAGTGTCACAGACAGAATGGGATGGGGACAGGTTAAAAAACCCTGATGGCCAAATGAGCTATGGTAAAGTGAAAGGAAATGACCTACAAGAAAATGACCTTCCATCAGCTGAAAGGTTCTAGCAGAAAAAATGGAATACAGGGGGGAAAAATGTGTAAGCGGGGCACTGGCCGCTACACAGAACTTTCTAATGCAGGCCTGTCATCTTTGGGAGCTACTGCTATCCTACAACTCTGATTTAGTACACCTTCTCTCAGACATGCCATTCTGTTCTGAAATCACACTGATGATAACCATTCCACGTATCCCACTGTCCACAGACTACATTCTTTCATTCTTCTCCCATCAAAACAAATATTTTGGTCTAGCATCCTTCCTCCCAATGTTCCATAGCATCTCCCTTACCGCTGTTCAAAACACTGGATAAAATGCCTAACTGTTTAAGATGTTCAAGCCAAGCCCCAGGCACAGGTCTGAATGTGGAGCACTCAGGCTGCAACCTTCTGTGATTCCTAACATCTACATTGCTAGAGTCCCCTCCACAAGCTCCCTAATGCCTGAAGAACCTCTCTTTAGTTTTCAACGCCTGAAACAAACTGACAAAGTGAACATAAGTAAGGAGCAAGACAAACATGGACCTGAAAGAGGCCCTGGCTGCATAACTTGATTTCTATAATCCAACATCTCAAAGGTTAGGTGGGCTGGCTAGACTGCCAGGGACTTGGCATCTGCCTGTGATATCTGTGCAGGGTGTCATGCACTGTCAGGGTTCCAGAAAGATTATAAATCTTTCAAATTCCTTTTAACAGCCTCTCAACCTAACTTGTACCTGCTGTTCCAAACCCTCCAAGGGCCGATCCCAGGGTGGCACCAAGGGAACTGCTGCTTCCGAATCCCAAGGACGTGTTGGCAGGCTGGGCAGAGCCCTGAGAGAAGAGGGAGCTGCTCTGGGAGTTACTGCTCAGAGAGTTGTTGCCATAGAAAGAGCTGGAAGCCAGATTGTTACTGGGCTGCTGCTGAGGCTGGGGCTGGGGCTGCTGGGTGCCCAAAGGTCGAAATGGTCCATTTGTAGTTCCAGCAAGACCACCGGCTGCTCCATTTGCTGAAGCCGCAGCCGCAGCCACCGCTGTGAGAAAGAAAGCACAGCATTAAGCTGACAAAGGCGCTAGCCACATACCCAGACTGTACTGTATCTGCTTTAAAAAAAAATTCTTTTAATGCTACATTATCTTTTCAAAGCTGACACAGACATTATAAAGAACTGTACAAATCCATTTTGATGCCTTCATCTGAAGCTTTCACTGTTGTGGACTTGAAGTAAAAACTCCATGCAACAAGCTCCCTATGCTAGAAGCAGATTTAAAGTGGCTCCAGTTTAAAAGTGGCTCAAGCATTATATACATCCATTAAATACAACAACTTCCTAAAAATCCCAAATTCTATACCTACTCCCACATGAGACTTTTTCCACAGAACCATTCTGTGCATATATTTAAGTCCTTCTATCCTACGCTAACCTCTTCTTTAACATGCACAAGAGCCCTCTACTCTCATCTGCCACCCAGGCCTACGCTGACTTAGGGATAGAATTGCATCATGTAACCCTGACTGGTATGGAATATGAACTCAAGAAATCCCCCTGCCTCTGCCTCCCAAGAACTGGAATCAGAAGTGTGTGCTGACTCTCATTTAAAAAGCAAAACAACAACAAAAAAAGCTCATGAGAAGAGCTTAAAAAACCAAACTCCCCAGGACCATTTGAGCCTATCTGAAGGCTCTCACTGTCAACCACCCTTCCCCTTTAGCTCCCTCACTAGAGTCCTCCCAAACAAGGCTCACCTGCTTGTGCAGCTGAGGAGCTAATGATGACTGGGGCTGGAGCAACAAGCCGAACTGGAGCTCCGAGGCCATTTCTCGCCCCTGCATTCACCACAAGGGCACCAGTTTGGTCATAGTAAGCAGCAGGTGCCAAGACTGGATAACCTGGGGAGAGTAAGCATCACACAAGTACAAACCTTGTCGGTTAGTCTCCACTGCCAAGGTTTTAACCACCATGCAACATATTAAGTGGAAATTCCTCAAACAAATGATTTGTGGGCATTAAACCACATGGCCACTCTATGTGACATAATGAAATTTAACAGTACCCCAGTCTTTCCTCCCTACAAATGCCACCTGCCCGTCAGTGGTCGGTCGCATCAGTGTAGATGCTGTAGTGCTTGAGTACTGAGGCTGCAGATGTGCATTCCAGTTACTACAGTCCACGGGAGCTCTTAGCTGTGGTGTGGGCTGGGTAAGAATGGTCTCTATAGGCTAGTATATTTGAATACTTACAAAGTTTGGCCTCCGTGGTGGTATCATAAGAAGCTGACTTTGTGCTTTCAAAAGCTCACACCATTCCCAGTTAGCTCTCTCTACCTCAGGCTTATGAATCAAGATAGAAGCACTCAGCTACTATTCCAGCACCAAGCCTGCTGTCATGTTCTCTGCCAGTATGACTTGGATTCTAACACCCTAAAACTGTAAGCCCCAAATAAACTCACTCTTAATCATGGTGCCTTATTTCAGGAATAGAAAAGTAACTAAGACAGATGCCAGTCTCCACTGGGCATTGAACTCATAGTTTATAGTATAAACAAGATTCAGTACTAACCAGTCTGAGTCACACACACGAGTCTTGCAGCCCACAATAATCAAAGAAACTTCTGAATTACACAAGGAAAATATGTATTGGGTACCAACATATTATAAATAGAGACAAATCCAGCTTTGGGATCACATGAACCTGGATGTATAACCTGGCTCTGTCACTTACACAACTGAAATTCCTAGAATCTCTGAGCATTCACTGCCTGATCTATAAAAGGCCTTGGGAAGATTAAAGAAAGAAGGGTCTCACAGTACTTAAGGGACAGGAGCGCTCTCTTCTGCTTGTCAATTTAGGACAGGGAATACCGTTCCATCAAAGTGTTAGCCAAGACCAATTTATTGTTTTCTTTACTACACAAGGAACAGAAGCATGAGTACAACCACCACAGTATTTGCATAACACACACTAATCCAGGCTAAGTACCCTACAAGACAGTGAGAAGAGCCAGGCTAGGTTCAACTGACAAAAGTATTCACTGCTATTAAGCGTCTCCAGGTCTTAGTTAAGAATTGTGTGCACATGCACAGAAGACCTAACACAGAGATTAAGTAACAAAATACACAAGGCAAGTTGAGGCTTCTCAGTTTATAAATGGCTATATTCAGACAGGAAAGTGTCATAAAATTAAGTACCTGTTTCAATTAAGTACATGACATCAATCTATGTCCAACAACAAAGCAGTGAAAAGACCAACAAACAGTGGTGACACATAAATTCATTTACAACTCAGTGGGGAACCAAATAGCACTTAGAAATCCTACAAATTCAAACTATTTAAGAGTACACAAGGATTCTTTTTTAGTCAAGCTACTCAAACACACAGGCTGAATGCTGACCAAAACCAAAGACTATTGTGAAAACGGGATGATCGCTCTGTCCATTTTAAGTCCTGAGGCAAAAGAGACCAACAAAGCAAAGCTCACCTTCTCACATATACAGACACACATTTCCGTCACGTGTTCAGATAACCATAACCAACGACTGGCTCAGAACAAAGCTCTCATCATCGACTTCTGGTCTAAGTGAGGGCAAGTATGTATCATCCCTGCCAGTCCCCAGTCCTAAGCCAAAAACACTCCCAGAATTCATACTTCTTTGGCCACACAAAATTCTTAGGAACATCAGTGCAAACCTTACCTGGCATACCTGCAGCCAATCCTTGTCCAAAGGCAAGAGCAGAATTTACTGCTGCAGCTGCTACAAGGGGATCTGTTTGTTGTCCCTGCTGGCTCTGATTTGGAGTCAAAGGACGCTGGCTAGCTCCTCCACGAAGAACCTGGGAATAAGAAACAGAAATACTATCTCACAGGAGTTACAGAGGACACACCACATGCTCTACTAGAGTCAGTCTTTTAAATGAGAGCAAAAATAAAATGGTGCCTTTCTTCCTTTTTGGTTTTTCCAACCAAGACAGGGTTTTTCTATGTAGCCCTGGCTGTTCTGGAACTCACTCTGTAGACCTCAAACTCAGAGATCCACCTACTCTGCTTCCTGAGTCCTGAAATTAAAGGCATGAGCCACCACTGCCAGGAATAAAATGTTTATTATAATGGTTTCATCACACAGAATGACTACTAGAATAAAAATTCAATTCATCCCATCATATGGTAAAAGTCCATTCTAGTATACTTTGTTGTAAGTACAACCTTTAGAAACAGTAGATTATGCCAGACAGTGGTGGCACATAGCTTTAATCCCAGCATGACTGAGGCAGATGTAAACAGAGAAACCCTGTCTTAGAAAGAGAGAGATGGGTAGGGGGGTGAGGGGGAGAGACAGACAAAGAGAAACGAAAGAGAAAAAACTGGAAAATAGCATGCTCTATAATCAAATAGATCAGACAGTAAGAAGGTGGGCAAAGTCTGTGCACTCTAGTCAATAAGGAAGATATAGTAACAGGGCTGGAGAGACAGCTTAACAGTAAGAACTCTCTCAATTAACAGTAAGGACTCTCTCAATTAAGGACCCAGGTTGTGTTCTCAGCACCCACATGGTGGCTCACAACTGCCTGCAACTCCAGTTCCAGTAGAGCCAATGCCCTCTTCTGGCCTTGCAGATACCAGGGGACACATGCGCATACATACATGGAGGCAAAACACTCTTGTACATAAAACAAAAGAAAATAAATTGAAGGAAGGAAATGCAGTGCTATGTCTGAGTTCTGTCACATAGGTGACAAAAGACTAAAAAAGGACTAGGAGGATCAGCGCAGATGGGGCAGTCTCAGCACTGAGTGTGGAAGTATCTGTACATGCTACATAGCCACCTCCAAACTCAGTGTGTAACTCAGGGAAATTCTGAACTATTCGTCATCCTACCTCCACTAGGCATGCCACCATACTCAGTTGTACATGGTGCTAGGGATGGAATCCAGGGCTTTATACGTGCTAGGAAAACACTGAGCTAACACCAACTTAGCAAAATCCCAAACGAAAGCACAAAAGTCTTAACTACAACACTTTCTTTTCTATCTTGTATGGAGCTTGAGGTGAAAATGGGCCCCATAGGTTCATGTTTGACTACTTTGTCTCCATGTGGTAAAAACATGTTTAAGAATAATTAAGAGGTTAGGCCTTGTTGGAGGAGGTAGGCCAGTAAGGGTGAGCTTGGAGTTTCCCAGTATGCTCTTTGTTTTCCACTTGTGGTCTGAGATGTGGACTAACACTTTTTCTCCCTGCCCTCTCTCTTAGCTATTGCTACTACCTTCCCATGAGCCATCATAAACACTAATCCTTTGGAATCTAAGCCCTCTAAAACTGTGCGTGTGTGGGACAGTTTCTGTGTAGCCCTGGCTGTCCTGGAACCCCCTCTGACATTCTTGCAGGGCATGGTGATTCACACCTTTAATCCCAGCACCCAGGAAGCAGGGGCAGATAGATCTCTGAGTTCAGAAAACGGCCTGGTCTACACAGTGAGACCCTGTCTCAAAAAAAGAAAAGAGGTGGAGGGGTTGGGGGTGGAGGTGGAATTTGACAAAAGTCATTAAGTTTGTTGCCCAAGCATGTGAACTAGAACTCAAAGCCCAGCATTGATGTAATGGTCATGGACTTATCATCCCAGTGTCAAGAGAAGGAGAGACAGAGGATTCCTAGCTCACTGGCTGGATAGTCCAGCCTAATTGGTGAGTGCCTGGTATGGGTGAGAGATACTTGTCTCAACAAACAAGGTGGTTGGCTCCTGAAGAATGACAGCAGAGGCTAATAGCCTCTGGCCCATGTAACACTCACCAACAATAATAATCAAATAAATGAACACTGGAGCAAATATGTGGACATGCACACACAGGCACCCCGTGTTTTATGAAGACATCAACATCAGCTGTGAGTCACCTGCACACAGATGCACTCACAGGCACTCACTGGTCTGTCAGTAGGACGCACCACACACCACCCACCCTCCCAGGAGTGACTTTACCTGCTGCTGTCCCTGCTGGGCCTGCGGAGCACTCTGCTGAGTAGCAGAGTTTGTTGCTGCTGCAGCTGCAGCAGCTTGCTGCTGGAAAAGACTGGCAGGATAGACGCCCCATGGTGTGACACCATAATATTGGTGAGGGACCACAGCTGGGCCTAAAAGGAACCAGAGAAAGGTAAGAGAAGTTTAAAAAACATGACCTTAGAATTATTCAGATCTTGAAACGTGAGATCCAAAAAATATTAAAGAACACAAAGATTTGTGCTAGCTAGTATTTACAAGAGAGGAGGGAGGGGCTGAGGCTAATGGTATTTGATCCTCATGGCAGGGTCTTCTGAAGCCAGGCTGCACTACAGCTAGACATGCATGGATAAGGTGGTAAAGCTACTGAAAAGAGAGGCTGGGAGGGGAACTCAAGAAATGGGGCTTAAAAACAGGAGAAGCTGCTGAGACGAAGATCTGTTTGTCAGGCAAGGTAGTGCTATGTAGCCCAGTCTGGCTTCAATCTAGAGCTGCTCCTTCCTTAGCCTCCCACGTGCTGGATCATAGACATGAACCAGCATACCCAGCCAGAAGTAATGTTTACCCCATGAGAAAGAAAAGAAGCATGACAGACATCAGACAAAGTTTGCTGTGAAAGAGAAATACGCAAAAGGTGCATGAGCTGAAACAGAAAGGAAGAAAACAAATTCCATCTGTATTCTGCCTTCACCAGTCACCTGAGGACTAGCTGAGGCTACTAAGACCCTGCATCACTAACCCCAGATGCAATCTATGACCCTTCTCATAATGGGACCTCCATGTACAATGTGACTATTTTTTCCCATGTTTAAAGTCACAAAAGTTACTTACTACAACAAGTACACACTCACACACTGTTATATCAAGTCTCACATTTCAAGCCAACTGCTATTGACAAAAGCACAGTGCACCTTAACCCTGACTCACACAGAAACTCAACACTCTGCTCCAAGCCAACTATTCACCTTCTCTGCTGATAAGTGACAGCTCCAAAGTCCACCACACAAGGCAAAGCAGCAGATCTGAACGTAATAAGGTGGCTCAAAGAGTAGCCGGGTGGGACCAAAGTCTAGGTCAAAATTCTATGCTGAAGTTGGTACCAAAAAAACAAAAAAGATGTTATTTCACCCTCAAGACAGTGACAGGGCTCTAAGAGTAAATAGTTTTAGTGTATTTTGCATAATTAACAAACTTACACAAGAAGGACTAAATAAGAAAGTGTTCAAAGAGCTCCTGGAATCTGGTAAAACATGCCTTCCTTCTCAGTCACAGCACAAGGCTAAGCACGTGCAGCATGACTAACAGTGAGCAGCCTTGCATTTATGCTGCAAGATGTTCCAAATAGTACAGTTGTGCTGGCAAGACCTGCTTCTCATTAAACAAAAATAAACCAGCATACACTCACAAGGTTCTACGCCACAAGCCAGTCAGACTGCATCACTGCCAAATGATAGGCTCCAGCATTTCTAGGTGCTTGCTGTTTGATGCCTATGGTTCACCATGACCAAGAATGCCCAGTGTTGTTGAGAAAATGTGTTACAATACAGACCCTCTTCTTACAGTAAACATGGATTCAAGTGCCTTGTTGACTTTTCAGAATCTAAACAAGTTAAGAGCCTGGTCTCCAAGTTAAAGAAAATGACAAGTCTCCAAACTCCCCTGACAAGTGTCCACAGACAAGTAAGGTAAAGAAAGCCACAGGGGGTTTGGGGAGGGGAGAAAGGTAGTAAAGGAAACTGTTCCAAGTGCCTGGGTTTCTTCTTCACACAGCAGGTGTACCGGGTTAAAAGTGTGGCCCTTCGCTTTTGAGAAGATGGGTGTAGCCTGCAAGGACAGCACCCTAAACACTTACACTTTGCCTTCAAATCCTTGAACTGGTACTTCTATTACTTGGACCCTGGTCAGGTGGTAGAAATTAAACACCCCAGAGTGCTTCACTGAAACTGTCTAAACAGAACTCCTGGTTCAATTTTGGTGTTAACAAAATCCTTCTTAATGTAGTTTGGGTACTTAATGTCTCTCGTCATTTGGCAGACTAAATCATCTGTAGTCTAGATAATATGCAAACAACCTATCATTACATTAAGTGTATATTCATCATTCTGATGATGAAAAAACTCAGAACAGCAGCACTAAGGACATCGCATAGCACTTGGGTGTGGCAAACATTAGTGGTAACCAGGCATGGTCATACTACTGACAGGACTGCCATCCAAATCGGGAAGCAATTCTGAAGATAACCTATATCATCACTGAGAACCACACCAGAGGTAAATGGACTACAGAACAGTTACTGAAATCTTACATTGAAACTAAGTTGAAAAGGAGTGTAACTTAACAGGTGTGCATCCTAAAAGTTTCAGAGGTTATTTGTTGTCTTTGTCTTCATATTGACATGAAGCCACTTAACATTTATGACCCCTCTGAGTTAGCAACTGTGCTACAGAGTCAAAGGAAAAAGGTACTTTGACTTTGAAAAAAATCAAAGTTCAGGGAAGGAAAAGACCATTGTGGAACCATCCACAAGCAAATAAAACCCAGAGCTGTCAACAACAGAGAAACAACAGGTAATCCAGACTAAAGTCAGATCATCCCAGGTACAAACCATGATTAATATCCAGAGACAAAGGCCCAAGTTGGTACAGTAAGGAACCTGAAATCAGATGGGGCTGGCTGTAGTGTATGGTGTGAGCCAATGTGACCATTCAAGAAAAAAAGAGTGGTGAATTGGTCAGCTTCACACACAAGTCATGGAGAGTGGATGGTATACACAACACTAGAGTGCCTCTGTAATACTAATCCCAAGGACCAACCATCAGATCTCCTAAGGCTCTGATGATGAGCATAACAATGACAATGACAAGAGCAGTACCAGGCCACACTTCAGAGCAGGGAGAAGAGGAATCCAAGGGAGAAGTGTCAAGAAATATGCTCAAAAGCTATGTAATTTAGGGGACCAGAGGAAGGGAAAGCCACAAGGCAATGAAGGTAAGAAAACGGTGAGCTCCCTATGAAACCAGCAGAAAAAGCTGAGCAGATACCCTATCAACAAGCAATTCGGTGGACCTAAGCTACTGTGGGACAAAATAAGTGACCACCTTATTTTCCTAGGCAGAATGGGACAATAGCTAAGTAGAGAATTACGACTGACAAGAGACTGGCACTGAAATCAGGAGACACTGTGACTGAAGACATGGATTTGGCAGAGTAGAAAGAAGGCACGCCCATTTCAAAGGACTTTTCTAGCGGGTGAGCAAACCGCCCATGCAGCACGTGTCTCACCGAGTGTCGCTGCTGCAGCCAGTCCAGCTGTGTAGGGGTCCGTCCCTGGGGGAGCAGCGCTGATGATGTATGGGTTGGGGACAAACGCAGCGGGAGCTAAACCTGCTGGAAACATACCTGTCAGTAAAAACAAACGACCAAACTGCAGCCCTACTACACACCTCTCTAGTTTGGCTAGCATTCCAGGGTATAGATGAAGAAAACAAAAAGGAAGAGAGAACAGGTTGAGAGTAAAGAGGAATTTCACAAAGATAATATAACCTCAATAAAGTCATAGTGACATTTATCTGTGTGTGTGTGTGTGTGTGTGTGTGTGTGTGTGTATACATACACAGGGAGGATAGAGGAAGACAATAGGTGCCTTCCTCTATGGCAGTGGTTTTCAACCTTCCTAATGCTATGAACCTTTAATTCAGTTTCTCACATGTTATATTGACCCCGAACCATAAAATTATTTCATTGCTACTTCATAACCATAATTCTTCTACTATTTTGAATCACAATGTAAATATCTGATACAGGAGCCCACAGGTTGAGACCCATAGGTCTAAGGCTTTCTACCTTATTTTTTAAGACAAGTTGTCTTGCTGCACATGAGACTTGCTATTTTAGCCACACAGACAGGCCAGCAAGCTCCTTGGATCCTCCTGTTCCCATTCCCCAAAGCTAGGATCTCCTTGCCTTCAGGTGAGCACTGAACATTTGAACTCAGGTGGTCTTGTTTGCCCAGCAAATATTCTTACCTACCAAGCTTTACCCCAGTTCTGGTCGGCTCTATGAAGTAGGAGTCTCACTATGTAACTTATGCTGGCCTTGAACTTACTTCCTTTGAATCCTCCTGCCTCAGTCTTCAAAGTGCTAGACTACAATGCCCAGTATAAACCATTTTGGGTAACCTCTCCCATCTTTACAAAAGAAATGTTTGCAACAAATCATTTATTTACCATTTCTGTATTCCTTGCTAAGATCAAACTCAAATCTCCTGAATTCCAGGCAATCCCTCTACCTCCAAGCTATCCCTGGCCCTGTTACAGTTTTAAATCCAGCTAGACAGACTCTTAGGAATTAACTTTACTGTCTATGTTGCTGGGGACACTGAATCTACTGTGCATACTCTAAGTTCCATCTCCAAGTCTTAAAATCATATTAATTTTCAATTTTAATAGTAAAATTGTTTCAAACACTCTTATTAAATGAGGAATTATTTTTATTAAAAACAATGTTTCAAATCAGTTTTGGTATTAATGACAATTTACATGAGAACAGCACTGGCAGGGTCTTGTTACAACTAGGGTGGGATTAAACACTCTTTCTTCTTCCTTGTACACCACATCCAGGATTGCCATGTCCTTTCTGATCATTTCTGTTACTTTTAAAGCAAGAATAAAAGAAATCTCTCCTCCTACTTAGTTACAGTCAGGGTATTTTATTTTGAAGAACCCTTAAGAAGGTCTGGCAGGGCTGCCAGGCATAGCAGTCACACTTGGGAGGCTGATGCAGGAGAACTGACATGAGTCTAAGGCCAGCTGAGACTACACCATCATCCTGTCTCAGAGATCTAAAACTAGAGGTCCAAACAGAAAAGTCAAAGTGAAATTAAAATGCCTGCCAAACTCATCCCAAGAAGAGGAAGAAAAGACTTGAAAGATGGATCTTAAAGGAAAAAAAAAGCACTATCTGCTGTTCAATGAGCTGAGAAGCTGATCCGTCTAGTCACGACTGCAGCGAGCTAAACACAGGTAGGCAAGTAGCCCTGGCTGGCTTGGAATTCACTATATGGTAAACCAGGCTGGCTTTGAACTCATAGAGGTTCTCCTGCCTCTGTCTCCCAAATTCTGGAATAAATGTGTGTATCACCACACCCAGCACTGTTGCCTGAAATCTTACCAAGAAGTATCAATAGTCGCTTCTCTAGTAAATTATTTAAATCCTGATGGGAGAAGGGGGGACAGATTCTAGAGAAGTATTATGAGTTCAGGTCTAGTGCATCAAAAATAAAATATGGGGCAAAAAATAACTGGATACAAGAAAGAGGTCGCTCACTCTGTACGAGGCATTTGTCTGAATTCTATCCACCCTTGCTTTTTCTTTTTTGGACACAGGCAATCAATATATAATCCAGTCTCACCTCAAATGTATTATACATTATACAGATAAGATTAGCCTGGAATTCACTGCATCCTCTAAACTCTGTGTCCCAAGTGTTAGGATGGACTTCGATATTAGTGTAAGTTACTGGCTTTCCCAGCATCTACCTCTCCTAAATAGAAAGAGACACAGGCTTAAAGGACTTACCAATGTGAGGCTG
Source organism: Arvicanthis niloticus (assembly GCF_011762505.2). Classification (NCBI taxonomy): domain Eukaryota; kingdom Metazoa; phylum Chordata; class Mammalia; order Rodentia; family Muridae; genus Arvicanthis; species Arvicanthis niloticus. The sequence continues at coordinate 23,996,550 of NC_047662.1, forward strand.
ATGGGCTGCTGCAAGTGCATACTGCTGCTGCTGGGCGGCTGTCAACTGCTGAACAGCAAGTGCATTGGGTCTTTGGAATAGCTGAGGCAAGAGAAAGATGTTATAGTCAGAGAACTGTCCTGTGAAAGGTTTGAAATCTCTTAACAATTTCATTAGCCTCTGTTACACATGATAGTTGACAAAATAGGATACCTCAGGCCTGCTCCACTCCTCGGAGGAATAAAGCTTCAGTCTATCTATTCTCTCTTACCTCAATTAGTTCTCCCCTCTCCATAGAGTGGTCCTATGTCTCATGTTCCCTAAACTCCTGATATACACACATATGAGAAATTCTTAGTAGCAACCAGCAAGTACGTTACAGCACGGAGTGATTAGAGGTATACCTTAAAGTCAGGTAAGAACACTGCAAAGTTACTTCCACATGATCCCAAGGGGCTACAGTCTACCCAAAGATCTTTTAAGACCCAACAAGTACTGAGTTCTTACCCAGTCATGCTTTGGAGAAGATGAGAAAAGTTTGCTTTATTCTCTAGAAAAATAATTTTGCATACATTCCTAAAATAGCAGCTCTTCCTAATGAATGAATTAGAGAAATGCCTGGCTTTGGGAGTTTCAGGGTCTCTTAATCTTATTATTCTTGGGCAGTGAAATGAACAGAAGTGCAGCTATTGACAAATTTCTACTGAACCAGTAAGGTCCCTAACTCTAAGCCTAACAACCTGAAGCTAATCCCTAGGACCTACAAGCTGTCCTCTGACTCTCTACGCTGGTGGCATCTGCATTTGCACACAAAAATTTAATTCACAGGAAAGAGAGAAAAGTGTAAAACATTTCTCACTAAAATGATCCCATGAATGCATTGATTAATATAGAATATTCAGTCAGTGATTCACCTATTCATTTAGCAAATATTTACTATGCAAGGAACAGAAACATCTTATCCTGAAGAGTGATAAAGAAAGGTGAAGCTGGTAGCTGGAGTGTGAGGAGCCTCAGAAGGCTTCCTCCAGAGACACGCTGCCGACCAGCCCTATTCCCAGAGCATAGCTTCCAACCGCCTGTTCTCTCTACAGGACCCATCAACAGCCCAGTTCCCATCACTAGGTGCTATCTAAAAATAGTACAGACCTTGAACTACAGCCATATTTATCATGAGACATCAGAAGGTGCCATCACCTCAAAATTACTACTGCAACTATTCTTACTGTTACTATATACATAGAGATTTAATCCTGTGGCTTTATACCCTACCTCTGTCTCAAACAGGTCTGGAGAGATGGTTTAGCTGATTAGAGCACTTGTTGCTTTTGCTCCAGGTTCAATCCCAGGACCTATTTGGGCACCAGGTAAAGATTTGGTACATGCATATACATGTATGCATACATGCAGGCAAAACATTCATACACATAAGCCTAAAAATATTTTGGTAATTTATTTTTCTTTTATGTCCATTGGTGTTTTGCCTGTAACCGTGAGCGCATCTGATCCCCTGGAACAGGAGTCAGAGATAGTTGTGAGCGTCTGGGCGCTGAGAATTTGGCCTGGATCCTCTGGGGAGCCAGTGCTCGTTGAACCATCTCTCCAAGCACTCACAAATATTTTTATATAAAAGTTGCATACGTTGAACACAATGGCCACTGTAACCTCAACCTTACTTTCTATACTTCAAATCAGTCTTTAAAACAAACAAACAAACAAACAGATTTTCATCTTGCTAGTCCTTAGGAAACATAATCATATTACAGATTTAAAAAAAAAAAAAAAAAAAAAAACCCTTTGGCTTTCCTTTTCAAAGGTTAAAGAAAAACTTCACCATGATGCTAATAAAAATGAAAAGGCATTACCTTGTACATGTCTAACACCAAGCAGTGAGATAGAGACTAGATGAAGTTCTCAAGCACCTAACATGGAAGCTAGTCAGTGTGTCTTAGAAGCTGCATTTATGCACGGGCTTTGCAAGTTTATCTCAAGAACAGTGTCTCAGCGACTGGAGGCAGTCCACAAGAGAAGTAGCCAAAAGGGAAAAAATAAAGAGACTGGGAATACAGCTTAGTGATGAAACACTCACTTAGCTTGTATTAAGCCCTGGGTTCAATCCCAAGTACCAAGAAATAATTTTAAAAAGCAAACAAATAAAAACCAAGGTAAAAGCCACATAAAAATCTAAAATTTTCTGAAACAGTCACATTCTCAACAACTGCTTCTATTTGCTTCTATGCTACCCTCACAGCCCTGCTTTTAACAAACCTATCTCACTGAAAATTCCCACTGTTGGGCTTCCATATAGTAAGGAACTGGGAGATAATGGTGATACATGTAGAATGTCACTGCTGAGGACATCCTGACATGATCCAACAACACTGCAGACTTTCCTCCCTACAGCCTTCATATACTTGGTATTTATACACTGTAAACACTCATAGAACCATATATGTGAATACTGTAAAAGCAATCCTCCCATGTAACCTAAATCTGTAGTTTCCACCCTCTTGTGGTCACAGTTCAAGGTAAGGATTATTACTTCTAACAGGAACCACATACACTAGCCTTGCAAGAGTCCACATGTAGCCTGTGGTTAACAACTGCTTAACAATTAGTGATTATGGGGATGGAGAGGTGGCTCAGCAGTTAAGAGCACTGATTGCTCTTCCAGAGTTCCTGAGTTCAATTCCCAGCAACCACATGGTGGCTCACAACCATCTGTAATGAGATCTGATGCCCTCTTCTGCTGTGTCTGAAGAGAGCAATGGTGTACTCATATACATAAAATAAATCTTTTTAAAAAAATAATTAGTGATTATAAGAAAAATGGGAGATTTTCTTTTTGACAATATTTTGTAGTAAATATAACAAAAGCTAATTAGGTATCTATATACTAGATTCTGTCAATTTTGTCATATTCTCTTTGGTACACTACTAACTACAAGTAAAGTACTCAGAACAAAATTGGGTAATTGGCAAGTGACAGTCTACAAAGACCCTTAAAAACTCACACTAATGCCCTCTGGTGGCAGACCCAAGTTCTGCTAGCCCTGTCATAACTAGGAAGCGCTTATGGCAGGACAGCACAGATAAGCAAGCTATGCTAATTACAGCTGGAGCACAGGGAGCATACGGAGCACAGGGCAAATCCAGCAAATATTTCAAAGTCACAATGAATACTGAAAGCACAGTTTGGGTATCTATGACAAACTGCTTTGACTTCCTTCTATGTTGTTCACTAGATGAGTTTATAAAAGGCAATGTTCCTGTTCCAAAAGCTCAAAAACACACAATGCAAGTGCCATTCAGGGGGCTTTTTATAAAAGATAGTTATTACCAGTATAAAACTCCTACAAGCTGTCCTCTGTATGGTCTCTCTCTCTCTCCTCCCTCATGTCATGTATGTATGCACGCACTTGTGCACACACACGCACACGCACACACGTTTTTTTGGAAGTTGCAAGAAAAGATGCTAGGTTATCATGAAAGAAGAGTTTTCTTGTTATACTCCTTTCAAAAGAAAGCTATGACTAAAGCTGAATGTGAAGATGAGACAAATCTACCTAACAGAAGCCTTTGCATTCCCAGGAAAAGAAGGGGGAAAGGGAACAGTCTAATACTAGAGACCAAAAGATCTCACCATTTTCTTTTTGTCACAAGTTTTACTGTTGTTTGTGTCAGACAAGTGTCAATGGTCCATATACGTACACTCATACCAAATACCCATACATATTAAACAAACAAATGTTATATTTAAGCAACAAAACCTTCACTGTTCTTTAACAGATAAAAAACTAATTCCGATCAATCGTGGTGATGCATGCAGAGGATCTCTGTAAGTCTGAGGCCAGCCTAGTCTACATGAGTTCCAGCACAGCCAGGGCTGGAAAGAGGCGGGTGGGAAGGGGACTAGAGGTAGATACTGATTTTGACTGATTTATTCTAGGGGAAATAATTTCTGAGATCTCAGATCAAAACTAAAACCCAATCCTCTACCAAATAAATGTTTCTGTATAACTGAGCAAACTAAAACTCTGAGGTACCCTTAAATATAACTAGTCAATATCAAGCTCTCTCCTCATTAACAACACATAGGACACTTGTGAATATTAAAAATGTTTTGCATTAAAGCTATGCAAATAATCCAGTGTAGAGACCAGCATTCAGGAGGCAGGTAGAGGGAGGCCCTTCTCTGAGTTTGAGAAAAGCTTGATCTATGCAGGAGTGCCAGGACAGCCATGGCTACAAAGAGAGACTGAGTCTCAAAATCAAAACACTAAAGTTATGCATACTTATGGCTTCTTGAGAACGAAAGTTAATCACTAATAATGTGTGTGTGTGTGTGTGTGTGTGTGACAGAGAGAGAAACAGAAACGGAAAAGGGTGTGTGTGTGTTTTCAAAGTGCACTTGCGTGATGAGAGCACTCGATCCCCTGCAGCCAGTTATAGTCAGTTTTAAGTCACATGTGCACACTCTATAATCCCAGCACTCAGGAGATAGAAACAGAAGGATCAATTCAAGGCCTTTAGCTACACAATTAACAGTTTCTGGGTCAGTCCCAGTAACATGAGATGCTGTCTTATGCTATATTATGCTATTTTTCAATTGACAGTGTTCTAAATAAAATGTATCAATGCTCTAACTTATGATGACATAACATTTTTAGTGTCAGTTACATGGTGAGCATATAATGAAATTTGGTAATGATTTCCAACATCTTTTGGTGGGAATATAAGTGGAAAATTATATGATATTTCATTTAAAAATTGCTCAAATATAACACAGAATGGCATGAATTTGGTAATACAAAAGCTTTTGGAGGTTGTTTTTCAAGATTAAGAAGACAAAACAGAAAAGCAAGAAAGTGGAAAGAACATTCCAGAAGGACATCAAAAAGGATACCATGTGGAGAAAACAGCCTTAGACTGAGGCCCATCCATGAGTGGCAACCCTGCAGGCTCATGTAAATGAACCTTTTATCCACCGGGAGCCTCTGCAGTATAGTCTTCAATTGGGAGTCTTCAAACTCTTGAAATATTCTCCAAAAAGAATTACTATTAGCCTTATACCTCTAAATTATTACAAGCAGATGGAAACAATGTACACTTTTCCTCGTATATTATAGTCACAAGCATTCCAGAATCTTTTTCATGTTCAACATGAGCTAATACTTCATGCTTCATATGTATAAAGAAACAAATATAGATTTTGCTTTTAAATACCTTGACATTGCATTTTTTTTTTTATGTAGTGTTTTCTCCACACTCCTCTGCATAACATACATTTAGAACACACACACAAGCACACCCTCAACACTATGGGTTGGTAAAGCAGCCCAGAAGCAGAGCATGTGCTGGGCCTGTACCGGATCTTGGTTCAGTCCCTCACCATAAAACAAAGCAAACAAGAAATCAAAACTCTTGCTCTTATAAATCTGAAAGGTCACATTCACAATGAGCACCAATGACCAGAGAAGAAACTAAGGAATCCAAAGCCCGAAGAATAAAAAGGACTAAGACAAGACCACCTTTCCCCTACTCACTGGCGCTTAGTATCCAGTATCTCAATAAAGCTGACACTTTGTTACAAAACCAACTTCCACAAACGTCAATGGGAAACGTCACAATGGAAAAGAGCAGGGACTAGATCATTTACTCTGTAGTTGTCCACACTAGCTCCCCCTCACCGCACCAAGAAAGAAAAACAAAACAAAAATAAAGCTGCCCTACAATTTAAAGCAAATTAAAAAAGGAAGATGACCACCCTTTGTTCCTCATTTACAGACCCCAACATCAAAGAGCACACTGTGCTTGAGATCACTGGCTGCACAACCCTCAGTTGCCTAGGGTATTGTCTGAGACACATCTGGTTTAAGCAAGACCTCCACATCTGAGACTCATTCTCAATGCAGTCTTGTACTCAATGGTAGAATTACAGTCCAGGCAAACTATAATTATATACAGTCCTCTCTGCTCTGTCCACCCAAACACCCTCTGCTCTGTCCACCCAAACACCCAAACACCTCTGTCCACCAAACACACCTTGGTCATCACTGAGCCCTCTCATGCCTGACCGATAGCACTTACACCAACTGATTTAATATGATTCCACTGCAGCAGAACTCAGGTTTCCAGAAGAACTCGTAAGTCAACAATTAACTAATATATTAACATCCAAGTGTCTACACCTGCTTCCACATAAACACTACAAAATCCACAAACATTAGACATTCTTCCTAAAAAGAAAGGATAGAATCAGGAAACTTCATGAGTTCCAGGCCAGTTAAGAAAAATATCAAGCCGGGCGGTGGTGGCGCACACTTTTAATCCCAGCACTTGGGAGGCAGAGGCAGGCAGATGTCTGAGTTCAAGGCCAGCCTGGTCTACATACAGAGTGAGTTCCAGGACAGCCAGGACTACACAGAGAAACCCTGTCTCGAAAAACCAAAAAAAAAAAAGAAAAGAAAAGAAAAGAAAAGAAAAGAAAAGAAAAAGAAAAATATCAAGACTGTGTGTGTGTGTGTGTGTGTGTGTGCGCACACGAGACACACAGTCTCATAGACAGTCAGTCAGTATGGCAGGCAGATAGATATATAGATACTGCTAAAAAGTGCCTTACTCAGTGTAAGTAAAAATGCATAGTGCCTATTCACCTTTATAGTCATTAAATAGACATTAAATGCATATACTTTTAATCCCAGCATGGGCAGACAGACACAATTTAAGGCCTGCCAGGTCTACACAGCAAATTTCTGGACAGACAGAGCTAGATAGTAGAAATCGGTGGTGGTACCAGTAGACAGTTGTAAGCCACCCAAATGGGTACTGGAAGCCCAACTCAGGTCTTCTGTAAGAGCAGCAGGTGCATTTAACACCACTGAACCATCTCTCCAAGATTATCCCACCTCTTATCATAGAGTGCTATTTTGTACTATTTAAATGATGAAATGCATCCAATGACTGAAGGAAGAAGAGAACCAAACAGAAAACTTTGCTCTACTCATCAAAGATACACTTGTCTATAGATGAAAAGGGTACTAAATACATGTTGTTATGAGTAGCCCACGAAGCCACAATCTCCCTGAACCAATTCACAAAACTGGGTCCCAAAAGAATGTTTTCTGGATGTGACAGGCCGTGGTTTTCGGTCAGAGGGCCACACAGTGACTCTAAAACAGTTCATCTGATCCAAGAAATAACTATCCTGGCCATTCACTGTACTCTTGTATTAATGGAGGTTATATAACAAATCTTCCAACAACATCCAAAAAACTTTCCCAGGTATTACAGTTTCAAATTTTAATTTGGGAAACTTTCCAACAGAAACAGAGGAAAGGCCCCCTAAAGGCTCATTTGGCTAAAGGATAAAGCAGAGGATAAAGGGCTAAATAAAGCAGAGGATAGCCCTTGCTGTAACGCAGCTCACAAACGGACACAGCAATAACACCTTATCACATGCAGGCAAAGAAAAGACACTTGGGGTCTTAGCCCACTGAGCCACTTCATATAATGGAGTTCAAGAAATAAGGACTTTCTGGTTGCACATAAAGAAAGGAGAACAGTGCAGCTGGCCCTGAGAGCGGGAGCAGGATGTAGTTAAACCTGTAAGAAGTATGGTGGCTTGAACAAGATGCCCCGCAGTCTCAAGCATTTCAACACTTGGTATCTAGCTGATGGCACGACGTTGCTGGAAGAAACACATCACCGAGGATCGATGCTTAGAGATTAGAGACCCAAGCCACTTCTGGTTCACTCTGGTTTGTGTTTGCAGTCAAAGATAAGAGCTGTCAGCTTCCTGCTTCCTGTTCCTATGGCCATGCCTGCCATTTGCTGCCATGTCTCCCTGCAATGATACACTGTCTAGTACTGGAAGCCCAAATAAACCTTGTCATCTCTAAGTTGCTTTTTTTTTTTTTTTTTTTTTTTTTTTTTTTTTTTTTTTAAGGTTTTTCGAGACAGGGTTTCTCTGTGTAGCCCTGGCTGTCCTGGAACTCACTCTGTAGACCAGGCTGGCCTTGAACTCAGACATCCGCCTGCCTCTGCCTCCCAAGTGCTGGGATCAAAGGCGTGCGCCACCACTTTCCAGCTCTAAGTTTCTTTGGTCATGGTGTTTTATCATAGCAACAGAAAGAAACTAACATAAAATGCTAAAGTAAGAATGCATACCAACTGAAAAACGATCCTTCCTCCTTAACTTTCCAAGCTTCTCTACAGGCACCTCTGGAAAGCTGTGTTTGGAAAAACACTTGGACATCTTAGGATAATGATTGTCAGATGTTATCTGGATGCCCAAGACAAAAGTTTTAAAAACTATGTATCTACTCAGAAAGAGTTAATTTGAGACTGGCGACACAACTCAGGAGATGAACATGTCATTGGCATGAATGGAGGAAAAAACAATAGTTAGGGTATATAAAATGTGCTGGCTAGATTTGTGTCAACTTTGACACAAGCTATAGTCACCCGAGAGGAGGGAACCTTAATTTAGAAAATGTTCCCATAAGGTCAGGTTGCAGAAAAGCCTGTAAAGCATTTTCTGAAGTTGTGATTGATGGGAGAGAAATCAGTCCATTCTGAGTGGGGCCATCCCTAGGCTGGTCGTCCTGGGTTATTAAGAAGGCAGGCTTAGGAAGCCATAAGGAGCAAGCTAGTGAACAGCATTCCTCTATGGCCTCTGTCTGCATCAGTGCCTGCCTCCAGGTTTCTGCCCTGTTTAAGTTCCTGCCTAGGCTTCCTCAATGATGGACTGCAATGTGGAAGTGTAAGCCAAATATCTTTTCTCCCCAAAGTGCTCATGATCATTGTGTTTCATCATAGCAATAGTAACCCTAACTAAAACATGGGATATAACAATTAATGCCCAATTGTTGGGAGCCGACTTTAGTAGAAAGCAGCTAGATCAACTTTGCAGCCATCTGGAACCATATATCCTGATGAAAGACTTGGTTGTCAAAAGCCTATAACAGCTGAAGCACACTCTGATAAATATATTGTTTATCCCACATAGCTTGTTTTGCTGTTTAGTGACCTCAGCTGTATGGTGCACGTGGTAAAATGTTTTCACCTGTGTTCTCCTGCTTGTGTATATAAATACCTCAGAATTCCCTTCAATAAGATAGACTTGAGGGGAGACTTGAGAAAATAGAAGAGACTGAATCACACCCTGTCTTGTCTCCATTCTTCGCGTCTCTTGCCCCAAGAGCCACACTCTCTCTTGACCAGAGCACTTAGCCCCAAAGCGTTGAGGCAAAAGTGTTGAGGCAGAGTGTGGGCCTCAACACCCAATTCATAGTCTATGCATGGAGCAATATCCCTAAACACCAAAAACTAAGACATCTATGAAAAGCTGTAACTCAACAGGTTCCAAAATGCAAAATCTTTTTAAATTAGCCAGTCTAAAAGCCATCTATGACACTGTACATCTGTACAACTAGTATCTCTGATATAGACAAAAGTTCATTTATGTTTAAGTCCTATTAGCTAACTCCAGAACTCCTGGTAATATGAAACCACAGACTAATAAACCAAAAAGACCACAATTCCTTCACTATGAAGTAAAGGACAGTTAGATAAAAGAGAACCAAAATTAAAAAAAAAAAAAAAAAAAAAAAAAAAAAACTCCAAAGGAAATAAACTTTTTTTTTTTTTTTAAAGATTTTATATGTGTATGAGAACATTATAGCCATCTTCAGACACACCAGAAGAGGGCATCAGATTACACTGCAGGGAGTTTTGAGGCACAATGTGCTTGCTGGGAACTGAACTCAGGACCTCTGGAAGAGCAGTCAATGTTCTTAACTGCTGAGCCATCTCTCCAGCCCCAGATAAACTTATCTTAAATAAAAAGGGTTCAATTAAAATAGAAAACAAAAACATTGAACCAGTAAAGACCAGAAAATATAAAAACAAGAGAGACGGTTTTTGTAGGCTAGTGGGAGCTACAGAGAGAATAATGTTCAATTATACTTTTCATTCTATGGGGAAAAAAGCTTGCTAATTAAATCACACATAGGCTGGGGGTATGGCTCAGCTGTACGCACCTGTATGGCAAGCACAGGCTCTACTCCCAGTACTGCAGAAAGCAACAAAAATGTACTCAGAGCATGTTTGAATATCTATCAGACTTTCTGTGGGCTGTGAAGCTACAAAGCAGTCCCTCTGATTCTCATTTCCTTTCTAATGAATTACGCTTACTGTGCCTTCAGAACTGATGGCCATTGTTTTAGGGCATGGTGGCTCACACCTGTGATCTCAGTACTACCAAGAGGCTAAAAGCAATGACTTGAAGAAGTGACTACATGGGTAAGAGCACTGACTGCTCCCAGGTTCATTTCCCAGAACCCCACTGCAGCTCATAAACATCTCCAGGCTTAAGAGAATTCAAGTCTTTTCTTCTTCCTTGAGCACTGCATGCACATGGCACATAGACATGCAGGTTCGAAAGAAAAGCACAAAGTGGAGACAAGAGCCATCCTGGGCTACATGGCAGATTCCAGGCCAGCTTTGGGTTCATAAAAAACACTGTCTCAAAAAGACTAAAACAGTAAACACATCAACAAATGTTTCTAGAAACTTTGAAAACAGAATGAAGTGTGGAGGGCTGGCTCAGTATGTGAGAGCACAGAAAACAATGTGTAGTGCTGGGATGTGGGGTGGGGTGGGGTGGTGAGGAGTAACTGGAGCTTACTGCCTGGCTAGCCTAGGAAAATGGCCAGCCTAGACAAAGTGCTGTATTCCAGACTTGGTGAGAAACCCTGTTTCAAGGGAATTAGGCAAAGAAGAAAACATTCAACATCTTCCTCTGACCTCTGCAGATGTCTGCTCAGGTGAAATGCTCATGACCAACCCTTCCCCAGGCACCAAACAAATCACTGCAGACCTTCTAGTGTTTTATGTACTCAGTTTATCATTCTTATTATTTTACAATAATCAGAATGTCTGTTAACTGTTCTAGACTATATCTAGAGTAACTAATTTAAACAAAAGACATGACTGATGGGTTGGTATTATACTGAGGTTATTGGCAAAAGTACTGTGTACATATGTAAATAAATGTCTCCTTTATGGTTCTCTATCTTACTTTTTGATACAGGGTCCACGATGGATTCTGAAGGCCCCTGTTTCTGCTAGACTATCAGGCTGGCTAACAAGCCCCACAACATGTCTACCTCTAACCTCCAATCCTAGGCTACAGGCATGCACAGCTACTCTATCTTTTACACGACAGCTAGAAACTTGGAGTTGGATTTTCTTGTTTTCAAACTAAGTGCTCTTACCCACTGAGCCATCTCTCTAGCCCCTCATTATTTTTTACAACAAAACAAACCAGCAACAGCATACAATAGAAATCTTCCAAATGTAACTTAGCATCTGAGAGGATGCTCTTCCACTCCCCACGGTGCACATAGAACAGGGTGCTCTCTTTCCAGCAACTGCAGCCTAAGAGCGAGCTTCCTGAGAAAGTGAGCTTTTAAAACTTATCCCACTGCTGGACCAAAAGCAACTGGTAAGCTGGTAAGACCCTTGCCCACCCCCCATAACGTGTTGGCTGGAAAGAAAGGGAAGAGTGAAAAAGACACACACTGTACCTGTTGTTGAGAATTGTAGTCAAAAAGTCCCACAGTTGCTGCTGCTGAGTCCACAGGTACCTGCGTGCCTGAATAATCAAACTGCAGAGGCTCCATGCCCACATGTTCCATGGGGTCCAAGGGGACACTCTGGGACTCCATGTTGGAGAAATCCTCCACAGGCTTGGCACCATTGGTGCTGGTCAGCTGGGCTAAGCCCTCAGAACCATTCTGGTTTGGACCCAGAAGATCCACTTCATTAGCAGAGCTCTGGCAATTACCAGGGGTACGGCTAAACAGAGAAATAAAGGGCATTAAACCTTATTTTGATCGAGGAGGGACACTACAGCAACCCCCAGTTTATGTCCTTGACATAGTTCATTAGCAATCCTGAAAGCTCGGTCTACAAAATAACCAGAGACCTTGCCTCTAGAATGATCCTTCCATTGTTGGCACATGTATCAGCATCTGCTACTAACATACAATTTTATTTTGTAATTTTACTTCACTATGGAATCTAGACTGAAGATACACAGAGTAAACTAAAAACAGTATTGCCTGCGGCAGCCATGAAAACAAAAACAAATGTTCCCCACCAACATGAGTAAATCCGCTCCACCAGAGCAGGAGATCCTCTTGAAACACAGAGCAAACTGGAATGGCTGGTTTTCTGAGCCAGGCATAATGGCACACACCTATAATCCCAGCCTCAGAGCAAGTTTCAAAGTCAAGATGGAGTTCACAGGAGACTTTGTTTCAAAATAAAGCAAAACACCTAAAGTTGGTTCCTAGGGGTAATTCCAATTCCTGTAATGATTCTAATAAAAAGGGTTTCATGTATTATTTATATTTTTTTACCAGTGGTGAACACTACCCCACCTGCCAAGGAAATGGAAGAAGGAAATCAGTTCAAAAACATCAAAAATGTATAGAGTATCATTACTGACCACAAGCTCCTACTCCAAGACAATGCTAAAGCTAGGCTCGTATATTTATACTCCATCTATGACACTCCGAAGAGTAAAGTGAAACCTGGGTCAAAGGCTTTGAGTACACTGTTCTGGGATTTGAGATATACCACAAACCTACGTATACTTCCATAACCCACTATAATTACTATACAATTCTGAACCCAGTACAGGCAAGGGAGAGTAGCCTATGCCTAATTCAATCCCTCCATCTCTAAAAAAAAAAAAAAAAAAAAAAGCTGGTACAAGTTAAAGGAATTGTCATTGTCATGTTCTATCACATACACCACCACCTCCACCACTCCTGCCCCAGCCAGATACCTCAAAAAGCACTGGTCAAGGTGCTTGTGACTCATGGAGGCTAGGTTGTGTGAACATATCCAAATAACATAGCTAGTAAGTATTTATTGCCCGTTGTCTCAAATTTCAAAGACTCTAATTCTATACAGTATATATGTGTGTGTATGCACACACACATATATATACACACACTTTCAATTCTTCTGCAAATGATACAAAACTTTTTTTATACTAGTGGGTATTAGAAGGGTATAAAAATGCATGTTTCTATCTGTCTGCAAATAAACACCCATTAGCTTTAGAATGGCATTAAATTATTTGTATGTGTATGTATAACACTGAACAAAGATTTTTTAAAGGCTTTTTAAAATTACACACCATAACTAAAGCTTGTCTACATAAAGAAGAATGATTATCAACTGTAGAAGACAAATATTTAATACTATGGATGTTCTATTTCAGGGAAATCTGCAACTCAGTCATGACCAGAGACGAGATAAGAGGCATCCATGAAAGTACATGATTATGAACAAGCCATTTGCTGGGTGTGGCAGTATACAATTGAAATTCCAGCACTCAGAGGCCAAGGCAGGAGGATTGCCAAGTTCAAAGCCAGCCTGGGTTACATAGTGAGCCCCTCTTATTCTGCACCTGAACTGCTTCTTCCAGCTGAAGTAACTGGTGACTAGCCTACATATATATATATTGGAGCTGCTGAGTGTGTATGAGATAGGAGAAGGCGTAAAACATCACAGCTATTTCTCCCTCCAATGTGAGAGAGAGACACATCCCTCAATGTCCATGGCTCTGGTGTATAGTGGTGTGGGACCAACTTAGGGAGTTCTAGAACTACTAAATGTCCTCTGTGGAACCACTCTGCAAGCCCAGTTCCATACAAATGCAAATTCTACTATTTGGGCAAAGTATAAAACATGGACAGCTCTTGGAAAATTTCACCTTACCAGTTAGTTTACAACTCTATGGCATCATCTGTACTAGATTTTTAAAACTCAAACAGGACGGGAGGGACTAAAATAAAAACAAAAACCCACAGCCCACATCCAAAAAATCAGAAGCATAAAATATACAAACCTAAAATCTTTGACGTCTGCATCAATCCCATTCTGCACTGGCAAACCATTGGTCTTGTCCATCACATCACCCTCCTCCTTCAAATCTCCTAGCTTATCTCCATCAAACGTACCCTTGTTCTTCTTTTCACCTTTGTCGTTTTCATCACTGTCTGCATCCCTTGGGCCCTGTTTAAAAAATAGCTTCAGCTTCACTAATCATCATCAACTAATTATGGATACCCACTGTGGACACCAGACTACACTAAATGCTAACTGGAACAGGACAGTGCCCATGCCTGACATTACAGTCTAGTTTACAAACAACACAGAGGCAGGAACACTGCAGAAATTTTTGCCAAATGGGGGAAGACAAACAGACAGGTATGTTACAGAACTGAAGACATCTTATCATACCATGTGCTCCCGTTCTGCCCCACCCCCTTTCTCAACAATTGAAACTGTGTACTTCTTCAGCCTACTTCTCTACTCTCAAATCTGTCTAGCATATTCCTAAGAGGGAAAGCATTAAGTCTGCTTGAAAGAAAGAAAGAAAAGAAAGAAAGAAAGAAAAGAAAAGAAAGAAAGAGAGAAAGAAAGAGAGAAAGAAAGAAAGAGAGAAATAAGAAATCTGTGACTTCCCACTATCCTATATAAGACCCTCCTTTAGTCTAAATATGGAACTTAATGTGGGCTAAAACCATGTGAATCTAACTCCTCTCTACTTGACCTGGGGATAGATGCCTTGTCAAACTGTACTACAGCAAACTGTACTACTGCCCAGTTTCACCCTGTTGCACCAAGTCCTTGAAATTTTTGTATTTTGGTTTTTTTGGGTTTTTTTTGGTCTGGTTGTTTTGGTTTTTTTGAGTCAGGTTCTCACTGTCCCTTGCTAACTTGGGACACACTACATAAAGAGCTCAGGTTGGCCTGTATTTTTTTGACAACCCTCTTGCCTCAGTCTCTTAAACGCCAAGATTACAAGTGTGTACCACACACCCAGCTGACATTGACATTTTTTTAAAAGATGCTTCAAAACAAATTAAATCTTCCTTTTAGGAAGCGTACTCTAAAAACTTGTATCCTTCATTACCTGTATATTTTGCTACAAATTAATTTTAATGATATAATTGGGGGCATTTTATACAAGAGAATTTATTTCTGAAATGTTTCAAACTTTCAAACACAGGCAGGACTGTAATGGATCTGTTCCCAGATATATCCAGGTCCTGCCTTTTAAAGAATGTGAGTGTGTCTCCTCTTAGTAGCACCCAGCATAAGCCCTGGATATATTCATTTTAATGCCTTGATTTCCAAAAGGAAAGCAACTATCTGTGGACTCAATATGGCAGAGAGCTTTGCAGACCCTGGCACTACAGGGCACTAAGTAACTTTAGCTGTTATAAACTGAGAGAAGCAATCTTGTTCCCACCACTGACTCAGGCTTTAATGGTGGAAGCAAGTGCACATGGCTCAAACTAAAGTTCCTGGTATAAGGCAAGCCCAGTGGACAGAAGACAAGCACTTCTATGACAAATTTCCAATCACCAGCTAAACTCCAGTAAGACTTAGTGGAGCACAGAGTAGCAGGCAGTTAGTTTTGTGAGCAGAAAAATGGTCAGGCTGTACTGAGAAAACAACATAAGCTCTCCAAAGTGGTAAGAAATCACTCCATCAGAAACTACAATGCAGGAGCCTTGACAGTCTTAGACCTGCAGGAGACTATTTCAGAGCCAGTTTTCCTTTTCAAGCCATTCTCTGTTTAAACACACACAGAAAAAGCGAGCCTTTGTGGGTAACAGGAAAACAGGACTGCGTGTGAACTGTATACACAGCTT
The DNA here is from genome assembly GCF_011762505.2 of Arvicanthis niloticus. Lineage (NCBI taxonomy): Eukaryota > Metazoa > Chordata > Mammalia > Rodentia > Muridae > Arvicanthis > Arvicanthis niloticus. Next base: position 24,012,275 of record NC_047662.1, read on the forward strand.
GGCCTCAAGTGGCATCAAGACAATGATCACAACAGTGGCTGCCTGCCACAGACTGTGCCTTGGAGACTGCTTCTCTACAACATGCAGCTCAGGAACAGAGAAGCACTCAAGGAGAGCTCTGACACCCATCGCAGACATGGGAAGACAAGGCTCTGAAGGCCAAGAGCTTATACAAAACCAGAAACAGCAGCAACCTCCACAATGCAGAGAAAAGAATAGAAATACAGTTTTCATGTTTATAGCTGCAGCTATAAAGATGAATACACTGCCTAGCAGAAGCTCAATAAATATGACCAAGAGCTGTTTTAATGGTGAGGGTCAAAACCTCCTGGGAAACTAAACTGCCAAAATAAGAAACTTCATCTTGTCTTTACCATCTCACCCTAGTCTAGATGGTGAGAACATGACTGTAATGGCAAAAGGAAACCATTAATGTCAATGGCCAAGAAGAATCACATGAACAATCTCTACAAGGCTACACATCAAGTCCATGTCTCAAGAAAAACTGGCCAACTCCATTATCTCCCCAAAGAGTTCAAAAGACTTCTCCATAAAACTGCACAGGAGACAGAAAAAAGCAGCAACACAACCTACAGCACACGCATGGTCCTGCAGAGCATATCCACTGAAGGCTCCCGTTCAGCATTCTCCTTGTTGACCTTCACAAGGCTTCCTTCCCATGAACCTGTTCAGACTATCCTATCCATATGCTCACTGGTCTGCATGAAGAACACAGCCACTATCGATTTCAGAGCCACCGGCTGATTTTCAAAACACTCCCTAAAATGGGAGGTTTTCACTAGGCCTATACGTTACAGTCCTACAGCTTGTTACCTGACTTTTTCCCTCTAACAAAATATCAAGTTTTTGGCAGAGCACTGGCAACTTTTTCTGCCTGTTGATTTTGTTGGTGCATGTCATCTTGAAGAAGTTTGTGAAAAACATTTACAACCTCAGCACTTGGGTGTGTATACACCAATAAATATGTATACACATACACATCTTTTTTAAAAAGAAAAAAGCTGATTTAAAACAATTTCACATGCCAGGTTGTGGTAGTATGCACTTTTAATCCCAGCATTGAAAAACAGAAGCAGAGGCATACAGAGCTCTGAGATGGAGGGCAGCCTGGTCTTCAGAGCAAGTCCCATGCCAGCCAGAGCTACACAGAGAAACCATGTTTCAAAAACAAGCAAGCAAAAGATATGCAACAAAACTAGCTGGAAATCCAGTCTGCCCTGTACATTATGCCAAGATCAGACAAAGAAATCTGCTGCTATGGAAAGACAGCCTTGGATTCAAGATCATAAAAAAGGTTTTTACTATAGTCCCAGCACTGGGGAAGAGAAGCAGTAAGGTACCAGCCAGTCAGGGCTACAATGAAGGTCTCTGAGCCAGGTGGCGGTGGTACAGCCCTTTAATCCCAGTGTGGGGGGTGGGGGGTGGGGGGTGGGGGCAGACAAGAGAATCTCTGCAAACAACCTGGTCTACAGAGTGAATTCCAAGACAATCAGAGCTACACAAAGTGAAACCTTTCCTTATAACTGGGCAGGGGAGTCAAACTTGTAACCCCAGTTCTCAGGTAATAAACAGGAGAGTTACCTAGAACTCAAGGTACTTGGCTATATAGCGAGCTCCAGGCCTATATTAGACCTTGTCTGTTAAAAAAAAAAAAAAAAAAAAAAAAAGAAGAGGAGAAGAAGAAGAAGAGGAGGAAGAGGAAGAGGAAGAGGAAGAGGAAGAGGAAGAGGGGAAGAAAGAAAACATTATGTGAAGAGCCTGAAATAGAAAAGTGGGCTAAAGAGGTGGCTCAGCAGTGAAGAGCACTGGCTGCTTTTACAGAGGACAAGGGTTCAATCCCAGCTCCTATCTGGCAGATCAAACAGTTCCTGGGGAAACTGACACATCCTCTTATGGACTCCAGGAACATGGCATGCATGTGTTGTACAAATAAGCAAGCAAGGAAATCACCCGTATGCATAGATTTAGGGGGGAAAATAGAAAAGGTATATAAAAAGTATTAATTTTTGGCATCTTTGTTGTTTTTAATAATACATAAGGTAAATACATAATAATAATACATAAGGTAAAATGTTTATAGTTATGAGGTCTTTCAGAAAGTATTAAATACAGGTGCACTGAATCTATTCTGTGCTCTATGTGTAACAATGGTCATAGGGTTTTGGGCATTTATTCTCTAAGTCTTAGTTTTCTATTTGTAAAGCAGGGATAATTTCGTTTAATAGTTATGAACAGCAATGAAATGCTGCATTGTGAAACTTAAGAATCTTACTGTATACACATCAAAATACAGCAGACTAGATGAACACAGCAGGTAGTGTTTGAAGCACTACCAAACAGCTGCTACAGTGTCCTTCTAAAGCAGTCATTTGGCTGATGAGCACAATCTCACACTAGAAGTTTAACCTTACATGATAATGCAAACAATCAAACAAACCCCCAGAAGCCTGGAAACCACTAGAGCATCCAGGCCCTAACACATTCCTCACAGCAGCAACAAAATATCACTGGTAGCAGCCAAAGAGCCAGAAGCCAGGAGCCAAACAGAACCACAGAGCAGAGTTGGCCTCTTCACTGACTGGCTCAGCCTCCTCAAAACAACCATAAAGCAGGGTAACTCCAAACATTTCTCTTGTTCCCAAAACCACTTCACGTGGCAAGAGATACACTCAAGTGAGACCAGAGCTCTCCTCCACCTGCATCAAACAGGCAGTTCTGTGTGAATCTAGCTGCACAAGAACAAACGAGGATGCTGACTACGCTGTCTTGTGTATACTTGTTTCACACAACACACCCCTAAAATTTTTTCAAAGCATAACAGTTCACATCTCTGATAGCAATAGAAAATCTCTGCAGCTGCTAGTCTTGTCGAACAACTTGATGAGAGCCCACCTCAAAAGCCAGCAGAGCAGAGCAAAAGCCATCCTGGGCAAAACAGAAATGGAAACAGAGCCGGAATGCCAGACCTCGACTTTGCCTCCGAGCCTTTTTTCTCATCTATAAATTCATCTGCCATAATTATGGGTTGTTCCAAGGATTAAATGAGGCAATCCTTAAAATTACAATTCTTCAAAAGAAAGTTAAAAACAACTTGTTTTTCTAAGATCAGTATGAAAAGATGCAGCCACTATACACTTCACTGATTCTGGGGGACTATAGCATGCTATGCACCTCTAAAAAGGACACAACAGTAGTACAAGTGTGACGAAGGCCCAGCTGAACTGGCACTCATTTCAGCAGGAACAAGAGCTGAGAAAAGCATACCGTGGGGCATAGTCTACACAGGCACAGTCACAATCACCCAATCCTGCTGTGCAGAAAGGTGCGAACAGTGGGCACCAGCAGTGAGATTTAAGAGGAAAAAAGAAACCTATCTTACAAGCAAGAAGTCATGTTTGATTTTATTAGAAAACCTTCAAAAATAGTTTGGTTTTGTTTAATAAGCTTGCTATGACAGACTAGCATGTGGTTTCAGTTGTGGAGCTAGCCACAATCTAAAGGTGCTGCACCCTGATGATCTAGAGTTTCTTCCAAGGAAACTCTAGCAGTGCAGCACAGAGTTCACATGGCAATCATGGGGCAGGGAAGGGCTCATTACAAATGCAGATATGGTAGGTAAGCTTTTGCCTGCCAAGCACTGGGGATGCTGAGGCAACAAGACTTGGAGTTTGAGGGCAGCCAGGGCTACACTGTGACACCCTGTCCCCAAAACAACGAAAGCATATTTCAGTTCAGAAAGGCCAGGGTTTGGCTTAGGAATCCTAAGTTCCAGAATGATGCTACTGTTATCAGTGCACAACTGAGTATCAATGTACTTTGTTACAATATTATGATACTTCCTTGAACGGTAATTATTACTATTGCACAATTTAAAAATCCAGTTGAGACTCAAAACCCTAGCTTCTCTATGTAATACAATATCTCAAGTTTCACAAAAATCAATTATAATACTAGCCTTCCAAGCCAAATAGTTGTAACCCAAATGAATAGCTACAAGTATCCTCCAGGTCAGAAAGCAGGAACTTGACACAACATGGGGAGACCTACCAAAGTAGGTGTCACTGATCCAATGTTTGCAGTGGATAAACCAGAAGGTAGGATTCATGATCCACTGTTCTTAATAACTAGGATTCAACCTATTTGAAGAAAATCAGGGGACCAAGAGCAGTGCCCTTAGATAGGCAATGTCACCCATGAGCTCTCAAAATATGTGTAACTACCTCTGAATCCAGGAAATGAGGAGAGAAATATCTTATTCCAAGAATAAATAAAACAAAAGCTAAAAAGGGGGGAAAGACTTGACTCTTGGATTCAAATTTTCTCAAATTATTCCAAAATCTGGTATTCTAAAAGCCGGGGATACATATGCTGGGTGCTAGCTAGCATTCACACTAAGTGTTAGAACAGAGTCTTCTGCAGAACCTCAAAGTAAGTTAGCTAATTAATTAGTCTGTAGCAGATTCTATAAAGCTCTGACTGGCCTGGAACTCACTATGTAGCCAGGCTGGCCTCAAACTCACAGAAATCATTTGACCTCTCGGGCATAAAACACCAGGCCCCACCCCCTCAAAGGAATCCTTATTTCAAACCAAAACTCTTTAAGCATTTATAGCACCAAAAGGAACTCAGGGAAGCACAGGGAAGAGAAGGTGAAGAGCTAAATCCTTTTATTCAAGATGTGGCAAGAAAATCTCAATGAGAACATAAAACTACTGCCTCCTCATGGGACACCTTCACTTGAAGAGTTAACATCTGGACTGCCAGCTGTCACATCCAAGAAGGACTTCTATCTACCTGCTGTGAGTTCTATATTATCACTGTGCCACAAATGACACTGGCCACTCGGCTTACTAAACTGAAAAGGCCCCAGCTGCCCTAACCAGGAGCTCCGTGCTCTGTAGGGAACTCCCCAATATACTGTCCTTGCTCTCCAAACTTAACACTCAATACTTTTGTTTTTAAAACAAAGAATGGGACAGTTCCCCTTTCCCGATGTTGCATGCATATCATGAGAACTAGAGTGATCCAGATTTCCCACAAACACAGTTTTCTCTAGGTGACATCCTATGCAGCAGAGCAAGCCCAGGTTAACAACAGCAGAACACAACACCAGTGCTGATTAGCAATTTTCTGGCCGGCAGGCCTTCATCAGCCAGAAAATGGGAGCTGCCAACGCCCTGACTTGACATCCATTGGTATTCCTCTATCAACCTACCCATGGCACAGACTTCAAAACACTGAATAACATTTTATTCTCCATGGCCATCCTCTTAAGAAAGAAGATGTGGAGAATTATCCATCTGACTGCTAAGAGTCCTGCTTCCTAGGGAAGCATCTGGCCTGAGGCTCAATACAATGAAAAAAATCACATTTCCCAAAACAACTAAGTATGCAACCCTCCTTTACAATCCAAAGGCAGAGCTTTATCATAAAAACTGTCCAAAAACTGACAGTAATAATTCCATTCTTCTGTCTTACCTACTTTTAATTCGAATAACTTTTCTGCCTCCTACAACCTTCACAGCAATCCAGATGTGTGCCTGTGCCTAATGTCAACAAACCTGAAACTGGTCAGAGAATTCACAGCCATTGTTATCAAGGTTCCTGGTCACCATACCAGCAACTCATTAGTGAGCCACACTAATTGTTCTCCAGCAAATAACTTAAAGTGGTAGGCAGTATTTAGAAGGCAGTACTTTCTCTGAAGAAATCAAATCAAAGTGTGAAGGAGGAAGAAAACAGAATTCTACTGTTCTCTTGAGAAGATAGGTAAACAATCAATCATTTGGCTTGATCCCATTCCTCATATACAAAGTATAAATCTTGTTCTTCCCCAAAAAGCCCCCATGAGAAGGAACACAAAAGCAGTTCCCTATCCAATTTACAAGTCCTATGTCTGGACTAAGTCAAAAGATCCAGAAGATTCCTCCTGAAAGGGCTGGCCCTCAAAAACATGCTTAATATTAATATACAGAGAGAGAGAGCAGGTTACCAAACACCAACTACTGCTACCAGTTTTCAGTGACAGAAGGGTGACACCTAGGTAATAAATGCAACATATAAAGAAGCACATGTGTAGATGAAACCAAAAGTATGATGATGAGGGGGAAAAAGCTATCTCAAACATTTGCCACCACGTTCTATTAGGACACAATGACATCCAGGAAAAAAACTAAAAGGGCACAGAACAAACCGAGTTAGGCGTGAATGGCAGGCAGATAACTGTGACATACAACGTCAGCCAGAGAGTACAAAAGGAGAAAGACTCAAGTAGATACATTCCCTAAGATTCCTTTATCTATAAAGCTGATAATAAAGAGAATGTGCTTCAAGAAAGGGAGTCACAAAGCTTCAGAAAGAATGCTAAGATTCAGCAGGAAGTGGCAGTAAGCAAGGAGGCTGCTTTGGCTGCCATTCAGCCAGGATATACACATGGGATTAGTGGCAAGGAACTAAAAACCAAACCAGAAAACAAAGACAAAATTAAAAAAAAAAAAAGCAAGCTCCCCAACAGCACAGGAAACAAAGCTGCTCGATCCAGGCCGCCATAACATTAACATCTGCTTGTGAAACCAAGACCTAGCCAAGGCCTTGTCCTTTGTAAGGTTCTTGGGTAGTGGCCAATCATTCCTCTAGACAAGTACCTCACACTGATATCCAACTTCTACTTTCTTTGTAAAGAAAGTCCTTCTCTCTTACACTTTTTGTTTTAATGAAGACTGCTCTCCTGCTAACTAATTAACTTCGATTTTAGCTCTTTCCTCACCTAACTTAACATGCACTCCCACCACCCACAAAACCCAAACCTTTACTTTTTCATCTCTGAAGTGTAGTTGACCTCTCTTGCTATGCTATGTTTGCTGAGCTGTATGCTACAACGCAAGTGTTCTAGCATACCCTAGAACGCTGCGGAAACCTAGGAAACTCAACAGGCACAGTTGCTTTTGGGGAAGGGGGAAGAAAGAGATAGGAACGAGTTCCTCAAGCCAACTTACAAATCCTCCTTTTCTTAGACAGGAATCGCCCGGGGATGAGCTCAACACATACTCCACCATGCTAACGCCTAGTCCCCCACTCTCCGATCGTGGGGACAGTACAGAATTGACCTCACTGTTCACATGGAAACTCTGACCAGGTCTTCTCTGCACCATGATTGGCTGGGAAACTGAATGATCTACAAAAAAGATACACAAGTATGACACAGTGCAGCCAGAAGCCCAAACAAATTAGGAGTGATGTCTGATGATAAACCAAGGTCTGGGAATCAGGAGACCCACCACGGTCGGCTGAGCCAAGGTCTCCCCTTGGATCTTTCAAAAGGCACTGGTATTCTACATAGGCCAAGGACACGGAGCACACCCCTCCTCTCTCTAGGAGAGCAGAGGAGGAGTACAGCAGTTCACACAGCTAAGTACATAAGCCAATGGTCACCTCTTTGAAGTTGCAGAAATTCTTTTATTGTTTTGTTTTTGCAACAACAAATCTTTCTGAGGACTCCAGTTTGCACTGTCCTGAACACAGTTTATCCAGTGTTAGGTTTTCTGTCTCCCCTCTCCCTAGAATCTGTGGCTTCTTTCTGCTGTTGGTATCTCTGCCTCTACCAGCTATCCCCAGCCCTCTTCAGGGGAAGTCTATCACAAGAATGCCTGTGCCGGGTGATTTCATTTGGCCCCAGGCACATTTAAAGATTAACTATCTCGTATAGGATACAAAATATCAAGGGGAAAAAAAAATCATGAAGTTCAAAGTGTGGGCTTGTATTTTCCAATTCCAGGCAAGCTGACAGCAGCACAGAAAGAAAACTCAGGTAAAATCATAGTCACTTCAAATGAGTCCATTCTTCTTTAACTAGCACTTGAGAAAGTATTGGAGGTTTTATTTTGTGTAATTATTTTTAATATATTACATCATCTAAGCTCCTTAGTGGCAATCATATTACTACAGGACAGGACATTTGCTCGCTGTGCTTCTGCCACTGATCTGAAACTCATGACTTGGCCAAGTGCTGAGGAAGGGAGCTCTAAGACAGGCATAAATCACAGTAGAGAGGCTAGAGCTAGATTACCTGATGTTCCCCAGGCACTGTCTCGCCATTGATCACCCAGGAATATTCCTTTTGGTCCATCTTTGCTGGATTCATCTGTTTCCCAAAACTTTTTACCTGGCAAGAGCTGCTGCAAATTAAAAATAATAGATGCTTTTAAAGAATTCATAAAGGATGAGAGTACAGCAGTCAACACTTTCTTTAGACAAGGGTACTGAAGATGCTCAAGGGTCCTGAGGGTCTTAATCAAAGTGTTTTGGCTACACAGCTGTGTAAAGACACAGAAAGGCCTAAAGCAAGGGGACACTAATCATCAATATCTAAAATTGTTCACTTAATCTCTGTGAAGATTTTTGAGGGGGTAAGAGTACAAACATTGTCCTATTAGCTAACTGCTTGCTAAGAGGGCTCTAACTGCAAGAGTACCCACTCCTGTGCGCATGCACTGACTGAGCACACAAAGTTACTCAAGCAGGAGCACAGACCCAGCTAGGAACCCCAGCTACAGAATATTAGACACCACTTCTATTAACTAACACTTCCGTACCTCATCCATCTAGTCTAAGATTTTAAGAAGAGAAAAAAAGACATTCATCTACTTTCAGAAGGAAATCAAGTTTCTCTGTTAGGTTCAGTAATACTTGATAGTATCATTGAAGTAACTCCAATCCAAGAAACAGTGGTCGTAGTTACAGAGGAAAATCCTGAAGACTGTCATAATTCTTGGTCTGTTCACCAACTTTACTTAATGTCTCCCTCTTGTTTTCTCTAGTTGGTTTTTTTTTAATAACTACTATTCCTCAGACAAGATACCAGAAGTTTGAGATAATTTGTAATCACTACTTCTGTACATAAACGAGCATGCTTGAAGAACTGACTTATGCAATATCAGAAATGGAATGCTAGCTTTCAGAAATAAAACACCAAAAAGCCCAAGAGATCTGCTCTCCTCCTGGACAGGTTTAACTTTCCAACCTACTTAGCTACATCTGAGCATAATAAAGAAAACAAAGCTATCTAAGGAAACAAACTCCAACTCTCCAGCCTCACTACTGCCTTTTTGGCATAGTATTAATGCACTCTCAGAAAGCCCCAAACTATTCCACAGCATAGGTTCCTACACAAACCCAAGCAGTTTGCTACCTTTTTCAAACAGATCCCTAACAAAAAGACTTTGGCCTGACATTGAATTATGCAAGTGCTAAGCTGCCTCAAAGATAAGCAGCTAAATTAAAGCATCAACCATTCTTCCTCAATGTTTTTAGGGTCTGTTAACTAGAGTGGGTTGGGAGGAAGAGGTAAAAGAGAAGGAGAAACAAGTGACCAAAGAAAACTAAGCAAAGAGCCAGAAATGCCTGGACTAGATAACTGTGATGTGCCCTGGGAACTACTATTAAACTGCCCTTGGCTCCTCCTCTTTTTTTTTTTTTAATGCAAAACCTGTTTTTCAGTGGCTGTTCCAATCAGAAGCATCATAAGCAAGAACTAAGCACAATGTCAATCAAACAGCTTCTTGGGAAATGTATTCAGTGGCATCAGACATTAAGCAAAATCATGGTCAAATTCCAGAAGAGATACTGAGAATTATTAATATACAAGGGTCAATTTAAAAGAACTCCTGTTCCCACATGGGAGCTCACAGCTGTCTGTGACTACAGTCCCATATGCAAACAAAATACCAATACACATAAAATAAATGTAAAAGAACTCCTGTTTGCACTTTTTCATCTTATAAATGCCTATCCAAAGAGTCCATAAAACCTCCTTACTCACTAGCTCTATCTCTCCCAACATTCCACTTTTAAGTGACAACATTCTCATTCTTATTTTAAAGAGGGTGAGACCAAACAGTAGTCCCAACTCAGGACACTCTTTGTATATTAGAAGGAGTAACAGTAGCAATACAAGAGTCCACCTCTCTCATTGGTTAATTTTATGCTCTGTGAAATAGTGTACACAATAAAATTAAAACTAGTTCTATGCTGCCATTTTTTTAACCTTTGTCCTCCTCCACATAATTCAAGAATAGCCTGGACAAGTACCAGATTCAACATATAAACAGTCTTGCTCTAATTTATCACGGTGGTAACTAAAAGTAGCAAGCTTTGAGCTCAAGGGGCTAAAGGGGACTTGTGGGATTCTGACATTGTTTACTACAGTCTATTAGGTTGTCATAACATGCAAAGCAGCAAGTGCAGGCAAGCAGATGAGAACAGCAGCTAGAAACTACATCAAAAGGCAAACAGTAGAGCAAGCATGAGGCACATTGCTAAAATGGAGAGCTGGTGAGATGTCTCAGAGGGCAAAGGTGCTTGCCTCCAAGCCTGAGTTCAATCCCTGAAACATACATATCAGAAGAAGAGAGCCAACTCCACATGCTGTCCAACACACACACACACACACACACACACACACACACTATGACACACAAGTCCACACAACTGAATAATAAAGAAATCTAAAAAGTTAAGGTGAAGAGTCTACTTTCTATTAGTGACATGCAACAAGCCTCAAAGAAATACACATCAAAAATATGTTTCTAGCTCACTAAGAGTCAACCAGTTCTCCTGCTACTAAAAATAGAAAACAAATACTAAACAGATGTTAGAGGTACCCCCACAGTGCTAGAGCTCCTTATACACAAGAGGTGGAGGTCAGCTAACTGTTATCAATGAGAACAGCAGACACTATTTGGGCAAGTTCCCAAGAGACAGAACAAGGTAAAAGAGCAGGGTGCAGCATGCAGATTGGGGCCAGGCAGGGTAGAAAGAGTGAGTCGAATGGGTGCTCAGCAAACAGGAAGGCAATCCCTGAATCAAGGGATCTGGGCAAAATCAAAAGCAAGCTTAGTTAAGCCCTTTAATATCTCCAAGTTCACATAGAACGCAGCCTTTCTGCCTTTACTGTAAAATCTACTGCCTGTACAGTAAGCAACAGGGCTGACTGCAGATGGCCTAGTCCCAGTGCTCTGTAAAGAGGATCTTGGTGGTGTGCTGCTGTGGAGTCACAACTTCTATTTCCCCTACCATCACCACTGCCCAGCTTGCTCACTTCAGACAGCTGCTATGCTGTGAACCATCCCAGAAAGTGGCCCACCTGGCAGGTTGGAGAGAGTTCTACCCAACAACGCACTAGGAATTGAAGCCCTCATTCTAAGAATCTGAAGGCCTGAATCCTGTAATCAACCACATGAATTTGAAAGGTCCTCAGATAAAGTTGAGCATAAAACCAGCCCTGGTAGAAATTGTGCCTGCATCTCGTGAGATCTTTGGGAGTCCTAAGACTTAAACAATGGCCTTCTGAGCTGTCTGGAATCTGTTATACAGTGGGGAAACAGATCCAATCACAAGTATGTGGAACTGTGTATTTCCAACACATAAGTTTCTCGATGGGTGGTGGTAGTCCACACCTTTGATCTCAGCACTTGGAAGGCAGTGACAGGCAGATCTCTGTGAATTCCAGGGAGGGCAGCTGGGGTTATACAGAGAAACCCTGTCTGGAAAAACCAAAACACCAACACCATCACCATCACCATCACCATCACCATCACCATCACCAACAACAACAACACCGACACTTCTCATCCCACTTCCAGTGCTGCAAGTACATTGATTATGAATTTAGGAAAGAGTAGTTAGTTAGCTCTGTCCATCTCATGTTCTCCCACACACTGGCTTAAAACCCTTCCATAAACATAAGTAACTATTTAAGCTCAGTTTGCTGAGTGACAAGCAGTGTTAACACTTTCAGCTTTAGATTCAAAGTCAACAAAAGTAAAGATATCTACCTTCAGAGCTAGGTAACAACTTTATTACAAAACAAGATAAAAGGTTCAAGGGCCATTTAAATTCAGCAAACACACCTCTGGAGGTAATTCTATCCACAGCATGAGGTACAGCATCTCCACAAGCCAAAAACATGTAGTTGACAAACTTTCACTTCAGCCAGACCTAACTTCAATCACTACAAATTTAAATGCAACCAGCCTAATTTATTTTTGAGATTGAAGGGTTAGAGGTACAGATACAGACCATCTAAGCAAAGTGCAAAGGCTCCTGGCACTCTGCTTCTGAGGACCACTCCCAGCCAGCAGACTTCTTTTCTTTGTGAGGCAGGTAAAGCCAGGTCTGCTGAGAACTCACTAAATAACCCAAGCTGATTTACAGCTCTAGGCAATCCTCCTGCTTCAGTTTCTAGGTGCTAAAATTATAGCCAAAAAGCAACAAATTACAAAAATACAAATTGGTCCAACAAAGCCACAGAGACAGTTGCAGTCAGACTATATTAACCCGATGGCACACTGAAAGGAGCATGATACACAAAGAGGTCCACACCTCTGATCCAGAGCAAGAGAAGTTTGCTTGAACAAACACTAAAATCGTCAGCCCAGCAACTTCTCCGTCTCCAATGCTAACAGCAAGAAGCTTCTCAAACTGACTTCACCTGTATCCAAGCACATTGGTCACTGATCACAATGACCCTGTCCCATGAGAGCCACAGTTTCTCCTCAGAAAATACTAGCCTACAATTCGGCTTTTACACAATAGTCCCTTGTGATTCTAGTCAGGGTGGGATCAATGTCATAATCCAATTCCTCTGAATGAGTAATAGACCACCTTAAAGACCTACAAACTAGAGTGGTGGGAAAGCACACCTTTATTCCCAGCACTCCAGAGGCAGAGAGGCAGGCAGACCTGTGTGAGTTTGAGACTAGCCTGGTCTACAGAATGAGTTCCAGGATAGACAGAGCTACACAGCTGAAACCCTGTCTTGAAACAAAACAAAAAAACAAACCTACAAACCTTGTTCTCCTTTCCTATAACATCTCATCAAACATTATTCCTAATTGAACAGAAGGGAAATATGTCAAATCTCCTGAACTATGGGTTCAAATAGGAAATGCTTAAACAGGTAAGCACTTTGAGAGGACTGAGAGAGCAAGACAGAAGCAGCACTAGTCTACAGGCAATCTGACACTTGGGAAACTGATGTTTTGCCTGGGACCTTTTGTTGTTTTCTAAGTCTAACCAAAAAGACTATACAAGAAGTTATACTCAGTGGAGTATGCCTACATCTTCTGAAATCTCAAGGGGGGACAGGAGAACTACCACAAATTTACAAGCTGGTTCATTCTACATATTAAGTTCCAGGCTAAATGTAAGCTTAAAAAGACCTTATCTCAAAACCAAAAAACATCAGAAACAACTATTTAAAACCAAAAATCCCACACAATTTATATCCCTTATTAAGGCGCCTTTAGCGTACAAAACCTCTAAGATGTCTAACTCAGAAGGCCACATGTGGCTTTCCGTCTGCCTCCTTATGTCATATCAGTCTGTCATAAACATCACCTGAGACAATACAACACCGCTTATAATGAAGAGCTACTCCTATTCCGCCAGAGGGTGGGATTTCCCCAATCCAAGGCTGCCCGTGTACTCTGCCAGCAGACAAGGCTAGACCGTGCCACCCAGACCACTGTAGTAAAAGAACCACTAGCCAACCAAACTCCCCAAAAACCATAACTGCAGTTCTGTGGAACCTAGAGAAGCTGACAGAGGATTAGTGTGTATGACCACGCCAATACTACTATTTGCCTAGGGAAGTATTCATGAGGTTCTCTGCTGTCCTGAAAAGCCAGGCAGTGGTGTCACACACCTTTAATCCCAGCACTTGCAAGGCAGATGCAGACAGATCTACTCTACTGAGTAAGTTCCAGGACAGCCATGGCTACAAGAGAAACCCTGACTCAAAAACCCTACCCCACCCCCACCAAAAAAAATGTGTGCACTTTTTCTACTACCATATGCTCTAAAGTGTTATCTAGTTGCTTATACTTGCAAAACATGTCACAGGAATCTACCCACCTCTCTCTCCCTTTCTCCTCCTTTTCCCTCTCTCCCCATCCTCATCCACACCACTGGCAGAAATCTGGCTTCTAATACACAAGGGATGATTACAAGCTCACAGGCGCGATCAGGTTTCATCATGTTTTCTGGCTACTCAAATTTCCAAGCTCCTAGTTTTACCTGAAATGACTAAACATGTATTCACCTAGTAAGACTCAAGAAATATAAACTACTTTACGCCTCAGAAGCTGACATTAAGTCAGGAAAAGGCCCCTTTGAGACCGCAATTTGAACTATGATGGTGATGATGGCAATTCACAAATCCTTGAAAACAACAGCATTTCCAGAAATCTGTTCTTAAAACTCTGCTCTCAAAACTCCCTCCGATATAGCTGGTCACCCCCACACCAAACTGTATAAAGCAAATGAGACAATGCAGGAATGCCCACGATGCCCTATACTGATTCCATCATCACTCTGTTAGAGATGTGAACCAGTGTCTTAGAAATATAAACACTTTTTGAAAGTATAAAAATAATAAAACCCAAGTGAGTCACTCACTGTTATCAGAAGAGTAAGAATGAACACAGGGCCATCTGAATCCCCAAGAATAATTTATCTGAAAAAAGTTCTTCAGTCTGGCATGGTGGTGCATATATGCATGTAATCCTAGCACCCCAAGACTAATGGAGGATTACCACAAGCCTGGGTTACAAATAAAATCCTTTCTCAACACACATGCTCATTCAGGAGTCTTTGCCGTAGACCTTCCTCTCTCTCCTCTCCCTCCCTTCTTCAAATGAAATAAAGACTGCTTCTCTTTTCCATTTTGAATCAAATCCTCAAGTTGGGCCAGTGAGATGAATCACCAGGTAAAGGCATTTGTCAGATGGCCTGAGATCATCCCCAGAACCTGTATTGTGGACAGAGCAAGATAACTGTCCCTAATTTGTTCTCTGACTTCTACATACCTATCCATATACACATAAAATTATTTTTTTAAGATAAGAAAGATACCAGTTGCTGGAGTATTTGCTAAGCCTGCAAAGCCCTAAATTTAATGCCCAGCATTACATGAACCCTTGGTACAGGAAGGAAAAAAAAATTTAGAAGGTTTTTATTATTCTTGCTTGGGGGGTGGGGGGGAGAGGGAGAAGAGCTCTCCCAGCCCTGGAGTCACAGGCAGCTCTGGAGTAGCACTAAGCCCTGAGACCTCTCTGCAGCCCCTGAAATGAGTGATTTCGTTTTCCTGGGTTATAAGAGCAGGATTAATGCCTTTCAACACTAGTTTCAACCCCTATCATGAAACCAACCAGTCACTCAACTAACCAAGATAAAGTCATTTTAATCTTTCCTTCCTGAATCTAAAACATCTAATACTGATTTTCTATGGAAAATCTTAAAGTTGGTCAGCAAATACATTTTTATAATCCTAGCACCCACGATACTCAAGCTGACCTGCAAGGCTATAACATGGGTTCATTCTACAGTGAGAAACCCACTTTTGGTGGGGTCTTTTTGGTTCTTGGTGTTCTGGTTTTGTTTCGTTTTGTTTTGTAAGGGTGGGGGGAAGAGACGAGGTATCTCTAATAGCCCTGACTGTCAGGGAATCTGCATGCATACACAATAGTAACTGAACACATGTTTGCAATGGGGCCAGAGGACAGATCTGTAGTACCTAAGGTGAGAAGGCTAAGGGCTCTGAGAGGCCTTCGGGCTTTCCTACTGCTTTACTTAGTCTATTTACTATGATACAGGGCAGCACTTGGGGACCTGTGTGCTCTAGGCAAGCCTTCTACCCCTGAGCTACATCCCTAGCCCTCCAAGCAAGTTTTGGAATTTGATTTTCTGGTTGTTTGTCATTTTTTTGTTGTTGGCAAGTTTTGGGTTTTTGTAATTTCTTTTTTAAAAAAAAATATGTATTCATTTTATGTGAATGTTTTGCATGTGTAACATGTGAGTACTTGATGCCTTCGGGTCAGAATCCTGGAAATGGAGTTATGTGTGGATGCTTTGTGAGCTTGTGATAACAGGATCCAAACAGCTTATGTTTCACCTATCCAGAAGCTAGTAAGGTGCACTGAAGATCCACTATGAATTACTGAGGAACCAAGAGGCATGATTTGGAAGAGACTGGAGATACAAAGAACTGAAACCTGTTAGGACACCCATCAGTGAGCTGCAGGCTAGGAGACTCGAGATATAAAGAACTGAAGCCTGTTAGGATGCCCATCAGTGAGCTGCAGGCTGGCCCTTTGACAATGCCTACGCTTTGACAAGTAGCCACCAGGAGCAGCTCCTGAAACAGACTGTAAAAACATGCTGCTTTCATGAAACAAGTCCTTCAAAGACATCCAGATAGCACCTCAAATTTCCTGTCACCGGATAAATTAACCTGGAAACAAATAACACACCGACCACCACCACCACCCCCCACTAAGCACCCCTGAGCATACTCTTTACATGTTCCCACTTCAAATTACTGGGACAGCAACAAAGGAATCTATCTTCATTAACACTTGACAATCAGTCCAGAAAAATGACAGAAAGAAATACACAATAAAATGCAACTGTGTTCTCTGTTATCTACTGATGAAGTCGTTTGCTTTTTTGATGCATAAATGATATGTGTTCCAATCATATTCCTGTTTAAATGGACCTATATCAAAGGCGACACAATTTCTCTTGAGACCCTAGTATACAAAGTCCTGTCCAAGACCCCTTAGCACAAAGTTCAGGAGTAGACAGTCTGAGCACCATTCTACAACCAACACCTCTAGATCCTGAAACTCCAAGCAAACAACTAAAAGGTGAAGACTACAACAGTCAACCCACCCACACTGCCGCAGGCCTCTAGTACTTCTCATTGTTCACACATGAGCAACGGGCTCTCAGAGCCAAGGGAAGGAGCCCCCTTTTCATGCAGCCTTATAAATGACCAGCTCAAAAATATGGCTGCTGTTTATACAGCAGATATCAACAGAAAAGACTTTTTCTCTATGTGTCCTGTTATGAGAACCAAATTTAAAAAAAAAAAAAAAAAAAAAAAAAAAACAATGAAGTAATAAGTTTGATGTTCTCTGGTTCCTTACAGTAAACTTACTGTAAAAGAGAAAGATTTTTTGGGCATGGTAGTAGACACCCTTAATCCCAGCAACTTGGAAGGCAAAGGCAAGCAGATCTCTGAGTTCTAGGCCAGCCAGGACTACACAGTGAGATCGACCCTGTCTCAAAAGAAAGAAAGAAAGAAAGAAAGAAAGAAAGAAAGAAAGGAAGGAAGGAAGGAAGGAAGGAAGGAAGGAAGGAAGGAAGACAGACATCATAATGTAATGCACACCTGAGCAAGCAACATAGTATAAGTAAGCCCAACTTTTAGATGGTATACAGATGGTACCAAAAAAAAGCAGTCTTTAACCTAGTTCAACTACAAGAACCTGCTAACAAATGCCCTGGCAGCATATGGCAGAGTGTACCTATAGTCCCCCAGTACTGATGAGGCAGAGGCAAGATGGATGCAGCTGTCAGGCCAGCCAGGACTACACAGTAGGTCTCAGGCTAGCCAAGGCTACACAATAGGTCTCTGGCTGGCCAGGGCTCCACCGTAGGTCTCTGGCTCAAAAACAGAGTGCCTCTGTAACAGACTCAGCTGGCAAAGCGGCAGCAATGTCGATCACTAGGTACCTGTGCTGAAGCACTTCTGCCCTAACTATCTGCAAGAGGGGCAGAGACTTTCAGTTTTGTTATAATTCATCTTCTTCCCCACATCGTCACATCCCAAGGGGCAGGAAAGGCATCTAAATGCTGCAGCTGTCTATTGAAAGCAACTGGAGTTCTAGATGGACAAGTGTAGGGTCTAGAATGGGAGAAATCCCCTGAAAGCTGAACTCACTCTATAGCTTCTAGTGGGTGAGACAGCAGGAGAGCTTCATGGAGGAGCAGAAACTACAAGTTAAAGACTCCATATAAAGGACGGAGTGTGATGGATATCTGGGTTTGAACAGCTGGAACATCAGTCTCTGCTGCTTATCTGTTTTAAAAAGAACTCTAACATCGCAGGACCATCATGAAAATCGGGTCTATGAAGCGATAAGCATAGCCAAAATAAAATGTATTTGTTCAACACATTTCTTTTTATGTGCCCAATAAAATGGAGTGAGTCTATGCAGTATTGACACAGCCTTAGTTGGTATTCCTTTCCTCATCTTTAAAAAAAGGAGATGGGAGGCAGGGGACATGTGACTACACAAGTTAGGTAAAGGAAGGGTGGATCCGAGGGTACAAGTCAGACACAGTGCACATACCTATAAACTCAGCATTTTCCAAGCAAAAACAGAAAGAGCACAAGTTCAAGGTCAGCCTAAACTACATAGTGAAAACTTATTTCAAACAATAAAGCAAAACAAAAGGAAGAGTCACAGATAATGCTATTGATAGTATCATTATATAGTATTGGAGGCTGCCATTTACTGTCCTAAATGTTTAGGTGGTTTACTCTCAAATCAAGTGTATGAACATGCATCAAAAAAACATCAACGGCCTACCTTGGTGGTACACACATTTAAACCCACCATAAAGGCAGATAGATTGCTGTGAGTTAAAAGGCAAGCCTAGGCCACATTGAAAGACAGTGCCCTTTTGAGACAGGTCTCTCTACATTGGCCTAGCTGTCTAAACTCACTATGTACACAAGGCTGACCTCCTGACTGCTGGACCTGTGCAACACTATTCTCAGCCTTTTTTTTTAAAGCTAACATTTGAGCCAAAAGAGAAGCATGAAAGGTAGAAATATATCAGCAGAGAGAGAGCAGGGCCCTACTGTGCTTACTACTTTCTGAGCAACAACATGTCTCTGTCCCAACAATCAATTTTGTTGTCAAGTGAATGAACTGTTTTTATGTACCTTTACTTAAAAGGAATTAATTGCCAGTTTCAACAGCAGTCCCTTTCAAAAATATGATTCATAAACCATTTTAGCTGATCAACACTTTCTAATTCGAAATTGAGCAGTAGTGGCACTAGGGAGGTGGGGGTGGGTAGATCTCTGAGTTCAGGGTTAGACTGGTCTACAAAGTGAGTACCAGGACAACCAGGGCTACACAGAGAAACTCTGCCTCAAAAAGCCAAAAGTTGGAGGGGGTGGGGGGGAGAAAAACCTTTCTAATACAACAAGACAGTGTCAACCATAATGGAAAATAATTTAACATATTGAGCCTTTCCCACTTTGCCATGCTTCCAACCCATGTATCCTGATGGATATTTCCAATCAGCTGTTGAGAGGTGGATGGGTCACTTAGAAGAACCCAATGGGGGCTAGGAATGTAACTTAGTTGGCAGTTACATACATTAGCATGTATGCAGCCTAGCATCACATAAAGTATGGTGCCAACACACCTATCATTCTAGCACTCTGGAGATGAAAGCAGTAGGATCAGAGTTTGGGAAAGGGTGACTCATCAATGAAGAACACTTAATTTTCTGGCAGATGGCCTACCTGGGTTTGGTTCCCACGACCAGCATGATAGCTTGACACCTCAACTTCCATGGCCTCCATCCTGCACGCACACAGTGCATACAAGCCCATGCAGGCACACATCATTACCCATAAGAACGTTTTAGGCTGTTCAAGGTCACAATTTGCTAAAGCCAGCCTGGAATACAAGAAACCCTATTGTAGGATGTCCTGGGGGCTGAAGATTGGGGGGGGGGGGGGGGGTTGGGGTGTTGTTTGGTGCCGTATCCAATGAAAAGTTCTAGAATAACAGATCACTCTTAAATGTCCTTTGGCATATTTCTCTTCTCCTCTCTCCTCCAAAAAGGCTAACCATTCTTTTTCTACATAAGGTCAAACTCCAGCAATCTCTGACATGGGAGAGTCCTAGAAATTAAACTCTTACTCAATATCTCTTAGTGATAGAAAGAAGCAAAGTCCAAAGATAAATGTTTGAAGCACAAATGGAAGCACTGGCTGGGGGCCTTGGGCTCCATGCCAGTTCTATCCAACCAAGTATTACTTTCTCTGAGTAAGCAGTTTCCTGGATCACTATCAAATCACTCCCCCCTCCAAGTCTATGTGGTGGTATCTGCTTTAATGCCAGCACTCAGGAAGCAGAGGGCAAACAGGACATACAGGACTACATAGTGAGACCCTGGCCCCCAAATCTGCTATCTCATATTCAGAGATACTATTATTTCTTTCTAATTTCTGGTATCTGCAATTATTATTTCAAGTCTACTGCTGGTGAATAGAGAAAGACTCTTTTATCACTCCAAATACTGGGAGAGAATGTTCTAGATTTTCTCAATCTAATTTTTCCATGATTTATTTTTATTTTATGTACTTTGGCATTTTTGCCTGCATATATTCTGTGTGAGAGTTTCAGATCCCCTAGAACTGAATTACAGATGGTTGCAAGCTGACATCTGAGTGCTGGAAACTGAACCTGAATCTCTGGAACAGCAACCAGTACTCTTAACCAATGAACCATCTCTCCAGCCCTTTCTCAATTATATTTAAAACCTATCACCAAGGGTAATATTTTTCTAAAGGATGAAGAGCTACCACCTAAATGCATTGTTTAATCCAGAAATGAGATGGCATTCTACACTATTAGACTATTCTAGATATATAAAACATTATAGAATCTTAGATCAGTGTGATTGCCTAGAACAGTAGCATTTAGAAGCAGAGACAGGAAAATGAGTTCAAGGTCACCAACATGTGAAGTGTAAGACCAGCCTGAGCTACCTAAGACCCTATTTCCATCACCAACATCCTAAAAAGAAAAACAGTCACTTGTTCTATAAAGATTAGAAAACTTCAGCTAGCTTATGCTAGTAACCCCAGCCCTTGGTTAGTTGAGATAAGAGAACTGCTACCATTTTAAAGTCAACCTGGGAAACAGTGAGTTCCAGAAGAATTGGACTACCTCAGGCCTACTGCAGTAGCACAGGCCTTAAAGCACTCAGGAAGCAGAGGCAGGCGGATCTCTAAGCTTGAGGACAGCTGGTCTACAGAGTGAGTTCCCTGGAGAGAGGGGGGGGGGGGAGAAGGAGGAGGAAGAAGAGGAGGAGGAAGGAAGGAAGGAAGGAAGGAAGGAAGGAAGGAAGGAAGGAAGGAAGACGGACCCTATCCAAAAGTAAATAAAATTTTAAGACCACAAATAAAGAACAATAGGAAAAACAAAGATTAAAGAATCTTTTTTACCAACGATTCTCATGGTGTTTATTTTTTACAAATACCTGATTCTCAAAGTGTTTCTTTTTTTTTCACAAATACCTAGGTAGTCATGTCCTAACTACACTTCCACCCAGAAAGCAGAGACTATGGGGGAAGCCAACGTAGGAGGCAGTTTAAGACCTAACGTCAACATGATAGATAAGTTGAGTGTCAACCTGACTGGATTCAGAGTAGACCAGGACCAAATAGAGGGCATTCTGGGTGCATCAAGGCACCTTCAGAGACGGATGTCATGAATGTAAGGATAACATTTTAGGGAGTAGGGGAAAGGCAGAAGCAAGCACTAGGTAACAGTCCCTGGAGGCATGTTCCTGTGGGGTCTCTGTCACCATGCCACTTTCATTGTCTGCTTTTTGTTTGCCATAAAGAAGCCCCTCTGTTATATGTTTCCAAACTCTCTGAAGCAGAGCTAAAAGAAATAATTTTGGACTAGAGCGACATATATGAAGGCAAAACACCCATACACATAAAATATAAATAAATAAATAAATAAATAAATAAATAAATAAATAAGAATTCCTCCTTTATTTTGTTACTGCTAGGTATCTGGTCTAGGTGACCACAAGAGGATATAACAGTCCATACGTTTTCCCATTATTACAAAAATACTCTTCTGAATCTACACTAACAGTAAGCTGCTCAGTCATGTGTCTTCTTTAAACTTCTGAGGACTCTTAAGTTGAATTAAGGAGTCAGTAAAACCCATGGGAGCTGGTTTAATTCACACTCTACACAAGGAGAAAAAGACCCCTTCAGCTAAAAACACCAATACTTCAGGGGCTAGAGAGCTGGTTCAGTAGTTAAGAGCATAGTTGCTTTTCCAGAGGACCCAGCTTCAAATCCCAGCACCCACATGAAAACCCATAATCCACTATAATAACTCCAGTTCCACAGTATCTGACGCCCTCCTTCTGGCCTCTGCAGGTACCACACTCAGGTAAAACATCCATACACACATAGTAAGAGTAACTAATTTTTTTTTTTTAAATTTCAAACAAAAACAGCTGCACTCAGACAACGAGCAAACATGGTAAGTGTCTATTTTAAGTAACAACTTCCTGCCAGGCAGTGGTGGCACAAACCTTTGATCCCAGCTCTTGGGAAGCAGAGGCAGGTGGATCTGTGAGTTAGGCCAGCCTGGTGTACAAACAGAGTTCCAGGACAGCCAGTGCTGATAACAAAGAAACCCTGTCTGGGGAAAACAACAACAACAAAAACTTCTTAGTAAAATTTTTACTTAAAAAAAAAAAAAAATGCTGGAAATCTTTTTGTACTAAGAGCTATGGCAAAGGCTTTGAACGGAGTAAAACAGCCCTAACACTAATAGAAATCAGTTTCAAGGGAGCCGATGTGCTCTGACA
Source organism: Arvicanthis niloticus (assembly GCF_011762505.2). NCBI lineage: Eukaryota > Metazoa > Chordata > Mammalia > Rodentia > Muridae > Arvicanthis > Arvicanthis niloticus. The sequence goes on from NC_047662.1 coordinate 24,034,787, forward strand.
TGTAAAGGTCCATACATTCAGGTACTTGAGCATCCCCTCATCCCTCACACACACCCCACCAGTTTAAAAGTCCATCCAATCCCCTTGAGATTAAAGTTTGTAATAGTAAATACTATATTATTCCCTACAAGAAAGTATCTTTTATTGCTAAATGGAAAGAAAAATCAAGTAATTAGAAGCTCAAGTTTTATCACAAAAGCACATTGCTATGCTTCTGGTGTACTACTACTGTTCCCTGCACGAAGAGGGGAATCCTCTCAATCTGCATGTAACCAAGCCCTCCTCTGACCAGAAGCGGCCTCTCAGCCTAAACAGCCTCATGATACTGATGTGCTTGCTCTCCAGGCCCTTTCTTGTTTCCTCCACAGAAACTTGTTTCCCTCACTCTGGATTTCACTGCCCTATTTGTGCTCCAGAGAGATAACTTGTGAGAGTCATCTGAGCTTGAGGAGGGAGTAAGAGCTTTCCTTGTGTAGACAATAAAACTGAGTCCTCAGTGAGTGCTGGTAAGTTAATGTGTAAAAAGTAGTTAATATCTGCCTAAAAATTAGTTAACAAATGGTAGTCGCTTTTTGAGTGTGTTGTTTGGTGTACAGGTAGTTTGAATAAAAAAATGTGTCTAACAGGCTCAAGCATAGATGAACCCTTGGTCTCCAACTAGTGACAGACACTAAAGAGGAGGAAGTATGTCCCTGTAGCAGTGCTGAGAGTTTGCTAAAGCCTCCTCCCCCACTTCCAGTTCAGTGTGAGTATGTCTATACTGACTGAGATAAAAGGTATGATCTCTCAGCTTCCGGAGCTGTGGCCATGCCTTACACTCTGGAACCAGAAGCTCAAATAAACTCTTTTTTTCCTTAAATTATCCTTGTTCATTTTGTCACAACAGAAAACTAACTAATACACTCAACTACGACTTCCAGGCTGACCTTGAACTCAAGCTCTTTCTGCCTCCGTCTCCCAATCCTGGGATTAGAGGTGGGAGCTAACATGCTCAGCTGTAGACCTGGACTTTAAGTAAAAAATAGGTTAGAACCACAGGTATAGTTTATCTTCCAATTTAATGGGTAACATAAATGTTAATTTTCTCTTCAAAACTTACTCCAGAAATTAAGTAACAAAGTCCTTGACCCCATAACATGCAAGTTTATTAGCACATGCTGCTCCAATGATACTAAGCAAGCAAAGTTAAAAAGGTACACTTATCAAATCATTTCCTAAAATTCAGAACCCAAGATGGTAAGGCAGACACTAGCCTCTCTGACCACAAGAAAATTCAGAAAACTTCAAAGCAAAATCTTCCAACAAAATGAGCAAGACTCTCAGGACAAAGCAGAAGCCAGAGAGTAGCACCAAAGAGGACTTTGTGTAAGCTCAGCAAAGGGACTGCATTACTTCTGAATCTTCCAAACCCAGAACAATGCCAGGACCAAATAGCATTCACCAAACCAAACAAATGTTATCTAATGGCTGGAACAGGGGAAAAGTCTGAAATAGAGTCATTCTCTTGCCTTCGAAATACTGAAGTAGATAGGAGAGCTTTTTAAGTACAGAAGAAAACAGATAACCTAGGGTTACTGTCCAGAAAACTGAAGCTCTGCAGCCTTCAGCAGTGCATTTGAGCACTCTACTGTGTTTGTCATCAGTATATGACTCCTGGCAACAAGCAGAACCTTCAGGAGTTGGCTGTACTTTAGCTACATTCTCCTTCTAACCAATGGCAATTCAATATAATAATAAAAAAAATTAAATGCTAAAAAGAAACCAAAGTTGTTTCTGGATTTGTTCTAACCAACTGAGATCTGTATCTGTAAGTAAGAAACCTAAGAAACAGCCACATTCAAAATGGAGCCCTGAGTAACAGCCTTAAAAGAGCACTACTGTAAGAACACAGGCCACCGACATCCTCTGATTAACAACACATCCCAACTCCATCCCCAACTGTGAAAGCACATAGCCACTGAAAACTGAGGTCAAGGTAAGAACACCTGATGAATATAAATTAAATTATGTTTGAACACCTCATATTACAGCTAACTTATTAATATGTTTATTGTTAGTGCTCATATTTGGTGCTTTGCAGTTTGAGTAACTGGACTAAGTTACTAAATCACCCTCTACCAGTAGAGTTTTGGCACAATTCTCCAACATCCTATTCTTACTGTGAGAATGGCAACAAGGAAAAGCAAGCACAGATTTCTAGAGACTAGATTCAGACACAACTGATGAAAGACAAGTCCAAGCTTCCCTAGGAACACCCACTTTCAACCACACCAGCTCACTTACCTCGCCCATAGCTCTCCCTTCCAGAGCAAGTGCTTGAAAATCATGATTTAATTCATCCATAGAGCGTACCTAGTGTTCAGAATAGAAGGGAAAGCTTTACGTCAGTATTATGAATATTACATACATATTATGCACAAACGAAGTCTTTTCTATATTTACTTTAAGAAAGCAACAAGCACAGTAACAAAACTCAAGGGATTAAACATTCACTCACCTTTAACCATTAAGATTCAGAAAACTGATCCCTGTGTTACCCTACCTGCTGTCTTCATTTTCAAAGCATGAACTATATATACCACATGACGAGAATGCTAGCTACTGTTCACATGCTGCAATCAACAGAGATCAGCACAATGGCACTCAACAGCGAGTCTCTGATCTATAACAGGGCTGCATCTCCTTCAGCAGTAAAGCAGGAGGGAGGCCAGTTTAAACCAGCACTTTTGGGTAACTCCAAGAGATCAAGCTATAGACTGTACAGAGTACCCCAGCATCTATAGAAGACAGTTCCAGAAAGCCCCCAAATATCAAACAAGGGAGAAAGAAATAGCACACAACACAAGAAATCTTCCTCACATCTCACTAAAGCACATCCATATACAACCCATTTCATCAGCTCCAATGTCATTACCTGCTGAGATGCTGGAGTAAGGCACTTCCCACGGTGCAAGGAAAGAGCTGACTCCCTCAGGTTGTTCTCACTCACACATGCATGCTTGCACACAGACATGGAATAGTAATCACAAAAGTAAGATAGCTTTAACAGTGAAGATAAAACATGAGACAGGGTACTAAAAATAGCCATTTCCATCAAGCCACAAACTCACAGGTCAAAAAAAGTGGCAAGTTTTAGGTCACTGTGAATTTCAAAACAGCAAAAGCCATTTGCTATCTGCTGTCTTCTCAGATATGACCAACAATCCATCTCTCTGCTTTCTGAAGCTAGAGTTTCTGCCACCCCTGGAAAAGATATTTTTGAAAGAAGCCACTTCTGCACACCTGAAAACAAGACTCCTGAAGCAGGAGCCTCCTAAACTCGCTGTCCTATTAGCCACCACCTTCCGGGGTTGGTAGACAATTTCTAGAAAGTAAATGTAAAGGCATGGTACTGCACCCCTTTGATCCCAGCAGTCAGGAGACAGAGGCATGGGAACTCTGTGAGTTTGCTGCCAGCCTGGTCAACAGAGCAAGTCCCAGGACAGTCAGGCTACACAGAGAAACCCAGTCAAAGGGGAAAGGGAAAAAGAAAAAGAAAAAAAATAGAAAACCCTTTAAGACAGAATGTTAGTTTGTCTCAACTGTCAACATACTGTATATAAACTAAACAGCATTATAGCTTTCTATCACAGACTTCAAAGCCTACAGGCAACAAACTGTGTTTATTAAGCAGTAACAACTTGGAAATATTTGCTAAGAATACAAATGTAAACAAGCTGGGTATCACCTAAATGATCCCAGCACTTAGAAGCCTGAGACAAGAAGATCACCAAGTGTCACTGTAACAGGAACTGCAGAGCTGGCCTCTAGTTAAGAGGGCCTGTTGCTGTAATCTTCATCCTAAGACTGACTCCCAGCACTAACAGGGCAGAGCTCACAACCATCCATGACTCCATGTTTCAGGGATACAACACCCTCTCCTGACTTCCATGGGCACCAGAAACACATAGTACACATACATACATGCACACAGGCAAAATATGCATACTCATAAAATTTTTAAAATAAACTTTAAAAAACTACAGGCAGAATATGGAAAGCACATTGGTCTATATCTTACTGTGTGATCTATCTTATATGAAAAAACACTCAACAATTCTTGAACACTTAAAAAAAATACAAATACGGGTTTAGTCAGAACACTAGTAATATTGTTCATATTTCCCAAAGAAACTAGAAGTAGGATTGAACGGGGAAAAACACCCTTTCAGCTTCACGGCTCGTCCTCCTCCCTCTCTCTGCTCTCCATCCCTCCCAGGACTCCTTTACACCTTCTTTTACTTTATCACTCCTTCCAGGCTTCCCTGTTCCCCAGTGACCACCTCACTTACACTAGAAACTAGTATTATCCTTTCCCTATCTACTGTCTTCTACTTCCTATGCTGGAAAGGGGCCTCATTTCCTAAAGCTTGCTTTGCTAGGATACCACAAACTCCATTTAAACTTTGATCTAGTTAAGCAAAGCAAAAACAAAAACAAAAGAAATATCCTACAGATAGATGTGTATTAACAATTCAGGAAGCTGTCTGCTTTGATAGTTCTATATGATAAGGTTACTGACACCAGGCCAGCTATCCATCCAAAATTCTTCCTTTAAAAACAAAACTCATTATCAAAAGAATCAAAAGAAATTGGAGGATAAAAATGTAGGCTATCTAAGAAATGTTTGGCCTAGGAAACAAAGCCTTTTTCCACATCAAGAGGAAAGGCTGGCTGTACTTATAGTCTGTAGCCAACCCTTCCCACCAAGACTGGACTTTCTTCCAAGTCATTGTACCCTCTGCCTCTCTTTTCTTCAGAAAGCTTTGACTGGCAGGTTATGTTAATTTTTTTTTCTTTGTGGCACTTGCCAGTGTTGCCTAATTTTCTCCATCTGGGCTTCCCTGTCGATGTCCTATGGCTACCTCCTTCCATTCAAACAGCATCACTCTTTGTAAATATGTACCTGTATCTTTTCTGTATGAATGTTTGTCTGCATGGACACCACATGGATGTCTTGTGTCTCTAGAGTTCTGTGAGCTGCCATGTGGGTGCTGGGAACACAAGGACAGCAGCATCCTAACTGTTCAGCCATCTGTGCAACCTAGATAACCCTTTATCAGAGCACATGAGGCTGACTTGGGAGCCTGATATGCCCACATGCCTCTTCATCCCACCTCAGGACATCATCACCCTTATGCTATGAGTTTCATTTCCTCTTCCAGAGGCCAGGACTTCCTTTTGAAAGGCCTAATACCTGCCTTTTCTTCTAACAGGGAAGAATAGCTGCTGCTCTAACTAGCCCCACATTTTAATTCATTAATCTGGTGTTTTGTCACATAGGTCTTGCAAAATTAAATTATAACAGATAGAAGGCAAGAGAGAGCATGTCATAAAATAAAAAGTCAAAGTACTGTTTTATAATTTGTGTGTGTGTGTGTGTGTGTGTGTGTGTGTGTGAGAGAGAGAGAGAGAGAGAGAGAGAGAGTGAGAGAGTGAGAGAGTGTGTGTGTGTGTGTGTGTGTAAAGTTTTCAAGACAGGGTTTCTCTGTGTAAAGCTGGGTTTGGAGTTCCAAGCCAACCAGAGTTATATACTTAAGATTGTCTCAAAACTTAAATTAAAAAAAAAAAAAAAACCCTCAAACACCTAATGCTATGCCCTCCACTTAACCATGCCTACAACACTAACACTGATCACAGCAGAGCCAAATTTGCCACTATTTCTCATCTGCATAGCTCTGAGTAGCCTGTAGCTACCACACAAACATGTCACAATCAACAACTGAGACAAAATGTGCAATACTTAAGACAGCATAGCCAATCTGGGCTAGAGAGATGATGGCTCAGCAGTTAAGAGCACTGACTATTCTTCCAGGGGTCTTTGAATTCAATTCCCAGCAACCACATGGTGGCTCACAACCATCTGTAAAGGGATCTGACACCTTCTTCTGGCACACAGGTGTACATGACATGCAGAGAGTACTCGTATACAATCAATCACTCAATCAATCACTCACTCACTCAATCAATCAATCAATCTTTACAGGTCTGGAGAGATGGCTCAGCAGTTAAAAGCACTGACTGCTCTTCCAGAGGTCCTGAGCTCAATTCCCAGCAACCACATGGTGGCTCACAAACCATCTGTAACGGGCATCTGATGCTATCTTCTGGTGTGTCTGAAGACAGCGACAGTGTACCCACATACATAAAATAGATAAATAAATCCACATGCATGAAATAGATAAATAAATCTTTTAAAAAATAAATCTTTACAGAGAGGGACAGAAAGAGAGAGGGGGGGAAGAGAGAGAGAGAGAGAGAGCGCGCCAACAGGGCTCCCTTCACTGACTAGTCTGCAAAAGTATTCAAGAGTCAGCCCTTCTTTCTCTATGCTTATCCAGAGGATAAATTTTAGTCATCCCCAGAAGAAAGAAGGGGGGCCAGAAAGTACTTTAATACTTCACTTCCATCATCAAAATACTGTAAGTACCTATATTGCTTGATGTTATATAACAGTTCATTCCTAGATTAAAGCATTCCTGAAGGAAGTCTTAACACAGAAAGTAAGCAATGCTTTGCTTCTAAAAGTCCTTGAAATTGACCAGCTTCATTACCTGTTCCCCAAGAGTAAAAAAGATTGCTGAGTCAGTCTTGGACAAGCCACAAGCCACACTGAGAAGACTACTAGGGCCACACCAGCAAAGCTGCCAGCAAGGGGCTAGAGCCACCTGCAAAAAACCACTTTCCAAAGTGCTGAGCTATCTGCACGGTGTCCAGGGAGCTCCAGGTTCTCAGCTTCTGTTGGCTATCACCCATGCTAGCTTTGGCAATACAGTTGTCTAAGATACTTTTGTTCCTTCAATAAACCTTCACCCATCCATATTCCTGTTAAGAAGCCCCAGTAAGACTCACTGGCTCAAAAAGATGGACTTTAGTGGTGTTCATACTTTGCTCATCCTAGGCTTCCTGTGTGGGGAGGGAGGGAGAGAGGGAGGGAGGAAGGATTGTGCCTCCCCAGAAAAGTCTATAATCCAACACTGGAATATCTTATTTCCTAAATTGTGACATTTCAGTATATATCCATTCTTTTCCCTTCTCAAATCTGAGCAAATACAACAATTAAGTAAAACATCCATTCAGACACATGGCCTCAAATAAACCACTGCTCCATTCCCACCCATGGCAATTTTTTTTTAAGTTGTCATTGAAATAAAAAGAAAAGCTGTGTGGTAGTGGTGCACGACTTTGATCCCAGCACTCTAAAGGCAGAGATAGATGATTTCTGTAAGTTTAACGACAGCCTAGTCTATACAGTGAGTTCCAAGACAGCCAGGACAAAGAAACCCTGTCTCGAAAAATCAAGAAGAAAGAAAAAGAGAGACAGACAGACAGACAAGGAGGTACTCTAAAATCCTTGACCATTGTTCTGAACATTGTTCTGTACTGGTTCTAATTCTCCCCACTCTCTTGTCTTCTTACTGGCCTAAAGTAGAAGTGAAAGGGGTGGGGAGAGCCATGACAGGATGAACTACTGCCACACACACAACAAAACTCTAAAATTTTTAAACATTGATGACCCACTCATAAATATGTTCCCTAAATTGTAATTTCTTTCTCTTAAATACACCACAGAATACTAACCCCCGCAGTCACTGGAACCACAGAATAATAAAACACACACAGGTGAGCCCTGTGCTGAGGGCATGAGTGGACTTCAACATCCTAGTAGTGTGTGGGTTCGATCCTCAGCACCACTTAGAAAGACAGGACTGGAGAACAGTCTAAACAAAGACTTGCTAGCATTCCAGCCCTCAGATTATTATCCCTCAAATGCAACAGTTTGTCCAGTCCTCTGCTGCATGTACAAAAGAGATAAAACTCAGACAAAACAGGATGTCACAACTTAGTACTCACTAACCTGTACTAAAAGTTTCTTTTGAGAACACATTTGTTCAGTTATACATGTACTTAAAGAAAAGCCAATTAGCTTGACACTTTTTTAAACACCTGTCAAGAAAGAGCCAACTTCGGGCCTGAGAGACAGCTTGGTGCTCAGGAGCACTTGCTGCTCTTCCAGACGTCCCAGTGCCCATGTGGCAGCTCTAGTTCCAGGAGATCCAATGTCCACTTCTAGCCTCAAAGAGACCTGCATGCTTATTTGTATACAGGCTCACATGCAGGGAAGATACCCATACACATAAGATAATAAAATAAAAATAATTTAAAAAAAAAAAAAAAGCACCTTCTTGCTTCCTCCACCTGTGGCCAGAATGGTCCCAAGAATAGCTCTCCCTAAGTAACTACTCCTATAAATCCAGGGGTAGCAGACACCTTTAATGCAAAGCAGAAGCAGGTCTGGTCTACAGAGTGAGTTTGAGGACATCCAGGCATACACAAATTTCACAAATTTCAGCATGAGACAGACATGACTGGCAATGCCAGGAGAATGGCTCCCATGTCCCTTTGAATGACCTCTGAACAGCTAGCTGAATTGAAAGCCAAACCATCTACAGAATTATCTGTATCTTCAAAGATTACAGTTAGTCTTAACAATGCTAAGAGAGCAAATGTGAGTGACAAGAAAGCAGGAAATGTACCCTAGAGGCAACTTCTGTCAAATGGCTCTTCTCTTGTCTCAAAGGAAACCAGTAGGCTTCACTGGCTTTTCTAGGAATTTGACAATAAGCTCTATGAATTTTATTAATATCCATGGCACTTGACCTGCTAAACTGCCTTCCAAGAATTTAAATTCTAAGCAAATAATCAGAGTAAGGGCAAAGATTTATTAACAAAGATTTCAAACTTCATATTATAATGGGGAAAGCAGCAAAGAGCTAAAAAACAGAAGTTATTAAATGCATGTATTTTAAAGATTTTTTTGTTTAGTTTTGTTTTTTGACACATAGCTTCTTTGTGTAGCTTTAGCTGTCCTGAATATGGCTCTCACAGACAATCTGCCTGCCTCTGCCACCCAGTGTGTGTGCCACCACAGAACAATTTAAAGAATTTGATACATCTATTTAAAATGTCTACTTTTTTATGGTATGAGTGTTTGACTTCCATTTATGTCTGTGCATTTTGTGTGTGTGTGTGAGCACGCATGCACACACCTACTGCTTGTGGGGGCAGGGAGAGGGTGTCAGATCTTTAGGAACTGGAGTTATATAGTTAAGAACTGTTAGACGGGTGTTGAGAACTGAACATGGGTGCTCTTTAAAAGCAGCAAGTATTATTAAGTTCTGAGCCGCTACAGGACCCTAAAACATGTCTAAATTTTTAAAGAGAAACATAAGTACATAAAAAGACAAAGTAGGACAACACAAAGTACCACCTGAACACATACCACATCTAAGTAATATACCCAAATGCTAACTTAAAACTTCTAGAGCTGGGGCTAGTAAAATAGCTCAATCAGTAAAAGCCTGAGGCCCTAATTTGATCTAGGTCACCTAGGGTGGAAAGAGATAACTCTTACTGTCCTCTGACTTCCTGAGCCCACACTCAATACATAAATACATCATACAGACACACACTAATAAAACAAAACATAAAAATGTTTTGCTAGAAACCTGGGTAGCCTGGTAGCTGGATATCTGGGTAACCTAGCATGGTAGCATACACATGAGCTCCCAGCTCAAAAGCCAATATGGAGAGATGGGCTGGAGAGATGGCTCAATGGTTAAGAGCACAAACTGACTGCTCTTCCAGTGGACCAAAGTTCAATTCCCAGCACAAATGTTAGGAGGCTTATAAAGCTGTTTATCCAGCTCCAGGAGAGTTTAACATCTCTGGCTTCTGTCAGCACCTGCGCACACATGCACATACTCACACACAGATGCAAGCATAATGAGAAAAGGGACGAGAAGGACCACAAGTTCTGGTCGGTATAGGCATTAAGTTACCTTCTTTTGTAGTGAGAATTCTTGAAATTGTAGTTTCTTTAAAAAACAAAACAAAAAACCCACACAAGTATTTTAAGAGTGTGCTTTTGTCTTAATCCCAGGTGTAGGGATGTGGGGCTGCTTTGAACGTCCACAGCAGCTGACCATGGTTTTCCTCATGCTCTAACAGAAGCATGGTTTTGCCAGTCGCAGATAATTTCTACAATTGTGTAACATTTGGAATTCAGAGGCTATATAACAGTGAGGGCCCCAAGAGGTGGGGGTGAATAGTTGTTGGCCATTTAGGGAGCTGGGTTGCAGTTAAGAAACTAAAGGAAAGAAATTAGATTCAAGAACTTTCCTAATTCCTCTCTTGCCTCTATCCTTGTTTCTCCCCTGTCTAGTGTTAAGAGGTGAAAACAGGGAGGGTATGACAAAGGGCAGGGGGAGAAGAACACAAAAAGTAGCAATAATCAGCTACATGTGTTAGTCATTATTCTATGCTGTAAAGGGATATCATTATATTATATTATATTATATTATATTGGAAAGCATTTAGTTGGGAACGAACGTCCTTACTGCTTCAAAGAGTTGTGGATGATCATCATGGCAGCACAGGAGCACAGAAGCAGGCATAGTACTAGAGAAGTAACGACAGAAGCAGGCATAGTACTAGAGAAGTAACTGAAGGCTACATCCTGAACCACATAGCCAGGCAGACACTGAGCTTGGCATATGCTTTTGAAACTTTAAAGATCACCCCCAGCAACACACCTCCTCCAACAAAGACATAGCTCCCAGCTGGTCATCAACTGAAGACTATGAATACAAATATAAAGGGAGCCATTCTCATCCAAACCACTTCAGTTATAGACCAGCACTGAATACACAAGACTCTATGATAAGGAAGAGGGCTGAAGACATGGATCAACAGTTAAGTGTTCTTGTTGCAGAGACCCGGGTACATTTCCAGCACCTACATCTAAGTAATATATGGCAACTTACAAGCATCCATAGCTCTAGTTCCAAGGAATCTCATGCTCTCTGCTTTTGTTGTTGTTGTTTGGTTTTGGTTTTTTGTTTTGTTTTTGTTTTTGCTTTTTCAAGACAGGATTTCACTCTGGCTGTCCTGGGACTCAAGAGATCCACCTACCTCTGCCTCCCAAGTGCTGGGATTAAAGACATGCACCACCACTACCCAGCTGTATAGCTATTTCCTAATAAGGAATGGAGAGGTCAGATAACTGACTAATTAAAAAAAAAAGGTATGAGATGGCTGTGGGCAGTTTCCACAGATAGCAAGCACTGTTTGAAGCAAAGACAGATCAATCTTCAATGCCATCATGACAGATGTTGTCAAAGCTAGAGTTTATTACATCTTCAACACTGTTTGTTGCTTAGTTCTCAAAGAGATAGTGTATGAAATTTTCTCCCTAGCTTTTTTTGAAACAAAGCAAAAAACAAAGGAAAGTTAAACTCTTCTTGCTCAATTACACAGCCAAGCCAGCTCCAAAACCTGGTGGGGCTCACCTTTAATCCTAGAACTTTAATCCCAGAGGCAGAGACAGGCAGGTCTCTGTATTCAAAACCCTCCTAGTCTACAGAACAAATTCCAGGTCAGCTAAAGCTACATAGAGAAACCCTATCTGGAACAAATAAAAGTTAAAAACTAAGGCCAAGTGGTGATGCATATCTTAATAGTAACAGCAGCACTCAGGAGATAGAGACAGGCAGGTGTGTGGAGAGCTCTTGGTGCTGCTTCAAGAATATTGGCAAATATTTGACATTGGGCTAGAACAAGGAAGTAGGCACAGGCAAGAATTTGACATTGGATAAGACAAAGAAGTAGGCTCAAGATCTAGATCACCTAGATAATTCCCTTAATAATATGGGACCTTTGCTTATGCCTTGTTTGTTCCTTGACTACTTTTGTCTTTGACCTAGGACTGACCCTATTTTTGCATGTACCTAGAATGGTATAAGAGCTGACTGAAGAAAGCAAACCTGCCCCAGCACTTGCTGGAATCATAATATAATGTTGTCTAGTTGTCTTTTCTTTCTTTAATCTTCACTCCTTCCCTTGAAACCCTGCTGACTGACTGAGCTGGCCTCAACTTTGGAGCTCAAGTAAAGTGAAGGATACAGTGAAGGACAGTGAAGGGTACAGTGAAGGACACTGTGAGAAAAGGAAGCATGTACAAAGGGAAATAGAAAAATTTAGGTTACTGGTGAGTAAACCATATAAAAATGGGACAGGGTAATGGGAGGGGGAGGGGGAGGGGGAGGGGGAACATATGCTTAGAGTTATGCTAAAATCTAGAGTGAAGATAATTCTCATAGATGCTTTTAGTTTTTAGACCCTGGTTAGAGATAATTTAGACCCCAGACATGAGAGGGATAATGGGTTAGCATTCTGGATCCCTTTGGTAGAACATCTGTTTTTTTCCCCTCTCTATTGTGTGTCCTTGGCGCACTGTCTCTCCATGTCTGTCAGTTTATGTCTATGGTTTCTTTTTTTTGGTTTTTTGAGACAGGGTTTCTCTGTATAGCCCTGGCTGTCCTGGAACTCACTTTGTAGACCAGGCTGGCCTTGAACTCAGAAATCCGCCTGCCTCTGCCTCCCAAGTGCTGGGATCAAAGGCGTGCGCCGCCACCACCGCCCGGCTTATGTCTATGGTTTCATTTCGTTGCTGGATTGTTGCTGTGTTTCACATTCAAAAAAAAAAAAAAATGGTTAAAACTTTATCTGCTGGCCTTTTACCCCTTAGTTTTTAACTTATTTCAAGGATTTAAAAAAAAAAAAAAAACACTGAACTGGCACAACAATAACTGCTAAGTTACCCTGCACCTGTAGCTAAGAGTCAGCACAGCTGGAAAAGCCCTGCTAAGGGCTGATTGTCTACATAAGCCTCTCTTAAAGGGCCAACAGCTTCCAGGCTTTTCTGGGCAGGAAGCTGATGGTTGTTTCTTCTACAGAAATCTGTGATTACTGGGTTCTGCAGGTGACAAGGTGCTCCTCCCTTGAATTATGGCTAAAAATATAAGAAAATTTTGTCTGTGTGCTCTAAATATATAAAATGGGCATAGCCACTTCATGTTTCTTTCAGACTGTTCTGTATCTCTGAGTTACAGATTATTGGCTTATAAATTATTGGGCATTGTTAAAAATTTGCAACATTAGTAACAGAAAGTTGACTTAAAAATGATAACACAAGGGCTGGTGAGATGGCTCAGCGGTTAAGAGCACTGACTGCTCTTCTGGAGGTCATGAGTTCAAATCCCAGCAACCACATGGTGGCTCACAACCATCTATCTGTACTGGGATCTGATGCCTTCTTATGGGGTGTCTGAAGACAACTACAGTGTATTTACATATAATAAATAAATTTTTTTAAAAAATGATAACACAGGCTGGAGAGACGGCTCAGTGGTTAAGAGCACTGACTGTTCTTCGAGAGGTCCCGAGTTCAGTTCCCAGCAACCACATGGTGGCTCACAACCATCTGTAATAGGATCCAATGCCCTCTTCTAATGTGTTTGAAGACAGCTATACTCACATACAAAATTTTTTTTAATCTTAAAAAAAAAAACAAGAAAGAAAGAAAAAAAAAAAGACAAGACAAGACAAGACAGACAGACAGACAGACAACTCAGGGTTGGAGTCATTCTGGGCAACATCACATGGCATGAGCCAACCCAGAGAAACAGGTCTCTGAAGATACTTCTAAATAGGAATAATATTTTATGTAATTCCTATCCTAGAAAAGACTTATAAAAGATAGGATTTAAAGCAATGTTTCTTTTTTTGTTTTGTTGTTTTTTGGTTTTTTGAGACAGGGTTTCTCTGTGTAGCCCTGGCTGTAGACCAAGCTGGCCTCGAACTCAAGAAATCCGCCTGCCTCCCCCTCCCAAGTGCTGGGATTAAAGGCGTGCGCCACCACCACCCGGCGCAATGTTTCTTTAATGAGGTATTAAAAGCTGCACCATCATGCATTCATATACAAGAACTGGCAGCCAAACTTTGTAACATAAAAGTAATGTAGTTGGTATTGATTTTAGAGGGACTGGACTGTTTACACTGTTAAAAATTGGTTTTCCCTTCCAAAATTATGGTTATGCTCTGATATTGCAAAAGAAACTTAAAAATTATAGTTAAGTATATATAAAGCTAATGGAACATTAGCACTTTACAATTCAATCACAAGAGTCTGATGAAATACTTATTCCTTATTCCAAAGAGCAATTAAATTGGTTATTGCAGAATACTGTTTTTAACCTATTGCATGTGCAACCATTTTAGGCAAAATTGATAATTATTATCATCCAAAAGATAAGTTGTTACAATTTGCCTCTATGCGTGCTTTTGTATTTCCTGTAAATTTGTGCATGTAGCACATAAAGAATGTGTTTACTGTATTTACAGATGGCTAATCTGATGGGAAGGCAGCATGTGTAAATGGATCACATATTTATTCTCATGTCACCCCTACCCCCACCCAATTCAGTATAGGTAACTGAATTATGTGCTGTAGCACTGTTTTTGAAATGTTGAAAAAAAAAATCAAGCTTTTAATTTGTATACTGATAGCATACACACACACACAAACACACACATACACACTTACTTTTTAGGATATTTCAGAGTTCATACTGGATTGCCAAGACAGCGTAGTGAGGGCAATGCTACAGCATATGACAGGCCAATGGCATGGTCCTGATTTGGTATTAATATGGGGAAGAGGGCATGTTTGTGATTTTTCCACAGGATGCCGAAGGAATATGGTGGTGGCTGCCAGAGCAATTGGTAAGACATACTGATGCTGGGACTAAGAATGATGCTTGCTGACTCTGAGTTTGCTGAGTGCCCTGACAATGGTGACAGGGAACCTGTATTGAGCCTATGTTCTTCATACACCACTGATACATCTGGTGTCGTCCAGACGAGAGATTCTTGTGACCAGTAATAATACACAACTTCTTGGATCTCCTTGGACAAGGAAATCAACTTATAAGACCATGTTTTTCAATGCATTTGGTGGTGGGATTCCTGTTTGCTTTGTGAAGAATAGTATGAATGATGGGTGTATTTCTGTGTTTACTCATATTTGGAAGAGAAACATTTTACAAACTTTAACTCAAAGCATAGAGATGGGCACAAAAAAAATGCTATGAAGAAATCTGCCTCTGATCCTCATGAGATAGGACCTTGTGGATCTGAACCCACGGAGAATGTGGAACAGGCATTATTAACAAAATGGTTAGATGGAAAGAATGTTATAATCAACCCCCAATGTGGTTTAATGTTCCGAATAATATGTGAGTTATTGACTGGGCATGGTATCAGTCAAACATTGGACAAAAGGAGATGTCTATAGGTCTTTGGCAATCAGAAGCAGGTCATTTCCAAAGACATATTTGGAAGTTATCTGCAGCTCGCTATGAAGTTACATTAGCAATAGACAAAATTGGGATAGGATCTGGATTTCAAACAAGTGTTAGTGCATATGTTAAGGCTCCTGATCTTTTATTAATAGGCCATGTTAAAATTTTGTTTATTCTATGGCATTTTAATGTAAGTTGCATTGATTGTACACTTTCTAATTATGTTAGTGTATTGAAATAAATCTAGCATGTCTGGTATGGTAGTCTATCAACCAGCTTTTCTTTTATTGCCTGTGAGTATGACAGGACCTTGTATTCTGAAAAAAAGCTTACAAATATTGGAAGAAGTGAGTCAGGCTTTAAGTAGAAGCAAATGAGTTGTGGATTTGATTATTGCTAATAATATAGCAGCTCTGATTACATTAATAGCTACAGCCACTGCTTCTGCAATTGCTTTGATGCAAGAAGTTAAAACAGCTACTTTCATTAATCATTTAGCAGACAATGTTACTAATCCTCTGAGTATTCAAGAAGATTTAGACAGGGGTTTGGAACAATTAATTGATGCTCTTTATGATACTATTCAAATTATTGGAGAGGAAATTCAAAGTTTAGGAGTAAGAACCATCTCGGTTGTCACAATAAGTAGCAATAGACTTGTGCACCTCTAAAATTTACAATGACAGCCATTATAATTGGGAGAAAATTCAAAGACACTTGCAAGAAATTTGGCATAATTCTAACACCTCTCTGGATATTATAACTTTGCATAACAAGAATATGAATTTAAAAAACACTGACCTGCTGAGTTTTGAGCTGCAGATACTGCTGGTAAATTATTCATGGCTTAAGGTCAGTATTTCCATCTTGGTCAAGCCTCAAGAATGGCTTATATAGCTTTATATCACCATTGTGATAAAACTTGCCTGTAACAACTTCAGCATGTTGGCGGCCAAAATTCATGGCTTGAAACTAAAACAGGCTGGCAGTCAACAATGGTTCTGCACAGAGCCTTACCAACCTAAAACAGAAGTGCATTGCTTTGGCTTATGCATATTCCATGATGGGTAAGGAAGACATTCTTGTCAGAACAACCTAAGACAGTCTTGTTTATGAAATGAAAGAGGGGGAGATGTGGAGAGCTCTTAGGGCTGCTTCAAGAATATTGGCAAGAATTTGACATTGGGCCAGGACAAGGAAATAGGCTCAAGATCTTGATAAGTCCCACAATATCTTGGGACCGTTGTTTATGCTTGTTTGTTCTTGACTACTTTGTCTTTGACCTAGAACTGACTCTATTTTTGCATGTACCTAGAATAATATAAAAGCAAATTGAAAAAAAGTAAACCTGCCTCAGTACTTGCTGGGGTCATGATACAATGTTGCCTAATTCTTTCTTTAATCTTTACTCCCTCCCTCAACCCTGCTGACTGACTGAGCTAGAAACCTATCTGAAACAAATAAAAATAAAAACTGAGGCCAAGTACAATTGGTGATGCATATGTCTTAATAACAGCCATACTGGTCTTTATACTAGGCTGTATAGAGAAACCCTATCTGAAAAGTTAAAAAAAAAAAAAAAAAAAAAATTTAAAATGGGAAGGCAGAGCAGAGTTCACTTTATTATTTATTTTTTATGTCTATGGGCATTTGCCTGCACATATGTCTACCCGCCACACACATGTTCAGCTTCCCTAGAAACAAAAAAAGAATATGCCCTGAAACTGGAATTGCAGACAATTGTGAGTCACCATGTAGGCACCAGATACTGCAAAAGCAGTGTTCATAAGCACTAAGCCATATTTCAAACCTTAAAACCAAGTAAAACCCTTTAAGTGTTGTGTGTGCTTTGACTTTGTGATTCTGCTTTTTAAAAAAACTTAGGTCTCTCAAGGCCTATGAAATGGTTCAATGATAAAGGTGCTAGTTACAAAACTTGACAACATGAATTCCATCCCTGGCACTCACTATAGGAGAGAATTCACTACTGAAAGTTACCCTCTGACCTCTATACCTCTGCTGTGTGAGATGTGAGTCCTCTGCCCTATGTACAGAAAATAAATTAGAAGATAATTTTTAAAAATGCAAATGCCCAGTATGACGTATTAGGAAAAGTTAAAACTGTAAAAACAACAATATCTAGACATAGAGGTAGGATGGATTACTAAAGACAACAGACAACTAGGACATTCCATGTCAGGATTGTGATACTACAAGCATACATATCACAAACTCTACAGAATTGCACAACCAGCTGGGTACAGTAGTGTAGAGCTGTAGTGACAACTATTCAAGAGGCTAAAAGAAAAAGATCACCTGAGCTCAAGTTTGGCCACACAGAGAGATTCTATCATTAAATAAACTAGAATTACATTTACCATAAAATATGCCACCTAGCAGGACATGGTATAATAGCCCTTTAATCACAGCACTTGGAAGACAGAGGCAGGCAGATCTCGAGTTCCAGGACAGCCAGAGCTACATAGTAATAACCTGTCTCAAAAACAAGAAGTAAAAATGCCACCTTAATAAAAGGGGAGTGGGGGTGAGGGTGGGGGATATGGAGGCACACCTGTAATTCCATCTATAGAAGGCTAAGTAGGACAGGATTACTAAACCAGGTTAGTCTGGACCACACAGTAATACCATGTCTCAAGTAAATGGGGTAAACCAGACATAGTAGTGAATGACTTTAATCCCATGAAGACAGAGAAAGGTGGATTTCTGAGTTTAAAGCTACTCTGATCTACATAGTTAAGTTCTAGACCATAGTTACATGTTGAGAACCTGTCTCAAAAAGCAAGATAAGGGGGGGTGGGGAGCACACAAGAGATATAGTAATAATGGGCTTCATTACTTTCCCATCCTAAACAAGTGAGGGAAAATTCAAATTACATGAACTCCCATACATTTTCTGAAATGAGCCATAATTTACTGTCTTGGTCAGTGTTCTATTGCTGTGAAGAAAACACCATGACCACAACAACTCTTATAAAGGAAAGCATTTAACTTGAGGCTTGCTTATAGCTTAGGGAGTCTGTTACAGCTGGGAGCACAGCAGCACACAGGAAGACAGTACTGGAGAAGTTATCTGAGAGTTCTACACCCTCATCAGCAGGGAGTAGAAAGACTCTGGGCTTGGCTTTGGGCTTCTGAATAAAGCCACAGCTCCTAATCCTTTCAAATAGACTTGAACTTCTAGTCATCCAGGAGTAGTACTATGAACCTCTAGGGGCCATTCCCATTCAAACTGTCAACCATCAATAGCTATTCATACAGATATTTTATTTTGTTTTCACTTGCTTCAAGGATACTGCCTCACTTCCCTCCTACGACTGACCTCAAACTCACAGCAATCCTATACCAGCTTTCTTTGAGTGTTGAGGTTACAGAAATGCACTTTAAAAATTCAAGTATTTTTAAAAACATCATTTTTTATTACATTATGATTTATTTATTTTGTATGCATGGAACAGAGGACTCACATATGCCACAGCACAAGTGTGGAAGTCAGAGAACAACTTTTTTTTTTAAGATTTATTTATTATTTTATGTATATAAATACACTGTAGCTATCTTCAGACACACCAGAAGGGGGCATTGTATCCCATTACAGATGGTGTAAGTCACCATGTGGTTGCTGGGAATCGAACTCAGGACATCTGGAAGAGTACTCAGTCATACATAGTTTGAGTTTAACTTAGCCAAGCCTTTGGGGAAAGAAGAATAGAAAGGTGATACATACATATAACTATATCTTATCAGCTGAAAGAAAACATGTTTTCTTTCGCATGCAACATCTGGATTTAACTTTCTTTTTCCAAGACGGGGTTTCTGTGTGGCCCTAGCTGACATGGAACCTGCTCTGTAGATCAGTCGGGTCTCAAAGACTCATAGAAATCCACCTGCCTTTGACACCCTGAGATTAAATGTATGCCTGTGGGGCGGTGGGCTTTGAAAGGCAGCTTGGGTACCTGGTCGAGTACAGGCCTCGAAACCCCGTGACCCTACTAGGACCGTGGGAGTTCCACCTTGCTCCTAGGCCCTGGTTCCTTTCACTTAGCTTCAACCATCCACAGCCCCTCCCAAACAAAGGTTTGTGGCCTTAGGTCACATAGCACAAGTAGAGGGCATGACAGAGCCTCAAGAGATCTCCATATTAATGAGATACCTAAAGGCCAGAGGGCATAGCCAATTAAGGATTCCTTCCCAGACCCTCCTCCCTGCAAAAGATATTTAACCTCAAGCCCACCCTGTGACAATAAACTTTTTTTTTTTTTTTTTTTTTTTTTTTTTGGTTTTTTGAGACAGGGTTTCTCTGTGTAGCCCTGGCTGTCCAGGAACTCACTCTGTAGACCAGGCTGGCCTCGAACTCAGAAATCCGACTGCCTCTGCCTCCCAAGTGCTGGGATTAAAGGCGTGTGCCACCACCGCCTGGCCAATAAACCTTTTTAAACCACGGACTCCCTCTCGTCTTTGGGGGGCCTTCAACTAATGAGCCACCACCTAGTCTCCCATGGAGGACTTCTCTGCATTCCAGCCACGGAGGCCCGACAACTCAAGGGAGCTACCTGAGCCAGCCATGACCCAGCCAAGCGAGTCACAATGACCAAAAGTCTCCACTCAGTGGGCACCGCCAGAGTTCCTCCCTCTTGCCCCTCTTGGCTTCGGGCCAGGCCAGTTGAGCCTGTATGCCCAATCTCAGTCCTTCTGCAGCCTCCCAGCAACGCCTGGGAGCCAAGGGCAGAGACCAACCAGTCTCCATCTAGCTGCTTCGGCCTGGAGACCCCGGACCTGAGAGCTCTGCTCCTGCAGGGTCCCAGACTGAGACCTCTCCACACCCGGGCAGAGCCCTGTGGCTTCTCATAGCCCAACATTCACCTGGCGCTACATGGAGTGAACTCAGTCAAATTCCTGCGCTTCTGCCCCCCTGAGCCGCAGTTCCAGACACCTGGGGAACAGGACCCACACGTCCGTGCACGGGCACCACAGCCCTGCATATGCCACCACTGCCCAACTGATTTTTATGTACACATACATGTAAAACCTTAAAATAGGATTGTGAAAGATTAAAAAAGTTCTAGAGCAGGGAAAAGGATAATGGATCCTATGTCATAAGAAAGCAAACACAGGAGAAAAAGGGGCACAGAGCAAAGAACAAAGTATAACGATATGTATTGTGTGGTAATGTAAGAATTAAAAAATACAAGGTAGCTTAAAAAGAGAAAACTACAAAAATAAAAATGCATTGTGAATTCCATGTCATTGAGCACTGGGAGGCAGGCAGAACTCTGCATTCTAGGACAGCCAGGACACAACTAGACCCTGGCGCAAAATATAAGGAATTCATTCAAGTCATTTATTCATTCACTAAACAGCATCATGTGAAAGCACTGCACAAACAATATTTAAAATGTATGCTTTGACAAAGTTATAGATTCAGTACAGCTGCAGTGGAGACAATTAAAAAAGCAGAGAGGTGACCTGCACCAAAACACCAAGCAGAACCTGTTATAGTATTTCGAAGGGAAGTTGAAGTTACCCTAAATTCAAAAGAAAACAAAAAGAAATTGGCCTGGCTAAGAGGCACTCTTGTAATCCCAGCACTAAGAAGAACTGGCAGTGTGAAGCCAGCCCAGACTACATAGTAAGATCCAGACCATCCGAGGCTACAAAGCCAAACCCTATCTTTAAAAACTGGTAATGACCACAGGGCTAAAAACACAGCTCAGTTGGCAGAGTGCTTGGTTGTAGATAGAAGTCCTCTGGTTGATCCTCAATAACCCACAACTGGGTTCTGGGGGTGGATACCTGTACCTGAGCACTTGGGAGACAATAACATAAAGAACAAACACTCATCAGCTATACCTTGAGATGGAGTCCAGCCTGGAATACAAGATACCGTGTCTCCAAAAAACAGTGATGGCTGAAGAGATGGCTCAGTGGCTAAGAACACTGACTGATCTTCCAGAGGTCCTGAGTTCAATTCCCAGCAACCACATGGTGGCTCACAATCTCATGGTAGCAGGCATGAGATGAGGACCTGTGGTGGGATCCAATACCCTCTTCTGATGTGTCTGAAGACAGCTACAGTGTACTCATATACATAAAATAAATCAAAAAAAGAAAAAAAAACCCAACAATAGATATGCACAGATTATCTTGAAGGCTGGAAGACGTATTGTTACCGCCTCTTGCAGCGTAATCAAGGGAAAGAGAAGGGGAAGAGAACAGAGTAGACCAAAGAGGGTAGGGAGCTCTATTTTGGGGTGGAGAGATGACTAGCGTGGGAGTGGTTAAGAGCACACAACACAGTACTGCCACCCAGGACCTATGTTCAAGTCCCAGCACCCACATCCCTTAACTTCAACTCCAAGTGATCTGACACCTTTCAGACCTCTTCCTACATGGGTGCACACACAACAATAAAAAAAAAAAAAAAAAAAAAAAATTTAATGTTTTTCAAAATACTCTTATTCTACAGTAGCATTTAAAAAAAAAAAAAAAAAAAAAAAAAAGCCAGAGGCTGGAGTTGACTTGGCAGACTACAACAATACTTGCAGCTAGCTCTTTTATAGGACCTGAGTTTGGTTGCCAGCACCCACATCAGGTGGCTCACCTGTGACTCCAACTCCAGAGGATCTGATGGCCTCTTCTGGCCTCCTCAGGCACCTGCAGGCATGTGACCACACACATACACATATATAAGTTGTAAAACTGTAGAAGTGGCTCAGCAACTAAAAGCACTTAATGCTCTTGTACAGGACCCAGGTTTGGTTCCCAGCACTCACACAACTAACTACTCAGACCACCTGTAATTCAAGTTCCATAGGATCCGAGACTCTTCTGACCTTGATAGGTATGCATACACACATGGAGGCAAGCATTACACACATAATAAATCTTTAAAAAGGGAAAAAGAAAAACAACATCAGACAAGAATGCCAGTACAAGCTGGTGATCCAACACCCAGGAAGACACAGGCCAAAAGGTCTGCATATCAGTCTTAGGCCAGACAGGCTTACAGACAGATACTATGTTTAAAAACCAAAAGGAAAAAAAAATGTGTGACACCAGGCTGGGATAGAGAGATGTTCAGCTCAACTTCTTAAAATTATGTGTTGTTTAGCGGGCAGTGGTGGTGCATGCCTTTAATCCCAGCACTTGGGAGGCAGAGGCAGGCAGATTTCTAAGTTTCTGAGAGGCCAGCCTGGTCTACAGAGTGAGTTCCAGGACAGCCAGGGCTACACAGAGAAACCCTGTCTCAAAAAAAAAAAAAAAAAAAGAAAAGAAAAAGTGTTGTTTAATATAGGCTGTGTTTTAGAAAAGTTGCTGCCCCGCAATAAATTGCAATGCAACAATTGGGGTCCTATAGATGCATGTCAACTGTGAGATTTTACATGAGAGCCACATTTCTCCACCCTGTTTTCTCATTCATAAAAATTTACACAGAGGGCTGGGCTATGTTCAGTGATAGCACTAGCCTGTGGATACATGGGACTGCCAGGTTCTACCCATACCATCATCATAAATCAATCACTCAATAAATAACCCATATGAAGTTATTGGAGGCTCTCACCATGTAAGAATAAAACTGCCAGCCAAGCCAGGCGGTGGTGGCGCACGCCTTTAATCCCAGCACTTGGGAGGCAGAGGCAGGTGGATTTCTGAGTTCGAGGCCAGCCTGGTCTACAGAGTGAGTTCCAGGACAGCCAGGACTACACAGAGAAACCCTGTCTCGGGGAGAAGAAAAAAAAAAAAACTGCCAGCCAAACTTCGGGGGAGGAGTGGAGGGGCAGAAGGGATAGCAGCAGCCTTTAATTAATCCCAGCATTCTAGCTGTGAGTTCCAGGCCAACCTGGTCTAAAGAGTAAGTCCCAGGACAGCCAGGATTTCGCAGAGAAACCGGGGGGGGGGGGGGGGGGGGAGATAAAAATAAAAAACCCTGCTATCCTAGAAGTGGTGCACGCCTTTAATACCTGAACTAGGGAGGTAGAGGGAAACCTCTGAGTTTTGAAGGGTGGGGGGAGGTTTGTAGGGAAAGGCACTAGCCTGGCAGGCATAAGATGAGGACCTATGTTTGATTCCCAAAGACCCAGGTAAAGCTGGTGCAGGGTTCTAATCCCAACGTTCTTAGGACAGGATGGAAGGCAGACAACTTCTAACAAGCTTGCAGACCAGCTAGCCTGACAAACAACAGATTCATAAATGGAAAGAGAGAACTAACAGCCATGAATCCTCTGGCTTCCACACACACCACTGCATGACAAGTCCACATTCACACAACACACACATAAATTGTCTTAGATAAAATTTATAAATAATAAATGGAAAAAAATCGAATTATCAGTAACCTCTACCACCTACACAAATATAACAAATTTTGTGGTATTTCTTCCTTGTTCTTAATCCATGTACAGCACATGTACATGTACAGAGTTTAAAAGCTCTCTCTCTCTGTGTCCCTTTTTGGGACACGTTCTCTCACTATAGAGATCTGACTGTCCTGTAACTCACTAGGTTGTAGACCAGGCTTTCCTGGTACTTAAGAGTCTCTGCCTCCTGTTGAGATTAAAGGTGGGCTCCATCATGTCCAACTGAAAACCTATTTTCTAGAGAATGAACTAACAAGTGAAGAAAATGTATCTGCCAATTACTCTTGGGACAGTTTTATATAAGCCAAATATACAAGGGCCTATCCAACTCGGCACAGACCCACCCACTGAAGTTGCCATTTTGTACTTTCCTCTTTCCTTCATGAAACCAAGTTTCTTCAGAGGAATGACATAAGCAAATTCATTGTTTGCATTTTCCAAGACTTCTGACTCTAAATAATGTCTCCCTAACATTTACAACTGTGGGAAAACACAAATTTGAACTAACAAGCTCTTTAATAGATTAAAGAACATTTTGTAATTATCAGCTGGGGCTGAAGAGATGGTTCAGCAGTTAAAATCAATTCCTAGCACCTACATGACAGCTCACAATTACCTGTTAATTCTAGTTCCAGGAGACCCACCATCCTCTCTTGGCCACCATGGACACCAGACACCCATAAAGTTTTCATACATATACACAGGAAAATATATCTTTAAAAAGAATTGGTGATCTTGACAACACCAACAACTCCCCTACAAAGATGGCTCCAAATCCACATTACTCAGAAAGCAGCACCACAGTTAAACTCCATCCCCAGACTTTGGCTGAGCCCTTCACATGCTGGACTAAGCTGAAAAAGGTAGTCACAGAGAACCAGAGACTGTATCCAATTTAAAGTTCTGAACAGGCCACCCAAAGACTACCCAGGGCTGGAGGATAAGTCAGAGCTACAGGTGATGAGAATGCTCCCACTGTGGTGTGGCTACGCAACTGGGGAAACAGCTGACAAGCCAGAATCAAAACTTTAATTGAGCAAACTATGTATCAATAAAGTGGTTATTGACAACATCCTTAAGGCTCCATTTTCTACACATTAAAATCACTTTCCTGGAAACTTATTCATTCTAAGCAAAGTACTTTAGAGCTGGAAATATAGCTGGGCAGCAGCAGCACACTTAACCTAACATAAGCCAAGTCCTGGGCTCAATCCTTACTATCACCAATAAACAAACTCACACAATCTATGGCAATCTGTGCACTATTTGCACATTATCATCAGGGAACAAAGTACCAGGACAGCTACACTTAATATAAGTTTTTTAACTTATATTATAAGCTTATAACTCCTTGGGTCCAAAAGAAACTAAATAGGAAACATAGCAAAGGAAGGGGTTTTTTAAAAATCAAATCCAGCACTTGGGAGGCAGACACTTCTCTG
Organism: Arvicanthis niloticus; assembly: GCF_011762505.2. Lineage (NCBI taxonomy): Eukaryota > Metazoa > Chordata > Mammalia > Rodentia > Muridae > Arvicanthis > Arvicanthis niloticus. The sequence continues at coordinate 24,059,846 of NC_047662.1, forward strand.
AATTCAAGGACAATCTAGTCTACAGATGGATTTCCAAGACAAAGAAACCCTGTATTGGGGAGGGAGGGAGGGAGGGAGGGAGGGAGGGAGGGAGGGACGGACAGACAGACAGACAGACAGCGAGACAGAAGGAAGAAAAAGAAAAGAAAACCCACACACACACACATACTCTTAGCACCCCTTGTTCTCCTGACAGTGTGTGGCAGCACCCTGTACCTGAGTTTGGCGTCAGGGTTCCCAGAACTGCTATCTAGGTAGCCTTTCCATAACGTTCTTGAAGCAAACAGCTCTTAGACAAGTCTTGGGCAACTGCAGCTTCCAGAAAAGGCTGCATGCAAGGATGTGTCTCTGCCACAGAGGTGTCATAAAAAACAGAAGCACCTCTGAGTAGTGGAGTGATGGCGCACACCTTTGATCCCAGCACTTGGGAGGCAGAGGCAGGCAAATTTCTGAATTCCAGGCCAGCCTGGCCTACAGAGTGAGTTCCAGGACAGCTAGGGCTACACAGGGAAACCCTGTCTCAGAAAACAAAACAAAACAAAACAAAACAAAACAAAACAAACAAAAAAAGAAACCAGAAGCACCTCTTTGCTTTACACCCTCCAAGAAACCTAGTCAGCACCCCTCACTCAGATTTAAAACATGTCTCCTTAAGACTTTCATGGCCAAGTTTGGTGTTGTACAGCTTTAATCTCATCTCTATGAGGTTGAAGCCACCCTTGTCTATATCTACATAGAAAGTTCCAAGCCAGCCAGAGTTATATGGAAGATTGTGTCCCCCCCCCCAAAAAAAAAAAAAAAAAACTAAATTTAATTCATTCCATTCTCTTTTGTGAATGCTCAAAGCAAACTGTAATTCTGGTATATATTATTTCTGTGAGTTTTCTATTTATTTGTTTTTAATTTTGACACAGGATCTCGTTGAACAGTCCAGGCTGGCCTGAAACTGACAATAAATTCTGAATTTCATTTTCTATTTGAAGCTTACTACCATCTATCATTTACCCTAATACCTTACCAACAGGTTTTTAAAACAATGTGTTGCCTAGAAGGCATGCACATCAAGGTCTACTCAGCATCCAAATAATGTTTGACTGGACATGCATACATACACATGCCAGGACCACTGGACCACTTCTTCAGGTGAAACCATGATTCTTCAGAGTATATAGTCAAAGACTGATGATCACCCTTTTAACAAAGTACCTAATGTTAAATCTTGGAAGTAACACATAACACAGGGAAAAGGATGGAGAGTGCAGAGATAATAGGCTATAAAATATGAAAGATGGGGTATTTAGTCAAGTGCTACTGGTTCAAATGCTGAGGAACAACTTGAGCAATCTACCCCAGGTGACTAGTTACAAGCTGTCAGTTACCTTAGAGCACTGGAGAGGACACATAGACAATAAGATCCCCTCACCAGATGAGACAAACACCAGTGCAACGCCAATGAGACATTTGATCCACTCAGCTCTGCTCAAGCCTCTGTGCTCATCCCTTTTGATGCCAACCTACAATGAGCACCAACTGGTCCTAGTGCCAGTGACCACAAGCAAAATGAGTATGCTCCATGGCCCTGTGGCCAGGAGAGAGCTGCTCAAGTCTGCCCTGGATAACCCGAGATAAAGTTCACTCATGGACCTTAACACATTTCCTCTATCTCATCACCTACTTTATCTCCCAGCATTTTACAATAGATTTCACAATAACAATACAACAATCACATGTCAAAGTTTTAGTTTTGCAAGATGAAGTTTTAATGCTAATCAGAAAAACTTAAATCATAAAAATTACTATTTAAATATAGTTCGTTTACACATAAAATGGGTCTTCTAGCTCTTCTCTAGCACCCTCACCACATTTGCTGTCTTAAGGGCTTGCTATAGGCGCTGTGATGTGTGGCCACACAGCTCCTATTTCTGGAATCAGTGTCTGTCTGTGCTCTAATGGCTTACTTACTTTCCAACCCACAAACCCAAGCTCACTTTCCCTCCTCTCCCCCCAGAGCAGCCAGTGCTCTTAACCACTGAGCCGTCTCTCTCTAGTCTAAAAAAAGTAGCTTTTCCACAAAAGGGAAGAACATGAACCTAAAGTATTTTGACATGGTAAGTATAAATCTTACCACACCCCGAGCATCTAAATGATGAAAGTGTTTTACCGATTCGATCTTAAATTTTGTTCCATCATAAAAGAACATGGAAGTGTCTTTAATCCCAATATTAGGAGGCAGAGGCAGGCAAATATCTGTAAACTCAAAAGACAGCCAGTTCAGACCAGCCAGGGCTGCAGAGTGAGACTGTCTCCAAAGCAAAACAACTTATAAAATAAAAGAAAGGAGGGGGTCCATCTATTATGATAAAAAGCCATCTAAAAACAAAACGTAAAAATGAAAAGACAGGGCTGGAGAGATGCTAAGCCGTTAAGAGCACTGACTGCTCTTTCAGAGGACCTGAGTTCAATTCCCAGCAACCATATGGTGGCTCACGACCATCTGTAATGGGATCCTATGTCCTTTTCTGGTGTGTCTGAAGAAAGCTACAGTGTATTCATATACATTTAAAAAAATTAATTAAAAAGTGACAGAACCTAAAAATAAATAGTCTCAGAAAACAGCCACCACCAAAAATGAATAACCCAGTAGTATAGTGGCAAGCACTGGGGTAAGATCACTTTGTACTAAGTGAAGTGATGACTACTTAGAACCCTCATAAAAACAGAACACACAACAAACATATACCATTTGTGGGACAGAAACAAGACTGCAGTACTGAGAGTCTCTATCATTTGTATTTTTCTACTATCAAGTCTATGATCTCTACCTTTCCAATAAAGTAACTGGTTTCCCTAAAAATATGCTACTCTGCTACAATAATTCTCTGGGGTTCAGCATGTCTTCCTGGGAAGACAAATGTCTACCCAGAACTTACACAGTAAACCTATGCTTACTTCAAAACTACATCGACTGGGGACGGTGGTGGCACACTCCTGTAATGCCAGCACTAAGGTCTGCCTCGTAACTATACTTCCATTTCTTGTCCCTCACAAAAGATTCTTAGCTACCCCACAGAACTGTAAGGATCAAATTCAGGAACTGTGCAGCTCAGTGCCTAGATCCTGTTTAGCTCTTAAAACTCTTTCACTTCAACCTACCTGACAGATTACAGTCTCCTGCCTCACCAGTAACTGTGGCAGAGAAGGGCAGAGTCCCCACCCAGTTCTGTCCCTTTGTTCTGGTGCTCCTCTTGCTGAGTGCTGGGTAAACAGGAGTTGGCCACTTAGCTGGCTTTAAACAAAACAAAACACACATAAACCTGCACAGCCCTCCCCAGTATTCTCTCTACTCCTTGTCACAAGCCTTGAATTTCCAAGATGGCAAAGCTCTAAGACCCACTTGTCTGTGGATAGAACTAAACAACTGTTCTGTCCCGAATTAACATAGAATCACAGAATACTTCCGTGGGAAGGGGCATCAGAAAGACACCAGAACCTCCACCCTACAGTATATCTCACCAAAAGGTGAGACAAATACCAAAATAAAACCAGACATAGCTATCAACCCAGCACTCAGGAACGGGAAAGAGGAACACTTCAAGTCCCAGGCAAGCCAGGACTGCAGAGTAAGATGCTGCCTCAATTACCCACAATCAACAACAACAACAACAAAGGTGGTGGGGGCATTACAACACACTATAACTACTGTTTAAGTACTTATTTGTGTGGATACCCCATAACTATATGAGCCACCCAGAGTTCTCTACCACTGTGCACTGAGCGCCCACACACACAAACACTATTCAACATCTTAGCCTGGCATTCACTAACTTCTCCTCTACTACCATGTTCTTTTTCTACAATCTTATTGAAATGCCACAAAGTTAGGGAATCATGAAATCATTTCTTCCAATTTCTTTTTCTACTTAGTTTTTCAAGACAGGGTTTCTCTGTGTAGCCCTAGCTATCCTGGAACTCGCTCCGTAGACCAGCCTATCCTCAAACTTGGAGATCTGCCTCCCTCTGCCCCCTTAGCGCTGGCATGTGACACAACATCCAGGCCCCAAACCTTCTTACATGCTAAAGTGTACAGACTAATACTGAGATGAGTACATTTAATCATACTTTCAAGACTCTAAACCTTTCTGAGGATGTAGTAAATCTGAGGGAGCGGTCTTGCCTATGAAGCTCAAGACCCAGTTCTATCTTCAGGCAAGAAAAAAGGGTGACCCTGCTCTAACAGTAAACAAATGCAGTGCCATGCTTCAAGTACAGAATGAAAACTAAAACCACCTGAGGAACAAGACACTACCATTTCCTTATCATTAGCAACCTCCCCTACATATGCCCTTATGGGACAACAAAAATCTGGGATCTACTCAAGTGGCGCACCTGTAATCCCAGGATGCAGGAGGCAGAGGCAGGTGGATCTCTATGAGTTCAAGGCCAACCTGGTCTACAGAGAGAGTTCCAGAACAGCCAGGGCTACACAGAGAATCCCTGTTTCAACCCCCAACCCCACCCCCAAAAAAACAGAAACAAACAAACAAAAAAAAAAAGCTGGATGAGTGATGGTGCTTACCAGCAAGCCTGACTACAACCTGTCCTCTGACCTGTATCTGCTGTTGGTACAGATACACATGTACCTACACATATAAATAAAATGTAATAAAATTATTTAAAAAAAAATTAATGAAATAGGAGCTAGACAGATGAATCACTGGGTAAAGTGTTTGCCACTAAACCATGAAGCCCTGAGATCCCGGCACTAACATACACACTAAGAGTAAAGGCATGTATCTGTAGCCCTGGCCTTGGTGGAAAAGCAAGCCATGTGAACCCCAAGGGCTCAACGCCAGCCAATCTAGCCAACGTATCCAACTCTAAATTCAGTAAGCAATCAGTCTCAAAACATAAGCACAAGCCTTAAATCCCAGCACTTTAGGCAGAGGCAAGAGGATCTCTGAGTTTGAGGCCAGCCTGATCTACACAGAGTTAGTTCCAGGATAGCCAGGACTGTTACACAGAGAAACCCTGTCTTGAAAAAAACAAAAATAAAAAAATATAGGTAGAAAACAGTAGACAAAGACAGCTTTGTTTGGCTCTCAGCCAAGTGCATACCCACACACACACCAACTATACCACATATGCATACACACACAAATAACAAAGAAAAACAACTACTATCCTTCCTGGCAAGTTCAAGAAGCATGTAACTGAAAATTTAGACTTGCCATTGTGCCTGCTTATGTTTTTGAAATAGAACAGGGAAAAAAAAAACCTAGAAACCCTAGAAAAGGTATCAGTTTCCTTTTTCTAATAAGCACTGGACTGGCAAGTGAATCTGTACAAATGACACCTATAACCCAATTGCCAAAGGTAGACTTAATCAAGTGATTAAGTCTAATCCTCAGGAAACAGAGCAAGCTAAACTCTTTGTCAGTAAAATAGATTTATGTTAAAATAAAATGAAGTCAGACATGGAGTTCAAGTCTTTAATCCCAGTAGTGGCCAACCATTGTGGGTTCAAGGCCAGCCTGATCTACATGACCTACATGAGACTCTGTCTCTAGAAAAAAAGGTAACGAAAAAAATTAATAAAAAAAATTAATGAGTATCAACTGAATTCTTAGAACACGAGATGGTTAAAACCTAAAAGGCACAATCAACCCTCATTTGAATGACAAACCTCAGGTGAGCAACTGACTCCTTATCCCACCCGCTTTCAACCACAATGTCCTTTTATTTCAATAATTCTTTTAATTTTCAATTTACAACATCTGTCAAGTTTAGTTCTTCTTGGGAATTTAAACATTCTCACATTGCTTCCAAATAACAGGATCTTAAAGATAAGTCACCCAAGCTGAACAGAAAAGCTTTGCTTCACATTGTCCTGTGAACCCAAACAATTCTTAAGAGCATATCGATGATGAAAATAATTCTGTTAAAAGACATTCTTAGAAATACCTTGTGAACATTAAAACACTCTTAAGATTTCTTTAGTGAATTTATTATATAACACCAGAATGGTAAATAAACCAGTGGCGATTACAATAACCAACCATTCTAAAACAAATGACTCTTGTTTACAACAAACTAAATAAGCAATCAAAGAGTTTCAAGACAGTCACTGAAAGCAGACAGCCTAAGCAGACAGTGATTACAAGTTTCAAAGCTGAAATAGGGAACTTTTTTTACCTGGTGTTCTGCATGAATGTTATCCCCTGTAGGCCATCGATGTTTGCTAGTATTATAGCCGCCTCCACCACTTCCTCCTCCCCCAAGCTGCTCACCATGCTGCCTCTGAAAGAAGTAGTCCACCATAGCGTCGTCCTGGGAACGGCCTGCAACTCCTATGGATCCTGGGACAGGGCTGGAGTGTGTCCCAGCTGCAAGAGCCTGATTTGCAGCTGGCTGTGGCTGCGCTTGCGACCCTGTTCCAGATGTCAAAACAACAGGCATGTTGGGATTAGCTGGTTCTTGAGGGTGATGTTTCAGGTGGGGGCTGAAAGAGTCCTGCCAAAGCACTGCTTTTCTCTTCAAGACACATGCAACGCTCATTCCACCAACACCTGAGAACAAACAGTTAACAGATGTTTAATGCTTGTATTTAAAAAAAAAAACAACTCCATATACTCCAGTACAAAATGCTAAACCATTCCCTCTCTTCTGTAAGTCAATACTGTCTAACTGTCTCTACCAAGAAGTCAAGTGTCTTCTGAAGTCAACAGTTTCCTGAACTGAACCTCCTTGGAAGCTGCTGGGCTTGAGTGTACAGAAAGGTCAACAGCAACAGGTACTCCATTAGGTGCTGAGATGAACGCCCACTACTGTAACCAGAGCTTTACTAAAAAGTAATCATAAAGACAAGGAACTTGCCTAAGGTGCTAGGACCTAGGCTGGAGCCCTAGAACCACATAAATAAAAAAGTAAACAAACAAACAAGCAAAATAGCTCTATGGAATCAGAATTTAATCAACAGCTTTCCTACTCAACTGACTTCCTCCTCAAATCAACTGGACTTAAAACTAAACAGCTTTTTTTTTTTTCCTGAGGTGAGATTTCATGGAACCCAGCCTGGCTTTGAAATTAAAAGGTAGCCAAAGCTGGCCAAGAACTACTGATCTACTTCCACCTTTGTGCTGGGATTACAAAACTGTAACCAGGAACTTTTGAAAGCATCCTTAAGTTTATAGGCTGGAGGTGTAGCTCAATGGAGTGCTGGCCTAGCCCTAGATTCAATCCCCTGGACTCCACCCGAGGCCCTGCAGATTCTATCACATGGACCCTCTCCGCCTTGTGCGCCATGTGATGCGGTGGTGACGCATGCCTTTAATCTCAGCACTTGGGAGGCAGAAGCAGGCGGATTTCTGAGTTCCAGGCCAGCCTGGTCTACAGAGTGAGTTCCAGGACAGCCAGGGCTACACAGAGAAACCCTGTCTCGAAAAACCAAAAAAGAAAAGAATTTACAGCTATATGTAACAAACCTGTCAATAACCAAACAAAAACCTATGGTTTAGACTCTGGAACTTAAAAGGATCCTTTAAAATATCTAACATGTTTATGGGACAATACCAAGATCAGGTGTGTTTTTATAACACAGGGAAAAATCAAGACTTTTACCAATACCTTACAAATACAATGCTATTAACTCTTAGATACAGGACAAGACAAACCCAACTCACTTTGCTGGTACTAAACCTCACTGTAAAAACCAGGTCTGTCTCACCAGGCATAGGGTAGCCATGTATTTACATGACAGACATTATATCCTCACAGAAACACTGAAAGGTAAGCATTATTAGCCCTGTTTTTACAAGTAAAACATTACAGCAGTTAGGAGCCCACGGTCATCCAGCTGGTCTACAACTTGCTAAGTAGAGCAGGCTGGCCTCGAAACTCACTGAGATCTGCCTATCTGAAGTATGGGATTAAAGATGTAAACCACCACCCCTTTTGAGTATCTGTAGTCATTAAACTCCGGAAATCCACAAAGAAATCAAATGTTACTAGAAACCATTGCTACTTAAGTTCCATAAAACCAAATAATTACATTTGTATGAACAAAGTAAACTGGTTACCAATTAGGGTAATCTGTCTACAACCACCAGAGAACTTCCAAGGTTAGCAACACTGTTCAAAACAAGTGAGAAACCTGTTTTCTCTCTTTCTTGAAATATTTTGTCTTCTGTTTTATGTGTTTTACCTGTATGTATGTGTATCATGTACATGAGGTGTCTGAGAAGGCCAGAGGCATAACAGCCTTGAAAACGAGTCAGGAATGACTGTAAGCCATTGAGAGTGGGGAACACATGTCCTCTGCAAAAGCACTGAGCATCTCTCCAGCCTTCAGCCATGCTCTCTCTTAGGTAAGTAACCTCCTGGAAAAGCAATCCTAGCTTCTCACAACTAATTCAGGTTATGAAACTAGCAGAGGTCACATGGAATCTGCAATCTGTTCAAAGCCTAGTCTGTAATCCCAGCACTCTAGGAGAACAAAACAGGAGGTCACGGGAGTTATACTGTGAGTTTAAGCAAACATGGAAAACAGTAAAATTCTCTCAAAAAAAAAAAAACAAAAACAAAAACAAAAACACAACAAAAGACAAAACCAAACCTCTGCTTTGGAAAATGCCTAATGTAAATAAAAAATTCCAATTCCCTTTTACCTACACACACACACACACACACACACACACAATTAAACCTTATACTGGAATAGTTTTAGCCTTCTAGGCTCTCATGAATAAAATGTTGTCTAGGTTCAAGTACAAACCCAGAAAGGTACAGCTGTTTCATTAACAGCCTCTACAAAGTACACACCGGCCTACCCCTCCTCACCTGGCTCTCGCCGACCCTGGCCCGCTCATGATACACACAGTACATTTGCTTCTCCATCTCTTTACTTCAGGCCAACTGATAGAAAACTCAAGTTTTGCCACCAAACTAACAATCTCTTTAATCAGTTTCCAAAGAAAGTTTCCCCCCATGCCTTGATTTTTGATAGCTTTTAATCAATAAGTTGAAAGGTAGAAAGAAAGTTCTAAAGTTTCTCAAATCACTATGCTTAAGACTCCACAAATTTAGATACCTACACCAGTCAAGGCAACAAAGCTTAAATCACCAAGAGGATTCATAAACTAGTAAATGCAGTATTTCCTAACATAAAAGAGCTGCTGAAAGTTACCTATGAATTTTCATATTAAGAACAAGTCTAGCTGGCCAGTGGTTGTGCGCATCTTTAAATCCCAGCACTCAGGAATGGGAGGCTGAGCCAGATGGATCTGTTTGTTTGTTGATTTGTTTTTTTGTTTTGGGGTGTGTGTGTGTGTGTGTGTGTGTGTTTTGCTTTTTGAGACAGGGTTTCTCTGTGTAGCCCTAGCTGTCCTGGAATGCACTCTGTAGACCAGACTGACCTCGAACTCAGAAATCCGCCTGCCTCTGCTTCCCAAGTGCTGGGACTAAAGGTTTGTGTCACCATTGCCCGGCCAGATGGTGAATTCGAGGGCAACCTAGTCTACAGAGTGAGTTCCAAGATAGCCAGGGCTATACAGAGAAACCCTGTCTCAAAAACCAATAAATAAGTAAACAAACAAACAAATAAATGATTTAAAAAAATGTCCCTGAAAGCAATCTCATTCTAAAAAATAACTGGGGAGGGGTCAGTTACAAAAATACTAAAACAAAACAATTGGCCTTTGTAAGGCTGTCTGGAACCCCTGCTTTAACAAATGAGACAAGGCAGTTTCTCAAACAAGAGAAAACCCGGCAAGGAGGGACAACTTAAAAGTGAGCAAACACCTAAACACTAACATGTGTCTGAGTGAATTTTGTAACATCTTGGCAATGACAGAACAAAAACTAATCATCAGTCCCCTAAGTACCAGAAAACAAGAAACGGATAGTACCTTTCCGGGAACTCTCAAAGCTCACTAAAAAGGTATATGTAGTATGTAAAATGTAACTTTTTTTTTTTTTAAAGCAAATGACATATTTAAAAGCAAATATTGTAAGCAATACAATGAAGTAACAAGTCTAGGTGCTTTCTAGCTTTCAACCTGTGTAAAGAGCACCTTGTAGTTTGTTTTTACCTTTTTAAAAAAATATCAATAGGAGGAAGTTTTCTTTAAACGAAGAGGCATGGTTTAATCTATCTGCTTTTACTAAGACGCTCAGGTTTAAAGGGGGTTTATTTTTACTTCACTGAATAAACACTCTGTGGACATAAATTTAACTTAAAGCAGTTCACAGACCCAAACTAAACAAATCCCAACTTCAAAAAGCTGTAGCCTCAGACAAGATGAATTCAAGCGTGGAAAAGCAAAATACTAGAAGTTCAGAACCCAGTATTTCCAAACCATCAGATAAAGATCCATGGCCCCTAGTGTTTTACAAAGTTACAATGAGCGAAGAGTCAAAATGCTCATTTGTTTACCGAAAACCCCAAAGGAAGCTGCTTATCTTAAAGGGAGAACCACATTAGTAACTTTTACACCAAAACAAAAAGCTAAAGCCACAATCCTATCTTCAGAAGTAACTAGCTTTAAAAACTGAACGCCCAAAAGCCCTCATAAATCATCTTAATAATCCCAGTAATTAATGGGGTGAGCAAAATGATCAAGTGTAACGAAGCCTTATCGTAATTTGCACAATGAAAACGAACAATCCTTCAAAGTTATGGTGAGGATAAAGCCTTCTCTGGTCATTTGTGTGGGAGTTCTTCGATGTGAGAGGGGAGCTCTTGGGAAGAGGGGTAAGCTTCATTGGAGAAAAGTTACAGGAGTGTTCCTCACTTTAACGTGGGAGTGGTACACAGACGAGTAAAACAAATGACCCAGGTTTACCCACCGCGTTTGTGAGGACCGAAACTGTAGCACTGAGTAGGTATCTACATGTTTTTCCTACTACCTACTGAAAGCCCCTCGGAGAGGAAAGCACAGCAACACAGGGAGGCTCAGAGAGGAAGAACACCCACCGCCTCAAGGGGGGGAAAACACACACACACACACACAAGCTCTCACAGAAACAAAAGGCCACAAGAAACCCAGGAGCTTAAAAAGCGATCCGAAACTTCCCGATGGTCACCTCTCCACATTTAAGGCTTGCAAAATCGCCCACTCCCCCACCACCGTGGGGGCTCGCCCGAGGACCGGGACCCACCGCTGCTTTCTAAAGCGATGTATTGTTCCTCCCTCGGCGCTGCCACGGAAGCTCCAGAAGTCCAAGGAGCCCGCGGGAGCACAGAACCTCCACTCCACGGCCACAAGAGAGGATCTAGGGCTTCGCAAACCCATCCAAAAATAAATAAATAAATACCAAAAAAAAAAAAAGAAAAAAGAAAAAAGAAAAAGCCGAGCTCGAACGGCAACATCCACCTCCAGGGACTCCCAGCAGGGCCGAACAGAAGCACGGAGCCGCCGCCAGCTGCGGGCCGGGCCCCGGCCGCGGCCCGCTCCCCACCCCCTCCTCGCGGATAACAATAGGGCCTCGCTGCCGCCTCCCAAACACGTACGAGCGGAGCGAGCGCGGAGCCTCCGCCAGGCCCGGCGGCGTCTCTAAGCCCTTCTCGCCCCGCCAACCGCTGCCAAACGCCAATACGAGGGGCGCATCGGCTCGCTGGGGGTTCGGAGCACGGTTTGGGGCCACCGGGGCGCGGATACTCACGGGCGGAGCGGTAGGATGAAGATGGATTCCGGCCCCCCGATCTTCGCTCGCCGGCGCTCTCGCTCCCCCTTACCTTTCACTCCGACAACATGGCGGCCCACTGGGGACTGGGCTGACGCGGTGCATCATGGGAGCGGCGCCGGCCCCGGCTCCGGCGGTGGCAGCGGCGTGTGCGGAGCGGGCGGGCGGCTCTGGAACAGGTTGCCCGGTTGCCATGCCAACCGTAGGGCCTGCGTGAACTCCGGGAAACTCGCAGGCCACACAACCGCTGTGCCCGCCCGCTGGGGCGAGCGCGCGCCGCCGCGTAGGGAGCGGGGTGGAAGGCGCGGGAGCGCGCACGGAGCGCCCAGGCTGCGGGGAGGCGGGGAGGGGACGCCGGCATGGGGCTGTGCGTGGACCTTGGCACAACCAGGCCCAAGAATGGGTTCGAACCCCTTCCAGCCTTCTGGCATCTGGCCTTATTGCATCTTCCTCCTGCCTCCGTTTCCCCAGTGTAACATACAAAAGAGAAGAACAACAGAACGACCATGCTGATGGAGGGCAGGACCTCAACCTAATTTGCAGGATCTGGAGCACAATGACAGTGCCAGGGCCCTGTTCAAAAGTCATAAGAAATATCAAGATGCAAACTAAGCAAATTAAGCTGAAAACTAGAAGCTAGCCCTTCTAGAGGTGTTTGCAAGCACTCCATCATTTTTGCTGGAGGTTGGTTGGATGGTTGGTTTGGTTTGGCTTTTTATGTTTGGTCTTTTGTTGTAGCCCTGGCTGGTCTCTAACCTACTGAAATCCACCTGCCTCTGCCTTCAAGAACCATCTTTTGTCTCTCTCCTCCAGCCGAGCAAGATGCCCAAAGGAAAAAAGGCCAAGGGGAAGAAGGTGGCCCGGGCCCCTGCCGTCGTGGGTGGTCAATCCTTTGTTCGAGAAAAGGCCCAAGAACTTCGGCATTGGGCAAGACATCCAGCCCAAAAGAGATCTAACACACTTGGTTAAATGGCCCCGCTACATCAGACTGCAGCGGCAAAGAGCCATCCTCTATAATTGGCTCAAAGTACCTCCTGCCATTAACCAGTTCACCCAGGCCCTGGACAGGCAAACAGCTACTCAGCTGCTTAAGTTTGCCCTCAAGTACAGGCCAGAGACAAAGCAAGAGAAGAAGCAAAGGCTACTGGCCTGTGCTGAAAAGAAAGCTGCTGGCAAAGGCGACGTCCCAACTAAGAGACCACTTGTCCTCCGAGCAGGAGTCAATATAGTCACCACCTTGGTGGAGAACAAGAAGGCTCAGCTGGTGGTGATTGCCCATGACGTAGACCCCATTGAGCTGGTGGGTTTCCTGCCTGCCCTGTGTCGGAAAATGGGGATGCCTTACTGCATCATCAAGGGAAAGGCCAGGCTGGGGCGCCTGGTCCACAGGAAGACATGCACCATTATTGCCTTCACACAGGTTAACTTGGAAGACAAGGGTGCTCTGGCTAAGCTGGTGGAAGCGATTAGGACCAATTATAATGACAAGATATGACAAGATCCGCTGCCACTGGGGAGGCAATGTCCTGGGTCCTAAGTCTGTGGCTCGCGTTGCCAAGCTGGAAAAGGCAAAGGCTAAAGAACTCGCCACTAAACTGGGTTAAAAATGTACACTAAGTTTTCTGTACATAAATATAATTACAAAATTTAAAAAGCCGGACAGTGGTGGCACACGCCTTTGATCCAGCACTTGGGAGGCAGAGGCAGGCAGATCTCTGAGTTTGAGGCCAACCTGGTCTACAGAGTGAGTTCCAGGACAGCCAGGGCTACACAGAGAAACCTTCTCGCTAAACCAAAAAAGAAAAAATTTTTTTTAAATCCTTTTTTTCTTTTGATTTTTTTTTTTTGTTTTGTTTTGTTTCTTTCGTTTTTCGAGACAGGGTTTTTCTGTGTAGCCCTGGCTGTCCTAGAACTTGCTGTGTAGATCAGGCTGGCCTCAACCTCAGAGATCCAACTGCCTCTGCCTTCTGAGTGCTGGCATTAAAGATGTGCGCCACCACCATCCGGCTTAATTTCCTTAGTTTTAACTTCAGCCTCGTCATTTATTTAGTGAGGCTTTAATGCTGGTTTAGCAACAGTCAGGAGATATTAGTCTTAAGGGCTCTCTGTTCAATCAGGTGAGGCAATCCCAGCCATGTAAACATCACCCACCTCTGATCTCCTTAAAAAAATTACTTTCAAAGGCCCTAAGACACAAGCCCAGCCCAGAATAACCCTATCAGAGCACAGCCTCTGACAGACTCATGAGCCTGCTGTTATCAAGTGTTTACCAGTGTGACATATGCTGCTGCCCTCAGACCTTTATTCATTATCCAACTTAAAATTTCCAAACTAAAATAAACAAATAAATAAAACTTCCAGACTACAAAACAGTAGTCATAGTAGACACAACACCAGTATTCCTGTTTTAAAACGAGAAAACATAAACTGGGCATGGTGATGTATGTCTTAGTTCCAGTACATGGAAGGCAGAGGCAGGTGAATTTCTGTGAGTCCTAGGCCAGCCTGGTTTACAGAGCAAGTTCCTAGACAGGTAGGGCTACACAGAGAAACCCTGTTTCAAAAAAGAGAAAAAAAAAAAAAAAAAACAGAGACAGTAAACATAAGCTGGAGAGATGGCTCAGCAGTTAAAGAGTCCATACTGCTCTCCCTAAACTCAATTCCCAGCACCCACCTTGGGCGACACCAAAGGCTGGTTACTTCAGCTCCGGAGGGGGGTTGGGAGGGGAGAACCTACACATCTTACCTCCTCAGCTCCCCAAACTCCTATGCACACACACACACACACACACACACACACGCACATGAACTCATATGTACACACACACTTAAAAACAAAATGGAAAAAAAAAATGTTTTAGGACTGGAGAGATAGCTTAGCGGTTAAGAGCACTGACTTGTCTTCCAGAGAACCTGAGTTCAATTCCCAGCAAACACATGGTGGCTCACAACCATCTGTAATGGGATCTGATGCCCTCTTCTGGTGTGTCTGAAGACAGCTACAGTATACTCATATACGTTAAATAAATAAATAAATAAATATTTTTAAAAATGTTTTAAATTTTAACCAAGAAAACTAAGGCGTAGAAAAGTCAAATGAGCCGGGCGGTGGTGTCGCACGCATTTAATCCCAGTGCTTGGGAGGCAGAGGCAGGTGGATTTCTGAGTTCGAGGCCAGCTTGGTCTACAGAGTGAGTTCCAGAACAGCCAAGGCTATACAGAAAAAAACCTGTCTCAAAAAAAAAAAAAAGAAAGAAAGAAAGAAAGAAAGAAAATAAAAAAGAAAAGAAAAGTCAAATGAGGGGGGCAGAAGCAGGAGGATTTCTGAGTTCGAGGCCAGCCTGGTCTACAGAGTGAGTTCCAGGACAGCCCGGGCTACACAGAGAAACCCTGTCTTGAAAAACGAAGTCAAATGGTTATTTATCAGACCAAACATGTCTGCCTGAGACTATTTGCTGAGTACTGCCCAAGACACTGTTGAAATTCTGCCAAAAATTTAGGATTCCTCTTGGCGGGCAGAGGTGGCACATGCCTTTAATCCAGCACTTTGGGAGGCAAATGCAGGCAGATCTATTGTGTTTGAGACCAGCCTGATCTATAGAGTGAGTTCCAGGAAGGCCAGAGCTACACAGAGAAACCCTGTCTCAAACAAACCAAAACCAAACTAAAAAAATAAAAATAAAAAATTTTGGGATTCTGCCATTCATATAGCCAAACTTATGTATAACATATCAATCCTCAGAAGTTCATAAAACTTAAAAAAAAAAAAATCTCATCAAGGGCAGATAAAGTGGCACTCCTTTTTAATCTGAACACTCCAGACACAGAAACAAGCAGATCTCTGTGGGTTTGAAGCCAGTCTGGACTGCACAGAAAGTTCCCTTCTAGCCAAGGTTTTATATATATAGTAAGACTCAGTCTCAGAAAGAGGAAAAAGTCTAATCAAGCTGATGTGGGAGAAGAATTAGAGTGGATTTGAGAAAGGTATTTTTAATCTAATCAGCAGAAACATAATCCATGGCATTGTAGCAATGTTACAATGTAACTGAAAAGCCTCAAAAAGTCTCTGGGCAGAAACTTCTAGTAAGGATCATTCAAGAAAACCTTGGAAACTAGGTATATGATCCCAGCACTTGAGAGACAGAGGCAAGAGGACCATGAGTTCCAGGCTAGCCAGACTTCATAAGAAGACCAACAAGGATAGCTAGATACATGGATGGATGGATGGATGGATGGATGGATGGATGGATGGATGGATAGATTGGATGGATAGATACAAAGACAGACAGACAGGCTTTTCAAGTAGGTGTCTGCTTTCATTGGGCAGGCCAATTTTCAAAGTGTGGGCAGGGGCAACCTGTCTGCTGACAATGACTCTAGAGACACTTTCTTAGTCCCTCCTATTATTCCTGGCTGATAAATGCTTCTAAAAATAATAATAATAAATAAAAACTCAAAAGTCATATTTAGCCAGGCAGTGGTGGCACACGCCTTTAGTCCCAGCACTTGGGAGGCAGAGGCAGGTGGATTTCTGAGTTCGTGGCCAACCTGGTCTAGAGAGTGAGTTCAAAAAAAAAAAACACACACACACTCAGGAAGACTTTTTTTTGTTGTTGTTGTTGTTTTTTTTTTTTGTTTTGTTTTGTTTTTTGGTTTTTTGTTTTGTTTTGTTTTGTTTTCGAGACAGGGTTTCTCTGTATAGCCTTGGCTGTCCTGGAACTCACTCGGTAGACCAGGCTGGCCTCGAACTCAGAAATCCGCCTGCCTCTGCCTCCCAAGTGCTGGGATTAAAGGCGTGCGCCACCACCGCCCGGCTCAGGAAGCCTTTATGTCTTCTAATTTTCTGAAAAGACAAGTTGTTATAAACAGCTAAACAACGGTTTCAGTCCACTAGCTTAAGTTGCAGACTCTCCCTGGAAGGCTTCCCTTGTTTTCTTTGCTACACCGTTACCATTCCAACAAGCAGTTTGTTTCTTTGCTGATCTCAGCAGACTAACCTTCTCTCCCACAACCACACCCACCACCCACAACTAGGCTTGAATCTAAGCAATCATTTGTTCCATTGTGGGAAAATTAAAAAACTGGGGACCAGGCGGTGGCTCCAGGAACACTTAAAAAGCTCCGTTTGACAGTACTGGAAAGTTAAGGAGGAAGTGAAGAATTAATTACTAAGCCAGGGTCTAAGAAGGCACTGAAAAAGCCTCTCCTTCTGAACTTTTTTTTTTTTTTTTTTTTTTTTTTTTGATAGATGGCTGAGAGGAAGAGGGAAGTTTGGGGTTCTTTGGGGTTTGGTTTTTATTATGGTTTAGTTGCTTAGATTTTTGTTTTGATGACGGAGGGGGAGCTGTTTGTCTATTGAGTTTTTGATGCAGAGTCTCATGATATAGCCTCCTGGTTTGCCTGGAACTCACTATGCAGACTAGGCTAGCTTTGAACATTTTCTTGCCTCTGCCTCCCAAGTACTGTAATTACAGGTGTGAGCCATCATCATTAGCCTTGCTGGAAAATATCTTTAAGGTAAACAGTGTAATTTCTACTTTTGCTTTGTTCTATTATAATGTATACCTTACTGTGAAAGCTTCTTTTTAACAGCTCTCTTGTCAAAAACATTGAAACTGTCAGGCATCCTGGTACATGCCTTTAACCCCATGCAGAGGCAGGTAGATTTCTGAGTTTAAAGCCAGCCTCATCTACAGAGTCCCAGGATAGCCAGAGTTACACTGCGAAACACTGTCTAGGGAGTGGGGTTGGGGGTGAGGCGTGTGATGGTTTGAATATGCTTGACCCAGGGAGCAGTACTATTAGAAGGTATGACCTTGTTGGAGTAAATGCTCTACCATGTTTGCCTGGATGCTGCCATGCTCCCACCTTGATGATAATGGACAGAACCTCTGAAACTGTAAGCCAGCCCCAGTTAAATGTTGTCCTTTATAAGACTTGCCCTAGTCACGGTGTCTGTTCACAGCAGTAAAACCCTAAGATAGAAGTTGGTACCAGGGACTGGGGTATTACTGTAATAGGCCTGACCATGCTTTTGTTTGGAAGAATGTGGATTTGGGACTTTGGATTTGGAAAGCAGTGGAATGCTTTAAATGGGGTTTAATGGGCCATCCTAGTAGGAATATGGAAGACTTCATTGCTGAGTATGATTTGAACTGTGCAGACCTGGCCCAAGATGTTTGTGGCAAAGAATCTCAGAACGTGGCCTAGAAACTGGTTTTGTGGTATTTGGTAAAGAACGTGGCTACTTTTTGCCCTTGTCTAAAGAGTCTGCCTGAGGCTGAGGTGAAGAGACTCAAATTAATTACATTGATAAAGGAAGTCTCAGAGACACCCATCATAGACTTTGTTCTCTGGTTAAGTCTCGTGAAGAGGATTTTAAACAAGCATAACAAGTATTGAAAGGAAAAATATAAAATATATGGTTCAAGTATTAAAGGGGCACCAGGAAGTAAAATGGAACTGAATTGTTCTAGGTTCTAGGAAATAACAGATTAAGAGATCTGGGGGCAAGATCCTATCCAGCTAAATTTAGAGCCAGGCATGGTGGTACACACCTTTAACTCCAGAAGACAAAGCCAGACAGAATCCAAACTCTGAATTCAAGACAAGCCTGGGAAAAGGCAGGTTCTAGGTGAAGTAATCCAGGCATGGTGGTGCACATCTTTAACCCCAGCATTACAGGAGACAGAGCCATGCAGATCTCTGAGTTCACGGTCAATCTACAAAGCAAGGACCAAGAAAGCCAAGCTTAGGAAAGAGGGAGTTGGAAAACAGCAAGCTGGTAATAGAATGAAGTGGTGGGGAGAGGGATGTTCCAGCCCCAGCAAGCAGCAGAACGTGGCAGCTTCAGCCACGTGACTCTGACTTTAGAGTGAAAAATCGAAGGGACTACTGGGACAGTTGATGCTGGTTAGCTGGAGCTAAGAAATTAGCCGTGATTAAGAAGAAACCAGCATCACTGAGGTGAAATCTTCTGGGAAGTGTTTTCTGAGAACACAAGACGCTGTGTTCCAGAAATAGCCAAGGTTGTACCTCGTGCTGCAGCTGCACTTGGTAATGTGTAAGAGTCACCCAGGTGGTACTGGTTCTGAAGGCATGAAGGGGTCATGAAGAGCAGCTGAGGCTTGGCACTGTGAGAGGCCATGGAAGGCCACTGGTGAAAGTGCAGCCTCAATTGCAGCTGACAGCCCAAGACTGAAGGGGTCATGCAAAGGAGTTGAGGCTTGCCACCATGAAAAGAGCCTATAAGAGGCTATTGGTGAAGCCTCATTGCAGCTGAAGACCCCAGCATGTTGGAGATGCCAGTACCATGGGATGATCACCAAGAACAGCAGCAGCACTGGAGTAGATCAACCTGAGCTTAGAGTGCTACAGAGGGCAGAGCTGGAGGGGCTCTTTGGAGGAGCCCAGAAGATTATCTGTGGATCCCAGACATTGAAACAAGAAGCAATAACATTGAAGTTACCTTGGAGACCCAAGATGTTGGAGATGCCAGAGCAGTGGGCTATCTGCTGAGGAAAGCTGCTAACAGGAAGTGGAACCAGCCTAGCAAAGAGAAGTTTGTTGCAGAAAAGGGAATTGGAGATCTGAAGACCATTTTGACATTAGACATGGAGATGCAGAGTTTGGAGTTTACCCAGCTGGTTTCCTGTCTTGCTTTGGGGATTACAGGTAAATGATTGCATGGATCTCAGAAGAGACCTTAAACTTTGAACTTTTAACATTGTGAGACTGCTATATTATGGGGACTTTGAAAGTTGGACTAAATGGCTTTTGCATTATACTATGTTTAGATGTGGCCCCATGGACTTATATGTTTGAACAAGCCTATGGAGGCCAAGAAATGGAATGTTTTGGTTTGTATATTCTTGGCCCAGGGAGTGGCACTATTAGAAGATGTGGCCTTGCTAGAGTAGATGTGTCATTGTGGCCCCCACCCCACCCCCACGTATCACTTTTATTGTACTTATTTGGGGGCATGGCCACAATGTACCTGTAAAGGTCAGAAGACAACTTAGAGGAGTCTTCATCTAGCTGGCCTCCTATCATTTTTAATTCATTTATTTATTTTTATTTATGTATTTGTTTGGTTGGTTTGGTTTTTCAAGATAGGGTTTCTCTGTAGCCCTGGCTGTCCTGGAACTCACTCTGTAGACCAGGCTGGCCTCGAACACAGAAATCCGCCTGCCTCTGTCTCCCAAGTGCTGGGACTAAAGGCGTGCGCCACCACTGCCCGGCTAATTCATTTATTTAAAGTGTATAATTCAACACTTTTTGGTGTGTTCAGACACCAGCAAAGACTGGAGAGATGGCTCAGGAGTTAAGAGCACACACTAAGCTTTCAGAATACCTGAGTTTGATCCCTAGCACCAATGTCAGAGGACTCACAACTCCCAATAACTTCAGCCCTAGGGAGATAGGATGCCCCTGACCTTCATGTACTCATATGTACACTGAGGTGGAAACTTCTGGTTTCTTTAGAAAGTCTGTTGTGTCAGATGGTGTTTTGCTGAGGCAGATTCGTGAAGGAACGTTTTTGTGAAGCAGACACAGGTGAAAGGTTGTTTTGCTAAAGCAGACACGTGAAAGAACTCATAATGAAGAAATCTTCACTAACAACACACATACACTGTTTTGCCTGACAGTGAGTGGCTGAGCTTCCTCTGTCATGACTCCATAGAATGAAATGCACTAAGAAACTTCTTGTGAGGTTCCTGCGACTTCTTGCTACTTCTGCGGACTTGGACCAATTGGCAGAGTCAAGTGGAAGTTTCTAGATATGTCAGCTGATACCGACTCACGTGGAATTTTGTAAGACAGACTCAAGTGCTGAGGCAAGACATACGATGAAGCAAGACCCATGGAGGATAGTTGAAATTTGGAGGGAGTATAAATAGGACTCAGTGGACAGTGATGGAGGCTTGGTTAGCTTGCACAGCTAGCTTTGCAATGCCTCTTGGTCTCACATTGTTGAAAGAGCGTGGCAAAGAACTTCTTGGTCACTCCTGCTGGCTCATGCTGATTTAGTGGGGGTCTGGCTGTCTCTGCTAAGTAGTCCCACTGCTGCTGATTCATATTTGCTATCCCAACACTACCGAACTGGACTGCTGGTATATTCTCGAAGTATTTTTTTGCCTCTGTAGACCTGAACTGAATCAGAACTGAACAGAACAGAACAGGACTGAACTGTGAAATCAGAACTGAAGTGCTGATTTCCTGACAACACAGATGGGATTTGCTTGGGAGAACAATTTCTAAACAGATCCACTTCCCCCGTATCCTGATAACCTTTCTTTTCCACTGCCTTTGGTGGGTGGTGGGCTATTAGAGAGGTTAAAGCATTTAAGAACCATCATTAAAATTAGGGTTGAGAAAAATGTAAGCCTACAGTACTTTTTTTAAAAAATGAAGTCAGGGTTGGGAAGATAGCTCAGTGGTTAAGAACACTTGCTTTACTTGCAAAGGACCCAGCATGGACACTGAGCAGCTCACCACCTTCTTTCTTCTCCTTCTTCTTTTTTCCTAGACAAGGTTTCTCAGTGTAGTCCTGGCTGTCCTGGAACTTGCTCTGTAGACCAGGCTGGCCTCTAACTCAAAGATCTGTCTCCTGCCTCTGCCTACTGAGTGCTGAGATTAAAGGTGTGTGCCACCAGGCCAGGGAAGCTCACGAACTCTTCTAACTCCACTTCCCAGGCATTTGACATCCTCTTCTAGCCTCCATGGGCACATGTGAGTGTGTACACACATACACACAGAGAGACAGAGAGAGACAGAGAGAGACAGAGAGAGAGAGAGAGAGAGAGAGAGAGAGAAAGATTAAAATAAATAAAAATCTTAAAAAATAAGCCAGGCAGTGGTGACCCAAAAGTGATCTTTTAATCGATTTTAAGTAAAGTTACTAGCAACCATTGCCAGTCATATTTTTAAATATATATTTTATCACCTCTGAAAGAAACTCTGAAGCTAGGCATGGTGGAACACATCTGGGGTCCTGATACTTGTGGGGTAGAGGTCAGAACACCAGAAGTTAAAAGCCATCCTCAGCAATGTAAAAAACATGAAGGACAGTCAGGGCTGGAAAAGACCCTATCTCAAAAACAAGGGAAAGAAAAAGCCCTATTCCGGCTAGTCATCACTCCTGACCTCCTATTTTCCCTACCCCAAGCCTAAACAACTACTGGTCAATTTTTTTTCTTGTATGTTTTACACTTATTTGTATGTATATGTGTGTGTGTGTAGGAGGAGCTAAGGTGAGAGGAGTAAGGAGAGGAAGAGGAGAAGGAAGAGGAGGAGCTAGAAGGGAGAGACAGAAAAGAGAGAGGGGGACATGGAGGCTGATGTTCGCTTGTCTGTAGCAGTCAAAGGTAGTTGGTATAACTAGGTAGGGTATTGGGTTACACCTCTGATTGTAAGGGCATCTTGTTATTTATCATTATTAAATATATAAAGCCTTTGATTAATCTTTAAGCATTAGAGTATCATTTTATTACTGGGCCTGCATGGATGGCGGGATGGTCTGGGTAATACCCAGCCTTGCAGAGACAGCATGGGAGAGCCATCGTGGGAGGCAGGACTGGTGTTTCTGGCTGGCTCTTTCTAGCTGCAGTGAGCACGTGGCCTCATGGCCTCAGAACCTGGCGTCTGATCTAGGCAGAGACACTGCAGCCTAGACAGTTGGCTTGACCGGCCGCTGCTTTTTAAATAATTTACAACATGTATGTGCATGCACATAGGTATGAACTCCCTTTGACAAAGCACTCATGTACCATGGTACTATTATGGAGGTCAGATGGCACATTCTAGGAGTTGGTTCTCTCCTTCCATCTTATGGGTCCTTGGGATCAAACTCAGATGGTCAGGCTCATTGGAGAGTGTTTTACCCACTAAACCACCACACAGGGCTTTTTTGTTTTTCAGTGTGGTTTGGCTCAATCAGCATTTGCATCTGTGCACAGTAGTGATCGACCTCAGGAGTCACCCTCAGCACCATCCACCTTTTCTTTTTTTCTGTCTTAAGATTTATTGATGAGCTGGAGAGATGGCTCAGTGGTTAAGAGCCCTGACTGTTCTTCCAGAGGTCCTGAGTTCAATTCCTAGCAACCACATGGTGGCTCACAACCATCTGTATTGTAATCTGGTCCCCTCTTCTAGAATGTCTGAAAACAGCTACAGTATACTTGCATAAATAAAAGAAATAGGCCAGGCGGTGGTGGCGCACGCCTTTAATCCCAGCACTTGGGAGGCAGAGACAGGCAGATTTCTGAGTTCGAGGCCAGCCTGGTCTACAGAGTGAGTTCCAGGACAGCCAGGACTAAACAGAGAAACCCTGTCTCGAAAAACCAAAAAAAATAAATAAATAAATAAAAGAAAAGAAAAGAAATAAATAAATCTTTTTTCTTTAAAAAATCTTTTAAAAAAGATTTATTTATGTTATGTTATATGCTTTTGGTGTTCCACAGGGCCCTAGGAGGCTAGAAGAGGCTATCAGCTCCCCTGGAATAGAGTTACAGATGTGCGTGAGCAGCCATGTGATGCTGGGAATTGAATACCTGTTCTCTGGAAGAGCAGAAAGTGCATCTAACAGCTGAGTTATCTCTCCGCCCCTAGCCCTACCTTGTTGTTTTAAGACACAGTTTCTCATGTACTTGGAGCTCACCACGTAGGATAGCAAGTAACCAGGGAGCCCTAGGGATCCACGTGTCTCCTTCCCAGCTCTGGGGTTATAAATTCATGTGCTACTGTACCTAGGCTTTTCCCACAGGCTCTGGGAATCAGAGTCAAGTCTTATGCCTGTCTGGCAAGAACTTTACCAACTGAGCTGTCTCCTTAACCCCACTTACAGTTTTTGCTGTCTCTGTCTCTGTCTCTGTCTCTGTCTCTGTCTCTGTCTCTCTGTCTCTCTCTCTCTCTTTCTCTCTCT
Organism: Arvicanthis niloticus; assembly: GCF_011762505.2. Classification (NCBI taxonomy): domain Eukaryota; kingdom Metazoa; phylum Chordata; class Mammalia; order Rodentia; family Muridae; genus Arvicanthis; species Arvicanthis niloticus. Next base: position 24,083,448 of record NC_047662.1, read on the forward strand.
CTTTTTCACCTTCAAGACAGGGTTTCTTTGTGTAGCCCTGGCTGTCCTGGAACTCACTCTGTAGACCAGGCTGGCCTCAAACTCAGAAATCTGCCTGCCTCTGCCTCCCAAGTGCTGGGATTAAAGGTGTGAGCCACCGCTGCCCAGCTTTTTTCTGTCTCTATAGATTTATTTTTATTCTGAGTGAGTTCTCACCATTGCACACTTATAATCCCAGCTACTTGAGAGACTTAAGCAGCAAGATCATTTTTTCCCCTCTGTGTAGCTCTGGCCATCCTGGAACTTGCTCTATAAACCAGGCTGGCCTCAAACTCAAAGATCTACATACCTCTGCCTCCTGAGTACTAGGATTAAACACATTGGGTGCCATGCCTGGCTCATTTCTCTCCAATAACCAAATCTTTCATCATCATGTGACCGTGGCACTGTATTCTCTTTGATACATCCAGGGAGCACTCGGTTGTTTCTCTGCTGCCTGCTGTGGCACTATGAACACTGCTGTAACATTAATGTACAAAGTGTCTGTGGCAGTGTCTTCATTTTCCCCAGGTACATAGGTAGGAATGGACCGCCCAGGCTTGGTTACATAGTATCTATGCTTAATCATTTGAGACATGTCAGCCTGCTCTCCAAAGTGACTGAATCACTGTACATTACCATCAACAGGACAAAGGCTTCAGATTTCCACACAACCTTTTCTGGTGCTTGTTGGACTTTTTTTTTTTTTTTAATTTGGGCAACAGGGTGTGAAGTGGAAACTTAAAGGTTCTTTGGGAAGTCGTTTGGATGGTGTTTTGCTTGTGCAAACATGTGAAGGAACAGTTAGCTGAAGTGGAGACAGGGGAGAGGTGCTTTTGTCAGGACTCCATAGAGAGAAACACACACACACACAAAAACCTTCTGGTGGTGTGCTGCAGTTTTTTGCTGCTTCTGGGAACTTGAGCTGATTGGCAGAGTGATGTCAGCTGAGACAGATGCACGTGCTGAGGCAAGTCACATGGAGGACATGTGCTGCTTTGAGGGTGCATAAAAAGACTCAGTGGACAGTGAAGGAGGCTGAGCTAGGCTTCCTGGTAGAGCTAGCTGTAAAACACTCCTTGGTCTCTTGTCTTTGCTGATTTGTTTTCCTGAGAGAGGCATAGCTTAAAACTTTTCCTGACATCCTCCCAGATCCAAAAGTGCCATCACTGCTGATTTCTGTTTGCTATCCTGACTCTACCGAACTGGACTGCTAGTGTATCCATGAAGTGTTTGTGAGTGGATTGAGCTGGCGCTGCTAACCTGTGAACTGAACTGCCGATTTCCAGACAACACAGGCAGGAGTCGCTCCAAAGAACCTTTCTAAACAGATCCACTTCCTGCATATCCTTTCTTTCCCACTTCCTCTAGTGGGTGGTGGGCTAAAAGGGAGATTAAAGTGTTTAAGAACCATCATTAAAAATAAGGTTTAAAAAAATTAAAGTTACAAGGGTGCACCTGCATCCTCACAGTGAGCATGCAAAAGGCAGAAGATAGCTCACAGGTGTCCGTCCTCTCCTTCCATCATGTGGCTTCTGGGAACTGAACTCATGTCACCAGGCTTGGTGACAAACACCTTTACCCACTGAGCAGTTTTTTCATCTGTTTTGTACCATCTTATTATTTAAAGTGCCCTTTTAAGAATGTCTGTATTTAGCCGGGCAGTGGTGGCGCACGCCTTTAATCCCAGTACTTGGGAGGCAGAGGCAGGCAGATTTCTGAGTTCGAGGCCAGCCTGGTCTACAGAGAGAGTTCCAGGACAGCCAAGGCTACACAGAGAAACCCTGTCTCAAAAAAACAAAAAAACAAACAAACAAACAAGAATGTCTGTATTTTCTAAGTGTATGGGAACCATGGTTTCATCTATTGTTATTTATGAGTGGTTCTGATGATCAAACCCAGGATGTTGTATGTGCTGGGCAAGTTCTCCAACACGGAGCTGTGTGTATCCCCAAACAAACCTGTCACTCCATTAGCTTTTCACCTTCTTTATCCCCAGTGATTCTTACTTACTTTTCTGTAATGTTCCGCTTCATTCTGGGTTTGAGTTTTGCTGCTGCTGCTGCTATTGTTATTGGAGACATGTAGCCCAGTCTGGACTTACACTCATCTCCTACTCCAGGTTGGCTCAAGCTTGCTGCAATCCTCCTGTCTCCTCTAAAATGTGGCTCCTCCCCAACACATGCAGGCTTGGTAGCAAGCTCCTCTCTCTGCTTGCCCTCTTCTCTATTTTCAAGATACAACTTGATGGGTGGTGGTAGCACATGCCTTTAATCCCAGCACCCAGGCGGCAGAGGCAGGAGGATCTTTGTGAGTTCAAGGCCAGCCTGGTTTACAAAGTGAGTTCCAGGACAGCTAGAGCTACACAGAGAAATCCTATCTCTAAACCACCTCCCTCCCCCACCACCTACCCCCCAAAAAAACCAACCTCAACAATTTTGACCACATCTCCTTGCTTCCCAAGCAATGTCATTTTCTTTGATTTATAATTTTATCCTTCTGTTATCTCTAAAGTTTTTCTGATTTTCACGTCCCAACCTCCACCCAGGAGCATTGCATTGGGTAAGCTATGGCTGTGTTCAAGAAAGGCAGAGCCTGGAGACAAAGAGGAGAAACTGATACAAAGCCCTTGACTACAAAGTTTCCTGGTCATGCAGACCCGAGACAAGGTGGGTTTCTGTTTACTGGCAAAGGAGCTGTTGCCGAGCAGTCAAGGCTCCATGACTTGGGTTTAGAGTTTCATCTCTAGATTGTTGCAATCTTTAAGAAGGCTAGAGATAAACTTTGCCACAGAATTCTGTGCACACCTACAAGGGTAAATCTCTTTATTCTTATCTCCTCCCACTTCCCCGACTCTCCAGGGAAAATATAAGTTCTACAGGGGTGAAGGGTACTTCACTTAATGTTTCACCAGTTCCTGAGAAGTGTAGGTGCTTTAATAAACATGTTTGGTCTCTGTGAGTTTGAGGCCAGACTGGACTACAAAGCAAGTTCCAGGACAGCCAGGGCAAAGAAACCTGTCTCAAAAAAAAAAATAAAAATAAATAAATAAGCATGTCCCAGATGAAACAAAGCCATCTGTCATGAGCTTTTCAGCACCTTCAGGTCATGGAGATTGTGTACAACAGAAGGACAGTCCTAAGTTTTGTCAGTTGGCAGCAAGAACCCGAGGGACATCATGTCTTGTTGACTAGGCAGGAACTAGTTAAGTCAGGGCCCATGCTAGTGCCTGGGGCTCTTTGAAGGGGAATTTTGTGATCTAGCATTCTTCTGCTCCCTGGATCCACTGCTATCTCCCAGGCCATAAGAGTAGTCTGCACTGAGGACATCTGGAGTTGGTGAGGAAGGCTGACTAATCACAGCACTCTGGAGGCTGAGGCAGAAGGATCCCAGTTTTGAGGTCAGCCATTACCTCCATAATAGCTGGAGTGTAGCTCAGTGATAGAGTGTGTACCTGGCATACACAAGGCCCTGGACTCCATCCCCAGCATAAATTTGGAACTGTGTGCACGGGACACACATGGAGGGTGTGCAGCCTCAATTCCGTTGATTACTTGCTTGTTGGTTTTTGACAGGATCTCACACTATGGCCCAGGTGAGCCTCACACTTACTTTGTATCCCAGGCTGGCCTCCAATTGTATCAATCCTTCTGCCTCAGCCTCCAACGGCTGGGGAGTACAGGAATGAACCACAACTTCTTCTAGCTCAAATCCTAGCAGTTCAACTATTTATATTCAATTATGCTATTTATAATGTCGCTCACCACCTTCTGCACACTGAGCAAGTGCTCTATCACTGAGCTACATCTTCAGCCCTCATTTCTACTTGGTGTGTGTGTGTGTGTCTGTCTGTCTGTCTGTCTGTCTGTGTCTGCATCTGCATGTCTGTGCGCATGCACACGCATGCATGTGTGCGTACCAAGACACACAGGTTTGGAGAGCAGAGGACAACTAGCAGAGGTGGATTCTTTGTGACCACCACCTGAGTGGGATCAAACTCTAGACTTGAAAGTGAATTCCGTTCCGTTACTCTCTGAGCCCTCTCTCTGGTCCCTACTTGGCTCTTTTAAAAGTTTTTCTTGCCTGCTTTTCCTATTGCTAATATTTTTTCCTCATCTTTTTAGTGTACTTTTAATCTTATCCTGAGTGCCCTCCCCGACAGCACTGATAGTAGCTGTGCCCAAACCTCCCTCGCACACTCCACACAAGCATTCTGCCACTGGGTTATATCCACCTGCAGCCTGGGCACTTGACTTTTTTTTTTTTTTTTAGATCGTGTTTGCTAATACCATGGATAAATCAGACTTTTTTTTTTAATTTTCTGGTTTTGGGGGGGGGGTGGTTTTTTGTTTTGTTTGTTTGTTTGTTTGTTTTTGTTCTCAGATACACTTTTAGCTTGTCAGCTCTTGTTCCCCTGGGAGTTTTTATTGCTGTGCCTAGAAATCCGTCTCAAAGGGAGGTGGCTGGAGGCCCAAAGGCCAGCCCCAGCTCACCCAAAGCCCATTCACACTGTAGCCATGTTTGGGACCTGCATGGTGTGCGGTGAGAACCCAAAATCTGATCAGGCATCTACTTCTGGGGTCATCATATGACCCCTGAGAACCATGACCCAGAGGCCTGCACAATGACCCCCAGATCTCTGTAGTAGGTGATCAGGTAGTGACTGAACTCAGACAATGGTGAGCAACATACTAAGAAGAAAGAATTTAAGCTACCTGTGTGACAGGTGATGTCACACACCTGTAATCTCAGCACTTGGGAAGCAGAGGCAACAGGATCCCCACAAATTCAAGGCCACACTGGTTTGTATAGTGAGTTTTGAGGGAACCAGTACCATGTAGGGAGATCCTGTCTCAGAAAATTAAAATTTTTTAAATTTGCCTGGTGGTGGTAGAGCACTAATCCCAGCACTCAGAAGGCAGAGGCAAGCAGATATCTGAGTTCGGGGCCAGCCTGGTCTGGTGGTACACACCATTAATCCTACCATTCCAGAGGCAAAGGTGGGGGTAGACAGGTCTCTGTGAGTTCATAGGCCAGCCTGGTCTACAGAGTGAGTTCCAGGACAGCCAGGACTACACAGAGGAAACCCTGCCTTAATAAACAAGATAAAATAAAATAAACTGAATTTTTAAATTTTTATTTTTTAATTAATTTAAACTTATTGTTTTATTATATAAATAATTATATAATTTGCTAAACTATATACAATTTTAAATTTTAAATTAATTTTTATTTTAATTTTAAATGAATTAACTTTAATTTTTATTAATTTATGCATTTCTAGTCCTGCAGGGCCCCCAGTGTGCACGGGTACCCTGAGACACACAGTCACCTGCCTCTGTCACAGCCTATCCGTTAGATTGGTTTCTTAACTTCTGAACCTGCTTTGGTTTTTGGTTAGACTTTCTTTGGGAAGGGACATAGAGAGCAAGCCACCAGTCTGCAACAGTAGCCATTTAGTTCCAGACTCAGAAAAAGCTAAACATTAAACAAACAAGGCTGGAGAGATGGGTCCCCAGTTAAGAGTATTGGCTGTTCTTCCAGAGGAACCAGCTCAATTCCTAGCACCCAGAAGCAATTCCAGTGAATTCTTCAGGCCTCCGAGAGCAGCAGACACAAACACGCTGTACAGACAAACCCACGCTCAGGCAAAACAGTCAGACACACAGACACCTTTTTTGTTTTCTCCTTTTGAGACAGGTGCTGAGTGTGCAACCCGACTAGCTTGGAACTCAGTATGTAAACCAGGCTGGCCTTAAACTCACAGTGCTCCACCTGCCTCTGCCTCTTGAATTCTAGGACTAAAACCATTGGCAAAGATCAGTTTGTTAATATTGTCACTTTGGTGACAGTTGAGTTTCAACAAAAAGTTTCAGGAGATACGGTGAGACCATAGCAAAGGGACTCCTGTTGGAGTTAGATAGATGCCTCAAAAATAAAAGACAAATTACAAATCATTAAATTAAGCCAGGCATGGTGGCACACACCCTTAGTCCCAACCCTCAAGAGGCAGAAGCTGGAATCTATGAGTTTGATGGCAACTTGGTCTACATAGTGAGTTCCAAGCTAGCTAAGGCTACATAGTGGGACCCTGTCTCAAACAAATATTTCAAATAAGAATTTGTCAGTTTCTGGGGCTGGAGAGATGGCTCAGTGGTTAAAAGCACCAGCTGCTCTTCCAGAGGTCCTGAGTTCAATTCCCAGCAACCACATGGTGGCTCACAACAATCTGTAATGGGGGTCTAATGCCTTCATCTGGTGTGTCTGAAGACAGCAACAGTATACTCACATAAAATAAATAAATCTAAAGAAAAAAATTGTCAGTTTCTAAATAATGACACTGATAGAAATTTTAAGGAAACAAGATATGGGGTATGTTAATTACTTTGATGATAGTATGATAAAACACCATGACCACTGGGCAGTGGTAGCATAAGCCTTTAATCCCAGCACTAGAAAGGCAGAGGCAGGCAGATCTCTGTCAGTTCAAAACCAGCCTGGTCTTCTGAGTGAATTCCAAGACAGCCAAGGCTATACAGAGAAACCCTGTCTTGAAAAACCAAATAAGTAGGTCAGGCAGTGGTGGTGCACGCCTTTAATCCTAGCACTTGGGGGGCAGAGGCAGGCGGATTTCTGAGTTCTAGGCCAGCCTGGTCTACAGAGTGAGTTCCAGGACAGCCAGGGCTATACAGAGAAACCCAGTCTCAAAAAATAAACAAAACAAACAAATGAAAAACCAAATTGAGAGAGAGAGACAGAGACACATACACACACACACACACACACACACACACACAGAGAGAGAGAGAGAGAGAGAGAGAGAGAGAGAGAGAGAGAGAGAGCATGATCAAGGCAGTCTGTCAAAGGAAGAGCTTATTTGAACTTCTGGCTCCAGAGGGATAAGAGTTCATCACAGCAAGGAATTGTGACAGCAGGTGACAGCAAGAACAGCTGAGAGCCCATACCTAACACTTCTAACAAGAAGCAGAAATCAGGCTCAAAATGGCAAATCTTTAAACTCTCAAAGCCCAGGCTGGAGAGATAGCCCAGTGGTTAGAGTCCCACATCGAGCACCTTACAAATACCTGCAGCACCAGCTTCCAGGATTCCTCCTCCCTCTCTTGGCCTCCATGAGCAGCTGCACACACATCTGCTTATTCACACACATTCACATAAACACATAATTTTTAATAATACATCTATAAAACAACTCTCCAAGACCATCTTCGGTTTCCTCAAGCAAGGCCATAACTCCTAAGGCTCCCAAACAGTGCCACCAGCTAAGGACCAAGTATTCAAATGCTTGAGCTTATGGAGGACATCTTATTCTAGTCACCTGGGAGGAAAGGGTAGGGGAGAGGTGGTCTTCCTGTCCTGTTTACATCACATATTATGGGAATCTATTATTTTGTCTGCACTATGAGGTCTGTGGGGCTGGGAAATATTTCACCAACACCAGAATGAGAAGGAGCACAAAGATTGGTAGCGTCTATGTTGTGTTCCCAATAAACATGAGGAAAAGGAAAGGCATACAAACCAAACTAAACTGAAACCTGATTCCAAGATATGTATGTACACATCCATGCGAAAATGAGGGGAAATCAGGAGCTGTTATTGAAACATGATGCTTATAACTCAGATTTCTACTGACAGAACATCTAGAGTCATCCAAAAAAGTTGATGAGTGTCATAATGAGAAATTCTCTTCCTTGGCAAGAATCACGACTTAATACGGTTATGGCAGAATGTCTAGGCAGAATAGAAATATTGGCACAACTTACTATCACACATTGTTTAGGGGAGAATAAGAGAAAGTTAGAGTTATAGATACAGAAGCTGGGGAGATGGTTCAGTGGGTAAGAGCACTTGCTGCATCATCCTTGAGGACCTGGGTTCGAATCCCCGGCACCCATGTAAAAGTCAGGCGACTCTGCCCCCCAGTGTTGCCAGGCAAAATCAGGCAGCCCCTGGGAGCTTGTTGGCTAGCTAATCTATCTGAAATGGCAAGCTTCATGTTTAGTGGGAGACCTTGTCTGAAAAAGATAAAATAAAAATAGGAGATGGCTCAGTGGGTAAAAGTACTTACTGCATAATCCTGAGGACCTGGGTTCAAATCCCCAGTACCCAAATGGTGGCTCACAATGATATAGCAGGATCTATAGTGATGCCCTCTTCTGTCTGGTATTCTCTTCTGTAGTGCAGGTTTACAAGCAAATAGAGTATCCAGATATATACATAAATAAATTTAGGGAAAAAAATCAGGGTCTGGTAGTGCACGACTTTAATCCCAGCACTCAGGAGGCAGAGGCAGCTATGTAAAAGTTAGCTCTGCTTCTTCCTCCCAGTCCCATGCTCTCAGAAATAAGACTCAGACTCAAAATATATTTACAAATACCTTGGCCATATAGCCAGCCTCTTCTCTGACTAGATCGTTAACTTAGATAACCCAACAATTTCACCCTACATTCTACCACTGACTGGTTAACCTGTTCTCAGGTACTGTGTGTCCATTCCCTCACATCTTCCCAGGTGGCTCTCATGCTCCCTCTATCCCAGAATTCTTTCTCCTCCCGGATGTCCCACCTTCTATTTCCTGCCTACACCATAGACGGTATAAGTGATAAGTGATGCATCTATACAATACACAGGTGGCTCTCTCTGACTTCAAGGCCAATCTGGTCTGCACATCAAGTTCCAGGATAGGCAGCCAGCAAAGGGGAAGCGTGTCTCAAAAAAACCAACGAAACAAAGAGGCAAGGTGGCTTAACGGTTAACAGCACCCGCTGAACTACTCTTGTGGAGGACTCTGAAGCAAAATGAGGACCTGACCACCCTAAACATGGTGGATAATGAGAAGGTTCGCATTGTAGCTATGCGGAAGAGAACAGACAGAGGCATCTGGAAGAGCCCAGACTGAACATGGCCAGAGAGGAGAGAGAGGAGAGGGAGAGCCAGAGAAGAAGAGAGAGGGGGACAAGAGAAGGGACCAGGAGAGGGAGAAGGAGCAAGAGGGCAAAAGAGGGTACAGAGAGGAGGGAAGAACAGGCGTGACCAGGCTGGTCTCGAACTCAGAGATCCGCCTCCTCTGCCTTTGCTGGTAACAAAAACATATGCCACCATACCCTTAATTTTTTATTTACTTACTTTTATTGTGATAGGAACTCAGTTCCTTGACAAAAGCTACACTTTCAGCCCCTTACTCAGTATTTTTATTTTTTTAATTTTATTTTGCGTCATTCTTGTTGCTTATTTTTCTGAGCCACAGTCTTGTTATGTAGCCTAGGCTGGGCTGGCACTAATAGCAACCCTCTTGCCTAAACCCACCCCACCCCCACCCCCACTCCCACTCCCACCCCCACCCCCACCCCCACTCCTACATGCTGAGGTTACAGGCCTGGCCATTTGCCATTTGCCTTCCTTGGTTGCTTTAGATAAAGTTCCAGGAACACACTATCTAGAGAATACAACAGTCGTTTTAAGTGCGTTGTTTTCCTAAATACATTTACATATAAATGTTTGGGGGAATTTTACTTTGCAGAGAACTCAACCAGGGAAGGATCCTACATCCTCATAGGAATACTTACGGGAAAAGATGAATGTAGATAAAAAAGAAACCAATGGCCCAGGGACATGAAGATGGAGCAAAGAAGTGGGGAGACCCATAAAAAATTGCAACAGAGGAGCCTTGAAAAGTAATTGTAGGAATATTTATCTCCTCTGTAAATTCCTCTGTGTCTGGGAGAACAGCTCAGTGGTAGAGCGTGCTTAGCATGCAAAGGCCTTTGGTGTGAGCCTCAGCATACACACACAGTTGGTTTTGTGATTGATGGGGTTTGAGACAGGGTCTCTCTGTGTAGCCCAGGTTGGCCTGGAACTCACTCTGTAGACCAGGCTGGACTCTTACTCAGTATGCTGCAGAGGATGACCTAGAACTCCTGATCCTCCTGCTTCTGCCTCCCAAGAGTATTTCCACACCCAGAGTAGTTCAGCTCTTAACAGTATTTTCTCACTAGCTGACAGGAAATAATCTGCAGGCAAAATCATATAAATCAATCTGTAGGGCTGGGTTTTAACTCAGTAGTAAGAGTGTGCTTAAGGGTCATAGTTTCAATCCCAGCTAGGGCATGTACTTCACACTATGGTCTATGTGCAGCCCTTGGTTTTCTGACACACTGTGTAACTGTGAACTCAGGTTGCTAACTTAAACTGGAGATGCTCTTGCCTCAGGCTTACAGGTACGCTCCATGATGCCTGGCAGACTCATTCGATTGTGATTTCCAGGGTGAAGAACTAAATTTCAAAATTACTTTACCTAGACAGGTGAGGTGGGGGATGCCTTTGATCCCAGCACTTTAGAGGAAAAAGCAGGCAGATGATCTCTGTGAGTTCAAGGCCAGCTCAGTCTACATAGAGAGTTCCAGGCTAACCAAGGCTATATAATAACACCATGTCTCAAAAACCAAACCAAAACACCCAACAAGATTTGCAGAAGTCCATTCTTTCCTTCCACTGTGTGGGTTCCTGGAACTGAACCCAGGTCATCAGCCTTGGCAGCACAGGCCTCTACCAATCAGGCCATCTGGCCAGCCTGACGGTGTGTGTCTACATCCCCAATGCTGGGGAGGCAGAAACAGACAGATCCCTAATTAGCAGGCCCCAGGCCAGTGCAAGACAGCAAAGAAAAACAAGAGGGGTTAGAGAGACGGCTCGGTGTGTAAAGTCCAGGCAAGCACAGAGAGACGGCTTGGTGTGTAAAGTCCAGGCAAGCTCAAGGACTCGGGATCTCAGAACTCAAGCAATGCTGATCCTAGTTTTCCTACAGTGAGATGGGAGGTGGAGACAGGAGAATTCCCAGCTCACAGGACACTGGTATATGCAGTGGGAAGCAACAAGGAACCCTGCTCTAGACAGGTAAAACGTATAAATCAATACCTGAGGTCATCCTCTGACCACACAGTTATTCTGGCAACATGTGTGCCACACACACACTGGATAGGACTCTCACACACACACACACACACACACCACACACACGAGGGATAGGACTTGAAGAGGAAGACCCAACCTAAAGCCATCCTCTTACCTCACATACATACATATGTACACCCCCCCAAACTCACAAATATGCTGTATTAATTACTTTCTGGTTGCTGTGACAATAGTAACAGGCAACCAAAGACAGGGCTGGTTTTGACTTACAGTTTCAGAAAAATAGACCCCATCGTGGCAGGGAAGATGTGGCAACAGTGAGAGAAAGCATGGTGTAGGACTCGGCATCTGGCTGGTCACATTTTCATCCACACCCAGGAAGCAAAGAGAGCAAGAAGTGGGCGGAGACTGTAAAAGCTCAAAGCCTGACTCCAGTGACACACTTCCTCCATCAAGGCTTCACCTTGCAAAAGCCTATGCACACACATGCACACTCACACATACTAATACACTGTTCCACGCCCCTTCGTGTCCCCTTCGCCCGCGAAAGAGACACGCAAGGCGGTGTTCGGGTGGTTACCACAGCAAGGCTTTATTCTTGTATAAGCAGAAGCGGAAAGACAGAAAGCCCGGAAAAGGCACTGCTTATATACACCCTAGAGTGACGTGTTCACTTCTGATTGGCTGTTCACTCATTACCCATAATACGCCCCGGAATGGGCAGTGACTTTGGCGCGCTTTTTGTCTTTTGCACCTGCGCAGTCAGTTGTTTACTAGTGGGAGGACAGGATGCCCGCGCCATCTTGTAATGGTGAATATTGTCACGCTCACGCGGCTCCCAACAATACACATACACTCACACATACTAACACACACTCACACATACTAATACTCACACATACACTCACACATACTAACACACACTCACACATACTAATACACATACACACATTCACACATACTAACACACACTCACACATACTAATACACATACTAACACACACTCACACATACTAATACACACACACTAACACACACACTAACACACTCATACATACTAACACACACACTCACACACACATGCTGGGTAGGACCTACATACAGAGACACTCACACATTTGAGCACTTGCAAACATACCCTCACACTCACACTCACACACACACATATACACACCCATGCTGGGTAGAACCTATACACACACACATTTAAATGCACACCTGAAAACACATACACACACCACACACACTCACACATTTGTACATACTCACTTGTACATACCCACATGTGCACACATTCATACACATACTCACACACCCTCACACTTAAGACAACTATTATGACTGAGAAGTAACTAATACAAAAATTGAGTGGGCATGGTGGCACCCACTTTTAATCCCAGCATTCCAGAAGCAGAAGCCGGTGGATCTCTATGAGTTCAAGACCACCCTGGTCTATAGAGTGAATTACAGGACAGCCAGGGCTACACCTAAAGACTCTGGTTTTCGGGTTTCTCTGTGTAGTCCTGGCTGTCCTGGAACTCACTCTGTAGACCAGGCCGGCCTCGAACTCAGAAATCCGCCTGCCTCTGCCTCCCAAGTACTGGGATTAAAGGCGTGCACTCATTTTGTTTTTTTTTAATGTCTCTTATGTTGTGTGACCAGGAGCAAGCCTGTCCTCCCCATTCTTGGAAATTTAAATAGGATCTTCCTTGAGCCTGGGAGTTCAAGACCATTCTAGGCAACACATGGGGACATCATCTTAAATAAACAAATAAACGAAACTTTAAAACAAAACACATACAACTTTTCCTAATCCTCTGAAACATAGTTAGCAAATTCAGCCCCTTGGCTCAGTGCATGATTGGCTCTCTGGTTGTATTTTATTTATTTATTTTGAGTTTCTGCTTAGCCTTGGTTTGATTTTTTTGTTTGTTTGTTTCTTATTGTTGTTGTTTGGATTTTGGGGGTTTTTTTGGCTTCTTTTTGGATACACAGTTTCTCTGTGTAGCCCTGGAACTCTCTCTGTAGGCCAGGCTGGCCTCAAACTCACAGAGATCCGCTTGCCTCTGCCTTCCAAGTGCTGGAATTGAAAGCACATGCCGCTGCTGCAGGGCTTTTTGTTTTGTTTTGGTTTTATTCTCTCATATATTATTTCTTGACCACAGTTTTCCCTCCTTCCCCTCCTCCCAGCCTCTCCCTGCCCATTTTGCTTTCTTTGTTTTGCTGGATAGGACACACACACACATACACACACACACAAACACATGCACACACGCATACACGTACACACATGCAGAATAGGACCTACACACATGTATGTTTTATATGCATGTGTGTTTTGCCTGCATGTATGTGTATGTAACATATGTGCTTTGAGCCTACAGAGTCCAGAAGAGAGCATCAGATCCCCTGAAACTGGAGTTACAGACTATTGTGAACTACCATGTGGTTGTTGGGAACTCAACTCAGGTCCTCTGCAAAAGCAACAAGTCTTAACCCCTGAGCCATCTCTCCAGCCTTGTTTTGGAGATTGTGTCTTAATATGTGGCCATCTGAGACTCTCTATCACAGGCTGGCCTTCAACTTTCAAGTGATCCTCCTGCCTCAGGCTTCTGCTACTACAGGCAAGCTACTTTCTTTAAGGATCAAAGCCAAGGAAAGCCTTGTGTACACCAGGCAGGCACTCTACCACTGGGCTACATCCCCCGCCCATTTTTTCACTTTTATTTAGGACATGGTCTTGCTGAGTTCCCCCAGGCCTGCATGGAACTTGCAATTCTCCTGCCTCAAGTTTGTTGTAGCTGGGATTACAAAAATGCACCAGCAGACGCAAGGCTTTTGCTGTTTAAACAAAGATGATAGGTGACAACTTATCAGTTAAGAGCACACAGTGGGGAGGACAGGGGAGCACACACTGAAGTGTTTATAAAAAGATAAAGAGAGTATGTTCTGTGCGTGTATGGAGGGGTATGGGGGAAGGGGATGTCTCAGCGGGCCCATGCAGAGGCATCTCTTTCCTCTGAGGGACCAGTCACATTCCAGTATAGTATAGAATAGAGTTTATTCAGGGCATGGGGAGGGGGGCCAGGAAGGTAGTAGAGGCAGAGAGAGAGAAGTAGAGGTAGAGGCTGGCCATGACCACGTAGAAAGAGAGGGAAGGGAAGGGGGAGGGGAGGGGGCAGAGAAGCTAGAGGCAAGAGATTGAGTAAGCAATTGACTAAGAGAGTAAGAGAGCAAGGAGGGGGCAAGCAGCCCCTTTTAAAGTGGGCCAGGCCTACCTGGCTGTTGCCAGGTATCTGTGGAGGTGGAGTTTAGACAGAATACTAATATACACTGCTCTTACAGAGGACCTGAGTTGGGTTTTTAGCACTCACATCGGGTAGTTCACAGATCTGGCATCCCCCTTCTAGCCTCCAAGGGCACCTGCTCTCTCTCTCTCTCTCTCTCTCTCTCTCTCTCTCTCTCTCTCTCTCTCTCTCTCTCTCTCACACACACACACACACACACACACCACAATTAACCATAAAATACATCTTTCAGAACAGCTTCTGCACTAGGTCCCGACAGACTATGCCAGACCAAAATGGAGTAACTCAAGCCTTGTGCCACAAAATCACAGGGAAACTCTCACAAAGCAGACTTTTTCCAAAATAGACCGCTTGTCCCGCAAAACAGGAGATGCCAGTCCGATTGAGTCAGCACAGTAAGGAAGTCCCAGGTTTAACCATTACCAAAAATAGCAGGAGCTAATCAGCATTTTTTATTGTTTTGTTTCTTTGTTCCCACCTTACAAAACTTACTGTTTTTCCCCGTCTGAACTCTCAGACCAACTTGCAAATAGGAGCCAATTTGATCTATGACCAAGTTTGTTGCAATTTTGCCCTTTGATATAACCAGAGAACCTCAGCCAACACTCCTCCCTGCCTTCCCATTGCCCTGGGGACACAGGTCAGAAAGCTCAGCCTGGGCTCCGTGCTCTGTACCCCGGCCAGCCTCTGAGCCTCCCAGCTTCTCCCCCAGAGTTCCTGTTTCACCACCTCTCCCTGAGCCCCCCAAGGCTTAGAGTCTCAGCCTCCTAATCAGGACTGTCGTCTTCCTCCTCCAGGGCACCTGCCCTCCCTCTTTCTCACACCCCCTGGCCACTGGGCCTTTCCAGCAGGGTGAGGCTTTTCCCCTCCTGCTGACTTACTTAAATTCCCTGCAAGTTTAGCAGAAGAGACTTGTGACAAGCCCCAAAGGCTGAGATTGTCTTCATTAAGAGAAAAGTTAAGAGTATGCAGGGGTGAAGGTGGGGCTTGGGGGAGGCAGTGCTGCCTGTAATCCCAGCATTTAGGAGGCAGGGGCAGGATCAGGAGCAACTCAAAGTCATCCTCAGTTTAGTGGGAGATCAGTTTGACTACATAAGACCCTGTCTCAAAAACAAAATAAAACAAAACAAAACAAAAAAACGAACAAAAACCCACCACAACAGAAACTGTTAAAGCCCTGTAGCATTTCAGAAGTGTCCTTGTAGAGTGTGTACTTAGTACATGTGAAGCCCTGCGATGTTTAATCCCTAACACTGTAGAAAAGGAGGGGAAAAAAGTATTTTGGGGATCAGATAATGGAGTTCAATTGGTAGTGTACTAGGCTAACAAGCACAAGGCCTCGGACCGATTCCCAGCACTGAATAAGGCAGGAATGATGACACATACCTACACCATAGCACTTGGTATTTGGAGGAAGAAGAGTATAAAATGTTTGAGAACATCCTCAGCTAGCACAGAGTCTGAGCACAAGCTGGGCTAAATGAGAAACACACACAAACATATATACACACACACACACACACACAGAGAGAGAGGCAGAGAGAGAGAGAGACAGAGAGAGAGAGAGAGAGAGAGAGAGAGCCAAGCTTTATGGGCATATTTGTTTTAAACACTTATTTACCTTTATTTTATATGTACATAATATTTTGCCTGTAAGTTTGTTCATGCACCACTAGTGTGCCTAGATAGGCTTGTCTTTAGTCCCAGCATTTGGGAGGCAGAGGCAGTCAGATCTCTATGAGTTCAAAACCTGCCTGCTGCCAGGCAGTGGTGGTGCACGCCTTTAATCTTTAATCCCAGCACTTGGGAGGCAGAGGCAGGTGGATTTCTGAGTTCGAGGCCAGCTTGGTCTACCGAGTGAGTTCCAGGACAGCCAAAGGCTATACAGAGAAACCCTGTCTCGAAAAACCAAAAAAAAACAAACAAACAAACAAACAAACCTGCCTGCTTTACCTAAGTTCAGTGGGAGATCACCTTGGCCAGCTGGCGAGTGATGTCACATGCCTTTAATTGCAGTGCTCCAGAAGCAGAGCCAGTTTGGTCTACAGAGCAAGTTCCAGGCCAGGTAGTTGCTTTCCTTGCCCTTCTCTCCCAGCCAGGCTCTTGAAGTTAATCCAGGCAGTGGGTGAGTGAATACTTTTGCTGGAGATGAAAGTGGGCTCCACACCTGCCAAGCAAATGCTAGGCCTCTGAGCTATCCCGTCCAAACTCCCACCATCAGATGAAAGTGAGAGCTCTAGCTAGGTCCTTTGGAGTCTTTCTGCCAAGTCTAGAAGGCCTCCGTGGGGCCAGGTGGACTTTCTGCTCAAGGTGTGGTTCACAAAGTCCTTTCCTGTAACAGCTGAGGAGCAAACAAACTGACGGTTCCTGTCCTGTCCTCTGATCCAGCTACCCTTGCAAGCAAACCAGGCCCTAAGCCTCGCCCTGTACCATGCCCTCTCTGTGATAAATGGCCAAGAGAATGAGGGGCCTCAGGGGACATTCACAGTGACACATGGGTCTTTTCCTAAAGCCAAATATTACAGGTGTCCTGGAACCCAGAGGAAAAACAAACAAAGCAGAGGTATGTAGATCCCCCTCGTGATCATGAAATTCCTGTGTTTAGCCCAGTGTGGTGACATGTGCCTTTAGACTGAGCACTAGGGAGGCACAGTCAGATCTCTAAGTTTGATGGCCAATCTGGTCTACATAGTAGTTCTAGGAAAGCCAGGGCTACATAGTGAGAGGCTGTCTCCAGAGCAAACAAACAAAAACAAACAGAAAGTAAGAAAGAAAGAAAAAAAAAAGAGAAAAGAAAAGGAAAGGAAAGAAATGCCTGAGTTTATCTGCCCTTTCCTAAGCACTGGCCAGAGCCATGGGCAGCAAGTGGAAAGGACTGGTCTAGCCTGTGTGAGCCCTAGGTTCTATCTTCAGCTGAAAAAAAGCGATGCACAGGATGTGTAAGGCATGCAGGCTAGAGGTGCTGACTAAAGCCAGGCAGGGTGGCTCTTGCTGGTAATCTCAGCACTGGGGAGGCAGAAGCAGGGAGACTGATGTCAGTTTGAGGCCAACCTAGGCTACAGAGAAAGAATCAAAAACAAACAAACAAACAAAAAAAAAAAAAAAAAAAAAAAAAAAAGGAAAGCCAGATCCAGATCCAGTATACACATTATGATATTACTCTTTAAACCAAGCCAGAATAACTCGAGCTTGCTTGCCAAGTGGTCTGTGTGAGGGGTTCTTGCTTGTGTGCTAGTCTCTTCTTTCTCACTGGGCACCTTTCAACTTTCGCCAGCAAATAGACTCCACACACTAACCTCCTCGAGCCCCGCCCAAAATCAGGTCTTCTGAGACCTGGAAAGCAAAGCCTTCTGGGTAAGAATGAGAGCTGACCTGTTTGCGTTAAATGCAGAACCTGCCACACCTTTCCTGCTGCCCTGTCTGAATCTTGGTTATTATGGGGATTAGCAGTTCTTGGGGACAGCCTTGGACTTTGCCTCTTTCCTTCTCAGACTTCTGTGGGTTGTTTTTTTTTTTAATTTTAATTGTTTTACTTTGTTTCACTCTGTGTGTGCGCCTCTCTCTCTCTGTCTGTGTGTGTGTGTGTGTGTGTGTGTGTGTGTGTGTGTGTGTGTGTGCAGAAGTGGGTTCTTTCCTTCCACCAAGTGTAATTCAGGGATCAAATTTAAAAGGACCTTGAATTTCTGATCTTCCTGTCTCCACCTCCCCAGTGATGGGATTACTTGCTTCCTATACTATTCCCAGCTTTTAATTTTCTAATTAATTAATTATCTATCTATCTATCTATCTATCTATCTATCTATCTATTTATTGAGAGGTGTGACGAATGTGCACAAATGTGTTTGCAGGTTTCATGCATGTGTATAAGGAGGCCAGAGGTCAGGCTGGAGACATGGCTCAGCGGTTAAGAGCACTGACTGGTCTTCCAGAGGTCCTGAGTTCAATTCCCAGCAACCACATGGTGGCTCACAACCATCTGTAATGGAATCTGATGCATTCTTCTGGTGTGTCTGAAGACAGCTACAGAGTACTATGTAAATAAAAATAAATCTTTAAAAAAAAAAAAAAAAAGAAAGAAAGAAGTCCAGAGGTCAAAGCCAGTATATAAACCTGGCTGGCTGGCCTTGAACTTGTAGGGATTAGTTTTGCTTCATTGAGAAAGGCTATGTTGGCCAGGCTGTCCTCAGATTCCTGGCCTGAGGTGACTCTTCTGCATTCCAAGTAGCTGGAGTGACTGGTGCATTCCACTCTGCCCAGCCGTTCTGTGCTCTGCTGCTGTGTTTTATTGTTCTTGTTATTGTGTGTGACACTGTGGATCAAACTCGAGGCTTCTCTAGATGACGCACTGGGAAGCTCAAGTTGTCATCTGGGGAGTTGGTTTTCATTTGCTTGTTTGTTTTTCTTTTTTGGAAGTGTGTTTTTTAAATTGGTGTGTGTGTGATGCAGGCTTAACTGTGGAGGTCAAAGGACAACTTGCAGGATTCCGTTCTCTCCTTCCACCACGTGGCTTCCAGGGCATCAGGGTTGGCTGGAAACCGCCTTTAGATGCTGAGTCACCTCACCAGCTCTCTTTGTGTTTGACATAGGATTTGTCTAGGCCACGCAGGCTTTGAACTTGCCATCCTCCTGCCAGAGCCTCCTGAGTGCTGGAACTGCAAGCCTGTGCGCACAAGCCCGGCTCTGAGTCATTTACATTAATAAACATCCTGCTTCTTTAGGTAGGTCAATTACCTAAGCTGTGGTTCCCACATCCTTCATCTGTCTTTGAACTTCATCCTGGCCACCTGCATCACGTGATTTAGTTTTTTTTTTTTTTCCCCTCTCTACAGAACACATCAGCCTTTTACATGATAGTTGGGTTTTCATCATGAGGAACCCATCAACCTTTCCCCTTTTGCTTGTTTGTTTTTGAGATGTGGTCTCATTGTGTAGCCCTGGCTGGCTTAGACTTACTGTGTGGACCAGGATGGTTCCAGAACCTTTAGCCTTCTTCCTGCCTCTGCCTTCCCAATAGTGTGTGCCACTTCACACAGATTCCCCCACCCCCACCCCACCCCCGTCATAAACGTATTTTCTTCTTGAACTTTGATGCCTGAAGGTTTAGTGTTCCGGTCTGTGTGTAATCTGGACTCCCTCAGGGCATGGATCAGGCCAGCAGAGCACCTGTCCCTGTCTCTTATCCCACGACATCCCTGATTTTCCAGCTGCTGAGGTTGACAGACTGGGCCGTGATGGAGCAGAGAGTTCCTGATAACCCTGCAGAATATTACTGCTGGCTGTGGGAAGGACCTTTGCAGCTGCCTTCACTTCAAGGGTTGCTCCTTCTCCCACGCTGCCCCCATCACGGCTCCCTAGCAATTAGGAAACAGTAGACTCTGTCACCTGCTCCCAACAACACTCTGTTCCTGCAGAGCAAATGCTTTCCCTCCAGTGGCTCCCACTGGGAGCTTGCACAGGGCGTGGATGCCACGGAGCAGCTTTGGTACTCACCGTGGACGATTATTCAATGAGCACATTGCAAGCAAGCGATTTCCTATTAATACCGAGAGCTCTCATAGGCAATGTCGTTTGTTTCTTTTCTTTCTTTCTTTGTTTTCATTTTCCAGACAAAATCTCTCTACTGAGCCCTGGCTGGCCTAGACCTCCATAAGAGACCCATAAGCCTCTGCCTCCGGAGTTAGGGCATTAAAGGTTAGCCACCAAATCTGGTTGTTTATCTAGATTTAGTTAATCAATTAATTTTATTTATTTATTTATTTATTTATTTATTTATTTATTTATTTGGTCTATCTGTATATGTAGCCTTGGTTATCCTGGAACTCCATTTGTAGACCTGCTGGTTTCAAGCGCACAGGGACCCACCTGCTTCTACCTCCCAACTACTGGAATTAAAGGGGAGTACAGCCACTGCCTGGCTTTTGGTTCTTTGACAAGACAGGGTTTCTCTGTGTAGCCCTGGCTGTCCTGGAACTCACTCTGTAGACCAGGCTGGCCTCAAACTCAGAAATCTGCCTGCCTCTGCCTCCCAAGTGCTAGGATTAAGGGTGTGTGTTACTATGCCTGGCAGATTTTTTTTAAAGCGTGTTTAGATGTTTCAGTTTTAAGCGTGTCTGTGTACCTTATGTGTATGTTGCCTGAAGAGGCTGGAAGAGGGTGTTAAAACCCCTGGAACTAGATATGCAAATGGTTGTGAGCTGCCGTGTGGGTGGGTGGTGGGGATCTGCAGCCCAGTCCTCTGGAAGAGCAGCTGGTTCGACGGCTGAGCCGCCATCTCTCTGGCCCTATTTATTTTATTTTTCGATTAGTATTCAAGTTAGTAGATTTCACTTCTCCCCACCCTATACCCTCCTGCCTCCAAGAGTCACCTGTCCGTTTTCAGGTGTGGCTCTTATTACCTTGCCCCTCTTCCTTTAAAACTCTTTTTCTAGGCTGTTAAGGTGGCTCAGCAGGTAAAGGTGCTGGCCACACAAACCTGCCAACCTGCCTTTGATTCCCAGAATCAAATAAAGGTGGAAGGAGAAACCCAACTCCTCAGAGCTGTCCTCTGACTTCCATATATGTCCTGTGGAGAATGTGCCCCTCCCCCATCTCACACACACAAACACTCTCAAAAAATATATATATATATGTATATACATATATATGTATATATACATATGTACATATTTAAAAATTATTTACATGTGTGTTGTGTCTGCAGATGTCTATATACATGTGGGTACTTGAGGACACAAGAGTCAAGAGTCCAGTGGATCCCCAAAGCTGGAGTCACAGGCCACCTAAAGTGGGTGCTGGGAAATGAACTTGGGCCCTCTTGAAGAGCAACAAATGCCCTTAAACCTTGGAGACATCTCTTCAGTCATCCCAAATAAATTTTTTTTAAACTTTCTTGCCGGGTGGTGGTGGCGCACGCCTTTAATCCCAGCACTTGGGAGGCAGAGGCAGGCGGATTTCTGAGTTCGAGGCCAGCCTGGTCTACAGAGTGAGTTCCAGGACAGCCAGGGCTACACAGAGAAACCCTGTCTCGAAAAAAAGAAACAAACAAACAAACAAACAAATAAACTTTCTTTTCCAGTTGTGGTGGCACATGACTTTAATCCCAGCATGTAGGAGACAGAAGCAGTCAGGTCTCTGTGAGTTCCAGGCCAGGTTTACCAAGTTTCAGGCCAGCTAGATTTACACACTGAGACCCTGACTTTATTATTATTATTATTATTATTATTATTATTATTATTATTTTATTCATTTACATTCCAAATGTTGCCTCTCTTTCCCATCCCTTCCACCACCCCTGAGTTCTTCACCCTACTCCTGTCCCCTTTACTTCTGAGAGGGTGCTCCCCACCCCCCACCTCACCCAGGCCAGCATTCCCCTTCCCTGCGGCATCAAGTCTCTACAGGATTAGGCTCTTCTTCCACTGAAGCCAGACACGAACCAGCCTATGTATGCTCTTTGGTTGGTGGCTTAGTCTCTGGGAACTCTGAATGGTCCTGTTAGTTGATACTGTTGGTCCTCCTATGGGGTCGACACCCCTTTCAGCTCCTTCGATCCTCGCCCTAACTCTTCATAGGGGAAGACTTATGCAATGATTTTTAATTTGTATTTATTGCACGGGAGCTAATGATACCATGTGCAGATCAGAGGCCATTCCTGCAGGAGCCCATCTCCTTCCACTGTGAGGCTGCCAGGGATCAAACTCAGGATGTCAGGCAGGTGCCTCAACCACCAGAGCCATTTTGCTCTCCTCAGCATCTCCATTCTTTGGAACTAATAGAACACCAAAACCTGCTGAGTCCTGTTCTTTCCAGAGCCCACTCCACAATGTGGAGAAACAGATTATGTTATCTCCACCAAACGTACTATGCTCAGGGTGCCCCTTGCTTGAGTCTATGAGGACCAAGCTGGGGCTCCAGAGTGAGGGCACCCTGCTTACAGACATTGTCTCCTGTGATCCCATGCTCAGGTCAGCTCCTGTGCCTTGACCTGCAGGTTAGAGGTTGATCTAACTGGGGTGATTGGAAGAAAGAGATGACAGACATACATAGAGAAAAGGTAAGGCCGGACAGTGGTGGCGAACGCCTTTAGTCCCAGCACTTGGGAGGCAGAGACAGGCGGATTTCTGAGTTTGAGGCCAGCCTGGTCTACAGAGTGAGTTCCAGGTCAGCCAGGGCTACACAGAGAAACCCTGTGTCGAAAAACCAAAAGAAGAGAGAGAGAGAGAGAGAGAGAGAGAGAGAGAGAGAGAGAGAGAGAGAGAGAGAGAGGGATCTGGTAAGCCCTGCCTGTGATCCAGTAGAGACAGACTCTTAGAAACACAGCAGATTCATTGTATCTGAACAGGGAGGCAGGTTTAGCTAATGTCAGTAGGAAGACTCAGTAGGGAGCTATCTTAGGATAAAAACACCCAGAGGCTGTGTTCCATCTGGAAGCACTGTCAACAATGGATGAGGGAAAGGCTCTGCCATTCCCATGGGTCTGGGGCATTAGGGTCCTCTTTATGGCCACTCACTCATTCACTCAGGACTTCCTCTGCTCTCCACATCCCTGCCCTTCCATGCAGGAAGCTTTCTCAGCCTGTGACTAATTCTCTGGGGGGAAAAAGCTAGTCAGGATAGCGGATGTCACTAGGGTATGCAGAAAAATGTCTGACAACAAGGTCCCTGGTTGCACCATTAACTAGTTTCTTTGATATGAATATGCTTCACACTGGCTGATTTCTCTTCTGTATCTTGGCTTCCTTCCTTCCTTCCTTCCTTCCTTCCTTCCTTCCTTCCTTCTTTCCTTTCTTCCTTCCTTTGAAATAGGGTCTCATGGCTATCTTGGACCTAACTCTGTAGACAAGGCTGGCCTCAAACTCATAAGATCTGCCTGCCTCTGCCTCCTGGGTACTGGGATTAAAGGCATGTGCTACCAAACCCAGATGAGACAGTGTCTCTCTACACAGCTCTGACTATCTTGGAACTCACTCTCTAGACCAGACTGGCCTTAACTCACAGAGATCCACCTGCCTCTGCTTCCGGGGTGCTGCAATTAAAGCTTATGCACCACAATGCTCAGCTTTCCTGTTTAATCTGTTACATTGATTGGTTGGTTGTATGTTTGTGTATGCATACAGCGGCATGTGTATATCTGTATGTGTGGAGGCCAGAGGTCAACCTTTGGGAATATTTTTCAGGAGCTGTCTGCCTTGTTTTTTGGTTGTTGGGGCTTTTGCTTTATTTATCTATTTATTTATTTATTTATTTATTTATTTGGGTAGTGGGGCACAGCACAGTGTATTTGGATGTCAGAGGACATCTTTTTTCTTTTTTTAAAGATTTTTTTAAAGATTTATTTATATGAGTACACTATATCTGTTTCCAGAGATACCAGAAGAGGACATCAGATCCTTTACAGATGATTGTGAGCCACCATGTGGTTCCTGGGAATTGAACTCAAGACCTTTGGAAGAACAGTCAATGCTCTTAACCACTGAGCCATCTCTCCAGCCCGTCAGAGGACATCTTATGGGAGTCATTCCTCTCTTTTCACCAGGTGGGTCTTGAGGATCAGGTTCAAAAGAGTCCTTACACTTGTAGACAAGCATTTTACTGACTGAGCTAACCTCCAGGTACCTGTTATAAATCTTGTTAACAGCCAGGAGGTGGTGGTGCTCGCCTTCAATCCCAGCGATTGGGAGGGAGGCAAAAGCAGATAGATCTCTGTAAATTCAAGGGCAGCCTTGTCTACAGTGAGTTCCAGGACAGCCAGCTCTGGAAACAAACAAACAAACAAACAAACTCCTGTTAGCAGAGCTGGGGTTGCAGCTCAGTTCACAGAGATCTTTGCTTAGCTTTTGAAAAGTCCAAGCATATATCCACTGTTGTAGTGCACACCTGTAATTCCAGGGAGAGAGACAGCACAATCAGAAGTGCAAGGTCTTCCTCAGCTCTGTAGTAGGCTAAGACCTTGCCTCAGAACTAAACAAAAACCAGAATCCCAAGTTCCTGCAGTTCTTTGTAAGACACTGTACCCTGGCTGCCTGAGACATTTTAGGAGATAAACGAGGAGTTTGTAACTTAGCTTACCATATTTCTTGCCTTAGTTTTCAAATGCTAGAGATCAAACCCAGAGCCATATGAATGCTGGTAGGCAGGCATTTTGTCAGTGAAGTACATCCCGGCCCTGTTTAAATCTTTAGTTAAGGCATGAGGAGAGTATGTCTGTGGGGTTTCAGTATGTGGTATGTGTGTATAGAAAATTTTTTTTCTTTTCTTTTGAATTTCTTTTTTCTTTTTTCTTTGTTTGTTTTGTTTGTTTTTTGTTTCTCTGTGTAGTCCTGGCTGTCCTGGAACTCTCACTTTGTAGACCAGGTTGGCCTTGAACTTGAACTCACAGAGATCTGCCTGCCTCTGCCTCCTGAGTGCTGGGATTAAAGTATGCACTATCACTGCCTGGCTTAATTCCATCAAAAAAATTTTTAAGATGTATTTGTTTTCATTTTCTGAATATAGGAGGTTTTTTAGTTTGGTTGGGTTTTTTGTTTGTTTTTTTTTTGTTGTTTGTTTGTTTGGTTTGTTTTGTTTTGTTTTGAGTTTTTTGAGACATGGTTTCCCTGTATAGCTCTGGCTGTCCTGGAACTCACTCTGTAGACCAGACTGTCCTCAAACTCAGAAATCCACCTGCCTCTGCCTCCCAAGTGTTGGCATTAAAGGCGTGCGCCACCACTGCCCGGCTATGAGTATAGGTTTTTTGCCTGCATATATACATGTCCGTTGCTGGAGACTGCATGTATGCATGTCCGTTGCTGGAGAAGGCTAGGAGGAGGTATCAGATCTCCAGGAACTGGACTTACAGTTGTGAGCCACCATTTGGGTGCTGGGAATCAAACCCAGGTCGTCTGCAAGAGCAGCCAGTGCTCTTACTAGGAGAGCCATTTCTTCAACCCTGGACTTTCATATTTTTATTTATTTCTTCCTCTAGATTCTACAATTCCACAAACATCTCAAACAGG
This sequence comes from Arvicanthis niloticus, assembly GCF_011762505.2. NCBI lineage: Eukaryota > Metazoa > Chordata > Mammalia > Rodentia > Muridae > Arvicanthis > Arvicanthis niloticus. The sequence continues at coordinate 24,108,697 of NC_047662.1, forward strand.
ATGCCTCTCCTTTCAAACCTGGTGTATTTATTTAAATGATGATCTCTACGTTTGTTGTCCTGTGGTATTCTCTCAGGAGAGGAAAAGATTAAGTCTATTTGAATGACAAGTGGACCAACAGCACTAGACACTTTATGGACAGATCATCAGCAGGGCTTTATCCAATCCTGGGATAAAGCACCCTGGGATGAATTAACAGGAGTTCAAGGCCAGACTAGTCTGTTTAGCAAGACCCTGTCTCAAAAAAAAAAAAAAAAAGCACAAACACCCTCCCCTCATCCCACCAAGATCAGGAGTGTAGCTCAATATAAAACACTTGCTTAGCATGTGTGAGATCCTGGGTTCACTCCCTAGCACCACACAAACACAGGAATAAACTAGCCATAGCAGAGGCAGGTGGATCTTTGTGAGTTGGAGGCCAGCCTGATCTATATAGTGAGTTCCAGGCCAATGAGGGCTGCATCATGAGACCCCTATCTCAAACAAATAAACAATAACAACACATGAATAAATAAATAAGTAAAAAAAATAACAACTCAGAAGAAGTTTCTAGTATTCAACCTGCTATAAAAATCTATGAAGTGACGCTTTTGTAAAGCATATTTTAAATGATTCTCATGCATTTTCATTTTGCATGGATATCTGTGTTAACATTCTAACTTATGTAAGAATTCAATAATATTGATAACAGTTAGCAATATTTGTAACATCGGTGTTTGAATAGTCAGCAGGATTGTTTGCCTCTGCCTCCCAAGTGCTGGGAATAAAGGCATGCACCACCACTGCCCGGCGCCTGGTTTCATTCTTGTTTACAAGGAGTATTCAGTCAAGAAATGTGTGTTGCTTGTCTAGAAAAGGACACACTTTCGGAATAGTCGACTGATTATATCTGCCAAGACAGAGTAATCAGCCCTTAATAATTCTGCATCACTAGGTCTGTCAGATAATCCTGGGCCAGAAGGCTGAAGATCGGATGCTCCAACATTTTGTAGTATAGGGACTGTCCAGGTGTTCAGCGGTCTCTATAATTTGGCTAAGTTTTAGAAGCTATGCTTTGTGCTTCCCATAATTTCAGTTATCTCAGTCATTCTGGATTTCTGGTGGGGTTGAAGACTTATAGTCTCATAGCCAATTCCGGCTATTTACTTTGAGAGAAAAGGTTTGAGAGGATGGTTTTCAGCTGACATTCATTCTAAAGCCAAGAAAAAAAGCCAGGTTCAGAACTAAGTCTTTTAATTAGGAGAGATGACAAAGGTTCTGATTAGTCAACAAAATGATGGACTGGGTATTAGGTCTATCTTGTACCTTACTGACCCAAATTGGTATAGTTATGCTCTAATTGTATTTTAAGAGAAAAGTTTTATTTTAACAGGAAGGGTGATATGTAGGAGGAGCTAAGGTGGGAGGAGTAAAGAGAGGAAGAGGAGGAGTAAGGAGAGGAAGAAGAGAAGGAGAGGAGGAGCTAAGTGACAAGAGGGGGGGACATGGAGGCAGATGTTTGCGTGTCTCCACCAGTCAAAGATAGTTGATATATCTAGGTTGGGTAATGGGTTACACTTCTAATTGTATGGGCACCTTGTTATTGAGCATTACCAAACTTATAAAGCCTTTGATTAACATTTAAAAAAATAGTATAAAAGCAAAAAGGAGAAGCGGGGATGGGATAGGGGTTTTCTAGAGAGGGAAAGTGGGGAAAGGGGATGGCATCTGAAATGTAAATAAAATATCCAATAAAGATTTTCACATCTAAAAAAAAAAAAAGAAAAAAAAAAAAAGAAATGTGTATTACTAGGCATGGTGGTGTATACCTTTAATCCCAGCACTCAGGAGGCAGAGGCAGGCAGATCAGTGAGTTTGAGGTCAGCCTGGTCTACATTCAGAGTTCCAGGACATTCAGGGCTACACAGAGAAACTCTGTCTCAGAAAAAATAAATAAATCAATGTGTCTTGTGATTCATTTCCCAGTTCAGTTTCTTTCTTTCTGTTCAAATATGTTTTGACTCACGAAGTACAATAAAATGATCGAAAGATAATCCAGGCACTGAGTGCAACAAGTATTCTCTTTTATTAGAAAGAGAAATATCGTGAGAAGATCTGGGGAAAAACCCACCATCAAGTCTCCATCATTATCGAAGAACAATAAGAACAACGGTGTGCCACAGGCAGGAAGCTTTGGCAAGCAGCACAGGTGATCTGCAGGTTCGTTGCAACTGGAGGCAGCTACCCCGACTGCAGCATCCCTGCCTCAGGATCACAGGCCACTGCGTGTCTTCTAAGTAATGATCTTTATGGTGCTCATATTCCTCAGAGGAAAAGGGAAGGTGGTTATCACGGGCAAGACAGGGCAGGGAGCTCAGACTGGAGATGGGGCGTCACTTGGCTTCTCATAAGGCCACAGGTTTCTCTCGGATTCTTTCTTCTGAAAAACCAATAGCCAATACAAAACGTTATTACCTACTTCTGACAGTGTGTGATATTCTTTTTATTGTTTGTGGGTTTTGTTTCGTTTTGTTTGCAAGACAAGGTTTCTCTGTGTAGCCTTGGCTGTCCTGGAACTCTCTCTCTGTAGACCAGGCTGGCCTTGAACTCAGAGATCTATCTGCCTCTCTGCTTCTGCCTCTGGAGTACTGGGATTAAAGACAGGTGCCACCTCTTCCCAACTACTTCTTTTTTCAATACTGGTGCTTGTTTTTTGTTTTGTTTTCTTCCTTTTTTTTCTGGAACTTACTGGCAGAGTGAGACCAGACTGGCCTCAAACTCAGAAATCCGCCCGCGTCTGCCTCCCAAGGGCTGGCATTAAAGGTGTGTGCCACCACTTGTTTTTTTTTTTTGTTTTTTTTTTTTTCAATACAGGGTCTTGAGCATGTGAGGCAAGCACTCTACCCTTGAGATACATGTCTAGGTATGAATTTCTCACCATAGTAAAAAAGAAAATTCTCAATGTTGATCTTCCAAATCAGACAAGGCTTTCTAAAGAAGCCTGAGCACATTTTGCCCTTTCTGTTTGCACTACTTTTCTTTGCTAGTTATGCATGCACGCATGTGTGTGTGTTCAGAGCTCAGAGGACAGCTCACGAGGATCAGTTCCTGCCTTCCACCATGTGGGTTCCCGGGATCAAACTCAGGTTATTGAGCTTGGCAGCAGCACCTTTATCCACTGAGCTATCTCATTTCCCTGTCTTTTATTTTTAACAGGACCAGGCTGGCCTCAAACTGTCCTCTGTCCTCAGCTCCCCAAATGGTAGAATTATAGGTATACCCAGGAATGGTTCTTGTTATATTTCATTTTTTTTAAATGTATTTTATTTGAGAATAGAACCCAGGTCCTTGCAAGAACTATGAGTGCTTTCAACCACTGAGCCATCTCTCCAGCTCCCCTTATTTTATGTTTCATTCTATGCACGTCTGTGGGTTTGTGTATGGGAGCACTGCTGCCGGGTGAAGACATCAGAAGCTCTGGAGTTACAGAGGAACTGGAGTTACATGTGGGTCTACACCACTGTGTGAGCGCTGGGAACCAAACCCAGGTCCTTTGCAAGAGGAGCCAGAGCTCTTAGCTGCTGAGGAGCCACCTCTCCACCCCTGTTGTTATACTTTAATGTTACTATTCTGTGATTTTTCAAATGTGTTGTGAAGTACTCTGTCTGAACCATTGTTGGACACCAAAGCAACGGAGTTAGACAGCAGGAAAGAGGCACCCGATCTTAGATAACATCCAGAACTGGCTTTGAAGGGAAAGAGAAAGGGAGAAGAGGGGGCTGGAGTGATGGCTCAATAGTTAAGAACATTGGCTTCCAGAGGTCCTGAGTTCAATTCCCAGCAACCACATGGTAGCTCACAACCATCTGTAATGAGATCTGATGCCCTCTTCTGGTGTGTCTGAAGACAGCAGGAGTGTACTCATATACATTAAATAAATAAATAAATCTAAAAGAAAGAAAGAAAGGATGGAAGAAAGGAAGGAAGAAAGAAAGAGTGGGAAAGAAAGGACTGAATGAAAAGGACTGAGTGACAGAAAGCCGAAACTGCCGGGCAGATCTGCCTGGAGCTGAGAATGGAGGAGCCGGCTGGAGAGGTGACTCACAGGATGAGAGAGAACAGGGGCTGCTCTGCTCTGCTTCGAGAGCCTACATGGTGGCTCATGACTGTCATAACTTCAGGGCATCTGGTCTTTTCTTCTGACCTCCTCAGGCACCAGGACGCATATGGTGCACATGCATACAGGGAAAACGTACAATAAATGACTTAAAAAAAAAAAAATAGATCACTAAGGGAGAGGTCCTGCCTGAGGGTGCAGCCTGTGATCCTGGCATTCAAAGAACGAGGGGAAAGGTCACTTGAGCCCAGAAAACACAGTAAAATCAGCAAAAAAAAAAAAAAAATACTTGCTGCACAAACCTGACAACTGAAAGTTTTTCTTTTTCTTCTTTCCATTTCTCACTCTCTTCCTTTTCTTTCTTTCTTTCTTTCTTTCCTTTCTTTCTTTCTTTCTTTCTTTCTTTGAGATCATGGTCTCCCTACCATGGCTGTCCTACTAAGCTGGCTTCAAGCTCACAGAGAACTGCCTGCCTGTCCTCTGAGTGCTGGGATTAAAGGCATGGGCCACAATGCCTGGCTGACAGCTGGAATTTGATTCCCAGATCCCACTGTAGAAGGAGAAAATCAACAAGGGCTTTGACCTCCACACTTGCACTATGGACCATACATCCAAGTTTCCCACACAAACACACAAGTATAATAATAAATAAAAATAAAGTGAGAAGATCGGACTGGAGAGCTGGCTAGGGCCTGCTCTTGCAGAGGCTCCAGCTTTGCTTCTTAACATCCAAATAAGGCAGTTCACAATCCTCTGTTCATTCATTTCCAGCGGGTCCTATGCCTCTGGCCCCTGCACTCGTTCACGCACATGCACACACATATACACACACAGAGATACATACACTGACACACAGACACACACACACTCAAACATGAGCGCACATGCCCCCCCCCACAGACATATACACACACATATATATATATACACACAGAGACACACATGGGCACACACACACATATATACACTACACACAGACACAGAGACACACACATGGGGACACATATAAAGATACACACACAAACACACATATAGACACACACAGAGAGACACACATATACATACACACATATATACACATAGACACAGAGACACATACATGGGGACACATATACAGATACACACACACAAACACACACATAGACACACACTCAAGCACGTGCACATATGCCCACACACACACACACTCCAACCCTTCTCACTGACTCCGGCACTGACTTTCTCTGACGATTCATGAGAATACACATAACCCAAAGATCTTATTCCCAAGTGAACCCCATAAACCAGGTGTAGTTGGACAGACCTGCAGTTCCAGCCCTCCGGAAGTGGAATGGGACCGAGTCAGGGGAATTCCCATGAGTTTAGTCAAAACTAGAGTCAGGTCTAGGCTATCTTTTGCTACAGAACAAGTTTGAGGCTAGACCAGTCTACGTAGCAAGTTTTAGACTAGTCAGGCTATATAGGGAGACCCTGTCTCAACAACCAAGAAACAAAATTAACTAAACAAAAAGGAAAAAAAAGAAAATGTATATATATACATAAGTGTATATATGTGCATGAAAATGACCTACGGAACCCAGTGTAATAAAATTTAAAAATAATAAAGTGTTGGCTCACATAATTATTAAACTAGGAGAACAGCCTCAGGCATAGCTGGATCCAGGTGTTCAAATGACGTCAGCAGCAGCTGCTCCCTGGACTCTGTTTTCTTTAGCTGTTCCTCTGTTCTCAAACAGGCTGTGCCAAATTCTTTGTCATCATAGCTAAAACCCTAGGCCAAACCAGAGTCCGATCTCAGTGTTCAGCAACGGCCATGGCCTTTGTGCACCTCTCGTCACACCCAATCTCATCTCCAAACAGTGCTCTATTTTATACTTTTTAAACACGGATTTATTTGGGGAGCAAGTATGGAGGGCAGAGGACAATTTTAGGGAGTCAGTACTCTCCTTCCACTGTGCCTAAGGTCCCAGGGATCAAACATAGGTCATCATCAGATTTGGTAGGCCGCCAGCCCCTTTAGCTGCTGAGTCATCTCGACACCCTCACAAAGAGATCTAACCAAGTGGATCAGATCTTATGACAACACTGCTCCAAACATACATGTACTCTCTCTCCTCTCTCTCTCTCTCTCTCTCTCTCTCTCTCTTTCTCTCTCTCTCTCTCTCTCTCTCTCTCTCTCTCTCTCTCTCTCTCTCTCACACACACACACACACACACACACACACACACACATTTTATTTTTTTAATTAAAGACAGGATCTAGAGTACCCTAAACTGGCTTAGAAAGCTTGCTGCAAAGCCGGAGGATGAATGGTTTTGAATTTCTGATCCACCCAAGTGTTGGGATTACAGGTAGAGCTTGCTTTTGCTTTGTTTGCATTTCTTTCGATGTTTGTTTTTGTTTTGCTACCAGTTCACTGCTAATCATGTTGGGCAGCCTGGAACTCACTTATGTATTCCAGGCTGGCTTTGAATTTAAGATCTCTGGGCCTCCACCCCTCTTCTGCTGAAAACATTAGAAAAGCTTCTCTTAAAATCCAAAGCCCTCCATGGCACAGCCTGCTTCTCTGCTTTCTACTCTTTGTTTGTACTGTCTTTCCTCCAGTGTGATGGGGGTATCCCTCCATCACTGGTGGCTAACTCCTCCTCTTTACTGACGATTCCGTTGCTCTGGACATAATCCGTTACCGATCTTCCTCACAGAGTTCTCTGGCCAGACAAGTCCAGGGCTGGCTTTTCATTGGTCTACCCTGGCACGCCACTCCCCGGAACAGCCAGTCACCGTTGCCAAGGGGCTGACACATTCTGACTGGTTTGGCCTGAGTCATCTGCCCTGGAGCTGATGGAAGTGTGGGCTGAGTGGAGAAAGACAATCCCCTTGAGAAAGATGGGGATCCTGTTACCAGAAGGCTGAGGTAACTCTGCTCAACAAGAATAACAGATGAACGAGGAACGGTGTCTTCAGTGCATGCCCAGCAGCTGACAGACAGGAAGTGTTTAAAAAAAAAAAATCAGCGTCAGCGTGCCTTGCCTGTGGGAGCCCCAGGGGACCCCCCTTCACCGTCTTTTATTCATTTAACAAATTTTTATTGATAACATCCATTTACGGGCTTTATCCAAAGGGATCTGCTGCTCTCTTGAATTAAAATGTAATAAAGTGGTGTGTGTAATCCCAGAACTCAGGGGATAGAAGCAAGAGGATCAAAAGTTCAAAGCCAGGCTTAGCTGCAGGAGACTCTGTCTCTAAATCGATAGACAGACAGACAGACAGACAGATAAAAGGTTGGGGAAAGGTTCCCATGCCTTTAATCCCACCACTTACAAGGCAGAGGCAGGCAGATCTGATATCTGTGAGTTCAAAACCAGCCTGGCCTACATATAGTAAGTTCCAGCCAGGACTATACAGTGAGATCCTACATAAAATAAATAAAGAAATAAAGGCTAGGAGCTGAGACTTTCTGAATGGTCCCTAACATTTTTTCAACAACATTTATTAGCTTTCACTAGCTGTGGAGAAGAGGAGCTGTGAACATCTCTTCTCCTGGGGCTCTAGAAGGACTGACAGCCAAAGACAAAGCTGGGTTCAAATGGAATGGAGGTCTCTGGAAACTCACCTTTGGGGAGGGGCATTTTCAGAGTACTTTTTTTTTTTTTTTTTGCATTTGCAGATGCATGCCTGCATTAATAATCATCTTTTACAAAATAATGCCAGGGCTGTAGAGATGGCTCAATTGGTAAAGTACCCACCGTACAAGCATGAGTCTAATCCTCTCACCCACATAAAAGCCTGGCATCCTGGGCATTCATAACCTCAGAACTGGGGAAACTGAGAAATGAAGATCCCAGGAGCTCATTGGCTAGTCAGTCTAACCCAAAGGATGATCTCCAGGTTCCACAGGAGACTCTGTCTCAAGAAATACTGTGGGGCTGGGCAGTGGTGGCACATGCCTTTAATGGCAGCACTCCCTTTAATCCCAGCACTTGGGAGGCAGAGGCAGGCGGATTTCTGAGTTTGAGGCCAGCCTGGTCTATAGAGTGAGTTCCAGGACAGCCAGGATTACACAGAGAAACCCTGTCTTGAAAAACAAAAAACAAAACAAACAAACAAACAAAAAAACAAAAACAACAAAAAAAGGCAGCACTTGGGAGGCAGAGGAAAGCAGATCTCTGAGTTCAAGGCCAGCCTGGTCTAAGAAGTGAGTCCAGGACAGCCAAGGCTACATCGAGAAACCCTGTCTCAAAAAACAACAAACAAACAAACAAACAAACAAAAAACAGAGAAATAAGGGGGTAGCAGGACCCTTCAGTGGATAATCCTGCCCTAATGACTTGATTGCATTCCTGAAACTCAGAAAGTGACTCTCCACATTTGTGCTCTGGCACAGGTCCCATTCCTACACACAAATAAATAAGTGTAAAAAAAAAAGAAAGAAAAGAAAAGAAAACGCAAGGCAGGGAGCAGGCAGACGCCTGACATCGACCCCCGGCCTTCTATGCATATACTCAGGTGAACATGTACTCACAGTACACATGTAGAAAAACAGACAGACAGAAAGAGGGACAGCCAATGCCATCAAGAGTTAACTACACCCAGGAGAACCGCTGAAAGAAGATTGGCATTGCCAACTGCTCACAAGGGTGTTGGCAAAAGGAACAGTCAGGACTGCTGGTGAGCCTGGGAAAGGGTATAATCGCCTCAGACAGCTGTTTGGCAGCTTCTGACAAAACCACACACAATTACCCCATGACCCAGCCTTTCTGCTTTTAGACAAGAGAAATAAAAAGCAATTTTTAAATAAAAGGTTTAGTTTTACTATTTTTAAATATGCATCTCTATCTTATCTGTCTGTCTGTCTGTCTGTCTGTCTGTCTGTCTGTGTGAGCACTGGTGTGAATGGAGACTGGAGGTGTTAGATCCCCTGGAACTAGAGTTACAGGAAGTTGTGAGTTACTTGAGGTGGGTGCTGAGAACCAAACATGAGCCTTCTGCCAGTGGACTACATTCTGTTAATCCACAAGCCATCTCTCCAGCCCTATTTAAGACAAACAAACCAAAACTGTGTGTGCATGTGTGTGTGTGTGTCTATGTGAGAAAATGCCACATGGTTCCCTTGAAGGACAAGAAAAGAGAACTGGAATGACAGATGGTTATCAGCTGGCTCTGGAAGGGCACCAAGAACACTTAACCCTGGATCCATCTCTCCAGTGTTCCCATCCCACCCTCCCCTCTCCTCTGAGTAGTCCTTCTATGTAGACCAGCCTGCTCTTAAACTGAAAGTCTTCTTGCTTTGGCTACAGGAGTGATGGAGTTCCAGGGAGACACTACCATGCCAACCTAAGACATCTGCCTTTTCATTTATATTAAGATACAACTTGAAACTTGACTGTGATGGTGAACATCTTCAATCCCAGCACTCAGCACTCAGGAGGCCAGCCTAGTCTACATACACACTGAGTTCTAGGACAGTCAGGACTAAACAGAGAAACCCTGCCTTGGAAAAAAACAAAAAACCAAAACCCCCAAAAACAAAAAGCCTTGCTGGGTGTGATACACACTTTTAATCCCAGCACTCTGGAGGCAGGTTCTATGAATTTGAGGTCACTTTGAACTACGTACATAGTGAGTTCCAGAACAGCTAGGGTTATGTAGAAAGACTCTGTCTTAAAAATGTAAAAATAAAATAAAAACAATTTACCCTATGGTGACAGATATTGAAGTAGTAGCTGGGAGTGGGGGGATGGTGTGGGGGGAGGTGCAGAGTCACTGGAAAGAGACCCCAAAGTTTCATTTTATTTATGTGGATGGGTGTTTATGTGTGTGAACAACATACATGGAGTAACCTGGAAAGCCAGACGAGTGGATCACATTCCCTGGAACTGGAACTAAAGAAAGACAGTAACATGAACCAACATGTGAGCAGCTGAGAATCAAACTCCAGTCCTCTGGAAGAACAGCCAGCACTCTTATCCACTGAACCATCTCTCCAGCCTTGAGTAATTTATTTATTTACTTTAATTTTTGAGACATTTTCCTGTATTTTTATAACGGCATGAATTATAGGAAGTTTCACTTGTATGAATTCATAAAACTCATGATATATATGTGTACTGCGATATCACTGCACCCTACAAACAGGCATGTTCAAAGCATTAATTAAACTTTAAAAACAGGGGTAGGGGCTAGAGACATGGCTGAACAATTAAGAACACAGGCTGGAGAGATGGCTCAGCAGTTAAGAACACTGACTGCTCTTCTGGAGGTCATGAGTTCAAATCCCACCAACCACATGGTGGCTCACAACCATCTGTAATGGGATCTAATACCCTCTTCTGGTGTGTCTGAAGACAGCTACAGTGTACTCATACATAAAATAAATTTAAAAAAAAAAAAAAAGAAGAAGAACACTTATTGCTCTTGCAGAAGACCAGGGTTTGGTTCTCAGCATCCACATAGTAGTTCACAAGTGTCTGTAACTTGTTTTAGGAGATCTGACACCTCCTCTGGCTTCCTACCCACTCCTGATAAGAATGCACAAAGTGAAGAAAACTACACAAAATGAGGTCTAGGATGTTCCTCAGTGATGGGAGTCCTTATTCCCATTCATAAGTCTCTGGGTATGAACCCCAACACCTCAGACTTTAGAAATAAAAATAAGAGAAACTAAGTTACAAAGTGTCCCTGAAGGGGAAAACTCACGTAATCCTGTTCTGAGCCTGTAATATGAGTACTGGGAACCGAACTAGGCTTCTTTGCCAGAGCAGCAAGTGCTTTTAATCACAGAGCCTTTTTTCCCCCAGTCCAATAATGACACGACTGTTAAATCAGTTAATTGGAAAAATCCGGTAAGGGATTATTTCAGAAACGAATCTTAGGGTAACTGAGTAAGGGTGTGGATGTGCCTGGGAAATCAAGGACAGGGGCTGAGACAAAGACAGGGCATCAATTGTGGGGTGAGAGAAGAGGTAGAATGAGGGACATGGTGGGGGCGTGGGGCGGGAGTTCGCTTTTTCCATGGAGATCTTGTGAAGGCGAGCACACTGGGAACCCTTCCGATCCGTACCGGGACAGGGCTCTCTGCCCCCACCTGCAGCTGGAAGCAGGTGGCCCAGGCCAGGGGTCACAAAGCGATCAGTTTCCTTGCTGCATAATCCGGACTCCACAGGGAGGAGGGCAGGGCAAAAGAATGTGGTCGGGAACAAAGGAAGGGCTGGCCCAGAGCCCTCACACACCTCTACACAGAGCATGCCCGGGCGTCCGGGAACCAGCGAGAACTGGACTTCAGACGGGCCTAGGTGAGACAGTTCCTCATTTCCCCACAAAGGCGCGGCCAGTGGGAACAAAGAAGAAGCGAAGTGAGGGGGGCTACGCGGGGCGGAGCCTGGAGGAGCAGGGACGCTCCTGCCATGAGCAATCGTGGGGGTGTGGCAAAGGGGCGGAGCCTACTGAACTAGCAAGTGCATGGAATAGTGGGGACAGGGGCCCATTTGTGGGTGTGGCGATACAAGATGGGGCGGGGCCTAGCCAGGGGCGGAACCTACGTAGAGAAGGGAGGTTTGATCACATATCGATCTTTTGGAGACCAGGGTCGGAAAGCAGTGGGGTCTGTGTCCTCCATTCTTGGAGAGGAGCTAGGGTGGGGCCCCACGAGAGGTCAGGAGAGGTTTTTGGAGGGTGGTGTTTTGTCTTGGGAGGCAGAGGTGGGCGGGAGGTTAGATGTCTGCCCTAATGAGGCATGAATTTGGAGGGAAGAAAATTGGCGGGATGGGCGAGATTGAGGCTGGGAGCAGCAAGGCTCTAGGTGGGGGAAGGGCGGGAGGGAAGACAGAGCAAGCACATGGCCTGGAACAGTCTGGTGGCAAGCTCTGCAGCCCTGCTCCCTGTAGGCCTCACTAGGGTCCTGAGTGTCCAGAGTCTCATGTAGAATGTTTTCTTTTTATAAGAGTTGCCGTGGTCACGGTGAATCTTCACAGCAATGAAACCTTCAACGCGACACTGAAGCAACGGCTATGTATACTTCTCCTCATCTAGAAAGGAAAAGAAACCCAAGCAAATGAGTCCTAGGGTGTTCAAGGTCTCATGGAGAACCATATACCCTAAAATCTATTTTATTATTTTTAACTTATGTTTCTGTTTGTGGGGTTTTGCAAGTGAGTTCAGGTGTCTACAGAGGTCAGAGGCATTGGGTCTTCTGGAGCTGGAGTTACAGGCAGCTAGCTGTAACAGTGAGTTGCCTGATGTCGTGCTGGGAACCAAAATTAGATCCTCTGCAAGAGCAGCCAGCGCTGTCAACCCAGGTGCTATTTCTCCAGCCCCCAAACTGTACATCTGAAGACATAGCAAGGTATCCTCCAAGAACTTTACCACCCTCATCATTAGGCCTGGGTTTCTTTTCCTTTCTACACAAGGGGAAGCATACATAGCAGTTGCTTCACAAAGTGTCTTGGTTAAGGGTTCATTGCTGTGAAGAGTCACCATGACCACAGACGGCAACTCTCATAAAAGAAAACATTTAATTGTGGCTGGCTTACCGGTTCAGAAGTTTAGTCCATTATCATCACGGTGGGAAGCATGGCTGTGTGCAGGCAGACAAGATGCTGGAGGAGCCAAGTTCTACATCTTCATTAGCAGGCAGTAGGAGACCATGTGCCACGCTGGCATACGTTGAGCATATATGACCGCCTCTACAGTGGCACATATCCTAACAGTGCCACTCCCTATGGCTGAGCACTCAAACACTTCAATACACATCAATCTATGAAGGCCATTCCTATTCAAACCACCACACTGGGTCACACAGTGTGACAATAGCTTGGCACTCTGAGAGTATGTAGTAACTTTTTTCCCCCTAGAAACAGGATTTCTCTGTAGCAGCCCTGGCTGTCCTTAAACTTGCTCTGTAGTTGAGGCTGGCCTCCTACTCACAGAGATCTGCCTGTCTGCCTCTTGCCTCCCTGGTGCTCCCCCACTACCTGACTCCCAACTCCTGGCAACTGTTCTTTGTACAGCTGGGTCCCAGGGCCACTGTGGGTCTGCTCTCCCTGGATAGCACATAAAGACAGACAAAGATGTCTGAAGTGTATTGCCCTATGGGATGAAGATCCCAAGTCAACAGTACCTGGGCAAGTAGGAAAAGCAGCCAGCGCCTATGACTGAACCAACAGGGAATCAGAAACCCAGGCCCAGGCCACAGAGAGAGTTTGCCATGGAGCAATGGCAAAGCTTTTGGTTCTGGCTTTGGGGACCAATGTTCAATCTGTTTCACAGCTATGTCTCTGAGGAGTTCATGTGGTAACGTGGCCATATCAACACAGCTTTGTACAGTCCAACCAGAATTTATCCGGGGCCTAAGAGCCCCAACCAAGCCGTTCTTTATTTTTTTAAACTTCTTTTGTTTGATTGGTTGGTTTTTGTTGTTGTTTTGTCGAGACAGGATTTCACTGTGTAGCCCTGGCTGTCCTGAAATCATTCTGTAGACTAGGCTGGCCTTGAACTTTGAGATCTGCCTGCCTCTGCCACCGAGTGCTGGGATTAAAAGTGTATGCTACCTCGCCTGACAAGCTGTTCTTTTCTTTCTTTTTTAAATTTTTTTATTTTATTTTTATTTTTATGAGTGTTACACCCGCATGTATGTCTGTGTACCACTTCCATGCCTTGTGCTGGTGGAAATCAGAGAAGGGGATTGGATTCCCAGGAACTGAAGTTACTGATGGCTGTGAGCTAATACATGGATGCTGAGAATCATGCTTAGGTCCTCTGTAAGAGTAGCAAGTGCTCTTCATCTGAGCCACCTTGTACCTTCCCCCCCACCATGAGCAGGACTGAAGAGACCTTGGTTGCCACAGCAAGGTCAAGTGATCTAGGTGGAGTTACCCACCTTGGCTGCCCGGAACACAGCAGAACTGCCCCTGGGCTTGCCCTGAGACATCTCCGGCCGTGACCTGGAATGGACTATGGATTATCCCACCCATCTGGAACCAGGAGGGGTTGTGGGTTGGGTCTTCCCCTTTAAATTGAGAGCCGAACATTAAAGCTTTGGGCCTTGATCAGAGAACTTTGTCTTGGCCTCATCTCTTCTCGCCCTCCTTCCCCCTTCATTCCCAGCCCCCCTTTCAGGTGAATCCAGTTGACTTGTGGCCGCGGGCGGCTACAGATTGGCGCGCCATCGTGGGACTTGAAAACGGGGACCAGCTGAGGAAACACTGTCTTAGGTGGGTCCCCACGGGAAAAAGGTAATAAAAGAATGTATCCCGCGCACTTAGGAAGTAGCAAACAATATTGAATCTAGCGCTAGGTAAGTTTGGGAGGCCATGTTTGCAGGAAGTGCGTTGTGAGGGATACGGTATAGGTCTAGGTCAAATAGGTGTTGACCTGATGCCTACTTTGCCTAGGGGTGACAGTGAACTCGGGATAGGAGACCGGCAGATGCCCGCAGCCTTCAAGAGCTGCCTCAGACGAGAAAGAGCAGGGTTAGAAGAAATTGGAAAACTAAAAAAGCAGCCACAGCCATCTCCTAAAGAAAGGGATAAAGTGTTAGATATTAAACTTCAGAGAGAGAACGGGTTTTGAAAAGCAGTTGTTCTCTCTCTGGGTTATGCCAGCAAAAAGAATGGAAAGGCTGTTTCAGAGCTCTCCTAGGAACAAGAGAAAATTCAGGAGACGTTTTAGACTAAGAGAAAGTAAGAGAAATCCTTAGTTCTGCTTTCTTTGTTTATTGTCTTGTCCTTGGTGCACCAATGTCCACGTGTGTCTCATTGTGTTTTCTGTCCACATGCCTCGTTGTATGAATGATTGGTCGTCTATGTTTTATGTTCTATGTTTAATGTTTAAAAGATCGTTAAAATCGCTTGATTCAACACTTGGTCTAGTTTAACTTGGTTTTCAAAGGCAGTTTTAATATGCAGAGCAGCAGCTAAGTTTGCTTAACACCTGTAGCTAAAAGTTTGGGAGCTGAGCTGAGCTGGAAAGGCTGCTTTTTAAGGGACAGGCAGGTTTCTTGGATTAAATAAGGAAGTTAAGAGTTGTTTGTCCTGGAAGAATCTCTGTGATAAAGTGCTTTTATTTTAGAATTGTGGCTAGAAAAAGCGAGAAATTTTGTTTGGTTTAAATATATAAGATGCGTTACTTCATTTTTGTTTGTAATTGGTTTTAAGGTACAAATATGTTCATGTCTTGGTTATAAATTATTGGCCTATAAGTTATTGGGTTTGATTAAAAATTTACAACTTTGGTAACAAAAAGTTGGCTTAAAACTGGTAACACAGGGTTAGTCATTCAAAGACCAGATGTATAAAAGATATAAAAGCAATGTCTATTTAGTGAGATATTAAAGGCTGCACTACCGTGCATTCATATATAAGAACTGGTAGCCAAACTTTGTAACATAAAAGTAATCCACTTGGTGTTGATTTTAGAGAAAATAGATTGCTTACATTGTTAAAAATTGGTTTTGTTTCAAAAAATTATGGTTATGCTAATATTGCAAAGGAAGCTTAAAAATGTGGTTAATTGCCAACATTCCTTTGGCTGCAGCTGACAGGAATTGTGAGCTTGAAAATTTTTTGACTCAGTTATGTTTATAGAAGAAAGGCTAGAGCAGGTAGAGTTAAAAGAGTTAAAAAACAATTGTGGCACAATATGGGTCTAATGACCCCTTCACACAAGCTTTATTGGATACTGTGGTAGAAGCAAATTTAATGCCCAAATATTGGAAAACTATATGTAAGGCTACTTTGTTAGGAGGAGATTACTTGCTTTGGAGCTCAAAATGGCGTGATACCAGTAAGAAAACCACCATGATGATTGCCCAGGTAGGCAATGCAGATTGGGATCTTAACATGCTTCTAGGAGAAGGTTAATATGAAGGTAATGCTAATCAGGTTAAACTGCCTGCAGGAGTGTATACATAGATTGCAATGGTTGCCTGCTGTGCTTAAAATCAACTACCTACTAAAGGGGACCTTAGTGGAAATTTATTCAGTATTAAACAGGGTTCTGAGGAACCACTCCAGAAATTCATAGACAGGCTGCTGAAAGCAGCTGGTAGAATTTTTGGAGATCCTCAAACAGGAATTCCTTTTGTTACTCATTTGGCTTATGAGAATGCTAGTGCAGCCTGTTGCACAAAGCAAAGACAGACTTACTTGGAGACTTCGTCTTTGCGCTAAAATTGGGCCCTCTTACCATCAGGGTCTGTCTGCCTTACAAGGGACCACTGTACAAGCAATGCTTGCACAGAACCGTAAAGATAAAAGATGTTTCTAAAATGTGGAGATTCAAGTCATTTTTAAAATGACTCTCAAAAACACGCACCAGCAAATAATCCTGTCACAAGACAGAAATTTGTCCTTGGTGCAGGAAAGATAATCTCTGGGCCAGGCCTCAGGATATAGGCCAAGATTAAAAACATTTACATTTGAATTAAGTTGATATAATGGGTGCAGCAGAAGTCTGTGTGACAAATACTCTTTTTGCCTTGGTCATCCTGACCAGCCCCTTGAAGGGTGTTTTCTGGAATTTGTTTATTGCCTTGTTTGTTCCTTGGAAGGGTCAGCTTCAGGGCCAAGAGTTGTAATGATTATGCTGGAGAAATTTAAATAATGGCTGCTCCGCCCATGGCATTGTAACTACCTGCTGGAAAAAGAATTGTTCAACTTGTTTTTTTGTTCCTTTGCATCTAGTTCCTTCCAAATTGTTAAGAAAGAGAAAGGACAAGATGGCTTTGGTTCCTCTAATATATATTGGGTTCAGTCTATCACTAGCAAGAGACCTAATCTTAAGTTCTGTAGTAACAATTAGAAGATTGCCTTCAGCTTGGCATTCATCTGATACTCTCACTCAGCTAAAAAAGATTGGTTATTGAATTAATCCAAAACAAAGTTTAAACTTAAGATTTATAAAACTAATGGGGCATTACAGCCTGACTTGCCTACTCCAGCTGCCATTTCAGTAAATATGTATATAATTATTATAGATCTAGAAGATTGTTTTTATACCATTCCTTTACATTTCTGGTAAAGGTGTTAGGTTTGCATTCAGTAAGTTTGGTCTTAATTGAGAATCCAAGGTTCTCACATTATTGGAAAGGTTTGCTTTTAATTTCATTTGCATTTAATGATTTTCAAAATTTGTTAAGAGATATTATTTGGCTAAAACCTCATCTTAAGCTTACCATGAGAGTATTTGAACCTCTGCTTGATATTCTCAAGGGAGATACAAGTCCTAATTCCCCTTGACAATTAACTAAAGGAAAAATAGCTTTGCAGAAAGTAGAGTAAGCTGTTAGTTATCAACAGACATTATATAGACTATGAAAAATTGTTGGCTGTTTGTGTTATTATTACTCATGCCCACAGCAGCCCTTTGGCAAAAGAAACCATTTATGTAGATTCATCCTTCTTCATCTACAAGGAAAGTTTGTGTTAATAAAAGATTGTAAGATAGAATCCTAAAAACATTTTCAATAAAATGTTTATTCCTTATTCCAAATAGCAATTAAATTGGTTATTGAAAAATGATATTTGGCCTATTATGTGGCAAACATTTTAAGCAAATTTGGTGATCACTATCCAAAAGATAAGTTGTTACAGTTTTTCTCTGCATGCTTTTATATTTCCTGAAATTTACTACGCATGCAGCTCATAGAAAAGACATTTACTGTATTTACAGATGCCTCATCTATTGAGAAGGCAGTATATGTAATTAGATCACATATTTAGATCACGTATTTATTTTCTTGAGTTTTCTCTACTTGAGCACAAATAATTAAATTATGTGTTGTAGCCACTGTTTAAAATGCTAGAAAATCAAGCTTTCAATTTATATACTTATAGCCAGTAAATGGCTCATAATTTATAATTGCTTAAAATTGTTCCTTTTTTAGATATTGCTAATTCTCAAATTTTATAGTTATTTATAAAAATACAGCTTAATTTTTAAAACGTGTACTGTCTCTGAACTTTATAAAACATTTAAAAGCTCATTGGATTGCCTGAACCCCAGGGCAATGCCAGAGCAGATTTGTATACTAGACAGATTATAGGCCTCACAAATAGTTGGCCATACTATCTTATTCTTTACAGCATCTTGATACAATAATTTGGCATTTCTAAAAAATGTGCAAGTTAAATTGCAAAAACTTGTTTTCAGTATTATCAATTTTTTCATATTGGTGTTAAACCTTGAGGACTTATGTAATCAATTTTGGCAAATAGATGTTACTCATTTTGATTTTTAAAAATTAAAATATGTACATGTGACTTGACACTTTTTAGACCTTTTAGTTGCAACTAATTTAACAAGAGAAGCAACTAAAAATATAGTTATTACCTATATTATTTCCCTGTGCTTGGTGTTCCATACCAGACTAAGATAGGTAATGGAACTGGCTATTGCAGTTATTTGACTACAGTCAAACATTTGAGAGATTTTGTTGACAACTTTATTACCAAGATTCCTTATTATCCTCAAAATTGTGAAAGAGAGGTTATGAGACTTTAATATCTTTATAACTCTCTGAGTGTGGGAAAAACAGCTATTGGTGCTTCTTCCCTGATTTTACAAAAACTCTAAAAGGTTGGCTTTTTAAACTAAAAGGGGGGGAGAATTATACCCTCCAAGGTCACCAAAAGCACATCTTGCTTTTGTGTTATTTGTCTTAAATTTTCTGCAAACTGATGTTAAAGGTCAGTCTGCAGCAGATTGCCACTGGCATCCAGTCACTTCCAGGGTCTAATGGAGAGACCCCCTAACTAATTCTTGGAATGGTCCTGACCCTGTCTTAATTTGGGGTCGTGGATCAGTCTGTATTTTTTCAGAAAAAGAAAATGGAGCCCGATGGCTGCCTGAAAGATTGGTCCGTCAAGTAGACACAGATCTTGAGCCTAATAATTATGATTCTGATAATGAAGAATCTGATGACAAAATTTAGTCAGACACATTATCATGTGTTAGCCATGGAGGACCGAAGACTCTAGATAAGGTTGTTACTCTATCCAGGGTGTTCCCAAGTCTCATCTCCATCCAACCTAAAAGAGGGGACTTCCGCCCCTAGACCAAGCAGAGAGGGACCACCCAGAACCCCCTCTGTCTGGCAATCTGAATTCTTGCTAAGGCTGCGAGGCTAAGCACTGCAAGGGAATATAAATAAAAGTTAAAAATATGTTTCTGGGTTCCCTGAGGGACAAGCCTGACTGCATAGGGGTTGATGTCAAAAGTATCCCCTCTCCAGGAAAAAGACATCAGGACGGGTATGACCTTCAGGCCTTACTGGACAACGACAGGAGGACTGGAGCCATTACAAGGTTCCCTTTAATTACTGGAGGTCAGGCCTCTATCCCCGCCTGGGTAAGATGAGAATTGCCACGGTCCTTCTATACTTGGAAAAGAGAGGAGACTTCAGGGACAGCCCTGCTTAACTTTGAAGGCCTAAAATCAGCTATAAGCCTAAAATTCAGCAATAGGCCTGGCTTACTTGCCTGCTCTAAGTCTTAGGTCTCCATGGAAAAACACTGAAACAGAGGGCTATAAATTATTGTAAACAGACAGCTTTTGTTGAAATCTACCAGCCTGAGTAGTCATAGACTTTGTATCTGATCCCTGTCAGTCAGCAGTTGGATTAGATACTAAAACAGTTCCATTTTCAACCTTATTTCCTACTCGGCTTGGATAATCATATTGCTGTTAACGTTTGAACCTTGTGTCTCAAGCAGATAAGTTGCCTTCACACAAAGATCTCTCCCAACAAGCCCGGCTACTCAGTACCTCAGATGGGATGAAGTCGTGTAACCCACACAGCTGCTTCTACTGGACCTGTTCCTCCTGACCTATCCTCAGATGGGCTCCATAAACCCTGGACAGCAGGACACAGCCGACTCTCCTGCATCCTCCATACCCATTCTTCTAGGTTCCCCCTAGAGATACGACGCCCCCAATGTCAGCAGGAAGTAGCCAGATATCACGACGACGACCCTAATCCTGTTTCACCTCTCTCTTTTCTTTTTAAGTTAACTAAAACAGGGGAAACTGTACCTTCCCCCCCACCATGAGCAGGACTGAAGAGACCTTGGTTGCCACAGCAAGGTCAAGTGATCTAGGTGGAGTTACCCACCTTGGCTGCCCGGAACACAGCAGAACTGCCCCTGGGCTTGCCCTGAGACATCTCCGGCCGTGATCTGGAATGGACTATGGATTATCCCACCCATCTGGAACCAGGAGGGGTTGTGGGTTGGGTCTTCCCCTTTAAATTGAGAGCCGAACATTAAAGCTTTGGGCCTTGATCAGAGAACTTTGTCTTGGCCTCATCTCTTCTCGCCCTCCTTCCCCCTTCATTCCCAGCCCCCCTTTCAGGTGAATCCAGTTGACTTGTGGCTGCGGGCGGCTACACCACCTCTTTAGCCCCAAAGGATGCCATCAGGAGTTGAACCCTGGTCTCCTGAGAAGCAAGTGGAGATACTTATCACTATCCTGGGAAGGATGACTTTCTTTTACTTGTTGAGTTGGCATCTTATGAGTCTCAGGCTAGCCTCTAACTCTCTCTGTACTGAGAAGGACCTTGAACTCCTGCTTCTGTTTCCCGAGTGCTGGGATTACAAGTGTGTATGACTAAACTCCGTTTATGTGCTACTCAGTTTCAGGCATGGTAGGCTCTACTAACTGGGCTACACCTGTAACTCTGGCACCGCAGCTCTTACTAGATATTCAGAAGCCTATGAAGACTATACTGGGATCCCCAAGGACTTACAGTAGTTTGAGACAGGGTTTCTCTGTGTAGCTCTGTCTGTCCTGGAACTCACTCTGTAGACCAGGCTCACAGAGATTTGCCTGCCTCTTCTGCCTTCACTGTTTTTCTTTTTTCTTTTCTCTTTCTTTCTTTCTTTCTTTCTTTCTTTCTTTCTTTCTTTTTTTTTTTTGTTTGTTTTTTGAGACAGGGTTTCTCTGTGTAGTCCTGGCTGACCTGGAACTCACTCTGTAGACCAGGCTGGCCTCGAACTCAGAAATCCGCCTGCCTCTGCCTCCCAAGTGCTGGGATTAAAGGCGTGCGCCACCACTGCCCGGCCTTCACTATTTTTCTAAAGACAGGGTTTCTCATTGAAAATAGCCCTGGCTGTCCAAGACTCAATTTGTAGACCAGGCTGCCTGCCCTTGAGCTCACAGAGGTCCAATTGTCTCTGCCTTTCCGAGTGCTGAGATTAAAAGTGTCTGCCATGGCTTCTGCTCCTGGCTTTCAGTATTATTATTTTTTTAAAAAAGATGTATTTACTCTCTTATGCATGAGTGCTCTGCTTGTATGCATATCTGTACCATGTATGTTACATGTATGTAACATGTACCATGTATGTTCCTGGTGCCCAAGGAGGTCAGAAGAGGGCATTGGATCCCCTGAAATGAGAGTTCCAGATGGTTATGAGCAGCCATGTGGGTGCTGGGAACCTATCTCAGGTCCTCTGTGAGAACAGCAAGTGCTCTTAACTGCTGAGCCACTGCTCCAGCCCAGACTTTCAGTATTTTTGAAGGCTGGATAACCCTCAAGGACTGGGAGGATATTGCGCAAGAATTTGGGACTGTAATGACACATGCTTATGGTCCAGGTACAATGCTTGGGCCCAGGAGTTCAAGGCAGTCTGGATAGAACAGCAAACCCTATCAAAGGAAGGGAAGGAAGAAGGAAGAGAAAAAAGGAAAGAAGCAAACAAGCAAGCAGAGAACTGCATGTAGTGGCCCACAGCTTTAATTTACCACTTGGGAAGCTGTGACAGAAGGATTTCATCTAATTCAAGGCTGGTTGGAGGGGCTGAGGGGCTGGGATGCAGGTCCGATGGCACCAGTCCCTGACTTAAATTCCCCACACTGCATAAGCTGAGCGTGGTAGCCCAAGAATGTAATCTCAGCACTTGTGAGATAGAGGCAGGAGGATTACAAGTTCGAGACCAGCCTAGGCTACATGATATCAAGAGACGCCGTGTTTGGGGCGCAGGGACCAAGATCCCTTGGCAGTTGACTGACCTTTTTACAGGGTTGCGTATCAGCTCTTCTGCACATCAGATACTTACATTACGATTCATAAGAGAAGCAAAATTACAGTTAGGAAGTAGCAAGGAAATAATGCTATGGTTGGGGGAATCACCACAACCTGAAGAGCTACTGTATTGAAGGGTCCAGCATTAGGAATGCTGAGAACCACTGCTCTGTGTAGACCAGGCTGGCTCAAACCTACGGAGATCCACCAGTCTCTGCCTTCAGAGTGCTGGGACTAAACAGTATCTCCATGTTTTGTGACAGTGGGGCTTAAACATGCTAGGAAGATGTTCTATCATTGAGTTGTATCTACAGCCCTCTGTTTTAAACGTTTAAACATTTATTTATTATAATTGTATGTGTCTACATGATTTACCTGCATGTATATATGTGTACTTCATGCATACCTGGTGCCGGTTAGAAGCCAGAAGAGGTACTGGTTCCCCAGACACTAGTGTTAAGGATGACCGTGAGCTGCCAAGTTATCTGAGAGCCAAATCTGGGTCCCCTGCAGGCACAGCAAGTGTTCCTCAGCCCTTTGTTCTTAATTTTTATTCTGAAATGGGGGTGTCTATAAGCTACTCAGGCCTTGATTGTCAGCTTCTTCTGCCTCTGCCTCCTGAGTAGCTGGAATAAAAGATGAGTACCACCAGACCCAGGTTTGCTATCCCATTTTACAGGCAGGAACACTGAGACCCAAGTTTAATGCTCAAAGATCACAGTCTTGGGGCCTGGAGAGCTGCCTTTCTTAGGGTTTTTATTGCTGACAAAACATCATGACCAAAAAGCAAGTTGGGGAAGAAAGGGTTTATTCAGTTCATACTTCCTCATTGTTGTTCATCACTGGAGGAAGTCAAACAGGGCTGGAACCTGGAGGCAGGAGCTGATGCAGAGGCTGTAGAAGAGTTCTGCTTACTGGCTTGCTCCCCATGGCTTGCTCAGCTTGCTTTCTTATAGAACCCAGGACCATCAGCCTAGGGATGAACCCACCCACAAAATGGGTTGGGCCCTCCCCCATTGTCTCATAGGGCCATTTCCTCAATTGAGATTCCTTCCTCTCTGGTGACTCTAGCTTGTGTCGAGTGGACACACAAAAACAGCCAGTATACTGGCTCAGTGGTAAAGAGCAGTGGCTGCTCTTCCAGAGGACCAGAGTTTGATTTCCAGCACCAACACGGTGGCTCACAACCATCTGTAACTCCAGTTCCAAAAGATCTGACTCCCTCTTCTGGCTGTCACAGGTACCAGGCACATAAGTACAAAAACACATATAAAATAAAATAATGTTTTACTCTCTAGATTTATTTATCCAAAGTCTTACTCCTATCCTGTAATGACTTGACTCACTTGATTCCGTGTTGACTGGGAATGATATTGCCTTCCAGGGTCATTTAACAATGTCCATAGATAATTTTGGTTGTCATAGCTGTGGAGGCACATTTTGTGAGTGGTACTCAGGGATATTCCTCCGTGCATAGATCAGCTGATCACAGCTAACAGTCACCCAGCATAAATGTCAGTGCTGAGTCTGCAAAACTCTGATCAAGAGAAATCTATGCCTTTTCCTGTGGTTTGCCCAAGGCCCCTCTGAACCTATGTATGCTAAAGGTATGTCTGGGGCCAGCTGCCACCCTGCTGGTAGGGTGGGGACTACGCCGCCTCTTCAGAGGGATGGCATGGTGTAGAATATGTGTCCTTGTTGGAGACAGACTACTTATCTGTGTTCTGATTACCCCCTGCTTTACTTTGCTGCTGGCTTTCCAGACCCGGGATTAATGTGGAAGACCCTATAGCCTCTTGGTCCTTGCTTAGATGACATACAAAGTATTCAATAAACATCTACAGGATGAACTTGGGAGCCTGGCTACAGGAATCCTGCCAGCAGTTTCTCCCCTAAGCATTTATTAAAGGATGCCATATCACCCCAATCTCTATCCATGAATCTCATTCACCAGGAATATGCTCCAGGTTCTCCCTCCCTCCCTGTCCCCTCCCTCCCTCCTCTTCTTCCTCCTTCCCTCCCTCCCTCTCTCCCTTCCTTCCTTCCATTTCCTTCTTTCCATTTTTTTTTTTTTTTTGAGGCAGGGGCTTATGTAGCCCAGGCTGGCCTCAAACTAGCTATATAGCTGAGGATGGTCTTCAACCTCTGATCTTCTTGGCATTACCTCTGGGGTGCTGGGATTACGGCTTGCAATTACAGCATGCAACATCACCATACCCAGGTCTTGAACTTTCAAATCTTAAAGTCACAGGGGAGAGTGAGTGGACACAGGTTAGAAGAGGAGAGGCGGCTGGGCAGTGGTGGCGCACGCCTTTAATCCCAGCACTTGGGAGGCAGAGGCAGGCGGATTTCTGAGTTCGAGGCCAGCCTGGTCTACAGAGTGAGTTCTAGGACAGCCAGGGCTACACAAAGAAACCTTGTCTCGAAAAAACAAAAAAAAAAAAAAAAAAAAAAGAAAAAGAAAAAAAAAAGAAGAAGAGGGGAGGCTGAGGGTCTGCTGCTTTTTAAAAAATGCTTTCTCAAAAAAATTATATTTTATTTATACTCTGTGTGCCAATGTGCAGGTCAGAGGATGAGCTTAAAGGAGTCAGTTCTCTCCTTCCATCCTGTGGGATCAAACTCACACTGTCAGGTGTAGTAGCCGGCATCTTTATCCACTGAGCTATCTCACCTGCTCCCCCTCTCCTTTTGAGACAGGGTCTCATGTAGCCCAGGCTGGCCTTGAACTTTGATTCTTCTGTCTCTGCCTCCTGAGTGCTGGCTGGGATAACAGACAAGTGCTAGGTGTGTGTGGCACACAGTTTGTACAATCAGCACTTGCAATCAAATCCAGGACCTGGCGCATGGGAGGCAAGCAAGTACTTTAACTAAGCCAAACTCCCAGATCTTTACCTGGGCTCCTGGGATATGCAGAGGTTTCAGAGTGACAGCCTGGGATGGCAAGGTGGGTAAGGACACAGCACTGCATTTCCTTGGCAGGCCTGCTTCGTCCTTGTGCTGGAGACCTGCTTGTCATGCTAGTCACCATTGTGCTGTGTATGTATAAGGAGCTGCCATCACATACAAACATCTCCAGCACAGGTTAGCTTCCTAGAGACATACCACCACTCCACACTTCCAACGCACTTGTGAAGCCTCACTGGATCTCCGTACGGAACCATGCAGTTCAAGTAGTCTGTGAGCAGAATTCTTCAATGGTATCCCATTGCCCTCACACAGGTTGAGCCTCCCCAGTTCTCACACTTGGGGCTGTATAACCTAGGAAGAGTTCCTTCCCTGTGGAAGCAGAGTGCTTCTCCCCACTTAATCCCTGGAACCCAGGCATGGACCACTTTAACAAAAGGGACTTCTCAGATGTGATGAAGTGAGGATCTTGAGGTAGGAAGGACTCCTGATGACCTGGGTGCACCAGTCTAATAACATGGCACCTCAGAAACGGAAAATCTTGTTTTGAGAACATATGGTCCCTCTTGTAGCTGAGGATAGATAGCCTTCTCCTTCTTTAACATTTATTTAACTTAATTAATTACATTGATTCCAAGATTCACCGTCAAGTGGAAATACTGGTTCTTGAGCTAAGTCACCAGGGTGATCCAGAATGTCAAGGGCAGGAGGGAGAATCCATGCCGAAAGTACTGTCTGCCAGCTTGTGGTCTGAATGAGAACAGCCCCCACAGGCTCATTTATTTGAATGTTGGGTTCCCAGTCAGATTAGGAGGTGTGGCCTTGTTGGAGGAGGTGTGTCACTGGGGGTGGGCTTTGAGTTTTCAAAAGCCCTCAGTAGGTTCAATCTCACTCTTTCTCTGCCTGTGACTTCTAGATCAGATGTAAGCTCTCAGCTACCACTCCAGTGTCACACCTGCCTGCCTGTCTGTCGCCATGCTCCCGGCTGTGATAGCCATGATATCTCACCCTCTGAATCTGGAAGCCAGCCCCCAATTAAATGCTTTCTTTTATAAGTTCCTGTGGTCATGGTGTCTCTTCACAGCAATACAACAGTAACTAAGGCACAGATCAAAGCCAGGAACTCAGTTGTCAAGAAAAGAGAAGAGGCAAGATGCAAGAGACCCAGAAAGAGCAAATAAAACAGAGCATTTTGCATCTCTCTCTCTCTCTCTCTCTCTCTCTCTCTCTCTCTCTCTCTCTCCTCTCTCTCCTCTCTCTCTCCACCCCACCCACCCCCGCCCCTCAGCCACCACCCACCCTCAAGGTTTCTCTGTGTAGTCCTGGCTGTTCTGGTACTCACTCTGTAGACCAGGCTGGCCTCAAACTCACAAGATCTACCTTTTTTCTGCCTCTCAGGTCCTGGGACTAAAGGTGTGCACCACCACCACCCAGTGGCTTCTGTGCTGTTTTGAGGAAGAAAAGACAGTGGCTTGCCCAGAGCCATAAAGCCAGTCTAGGGCACCAGCCAGGGCTTCAGGAGTATATGATAAAGGCTAGGCATGGTGGTGCCCACTCACGATCCAACATTGTGGGGCTAAAGCAGGAAGGTTATAAATTCAATGACCGACTGGGCTAGACAGTGAAACCTAGTTTCAACACACACACACACACACACACACACACACACACACACACACGTGCAGGGGAGTTGGCTCAGTAGTAAAGGCATTTGCTAAGTAAGCCTCGGGACCTGAATTCAATACCCAGGACTCACATGGTAGAAGAAAACTGATTGTAGCAAATGGTTCTCTGACTGCACATGTCCTCTCCGGCACCAGTGCTCAATCCTACCCCCCCACCACACACAAATAAATATAGTAAAGGGGAAAAAAAGGTGGACGGAGAGACAAACTCCACAAAGTTGTCCTCCAACATCCAAATAAACACTGTGGCATACATGCCCCCCCAAAACAAATGACTATAAATACGATATTTTTAAAAGGAGGGGCAAGTAGAGTCATCCACACCTTTAATTCTAGCACTTCAGAGTGCCAGGCAAGTACATTTCTATGAGTTCAAGGCCACCCTGGTCTACACAGTGAGTTCTGGATCAGCCAGGTCTACATAGTGAGACTCTGTCTCAAACAAACACACTAAATGTATGTATATGTTAAAAGTGAAATGGCCACCTAGTTTTGCTCTTCCTTCCCCCCCCCCCCCAAACAAAGATATCCCTTTGGACATCTTTCTGACCAAGAGGGCAAGACAGGTACACAGTGAAGAAAACATTTTTTTTTTTTTTTTTAATCAACCAACCTGCATGGATACCAGGGAGGTCTCAGCCCACAAGGTCTCATTGCGAAGCAAACCCAAACCCCCTGCAAAACCCAGCTTATAAAACCAAAAGGCTTCAAAGCATCCGTGGCTAAACCCTTGAGTAGAAAGAGCCCTGCGGGAAGGAATGAGAGAAGTGAGTGTTGCTGGTGGGAGGTGGCCCAGTGGCAAGAGGTAGCCTGGCCTAAAGGAAACTTGTTCTCTGACTAGGCTCACCACGCAGGGACCTGTGATGGCCAGAGGAGCTCCTGGGCCGGGCTGTTCTGTGTGGCATACTGGATGGAATAGTGGAGTGGGCTTGCCACTCTAGCTCAGGAAGACCTGGAGAGCGATGTGCACACCACAGTGTGAAGTGTCTCCACGGCGCAAGCTCCCCGCTAGGTCCCTCTGCTTCTTAGCTGCCCTTCCTAATGCTTCAGCTTCACAGATTGGAGGCACTAATGTCTGTTCTCTCTGTACATAGCTCACCAAGCACTACTGAGGACGACAACGGGTCCTCAGGACATCTGTGGAGGAAGAAGATGAAGCAGAGTCCTCCTCTCTGCTTGTCCTCAGGAAGGGTGGGGTTCTGGTCCTCCTGACCATAGTCACTCACCCTCATTCTGCCCCTTCACATCCCCAGGCTTGCTTCTGATCACCATCTTCTTCCCCTCGGAAATCACAATGGTGAAATAGGTGAAGAATCGAGGGTTAGTGGATTGCTTGGGGCGGGGGAGATCATGGGATGGGGGCCTGGGCTTAGGGATCTGGTGGAGGAGTGGTGGTCCCACTTTCCTGGAGGATGAGATTTAAAAGTTTGCCAAAGATGAACAGACTTGAGTCTACAAAGTCTTCCTGTGGGTCAGGCCGAACTCAAGGCTTTAGGCTTTGTCTGTCTGGGTCCCAAGAGAACGAACTGGTATATTGCTTTAAGAGTGGAGCTGGTGCGTGGTGGTGGTGATTTGTGAGTGTGTGGAAATGTCCAAGCTACATAAGGGGGGGCTTGTAAACCAAGTCCAGAGGCCAGATACTGGATTGGAGAGTCTCGAACTAGAGGACACAGGATTCAAAGCCTGCCTCTGCTAAAACCTTACTGTGTGGCTTCAAGCAAGTCACCTCACATCTCTGGGCCTTAGTTTCTGTATCTGCAGCATAGCCCAGGGAATTGAAAGTCAAACGAGAATGCTAGAAGCGTCATTGGCTAAGGGGTTATTTTAATTATTTGAGGTGGGGAAACTGAGGCCCGGAGAGAGCAAAGACTGCCCGATGTCACACAGGATGTCAGAGATGGTGCTGCAGCTGGAGCCCAGGACTTCTGCTTCTAGTTCACAGTATCTTTCCCCAGGGCAGATGTATGGGAGGTGAGATGGGGTGAGTCTGTCTTGCTGTTTGGACTGAGGGCAAGATACTAGGTAAGGAGTAGGGCTGAAGAAAGAGGAGGACCCCTGCACGTACCAAGGCTGAGATTAAAAAAATTACAAACCCAGCGAATCCCCCTCCCCCCCGCCCGTCCTGCCCCAACCCTGAAGTCCGGCTAGAGCTAGGGTCAGGTCCAAGTTCAAGTCTGAGAGTCCGCATTTGCTCCAGAAGCGGCAGATCCAGGAGGCTGCACAAACTGCTGTTAGCCTAAGCGCCGACAGGGGGCGCGCTTGCCCATCGTGATCCCGGCCGCTTGACAGCGCTGCTTCAGGCTCCAGCGGTCCAAGGAGCTGTACGCGGGTGGGTGCGGGCCAGAAGCTACCCGGACCTGCAGGAAACAAAGACAGGTTAGAAGTAGTGCATTTGCAGGCTTGCGAGTAAGCGGGCAGGGAGACCCGGATACCCACGCCTTTTCCGTGCCCTTTTTTCCACCAACACTAATGATTCTGTCCCTCCAGTTACACCCAGCCCCCGCCAGGGACCCACGTGTACAGAGGCTGCAGCTGTAAATGCGAAGTCTTCTGCGGCGCTTGGTACCCATAGGAGTCAAAGCCACCGATGAAGTCAACTGTGGAAGAGAAGGGTTGAGTCCTGAAGGCTGGGTCTTGAAGGTGAAGAACCCGCATCACGAACCCATTCCTGGGTAGCCCAGCCTGGAAAGGGGTGGGTGTGGCCGGGAACAGCCACGCCCAGGACGTGGACCCGAGGGCGGAACTGTGCGGAGCTGTGTGTGTGTGTGTGTGTGTGTGTGTGTGTGTGTGTGTGTGTGTGTGGTGGGCGGTGTCAAGTATTGCACCTCCCCTTCCCCAGCAGGTGAAGAGAGGCGGACGGGTTGAAGGAAAGCCCTAAGGCTCTGAGCCCTTCTATTCGGTTAGATCCACTATAGGAAAAAGCGGTTCTGGGGCCTTGGACTGAATATTTAGACATTTGGGTCTTAACTCAGAGTAGTTATGCAGACAGACCCCATCCATCCCTGGAGTCCCTTCTTTCCTTACAAACGGGGGCCCCCAAGCTGACCCTGAGCAACCAGGAGGTGAGGAGGCCCTGTCCACGGTGCTGAAAAGACCCCCCCCCCCCCCGGTGGGGGAGACACACTTACAGCTGTCTTCCTCTTCCAGGAATACTTTGCTCACATAACAGGCAAACACGAAGCCGAACAGCTGAGAGAGGGGATAACAATCAGGAAGAGAAAGAGAAGTTGTCCCTGTTCCCTCTACCCACCAGACACAACACCTTGTCCAAAGCAAACATTTAAGTTAAACGCCTGTGCTTGAGAACTCTGACTGACAAGCAGTTCACTTTGTTGTGCCTCAGTCTTCCCAGTTAGGCCTGGGTCGTGTCACTGGACTGTTAGGTGAAAGGTGTTAGGTGAAATTATATGACCCTGCCTGTGTAAAGTCCCCAAGACAGGGCTGGCCCTCCCATAAATGGTCTTAAGTAGTCTAGGTTGACTTTGAGTGCTGGATTCTCCTGCCTTGACCTCCCAAGTACTGGGGTTACAGGGGTACCATCATGCTTGGCTGTGAACCCTATTTGGAACCCCCTTCTTTTCTATTCTTTGCTTTTTTGATTGTTTTTTCGAGACAAGGTTTCTCTGTGTAGCCCTGGCTCTCCCGGAACTTGCTCTTTAGACCAGGCTGGCCTCGAACTCAGAGATCTGCTTATCTCCATCTCCTGAGTGCTGGGATAAATGTCTTGTGCCACCAATGCCTGGCTGGAGCCCCTTTCTTATTCTCGAAGCTCTGTAAGGATGGCACTGCCCTTTCTATGCAAATAGCAAGAGACCTTAGAAAGAGCAAATGACCTGTCTAAGGTCCCAGGGGTGTATTAGATTAGATTTCTAAGCCCAGCAGGACCTGGCCTGATGGTTCATCCCATTCATGAAAACTGCCCGTGCCCTTCATGGGGATGGGAGACGGGTGGAAGGAGGGGGAGGTGTCACAGGAACCAGGAGCAAATTGAAATACACAGGTTTATCTTTCTTTTTCGTTTTTGGGCAGGTGTAGGGTATGGAGCTCACTATGTAATCTAGGCTGACTTCGAACTTGTAATCCTGATCCTCCTGCCTCTGCCTCTTGCCTGCTGGAATCGAGGGTCTATGCCACCGTATCTGGCCTGTCATCTCTTAAATGGGGATGAAGAGTGGGTGACCTGGAATCTGCACTTCCTGGAATATGGGGTTAGGTGATGAATAGGACTCACAGCTAGGAAGATCTGCAGGGCACTACTGAGGGCTTCAATGTAAGGATAATCAAGCAGGCAGCCAGTGACTGAGATGACATGGTGGTCCTCCAGGGCCAGGCGGGAGTTCAGAACAGGAGTCACCAGGCAGCCTGGACCATTCTCCATCCACCACGAGCGATGCAGGGATGTGTTGAAGGTCATGATGAAGTCCCGGTCCTGGGGGCAGAGGGGCCTGGGATACTCAGCGGTGGGGAGAGATAGGAGGATACTCCCCAGGTTCCCACTACCATGGGACTCTCACAGCTCTCCTCTGGCTTGATTTATGAGGGAAATGCCTGCACCTTGCAAGTCCAAACATGGCCAGCAGGTGGTAGTAGAGGATCACGTAGACTTCATCACTGAGCTGGAAACCCAGTTGAGCCTATATTGGAGCTTCTGAATTTCAGACTTCGAAGGACACTAACAGAGACAGGGTTTAACTCCCCAGGCATCCGTGAAATCCGCAGTACAAGTTCCCATACAACCCAGTGGGTTCCCATTGCTCTGTATGTAACTCTGGACAAATTTCTCCTTTTCTTGATCCACAGTTTGGAGAAGGGGCTGGGCTAGGTCAGCTGTTTAGAGGGCATGCATCCCTGTACCCATCAGTGCCTTCACTCCTTCAGCCAGACTGACTCACCACACTGACCAGGCACCAAACACACAGGCCTGGGATCAAGCCTCATCTCCTAGGTAACAACATGGAGTTGCTATGCTTTATCCTTCAAGACACCAACCCTCAACAGGGTTTCTGTGGGTAGTCCTGGTTATATTGGAGCTTGCTCTGTAAACCAGGCTGGCTTTGAACTTAGAGATCTGCCTGCCTCTACCCCCCAAATGCTGGGATTAAAGCTCCTACTGTGTGTGTGTGTACACATTGAAGGGTCTCCCCTATTGCCCTTCAACCTTTTTTCTTTTACATTTTATTATTATTATTATTATTATTATTATTATTATTATTATCATTATTATTAGTGGTGGTGTATGTGCGTGCGTGTGCACATGTGCCACAGAACACATCCAGAAGTCTAAACACAACTTTTCTCCTTCTTCCACAGGATCTGGGGTTGAGCTGGGGTCATTAGGCCTGCAAATCTCTCTGGCCCTGACATCGTTTTTTTGAGACAGGGTCTCTCACAGAACCTGGAGTTCAGAAGTTTGGTTAGACTGGCTAGCTTGGAAACCCGTAAGAAATCTCTTTCTCTGCCCTTCCCCTCCCCTCTCCCAGTATTGGGGTTATAGATACATGCCACTGGAGGCTTGATGTGGGTGCCAGGGATCTGAACTCAGGGCTTCATGCTTCTACAGCCGGCACTCTGAGCAACTGAACCATCTCTCCAGACTGGTTTGAAGGAGGTTGGGAATATGGTAGAATGGTCTACCTTGGGTTCCCTCTGCCTTCCTCTGTGTTCCTTGGCACATGTGGTATGTAACTGTAATTCCAGCATTTGGGAGGATCAGGAGTTCAAAGTCATCCTTAGCTACAGAGTGTTTGAGGCATGCCTGGGTTACAAAAGAAACTGTCTTTAAGCAGAAGGAGAGAGAGAAGAGAGAGAGAGAGAGAGGTGACTGGAGGGATGGTTCAGTGGTTAAGACCACTGGCTGCTTTTCCAGAGGGCCAGGGTTCCATTCTTAGCACCCACTTGGTAACTCACAATTGTCTGTAACTCCAGTTCTTTGGCTTCATTCGCCCTCTTCTGGTCTCTGCCAGCACTGCACACACATGATGCAGGGATATGCATGCAGACCATGTACCCTGTGGTGGTCTGAATGAGGATGCCCTCCCTACCCCTGTAGGCTCATGTGCTTGAATACTTGGTCCCCAGTTGGTGGGACTGATTGGGGAGGATGCGAAGCTGTGGTCTTGCCCAGTGGTGCACACCTTTAATCCCAGCACTTGAGAGGCAGAGGCAAGTGGATCTCTGAGTTATAGGCCAGCCTGGTCTATAGAGCAAGTTTCAGGATAACCAGGGCTACACAGAGAAACCCTGTCTCAAAACAAACAAACAAACAAACAAACAAACAAACGGAGGTGTGATCTTATTGGAGGAGATGTGTTATAGGGGGCAGGCTTTCAAGTCCTAAAAGCCCAGTGATCTCTCTCTTTGCCTCAGGGGGTGTGGCTCAAGATATGAGCGCTCAGCTGTTTCTGCTGCCAAGCAATTGCTCTGCCATCTTGGACTCTAATCCTCTGACACCTGAATTAGACACTTTCTTTTATAAATTGCCTTGGTCGTGGTATTTTATCACAGTGATTAAAAAAGTAACTACCACACACGCATACATGTAAAACAAATAATAAACACATCTACAGAAAGCACAAACTTGAAGCTTAGAGAGAAGAGGCCATTTGTCCAGTGTCAAACTGCTGGGCAGTGTTAGAGCAGAGACTTAAATGGAGCAGGGTCAAGCCATGAAGCCAAAGCTTTTATTCCTGCATTTGTCCTTCTTTATATCTAAAAATAGAAGTCGTGCCTCTCTGGGCTGGCTCCTCTTCCAGGTACACACCCCTGCTTTCTTCACCTTCTCCACACGACACAGTTTGTTCAATTTCCCCTGAACACATGCCACCCTAGTCTCTTTCCTTTCTGAAAACTATCGATTGGGCCTGGACCCACCGCCTCGCTGTGTCTAAGCAATAAAACGTGCGTGTGTGACATCTTCACCTTCCTCTGAGCATCCCATCACGGGCCAACATACACCTTCAGTTTTCACTGCACTTGTGGTCCACAGCGCCCTCGGCTCATCTTCACATCGAATGACTTTTAACCTCATCTGGGCCAGCCTCGTTTTTTTTTTTTTTAAGAAGCACAGAAGAGGCCGGGGTGGGGGTGGGGGGGGGGAAGAATGGGGATCAAGCAGGCTGCACAGATTATTGGAGTGTGCAGAGGGAGAAAGGGGTGTGGAAGAGATTATGTCCCAGCCCCCAGGAGGGATGGTAAAGATCAGGGCGTGCTCTGCACACCACCAGGCCTGAGGCTTACCTGGGATAGCTGTCCAACTTCCAGGTAGAAGCAGATGATGAAGGCGTTCCAGCCGACCCAGAGTACCAGCCAGGCTGCATACTGTAGAAAGCAGAGGTAAGTAGCAGGGGAGGGGAGTAGAGGGGTGGCACAGTCAATGGAGGCAGACTTCAAGGGAGAGTGGAGGTTGTAAATCCACACCCATCCTTCATAGAACAGACGGGACATATCTTCTCCCCTCCACTAAGACACAGAGGCAGGCTGAGCTTCTCTGGATCACACAGCTAGAAGGCAGGGCTGGCCCTTAGTCCAGGTCCTTGGAGAGGGAGACAGCTCCTCTTGATATATTGCAATTACTTTAAGGAGTTTGTCAAAAATACAAATCAGGGCTGGACAGTGGTAATACAAGCATTTAACCCCAGCAC
This sequence comes from Arvicanthis niloticus, assembly GCF_011762505.2. Classification (NCBI taxonomy): domain Eukaryota; kingdom Metazoa; phylum Chordata; class Mammalia; order Rodentia; family Muridae; genus Arvicanthis; species Arvicanthis niloticus. The sequence goes on from NC_047662.1 coordinate 24,143,036, forward strand.
TGGAGGCAGAGGCAGGTGGATCTCTGAGTTCGAGGCCAGCCTGGTCTACAGAGCAAGTTGCAGGACAGCCAGAGCTGTCCCGTCTTTTTTTTGTTTTGTTTTGTTTTGTTTTGTTTTGTTTTTTTCTAGACAGGGTTTTTCTGTGTAGCCCTGGCTGTCCTGGTACTCACTCTGTAGACCAGGCTGGCCTCGAACTCAGAGATTCACCTGCCTCTGCCTCCCAAGTGCTGGGACTAAAGGCAGGCGTGTGCCACCACTGCCATCAAGAAACCCTGTCTTAAATCACTCCCCCTGCTTCCACAATTTACAAACTGAGGCTGGAGAGATGGCTCAGCAAGGAAATGCTCCCAGCATCCATGCAAATACAGGGCTCAAACGCACGTCTAACTTCAGGTCCAGGGGACCCAGTGCCCTGTTCTGGCCTCCTCAGGTAACACACTCAAGTGTACCTCTCCATAAGTAAACATAAATAATTACATCTTAAAAATGCAAATTGCGCTGGGCAGCAATGGCTCACACCTTTAATCCCAGCACTTGGGAGGCAGAGGCAGGTAGATTTCTGAGTTTGAGGCCAGCCTGGTCTACAGAGTGAGTTCCAGGACAGCCAGGGCTACACAGAGAAACCCTGTCTTGAAAACCCAAAAAAAGAAAAAAACCTAAATAAATAAATAATTAATTAAAATGCAAATTGCAAGGGCTCAGCAGGCGAGGGCACCCACCAGCGGAGCCAGCAAAGTGGCACTGAGCCTTTTGGAGTGGAGAGATGACCTGGAATCAGCGCGTGTGGGTCATCCTTAGCATGGCACTGCATGCCCCTGCCACTGCAGGCACCAAGGATGGATGCAGGCTAATCTTGTTTCCTAAAGCTTGTTCCTTGGATATGGTCCCCTGAAGAGGCATCGAGGACCAGCAGAGAGCAGCAGCAGGCCCAGGATGTCGGAAACTAGGTGTCCGGAAGACCATTAGCAATGGAGGGTAAGCCACACTAATAACACCTTCAGACCATGCTGTCTTTTTTTTTTTTTTTTTTTTTTTTTTTTTTAAATATAGAGAGGGTCTCACTGTGTAGCCCAGGCTATCCTTGAACTCATGATGATACTGTCTCTGTCTCCCAAACTGTAGGATTACTGATATGCATCACCACGCCTGGCAGAACATGTCCTCAGTGAACATCAGGCAGTAGGGACAGAACTCAAGACTTCCTGATGCCTTCCTTGCTTCCTCCATAGCAGGATGGTGACAATGTAGGAGCTGTCACTCCAGGCCTGGCTTTGCCTTTCTTCGCTGTGTGACCTTAGAAAGACTTAGAAAGCCCGTATGGGGCTGTTGTAATGGGGTGGGCGACATAGATATAGAATTATGCCCTCTGCCCTGCCCACCCTGGGAGGTGACCTTTACAGTACCCTCTGGGAAGATTCTCTAGTGAAAAACAGTGCCCTGGTTCCTTCTGCGTGCACACTTACGGCGGTTGGGTATTTGTGTCCTCTGGGGCTTTATGGGTAGGAAACAGTTTTGTCTGGAGAGGCAGGGCCAAGGAAAGAGACATACCAGGATGAGGTACCGGGACCGATACTGCACGGTGCCAAAGATGCCCAGGATGACAGCCATAATATGCAGGAAGTTGGCCAGGATAGGAGCCCACTGGTAGCCCAGGAAATCGAAGATCTGCCGCTGGAGTGCAGCCACCTGTAAGAGCGACAGGCTGAGACAACCGCCACCCAACAGGACAGAGGCTCATCCTTCATACTGCAGAAGACGACACACTGACCTGAAGCCACCCACTCCCTCATCCCCAAAGGGATAGGTGAAGCAAGGAGGACATCAAGGCTTCTAAGCCTGGTCGTGGCTTTGGAGGAGGGGTGGGAATTTGAGTCAGGGTCTTGCCCTCTCCTTCCTGCTGGGCAGTGCTTCCTAGGTGACTCAGTGAGACCATCTCTCAAAACAGTCATGGGGTGAGGGTAAAGGTGCCTGCTACCAAGCCAGACTCCCTGAAGCCAGACCTCCCTGCCACCAAGCCAGATGGTGAGAGAACTGGTTCCTACAATGTGTCCTCTGATCAGCCCAAGTGTTACCCCAAAACAAATAAAGGTAATTACTTATTTTATAATGGGACTTGGGATACAGCTCAGTGCAAGAGCACTTGTCTAGGAGGAGAAAGACTCTGGGTTTGATCCCCAGCATGGAAAACACCCCCACCCCCACAGGGGGGAGCAGAGGGTCTGTCTGCTCAGCAATGGGTATGGGGGGATTTGGGTCAAATGAGACATCTCAGTGTCTCTTCCTGCCAGGGCAGCAGGAAGATATAGGCTGATGCCACCACACAGATGGCACAGCTTGGGCAGAGACCAAAGAAGCTGCAGGCTTGGGCAGGACATGAGGGGAGCCTGGCGGTGCCAGGCTCAAGCCTGGCACCTTCCCATCTGCCTCCTGCTGGTGACAACCCTCGCAGGGCCCTGCAGATGGTCAGAGGCTTCCCATGTTCATCTTTCCCTGCACGCGCCTTGGCAGAAAGGCAGTCCTGGCACCGTTATGTCATCTTGAGGAACGAGAACATGAAGTTCAGAGAGGACAAATGACTTGCCCAAGGTCACATGGCAGGCAGGTGGCAGAACAGACCTTTCTCTGCCGCCTGCCTCATCTATGTACCAAGGTACCATGTTTCCCAGCAGGCATTGGCTCAGGAGTCAAGGAGCACAGGTGGAGTCACGAGTGTGGCTTTGTCTGCTGGGGGACTTTGGAAGGGTCACCTGCCCTGCTGGGCCTCAGGCTCTCTCAGGTATACACAATGATCAGTGGACTCCACAATCCAGCCCTGACTTGGGTGGTTGGCTGACCTTGGGGAAAGAACTCTCTGTCTTCTTCCTTACTGCACTCTTTGCTCAAAAAATTGTGTTTGAGTACATGTATGTGTGTGTGAGCATGTGTATGTTTGTATGTATATGTGTGCATGCATGTGTGTATGGTATATGTATATATGCATGTATATATGCATGTATGTGTGTGTGCTGTATGTATGTGTGTATGCATGTGTAGTGTGTGTATGTGTATGTGTTTGTGTAGGTGTATGTGTGTGTATGCATGTGTGTGTGCGTTTAGGTCAGAGGACAACTTTGTCAGTCCTGGGTATAAGAGTCTGTCGGGCTTAGTTTCAGGTGACTTTGTGCAGAGCCATCTTGCTGTCTCCTGACTTCTATCCTTTGAGCAACTGAAATTAGAACTGGAGACTCCAGTTCCCCTCCTTTCCCCAAGCTCTCCTGGGTCATGGACATGCGCATCTCAACTCTCATCCTCTGTAGGTAGGAGGGCCCTGGTGGCTCCATCTCCACCTCTGGATGCTGGCTGTTCCCACCCCACAGGCTCATCACCTATCCGTTCCAGCATTTAGCTCTGACCAGTTCATGGTTTGCCTGACATTGGTATGTTCTGTCCACTAGCATCTCTCCATCTCAGAATGGTTAGTATACCTCTGTGCGGACCATAATCCCAACACTGGGAGAAGAAGCAGAAGAATCAGAGTTCAAGTCCACCCTTCGTGTGCAGTGGGTAACTCAATGTGAGCTGACCTTGGACTTGGAACAACTTCCTGACCTCTGCCTCCCAACTCATAGGCATCTCTCTCTCTCTCTCTCTCTCTCTCTCTCTCTCTATATATATATATATATATATATATATATATATATATATATCTCACTACCGTCTTTCATAATTCATCATCATCATCATTGTCATCGTGTGAGAGAGATTGTGCTACAGTGATCATGTGACATTTGGGAGTCAGTGGCTTCAGTGATCAGATTCAGATAGTTAGGTTTGGTGGCAAGGGCTTTAACCACTGAGCCATCTTCCCCAGCCCCTTGTTTGTTTGGTGACAGGGTCTCATGTAGCCCACCCTGGGCTCACACCATGTAGCCACTTTCTGTCTTGTTTTTCTGGAATGCTGGGATCACAGGTCTGTGTTGGTTTATGTAGCTAGCGGTGGAAGGCAGGGAAGCCTGCTGGACCAGAAGTTTTAAGTGATTTTCCTGTATCTGTTACTCTGCAACCTGCTCCCTTACCAAAGATTCCCGATGAGCGAGTGCTGAGGGAAGAGTCAGTCTCGAGGGTGTCTCTTCTTCCTAGAGTCCTGGAACTCACTCTGTAGACCAGACTGGCCTCAGACTCAGAGATCCACCTGCCTCTGCCTCCTGAGTGCTGGAACTAATGGCCTCCACCACCTCACCTGGCTGAGAGTGTTTCTAATGTGGTCAGCCTGGCCTACTCGCTGGTGGAACAGCCTTCTAAACCTTCCCTATGGAAACAGAAGGCAGGTCCCTGGGGTGACTCACAGGACCTCCACCACCACCTCCAAAAACACTAATGTCACCAAAGCCACACAGAAGCCCAGCCACAGAGACTAATTGCCCTGATATTAGGCCCAGAGTGATCTCAGATAAGGACAAGTCACCCAAGCTCCAAAACCTCGTCTTCCTGATTTTTGAGCCCACGGGGTCACTCCCATCTCCCGCCCTGAGCCCTGTCCCCACACATTACACCCTTTCCTGCATCCTTCAGAAGGACATCTTTCTCTTTCTTCCTCCCATGTTCCTAAGGCCCCAAGAGGGGCTGACTGGCTTCGGACCCCATGCCGCCCTGAGGCTACCTCACCATCTTCTCTGCTGGCATGCCACCATTGGTCTCCAGAGCCTGGCCCATCTCTGAAAACAATTTTGCTTTTTTGGGGGAGGGGGGGTGAGAAGGAACACAGGGTCTTTCTATGGAGCCCAGGCTGTCCTCGAATTTGAGATCCTCCCGCCTCAGCTTCCAGAGTGCTGGGCTTACAAACCTATGCCACCATGCATATCAGTTACTGTAAACTTAGACTGTTAAGCCTGGTCCATTTCCAGGGTCCACTCCCCTGATGTGTCCAGATGCAGGAGCTAGAAACCTCAGTTCTAACTCAAGCCTTCCTCCGGCTCACTAATATCCCCAAGACTAGGGGTCACTCATGGGACAAGTCTCCCATCTGACCTTTCCGCATCCATCTTTTCTCTCACCTGGCTATTCCAATCCTCTTTTTTCAGACTACTAGGAGACTGACACCTGCACGCCCCCTCCCCCATCTCCTCTCCAGAGTGAAGACCTAGTCTGCTTGACTGCCCCTCCCCCGGCCTTTACCTCCCCACCCCCAAACCCTGATTATTTATTTATCGGGTGGCTGCCAGCTGAGGGGGGATGCTGTTGCTATGGGAACCTTCAGCCCCTTGTCAGGGCTGCCTTTGGTCTCAGTAGGATGCTCTTGTCTGTCTAGACTTCAACCCCAGGAGCTCAATCCCAGGTGGGAACCGGAGTGGGGGTGGGGGATGATACAGATGGGTCCACCCCAGCCCCAGAAGCTGGCTATGGCAGAGGGAAAAAAGGGGCTGGGCAAAGGGAACTTATCAGAAAAAAAGCCTCTGGTACCTCAGCGCTTGCCCATCAATTTTGCAAGTCAATATTCCAGCGTGCCATCATATGCCTTGGTTACAGAAGTCTGGATGTCTGGGAGAAGAGGAAGGTAGGACCCTGAAGTTTGGGGTCCAATTTGGTCTCTAACTGACTTTGAGGTGCAAATCTCCCCCTCTGGGGTCCTTCAGACTGGAGTGGAAGCCTTGGTGCATGCAACCCTGGGCAGGTTCCTCTTCCTCTCTGGACCTCAGTTTCCTTGTTGTGTCACATAAAGCACTCAGCTGGCAGAGTGTCTGACACAGTTGGTCCTTGGTACAAGGCAGCAACCCTCTCTGTGCCTCGAAGCCCCCCTTCCCAGTGGATTTCTGAAGCAGCTGACAAAATTACACTCGACTCGGCCCCTCATCCGTGAAATGAGGGGATGGGCTGGAGCTGATGCCGCAGGCTGGAAGGAGCCCCGGAGATCGACTGGTGCAGCCCTCATTAGGGCTCAGCACAGTGACAGCTGGGAGGGACAGCCACTTGCCTGAGGGGAGGGGGCTCCCTGGCTCCAAAGCCGGACCCACCTCGGGCTCCACCTGAGGCCAGCACCATTGTGTGTCAGCTGAAAGAATATTTTAGCTGACTCAAAGGGAGAGCCTGGAGACCAGGAGGGTCTTTAACAAGGACCAGGGAAGAACTTAATCCATGAATAGGTTTCTTAAGCACTTTCTGTGCCAGGCCCCTGGGCTAGGGACGGGGGAATGTGCAGGAGTGAAAAAACCATGTGGCTTCTGCCTTAGAAAGCAGGGGTCTAAACACAAGCTGCTATGGTGGCACACCTGTAATCCCAGCACTTAGGAGACAGAGGCAGGCGGGGCTACTGTAAGTTCTATGCCAGCCTGAGCCTTGTAGTGAAACCGTATCTCAGAGAGAGTGGAGGAAGAAAGGCAGAAGGGGGCAGGGAAGAGAAGGAAGAAAGACAGACAGAGAAGAAGGAAAGGAAGGAAGGAAGGAAGGAAGGAAGGAAGGAAGGAAGGAAGGGAGGGAGGGAGGGAGGGAGGGAGGGAGGGAGGGAGGGAGGAAGGAAGGGGAAAGGAGAGATAGGTCATGGGCCTCTGGTGGCTGATTTTGGGGACACCTGTGCAGGGATCCCTCTCCTCTGTGCCCAGTGACCTCTGGGAACTCCTAGTGCTTTGATGCAGGCACATGGTGTCCCCTGCTTCTTTCCGGAATCTCAGCAACCCTCCTTCCAGCCCAGATCCCAATGGAAACCAGTCAAGGCTACCACTGTTAAGTAAAAAACAAAGCAAGTCACAGAACAATACATGTCCACTGTGGGGGAGAAAAAAGCCAGAAAAAGACACCAAAAGCCCATGACAGTAAAAGCAGTATCAGGAGCCAGGAAAGGACAACAGTTATGAGGGTTGTCTCAGGGGAGCAGAGCACGGAGCCAGGAGACTGGAGGCTCTAAACACACACACATCTGGAGCTGGGAACTGGTTCCCAACTGAGATATGTGTTTAAAAAAGTTAAACCCCAGGAGACAGCTGACTGACAGAGCTACTGTGTATAAGTCTGATTCAAATCCTGACACCTACACACACAGAAAAAGAGTTTTGTTAGTTTGCTTTTGTTTTTTTGAGACAAGGTCTCTGTGTGTCCTGGAATTCACTCTGTAGACCAGAGTGGCCTGGAATTCAGATATCCACCTGTGTCTGCCTCCTGTGTGCTGAGATTAACGTTCTAAAAAACCAGGCATGGTAGCACATACCTGTAAATGGTAGCACTGGGGAGGTGGAGGTAAGAGGATCAGGAATCCAAGGGCGGCCTCAGTTTGAATTTGAGGCCAGCCTGGGCGATGTGTGTGTGTGTGTGTGTGTGTGTGTGTCTTTGTTTGAGCTGGGCTGATGAGATGGCTTGTCAGGTAAAGTGGTTGCTGCTAAGCCTGATGGCATGCTGGGCCAGCCTGTTCCAGACTCCTCCTGGCCCTCACAGCTCTGCCTCCTCCAGATTCATCTCCTCCTCCTCTCTTTCAGGAGCTGCAGGCCACAAGTGCCTTTCCCTGTTGCTGTCACTCAAATCTTCTCAAGTTACCCAGACAGGGGGTGGCTGACTTTAGAAGCTGGTTCTGCATCCACTGCTCTTCTGGACCGTGGGTGGGTGGGTGGGTGGGGAGGCAACAGAACAGACCAAAGTGCATCTCCTGAGTCACCCAGCCACTAACTGTCGCTCCTCTCCAGACACACTGTTCTGAATGCACAGTATCCACTCATCCATTCTATAAATGATTTTATTTATTTATTTATTTATTTATTTATTTATTTATTCAAGGTTTCTCTATGTAGCCCTGGCTGTCCTGGGACAACTCACTTTGTAGACCAGGCTAGCCTCTAATTCACAGATATTCACCTACCTCTGTGCTGAGATTAAAGGTGCGCCCCACCATACACGGCCTTAAAATTGTTTTTTAATATGACATTCATGTATGTATGTATGTATGTATGTACGTACGCACGTATGTACGTACTGTGGTGTATGTGTGGAGATCAAAGGACAACTTTCAGAGGTCAGTTCTCACTTTCCACCACGTAGGCTCCCAGGCATTAAACCTGGGCTGCTAAGCTTGGCAGCAAGCATCGTGACCTGCTGGGCCAGCCTGGTATCTTTTGTTGGCCGAGTCTCAAAAAAAAAAGTGCTCAGTTCCTATGTTGGGGACACTGCTCATGTCTTTTCTCTCCTCTAAGAACATCAGCACCACATGTCCAAGCCCAGAGACCGAGGAACACGAACAAGTGTGCAGTGCCCTCATACAGAGGGACAAAGCCTCCAGGACACTGACAACCTCAAGAGTCTACTTTAGTGTACTTTATTAAGTATTTGCTGTGTACGAATGTATAACACACAGAACACAAGTATACATATGTCATACATATATGTACACACACACATATCAAAGATTTGTTTATGTATTTTGCCTGCATGCACAGTTATGTGCACCACATGCATGCCTGGGGGATTGGATCCCGTGGAACTGGACTTACGGACAGTTGTGAGTAAGTTGTGCCATATGGGTGCTGGGAATTGAACCCAAGTCCTCTAGAGGAACAGCCAGAGCTCGTAAGCATGGAGCCATCCCTCCAGCCTGGTACTGCTTATATTAACCTTCATGTCCATGTTACATCTCCAGCCCAAGAAACAGATGAGGAGCCTGAGGCCCCAGAGCTGTGGAAGGTTCACATGGGAAGACACCAAAGAACTTGGTCAGGTTCTAGACACTCTGTGGCTTAAGCTTCCCTGCCACAGGCTCTCTGAGCTTGGTGATGGAGCCTGTCCATACGCTTCAGCTTTTAGGACTCCTGCCCCTTAAGAGGCCTGCTGGGGGGTCCTTCTGCTCTCGAAGTAGACACTCTCTTTCTCACTTCAGATCTCTGTATCCAAGCCTTGGACTGCCATCTGTCTGTCCTCCAGCTCTCCCGCTGTGGCCCAGCCTCCACTTGGACCGGGTCGGTCGAGCTGGAAAGCAGTTGGCCATCGCCTTCTGGGTAATTAATCCTCAGAGACCAGCTCGGTGCTTCTGTGAGCCCCAGCAGGCTGATCTGGCCAGTCTGGTTCTGTCAAGAGGCAGGGCCTTGGCTTCTGTATCCATGGCAACCCCAGCCCTTCATCTCTGTGGCCACTGACCCATACCCCGTTCTCAGCTGGGGGCTTCTTGGGCCCCTTCTGGACAACTCTGCCTCACTATATCTCTGAGCTGGCAGTTCCATTAGAGCGGGCTGACTGGTAGTGATCCAATTAACATACATCTACATTAATTTGCATAAACCCTATAACAGCCCAGGGCAGGACCGAGAGGGGAAAACCGACAAAAATCAAAGTACCTCACCCCACCCCCACCGGGCCTGTTTCTTCATTCACCATCTGGTAAACCATTAGAGGCCACAGGGGGAGGTAGCCCAGAGGATTTTCAGACTTGCCTCTGTGACTCAGTTTCCTCTTCTGGAGATGGAGACAAGGCTACACACCTTGCAGTGTTGTCTAGATTCACTTCCCAACTCCAGGACTACCCGACTATCACCTCTGTCACCTACTCTGTACCCAGGAAAGCCCCCACCTCCCGCCTGGACCTGGACCCTCATTTCCAGGTACTGGCATGACAGATTCAAACCTGACTGACAACTTGTGTGTTTGACTTTTTCCTGGGTGCCTCCGATGGGTTTTGTCTTGGAGGTAGCACATTCACTATCCCACCCCTGCCGGGTGGAGCAGGAGACCCTAACTCTGCTCTGGCCCCAGCACCACCCATGCTGGACAGCAGGAAGCAAGAGGCAGAAGAAGGTGCTTCAAAGTCAGGCTGTTCCAGTTTATGCCCGCTGTGTGAGCCTGGGTTCATTTTCCCTATAAGCCTCAGCTTCTCCATCCTATGGCCTCCCTACTTCCTGGGGTTGCGAAATTAAATGAGTTCACTACATTATTATTAAGATGGTGATAGGGAGGGTTGGGGTGGGGTGGAGATAGCTCAGTCTATAAGGGATGAAGAGCTATTCTGATCCCCAGAACTTATCGAATGCTCGCCCCTTTGGTTGTGAGCCTAGCTTTTAATGGCTTAGCAATCTCTTAGGTCCAATGGTGCACACTCACAATTCCAGGGCTGAAGAGGTAGAGCCAGGCAGATCCTTGGGGCTCGCAGGTCATCCTGAACAGTGAGCCTCAATCTCAGGGAAAAGACCCTGACTCAAAACAAACAAACAAACAAACAAACAAACAAACAAACAAGGCAGGAGGCTAGAGAGATGGCTCAGTGGTTAAGAGCACTGACTACTACTCTTCCAAAGGACCTGGGTTCAATCCCCAGCAACCACGTAACTGCTAATTCTGTAATTCTAGTTCCAGGGGATCTGACACCTTGTTCTGATCCTCTGAGGGCATTGCATGCACATGGTACACCTGTATACATGCTAGACACCCATACACATAAAATAAAAACAAGCAAATCCCCTGAAACTTTTAAAAAGGAGATCATATTAAAACAAACAAAACAATAGCAACAGACAAGGTGGATGGATGGGTCCTGAGGAAACACCTGAGGTTGAGCATCTCTGACCACCACACAGAGGACATCCCACACAATGAAAGGACCACAGTGGAAAGAGAAAACCCTTGGAGAGTTCAGGAAGGCTTTAGAGGGGAGATGGCATTTGAATTTGGTGGAGCACCATGCTTGTACATGGCAGGACGCAGGGTAGCTATTACGAGAGGGCGGGGACATGTCTGATGTGAGGCAGGCTGCAGAAACATGTGGGCCGTATGAGACTACTTCTGGGTAGAGGAGAAAAGAGGGAGGCAGGGGTGTGGTCTGAGGCTCAGTCATGTTTCTGCAAAACTTTTCCTTTGAGGGGTAATCTTGCATAAGGAAGCAAAAATAGGGCATGAAATTTATCTGCAGGTGAATCCCTGAGCCTGAGGCAGAGGCAGGAACTGGTCCAGATTACCTTGGACTGTGCGGTTTCTTGGGGCAAAGCACTTTCAGAGACAAACAACATCCTGGGCAACCTGGGATAGTATATATGACACTGGGATAGTACAGATGACTGGACAGGTGCAGCAAGAAGTGACAAGAAGGGGAAGTTGAGGCTGGACCTCAGGCTCAGGACTCATCTGATGGTCTAAGGGGCAGAGAAACTTTTTCTTTCTTTTCTCTCGAGATTTTATTTTAATTATGTGTGGACACACGTGAGAGCAGTACAGATGGAGGCCAGAAGAGGGCGTTGGTCTCCAGTAGCTGGAATTACAAGCTGTTGTGAGCCATCTGATGTAGGTGCTGGGAACCTAACAGGTTCTTAACATGAATCATCTGTTCCTGGGGCAGAGAAAGTCTAAACAGACAGCCAAGGATGCTAGGGCTTTTAAGGAGGCTGGACTGGAGATGGGAGATGAGGTGAACAGGTGTAGGATGTTCTTGAAAAACTGAGGACAGGACACAGAATTCTTTTCCAGGTCTAGGTTCTGAGTCTCCTAGAACTCTCAATTCTTGGCAATGCTCATGTTGCTTATGTTCCAATAACCAGACTATGATCCCTCTCAAGGCTTGGCTTCCAGATGCAGGCTCCCAGCAGGCTCTGGGGCAGGCAGGGAAGGCTCCTCTGAAGAGGAGCCCTGAAGGCAGGGGGAGCGGGAGAATCTTCTAAGCCAGGAAAACTCAGCACAAAGACCTCCCCAGAGATGCTGGCTACAGACAAACATTCAGATAAATAAAACGGTGATTAATCAGATTCTCTGACTAAGTACAATGCGCACCACCCTATAATTAAGCCAAAAACTCCTAACAGAAAGCACCTTAATGGAGCTGGCACTTAGGCACAGAATTAATTATGGCAGCGCTTAGGATTGCAGGAGCAGTAAGTGGGGTGGACATGAGGTGGGGGAAACCTGGAACAAAAACGGCCATTTTTTTTTTAATTTCCCCTTTTTATGGATGAGAAATGGAGGCTGAGGGAGGTCTTTAACACTTGCCCAGAGCCACATGGCTAGTAACTGACAGAGGCTAGCGCTAGCAAAACACATCTCAGCCATCAAACATGGCCAGGAAAGTGTGTTAACAGCCTTTTGATGGCAGTATTTTCCAAGTTGAAGGCAGACTCCAGCAGAGTCTCCATCAAAATAGCAACAATCTTTGTTCTTAAAGAAATGCACAGGGAGCCGGGCAGTGGTGGACACGCCTTTAATCCCAGAACTTGGCAGGCAGAGGCAGGTGGATCTCTATAAGTTCTAGGCTAGCCTGGTCTACATAGTTGTAGGACAGGTGGTGGCTGCCTCTGCATAAATGGGGCAGGGGGTTGGGGACGCAGCCACAGAGGCAACTCTTGCAGGAGGACCTAATTGAAGACTGCCTGAGAGACCAAGGATTGCTGATGGAGACAATGTCAGCCAATCTGGAACTGCTGCTTGGAAGAGATGCTGGCTTGGGACCAATGGGACACGGGTGGAGGGTATAAAGGACGCCCCTGTGGATGACTAGACACACTTATGGCAGTGTTCATACGCGCTTGCTCCGGCGTTCTCAGCTGCTCCCGGAGTCTGTGCCATTGATTCTACACCACCTCATATCCAACCCCCAAGGGCTAGTAAGATCTGGCAGTGGGTGGTCCAGGGCACAGGCAGCACAGAGTGAGTTCCAGGCCAGCCAGAGCTCTACAGTGAAACTCTGTCTCGAAAAATAAAAGAAGTAGATAAGCTGGTCTCAAAAACCATATAGGAATGTAAGGAAGCCTAAATAACATTAGCCTTTGAGGAGACCAAAACTGGATCTGGCAAGATGGCTCAGCAGGTAAAGTCACTTCTTGCCAGATTACGCAAGTCTGACAGCCTGAGTTCAAGCCTTGACATTCACATAAAGGTGGAAGGAGAGAACTGACTGCACAGAGTAGGTCCATAAGCCTACGTATAATCCCTGGGTCACCCCAATAAAGTGTGTGTTTCCATCTGCCACCAAACAGGACTGTCTCAACTGCTTCATCAAAGATCACCAAGGGGAAGGTCTTCTTCTGAAGAGCCTAAGACTCCTGAGGAAGGCTTTCTCTCCTCCAGCCCCTCCAGCTCTCAGCACTTGTTCTCAATCAGACCAGAATCCTCTCTGCCTCCTCCTCTCTGCATGGCACCCAGAGAAAACACAGACCTCAGACTCCCCCCTCTCCAGAGATGACCCCCTGCTTCCGACAGACTTTGCCCTGCCACTTCCCAGCCGGTGGAGTCTGGGCACCCGACACTGCCAGCAGAGAGCTAGGACACAGCATGACAACTCGGGTTGGACCAACCTACACACAGGAGCTAAGTGTGAAGCTCTTAGCAAGGTACGGTAACACACACCTTTAATCCCAGCACTCAAGAGGCAGAGGCAAGCAGAGCTCTGTGAGTTTGAGGCCAGCCTGGTCTACAGAGTGAATTTCAGGACAGCCAGAGTTACATGGTAAGACTCTATCTCAAAAGACACAAAAGCATGACCTTGGGTTAAATGACAAATGTGACGATGCCAAAAGCACAATCAGCCAAAAATGAAGCAGGCAAGCTAGACATCATAAAAATTAAGAACTTCCTGGACCTGAGACAGAAGAATCTAAAGTTCAAGACCCACTTGATCTGCAGAGCCAGTCTGAAGCCAGCCAGGGCTATATGAGTCTTAGTCTCAAAAGCCATTTTTAAAAAAAACGTAAGGAGCGGGTGGCGGTGGCAGCAGCACACCCCTCAATCCCAGCACTCAGGAGGCAGAGGTAGGTGGATCTCTGTGAGCTCGAGACCAGCCTGCTCTACAAATTGAGTAGTCAGGGCTACACAAAGAAACACCCTGTCTCATCACACATACAGACACACAGAGACAGACACAGACACCCACATACGCACACCTAGCAAGCAAAATTACTCTGCTCAGTGCTCTGAGGGAAGGAAGGATCCAGGAAGAGAGCTCCAGTGGGCATGGTCAGGAAGGCTTGCCCGAGTGAGATGGCAATAAGATTAATGCAAAGGTCCTGTGGAGAGAGGGGGCCTGGAACACACCCATCTGGGTAGAGCCGAGCCGAGGGCATGGAGGATACTACGGGAAGGGCTACTGTGTCTGGAGGACCGACCTGGCAGAGCATGAAGGCAGCCTGGCTCTGGGGAGTGGGACTAAATGCCACCCTGGAAATATCAGTCACCTTGTGTGGGGTCACCCCTCCTGACTGATGCCACACTTCTATGTCCTGAGCAGGAAGACAAAGCGCCCTATCCCTGGCTGACTTAGTGGCTCTCCTGCCTCGAGGCTCCTGGGAAGGAAATGCTGATGAGAACCAGCCTCACTGCTATGGCAACGGCAACCACTTCTGCCTAAGAGCCAGGTGGGGAATTCTGCCCAGCAACAGCCCTGGGTGTCAGGAGCCAGCAGGCAAAGGCGCACAAACGCCCCTCCGCTCCAGGATCCCAAAGTAAGGGTTCCAGCCCCAGCTGGGATCCCAGCAGACACCAACATCTGGACAGCCCTGAAAGGTGCAGACTGCAGGTTACGACGCTCTGGGACACGTTAGTATTAGCCCTGTGGGATGGACGAGACTATGGAGGCTTGAAGGGATGAGAGAGCCTAATCCCTTGGCAGGCAGTTTCTTTTGCAGGATGAAGGTTTACTGCACAGGTGTTAGAGTGATTAGCATTAAGGACTCAATGATAAATAAATGAAAGGAGTGTCTGTCTCCCACACCCACAGCCGCTTTCCCTGGTTATCTACCTGCCACAGGGGGTGGGGTGCTTCATTCCAGTCTGGCCCTGTGAAAAGTTACTTGGGGGTCTGTGGGCAGGAATGAGAGATGGGGCTGCAGGAGAAGAGAGGGCTGCACAGGGCATCCCAAGGGGATATCCCACTGAGTAGGCTTGACAGATTTCCGCTTTGCACTTGAACACACACGGCGGCTAAGATTCTGTACACACTGCCGGTATCGGGCTTTGTGCCAAGCACTTGCAGACTCATCTATCTCACTCAGCCCACACAACCACAAACGAAGGGTCGTCTCATCACCCCACCCTTCAGCGGAGGGCAGGCTCTGGCCTGAGATCTCAGAGCTCAGTGAGGCAATCTTCAGCAAGCCAGGTGCCCAGAGCCCAAGCTCTTAACCCGACACCTACAATCTGCCCTGGGCAGGCCTGAGATTGAAGAGGAGTACCAGAGGGGAAAACAGGACAAAGCCCAGCCACCTCTTGCAATCAGTTCTTGGCCCCGAGCTAGAGTACTGGGGCAGAATCTATTTGGGGGTGGGGGAAAGTATCTGGCTATATAAGAGGCCTGCTTCATGGAGCCTACTGTGTGCTAACACTAAGTAGGGCTCATTGCATGAGGCATTTACTACAGCTCCGAAGTGCCAAGAAGAGACAGTAACAACCAACACCCTATGCCCCGTATCTCCTGGTTCTAGAAAGCCTTGATCTGTCTAACCGGCACAGACATGTGGGGCAGACTCGGACCTTTGCACTTTGGAAAACTGAAACACAGAGTCATCAGCTAAGGTCACAGGGCTCTAAGGATTACCACCAGGGTCTCTGGCTGGAAGCCCCAGCTCTCACCACACTCACTGTCCTGTGAGCTGCTCCAGCTTCTCTCCACGCGGGAAACCCTTCCTGGTGTCAGTGGGTTGGAGCCCTCCCTCCCAGGAATGTTTACGATCCTATGACTTCTCCGTGAGACTTCCTGGCTGGGGATCACCTGCCTTTCCCCATGAACTCTCCCAGAAGCACTAAGACCACACACAGAGTAAGGTTGAACAGCAGACTCTTGCCCACAGTTGTCCAGAAGAGAGGACCCAACAGCTTCCACTGTTCAGGGTATTGTCTGAAATTGTGCTCTTACACTGGATCCCCAATAGAAATGGTATGAACTTTCTAGGACAGTCCTTAAGGGACCCCTGATGCCAGGGCCCTCATACTCCCCTGGAGTAATAAGGAAAGGAGACAGGCATTGGATCTTGTTCCCCTTTCTGGGCTTGTGCTACAGGGATGCTGTCAGGGTGTCAGCGACCCTTCTTATATTCCAGGAGGACCTTGTGCCTGGGAAAACTATTCAGCAGTCATGACTACAGGTTTCACAGATATACCTCAGAGAGCCTGGTGGCAGGGGTATATTGAGGCCAAGATTACCCTAGACACTGTTTGCCAAGCCTTAGTTAAATGCCAGCTGGACATGGTAACTCACATCTATAACCCAACACTTAGGAGGCTGAGGCAAGAGGTCAGCCTGGGCTACAAAGTCCCATCCTGAGAAATGGCTCAGTGGGAAACAGCGTTTGCTGCCAAGATTGATGATCCAAGTTCAATCCCCAGGTCCTTCATGGAAGAGGAAAGAATCAATGTGTGCAAGACGCACCATGGCATGTATACACACATTCTTCTTCTTGCACTTGGGAACACACACACACACACACATACACACACACAAATTTGTACTGACTAGTTTTCTGTCACCTTGACATAAGCTATAGCCACCTGAGAGGAGGGAACTTCCACAGAGAAAATGCGTCCATAACACCTAGCTGTACGTAGCACAGTGGAGCTGGCCCTGGTGGCAGGGATGCAGGTGAGATGGCCCTGTCTCTCCTCTGCTGTGCTGTGGGTGAGATACCCTGCCCCAACCTGCAGCAGGCAGGCATCAGCTGGGAGGTGTGGTCCCTGAGCTGAGGGAGAGCTGCTCTGGCCCTCACCACCTACCAGCAGTCAGGGGAGTGGGCCCTCCACCTTGCTTGGACAACACAGTAGAGTTGACCCCTGGTGGTGTGGGTGTGGGTGAGCCAGCCCAGAGGGCATGAGAGTGGGAGAGCTGCCCCTGCTCCTTGCAGGCTGTAGCATTGGGTGAGCTAGCTGGGACAGTGCTGGAAAACTCACCGCTGTGGTGTAGATTCGGGGGAGGAGCTCGTAGGCTGACCTCAGCTAACACCCAGACCCAGACCCAGGGCTCTGAGCTGGTCCACTCAACATCTACTCATCTATGAACTGCCGGAGCATGTGAAAAGGCCAGCCCTACAGATCCAAAGCTGCGGGATCTCCATGACACAGGGCAACAACAGGATATCTGAGAGGAGTTCAGGTGGGGACCCAATATTGATGGTGTAGCAGAAGCCAGAAGCCTCGTACCAGACCAAGGAGTCATTGCTTTTGTTTGTTTGTTTTTCTTTTTTGGTTTTTCATGAAAGGGTTTCTCTGTGTAGCCCTGGCTGTCCTGGAACTCACTCTGTAGACCAGGCTGGCCTTGAACTAAAGGAGTCATTGCAATGAACATTTGCAAGCAAAGAAGTGTGGACAAAACGGTATTCTGTGGGACACACTATGACACACTACAGCTTCATGATGAGTCTGTTTTCCTGTTGGTTTTTTTGGGGGTGGGGCATTGTGAGGCTGGAGGGTGGATATAAAGGGATGGGGAGATGAGTGGGATTGGGGTACAAGTTGTGAAATTCACTAAGGATCAATAAAAAGTTAAAAAGAGAAAGATTTAGCCGCAGGCAAGCCTCAGAGTTATGTTCTTGATTAGTGACTGCTGGGGAAGGGCTTAGAGCATTGTGGGCAGTGCAGCCCTGGGCTGGTGGAGCTGGATTCTATAAGAAAGCCAGCAAGCAGCACTCCTCTGTGGCTTCTGCAGCAGTCCCTGACTTCAGGTTCCTGCCTTGAGTTCCTGTCCTGACTTCCTTTGGTGATGAACAGTGGCGTGGAAGTGGAAGCCACTTAAGCCCTTTCCTTCCCAAGGTGTTTTTGGTCGTGGCGTTTTATCACAGCAATAGTAACCCTAACCGAAAACAATACGAAATGAGCCAGCCAGCAAACAAACGTAAAAGTCAAAACCACTGAATCAAAGAGGCAAAAACCTAAGTGCCAGGTGTGGCTGCCCAGCCTCTCCACTTGATGGACAAGGGACTGGCTCAGACAGGCTGAACACTGACTGCCGCTCAGGATGGGGGAGCAGGAGTGTATGGCTCCTCCCTCCTCAAGCATTGCCAAGGGCAGCTGGGTGGGGGTGGGGTAGGGTGGGGGGAGGGGACACATGTGGGTCCCTCATCAAGCACTGGACCCTAGTGAGCCTTCATAAACCACGCGCCTCTCCCCTGTCCCCACCCCTGCTATGCCCACTTCCTGTTGGATGAGCCCAGACTCCCATAAGCTCAGCCTCAGACAGCTCCTCGCTTCAGCAGAGGATGTCTGTCCCTGGTGGCCTGTCTTGGGGATGACAACTAGTGGCAGCTTTGGGATGGCAGTCCACTCGGAAGGCTTACAGGGCTACTGACCATCAGACAGGCAGTGACAGGCTGAGCAGCTGGCAGTGCCTGAGGCTGATTAAGCCCCTGGGGGAGCCCAAGTCCAGTCCAGTCCTTTCCTTTTTTTTTTTTTTTTTGGGGGGGGGGTTTCACTGTGTAGCCCTGGCTGTCCTGGAACTCACTCTGTAGACCAGGCTGGCCTCGAACTCAGAAATCCGCCTGCCTCTGCCTCCCAAGTGCTGGGATTAAAGGCGTGCGCCACCACTGCCCGGCTGGGACAGCTTTTTAAAATCAGCTCTCTCTGTACACCTTTACTTGGGTTCCAGGAACCTAACCACAGAGGGCAGGGTAAGAATTTCTCAGCAAGGATCTTTACCCCTGAGCCATCTTGCCTACCCTTTGTTTTGTTTTTTGTGACAGTCTCACGAAGCCCGGGCTGGTTTTGAACTCGCTGTGTTGCAGCTGAGGACGACCCTGAGTTTCCCAACCTCTTGCCTTCCCCTCTTGAGGGCTAGGATTACCACTGATGCTCTGCTGAGCTATACTCAGGACTTGACACATGCTAAGCAAGCACCTTCCTGCCTGAGCCACATTCCCTGCCCTGCACTGCCCTGCGTCCCTCTCTCTTCTGGCCCAGCACTCATGGTATCTCCACATTACCACTGGCACCTCTGAACCCCAGCACTTGGCACACAGTGTGACCAGCCAGTGTGTCACCAGCCAAATGATCCATGAAGCCCTTCACTCAAGTACCCTGTCGTCATCAAAGGCATTCAGCGGGCTATGCCTGGTGCCAAGGCTCTGGGAAAGAATCCCATTTAAACCTGGGGAAGAGGCAGGAACAGAGTCAAGGAGAAAGAGACGGATCGGCTGACCTTGCAGATGAGGAGCAGACAACAAGTGACCGCAGAGGCGGTGATGACCTGGTTGTCAGATGAGCACGGCTGAAGGGATATGGCGGGAAGTGGAGACTGGAGTTGAGGGCCAGTGAGATGACTTAGTGTGTAGAGACACATGTTGCCAGGACGGAATGACTGACAGCCTGAGTTAGACCCCTGAGACCCACATGCTAGAGGAAGAAGAGGAAGAGGGAGAGGGAGAGGGAGAGGGAGAGGGAGAGGGAGAGGGAGAGGGAGAGGGAGAGGGAGAGGGAGAGGGAGAGGGAGAGGGAGAGGGAGAGGGAGAGGGAGAGGGAGAGGGAGAGGGAGAGGGAGAGGGAGAGGGAGAGGGAGAGGGAGAGGGAGAGGGAGAAGAAGGAGAAGAAGGAGAAGGAGGAGAAGGAGGAGAAGGAGGAGAAGGAGGAGAAGGAGGAGAAGGAGGAGAAGGAGGAGAAGGAGGAGAAGGAGGAGAAGGAGGAGAAGGAGGAGGAGAAGAAGAAAGAAGAAGCAGCAGCAGCAACTCCCTAAAGTTGTCCTCTGGCCTCCACAGGTAAAGCCCTGGAGAGCACACACATGCATGAACACACAAACACACTCCAGCATGTTCAAAATAAGTAAATGGAAAAAAAGAAAGCTCAGTATGACAGCCCTGGTGGATCACAGTCTAGACAACTGATTCTGATTGGTACCTGGACCACCAGCGCCAGCATTACCACCTGGGAAATTGTTACAAATGTAAATGGAAGGGTCCCACTCCAGACCTGCTAAACCAGAAACTTTAGGGGACGAGATCTAGAAATATTTTGTCTGTTTTTTTTTTTTTTTTTTTTAAGACAAGAACTCACTATGTAGCCCTGGCTGGCCTGGAACTCTATGTAGCCCAGGCTAGCCTTCTGGAGATTGTTCTGCCCTATCTCCAGATACTGGAATTACAGACATGTACCACCATCCCACCTCTCAGAAATCTGCAAGCCCTCTGGACAATCCTGATGCCCACTCAGGCTTGAGAAGGTAGCTTCAGGCTACCTGGAAGGCAAGAAGGCAACGAGGTACCATGCAGGTTTGAGGCAGAGGGGGACAGGATCAACATGGTGTCCCATTAAGATCCCTCCTGCAGATGGATCAGGCAGATCTGGGGTTGACACAATGTAGCTCTCTACATGAAAGGGAGGGGCTTATGGCAAGTCACAGCCCCTGCTGGGCATAAGGCTTGTTGCCAGGGTAACTACCTGTCACTCAGTGAAAAGGGGCAGGGTCTCACAGAGAGGTCAATGATGGGAAGATGGTTGTCATGGCAATTTCCCCTAAGGTAGGTAAGGGAAAGGGAAGACTAGTTATCTCCAGATGCCCCAACATAGCCCTCCATTTGCAAAAGGAAATCCACTACCAGCCCCTGAGTGCATCCAGCTCCTCACCCTGCCTCTGTCCATCTAGGTCCCAGGTGGCTCCTTTCTCTCTCCACCAGGAAGCAACAACCTCTTGGTCTCGGACCATGGGCTAGGGGGGCTATCTCCAAGGCTACAACCTTGGTAGTCATGGTGACCTCGCCTCTAGAGGCCAGGACCACTCATCCTCTAGGCCTTGGCCTTCCTTTGCCAAGAGTGCTGGGGTTGGGGTAGCGGCCAGTCTGGGGATAGTGACTCAAGCCAGGGGTGGGGCACAGGGCACTGAAAGTGGAACAGAGCTGTGCCAGTCCCAAGGAAGGACACACTAAACAGTGTTCAAGCCCTTAGCAAGGGAGCTCAGGATGATGAGGGCCCAAAATAGAGCCAGAAGGAAGGGTCCTGCCAGGCAGCTCTGCCTTTGTTCTCCTGCTCCTCACAGAGTAGATGCATAGAATCCTGGTGGCTTCTCCTCGTTAGTGGGTCACCGTGTAGGTGACAAGCAGGTGAAACGTCCTATAAGCCGAAATGTCTCATAAGCTGAGCATGGTGTGCAATGTCCTTAGTTTCAGCACTGGGAAGGCAGAGACAGGCAGATCTCTGCAAGTTCAAAGCCACCTAGTATCATATCAAGTTCCAGACACTATCGCAAAACAAAACGATAACAACAGAAAGCTTAGTAAGTATTAGCCAATGCCCCCTTTATTATTACTATTTCTTACAATTGTTTGCTTTAGAGACGGAGTCTTATGTAGCCCAGGATGGCCTCACACTTTCAATGTAGCTGAGGCTGGCGTTTGCCTTGTGGTCTTCCTGCTTTTTCACCTCCCAAGTGCTGCCTCTGTTGGTTTTTGAGACAAGGTCTTTCTATTTGGCTTAGACTGGCCTCAACCTCTCCATCCTCCTGCTCTGGTCCCCAGAGATCTGGGATTATAGGCATACACCATCACACCCGGCTTATTATGAATATTAATCATTTGGCAGTAAGTGGAGCCTTGGCTGGTAAATGGCTCCCTCCAGGTGATTTACAAGGTTCTGCCCTCCTGGCAGTCTTCATTCGCTATGGTGTGCTAAGCGGGCTTGCTGGAAAGCAAGAGCCATGGGGCTTTTTAGTTCTTGCATTGTATGGCTGGGGATCCCTGATAGGGTGAGCCCAAGATCTCAGCACACAGACCATTGGGAGACTCCTCATAGGAGATGCATGGCGATGCAGAGAGCCCTCCTCCTGAGCCCAGAGCAGCACTTGAGTGTTTTAGTTCCTTTGAGAGCAGTCCTTGTCCCCGCCGAGGGTGTTCCTGTCTCTGTGGGTGAGCAGAAGCTGAGCATGCACAGGCTGCAGAAGCTGGGGCTACAGGGAACTCCCGGGCCGCCCCACCCCGCTGGCGATAGGAGTGGCTCTAATTACGTTCTAATTGCTTTCTTCCAGGCAGTTTCTTGGGAGCCAGGGAGTTCAGAGTTCATGAATAAATGAAGAAGGAGGAAGCAAAAAAGGATGTTTATTGATCCACAAATCTCTCCGTGCCAGAGTCTGCCCCACAAATGCTTCAGTCTGCAGTCCTGTGCAGCCTGGCGTGTGTACAAACACGCACATAGAACCACTGACAGACTCCTCTTTCCCTGTAACAGACTGGTGGCTGTACCAGCAACCCCAGCACTTTGGAGGCTTCGGTCAGAGGATCAGGAGCTCAAGGTCATCATCGCCCACATACCGAGTTTGAGGCTGGGCTACAAGACATTTCATCGAAAACAACAGGTCCTTCTCACCTTACAACAAACTAGAAGGGCTTATGAGGAAGGCTAAGACAAGTGTCCTAAAGTTACTTTGGGTCCCAGTTTCAGTGCTGTCCCTAACTTAGAAGGCAGTCTTGGGCAGACCACAAATCATCTCTAGGTTTTGGTTTTTCTGCTTAGCACTAGGGTGGAGTTTATGGCCACTCCTAAATAAATAAATAAATAAGGAAGAAAGAAAAGGAAAGGAAAGGGAAGGGAAGGGAAGGGAAGGGAAGGGAAGGGAAGGGAAGGGAAGGGAAGGGAAGGGAAGGGAAGGGAAGGGAAGGGAAGGAAAGGAAAGGAAGTCCAGTTTTCATGTGCCAATTAGGGAATTGTACATTTGGAACAGTCTTGAGCTTCGCCAGGTGGACAAGTGACCCTCCAACCAAATATTGCGTTCTCTGGAGGAAGCTGGCAGGATGCTCCAGAGATGGCACCTTGGTGGAGTGAGATACACGGTTGCTGGATGTCTGCTCTGTCCCTCGGGGGCTGTGAGGCCCTGGACAGGGTGCTTAAGCCTTCTGGGCCTCAAGCTGCTCCATCTATGAAGTGGGAATGACAGGGTGTGTAGAGAAGGTGCGAGAAGAGCAGATGACCCTCACTCCAGTACCCAGCACCCAGCGCCAGTTAGGATTGCCAACACCACCAGCACTGTACAAGCAACAAGCTGCTGTCTGCGTTATCCACCAGGTCGCTAAGGGGTAAGGCTGGGAGTGTGGCTCTCAGTAGAGCCAGGGTCTACTTCAATGGTCAGCACAAAAGAAAAAAACAAAACCAGAACAGAACAGAAAACAGAACACCCCATCCAAATCACACCGACTCGGGGCACTCTGATCAACACCAGGAAGTATGTGACCTACTTTGCCTAACCCATCTGTGTTCCTGGGAGCTAGCACATAGTAGGTGCTCACAGATAATACTGTGAGTGGGGAGGAGGCTGGAGAGCTAGCTTTAGCAGGAAAAGGTTCTTGCAAGAAAAGTCTGATGACCTGAGTTTGAACCTATATAAAGGTGGAAAGAGAACCAGTTCCATAAAGTTGCCTTCCGACCTCCACACGTGCACTGTGGCATACGTGTACACACACATCATCCACAGACACATGCAATAACAATAAATACACGTTTTCAATTATAGGAAAAGCTTGCAAAACCCCAAAGAAAAGCCAGGTGTGGTAGTACACACCTGTAATCCCGGCACTTGGGAGCGGGCGGATCAGGAGTTCAAGGTCACCCTGGCTACCAACCTCCAGTCTAGTCAAGCTACCAGAGACTCCATCTCAACAGTAACAAAGAGGCTCTACTTCTAATGACCTAGGCAGGGCTGGCTAGGTGATAACTAGATCCATTTGGTTTTTTGGGGATCAAGGCACAGTGCTGGGTTTGACGGACAGTAGCCCCCTCACCTCCTGAGCAGCTGGGCCAGGCCAGATGGTGAGGATCCTCAGCACACACTGACGGAAGGAACTCTTTAATTTTGCTAAGAGCCACAGTGTAAGGGGCTGGAGAGATGACTTGGGTTAAGAAAACAGGCTGCTCTTCCAGAGGGCTCGGTCCATTCCCAGCACCCACAAGGTGGCTCACAACCATCTGTAACTCCAGTTCCAAGGGATCTGACTCCTTCTGGTCTCTGCAGACACCGCATGCATGTGGTACATGCAGGTACCTGGCGCTGGTGTGGCCCAAGGCCTTGGGCCTGGACGCCAGCCCTGCTGCTGCCTGGGTGCACTTAATGCAGTTATAGCTCATGGTGTGTCCTAGACGCCTGGTAAACTTCTATGGAGAGACTGTGTGGTCCATCTCATATGTGGGGAAACAGAGCCCCAGGGAGGGATAAGCGATTGTCCAAGTTCACAGAGCCAGACAATCTGAAAGCCAAGAACAGCAGAACTGTCCAAGCCTTGGCCTCTCCATGACTCAGAGATCATCCTGCTCATGGCTGGAGGACCCGAGGGGATCTGAAGTTCCCTAGTGGCTCAGGGCCATCCAGGATCTCCTGGTGGCTCCAATGCTGGCTTGTATGGAGAGGAGAGTTGGAGGACAGGAAGGGTAGATCTATACTCCTGACCCACCTAGCTAGCCCTTCCACTTCCAAGGTGGCTGCAGAGGCCGTGGAAACCATCCAGAGGCCCAGGACCACAATACCATTTGTCAGCTTTGTGAGGTGGCGGCAGGCTCATCTCCATGGCAACAGTAGAGTGTGAAGGCATCTCAGCATCATCAGGGAACGCGCTGCGTAGTATAAACAGAGGCTGCAGTAGATTACACGCCTGTTATGAGCAGTCTCGGGCTCGGAGCACTGGTAATTATGCCTAATTGTGCATTTAATTGTGTAATTGAAAAACCCACATCTCTGGTTCAGGCTGGGGCTGCAGAACCTGCCCCCCTCCCCAAAGCGAAGATGACTTAGGAGCTAACCTAACTCTGAGAAACTCGGGCTCTCTCTTCTCAGGCAGGGGTAAAATGTTCATATTTCTGATTCCAGAGTCCAGAGCGCTACTAGCCGCCAAATTAGGGAGCGGTCAGGAAGAAACAGGCTCAGGGCAGAGGGCCCTAATGCACTTCTTGCTATTTGTTACAGAATTTTATGCTACTTGGTACTGTCCTCTCAAGACCCAGCATTTGGGGGTTCCAGAAATCTGGGTCATCTTTAGATTTATTATATATCCAATATCCAATATAGATAAAATATATCTCAGGCCGGGTGATGGTGGTGTACAACTTTACTCCCAGCATTCAAGAGGCAGAGGCAGGTGGATCTTTAAATCTGAAACTAGCCTGGTCTACAGAGTGAGTTCCAGGACAGCCAGGAATACATAGAGACCCTGTCTTGGAAAAACAAAATGACAACAACAACAAAAGTCTGCTCTCCACCCCCACCCCCCCAGGAAGTTCTCTGTCACCACTGTAGACAGGTTATTCACCAACTGGCTACCAGCCCCAACCCAGATAGCCGATGGCTTCTTTTGGGAAGGGCACAGGATGAGGTTGAGGTAGGATCTATGTAGCCCAGGGTGCCCTTGAACCCACAGTCATCATCCCAGCTGGACTTCTATTGAGTCTCAAAATACTTATGGAGTCCAATACTCTCTTCCGATTTCCCATTTCACAGACTGGGACTCCAAGTCACAGCTGAGGGCACACCTCATGAGCCACCCCGGCCTCAGGTCACACTCTTATGGTCCTAGGAGGCAGCTGCTGTCATTATCCCCCATTTTACAGATCAAGGAGCAAGCACAAGTCCACATGATCCAACAGAACCATTGCTCCATCCTACTCCTCCACCGTCAAGGAAAGGCGCAGGCTTCTCCGGCCCCATGGCATCTCAGACTAGCAGAACCTTTTGCCTGTGATCCTCTGTACTCAAAGGGGTTTTCTTACGACACAGAGGCAGGTTATGATTACCTCAGTTTAGAACAGCACAGGTGGATGCTCAGAGACAGTCCTGCCCTTTCACTACAAAAAAGGCAGCCCTGGAACACAGAGCCCAGACTGATCTCAAGCCCGTGTTCCCCAGAATCCACACCTCTACCCCCTACATCCACCAGCTTTCCTGAGATGCAGGACCAGGAGACTAGAAACTTATGCTCATGGCTAACAGCTCATTCCAAACCTGTGTGTTCAATCTTCTACCCTGCTGGAAGAAGTGAGTGGCCCCAGAAGGCAAGTGTGTATTGAGGCTCAGTGTTCTCCATCAGTCTCTGAATAATGAACTCCCTCTAGGTCAGGGCAGGAGGAAGCCAGGCACGAGGCACTCATCGATACTCCATGGCTGGGAACCTCCTTTTCCTCTTCCCTTTTAACAAGGTCTCATGCAGCCCAGGCTGGCCTCAGATTCAGTCAAGTATAACCATGGCTTCTGATCCTTCTACCTTAACTTCCTGAAGTATGCAAGGGCCACCACATTCAGGTTATATGGTGCTGGGACTGAACCCAAGGCTTCATGCATGCAGGACAGCACGCTTGGCAGCAAGCGCCTTTACCAGCTGATCCACTTCAATGGCCCCTTGTAAGAAATATCACTATTATAAGAGGTGGAGAAATGGCTCAGCAGTTAAGAGCACTGGTTGCTTTTCCAGAGAATGTGGGTTCGACTCCCAGGGCCCACGTGGTGGCTGACAACTGCCTGTAACTCTAGTCCCAGGAAATCTAAGGCCATCTTCTAGCTTCTGGGGGTACCAAGCACGCACATAGTTCACACACAGGCAGGCCAAAACACACAAAGTAAAAACATAATAATAATAAATATGTGTACGTGTGTTATGTGTGTGTACATAATAGGAGAGGCATACGTGCCATGGGGGACACATGACAGTCAGGACAACTTTGTGGAGTTGATCTTCTGCTTTACACCTTTACTGGGTATTGGGATCTCTACCAGCTGAGAAATCGTACTGGCCTCTTAGCCTGTAGTTGTTTCATTTCCATTTTGAAATAAGGTCTCACTATGGAGCCCTAGGACTCACTCAGAGACCAGGCTGGCTATGCTACAGACTCACAGAGATCCTCCTGCCTCTGTCTCCTAGAATGCTAAGATCAGAGATGTGTACCACCAAGTCCAGTTTTTCTCTGTGCTTTCTGAGACAGGGTCTTGTTATGTAGCCCTGGCTGTCCTGGAACTCACTCTGTAGACCGGGGTAGCCAAAAAATCAGAGATGCTTTTGCTTCTGCCTCCCAAGTGTTGAGATTAAAGGCAGGTGTCACCACACTTGGCTTTGTGTGTGTGTGTGTGTGTGTGTGTGTGTGTTGTACGTGTGTTTAAGACAGGATCTTATTCTCTAGCCCAGGCTAGCCTGGAATTCACGATAGAGAGCAGACTGGCTTAAAATTCTCAACAATCCTCCTATCTCAGACTCTTGAGTGCGAGTTTTTAGGCATGACTTATCATGCACCTACTATTTATGTAGTCGTGAATGAACCAGATAATGCCAAGGGACAGGCATCTAACACAATGCCAGGCGCAGGTTCATGGCAGACACCACATAGAAAGAAAGAATTATTCCCCACCAAGTCCCGTATATTCCATGTAACGAAATCAACTCTTGGGCACGGCGTGTGCCTATAACACCAACATTTGGGACAGGGAAAGAAGGGAATCAGGAACTTGAGGTCATCCAGGGCTGCATGAGACCTTGCCTTAAAACCAACAAAAACCGCCGGGCGGTGGTGGCGCACGCCTTTAATCCCAGCACTTGGGAGGCAGAGGCAGGCGGATTTCTAAGTTCGAGGCCAGCCTGGTCTACAGAGTGAGTTCCAGGACAGCCAGGGCTACACAGAGAAACCCTGTCTCAAAAAACAAAAACAAAAACCAAAAACCAAAAACCATCCCAGCACTCAGAAGGCAGTGGCACAAGGATCTTTGTGAGTTTGAGGCTAGCCTGGTGCACTGAGTGTGTTCCAAGACAGCCAAAGCTACACAGAGAAATTCTGTCTCATAAAACAAACAAACCGAAAGAGGAGGCAGAGGGGGCGCAGGAGGGGGTGAGGGGAAGGAAGAGTTGGAAGAAGAGGGAGTGAGGCTGGAGAAAGTGGTTGAGAGCACTTGCTATTTTCCCAGAGGACCTGAATTCAATTCCCAGAACCTACATGAATGAGGTGGCCCCCAATGTCTTGTAGCTCCAGCTGCAGGCAGATCTGTCTGACACCTCTGACCTCTGAGGGCACCTGCACTCACACATACACACAACTAAAAATAAATATTTTAAAAAGTAAAAGGGAAGAACCTGAGGAGCGGTGGCACATGCCTTTAATCCCATCACTCTGAGTTCGAGGCCAGCCTGGTCTACAGAGCTAGTTCCCCAACAGCCAGGGCTACACAAAGAAACCCTGTCTCAAACCTCCCCCTCCCCCACAAAAAAAAAAAAAAAAAAAAAAAAAAAAAAAAAAAAAAAAAAGGAAAGGGAGGTGTTGAAGACTATGGCAAACTTGAATAAACATGGATCATTTATGGGCATGAAAACCTTTGATCTAGGCAGAGATGGGCCGAGCGACCTGTCTTAATAGCACTGACTGCCGCCCTAACTACGTCATAGGTGAGAGGGTGGCAGCAACACTTGCCTGATTTCCAACCCCCCCCCCCCCCGCCATTCACTGCCAACAAAGTCACTTTCCTGCCCACCCCGAGAAGGACCTCAGTTTGTCCCTCTGCTCAAGGGGGTACGCCTCCCAGCTTTGCTCTGTCCACAGGGGACTAAAGAACAGAAGTGACCTAGACAATTTTACACTTCCAACTCTGAAGCCAGCTCAAGGACCTCAAGCCTCAGGCAAAGAGTCAGATCCTTAGGAGGAGCCAAGAGCTTACAGCTGCTGCCTCTGTGGAGCCCAGGCCCCGAGAGCCGCCTCCCTCCATTCCCGCCATCACTACCGCTAATAACGACATCCATCAGCTGGACTGTGTTTCACGCCATTACTCTCGGCTCAGCTGGAAGCTGAGTTATTTCCCCCTCACCCACCCAGCACCTTCTGGAAAGCAAATAGCTTTCCAGGAAGGGGGCAGGGGAAGGATGATTCCAATATTTTTCTGAGTACCTACTATGTGTCTGGCACCTGGCTAAGAAAAGCCTTTCTATCATTCTGTGAGGAGACTTAGAAGCTGGGGCCCATGGAGAATGCATCAGTCCAAGGTCACACAGGGTTGGGACAAGAACTACCACAGTAGGAAGCTGTTGCTAGCACATAGTGGGGGCACTATGCTAAAGACTATGAACACCTCATTTGAGATGAGGAAACTGAACAATGGAACTGTAGATGTCGTGAGCTTTTTCCAAGAGGCAGAAGA
Source organism: Arvicanthis niloticus (assembly GCF_011762505.2). Lineage (NCBI taxonomy): Eukaryota > Metazoa > Chordata > Mammalia > Rodentia > Muridae > Arvicanthis > Arvicanthis niloticus. The sequence goes on from NC_047662.1 coordinate 24,172,002, forward strand.
GGGCTGGCATTCAAGTTCTGTCACTAGCTTGGTGACCCTAGGCAAACTTCCTCACCCCTGGGCACCTCAATTTCCTTATCTGGAAAAGGGGATAGTAAAACCATCCGTCCCACAGCACAGCACGGAATTACGATAATGCAAGGGGTAGAGGCAGGAAAACGGCTAGCGTTTATTGATCGTTTAACATGTACCAGGCACTCTGCCAAGCACTTTACATATGTAAGCTCATTTGCTTAAATGAGGTAATGCATACGAAGTGGTTAGCACAGGCCTCCTGAAATGGGAACCATAATGATGATGATGAAGAAACCGATGACGAGTCCCCAGGGTGAACGTCCCGGTTCATCCCCTTACCGGAAGAACAGAGCCGCTGCGAGGGCTCGGGAAGGAGGTGAGTAGGGAGGAGAAATATGTAAATGAGTGACAACCCAGGCACGAACTGCATTAATAGGGTCAGAGCGCTACAGTAATTAGAACCCAGGAAACCAAGGGTCCTGAGAGGTTCTGAGACCAGAAGGGAACTACAAAACCTTCATACCTGCCCAGGTGTCTTCTCAGACCCCAGTCAGGCAGAGCTGGGAGCCCAGGAGCCGGGCTTCAAGTTCTCTGCACCTCACAGATGGGGAAAACACAAAAACTAAACAAAACAGGAGACACAGTGGAGGGAGACGCACAGACGGGCAGAGCAGGGCTAGAATCCAGTCCTCCTGCCCCTGAGCACATGACCCCTGCAATGCTTGAGTTATAGTTCCAGCATGACAGCCCCTATAATAACCCTAAGAATCAGAAACTTGGAGGCCAGAAGACAGTTCAGCCGATACAGTGCTTGCTTGCCACAAAAGCCTAAGGACTGGATTTTAACCCTCAGCACCCACAGAAAAAAAATCTGGGGCTGGAGAGATGGCAGTTAAGAGCACTGACTGCTCTTCCAGAGGTCCTGAGTTCAATTCCCAGCACCTACAACCATTGTTAATGGGATCTGATGCCCTCTTCTGGTGTGTCTGATGACAGCTACGGTGTATTCCTATACATAAATAATTCTTTACAAAAAAAAAAAGAGAACTCTGGGTGCAGCTGTGTGTGTAACGCAGGGACAGGGGCATCTTGGAGCCTGCCAGGTTAGCAAGAGTGGGATCTAGGGTCAATGAGACCACCATGAGATGGAAAATGTGTGAGGGGCTGAGGGGCGCACTGAGATCAACAACTGGCCTTCACAGTTCTTCACAGTTCTCTTGTGTGCACACACATGTGTGAGCGTGTGCGCACACACGCAGAGGAACTGCTTATGACAGATAGCAAAGCTGTGCTTTGGAGAAGGGAAGAAGCAGATTGGTGTGATGGCACATGCCTGTAATCCCAGCACTCTGGAGGCAGAGGCAGGGGGATCTCTTGAGTTGGAGGCCAGCCTGGTCCAGGTCAGCCAGGGCTACACAGAGTAACCCTGTGTCAAACAAACAAACAAACAAACAAACAAAACAAAAAAACAAACAAACGACAGGCCAACAGGATGGTTCAAAGGTTAAGGGTGCTTGCTGTTAAGCTCAACAACTTGAGTTCGATCCCTAGGACCCAAAAAGTGGAAGAGGAGAACCGACTCCTGTAAGTTGTCCTTTGTCCTCCACATGCATGCCATGGCATTTGCACGCACACACACACACACACACACACACACACACACACACAAAATAAATTAAAATAAACAATAACAACAAACAAACAAGAAGGAGAGAGATAGAGACACTTATCCAAGATCACGTAGCCAGGAAATGACTAGGGGACAGAGGGATCTAGAACCCAGGTGGCTTTGCTCGAACTCCAGAACCTCAATTATCCCCTACCTCAATGGCACAGTCCCCATCTGCTAATGTTCCATCCCCCATGTTCTACCCTTTGCCCAAAACAAGTCTACCCCAGTTCGGAAGGGTTTGCAACTGGCTTGCTTCCTTACAACACCTAAACTCCGTCAGAAAAGGAAAACGATCCTTTCTCTTAACCGTTTTCAGCTGAGAAATATCTAACTGCTGCCTTAGTACCTCGGTCCTCTGGATAAGAAAGCTGAGCCCCCTCCTCCCCTCAGGCCAGCACACTCCCCATCCTGAGAGCACATTCTGGAAGCTGCCAGGCTGCAGGGGCTCTAGGGGGTTCGTGAGTGACATCTGGAAGGACCCTCTCTGCAATCAGCTCAGACAGGGCAACGGAGCCAAGAGACCAATTTTCAAGTTCCCCCGCCCCCCCAACCCCCCAGCACTTCCTAAATTGTCTCATGTAGCCGGCACAAGCCGCCCAAGCTTCCCAGGCAAGGCGTGGGAGATGTGGAATCCCACCCAGGTCCTGTCTAAGCTAGCTCTGTGCTGTTGGAAGAGCTGGCATCGCTTGTCTAAGAGAGCTTGGAGGCTGGGAGACTCCCCTGTTCTGCTTCCCAAGATGGGTGAGCACCTCCCTAAGGGTTCCAGTATTCCAAGGCTAGAGCTACTTAGGCTGTAGCTAAGGCAACAGAGGAGACTGGTCCCATGCCTGAATCTTAGTTCCTGGATCCCTTTGAGCAAGTTACATCACTGGGTCACAATGAAGGTTAAATGAGTTCACCCATGGGAGAGCATTCCCAAGAGGGGCTGGCACCCAGCATATTAGTGACAGCACTCGAGAGTGAGCAAGGGACAAACATCACAGGCGTAGAGAGAAGAAGACGACACTCTCCACTCTCTGAGTGCTCATTACTCACTGTATAACATACACCCTTTGTTTCTTAAGTTTAAAAAAAAAATGTAGTTTAAGCTGGGTGTAGAGATACACACCTTTAATCCCAGCACTCAGGATGCAGAGGCAGATAGAGCTCTGTGTGTTCAAAGCCGGCCTGGTCTACAGAGTGAATTTTAGGATAGCCAGGGATACATAGTGAGAGACCCTGTCTTGAAACAAAAATAAAACAAACAAACAAACAAACAAAAAATGTAGTTTAAAACTTAAGCTAGACATCCTATAATTCCAGCCAGTACTCAGGGGCTGAGGCAAGATGGCTGAAGGTTCAAGACCAGCCTGGCCTGAAGAGTTACAACAGGTCTCAAACAAGCAAGAACAATGAACACAACAAGCCAACAAAAACAGAAAGACATCCCTGGGGCTGGAGAGATGGCTCAGCAGTTAGGAACGCTCTGCTCTTGCAGAGGGTCTGAGTTTGAGTCTCAGCAACACACCACCTGTAACCCCAGCCCCAGTGGACCCAATGGCTTCTTCAGGATGCTGTGGGCACCTGCACTCACACATGCAGACACGGATGACCAAAATTTTAAAAATAAATGCCTTTTTTTTTTAATTAAATTAGAGAAATTCTCTAAAAAGTTTGAAGATTTCTTGGCATTTTATGGTCCTGAAAATAAAGAAAAAATATTTCTACTTTGAGCCCAGATCTGCCAAATAGCCGGTTCTGCGTTTAGTTTACCAATATTAATGAGGTGTCAGGCACTGTCCAGCTGCTGGGGATTTAGCAGAAACAAAATGAGCTATCTCTGCCCTTTCCGAGTTTTCATCCTACCTGGTGGTGATTAAGCCCCTCTACTGTCCTTGAGAATGACAGACCAGGTGGCCTTGTGAGGGGAAATCACCAGGATACCAATGTGGAGGGAGAGGAGGTTCTAGCCTGGCCCAAAAGGACAGCAGGAGTGGGGCTGGTGACTCAAGGAAAGGTGAGAGAACAGAGGCCACCTGCACACCCCACTCAAAGCTTCCCTACTACCCTCTTCGCCTGTGGGGAGGAGCAGGTGCAGGCCGGAAGGCAGATCCAGACCACGGGACCCACAGGAATGAGGCCCAGGCGCCCCAGGCCCTCCACAGACCTGATGCTATCAGCAGTTCCTGCACAACACTGTCTTGAGAAGAAGCAAAGCCGTGTTGGATCACAGTTCCAAGGGAGGCAGGAGACCCCTGTCTCTCCTCTATCACCCTCCCAATACATAGGCCAGGACCTCAGTTACTCTTAGCCTTCGGATTCACTCTGCTGCCCTCCAGTCAAAAGACCTCATTTCCCCCAAACTGAGGCCAGCACAGAGCCCCCCAGATGCTCCAATTCTTCCCAGGACACTCAAGTGTCCTCATCCAATGGCACCAAGGAACTCTTTACCTGACCCCACCCCACCCGCTGCTGATAGAACAGATGGCTCATGGGACGCTGGAGGACTCGGTGGCCAGACTAAAGCCACAGAGTGGGTCCGGTGCCTGCCAGGTCAGGCTTGCCCACGATAGATCAATTCCTGGTTACCCTCCTCAAGAAGGTAGCTCTCCATCCCAGGCCACCCAGTCAGGAGGGTGCTGGAAGGCAGGAAAGAAGCACAAAGGACGGCTGAGGGTTCTCAAAGAGTCTCAGGTCCCACCACCCAAACAGGAAGCAGAAATGGCCAGAGATCTAAAAACATTCCAGAGACATACACAGGAGCAGAAAGAGACTTTGTGAGAGATGCTCACAGGGGCGGAGCCCAGAGGGATGAGGTACCCACGGAACCAGGGATCAGGAGGGGAACATGCGGGCAGGGACCTCGCCGAGTGCACAGACCAGCTTCGGACACACCCCCAGCCCCAAGAGAGCCACAGTCCCGGGGCGCAGCCCCCAGCGGGAGCCCACGCACACAGTGCGAACGGACGCGTGCAGCCCGGGAGCGTTGGACCGTGCGCGCGAGCGCGGGGCTGAGGCAAGAAGCGCACACAAAGGGACAAGCCGGCCCGCGCGGGGCAGGCTCCGCCCGGCCACCCCGCACCCCGGGTGGCGCCCACGAACCGCCGCTGCCCCACCCCGCTCCGCGCGGCTCACCAGCTGCAGGCAGCAGAAGGCGACCAGCGTGCAGCGGCCGCTGCACTTGCCCATGGCTCCTCCTCGCGCCGCTCGGGGCCGCGTCGTCCCGATGGCGCCCCGGGGCGGTGGGGCCGGAGACTAGGGCCGGGTCCCCAGAGCCGGGTCCGGCCGCCCGCACCCCGAGTGCATGGTGCGCCCGGTCCGCGCGGGCTCCGCCGCGCCTCCTTTGTCTGCGGCCGGCCGTCGGCACACCTCCCGCCCGCGGCGCCGGCCAGCGCGCAGCGGCCCCGCAGGCACGGAGCGCGGCGCGGTGCAGCACTGCCCAGCTGGGGCAGCCGCCCGGGCGCTCGGCAGCCGCCGCTTCCCGGCCCACCACGTGGCTCGGCCGCCACCCCGGAGGGAGGCGAGGGAGGGGCGGAAGAGCGAGGGGGGCGGGGGAGGGGAGGGGCGTGGAGCGAAGGGGAAGAGTGCGGGTCCTGCGCGCTGGCAGCTCTGGGTCGGGTCCAGACTGCTGTTCCCTAGCTGTGTCACCTTGGGCAGATCACATTACCTCTCGGACACCCCCCCCGGGGGGGGGCTCAGGAACAAAGTAGAGAAAAAGTCCCTTGCAGGTAGTCCTTTAAACCCAGAGGTAGCCCTTAGCTTGGCCAGCTGAGGAAGTTGGAGCCACCCTGCCTGGAGAACCCTGGAGTTCCAACTTGACCCTTTATTTTCATTTGGGTTCTCAGCCCAGCTCACCAGCCTTCCTGGTTTCCCGGCCACATTTTTTTTTTTTTTTTTCTCTTCCCTTCTCCTGATGTATCTTGGGTTTCTGGAAGCCAGAGTGCGCTTGAAGCACTCTCCCGTTCCCACGAATCTTCATAGCTCAGGGACGGGACAAGCCCAGGCCCTCAGGTTGGCTTCTCAGAGATCCTCCTGCTTCAGCCTCCCAAGTCCCAGATAAATGCATTTTAAAACACGCAAGATAAGTGTGAATAAAAGCTCTGGATTCGGTCCCTAGTACTGTCAACCGTGATAAAACAAAAGGCCTCTCAGGTTATTCCTAGAGTCAACCATCGAACATGCTCAGAATACCTCCCCCACACTAAACACGCGGGTGAACACACACACACACACACACACATTACACCACACCACACACACGCACCACACACACACACACACACACCACACACCACACACACACACACCACACACCACATACACACACACACACACACACACACACACACACACACACACACTGCCGAAGCAACTGGGATAACAGTGGGGACTCTTCTCAGCCACCATTAGGAAATGGCAGCTGTGTCCAACTAGTTTTCATGAGTAGCTAGGCTTCCTGGAGTCTGTCTAGGAGCCCCTAAAACAATACGCAGAGCCTAACTTTACGTGGGGACTGGATCCCAGCTTTTATCAGTCTCCAAAGAATCCTGTTTTCCACAAAAGAAGAGAGAATTCATGGCGATCCAGCCCAGGTAAGACTGGTTCCCCACGGGATCCCTGCGAGCTTTCAGGTGAGCCCACATCTGTTTCCCCTTCCATGCTGACAGTGTGCTCAGACTCCTATGGACATTTAGTCAGCCCTCATGAACCCAAGCACTGGACACATGCTGTCCCTCTCCTTACAGTGGCAGGCTTCTGCTCGGCTCTCGTCAGCTCTGCCAGGCTCTTGAATGTCCCAAATGCCACAGCCCCAAGGCCTGACCATCTCACTCAAACTACCCCTGTCCCGGGTCATTTATTCCACTTCCTGCCCTGCTGAATCCTGAGCCCCAACTCCCTCTGGCCCCTCTCTGCTTTTAGGTTTGTTTTTATTTATTTACACTGTATGTCACGCATGTTAGAGCACCCTGTGGCTCTCATGAGTAGGACCATGAGTCAGAGTTAGCTTCCTTCTCAAACTCAGATCTTCAAACTCAGTGGCAAGAGTCTTTACAAAAAGCCATCTCTGAGTCCCAAGGTTGTTCTAGTCCCCATGTGCAGTGCAGTGGACCCTGGTTCATCTTTAGCGTTTCAGCTGAGGCCTCACCCCCTGACCCTTGGTCACCCAGGGAGGTCCCCTCTCTGGCTCACTCCAGCCTTCGATACCTCCATAGCAGCTCATTCTAGAACCTTCTTAGCTTCCTGAAGTAGACTGTGAGCATCATGATGAGTCTACTTTGGTGATTTACCTTGGCCTCCCCAAGCCTTGGATCATGGCAGGACTCTGGCTGTGAGCAGACTTGGACGGCATACCTGTTATACATCCCGTGTCTTAATTTGGGTTACTATTTCTAGACTAAAACACAATGATCAAAAGCAAGTTGGAGAAGAAAATGTTTATTAGTTTATGCTTCCACATCCATAGTTCATCACTGAATAAAACAGTCAGGACAGGAACTCAAACAGGATGGGAACTCGGAGGCAGGAACTGGTGCAGAGGCCATGGAGAGGTGCTGCTTACTGGCTTGCTACCCATGGCTTGCTCAACATGCTTTCTTACAGAACCCAGGACCACTAACCCAGGGATGGTCTCACTTGGAAGGGACTGGGCCCTCCCATATCAATCACTCATTAAGAAAGTACTCGCCGGGCGGTGGTGGCGCACGCCTTTAATCCCAGCACTTGGGAGGCAGAGGCAGGTGGATTTCTGAGTTTGAGGTCAAGGCCAGCCTGGTCTACAGAGTGAGACAGGTTGCCTGCCGCCCAATCTGAAGGCATTTTCTCTCTCTCTCTCTCTCTCTCTCTCTTTGGTTTTTTCGAGACAGGGTTTCTCTGTATAGCCCTGGCTGTCCTGGAACTCACTCTGTAGACCAGGCTGACCTCGAACTCAGAAATCTGCCTGCCTCTGCCTCCCAAGTGCGCCACCATTGCCCGGCTGGAGGCATTTTCTCAATTGGGGTCCGCCCCTCCCAAATGGCTCTAACCTGTGTCAAGCTGACATAAAGTAGCCAGCCACATGCGGCTTCCCAGTCCTGGGTCCCCGTGAGCACCTTTTTGTTCTGAAGCTTAACGTTCTTGGAAGGAGCCAACACAACTGGACAAGCAAAGGCAGTCATTTCTGGCAAGAGGTGCAGAACTGGGGGTGACGTGTGGGGGTGGGGCTTGCAATCCTTATCAGGAGGAGGGATGACTAACAGAGGACTAGGACAGGCTGAAGCAGGACTCACAAAGGAAAGACAGCCATGACTCAGAGTACAGCCCCATTTCCTGAGTGGGGAGGTAGGATCCTGGTCAGGCCTGAGGGAGGTCGGGCGGACGGGTAGGGAGAGGGTACTGAGAAGTCCCTCTGCTCTAAACTATAACCCCCGAGGCTAGGCAGCATCTATGGCTTTCATTCTCTGGCCGTGAGGAAACTGACCCCCCCCACACCCCCATACCCTGAACAGGTTTTCATGATCTGGCTGAGAACTCCCCCTCCTCTCACACCGAAGGGCTGAACGTGCTCACTAATTATAGCTTCTGGGACATTCTCTGTCACTAACCAATTCTTCAAACCAGCTGGGTGTCTGATGATTCAATTCACTTATGGCTTGAACTACCTGGGACTTAGCACAGACCCCCTACAGGCAAAGGATTCAGTCTCTCATAAGCCGGCACCCCTGCAAGAGGCCAGTCCCAAGCCCCTGGCTACCATTTGTCCTGCTGATGAACAGGCTGTCCATGGGGCTCCTGCGACCCCCTTCTTGTGTTCCATAATTAGCTAGATTGGCTTGCAGAGCCTTGCAGAATGGGTCTATTATAAAGGATTCCAATGAATGGCCAGATGAAAAGGCGTACCTAGGGTGGGATCTGATGGGGTCTTCAGTGTGGGACATTCTGTCTCTGTGGAGTTGGCGTGCTCACAGTTCTTCATCCTGGCAGCTAAAAGGAGCTCTTTGCTCAAGGGTTTGCAGATAACCCATCTCCAGGCCTTTCCTCCAATCCCCAGGGAAGAACAGTGGGAGGGGCTAAACGTTCCAACCTGCTAATCGTTTGATCTTTCTGATGACATGCCCTTTTCTGAAACTACCCAGGAGCTGCCTCAGGCCTAGGACAGCTCCTGACCATGATCTTGGAAGGACAGAAAGGTGCTTAGTGACTGTCAAAAGATGCCCCTGGATACAGCCTTCTGATACACCCCTCTAATCCTAGCTCTCCAAAGGAAAAGGCAAGATTAAGGCCAGTCTCGAGTACATAAATCTTGCCTTTAAAACCACCCTAAATGGACTGGAGAGATGGCTCGGCAGTTAATTAAGAGCACTGAGTGCTCTTCCTGAGGTCCTGAGTTCAATTCCCAGCAACCACAGGGTGGCTCACAACCATCTGTAATGGGATCTAATGCCCTCTTCTGGTGTGTCTGAAGACATCAACAGTGTACTCATACATAAACTAAATAAGATCTAAAAAAACCAAAAAACAAAACAAAAACCCCCCAAACCAAAAAGCCACCCTAAATAAAGTCTGGGTAGCTTGCTCAGTGCTTGCTTTAGCCTGTGTGAAGCCCTGGATTCAGTCCCTAGTACCAACAAACCCAGGGTTCAGCAGCTGGAGGTGGAGGCAGGAGGATCAGAAATCCAACGTCATCTGAATGACTTGCCAGCCTGAAGTACATGAGACTTGTCTCAAAAAGTGGGACTAGTGAGCTAGATTGGCAGGTAGAGGTACCTGGCTTCAAGCCTCAAAACCTGGGTTTGAACTTTGGTACCCACAAGATGGAAGGAAAGCACTGAGTGTCTTCTGACCTCCACATACATACATATGATGTACACACAACAGAGAATAAATAAATATAACAAAACAAAACAAAAAACCAAAACCAAAACAAAAGTCCCCCCAAACTAATTATCTATGCTTGGTGACACTGGTTGTCCCAGAAACTGAAGCAATAGAAACTGAAGCAGGAGGATCGAATGGAGTTTGGGTCCAGTCTGTGCTAAATAGTGACTTCTAATCTAGCCTGGGCTACAATGGGAGGCCCTGTGTCATGTGACAAGAAGATAAATGTAAGTAAAAGACACTCTTGATGTAAACCGCTTGCCTGGCACATTCAAGGAAGGCCCTAGATTGTAACAAACCCAGCATTGTCTATGCCCAGCATTGTAACAAACAAGTCAGGTTCCTTTATCATGCAGGGGACTCCAGGGCTTTGCTGGATTCTACATCAGCCACTAAAGGACAGACCCAACTATGTCATTACACCTTGGTAGGTAGCTCTATAAAAACAAGGTGTGTGTAAGTGGGGGAGGAGGTGAGGATAGAGAGGAGGTACAGAGACAGAAGGAAGGTCAGGCTCCTAAATGTGCTGCAAAAGTGACCTCTCCCAGGCTGTGGGGCCCTGCGTCTCCCTCATAGACTCTGCTGACAGCTGAGACAAATCTCCTTTCCCACCAGCCCTCAGAGGACACATGGGCTTTCAGCTCAAGTAGGCCCTGAGGCCAGCTGAGCTGGGACAGTGAGAAATGAGGCGAGGCCTTCTCCCAGCAGCCCCGCACTGCTGCCGGGCCTTCAGTATGCTGCACTGAGCTTGTCCCAGGGCCAACAGCAGAAAGGAAGCAGATGGAACCAGCTCAGGCTGGGCCCTCCAGCAGCTCTCATGGGACTCATGCTCCCTGCCGCCTGTCCGTTTCTTGTCACTGTCTATCACCAGGTGCCTGGTCTTAGCAGTCTACCAGAGCCTGAGGTAAGCATTGTAGGCTCTCAGGAAAGGCCATCCTAAAATCACAGAGAGGCAGCTCCGAACAGTTTTCAATGGTTATCGACCTGGACACCTACATCTGAACACCCATGGCCTCAGGCCAGGAAAGGCTAAGCCATAGCTCTGCAGGTAGGGTGTGTATGTGTGTACATGCACGTGTGTCTGGTGTGTGTGTGTGTATGTGTGTGGTATGTATGTGTTGTGTGTATGTTGTGTATGTGGTATGTGTATGGTGTGTGGGGTATATGTGGTGTGTGTGTATGGTATGTATGTGGTATCTGTGTGATATATGTGTGTGGTGTGTGTGTGTAGTATTTATGTGTATATGTGATGTGGGTGTGGTATGTATGTAGTGTTTGTATGTGTGTATATGTGTATGTATGGTGTAGTGTTTGTGTGTATGTGTGTGGTGTTTGTGTGGGTGTATGATGTGTGTATGTATGTGGTGTGGTATGTGGTATGGTATGTGGTATGTGTGTGTGTGTAATGTGGTGTTTCTGTGTGTGTGTGTGTGTCTGTGTGTCTGTGTGTATATATGTGTGTGTGTGTGATTAGGTCAGAGGACAACTTTTGGAAGTGGGTTTTCCTGTCTGGCTTAGAGGCAATCTCCTTTACATGCCAAGCCGGTTGCCAGCCACTGAACCCAGGACTGGCTGATAGGACAAGCATTGCTGTGACCACAGGGAACCCCAGGCAGCCCCATATCTAGCTTTTTTATACAGACGCTAAGGATGGAACTCAGGTCCTCATGCTGTCTGACTGAGCTATCTTCCCAGTTCTCCCTTTCTTTCCTTATGATGAAGTCTGGGCTCCAAATCTCCAGCCTAAGCCTTCTGAGTGCTAGGATTACAAGTGGACCACCAAGTATAGCATTAGATGCTTTATTTTTGTTTTTCATTAAGTTTGTTTGGGGTTTTGTTTGTTTTGTTTTTTGAGACCGGGTTCCTCTGTGTAGCCCTGGTCCTGGAACTTACTCTATAAACTCTTCAAACTCAGATTTGCCAGCCTCTGTCTCACTAGCTGTGTCCTTGCCTGTGGCTTTGCAAGGCAGCTCTTTGGTGTGCAGAAGCCCCAGTTTTCTCTTGCCTCAATGACTGTGTGTGGGTAACCCTTAGCAAGAGCATGCTCAGTTGGGGACCTCAAGTGCATAGCACTGAGCAGTTTGTGGCAGCTCTTTCCCTAGGATGATGTCAGAGCTTCCAACTGTCTTCAGAGCCCTTCACAGTCGCAGTGGTTCCCAAAGCTGCTCACCTGTTACTCCCCCAGTGCAGTACACAGCCAGCCTTGCACACTCCAGCCAAGGCAGTGCCGAGCTGTGCTGCTGTTTTCTGTTACTTTTTTTTTTTTTTTTTTTAATAGTTTTTTGAGACAGGGTTTCTCTGTGTAGCCCTGGCTGTCCTGGAACTCAGAAATCCGCCTGCCTCTGCCTCCCAAGTGCTGGGACTAAAGGCGTGCGCCACCACTGCCCGGCTTCCGTTACCTTGAGAGACAGCCCTTCTCCCCAACTTGCTTCTGTATCCACAATCTCCGCTGCCATAAGATTCACCTCACAGGCCATTTCCTCAGTGAAACTTTACCTGAATCCTCTCTAACCACTACCTTCTACTTACAGTGAGGCCTCTGGAAACATCTATTAGAGAATCTGTCTTGTCCGTCTGTCCGTCCGCCGGCCCATCCATCCTCTCTCTCTCCCTCGCTCTCTCTCTCTCTCTCTCTCTCTCTCTCTCTCTCTCTCTCTCTCTCTCTCTCTCTCTCACTTCGTAACCCTGTAGACCAGGCTTGCCTAGATCTCACAGAGATCCACTTGCCTTTGCCTACCATTCTGGGATTAAAGGTGTGTGCCACCAAGCCTAGCTTTAATTTTTGAAAAGTTTTCAAAAAAGTTGCAGGAGGTTGGGGGTAGAGCATGGGCTTTAGTCAAACCTCTGGACTCCATCCTCATTCTCAAAAAGACGGAAACCTCTACTTGTGCTATCTGTGTGCCCTGGGAGCTTTCCCCCTTCAGCTTCCCCATCTGTAAAGTGAGGAAGAACTACTATGACCTACAAACGGATTTACAGGTTACAGGGGCTTTTCTGATCTATGTTTTACCAGGGATTTTTTTTTTTTTTTTTTTTTTTTTTTTTTTTTGAGACAGCCTCACGATATACATATAGCCCTGGTATTTCTGTAACTTAGATTAGCTTCACTCAAGGCAATCCCCCTGTCCCAGCCTCTGTAGTGCTGTGATTATGTGATTACAGGTATGCACCAATACACCCCACTTTTCTTTTTTCTTTTTGTTTTTTTTTGAGACAGGGTTTTTCTGTGTAGTCCTGGCTGTCCTGGAACTAACTCTGTAGACCAGGCTGGCCTCGAACTTAGAAATCCGCCTGCCTCTGCCTCCCAAGTGCTGGGATTAAAGGCGTGCGCCACCACTGCCCGGCCTCACCCCACTTTTCTTCTTTATGAGGTGCTAGGGATGGAACTCAAGGCCTCATACATGTAGGTTAGAGAAGTACTTAGCACCAAGCCACCCAATAGCCCTTGTACTTGGGACTTAGAAGTTAGAGGCATTTTCAGGGGCTTATTTTACACAAAGTCCATCACACAGGGATGATGACCGTCATTCTCTGGCTATGCTCCTACATTTATGATCAGCCAGAGGCTTTGATAGAGATTCTGAAGCTTACACAGCATAGATGAGACGCAATGCTTTCTTGCAAGATGACACAGAGTCTGTGTCTGTATATGTGCATGAGTGTGTGTGTGTGTATGTATTTTGCATGCATGTAGAGGAGCATGGAGAGGGACTGGCTTTATGTTGCCCCGTGGTGTAGTTACAGAATGGCCAGCACCAGTGTTCTCAATTGTGATTGCCCCTTAGAGCCCCTAAGGAGCTATCCTGAGGCCCTTCTCCAAAATTCAGGTTTAGCTGTTTGGGGGCACAGCCTGAGTTTGGGATTTTTAAAGGCTCCCTGGGTGATTCCAGAGTACATTCAAGATGAGAAGAAGCCATTAAGGTCCACACTGTGGTAACTGGAAAGGATCCAGCTAGGTTAAAAGTCCCGTCTTTGGACTTGTTGCCTCATGAGATAATACGCCACAGCGCTGAGCCTTAAAGGCCTGTGGATAGCGAAGGATAGCGAGGGAGTAAATAGAAGCCTCTGCAGTGTCCCTCGGAAGGGTTAGAAGCACCAGCGCTTGCTTTCTGGACACATGCTTCTGGAGGGGACTCAGGTGCACCAGGATGCATGCTGGGAGGTGTATTATGGCTAAATGTTTGCCTAGCATAGCAGGTTGGGGTTCAGCCCAGCAGCACTACCAAAAAAAAAAAAAAAAAAAAATCCAAAAAAACCAAACTACTTAGAGGACTTGTCAGATTGCTACCCCCCCCTTCTCTCCTCTACCTCTGTTCATTCATTCCTCCCTCCCTCCTTTCCTCTCTTTGTTTTTGTTTTTGGTTTTTTTTTGTTTGTTTGTTTGTTTTTTTTGTTTTTTGTTTTTTTTTTTTTTTTGAGACAAGGTTTCTCTTGGTAGCCCAGGCTGTCCTGGAAGTCGTGCTATATAGACCAGGCTGGCCTCAAACTCACAGTTATCTGCCTGCCTCTACCTTTGAATGCTGGGATGACAGGTGTGTGCCATCACCGGCCTGGACTTTAGAATTTGCATTTTTAAGAAGTTCAGTGCATTTCTACTGCTGCTGCTGGCCCAGGAAAGCCCACTCTGAGAATCGCAACTCCTTGGTTATAAAATATTTCTATGGCATGCCTGAAGCTCTGCCTTCAGTCATCTCTACTGAAACAGAATAAATGAATGACTGAATGAATTACTATCACTGTTCTAAAGCAGGTTTTCTCAACAGCATCACAAATGACTTTCTGGAGCAGCAAATTCTTCATGTATCCTTGGTCCCTGCCTACTAGACATCCACAGGTATCTTTAAATACCTTCAAATGTTCCCTAGAGGACAAAATTGACCTAAGTTTAAGCAAAGTCTAGGTGATCTTCAGAGTGAAATGAAAAAAAACCAAAACCAAAACAAAACAACAACAACAAAAACAAAACAAAATACCCTGAAGCCTAGGAGTCTGGTACAGCCCAGGGCTCAATGCAGAGGGTAGGGGTTCACTCAGGATGCTTGCAGAGAAGGGACACTATGCAGGGGTAGGTGGAGACAGCTGCTGAGAACAGAGTGCTTTACACAGAAAGAGGCTGCCATGTTAAACTCGCCCCTCTCCCCAGCACACTTTGCCCTGGGATATTAGATACCTAGTCTCAGGCTCTCGATTTGTTTTTGGGTTTTCACTGCAAACCCGGGACCTCATCCATAACCTCAGTGAATCCACCCCAAATCCCTTAAAAGTCCTGTCAGCCCAAGTTTCTGACAGTTTCTCCCTAAGGCTTAAATTCCTACAGCCCAAACTGTTTATTGAGACATTTACCTCGGTTTCACTCCATCTTGAGCCATGAAGAAGCAGCAGACTCAGGCCAGACTGAAGTGGTGCACACATCTTTAATGGCAGCACTCAGGAAGCAGAAGCAGGCAGATCTCTGAGTTCAAAGCCAGTCTGTTCTATAGAGTGAGTTCCAGGACAGCTAGGGCTACACAGAGAAACCCTGTCTCGAAAAAAACCCACCCCAAACGAAAATACACATGCACGTGCATGCACATACACACAGACACACACACTCACACATGCAACTTCAGGCTTCTGGGGCTATTGATTAGCAAATACTGTGGTTTTAATGTGTAGAAGCAACTGACAGCTGGTTCTGGACCAGCCAGCATCTCTGCCTATCATCTGATTACATGGACAAAGGATGACTGGAACTCCCTCTTTAGGGGACTCATCCCAGACTGAGGCCACTGACATTCCCAAGGATTAACTTCTCTTCCCTGAAAGGGTCAACTGTCTCTGTACAACCAGTCGGGAAGGGGGGCGGATCTCAAGAAGTATTTGTAAAGGAGTTGTTTGAGGGGGATTAGGGATAGAACTGGGGTTGTGGGGATGGGTGGGGTGGGGTGGGTGGGTGGCTAGAAACAATGACTTAAAACTCACCTCCCCCACAATTCAGCCTACAACAAACCAGGCAGTGAAAAAGAAGTTTGGCTCTTTAAGTGCCCATGGTATTAAGTGCTAGAGACTGAAGTCATAAAGGGAAATTAACTGAAAGCCAGAGATGCCATTACTCATTCAGGAGTAATCTATCTCTCCCAAAGTGAGGAGACAATTTGCACCCCCTGGAGATGTTTTATGTTTAAATCTTTATTCCCAGGCTAGGTCTTCTGTTCTCTTCAATCCTAAATGGTACTGCCATTTCCTGCTAATGGCTCCTGGGAAGGGGCTGAAGTTAGAGGAAACACCTGCAGTCTCCGAGGCCTTACACACTCCAGTCAACTCTCAAGAGGCTGGGAGACCTTTAGAAGTGCAGTGTCAGGGGCTGGTGAGAAGTCTCAGTAGGTAAAGGGATTGCCACGCATGTATGTATCTGCCAGGTACTCACCACCCCTTCTCCTCCCTACCCCGATCCCTGCACATAGCCTGGTGACCCAAGTCTAACCTATGGAACCCATGTCAAGGTGGAGGGAACCAACTTCACCAAGCTGCCCGCTGATCTTCACATGTGCCAAGTCATACATAGCATGTTAATAAACACACAATGACATAAGTAGAAGGGACTGGACTAAGGCATGTGGACCTGGTGTTAAAAAGGGTTACAGGGCTGGAGATGTCTCGGAACTTGGAAGCACTTGCCGAGTTCAGATCCTAGCACACACATCAGGTGGTTCACAACTGCTTTTAACTACAGCTCCCGGGATCCAATGCCCTCTACTGGCCTTTGTGGATATTGCATGCACATGGTGCACATACAGAGAAACACACACACATAGATTAAACATTACATTTAAAAGGGGGTCTTAAGCTACTTGTGATTTCTGTGGGGCCATAAAGACAAGGCTGAATGCCTTTTGGGGCCACATTTCTCCTGAAGGTCATCATAGCCATATATGCAATTAATTAGTGCTCAGGCCTGATGTGATGTCAGAGTTTCTGCTTGATGGGTTTTCTTCCACTGTTTTGAGGCAAGGTCTCTTGTGTCATGCTGTGGGTGCTTCAGGCAAGCTGGCCTATGAGCTTCTCGACAATCCCTGTCTCCAGTTCTCATCTTGCACCACTACATCTGGATGTTTATTCAGTTTCTGGGGACCAAACTCAGGCTGGCCTCCAACTAGCTATGTCGCAGAACATGACCTTGAACTTGATTCTCCCATCCCCTGGTTCCAAGCGTTGGGATTACAGGCATGCTCCATGTCTGGCCTGATCTTACAGCACACAGTCCTTTGTATGGGAAAGGCTTAAAGTAATGAAATAAGTTCCATGCTGTTTAACCCCATCTTCCCCAAATGTATTTGACAATGGGATCTTTAAACTCGGTATCTGTGGAACACACCTTGGGAACCCTCAATCTACAGGAGTGAGCAAGCACCGGAAGGCAGGCACTGGATGTTTGTGTTCTCTGGGATTTGGCTTCCTTCTGTTTGCTGTTTCCTGTCTCTGTCACACTGAGGTACACCACCGTACCCTCAGGGTTGTGTCTATTTTCAGACAGCCCTCCTCATATCCTCTGGCCCATTCAAGCATAATCACAGCACTGAGGATGCTTTCTTGTTCTCTCGCAGGCACAATAACTCGCTTCCCCCTGTGTTTCCAGTGTGCTTTAGTCAAACTTCATTCACTGTATTACAAGTAATTGCTCTGAGAGCCTCCCATACCGCTGGTTTCCTCATTAATAAGTTAAATAAATCTCTGGCATGTGCTCACTTAAAAAAAAAAAAAAGCAGTTTATTTTCGACAGTGTTCTCTACTGGTTTGTGCACTTTTCATGGTGACAAGGACAGGATGCCGTCTCTGTCCTCTGCAGTGATGACTTTGCCTGTCACATAATAGGTGTTTGTTGAACGGCTATGCTCTAAACCCAGGGTAGCACCTCTCTGTAACTTAGCATAAGTATTATTTAAGATCATAAGCTAAAAGTCTAAAGCCAAACATGCTCAGATAGGAAGACTTTTTGCTTTGAGACAGAAGTTTCTAGTAGAACGCATATGACAGCATTTCTCAACATCTGTCAGAGCAGGAAAGTCAGACTAGAAAAATAGGATCATAAAAAGCCCCAGAAAATGTCATTAGACACCATCTCCCTGTGCACTGCTCTGGAAGCAGCATCCTGGCCGAGAGCATTGACTGGTGCTGCCACACTCCTGTCTACTCCAGGACCCTGAGCACAGGAATGCCACTAAGAAAAGTGCTTTGGGCAGGGGGCAGAGCAGACAGGGCCTGTTTGTTAGAGATGTGTCCAAACATATGAAAACTAGGTTCTTCTGGACCTCACTTATCACTTTTGGGATGCTTTGCTTCTAGTTACAGAGAAGAATTTGCTCCTGACA
Organism: Arvicanthis niloticus; assembly: GCF_011762505.2. Taxonomy (NCBI): domain Eukaryota; kingdom Metazoa; phylum Chordata; class Mammalia; order Rodentia; family Muridae; genus Arvicanthis; species Arvicanthis niloticus. Next base: position 24,189,870 of record NC_047662.1, read on the forward strand.
ATTAAAGAATGTCATTTTCACAGGAGTGAAGAATCCTACAAACAGAAAGAGGAGCTCCACACAAAGGCGCACTGCTGGTGTGTAAACGAATTGTACCTCCTGGACAAGTGCTTGTTCTGACTTACAGTAGTCAAGCCTCAGAGAAAAGACAGCAATAAATGCAAGTCACAAGGTTCTTGCAAAAAGGTATCTGTTTGGATTTTTAATACAAAATGACTCAAACACTGAAAGAAATATACAAGCCACTTACTCAATTTAAAAATAAAGCAGAAAACAAATCCAACTAACAAATTTCAATTGACATTCCCTGTCTCCAGTCTAGATTAAAAAACAGGAAATATCAAACCAATGTTTGTCCTTCTGAAGGAATCTTATTTTTTAAAGAGAAGAAACCAATCCCTGAAATCTGGCAGTCGGTACCAGAGGCCATAGTTGTTCTGGTGAATGGGGTACAAGTGGTTGTTGGAATATGGCCATCACCTCCAGCTGCTTGCTAGCAGTGATCATCTGAGGGCAGGTCAGCTCAGACACCATCGGACTCTGGCTAATTATGGAGTCTGAGCCTCAGGTCACAGAGCCGGGAGCCTTCCATTCCACATCTTCACTGGATCTCGCCCATGTACAGCCTCTTGTCACTGGATGCTGAGAGGACTGAGAGAGAAAGAACAAGGAGACAATGAAGGCTCGGGATCCTCAGGGCTCGAGGGCCCTGTGTCAAGAGACAATTATGACAAAGAAGAGCAATTGGATTCAGTGTGAATTCTCCTAAACACTACACACAGGAAATTACAGCCCGGCTTTTCAATCCAGGTCCTCTTGAAACCGTGAAGATGGGTGTACATAGGAACAACCAGGCTCAAATCCTGATGCTCTTGTAAGTCAAACCCAAGAAAAACGTTGATGTCTGTGCCAGCCACGCACACACGCACGCACGCACGCACGCACGCACGCACGCACACACACACACACACACACATACACGCACGCACTCACGTACCTGTGGGCACCTATGTGTTCCTATGTGTTTATTTGGGGCTGTGGTTTCCTTAGACAAAGGTGTCTGAGACAGTCTCTTTATTCAGCCCAGGCTGATCTAGAACTTGCTATGTAGACTGGCTAGCCTCAGACCTCCAGATCCTCCTGCTTCTTCCCACCCAGAGCCGGGATTACAAGTTCCCACCCACCCAATCAATGTGCTTCTTATACAAAGTCCTGGACAATGCTAAAAGTTTCTTTCTTTAATTGGCTCAGCTAACTAATCAAATTTACTATAATTTTAATCTAAATACTCATAAACCATAAATTCTTTTTTTTTTTAATTTTTATTTATTTTATGTATGAGTGCACTGTTACTGTCTTCAGACACACCAGAGGAGGGCATCGGATCCCATTACAGATGGTTGTGAGCCACCATGTGGTTGCTGGGAATTGAACTCAGGTCCTCTGGAAGAACACTCAGTGCTCTTAACCACTGAGCCATCTCTCCAGCCCCATAAACCATTCTTGACTACAGTCCTTGCCACTTCTAGAGACTAAGACATGGAGAGAACTGAACTGAGGGGTAACAAGAGGCCTCAGTCTAGCCAGCCTTCTCTGAGGTGAGAAACTGATGCCCCCTCATCATCTGGGACAGTAATTCCGAGACTGACCCATAGATGGCAGCAACCCTCCTGAGGCATGTGTATAAGTCAGGCTCGCTCATTCATTCATTCATTCATTCATTCTCTTATTTATTCAATATAAGTATACTCTGTCTTCAGACATACCAGAAGAAGGCACCAAATCTCATTACCATTACATGGTGGTTGTGAGGCACCATGTGGTTGCTGGGAATTGAACTCAGGACCTCTGGAAGAGCAGCCAGTGCTTTTAACTGCTGAGCCATCTATCCAGCCCTCCAGGCTCATTTTTAATAAACTGTAACACTGCTTCATATTGACTGTTCCTGAGATCCCCTCCTGTGGTTTAAGTGCTGGATTCACATCTGAAGAGCCTAGTATTTGGGAGACTGAGGTAGGAGGATTACCTGAAGTGAGGCCAGCACGGGATACATAGTAAGAATCAGCTAAGCCAAGGCTACATAGTGAGACCCCAGTTGAAGAAAAAGACTTTCAGTCTGGCCTAGCAATGGTGGTACACGCCTTTAATCCCAGCACTTGGGAGGCAGAGGCAGGCAGATCTCTGGGATCCAGGACAGGTAGGGTTACACAAAGAAACCCTGTCTGGAAAAATTAAAAGACTTCCAGTTCCATCTGAGTGTTCATGTAAAAAGCAACCCCTAGGCTACTATAGTACTGGTGTCTCCTTTATGCTGACAATTGCCTTCTCTTTTGGTCACCTGTCCCAGCTCCTCCTCAATCCTTCTAAACCCTCAAAACCCAAGTGTTAACACTAGATTCACATAACTGACTCCTGCCTGCCTCTGTCCCCCAAGGTCCTGGAGAGAGGTCACTTCCCATCTGGAGCAGCCAGGGAGGATGTGGACTTACTGATAGGCTCGTCTGGGTGGAAGGCTACCTCATTGATGGAGCCAGCGTGACCAGGCAGCTTATACAGGATCCTTCGGCTCGTGGTGTCCCACACATACACAAACCTGCAAGATGCCACAACAAACAAAGGAAGATCCCTTAGAAGATGGTCAGAGCACGTGGGCTGGAAGCAAAGTGAAAATGTTTGTTTACTGCACTATGCTCTGGGCTTTAGAAACTAGGTCTACACCAACCGAAATAGAGAATATCTGGAGGCTTCAAACCAACAAAACTGAGGCTGGGCAGCAGTGGCACACACCTTTGATCCCAGCATTAGGATCTCTGTGAAACTGAGGCCAGCCTGGTGTACAGAATTCATTCCAGGACAGCCAGGGCTACGCAGAGAAACCCTGTCTCAAAAAAAAAACAACCAACCAACCAACCAACCAACCAACCAACCCCTAACAAAACTGATATCGCCCATGACTAATTATGCTATTTACAGAATTCTGAAATTACAGATCATACCTGCAATCCCAGCACTGAGAAGAGGAAAGCCAGGAGGATTTATTTAGCTAGGAGGAAGAGGTTTGAGGCCACTTTACGATATACTGTGAGATTTTCTAAACCCCTCTATACTCAGCAAATAGACAGGAGTTAATTATATCCTATGCCCTTACAGTGTGGGCTCCAGAGTAACTGGGTAACAGATTTGGAATAGTTGGGCATACTGGTATATGCCCATAAACCCAGCACTTGGTCGGAGCAGGCTATGAGACAAGGAATTTAAAGGCCACGCTGGACTACATAAGACCTAAATGGTCTAGACAAGAGGCAGACCCCACCCTGCCTCTCAATTGGTGCTCAGTGGAAGACTGACAGCACTGGAGTCAGAAAAACGGGAGCAAGCTCTGCAGCACTGACTCACTGGCCAGGACAGACCACTGCCTCTTTCTTCCATTATAATAATGGAGAAAAAAGGTTCTAGCTTTCTGAGAAAAACGAGAACATACGCACAGTGTCTGGCACATAGAACTAATGATTGCCATTGCTCTCATGAGTAAATGTGCCATACAGCCGGAACCACATCAAGTCATGTGGCTGACCTGAATCCTCTTGGCCCTCTGGCTGGTGCCTGTAACAGGGTGGCAGTGGGTTAGAGTGCACAGGAGGAAGTGAACTGTAAGCAGAAGGGAATCCTACCAGACCCAGGCACAGCTGGAAAGTGGTTTTCTGAGTTGGATATTATCTCTCAAGTTCGAAGAAACCAGCAGAAACCTAGATCTCCAAGGGTTTATACTTCAAGGCTCACTCCTCATGGCTGCCAATTACATGTGAAACTTAAAGGGGTTCCTTGTCCCCCTCCGCCCCCCCCCCCAAAAAAAACTTGGGCAGGTCACCATTTAGTAGAAACCAGGGTACTTATATAACAGAACTGACTGCTGACTCTAGGCTATCAGGGTGGCCTGTGAAATCCAGCCAAGCCCAGCAGAGGCAGACTTTCCTTCTGACTAAGCCATGCATTCTCCTGTAAGGATTGGTGCAGAGGAAGAGGAGCAAGAGGACATTATAAATCAGAAGATGTGAGCTGGGCATGTTAGCACACTCCTGCTCTGAGTTCAAGGCCAGCTTAGTCTACACAGCGAGTTTGAAGACAGCCAGAGATGCATAATGAGACCTTGTTTGGAATAAAACTAAACCAAAAAACATTTCTTTCTTTTTTTTACCCCCCCAATGAGACACGCTGAGAGTCACATGGGGAGACCGGGGCGGAATTCGAACTCGAACTCGTAAAGTTGGGCACGTCCGCCTTCTGGTGGCGGGCGCCAAAGCCATACACCACCGCACGCTTGCTCAAAAAACATTTCTAAGGGAACCAGAGCTGTGCTGGAAGCTATGAGCTGGGGAAGAGCCCTGCTTACAGGCCTCTACACCGAACCTCCAGGACATGCACAAGTCCTCTGTCCTTGGCACCAGAATCCCTACTCCATCTGACTTCCTCCCAAGTCCACAGCACCAGACACCAAAACCTACTTGTATCTGATTCTGCTCTCTGTTTTCCATTCACACATATGGCCTTGAGTCACTCTAAGTTCACACTCAGGAAAGCCTAGTAACTTGGCAGAGATGGAAGCTACCAGCCTGCTTCTCTCAGCGACTCTGGCATTTTCCACTGAGCCTGGATCTGGCTCTGAATCATCTTTCACATTGGCAGCTATGACCAAATGTTGGGTTGACACAAGGGTGGAATTTGATTGTCACCTCTGACCTAGGAATTCAAGCACCTACTAGCAGTACCCTGAGTTTACAGAGGATGTCAAGAGATTGCCTCTGACGGTGAGAGACATTCACAGGGATGTCCCAACATGTCTGTCTAAATGTAAGCAGGGAAAATACTAATAAAAGTTAGCCATATGAAGCAAAGAACAATGTGTCTTGCTAAAGGAAGAGTGCCATGGACAGCTCAGAGAAGTAGCAGAGTGGTTACTGGGAAGAGCAGAGAGGAAGGCATGAGACCCTAAAGGAGAATGCAGGACTGGGATGGCCGGAGAGGACGGCCTCTAATGTATCAGATGATGTGAAGGAGAAGACAGAGGCACTGGGCAGATTACGAGTCTCCAACAGATATAAACACACTGTCGACTCTCTAGGCCTAAAAACAAACAGAAAAGTCAACATTTTTCCAATGTGGGTTAGAACTCTTCATCTTCACATGGCTTCATCTCTGAGCCCCTCAGTCATGTGGGTAGCTGTACCACTGCTGTCTTCACACTCAGGCATTAGATGCCTGACCTGTATAGCTACACCATCCTCCACCTTACACCAGGAATCCTTACCTGTCTGCTGAGCCAGCTGCTATCTTGCTTCCGTCTGGTGACCAGGAACATCTCAGGAGGTTCTGTAATAAAGGAAAGTCCATGAACAGTTAATCTGCCAAGCTTCTCTAGCTATGCTAGGAGCCAGCTGACTTAACTTCCTCCTCGGCTTTGAGCATCTCCCAGACTGTCACCAGCCAGTGCACTCCTGCTCAAAAAGCACGCTTTGTAATTTCATTTATCTTTCTTTAAATATTTATCTTATTTCTAAAAACGTTATTATTTACTTACTTGTTTCTCTAGACAGGGATTTTCTGTATAACAACATCCCTGACTGTCCTAGAACTCACTTTGTGAACCAAGCTGGCCTTGAACTCATAAAGATATGCCTGCCTCTGCCGCCTGAGTATGGGGAATAAAAGCATATGCCACCATAACCTGGCTTACCTTATTTATTATTAATCTAAGTGTATTATTTAGGTGATTTGTCTACAAGTATGTTTGGGTACCACATGAGTGCCTGGTGACTGAGGAGGCCAGAAACAGGCATCACATCCCCGGGACTGGAGTTAAAGACAATTGTGAGCTGCTCTGTGGTTACCAGGAATCAAGCTCTGGTCCTCTGCAAGGGCAGCCAGTGCTTTTCACTGCTGGGGCAGCTCTCCAGTCTGTTTTGTAATTGTATAACACATGATGCAGAGGTACTTAACCTAGTTATTAAAAACAAACCTGGCGACAAAATTTGTTCTGTCTTTAAATGAAGGCTCCCTTAGCTCTACCTACCTCGAATCTATTAAAATATTTTAAAAAATTATCTTGTTTTAATTTTTCTTTGCTGTTTATCTTAAAGAACAAACAAACAACAACAAACCCACCAAACCCACCAGAAATAAAATTTACTTATAAAGTAAAGTATTATCAGTAAGCTCGCAGAAAGGAAATGAACCGCTGATATCTCTCAATAAGCTCTAGACAGAAAAGCTGCCTGGGACACTTGAAGGTTGGAGAAAACGCTCCTGCACGAGCCATCATGATATAAGGAGAACAGACACAGACCCAGGGCTCTAACAGCTGGTGTCTGGGTATTATGTCTTGTCAGGGAGGTACTGAAGTCAGAAGTCTAGGAATTAGAATGGGCCCAAGCACTGGCTACCTGTGAGATTGTCTTCTCTAATATACGGTACTAATTTTACTTCTGGCAAGAAGAGCTGTGAGCCACGCATGGGCTCCTGTAATCTGAGCACATTGGAAGCTGAGGCAAGAGGGCAGCTTTGATGAAGAATGGTTTCCAGACTTAACTCATTCTTAGTGAGTTAACAATTCTATTCTGACATCACTTTAAATGTTTCTTCAGATCAAACGCACAGTAAAACCAACCCCCCGTGGCAAGCCCTACTCACCTTTTCAAAGTTGTGGACATTTCCTTGAAATATCTTCACACATCTCTCTTTGGGAGCAAATGGCCGGACATCCCAGACACGCACTACGAAGCAAATCCAAACCAGTCAAGCAACAGACACACCTAGAGGCAGTAGCTTTCACATCAGTTACAAATACTGTCTCTGGGGAGGAGGTCTGGCATGATACAGTGTGAAGACTCCTTCCTTCTCCCAGTGGGAATAACCTACACTAAAGCTGCGGCCACCATGACCACCCTTCTCCTTAAGATAAGGACACAGAGAGCTGAGGAAGTAGGAGGGAGAGATGGGGGATTTGCAACAGAATATAGTTAGATCTTTCTGTCTGTCTCACACACACACACACACACACACACACACACACACACACACACACACACAGATCTTTCTGTCTGTCTCACACACACACACACACACACACACACACACAGAGTTAGATCTTTCTGTCTGTCTGTCACACCCATCCCCCCACACCCCCCCCCACCCACCCACACATCATTTTTGTGGGTAGGGAGTGAGGCAGGAGGTTCAATGTAAATTTGACTTTAAGGTCTGCCTGGATCTAAAACCACCCAAAATCAAATATTTCACAAATGATTTCTCTGACAGTTTAGAGTTATATCCAGCAAAGCTTCAGTATGGCAACCAATTTTTTTAATGTTAAAAAAAAAAAAAAAGTTCTGGGGCTAAAGAGACAGCCTGGTGCTCAAGAACACGTGTTGTTCTTGCAGAGGACCTGAGTCCAGTTCCCAGCACACATGTGGTGACTTGTAACCATCGGCCTGTAACTCAGTTCCAGGAGGTCCAGTGCCCCCTTCTGACCTCTAAGGGCATCAGGCACATACATGGGTGCACATAAACACATGAGGGCAAACATTTGTATACATTGAATAAAGGGAAAAATATTTTTGGGTATACAGTGTGAGTACCTGCTTAAGTATACATTCATGTGTGAAGATACCAGAGGCTAGACTCTCCCCCTACCCCCTCTCTCTGAGACAGGATCTCATTCTGCAGCCTTCCCTGGCCTGGAACGCTGTTAGTGGTTCTCAACCTGTGGGTCTGGACACCTTTGACAAAACTCTATCTCCAAAAATATTTACATTTCTATTCATAAACAGTAGCAGAATTGCAGTTCTGAAGTAGCATCAAAAATACCCTTATGGCTGGGGGTCACCACAGCACTTGGAACTGTATTAAAGGGTTGTAGCATTGCTTTATGTAGATCAATGAGGCGAACCTTAAACTCAGAGACTCTGCTTCCCAAGTGCTGAGGTTAAAGGAGAACCATCACACTCAGCTTCTACCTGATTTTCTGAAACAGGGTTCACTGAGCCTAAAACACTCCGAGCTCTAGACTGGCTGGCCAGGGAGCCCCAGGGAGCCCTTTGCAGCTGGAGTTACAGATGTCTGAACTCAGGTCCTCATGTTTGGACAGCAGGCACGCTACTGACTGAGTCATCTCTCTAGCCTCCACTGACTGCTGGGATGCAGGTCAGGACTTCACCTTCACTTTCACTTGATGGGCACTCTGACAGGAGCCACCAGAGTGAGAACTAGGGCATGACACTGTCCTCATCCCCAGGACTCAGAACACTATCTCCCACCCTGAGGACACATGAACACTGTCCCCCATCCCCAGGGCCCCGCATGTACTAGGCAAGTGCTCTGCCACATACTCCTGCCTTAGAAAACATGAACTCTGAATCTAATTCTGAATCTTGTATCGAAATATGGGCAATGCCAGTAAGTGTCAGTAAAGTAAGAATACATCTTGGCTTGCTGCTCTCCAAAATTAAGAAAAACACCACCAATAAAACACCAGAATTTGCTTTTTTTTTTTTTGGATACAGTCTCATGTAGCCCTGGATAACCTTGACTATGTATGTAGCTGAAGTTAACTTTGAGCTTTTAAAAAATAAGCCCATTTAAAGGATAACAATAACAAGCAATTCTTTTTATTTTAACAGCTATGTAGGGAAAGCTTCGTGTTCCTTACTTTCAAAATGCTAGGCTAGTAAAGGTAAATCCACCGAGACGAAGATCACATGCAACCATGTACCGTGGACAGCAGCGAGAGCCATTATACAGCAAGGGCAGATACACATCAAAGTTTGCTACTGACATGAGACTATGATCAGGAAGCAAAGATGTACATCCAGCCAACACACATTTATTGAGCATCTGCTACACACCAAGCACCAGTAGTGCTTTAGTCTCCACAGCCTATGGTCTGCACAGCAACGGCTTCTGTCTCCAGTGGCACTGTCCATCTCACTACAGCTAGCCCATCCTCCCACTCCATGACTCAGTGACAAGCAGGAGAGGGTAGGAGAAGGTGCTGGGAAAGCCAGAACAGTGAGATGTTTTCCTGACGACTCTGTCTCATACCAACGCTACTGAGGGAAGACACTTGCCAGAAAAGAGTACAGAAGAAAGCTTTCAACTGGACAGCAAACAATCGCTCATTCCTTTCCGATAATCAGACAAAGTTTCTAGTATCAAGTTAGGATTCACAGTCTCAGAGCTGAAAGGGAAAGCGTAGCCCTCTGACTACCTGTTTAGGACACCTGAGCAGAGGAGATGCCGTGTGTAAAACTGCTTACACTGCACATGAGACTTAGGGTGAGACTTCTAAATCCTGGTCTTAGAACCCTGGACTCCAGATCAACTCATGTAAATGGTCTCCTAGCTGACAGGCAGCTCTGTCAGCACCCTTTCCCTCCAGTCCTCCTGTGTGGCTGGAGAGCCCAGGGGTGTGTGCATGCTAGGCACCCTACCACTGGTATCTTCCCAAACTCCCAATGAAAATATTTTTGAAGATTTTTTTTTTTTTTTTTTAGTGTGTGCATATGTGAGGGAGAGCTCGCAAACCAACGAGGAGGTATGCATGTCTATGAAGGTCAAAGGACAAATTTGTGGGAGTGACTCTGTCCTTTTATCCCGTGAGTCCCAGGCTCACACTCCAGTAGTCATGTCTGACAACAGGTAACTTAACAGCTCCGCAGCACCACCACCGCTTCCCAGTGCGTGTTATTAATCCTAAATGCCCCCAGCCAGACTTTAGGGTCAACGGATGCCAGCCCCAGAACAGCTGCTTCCCAAAGTTACCGGTGTTGTCCATTGCATTGGACAGGAGATAAGATCCTTCAGAACTCAAGCTCAAGCCAGTTACGGAGTCTGCATGGCCTCTCATGGTGTAGGTTAACTTGTTCTGGCGTAGGTCCCAGACCTGTAAAAATGCAAAACTGCATTCAGGATTCAAAATGAAAATCAGCAGACAATGGCCAGGTACAGTGGCAGACACCTTTAATCCCAGCTCTGTGATGTTGAGGCCAGCCTGGTCTACATAGTAAGTACTAGGACAGCCAGAACAACATACACACTGTCCTAGAAAAGAAAAGGAATGAGAAAAACAGCAGAGAAGCTGGGACACGGTGGCTCATGACTCTAAACCCAGCACCTGGGAGGCAGAGATAGGCAGATCTCTGTGAGCTCAAGGCCAGCCTGGTCTACATAGCCAATACAAGACAAACAGGGCTACATGGAGACCTTGCCTTAGAAACAGCAACAAACAGACCAAACAAATAGAGTCTGTAGAGGCGGCTCAGAGGGTCAGGTGTCTGCTGCTCTTGTGGAGGATTTGGGTTTGGTTTCCAACACCAACACAGTGGGTCAATGTCTGTAATTATCGTTCCAAGGGGGATTCAGTGCCCTCTCCTGGTACTTGATGTGTGTGCACAAAACACATCACTTAAAATTTAAAAATCTAAGAAATGAGAAAAAAACCTACATAAAACCAGATGCCAGGCTTAGTGGTATATGTATAATTCCAGCACTCAGCAAACAGAAAAAGAAGGATTTTGAATTTGAAGCCAGTTTGAACAACACAGTCCCAGACTAACTTGGCCATGAGACCATTTCAAACCCTCTCCACTTCCCTCAAGCCAAGAGCATCCCTTGTGGGGAGAGACAGAAGGATCAGGAGAAAGATATTCTGAGCTATATAATGTACCTGAGGCCAGGTGTTTCAAAACAAACACCCAGGAAAACTGACAAGGAGACAGAGTGAACACAAAGCCCAGAATTATATACAGTAACAAGGAACTGGAACACACTGTGTAAGATTTTTCATCTTATGTCCTATACATGCATATAGAAGCAATGCATACATATGTGTATGTGCAAACATACATTTAGAAAAGAACAGGAAAAGCTTATTTATGCAAAGAACCCTCTGAGCCTCCTTTGGAAGACAGACACAAGAATGTGTAGGTGTCGGTCCTTTGCTGTTTGTTCATAGCTGAGATTCAAGTCCGGGGTTTTGTGCGCTACCAGTGAATTACATCTTCTGTACATTTCTGTCTATCTTTTATATTGTTTGTGGTGCTGGAGATTGAACCTAGGAGTTCATGCAGACCAGGCAAGTGCTCTTCCATTCTAAAGATTACAATAAGAATGCTTTGCATATGCCTGGTTCATAGCAGGCTCTAAATATTATTGAGCTGCTCCTAAAAATAACTCTAAAGCCAAAATATAAAAATATTTACATAATAGGCGATTAAATATGTAAAAATAAACATTAACAGAAATTCCCTGGATGTCACAAGGAAAAAGATTGGCAATTTTGTGAAGGTCATTGGTATGATAAAAAACTTCATTTAATACTGCCATGTAATTTTTCTAAATGAATAAAATAACTGACATCCCCTAAAGCAAGGCACTTACTTTTTCCCAGAAAGCAGTTGGGTAATGCACGTGTGATGTAAAAAGTCTGACTAGCAGGCTGGAGGGCGGCTCAGCGGTGAAGAGCACTTACTGCTCCACAGCACCCAATGCATTTTCCAGGACACACACTGGGGGCTGGACACTACAGGCTAACTTAGCTCCAAGGAATCAGACACCCTCTTCTGCCTCCTGAGGATGTACATACGCACGCACGCGCAAACCAACCTACCGCGAGTGTTTAAATATATGCCCACAATGGCAGCACTCAGAAGGTGTAGGTCAGAGGAGGACAGTTTGAGAACCTGACTCCCAAACAAAATAAGCAGGGTCTGGTGGTACACACCGTAATCTCTGCGTCAGGAAGCAGAGGCAGAGGACTTGCTAGGAGCTACAGATTTACTGTGAACCCCAAAGCAGAAAACTTAGCTTAGAAAGATCAGACTGCATGGCCATGAGAATCAGGACGCGTTCCAGAAACACAGGAAGGATATTCTAGACTCCAGAGCTAAATTTAAATGCAATCTTCTTAGACTATATTTGTACACTCTTCTTATCTGAGGTAAGTTCAAATTTCAGAGCAAAACTGGCATATATTAACATTCAATGGCTAGGACTTATTCTCCGTAGAGAACCCTCCCTACAAGAAGGTGTAACATACTGTCTTCCCAGAAGATAGGAAACTCCTACACAAGAACCAGGCCGACCTCAGGACTACACTATGGTTCACAGACCAGCAGCAGCAGCAGCAGCAGCAGCAGCAGCAGCAGCAGCAGCAGCAGCAGCAGCAGCAGCAGCCATGTTGCTTGAGGTCAGAAGACCTCAACACAAGATTGTTCTTTTGCCTGTCTGTCCCTGTGGTGCAGATAGGAGTATCAAATTCTTTTTTAAATTTTTTAAAAAAGGTTTTATTTATGTATATGAGTACATTATCACTGTCCTCAAACACACCAGAAAGAGAGCATCGGATCCCATTAGAGATGGTTGTGAGCCACCATGTGGTTGCTGGGATTGAACTCAGGACCTCTGGAAGAGCAGTCAGTGCTCTTAACCACTGAGCCAACTCTCCAGCCCCGAGAATCAAGTTCTTGTAGCTTAACTTTAAAAGAAGCCAGTCCCCACAAAAGTACACACTCATATGCCCCATATATTCTGGAAAAGGAAGTACAGAACAGACACAGCGGCTGATAGACACTAGGATAGGCCACGGCAAAAAGGGTACACTGTAAACGTTTTGGGGATGGAAACTGTCCTACACTCTGGTTATTTGTAGTTTATTTTTATTTTATATCCATTAGTGTTTTACCTACGTGCTTGTCTGTGTGAGGGTGTCAGATCCCCTGGAACTGGAGTTATAGACAGTTGAGAGCTGCCATGTGGGTGCTGGGAACTGAACCCAGTCCTCTGGAAGGACAGCAAGTGCTCTCTTCTGGAGATAAGGTCTTATTATGTTGGCCAGGCTGCTGTCAAGCTTGTGATCCTTTAGCCTCCCTACTCTAGCACTACAGGGTACAGATGTGAGCCACCATCTATGCAAGCATTAACATCTTTTAAATTGCACTCTGCTGCATGTACACCTGCAGGCCAGAAGAGGGCATTGGATCTCATTACAGAGGGTTGTGAGCCACCATGTGGTTGCTGGGAATTGAACTAGGGACCTCTGGAAGACCAGCCAGGGCTCTTAACCGCTGAGCCATCTTTCCAGCCCAAACATTAACATAAAATAAGTACATACTAAATTAGTATCACATGTATCTTTCCACATGTATGTATTTATATATTTGGAGAGTGCACCCACAGTTGTGGAGGAGAGAGGACAGCTTGCAGGAGTCAGTTCTCTCCTTTTACTACATGGCCACTAGGAAATGAATTTAGGTCCCCTGCCTCTGGAGTGGTTGGCAGGTCATATCTTAGCTACTTCCCTGCTGCTTGGTAAAACGAACTGGACAAAAGCAATTTACAGAAGGGTTAATTAATCTGGCTCATGGCCCGAGGGTACACTCCCAGTGAGGAGTTCTGGTCCAAGGAGCATGCGTTAACTGGTCACACCCTCTCTGCAGTCAGGAAGCAGAGAGCAAGGAACACTGGTGCTCAGCTAGCTTCTTTATGTGCTGTCCAAGACCTAGGGAATGGTACCCACCCCACATCACAGTGATCAGTAGCAGTCCCTCACAGGCATGCCCAGAGACTCGTCTCCCAGGAGATTCTAGACCTTCCTGCCGAGGGGACAGCATTAACTGTCACAGGTGACCTTGCAAAGAACTGCTGCTATAGACCCACAGTAGCAGGGGTCATGCTATTAGAGACAATCAGAGGACAAGGAATTGAAGAATGAAAGGGAAGGAAGAACTTAAATGGTACTGAAAACTCTTCCAGGTGCTTTTTATAAATTTCAGTATGACTGTGGGTAGAAACTCTGGGTTCTGTCTCTGTCTATCTGTCTACTCTTCACATACTACAGACCATGTCATCATCATCACCTGCACCATCACCACCACAATCTACTTCTTCATGAAGTATTGTTGTGAAGGTATAATCCACAGGGAGACAGCAACACCATGTTGAAGGATGACCTCTGATCTTGTGTCCACCTCCCAAAAGCTTGGATTACTGGCAGGCCTCATTTCTGCAATTTTACTTGAGGCCAGAGATAGAGTTCAGGGCTTTGTGCATGCCATGGAAGTATTCTACCCTCTCAACTGCAGCTCCAACCATTTATTTTTTTCTCAGCATTCCACCATCGCTGTCTCTACTAGGAGGAGCAGGAAAGTCACCCTCAGCTACACTGAAAGCTTGACTTAGACCCGCAGCTCGGGCTATATAAGATGCGTGTGTGGGCAAAGGAGACAGGGATGAGGGGACAAGATAGTCTCCAAGCTCCTCACAGATTCCAAACAGGCAGCGGCAGACAGCAAGTGTAGCCCCAGAATTGCTTGTCAACTGGCACTTGCCACATCTAGGACTCTGCTGAACCTCACAACCCCATGGGGGACACTGGGTCATCGACACTGTTCACCAAGAAAACTGAGGCTTAAAGAAGCTGAAGACCAGGTGACAATCTCAACACTAGAAAATGGTGGGACTGGGGCTAGAATCCAAGACAACTGCTTGTAAGCCTGTGTGGTACTGCAACTGCTTCGTGGCCTTTCTCCAACGCCTTTTAAGTTGTCTCTTCTTGGACAAGCTTAGGAAACGTCCTTTCCACAGTGTCAAAGAGAGCCACACTAAAGGATGAGGGGAGACAGTCACAGACTACGCCCTCTGTCATTAGACCAGAGAGCTCAAAACAATTTTCAAAGTCTTCAGTGGGGTGAGATGGCTCAGCAGGCAAGGCACCTGCTACCACATCTGACAGTTTGAGTTTTATCCCTAGGACCCACAGGGCAGAAGAGAAGTGTCCACAAATTGTTCTCTGCCCTTTGCATACAAAATTAAGTGTGCCGGGCAGTGGTGGCGCACGCCTTTAATCCCAGCACTTGGGAGGCAGAGGCAGGTGGATTTTTGAGTTCGAGGCCAGCCTGGTCTGTTCCAGGATAGCCAAGGCTATACAGAGAAACCCTGTCTCGAAAAACAAAAAAAACAAAAAAAAAAAACAAAAAAAAAAAAAAAAAAAAAAAAAAGTGTAATTTAAAATGAATAAACAATGTCTAGTCAGGGAATGAATACACTCTGTATTCTCTTCTTCCTTTTTTTTTTTTTTTTTTTTTTTGAGACAAGGTCTCTCTATGTAATTCCAAGTATCCTGGAACTCACTATATAGACCAGGCTGAATTTGAACTCATGGAGATCCATTTACCTCTGCTTCCTGAGTGCTGATGTTAAAGGAATGAGTGTGCCACAGGGCCTGGCCATACACTTGTGTTTTTCACAGTTCCCCTCTACCCAAGGATTTCACACTTCCCATCAGGATTTCACACTTCCTATCAATCACTTGACCCTTGGTAGCATTTACTTATTACATGTAACCTTTACTTGGGATTAGAACAGGACAAAAAGAAAGTAAACTTCAAGTCACTTTCTTCCTTTTAGTTGGCATTAAGTGCCAGGCCCCTGCAATCTCAACATTTAAAAAAGACTACCTTCTGATATATAGGTAAAAGATAAATATAAACAAATATACCTTGATATCATTGTCTATTCCACCAGAGATAATCTGATCGCTTGTGTCATTGAAGGTCACCGCTAACACCTGGTATGTGTTCTGAAATGTCTGGATAGCTGCTTTCTTCCGGATGTCCCAAAGCTGAAGCAGAAAAAAGGCACCATCAGTAACACCATTCTCAGGGCACTCACAGCACACCCCTCTACTCAGCTTCCGAAGAGCAGGAAACACTAGAGCCTTGCTAATGCTTGGCAGTTCAGCTCTTCCCCATCTGAAACCAAAATCCACCAAGCTATCCCCTTCCCACCCAAACTAGAGCAGCAAATTACTCAACAGTCAAGCCTGTCTACAAGGCCACATGTCTGACAAACTTTCAAAGAAACAGAAGATGGGCTGCAGAGACGGCTCAGTGATTAAGAACACTGGCTGCTCTTTCAGAGGACCTGAGTATGATTCTTAGCACCCATATGGCAGCCAGTTCCAAAGGATCTGACTCCCTCTTCTGGCCTCCAAAGGCATCAGACATGCAAGTGGTGCAGACAGACAGACATGCAGACAATACACCTATACACATAAAATAAAAATAAATAAATCTTAAACAAACAAAACCAGTATGTAAAATGTAAAGATAAGCCATATACAAATAAGTATCAGGGACAAATGATGATGCCCAAAGTCTACCTCCAGCTTGCTCAAGAAAGAGGACCGTAGTGTGTTCAGCTAAGCTTATAAACCATTCTCTGCACTCAAGCAGCATGCCTGCTGATGCCCGACTTTGCAAGGTGTCCTGATCTCACATCTCCAGTGCTTTCATTATGAAACAAGAATAGCCCATGAAGTGAGATCACAGTTTCTCACACAATAGAAGGCTGGTGGAACTAGACATTTTAGTAATATTTTCAGACTCTCTCTCTAAAGACAAGGTCTTGCTGCTGCCCAGGGCCCCAAACTCCTGGCCTCAAGGATTTCTATTGTCTCAGCCTTCCAAGTAACTGGTACCAAAGACCCGTGCCACAGCTTAGCTCAGAGTCTTTTGTTACAGTGTGAATAAACAATGTGCACCTATGTCCTCACTTTCTGAAAGGCTGAGCCAAGCCAACTGCTCAAGCTCAAGAGTTTGAGGCTCTCTAGGTCACAGAGCAGCCTGTTTAAACACCTGAATTAAAAAGGAAAAACCCAACAAACCAAACCAAAAAAAGGATCCCCTTCAAAAATCTCCCAAAGTTTGAAAAAAAAAAAAAAAAAATAGTACAAGTGCATGTGTGCTTTCGTGTGTGTGTGTGTGTGTGTTTGTGTGTCTGAATGAACATGTTTGTATGAATGCATGTTATTCAAGTCCTTTACTGGTCTCTACCTTAATTTTGAGACACATATATGCACATACCACACACACAATACAAACAGCAAATTAACAAATGGTGCACAGTTTATTCACACTTTAACAAAAGACTCTGAGCCAAGCTGTGGCATGTGTCTTTAGTACTAGTAAACATGGATTAAATAAGATATGGGATATGGACCAATAAGACCACAGAGTAAGTTCTAGGTTAGCTAGGGTAGAGTGAGATCAAAGATCCCAAGAGGGATATAAGGTAACTAACTACTCATCGGGTAAGGCTGCTTGTTGGCAAGGCTGACACCTGCGTTTGACCCTTGCGACCCACAGTAGCAGAGAACTGAGTCCTCCAAGTTGTCCTCTGGCCTCCACATGCACATGGTGTGCATGCCCCGCCTCTCCTAATATCAGGTGAAAAATTTAAAAAGGCTAGGGAGATGGCTCAGTTGAAAAAGTGTTTGCTAGATACACGAGCACCTGATTCAGATCTACCCCAACACCATGAACAAGCTAGCATGGTAGTGCCCAGTGCTGGGGAGATGGAGCAAGATCACGAAGCTTACAGTCGGAACCCTTGCTCAACAGATGAGCTCCAGGTTCAATGGGAGACTGTCTCAAAGAGTAGGTGAGAAAGTCTGAAAGTTGACCTGTGGCTTTCACCTGTGTGAATGTACCAGCATGCACATCCTGAGGAGGTGAAGGCAGAAAGAGAAGTTATTACAGTGCAAGGTGGGGTCTGGGTGACCTACCTGAGGCCCTGCCTCTAAACAAAAGAACTGCCTTTGTCAGGGTTTCAATTGCTGTGATAAAACGCCACCACCAAAAGCAACCTGCAGAGGTTCACGTCAGTTTACATTTCTAGATAATGGTCCATTCATAAGGAGAGTCAGGGTAGGTCTCCAGCAGTGCAGGAACCTGGAGCAAGAACTCAATCAATCAAGGAACTGTCCCATAGACTTGTCTACAGGCAGACTTCCCAAGGACATTTTCTCAACCAAGTCCCCCTTTCCAAATGACTCTAGCTGTGTCAAGCTGACAGAAAACTAGGCAGCACAACCCCCCCCCCCCAAACAACAACAAAACAACCAACGCCAAAAAAAAAAAAAAAAAAAAAAAAAAACCATGAAAAGCATAACACCACAGTTTATAAAAGAAACGCAAATAAAATCAGTTACTCTGGCATGATGGTACACTGCAGAGGCAGGCAGGAGTCTGTGTTGAGGCCAGCCTGGTCTACATTGTGAATTCCAGGACAGCTGGGGCTACATAAAGACCCTGTCTCAACAAAAACAAAAAAACAAAAACAAACCAAACCAAACAAAACAAACAAAACCCAAAAGCAAGAAACAAAACTCTAACCCTAACAAAAAAGATACTCAATATGATCATGATTTTGTTTTTATTTTAGTTTTTTTTTGGTGGAGGGCAGGGTCTCACTATGGAGCTTTGGTTAACCTGGAACTCATCCCATAACCCAGACTAGCATGCCCTTAATCCCAGCACTGAAGGCTTGTAGGGGCAGAGGCAGGCAGATCTGAGTTCTAGGCCAGCCTGATCTACTGAGTGAGTTCCAGGATAGTCAGAGCTACTCAGAAAAGCCCTATGTCAAGAAAAGCAAATACAGAACAGTGCTGATGACTGTAGTTCAGCATGGCGGAGGCTGAGGGAAGCAGAGCACTTCCCGTTTCAAGCCAGTCTAGACCCCAGACAGTCTCACCACTCACACCTCTAATCCCAGCACCCAAGAGGCTTAGACAGGAGGAGCAATGGTTCTGAGATGAGGCTTCTGTACATAAGACCCTGCCTCAAAAAAAGAAAAAAAAAAAACAAAACAAAACAAAACAAACAAAAAAAAAACAAACCACACAGAATTCCCCGCTTTCTGCTCCCCACTCCCAAGCAGCAGCATCACATTTAGCTGTGACAAACGTCTGCATACAGGTTTGTAGTGTGAATCTGTGATGCACGTTCATGTATGTGTAATGCACAAGCACTTACGCACATGCTTGTGGGAGCCAAACACTGACACGGGTGTCTCTCCACCTTACACACTGAGGTGGGGTCTCTAAGCCTGAAGCTTGTCATTTCAGCTTGTCTGGCAAGCCAGCTTGTTCCATGGATTCCCCGTCTCCACTGGCAGTGCACAGGAATTACAGTTGGCCATCGGGCTCTGCATCCTTCTCACTCGGTGGTGGGTATCTGAGCTCTGGGCCCCACAAAACCCACATTTCCTCAGCCCCGAAAAAAACATTGGTTGTACCATATAGCTGTCATGTAAATTACATTGGTACACTGCAGTGCGCTTGACATAAGTAGACTCCAGGAGCAGAGGAGTCTCCTGTTGTCTCTTCCAAATCCCCATCCTGGGTCAAGCTGGCTCTGAAATGGGGAGATAGAGAGATAGCAGGCAGCTAAGGGGCCTGATTGGCCCTGTGCCCTTGAGAACATCAAGAAGGTAACCAACGCCAACAGAGGTCACTACTGATTATCCCAGGATATAAAAATTCCTGTAGTGGGAACCAGAAGCCAGGAGCTCAGCTATGGCAGAACACTCAGTGTGAACTCCAGCAGAGTGCCTCAACGTCCCCAGTCCATTTTCCATTTCTGCTGGGCGTTCGTGTGAGCTTGGATTTGATAGTTTCCTTTGTCTTTCTCAGGCAAGCCACCTCAGGTCTCTGATGGCCATTACAAACTGATTCGAGGATATTTTGCTACTTACTCTTTGTTCTTTTATGTTTGCTTGTTCTGTACTTAATAAACGCAGTCATTAGAATTCAAAGGTACAGCTATTATAGGTCATTCTGCACAGCTATCATAGATCACACTGGACAGAAAGACAGCCAAGGCTGGCCTCAAATCGGATATCTATCTCCGACACTAAGATTGTAGCTTGTCTCATTTTAGTTGTAGCAAATACCTGGAGCAAGCAATTAGACCAACGGCAGTTGCCAGCGGCTAAATACAGGGCGGAAACAGGAGGGACTTCTTTAACAGGGCTGGGCTTTCTGGGGGGGATGATGAAATGTTTGGGCATCAGTCACTTTAATTTTGATTTACTTCATTTAAATACTAGGCACCGAACCCAGGCCCTTGTGCATGCTGGGCAAGGCCTCTACACTGAGCCACAGCCCAGACTTCCAGACTTCCTCTTTACTGTACAAGATTTCAGGGGTCAATTTAAGTTTATCTTAAAAAAAAAAAAAAAAAAAAAAAAACAACCATAGAAAACAGACAGTACTTCCTTGTCTTCCTAAAGACATTAGCTGTATAATCTTCCAGAAAAGTCCAGACTCCTTGAGAATCCAGTTCCCACACAGGTGACCGACCTTTCTTCAATTTTTGTCTCAACGGATTATCTTTATGCAGATCAGAATAACCTTTGCCCCTCATCCTCCCCACCCCTTTTCTTTGAGGTAGGGATTCCCTAGTAGCCCAGGCTAGTGAGACTCACCAGTTTCTTGCCTCAGCCTCCTGTTTCTGGGATTATAGGAGTGTGGCCCAACGCCTGGTACCAATCTGTCTTTAACATAAAAGGTATGGTAGCCACTTAAAGTTTGATTAAAATAATTAGAAATTTTTGAAATAATCACAAACGCACATGTTTCTTTTTCCCCTAAAATCATTTTAGAGCACGTTTTAGAGCCCTGTCCTCCTGAGCACACCCTAGTGCTTGTCCCAAAGATGTTTCCTACTTAACCTTAATATGCCATCAAAATGAAGAAATCCAAGTTATCATATTTCTCAAACACCATTCAAGCTTAACCATTATCCCCCCACCTCTTGCCCGCCTTTTTAAAGGACACCAAAGTCAGTTTGGGATTATGAGTTAAAGTTGTCATGGCTTTTTTTCACCCCCTCAGATTTTCCTTGAGTTCTGTGGCCCCAGCACTTTTGAAGAGCACAGAAACCTGCCTCTCTGCATTTGGATTTGTTTGGCGTTGCCTCGGTGAGACTGAAGACTTGATATTTTTGGTGGAGATACCACAGAAACGGTAACATATCTTTATTATGTATTAGCAAACGGCTCACAGTTCTGCCTCATTACTAGTAACATTCAGGTGTAGTACTTGCCTAGAAATGTTAAGATGCTCTAGGCTCATCCTCTACTTTGGCTGAGGCTAGCCTCTGACAATGGAGTCATCTCTCCAGCCCCTAGGCTCTAGTTTGGCTGAGGCTAGCCTTTGACAGCGGAGTCATCTCTCCAGCCCCTAGGCTCATCTTAGAGCACTTTCCCTAACCAGGTCTAATCTAAGAGCCCAAGTTTTGTTTATTGGCAAACGGTATTTAAAGACCAAGACATAAATTAAACAAACAAATCAACAAGCCAGGTGTGGCGGTGCTCTCGATCACCTTTAACCCCAACACTCAGGGATCAGTCTCACCTTTAACCACAGCAGAGGCAGGCTTCTGTGAGTTTAAGGCCAGTCTGGACTACAGAGCAAGTTCTAGAACAGCCAGAGCAATACAGAGAAACACTGTATTGAAAAACAAAAAATAAAAAAGACCAAGTAATGAATCTGGGACTCAGTGGGTCAGCACAGAGCACGTCCTCAAATGCATGGGGCCCGGGTGACTGTCAGGAGGCCGCAAAGGGTCTGGTTGCTCCTAAGGATTCTTCTCAAGCTGGCACTATATTTACTTCAGAATACAGACGCTTGCACACCCACAGACTTACATCCTTTTCGTTTGTTTTTTCAAAAAATGTTGAGTGCAACCCAGGCTGGCCTCAAGTTTGCCAAGTAGCTGGGATTACAGTGTGCACCACACATAACTCATGTAGTACTGGGGATCAAACCCAGGGCTTTGTGTGTGGTCCGCACACTGTCTCCTCAGCCTTATATTCACTCCCCAACAGACTGGGAGTTCACATACTGATCCCTCTGGAGTATTGTCTCTTATCCAAAAATGTTTATTCTCAAGTAAGAACTCAATTTAGGTTATCAACTTATAAAAAGAAAATGAGAATTCACTCTGGTCATATTTGAACACAGTATCACAAGACTTGTTTTAATTTTCTCTCTCCCCTTTTTTTGTACCAAAACTCCATTTTCTTCAGAGTGGGATATCTTCCTGCAACTCTAAATACTTTTACATATTTGATCTGCCTCCATGCATGTGGCCGATTTCCCATTTTCTCTTCGACTCTTTGCCTTCCCGGGTGTCTTCCCCACTCTGGTTGTCCTTATGAGGGTCCTCCTCTCATCCTCGCTGATCTGACCTTCCTACCATACAGTGAGACCCTATCACAGAAAACCATTCCCATAAGAAAAGTTGGATTGATGCCTTCAAATAAATTCAAAATAAAAAAACTATGCAAAAAGCAGTTATCTTTAAGTGATAGGAGATGTTATCCGTATTAAGAAATATTGCTTTGATGGGGCTGGGGAGATGGTTCAGCAGTTAAGAGCACGTTTCTGCTATTTAGGAGGACCTGGGTTTGACTCCCTGCACCCACATGGTGGTTCACAACCATTTGTAAATCTAGTCGCAAGGGATCCAATGCCTTCTGATCTCTGAGGATATAAGGCACAAACATGGCACATACAGACATACACACAGAAACATACACATAGACATGAGGACAAAGAGCATGCTTTTGGTCATGGTGTTTCATCCCAGCAATAGAAACTGTTAACTAGGACAGGCCCATGGTCTCAACTACTTAAAATGCTGTAGTTCAAGGATAGCCTGGGCTACAGAAGGTGTTCAGGGCTGAACTGGACAACTTGTTAAGATTGTCTCAAATGCCAGCAGAGGTCAGAAGAAGGCACCTCATCTCCTAGAACTGGAGTCCCATAGGGCTATGACCCACCATGTGGGAATCAAACCTGGGTCCTGTGCAAGAACAGTCAAGTGCTCCTGACTGTCAAGCCATCTCTCAAGAACTTAGTTTGTTTGTTTGTTTTTCCCGAGACAGGGTTTCTCTGTGTAGTCCTGGCTGTCCAGCTGTCCTGGAACTAACTCTGTAGACCAGGCTGTCCTCAAACTCAGAGATCTGCCTGTCTCTGCCTCCCAAGTGCTGGGATTAAAGGCGTGCACCACGACTGCCCGGCTGAACTTACTATTCTTATGGAGGACTGGGCATGTATGTTGTACACATAGAAACATGCAGACAAAGCATTCATACACATAAAATAAATGAATCTTTACAAGAAATGAAAAAGTAAAAAGCCAGGATGTGGCAGTCAGAGAGGGGAATAGCAGCATGTGCACGTACGCGTGTGGTGTGTAAACGTGTTATCAGGAGCTACATGTATGAAGGTGTCACAGTGAAACCCATGACACAGTTGGTATTATGAAGCATCATGCCTTGAGTTAACTTGATTGTTGTTTTTCCCCTTCCTATTTCTAGGCCTCATTTTTTTTTTTTTTCATTTGTAAAATGAGCATGCTGCATAAGATGAGAGGGTTCTAAAATCTCAGTGGAGTAACATTTTAAATATTTTCATGACCATTTTAGACTCACCAAACCAGGTTTTTATTAGTTTTACTTACTTGCTATTCATTTATTTAGTTCTTCTTCTTGAGACAGTGTTGCTAGGCAGCTCAGGATGACCATTCTGACTTTAACCACCACTCTGGTTGTTTTATTGTTATTATCTGTCTTTTGAGACTGTCTTATTACATAGTCAAGATTGGCCAGTACACCAGTTCTACTCTGGGTATGTTTCGTAGGTTCTTCAGGTGATCCTAACAAATATAGTTTGGGAATCATCCAACTAAATGATCTGCAAGTTCCCATCGTAGGTCACTGAGATCATTTGCTGACCTTTTTTAGATACCTGTAATTTCCCAACAATCTTGTAAGACACTTATATTACTATCAGAGTTCAAAGGGTTAACAAAGTACACAAGGCAGTGGTGATGCATGAGGCCAGTCTGGTCTACAGAGTAAGTTCTAGAACAGCCTGTCTATAGAGACTGCACAGAGAAACCCTGTCTCCAAAAGAAACCACAAACAAAAACAAAACAACAACAACAAAACCTAAAACAAAAAAATCCCAACAAACTAAAAAGACTAAGAAAGTAAGGCTTGGAGAGTGGACTGCTCAGTCACACAGTTCACCTCTGAGCCACGAGTCAAATCCACACAGCTAAAATATTTAATTAGGAAATATTTAATTATTTTAATTAGGAAAATTTTAAGTGTGCTTTGGAATATCGGCAGGAGGACAGGATAGACTTCACATTATGCCACCTTAAACAGCGACACAGAAAGATAATATCTACCTTTAGCATAGAATAGTTTATTCAGGGCATGAGGAGGGGAGTTAAGAGGGTAGTAGAGGCAGAGAAAGGCAGAGAGAGGGAGAGAGGGAAGGGGGGAGAGAGGGAGAGAGGGAGAGAGAAGCAGAGGCCGACCATGAGCACGTGGAGAGTGGGGGAAGGGAATGGGGAAGGACGAAGGGACAGAGGGGGAGCAAGAAGGCAAGAGATCAAGGGAGTTAATACCTACCTTAACTGTTCCATCGTCACTGCCAGTGCAGACAAGTTGGGGGCCCCGCCTGGCTGGATAACAGGAGTTCACAAAGGAAGTATGCCCCTTTAGCCTCTTCACTCTCTCTCCTGTTTCACTATCCCACACTGCCACAGTTTTATCTGTCGATGCTGAGAAGAGCATGCTAGAAAGAGAACACAAAGTAAGACAAACAACAGAGACTGGGCGACGACTCAGTGGTCAAGTGCACTGGCTGTTCTTCCAGAGGACCTGAGTTTGTTTCCCAGCCCACACAAAACGACCCAGAACTGGTTGTAATTCTAGTTCCAGGGAAACTGATGCCTTTTGGCCTCCACAAGTACTGCATGCATGTGGTGTACAGACATACAAGTAGGGCAAACACCTAAATGCCTAATTTAGTTCATGAGCACAGGGTGCCTCATCCTGCCTTCAGCCATCTTATTCACCTTCTGGATTCTGCATCAGGTTGACCCACACCACACAAATAATATAGCAGTTTTATCAATTCATCTTTTCCTTCTTTGTAATATAAATGAATACAATGCTCTCTTACATGAAGTATTTACACTGGGTATGACCATGCATACCCTAGCTCTTTGTCAGGGCAGAGAGAGGAATCATTGGGGCTTGCTGCTCACCAACTTAGTTCTAGATTCAGTGAGAGAACCTGTCTCAAGAGACTCATGTACAGAACAGTAAAACGGGACACCCGACGTTCCTTTGTCCTTAAATGCGCATCGGCACACATGTACAGGTGCAGACACACTCTACCTTCAAAATGCCATCATATGCTATTAGTATAATGTCTATCTTGGAATACAGGGTTATGAACAAGTATAGAAAAAAATTAAAGAAAAAAGAAAAGAAAGGAAGGAAGGAAGGGAAGATTATGGGTTGGTGAGATGCCTCAGAGGTAAAGGTACCCACTACCAAGCCTCATCTCTGTGCCCCACATTGTAGAAAATAAGAACCAACGCCCCCAAATTGGCTGCTAACCTCCACAACTGTTCTTACGTGCGCACACACCCCTAATGAGCACGTCAAAACTCAATTTTGGTAAAATAGGACTTTGGAAAAATGTATAATATAAACAGTAATTATCTTTGGAGATGTAAAATGAAGAATTTTCCCATTGATTTGTTTTTTTTTAATTTAATTTTTAAAAACATAGTTTATTACTTTCATGATGAAAACAGCTAACTTCAGCCCTCTGAATCTCTTAGCAGATGGAGGCATTTGCCAGTTTGATTCCTAGAATCCACATAAATGCAAACAAAGAAAACTAGCTCCACAAAGCCGTCCTGACCTCTATAGATGCACCCCCTCACAGAAACATCACACACACACACACACACATACACACACACACACACACACACACACACACACACACACACACACACACTCTCTACATAAAAATGTAGCTCTGGCCGGGCAGTGGTGGCGCACGCCTTTAATCCCAGCACTTGGGAGGCAGAGGCAGGCGGATTTCTGAGTTCGAGGTCAGCCTGGTCTACAGAGTGAGTTCCAGGACAGCCAGGGCTACACAGAGAAACCCTGTCTTGAAAAACCAAAAAAAAAAAAAAAAAAAAAAAATGTAGCTCTGGCTGCCATGAAACTATGTAGATCAAGATCAAGCTGGCCTAGCACTCAGAGAGCTATCTGCCTTTGCCTCCTGAGAGCTGACATGTGCTACTATACCAAGCAATAAAAGTGTAAAAACCTAATTTCAAATTACATTTGCTTTATGTCTCATAAAACAAACTGGTCTAAGTACTGGTGGATTAGGAGAAAATGATGACGTACTCTTGATTGAACACTACATTGCCCATGTGGGCTTTAAAACTGTGATTCTCCTGCTTCAGCTTTCTCAGTCTGACATTACAGGATGACAACACTATGCCCTGCAAAGACGTACCAGTTTCTGAGAATGTCTCCTAAGAGCCAGAGCTCAGGGCTGATGGGTAGAGGATGCTAAGCAGTACTGTGGGAAGCGGCTGTCACTTCCCACGGGGGCGGCTCACTCACCTGCCGTCTGTGTTATAATGCAGCTCCATCACCGCTCCACTGTGTCCCTTCAGTGTAGCATAGTTGTCACAGTCTCCATAGACATTCCACAATACTGTTAGGAGGAAATGAAAAGCCATCATTAGCCAGAAAAACATTACTTGGAAAAACCCAAAGTCTTTTTGAAATTATATACTCATGGAACAACACTGGTTGGTCAATTAGATTAGTTTCCTGACACCACAACCTGTGCGTGCATGCACGCAGGGGTCAGGCTAACGAGTGCGCAGGGACGGAAGCCCGAGGACAGCTTTGGTACTGTTCGTCAGGCACCAGCCACCATCTTTTTGAGATAGATTTCTCAAGGTCAGGAACTCGCCAAGCAGGCTAGGCTGGACAGCTGGCAGGGTCCAGATCTACCTGCCCACCTTCCCAGAGTCGACAGTACAAGCACACGCTACCTTACCTGGCTTTATATGAGTTCTGAAAATTGAACTAAGATCCTAACTGACTGAGCTGTTTTCTCAGCCTTATTAGACAAGATTTACTTATTTTTATTTTATGTGTTTTGCTTGCGAGTATGTATATGCACCACATGCATGCCTGAAAACTATGACGGCCAAAAGAGGGAGTTGGATACCTGGAACTGGACTTACAGATGGATATGAGCCACTATGTAGCTGGTGGGAACTGAACTTGGCCCTCTCCAAGAGCACTATGTGCACTTACCTGCTGAGGCATCATTCCAGACCCCTCAGCTTTAACTTTTAAAAAGTCGAGACCTTTTCTTATATGCTGAGTCCAAGAAGAAGGCCGTTGGGCTACAGTACCTCTGCTTCAGTCCTATTTATTCTTTAAAATATTTATTATTTATTGATGTGTATAGAAGTAGAGGGGCAGTCAGAACATGGCTGTGGTAATCAGCTCTGTGTGTGTGTGTGTGTGTGTGTGTGTGTGTGTGTGTGTATTCACAGCCTCAGAGGTCAGAAGAAAACAGTGGATCCCCTGGAACTGTATTACAGAGAGTTGTGATGTCAGGTGCTTGGAACTGAACTCAGATCCTCTGGAAGAACAGCAAGTGGTCTTTTTTGTTGTTGTTCTTTTGTTTTATAAATAGTTGATTTTTATTTTATGTATATTGGTGATTTGACTGCACTTAAGTCTGTGTGAGGGTGTCAGATCCCCTGGAAGAGGAGCTATAGACAGTTGTGAGCAGCCATGTGGGTGCTTGCAATTGAACTCAGGTCCTCTGAAAGAGCAGCCAGTGCTCTTAACTGCTGAGCCATCTCTTCAGCCTGTTTTTTTTTTGTTTTGTTTTGTTTTGTTTGAGATGGGATTTCTCTTTGTAGCCCTGGATGTTCTGGAACTTCCTCTGTAGACCAGGCTGGCCTTGAACTCAGAGATCCAACCATTAAAGCCAAACTGATGCTCTTGCTAAATCAAGAGTTGTCTCCATAAAAAAAATATTTTTAGGGCCGGAGAGATGGCTCAGCGGTTAAGAGCACTGACTGCTCTTCCATAGGTCCTGAGTACAATTCCCAGAAATCACATGGTGGCTCATAACCATCTGTAATGAAATCCGATGCACTCTTCTATTGTGTGTCTGAAGACAGCTGCAGTGTACTCATATAAATAAAAAAATAAATAAATCTTTAAAAAAAATATATAGCTGCTTTTGGTAGCATGGGCCTGTAATTCCAACACTTGGGAGGCAGAGGCAGGAGGATTAGAAATTCCAAAGTCATTCTCACTACATAGTCAGTTTAAGGTCAGCCTAGGCTACACGAGCATGACAGAAGGAGAATGGAGGAGGGGAGGGAGGGAAAGAGAGAGGGAGGAAGAGAGAGGAGAGAAAGAGAGCAAAAAAGAATATATAACTCCAACCAAAGCAACCTACTTTCCAGTTAGTACGTTTCCTTCCTTTTATTTACTATGTGGCCCTACGTGCACCAGTCTGGGTGCTGAGCATCTTGATTCCTGCTTCACCATGACTACAGTCTAACCTGTCAAATTAGACTGATGTCTGATGCCTCCTATGGCATTCAAAATTAAAGAGATCATTATTAGCAGAGAGCAGTAATTAACTCCAGTTCAAAAACTGTGCCTTACGTATGAGCCGGTCAAATCCTGCAGAAGCCAGGGTGGATCCGTTGGGGTGAAACTTGCAGCAGTACACTTCCCCTTCGTGTCCCGAGAGCAGCATGATTGGGGCTTGAAGGGAAGAGCACCTTGGCGGTCCCTAAACCAGAGACAAGTGTGAGGCAGCCACTGTCCACAGGCAAAGGAAAGTGGGGGCAGCCCATCTCATCTGGGTTGGGGCATAGCACCTCTGCTCACAGAACTCTCTGGAAAACCCCTTTGGACAGTCCAGCATATGCCCAGTGTGCTTGTTCCATAGCCAGCTTCTGACTGCTTGCACGTTGAATTCATTTATGCCTCAGGATTTTAGCACAGAAAGATGTCTTTCACAAGAGCCCTTGCCTTATTTTGTGTCTTTTAAATGTTTCCTCCCCAGAAGAAAATTTAAGCCTTTCATCACTCAAACTATTTTGAGTGAGGCAGCCACCCTGCCCCCAGTATTCCACTGGCTCCACACACTCTGTTGAAGCCCCATCACTACTTGACCTTCCCTCTCTCACATTATCACTTACACCTTTCTTTTTCCCCAAAGAGATGAAGCTCTGGGAGTACAGTAACATTCTTAATGTCAGTCACCATTTTCCTGTCTCTAGTTCACCCAGCTAGTCTTTGAAAAACCTTGCGTGGTACAGCTTATTGTGCAAAATAGATTTTGGTGGGGAATGAGCAGGGTCTTAATATACAGCCCAGGCTGGTCTTAAGAATTTTCAGTCCTCCTAAGTACTGGTATTACAAGTATGTATTACTGTTCCAGGCTTAGCAAAGTAGATTTGATTATGGTCTTGGAGACTAAGCCTAGGCAATCTTACTCATCAAATTAGAACAAGTGTACTACCAATAATCCTGAAATCTCTTGAGCAGATTCCAGTATACTTATTTTTATCATCATGCACTAACTATACAAAGTAATGGGCTTCACTATGAAATATCCATAAACACAAATGATGTCCCACGATCATACTCATCCAGTATATATATTCAAAACACTGTTACATGCTGGCTAGAGATAGCTCAGCGGTTAAGAGCACTTACTGATCTTCTAAGGCCGAGTTTAGTTCCCAGCATCCACAATGGGCAGCTTTCAAGGGCTGTAACTTAAGGTTCAGAGGATCCAACATCCTTTTGTGGCTACTGAGTTCTCCCTGCCTCCTCCCACAAGAAAACACACAGACACACAAGCCTAATATATCTAAGAAGTGGAGAAAACAGCACTCGGCAAAACAACAGACCCTACATTCTAGTGGAAAGTGAGAGAAAGGCAAACAGAGCTAAGTAAAACTCCCAGTGTTGTGTGCCATGGGAAGAGACAATATGGGTTCCAGAATACAGGACAGTCCAACTTAAAATACAGTGGGCAGAAAGCCCCATTGAAAACCTGTAATCTGAGCAAGTATTTGAAAGAGCCAAGTTGACCATGGGGGCATTTAGAAGAACATTCCAGCAAATGCACCAAAGAAAAACTAAGAACATATATATGTTGGTGTCTCGAGCCGAATGACGTGCCGGAAAGCTGGTAGATGAGCACGGTAAGAAGGGCAATTATGACAGAGATTTTGATTTTTTAAAAAAAAACTCACAATAGAAAGCCAACACAATGTTTTCAGCAGAGTACACCACATGACTTAATATCTCCATGATTCCCTTGGCTACTGGATTAATAACCGATCCTTGATTCAAAGACAAAACCCAGAAATACTAATTAAGCTCTACCTGCAGTGATACCATATGGCATAAAAGTGGTTTTAACTAGATGGTAAAGATCAAGGTTACACAGTTCTCTTCTTTCAACAGGATCTGCCATAATAATAGCCTACACTGACTGGGAGCCCTGGATCTTCTGGCCCCAGCATCTTGAGTGATGATTATCAATGTGTGTGTCCAGCTGTTTTGTGGGGGAGGCCAGGGGAGAAGACACAGGATCTTTCTGTGTTGTACAGGTTGGCTTCCAATTCCTTCCCTCAAATTTTTCTTGTCAGTCTTCTGGAAAACTGGAATTACAGCCCCACCTGACTTGCTCACTTTAAGGACCATCACAACAGGATTTGGTTAAAGAGTTGGGACAGGAGGTAGATCTACTTCCTCATGTGAACCTAATATAGTATGGTGAGTGTGATCACTATTTTACAAGACATGTAGTTAGGAGCATGGATTCTGATTCCAAAAAGTTTGCTTTCCCCATTTGCAAAACAACAGCTCCTTCCAGTCTGTCACCAAGATTAACGGAAATTTCACTCGCAAAACATCCAAGATAAGAACCAACGAATGTTAATTACTATTATAAACGCAGACAGAGAAAAAGGTTGTACCAGGTAGCAAAGCGAGCCACTATCATTCATTTCCATTGCTTCCCCTCTCATTCATTCATTCATTCATTCATCCACTCTGCAAACTTTCCTGAATGTTTCTATTATGCTAAATCCTTGAAGGATGCGGAAGCTTGGGTCTTGATTGAGGCCAAAGTTTTAAATGATTCAATGCCACTGAAGAACTGAAAACGAACTTCTAACAGGGAAACACGTATGAAACACACACAGAATACAAGGCACCTTTACAGAGGCCTATTTTAACTTCAGGTTCACTGTCTTTCGGTTCCTCCAGAGTCAGTACCATCCGTAGGAAGAAGGGAGGAGGGCCGAAAGCGAGATGTCTCCCGACTTACCGCCTGCAGCAATGCCCCCGGAGTCGCCTGCTGCTGTCCGGCTCCGGGCCCGGACCCTGCCGCTCCCAACAGCAACTCATGTCGCGGCCGCTTGGAGGGAACGAGGGGTAGCTCCGGGCCCTTGCGCTTTTGCTGCTCGATCATGGCGGCAGCCACTCTCCTCGGCGCCACCACTAACCGCGCCGCCGAAAGCAGGTGCAGTGCAATTGGTTCCAAATGAGTTCTTCCTCCAGAACTTCCGGAGAGGAACAACCAATTGGCTTCCAACATTTCCTTCTGCAACGCCCTCTGAATCCACTCTTGCGATTGGTCACGCCTCGATGACGTCACGAGAACGCAACTCTGGGATTGGATCGCGGAACTGGCGTTTTTCCCCGCCCCCTCAGGCGCGCAGTGCATTGTGGGTGAGAACGAGCGGCGCTTGTTCAGCGTTCCTAGCAATGAAGCGGCTGTCCTGCTAGGAGCTGACGCGGAGTGAGTCTGTGGGGAGTCAGGCGGGTGGCTGTTCCAATCTGTAAGGTGCGAGTCAGTGGTAGGCCTGAGCCTGCCCTTTTAAACTGTCGGCCTTAGCAGCGGGGGGGGGGGGGGGATGGCAGGGAGTGTCCCCGGAAAGAGAAGTCCCTTGGTAGGCTGGAGCGGAGCTTTGGTATCTCTGGCTGCAGGACTCGAACCCTCAGGCCGCTGTCCCTTGACAGCTCTTCTGCAGGATACCAATTCTGCGTCCAACTCTCTGCTGGCCCGACTCCCGGCCTCCAGGCTTCAGTGCCGGACTTGGCTTAGGCGATGGAGTTAGTTTTTGTTTAGCCGTCTTTTTGAAGGGCTTTAATTTATGTCCCCGAGACAGCCAGTGATGAGGAAAGTATCAGTTGGTTCTTCTAAAGCACAATTTCGTTGAGAAATCGAATATTCATGCTTGCGTACCAGGCTTCTCGAAAGTGGTCCAAATGATATTTATTGTGCAGTGCGTTGGGGGTCATTCTGAAGAAACATGGTCCCCTACCTCAGGGTGTGGGGAACGTGTTAAACAGATCTCACCAGTTGATCGGAAGACTCTACCTAAAGAAGCGATGCCTCATGCTATGAGTTACTGATATAAGCTTGAAGGCTTTTCAGAGGAAAAGATGTCTGAGCTGTTCCTGTTTGATGGGACAGTTCTAATTAGGGGAAGAGAGGAAGGGAGAACGTTCTGCACAGAACAGCATGTGCAGTGCCCTATCAGCTGGAAAGATAACTGAGACACAAAGAGCTGGTGTGCTGAGAGAGAGCTTGACGTGAGTATGGTACGGGATGAACCCGGAGGTCATGAAGGTTTGCAGGAAGTTGAAGTTTTTCAACTTTAAAATTAACAGGAAGCCAGTGAAAGTTGTCCCTCTCCTCCAGAATGTGGTGCAGAAGATGGCTTGATCTCTTAGGCTTAATGACGTGATGAGATTGGAGAGAGAAGAGGAGGTTTGCTGTGGGCAAGTAGACCACTTTGGGAGCATGAACAGTAGTTCTGATCACCAGTGTCTGTGAGAACCAAGCTGGAGTTAGGACTGAAGCGAGGTTTAACAGTATCTTGGGATAGCAGGGAAGGTGGCCAGGACTTGGTGATGGATTGCATGATGCCTGAGAGAAGATTATGCTCTTAGTCCGAACACTGGAGGCTGAGACAGAGGCTTGCTACAAAACCAAGGCTAGCCTGAACAACGTTGAAATTTTCAACCCACACCAGGCTGCTAGCATGACCAGACTGGGTCTCAATATGTAGCTCTGGCTGTCCTGGAACTCACCCTGTAGACCAGGCTGGCCTTGAACTCCACTGTCTTGAGCTCCACTTGTCTCTGCCTCCCAAGTGCATGTATGTATTTGTCCCTCATGAATGCCTAGTGCTAGCATATGAACCACCATGGGAGTGCTAGAAACTCTTAACCCCAAATCCTTTGCAAGTGTGTCTTAGTTAGGATTTTAGTGTTGTGAACAGATACCATGGCCAAGGCAACTCTTTATAAGGACAACATTTAATTGCAGCTGGCTTACAGGCTTAGAGGCTTAGTCTATTAGTGTCTGGGCAGGCATGGTGCAGGAGGAGCTGAGAGTTCTATATCTTCATCTTCTAGAAGATTGAATCTCTCTGGCAGCTAGGAGTGTCAGAGCCCATACCCACAGTGCCACACTTCCTCCAGCAAGGCCACACCTCCTAATAGTGCCACTCCCTGGGCCAAGATTATACAAACCACCACAAAGAGTAACAAGTGCTCTCAACCTCTCTCTAGCCCTTCCATAGTGAGATTCTAGCTCATAAAGCCAGGGGCTGGTCATGTGACCTCTGGGTTCAGTTCTTAGGACTGCAAGAAGACCTCTTCCACCAAATAAAAATTTTAAAACTGTTTAAGGCTTCTGTTCTGTGGGCGGAGCAAACGAAAAAAGGCAGGATGGAGTGGTGCAAGCCTTTAATCTCAGTACTCAGGAGGCAAATGTAGGTGGATCTTTGTGAGTTCAAGACTAGTCTGTTCTACGTAGAGTTCCAGGACAGTCAGAGGTACATACAGAGAATCTGTCTCAGGAGAGAGATGGGGCGGGGCATTGCTTTAGATATAGCTCTTCATAATTTTATTTAGATTTTTTTAGAATTGTTATTTGATGTGTATGAATGTTTTGCCTGAATGTATGTACCGTGTATGTGCCTGGTGCTGAAGGAGGTCAGAAGAAGGCATCAGATCCCTGGGAGTGGAGTTGCATACTGTTGTGAGCCACCATGTGGGTGCTGGGAATAGAACCCAGCTCCACCGGAGGAGCAGTGCTTTTACCTGCAGAAGTTCTCGACAGTCTCTCATTCTCTCACAGCCTAATTCTGCGAGGAACCACTTAGTACATTGCTCTTTCCATGGCTAATGTATGTGGAGAGAAACTAGGATGTCTGCCCTCATTTTGGGTGTCCCAGTGCGATTATAGAGTCTATACTTGGCTAATTAACTTTGTAAGTGTGGTAGCGATTAATAAAGGTCCCTTAATAGAAGCATGAAGTTCAAATTGATAACACCTGTTCTGGCATGTGAGGTAAGGGATGCTGCTGGGCAAAAGAAGGGAATGTCTGGAGATGAAACTGTATAGCTGGGAAATAGGAGAGGGGGGATTCAGCCATTCCTCCAGAATGGGCAAACCAGCCTCTATGCTGTGTACTTTTATTAGTTTGTACATGTTCCTGTGTGCAGGTGTACATGCATGCACATGTGTGGAGATGAGAGATTGACATTCAGTATCTTTCTCGGTTGCTCTCCACTTTATTTCTTGAGACAGTATCTCTCCTTAAAATTGATGGTCACTGATTGCACTAGATTTATTGGCTACCTAGCCCCAGGGATTGTTGTGTCTCTGCCTCTGCAGCCCTGGGATTACAAGCCTGCACATCTGGGCCCTGTTTTTGTACTTGGGTGCTGGGGATGGAAATGAGTTCTCATAATTACAAGGCAAGCCTTTGAGATTAAGCCATCTTACCAGCCACCAAAGGTGTACATTTTAAATTAAAAGCACATAGAAAAGCTGGAGAAACACTCAGCCATTAAGACCTCTTGTTGCTCTTGCAAAGGACCAGGGTTCAATTCCCAGCACCCACATTAGATAAGTCACAACGAATCTTAACTCCAGTCCCAGGGGATCTGATGCTCTCTTCTGGCTTTAGTGGTGCCACACGTGCACACACACACACACACACACACACACACAATGAAGAAATAAGATGTCCCTTTTTACTATATAACTTTGATTGGCTAGGAACTCACTATGTAGACTAAGCTGGTCTCAAACTCAGAGATCTATCTGCCTCAGCCTCTTTTTTTAGAGGGAGGGTGGCTCAAGATAGGGTTTCTCTGTGCATCTCTGGCCGTCCTGGAACTTGCTCTGTAGACCAGGCTGGCCTTGAACTCAGATCTGTCTGCCTCTGTCTCCCCAGTGCTAGGATCAAAGGGGTACAGCACCACTAACCACTACCCAGCTAAGACTTCTATTTTTGATGGTTTTCAGGCCTGGCCAAGAGCATTAGACTCTGGGATCAAATTCTACTGTTACTAGGAGTGGTGTGTGTGTGTGTGTGTGTGTGTGTGTGTGTGTGTGTGTGAATATCTCACTATATATTTCAGTCTATCTTCAAACTTTCTGTTCTTTCTCCCCCACCTAAGTACTCATGCATACTAGGCATTCTATTACTGAGGTGTATCCCCAATTATAGACCTCAGACTTTCTGTGTAGCCCAGGCTACCTCAAACTCATGATCGTTCCCTGCCTTAGTTTTCTAAGTGCAGGGATCGTGGGCAATACAGGCAGAGGTCTTTATATCCAGCTTCATTGCTAGTTTTTTGGCATAAGCTTAGTGATCTGACTCCTAGAAGCTGTTCATCATTATTGTACATAAGAATAAAAGCTATGTTCTGTGATGTATTACATGTCCCCTGCACAGCATAGTACCTGGTCGTAGTAAATGCTTGGTAATTGTTGTTTTCTCACCATTCTTACATGTGTGCTTTTTTTTTTTTTTTTTTTTTTTTTTTTTTAAGACAAGGTCTCGTTGGCTAGCTTGTGGCTCAACCGGCCTGAGACCTCTTTCTGATGTTTTTGAGATCTAGGCACACATGCCCTTTCTTTCCAAAGTCATCCCATGACAAATGAGTAACAGCAGTAGTGATAAGAACGAGCACCGCTCAGAAGTGATGTCATTGGAGTGATTTAAGATGGTAAGGCAGGAAAATCGCTTCATCTCAGTTCAGCAGGGGTCTAGAACTAGCCTGGGCAGTATAATGAGGCCACATCTCAGAGCAGTGACTGTGGCGATACAGTTCAGGTGCAAGTCTTGTTTAACATGTACCAAATTCTAGATTTGATATCCATTATCATAAACAAACAAAACTGATCCTGAACAAAGCCAAACATGGTTGCACATGCCTGTCATTCCAGCACTGAGGAGGCAGATCCAGGAAGATCTTCACAAGTTCAAGGATAACCTGAGCCATGTAGGAAAACTCTTGTCTCAAAAAAACCCAAAAAAACTAGGCTAGGAGGATGGTTCAGGCGGTAAAGACACTTGCTGTGCAGATATGCGGGCCTGAGTTCAAAACCCCAGAGTCCACATAAAAAGCTATGGTTACTTGTGTGTATGAATACAGTGCTGTGGCAGATGAAACAGGGTTCACTGGGGCTTGCAGACTGCCTGGCTAGCTTCAAGTCAGTGAGAGATCCCGTGTCAAGGGTGGAAGATGGAGTGTCCCCATGCGTACCAATATACAAGCATACCTATACACCATAGACACAAATAAACGTTAAGTAAAATTAAAAGCAATGGCAGTGTCCCAGATGAACTAACCAAGCAACCAAATCTCCTACATAGACTGAAAGTACTAGTGACAGAGTGAGTAACAAATCACAAAGAAGTGACATGCAGGTTCCCAGATGTCCCACAAGTGGAATGCTGAGATGGGATGAGAGTTCTTTGTGTGGCCTGACATTGCGACTTTTTGGCCATGGCCTGGATTGATTTCTTTCTTTCTTTCTTTCTTTCTTTCTTTCTTTCTTTCTTTCTTTGTGTTTCTGGGAATGAACTTAGGTTTCATGCTACCTGCTAGGCCACCTCTGCCATTGACCTCCGTATCCAACCCCATTCATCGTTCCTTACTTGTATGTGTTAGGTATGTGTTCATATGTGTGTGCACAGGTATACATGCATGTGTGGGATGTGTGGAGGCCAGAGGTGGATGTTCAGTGTCTTCCTTGATCACTCTTCACCTTACCTTTTGTGGTCGTTTGTTTGAGGCTGGGTCTTACTGTGTATCTTTGGCTATTATGGGACTGACCTCAAACTCAGAGATCCACCTCCTCTGCCTTTGGAGTGCTGTGGTTAAAGGTGCACATCACCATGACTGGCCCTTTACCTTTTGAAATAGTCACCCGCTAAGCCTAGAGCTCATGAATTTGGCTAGGTGGTCTGTTCTGAAGCTGACCAACTTGGGATCTGTCTATCTCTGCCCTTCCCATTGTGGCTGCAGACCTGTGCCACTGCACCTGGGTTTGTATTGATCTGAACTCATGCTTATATAGTAGCCTACCTGTGACTGAGCCATATCCCCAGCCCCTCCTCCTTTAATACCGATGTCTTTCTAATTGTTGTTTCTTTCTGAAAGGACTTTGAATTAGCTTTAGCAGAAGAGAAATGGAGGAGCCGTAGACTATTAAGGATGAATTCAGGAAGGCCTGAGACCATGGAAAACTTGCCTGCACTGTATACTATTTTTCAAGGAGAGGTATGTTTTACACTTCGAAACTTCCCTTTTAGAGAGTGTTAAGAATATATTGAGGGAGGAAAGCATCTGGGGTTATTCCATTTGAAACTGCCTTTAATGGGAAGGCCTCTGGGACCTCTGGTTCATCAGACCTTCTCTAAGCTACAGACTTCTGTGTTCTCAACACCTCAAAACATCTCTACCTTAGATTTTAAACTTTTTTCTATTTTTCACAAAATGGGTCTCTTTACCAGTCTTTTTTCATTTTAGCAGATAGAATTGTTATCTATTTGGTGCCAGAGTTAGAAATCTGGTCATGGTACTTGATTTCATCCTTTGATTCTGTTGATCTTTCCTTTCTGCCTCTTTCACGAGTCCTTATTCATACCTCCAGTCTACATGCTGATTTCATGCCTTTGCTACCCCGTAGTCCAAGCTCTGCATCTCTTGCTTGGCTCTGACTGGAATCGCCTGCTTCTATTGCAGCTCCTCTCCAATCTGCTCTTGACTCTACACCCAGAATATCATTCCCAAACAGGTTATGGCCAGGAAGGTGGCTCAGTTGGTAGAGTGCTATCCCAGCATGCAAGAAGCCCTTAGGTTCCATCCCCAGCACCACAGAAAACAGAGTGTACTATGAACCTGTAATCCTAGCACATCAGAGGTGGAGAAAGGATTAGGAGTTGAGCCTAGGCTGTCAGGCTTGGTGGCAAGCTCTGTGCCTGCTAAGCCACTTGACAGCCTTGTTTTTGTTTAATTTTGAGGCTGGGCCTCACTCTGTAGCTAGTCTGGTCCCAAACTTACTTTGTAGTCAAGCCTTGCCTCAGGTAACAGCAGTACTCCTGTATCAGCCTCCACATGTTGGGAATTGCATGCATGAACTACTACACCTGGCCTAAGGTATGTTTTTATGGGTTATCATTAAGAAGGGTGGTCTGAGAGGAGATAGAACTTCACAGCTTTTCAAAAAAATTTATTTAGGTAGGGTCTCACTTTGTAGTCCTGGCTGGCCTAGAACTCACCATTTAGTCCAAATTGACTTCAAACTCACAGAGATTCACCCAGCTCTGTCTCCTGGGTGCTAGGATTAAAGGCATATGTCATCAGCACATCCAGCCTTTCATTTTTTTCTTTGTGTTTGAGACAGGATTTCTCCGAGGTAACCAAGGTTGATCTCTATCTTCCTTAGGACTTTGGTTGCTTTGATAAAACACCAAAACCAAAAGCAACTTGGGGAGGAAAGGGTTTATTTTACTTCCACTTCCACATCACAGTCCATAAAAAGGTCAAGGTAGGAGCCTGGAAATAGGAACTGAAGCAGAGGCCGGGAAAGAAGGCTGCTTTTGGCTTGTTCCCCTGGGCTTGCTTAACCTGCTTTCTTATACAACTCAGGTCCACCTGGCCAGGCGTGTCATCGCCCACCGTGGGATGGGCACTCCACATCAATCATTAATTAAGAAAATGCCCTCACAGGCCAGTCTGGTGAGGGCATTTTCTCAGTTGAAGTTCTTTCTTCCCAGATGACTCTAGCTTGGGCCATGTTGACAACAGAAGTCTAGAAGTCTCTGTGTAGTCCAGGCCAGCTTGGAACTTGTGATTCCCTTCCTATAGCTACCTCCAGAGTGCTGAAGAACTTCATAGTCCTGATGCTTTTTCAGCTGCACATGCTGTAAGGTTCTCCAGACACACTGGTGCATGCTGGGAAGTGCATGCTTCCGAGTGTGCTCTCTGTAACTTGACAAGTGCAGGTAAGGGGAATCCTATCTGTTTAGGCTAGCCTGGGCTACAGAATGACAGCATGTCTTAAACAAACCAATTAAAAGAAAAATATGCACCTTTAGTCCCTGGGAAGCAGAGGCAGATGGATCTGTGAGTTTGAGTTCAGCCTGGTCTACAGAGTGAATTCATCAGCTAATATCTATTTACATAGAGGACCAGTTTACATTAAGATTGAAAACAGTGGCCAGGTGTTCATCCCAGCATTTGGGAAGTAGAGGCAGCCCAATCTCTTGAGTGAAAGGTCAGCCTGGTGTACATAGTAAGTTTTAGGCCAACCAGAGCTACACAGTAAGCCCCCATCTAAAAACAAACTTGAAAACAAACAAACAAAAAAAGATTAAACTTCTGAAGTGTAACCAAGGTGCAAGAACACATGAGACACACACACACACTCACACACAGAGTGTTATGAATTTCTCCATAAAAGTAACTTCTTTTAGTGGGTAGGAAGGCTCTTCTCAGAGTCTCAGTAATCACCCAGTGGTTAACGAATGACCAGGCTATGTTCTAAATCTTCCAAGTCTGCTGTCTCCAAAATCTAGCTGGGATTGATTGCAGGATCTCACTGAAATGTATGAAGGAACTGGAAGCCACATGAGAGAATGTTTTAAGTGAGTGGCGGTGGAGAGGGATGCTAGGCCAGGGAGTCCGAATGTGCTGCGGCGCTGACCAGTGGAGAGGGATGCTAGGCCAGGGAGTCCGAATGTGCTGCGGCGCTGACCACAGTGGCAGTTCTACTTTACTACCGCTTGGAAGCATTTATCTCCGAAATTCATATTCTTTTAAAAACAGCTTAGGCATTTTTTTTTCTTTTTGAGACAGGATTTCTTTGTGTAGACTAGACTGTTCTAGAGCTAGCTCTGTAGACCAGGCTGGCCTACAGAGAGGTTGGATTCTCTTGCCTCTGTCTTTTAGGGCTCACACTAAAGGTGTGTGCCACCACCTCCCAGTAGGCATCTGTTTTTTAAAAGTTGTTTTTATTTCATACTCTCTGGCTTGGTACCTGGCATACATAGCTGCTGTATAAATAATGGGATACACCTGTCCCTCGGGCTGTTAGTGTGAGTTGTCCTTGATGAAACTGGTCCAACTGGAATTCTAGGATTCATCTCTTAACGGGCTTAGCCGGGATGGCAGCAGTGTGCAGTGACTGAGCAGATGAGAAGCCAGTATCCATTTTTCTCTCATCCTCTGAGATCTTGCTGCCAGAGTCTATTAAACATGGCAGGGGTGTAAGGATAGCAGTGGGAGATAAGGCTTGTCTTAGATTCGCCACAGACAAAGGAAATGCCGGGGGCAATCAGTGTTGGTAGAGTTACCATTGGAGACAAAGAATGCTCCGTGCCTGGATGTGCTACTCGCTAGCGCTGAACCAGGAGTTCTGAGCCTTGGGTTCATCATTTACATTATGAGGAGAGCAAGTTTCAGGGCCAGTGCAGGCTCTCATCTAAAGAAGGAAAGTCATTTTACCTAAGGCTGGAGTTTCTATAGCGATAATGACTGACTTTCCCCCCACCTGCTCTCCTGAGTCATTTGAGTAATTATTCTTGGGACCCCAGGAAGACTGTGCCAGTCTGCGGCAGGTGCCATCCTGCTAATTTCCACTCTGACGGCATCCTAGGAGACACAGAGGTGGAGACACCTGGTGCTGGAAGGAGGCAGGAGTACCTTTTCTCACCGAAGACTTGAACGCTTCTCTTCTGAAGCACATTAACCTTTCCCTTTGGGAGAGTCAAAATTAAGATCTGTTATTACCTCTAAAGACGATAATGTGGCCCTGGAGCCTCAGGATTGAGAAGTTATTTTGTCTTAATTTACGGCAGCAAAGTGGTTTGGGCCCTAACTTCCAGATGCTGTTGTTAAGTTTTTTTCAGATAATTGTGATCCATAATAATGCCAGTGTGAAACTGCTCAACCTGTCTTTCAGAATCCTACAGCAATGTCAAAGTGCTTTAGCCGAGGTAGAATGAAGACATTTGCTTTTATTTTTATTAAAAATGGGAAGACTTGGGGCTGAAAAGATGGCCCAGTGGTTAATAGTATTTACTGCTCTTACAGAGGACACAGTTTCTTTAGTCGGTACCCACATGGTAGCACATAACCATCTATAACTCCACTTCCAGGTCATCCAGTGTCCTTTCTGACCTTTCTGGGCAACAGTTGTGTGTATAGTACACATACATACATTCAGGCAAACACTAATTCATAAAAACAAAACAAAACAAAACAAAAAAAAAACCCAAAAAACAAAAAACTTTTTTTTTTTTTTTTTAAAAAAGGGAAATAGTTTTTCATCTGGGACCATTCTCACACAGAACAAATTACTTTGTGAGCTTGGGTAAGTGCTTGACATCTCTGGCCTTCACTCATTTTGTTCAAAAAGATGAGAGGGCTGGACCAGCTAATGTTCTTGTTTTTCAGACAGAATCCTACACTGTCATTAAACATGCACTCATGGCAATCTTCCTGCCTCCCCCACCCCTCATGCTGGACCATGCAGGTGTGCAACTCTGTGCCTGGCTA
Organism: Arvicanthis niloticus; assembly: GCF_011762505.2. Taxonomy (NCBI): domain Eukaryota; kingdom Metazoa; phylum Chordata; class Mammalia; order Rodentia; family Muridae; genus Arvicanthis; species Arvicanthis niloticus. The sequence goes on from NC_047662.1 coordinate 24,231,549, forward strand.
GACCAGCTCATTTCTAACATCTTGTCTAACACCTTTTCTTTTCTTACCTTTAAAAAAATATTTATCCTTATTTTATGTGTATGGGTGCTTCCGTTTGCATGTGTGCCTATGTACCACAGGCTTGCAGTGCCACTGGAGGCCTGAAGAGGGCGCTGAGTCTCCAGGAACTGGAGGTACAGATGGCTGTGAGCCACTGTGTGGGTGCTGGGAACTGAACCTGAGCACTCTGTAAGAACAACTGTTTGTTTGTCTGTTTGTTTGTTTGTTGAGACAAGGTTTCTCTGTGTAGCCCTGGCTGTCCTGGAACTCACTCTGTAGACCAGTCTGGCCTCAAACTCAGAAATCTGCCTGCCTCTGCCTCCCAAGTGCTGGGATTAAAGGCGTGCACCACCACTGCCCAGCAAGAACAACTGCTCTTAACCACTAAGCCATCTCTGCAGATCCTTTCAATCTTTCTTAAAGCCCTTCTGGCTTCACCTTGTGAGCTTTTAATTGTACTGGTTTGGGTTTGGTTTTGTTATTGTTGTTGCTTTGTTTGAAACTGTTTTATCCTTACTTTCCCATAGCGTATTCCTCTGTATATCCCAAGAGAATAGAATTTTAGGGTTATAACCCTTTCTTTACAGTGGCTCTGGAAAGAATCCAGTTTCACTTCATGGTCTGCCTTGCCTACACAGTGAATTGGAGGCCAGCTTGCATTACCTGCGATCCTCTGTCAAAAACAATAAAGAGGAGAGATTGATTCTCAGTTGTGCAACATTGATTTTTTATTTTGTCTTTATAGGTTGCTATGGTGACAGACTATGGAGCTTTTATCAAAATCCCAGGCTGTCGGAAGCAAGGTGGGAGCCCTTAAGGGGGAATCAGCACTTCCATCACACTCATTCTGTGGCCCCCACCTCCTCGCTCTAGGACCTACATTTTTCAGATAGTTGCTTGTTTATTTTACTCTGTTCTCAGTGCAGCAATAGGGATAAAGAGTTTTATGTGCATCTGTATGTGCCTGTGCACTGTGTATGTGCCTTGATCTTAGGCTTGCCGGCCTCTGTTAACTGAGCATTAGATTGATGTTTGTTTTCCTGGAGAAGCATTGTAGTAGCATGTGGTGACTCAAGCTTGTAGAGGAAGGAGGGATGCTGCAAGGTCAAGAGCAGCCAAAGACTACACGGTGAGATTCTGTCTCAAAAAGTTAAAACCACCACAAAGGAGCTCTGGACATGGCTCTGAGAACATGAGGAACTGAGCTCAGTCCCCAGCATCCACATAAATAGCCAGGCCTGGCGTCCAGTGTAACCCCAGCATCGGAGGGCAGAGACAGTAGATCCCCAGAGCTCACTGGCCAGCTAACCTAGCCTAAGCTGCAGCCATCTTGTTCAGTGAGAGGCACTGACTCAGGGCACGACAGCAGAGGGTTTTAGAGGGAGATGCCCGATGTCCTGCTGTGGCTCCTGCATGCACGTGTGCTCCTCACACACACCTGGAAACACAGAAGTAGGTTGCTCTCGGAGACTATAGGATAAGGAAAAGAAATTGAGTCTGGCCTTGAACAGTGGAGTGTTCTATGAACAGCACGAGAGAGAATAAGGCAGGGACTTGGAGCTGGTAAGGACCACGTGGTTAAAAGAAGGAATTTCAGGATCTGTGAGGCAAAGCTGCATGCCATAGCTTATGCCTTTAGTTCCAGCTCTCTGGGGTCCCTGAAGGGAGTATCATGCTTGAATGTGAGCCCAGCTGGGGCTGTGAAACCCTGCCACAGAAACCAAAACAGGTTCAGTGGGTAAAGGCACCTGCCACCAAGTCAGAGGACCTGAGTTTCAAGTGCTGACACCACGTGGTGGAAGGGCAGAATTGACTTCTTGCAAGTTCTCAGACCCCACATGGAATGTGTCCCTGACTTGCATATAAAATTAGTAAAAACATAATAAAAGTAAACCAGTAAAAACTAAAAGTTGGGCATGGTAGCATACACTTTTAATCTTAGCATTCAGGAAACACAGGCAGGGGCATCTCAATGAGTTCCTTGCCCTTCAAAGGGCGTATAACGAAAGACCCTGTCTCAAAAAAAATCAAATACACCATAAAAAAACAAACATGAAACAAGGCAGATCTCAGTTTACCGACATGGGAAGATATCTAAAAAAAAAAAAAATAATAAGAATTTAGACCTAGTCATAGAACATTCATGTGGCATGCCCTCCCTTACCCTTTTTATTAGAGTATGTACCATGTCTCTGTTTTAAATGACTGTCTGTACAGAGGCTATTGAGCAAACTCCTCCGAGTGGCCCCCTGTGGTTAGTTGGCTCGCTGAGAGAAGAATGTACAGAGGAGAGGGATTTTTCACTTTTTGGAGTCTTTCTTAGTTTTTTTCTGTCAGAAAGCTGTGCAGATCTGTGGCACATGAAGCGTGTGTGAGCCTTGGAGGCAGCTGCACCTCATCCTTCCATTAAGTGGCTTGCACACTGGCAGGCAGCAGTCTGTAATTAAGTTCTGGGTTTTATGTTGGCTAGGGCTTGGGGAGGTGGAGCTCACCCCATCCTCAGGACTCACACCTCTTCCTGCCTAAAGACAGATTTTCTTGTTAGTGTATTTGCCATGGCTGCTGGTGCCAATTTTGTGTGGGCATTTATGTGACACTTTGGGAACAGTGTGGAGATGAAAAGCCTGCTACCTTTCAGCAGTCAGTTGTCACCTCACTCGTGGCTGTTCCCTGTCAGATAATGCCTGTGATAGTGGCTGACAGCTTACAAGTGGATCTGTCAGGCTGACAGCTGTGCCAGACTCAGGGGGAGCTCAGGAAGCCAAATAATTAGGTAGAATCTATGAGCTCTGATCCTAGCATCCTGTGTAGGTGTGGTGGATGACGGGGTAGTTGACTTCCCTGCAGTGTCTAGCTTCTCTCTAAAGGGGGATATCATTGGGTCCTGCCTTGGAGGTTCTGAGCGATGAATAAATTGTGGTTTGATCAGAATGTAACATCTTTCATTCAGGGAGGTGCTAATTTGAATTTTTTTCTCAGAGTCTGTTTGCAGAATCCTTTAACCTTTATCAAGTTATCAATCCTTTAATCCTTTAGTCTTTATCAAGTTAAAGACTTCTACCTGGTATTCAGATCAAAAGTAGTCTATATATATATATAGAGAGAGACTATATATATACATATATATATGTCTATATGACTATATATATATATATTTGTTTGTTTTGTGTATGCAAATGGGGCTTGGGAACATGGCATAACATTTGTGTGGAGGTCAGAGTATAACTTGGAGGTACTCTCCTTTTACTGTGTGGGTTCTGGGTTTGAATTCAGGTAGTCCGGCTTGGTGGCCAGCGCCTTACCCACTGAACCCTCTCCCTGGCCATAACCTCTTCTCTATAGTGTTGCTCAACAGAACTGTATGTGCTGGTGGTAACCTTATAGATTTGTTCTCATTAGTTGTGTCACACAAACCAGTTTTTCATTTTTTTTTAGACACCAACAAGATGCCTAACAACTTTCAATTCAATTCTGACATGTCAACTATGGATTAACGATCAGGTCCTATAGGTAAAGTAGTAGTTCAGTCCCACAAGATTGCCTCACCTCAGGTGCCCCTAAAGATGACCCGCCAGTCTAACTTGGAGGTCTCCATGACCCCTACTTAAGTTTGGTAATTAGAGTAGATTAGGTATTGTATACACCTGTAATTCCAGCACATGGAAAACAAAGGCAGGGAGGCCAGAAAGCAGCCCAGCCTTGTCTACATAATGAATTGGAGGCCAGCCTGGGCTACATGAAACTACGAATGAGCAGGGCATGGCAAGGCACACCTGGAATTCCGGCACTCAGGAGGCAGAGGCAGCCAGATACCTGAGTTCAAGGTCAGCCTGATCTACATAGTGAGTTCCAGACCAGCCAAGGCTATACTGTAATACTATCTCAAACAAAACCACCAAAGTAACAGTTGACAGAACTCAGGAAGCATGTATTCCCCCTTGCTGGTTTTTAAGTACAGTTCAGGAGTAAACAAACAATGGAAGTGACACAGGACAGGTGAGTGGAGTGGTTGAAGGTGTCCATGTACTCTGTTCTGTCTAGCACTGCATACTCCATGCCATCACGTGAGCTACATGGATACGTGCAGGGACTGTTCTAAAGGCCACTCGCTCCCCACTCCTGCATTCCTGGCTGTGGGAGCTGGAAGGATTGGACTGAGTGTTCCAGTCCTCTCATTGCTGGATTCTACCTGTGACCACCCCTGGCAAAGACTATCTATCACCTTATTGGCATGAACTCGGGTATGATCAAAGGGGGCTTCTTAAAACTAGTAAAACATTGTCCTATTATTCTGATAATCATGCCTAATGGATTCTTTGCTGGAAACAAGGACAAAAAGCCAAAACCATACACACACACACACACTCTCTCTCTCTCTCTCATTCGTGTATTAAGGTTTTATTATTGTTAGCATTCCTGGGTGTCATGGTGCACATGTGGAGGTCAGAGGACAGTTTTCCAGACTCAGTTCTCTCTATCCACATTAGTGGTGCTGCCTCTTATTTCTTGCCTGGCTGCATACTCTAGGCTGGATAGCCTGTACACTTCCGGGTAACTCCCCCGTGGGAGTGCTGAAATTACAGATGTGAGCCACCGCATTTGGCTTTTTGTGTGGTTGCAGGGATTGAACTGGGGTCCTCAAGTTTGCAGTCAGCTAGCTGCTGAGCCAGCTTGCTGCCATTTTCGATTTTTGAGACAAGATCCCACACTGTATCCTGGACGAGCACTCACAGTATAACCCTCCTGCATTAGGCTTCATGGTGATGAGACTGGGTAAGTGACATTCTACCCAGCCAAATGTATCTTTATGTTTTACATGTCTGCAGTCCAGATACTGTAGCTTACAATTTTTGTTTTAGCCATTAAATGTAAAATAGCTATGCTGCTTGTGGCTGTGGTAGTGACAGTGGAGCCCTATCCGACTATACACGGAACAAATTAAAACAGTGTGTAAGGAAGGTAACAGAGACTGCCCTGAGTTCACCTAAGCTGTTGAGATGGCTCAGGGCCTAGTACAATGTCTGAGATATACGGGACAGTCAGTGAGTCTTGTTGCAGAAACACACGAATTCAAGTTGTAGCTCAGCCATTTACTAGTTTCTTGACTTGAGAAAATCACTTGGTTTTTGAGTCTTTAGTTTCCTCTTCTGTGAAATGGGGATGATTTGCATATTTTAGACTCTGGCTGTTTGATTGACAGAACTGTCTTTCATCTATCCTCAGATCCATTTTTGCCTGCAATATTGAGTTAGTAAATGTTTGACTGTATCTCTAATCCCAGCAGATAAAGGCATGGAAGCACTAAGTTCTCTGCCAGTATTACTGTCACATGCCATTTACTGGAGACGACTTGATGGAACAGGCTAGAGAGGGAATATACCCCAGAGGTAAGGCAGAGTGTCCCTTTGCCAAGCTTTGGCTGTACTGGTCCTCTTGTCAATTGGCAAGTTTATCTTCTTGTTCTCTTACCAGTGGGAGCTGTGTGAGAGATTAGTGTTGAGCCTGAAACAATGGGGAGACATTCTATATTCTAGGCAGTGGTAGTAAGCGCTTTCTCTCTCTCTCTCTCTCTCTCTCTCTCTCTCTCTCTCTCTCTCTCTCTCTCTCTCTCTCGTGTCAGGGTTGTGTTATTTTCTCCTTGTGCTGACAGGCATTCAGTTGGGACTCACTCTGTTAAGTGTCATGTTGGTTTATTGAACATGATGATGGATTTGATATGCCCTTTGGGCATTTGTGGCTTCACATCAGGAATCCAAGCCCAGAAGCTGAGAGTAAAGTTCAGTGAACAGTGCTTGCCTCGGGATTCAGTCTTGGAGGGAAAGTTAGAACACAAGCTGCTGGGCACACACCTTTAGTCCCAGCACTTGGGAGGCAGAGGCAGGTGGTTCTGAGTTTGAGACCAGCCTGGTCTACAGAGTGAGTTCCAGGACAGCCAGGGCTACACAGAGAAACCCTGTCTCAAATAACCAAACAAGAAGAAAGAAAGGCCGCATGCTTGGTGAGAGGAGTACATACTGTTTAGTTGCTGGCGTTTCCTTGTGGTTCCAGTAAGTAGACCGTTCATTTAGAGAGGAAATACACTGTTCTGTTGGGTCTCCTTGGCACATTAATTTCCTTTACATTATACGTTAATGATAGAGGAGTGGAAGGAGTTTCAATTGTCAGAGGACTATTGCAGTCAAAATGCCCAACTGTGAGGTTCCCTTTCCTTCAGGGCATCTGAATTTCCTCTTGAGACTTTACAGTTAGGCCGGACTGCTCATTACATCATCATGGTTGATGGATTAAAAACCCTGGATGCATGAGTTATACTGAGTTTGGAGATTATATGTACTAATTAAAAACATAGCTTATATATATCTACATGTTTACATAGTAAGCATTTTGTAGAAGAAATGTCAATCTATAAAATCATCTTAGATGTAAGAAACCCATTAGCCACAGATAAAGAAAACAGTAGCTTCTAATAGAAGCCTCAAACAGAAGGGATAAACACATTGACTTTCAGATATATACAAACACTCATGTGTGTGCAGGCAAGTTATTAGGGAGGGAGAGACTCTTCAGCAGCTAGATGAGGTAGTCTTGTCCACAAGTATACTTAGAGTCTGAGTCAGGCCTCACAAGTCAGGCCAGCTTGGCTTATATAGTCAGAACCTGTCTCAAAAATAAAACTAAGAAGTCTTTCTATTTACTAGGGAAAGCAGTTTATTTTAGACATAATTCCTGGCTTATGCTTAGAAACAATTATTTTCGTCTTCTCCAGAAATAAATCTTCAAATTTTCTTTATTATAAAATATCTGAAAATAAGCGAGTGTCTGTAATATTTCTTTTCAACAAAGCAAAAACACTTAGAGAGGAAAGGGGTTTGGGGTTGTTTTGTTTGTTTTGTTTGCCTTTTGCTTTCTTGAGACACGGTCTTTCTGTATAGCCCTGGCTGTCCTGGAACTCACCCTGTAGTCTAGGCTGGCCTCAAACTCAGAGATCCACCTGCCTCTTCCTCCCGAGTGCCTGTGCCACCACCCTCCAGGAAAGGCTTTATTTTAGCCTATGGCTGTCAGGTCACATTCTATCAAGGAACTCAAGGCAGGAACTAAAGCGAGGCCATGGAGGAGTGCTGCTTGCTGGCTTGCTCCTCATGGCTTGCTCAGCCTGCTGTCTTACAACATCCAGGACCACCTGCCTGGATCTGTATGTCAGTGTGTTGGGGACACTTTCTTGTTGAGATTCCCTCTTCCCAAATGACTCCAGCTGGTGTTGACAGAAAACTAGCTAACACAGATATTATTTCCATTGTTAATGATGCACTTTTAAGTATTTGTAGTCATGTTATACAACCTTGTATTAGACTTTTATTTGCCGTGGAAAATGCTGCTATACACAGTACTGTACACGTTTTTTGCTATGAAATAAACCACTGGCATGTTTGGCTGGCTCTTCTGGCAACAGCCCAGGATTGGTGCAATTGCAATGCTTGTGTTGGGTGTTAGTTTGCTTCTAGATTCTCCTGTCATGATGCCTTGTGCCAACATGGCAGCCTGAGTCTGTAGCCCCAGCTCCTCAGGTGACTAAGACAAGCAGATGAGCCTGCATGGTCAAAGGTCAGCCTGGGTGCACAGCACAGTCCAGCCTGATTATTTTCTTAGGCAGGATTCCTAGGTGTAGTTATAGTGAGACTGATAGCCAGGACTGATGCAGAAGGGCACACACCTGTTTTGGGCTGATATTGCCGAGGACTTCTAGTTTCTTCCTGGGCTAGTATAGATGTATCAGGTGTTTTTGTGTTTCGTTCTGCTTTTAAAGAAGAGATCTCTATTCATAGCTTCGAGCTCAACCTCTCTCCCATGTGCTTGGATTATAGATGATTTAGCTCAGACTCTAGACTTCATCTGTGTTCTTTACTTTTCCCTGGCAGACTCCTGACACCTACTGGTCAAGTTGCGTGTTTACAGCATTTTGTAGTTGTAGGTGTGTTTTTGAGGATGACTGATTGACATAAGTGGTTTCTTGTTCTCTACCCAACCAGCCAATTTCTATGGTCAGGAGGATGGAGTTCCTTGATTGACTAGACTCTGTCTTGTGCCCACAGCAGGGAATTACCTTGGAATATAGAAAGAAGGTTGTTCTCTAGAGGAATTCACCTTCAACAGTCAGGAAACGGGTATTTTTAAATTATTTAAGGAACTGGAGAGATGGCTTGGTGGTTAAGGACATGTAAGTTGTAAATTGTTGTTTTTGTGCTTTGTGGGTATTTTGTTGTTGTTGTTGCTTTAGTTTTTCGAGACATGGTTTCTCTGTGTAGCCCTGGCTATCCTATAACTTGCTTTGTGGACCAGGCTGGCCTTGAACTCAGAGCTCTGTCTGTCTCTGCCTCCTGAGTGTGCTACCACCCCGTGTGCTTCATGTTTTGAGACTGGTCTCTCTCTAGAACCTAGGCCGACCTGGAACTCATTCTGAAGACCTTGAACCCCCAGAGATCCACTTGCCTCTACCTCCCAAGAGCTGTACGCTTCTGTGCCCAGCCAAAGTTAAAACTGTTGTAAGGTTTAAAATTTGCTTTTGTGGTGCTACAGATCAAACTCAGGACATACATGTTAGGCGAGTGTTGTTTCCCTGTGCTACCTTCCCTCCCTTCCCCCAGACTCTCATTTTTGATAATTATTGTTAAGTAACTTCTAAAAGTTAATTCTAATGTTTCTTATTTTTCTGTTTTCACCAATATTGGTTGTTGTTTTCTAAACATTGTTGCCAGTTTAATGTTTAAAATAGTATTTTGCCAGGGTATATAGCACAGACCTGTAGTCCAGACCTGTAGCCAAGGCTACATAGTGAGACCTTTTTTTTTTTTGTTCTTGTTTTTGTTTTTTTGTTTTTTTGAGTCAGGGTATCTCTGTATAGCCTTAGCTGTCCTGGAACTCACTCTGTAGATCAGGCTGGCCTCGAACTCCGAAATCCACCTGCCTCTGCCTCCCAAGTGCTGGGATTAAAGGCGTGCGCCACCACTGCCCAGCTGTTAGACCCTTTTTTTAAAAAGTACCTTTTGTATTTCTTTTTCACTTAACATCAACTGTAATTATTTTTTGTAACTAATTTAATTAAATGGGTGCTTCCTTTTCCATTTGAGAGATTTATCATCGTTTCCCAAGATGTTTTCCAATTGTTAGTTATTAAAGTGGATTTGGAATTGTGTTGTTCTTTTTGTTTTGAAACTGGGCTTCAGTCTGTAACCCAGGCTTTCTTGGACCCACTATGAAGACCAAGCTAGCCTCAAATTTGTGATCCTCCTATCTTAGTTTTGTGAATACTGGACTAACAAGTATGAGCCACTGTATGCAATTTTTTTCTTGTATTTATTTATTTATTGTATTATTTTATGCAAATGAGTGTTTTGCCTGCATATATGGGGAACATGTGCATACCTGGTGCCTTCAGAAGTCAGAAGAAACTATGGATCCCCTAGACACTAGAGTTAGAGATGTTTGTGAGCCATTATGTGGGTGCTGGGAATTGAACCGGGGTCTGAAAGAGCAGCCAGTGCTCTTAACTGCTGAGTCATCTCTCTAGTCCCTGAAATAAGTGTTCTTAACTGCCAAACCATTTCTCCAACCCAAATTCTTAATTTTGTTTTTGTTTTCCAGACAGGATTTCTCTGTGGAGTCCTGGAACTCCCTCTGTAGACAGGATGGCCTGGAACTCAGAGAATCCACTTTCCTCTGCCTCCCAGGTTCTGGGATAAAAGGTGTGGGCTGCTGTCCACCACCGCCAGCACCAGCAGGCTGCAATTCTTACATTTTTAACATTCATACATAATAGTACCTCCAATGTTTTTTCCCCTCAGGTGTTTTGCATCTATTGATGTTTTTTTCTTTGGGAACAATTCCAGATATTCTTCTAGCAAAGGTATGAATGCCTTGGTCAGTGGTTTGACTGGTGTGTGCAAGGTCCTAGAAGGATAAAGGATCAACACCACAGAAGGAAGCCTTTGCTTTTATAGAATTTTACCAACTTGTATTTCTGTGTACACTGTATGAGTGGGGCTGGAAAGGCGGCTCAGCAGTTAAGAACCCTTGCAGCTCTTGCAGACGACCAGAGTCTGTTTCCCAGCACTCATGTTGGCTGCTCACCATTGCCAGTAACTCCAGCTCCTGGGGCTCTGATGTCCCCCTCTGGCCTCTGTGGGCACCTGCACTTAAAGATACACACACAGACACTCCCAGCATATAGGCACATATACATATAGTTAAAAATAAATCATTTGAGGGGCTGGGGTATAAGCTCAGTGGTAGGATGCCCATCTAGCATGCAGGGGGCTCGGTTTCAATCCCAGGCACCACAGAAAACAAAACTCAGCTCAGTATTTATGTGGTTGCTGTCATTTTATTACATATTTTTACTTTTTCCCCTATCTCTGGGTGCTAGGAATTGATTCCCCAGCCTAGTGCATCCTAAGCACACTCTACTTCTGAACTCTCTGTCCAGGCAGTTACTGAACCAATGTCTATTGGCCCTGGAGAGGCAGCTCAGTGGTTTAGAACACCCACTCTGCTTCCAGAAGACCAAGATTTGATTCCCAGTACCTCATAGCAGCTCATAGCTGTCTGGAACTCCAGTTCCCGGAGGTCTCTTCTGGCCTCTTTGGGTAGTAGCCACACACATGAAGAACAGACATATATGCAGGCAAAACGCCCATACACCAGACATATATGCAGGCAAAACGCCCATACACCAGACATATATGCAGGCAAAACGCCCATACACATAAAGTAAAATTTAAACAGCGTTGATTTGTTGACTAGGTTAAAGGGTGATCTTAAATTGTTTTAGTTTTTAGTTTTAATCTATATAAAATGTTCATCAAGAATTCCCTATATTCCCTAGCTCCAACCTTTCCTACCCATGCTTTCAGAGTATAAATGTGTGTTTTTCTTTCTCGTCTCAGGTCTGGTCCATCGAACTCACATGTCATCCTGTCGAGTGGACAAGCCTTCTGAGATAGTAGATGTTGGAGACAAAGTTTGGGTGAAGCTTATTGGCCGAGAGGTAAAGTTTCCTGTACCTTCATGTGGTTTGAAAGGCTTATAAAAAGCTGAGGTTTCATTGGAATTCCATGACAGTGCATAAATGTTCGTGGTGGCTGATGTCCTTATTTTTAAATCTTGTCCCAGTAATCTGTCTTGAGTGTGAATCTTGTGATTGAGTGTCCTGCAGGCATGGGAGAAATAACATGAAGTATAGAAGTGTACTGAAGAGTGTGTGTTCACAGAACGCTCCTCCTGAAGCTCGGACAGAAAAACCCAAAGAAGATTTACTCTTCAGCACAGCTTCAGAGAGTGCTTGTCATGTGCCCTTCATCTTGGGCTGGAAGGAAAAGGACACACACAGCCATTTCTCCTAGAGTTTGGGACTCTGCAGTGGATGGGCAGCTCAGGCATGGGAGTGCATGCCCTCCACGGTCTACCAGGGAATGGCAGGCAGAAAGCCAGGGACACTACTCGGAAGCTGAAAACTGTTGAGTGCTTTGACGGGTTAGGTCCTGTAGCTGTAAGACAGAGCCATAGTTGAGTATGGTAGTGTACGCCTGCAATTTTAGCATACAGGAGGCCGAGGCAGAGAGTGTGTGTATGTCTGCTGTCTGACTGCCTATCCCCACATGCAGGCCACAGTGTGTGAAGATCAGAGGACAGCTCGCTGGAGTCTCTTCTCTCCCTGCACCTGTGTATCCTGGGGATTGAACTCATGTTGTTAGGCTTGACAGCAGGCACCTTCACCCACTGAGCCATCTCACTGGCCCCTGGCCTCTGTTTTACCTCTAAGATAGGAATGGATAAAGATCATTTACTGTATCTCTTCTGCCAGTATGTTTGCCCTTTTTACTTTTTGTACCCCCAAACCCCTGTTTTTAGCTTAGTACTTAGTCAATTAGTGTTTGCTCTGATATTTACAGGTTAGACTCTGAGGTATTACAGATCAGTGGTCAGGTATTCAATGGGTTTGGAGGCTTGGGAACATAGCTCGGCTGGTAAATGCTTGCCATGCAAGCATCAAGGCCTGAGTTCACTTACACTAGCACCTAAGTTGAAAGCTAGGTGTGGTGGTGCGCTCCTGTAATCCCAGTGCTGAGGAGGTGCAGAGGACCCCAGGGACTTGCTGGTCCCTAGCTGAATGGGGAGGCTCCAGTTCTCAAAGAACATTGTAGGTGTTCCAGAGGAATGACTCAGGTTGACCTTTGGATTCTGTACACACATGCACTGACATGAACACTCCTGCACACACACACACACACACACACACACACACACACACACACACACAGAGAGAGAGGTTTTGGTGACTCTTTTTTTGTCTTTTTCAGATGAAAAATGATAGAATAAAAGTGTCCCTCTCCATGAAAGTTGTCAACCAAGGAACTGGGAAAGACCTCGATCCCAACAACGTTATCATTGAGTAGGTAAAGGGTTTGCAGAGCTGAAACCCCACAAGTAAAGATGGCAGTAAATTAGGATAGGATGGGCTGCTGCTGTTGGCAGCGGAGGTGTGACTGAGTGTCATAGCGTAGATGACCTTGAGTTTTATAGGTGGAACCCTGCTTCCTGACTGTTTTGAGGCAGGGCCTTGCTGTGTAGCCTGGGTGGCCTCAAGTCCCAGTGCTCTCACCTTAGATTCCTGCCTGCTGAATTTCAAGGGTGCACACCCACCCACCTACACAGCCTGCGTGTGGAGCTGAAGGTGAAAGACCCAGGTGGGAATCTAGCCTCGGGTGTCTTCTCCACAGTTTTGTTTCCTTTCTCTCCTCTCTTCCTGTCTCCACTCTGCCTGTCAGCAGCTCGTGAGGTGCTGCTGCAGCCTCTCCTGAGAGGCTTCGGCATTGGCTCTGAGGAAAGGTAGAGCCGGTGGTGTTAGACTCACACTGAACACAGCACCTTCCACTTGAGAGTGGAAGGTTGTCTGTTGTCTAAGGGTGGAGTCTGCAGAGCCAGGAAGCTTGCTCTCTGACTCAATCCTGTACTGAATTCCATTTTTAAAAAATATAAAAAAAGACATTCATTTCTTTATTGGGGGTAAGGGGGACATATTTGTGGGCACAACTTGTGAGAACAGTTCTTTTCCTGCTACCATTCAGGTCTCAGGGATAGACCTCAGCTCCTCAGACGTGATGGTAAATGCTTTTGTTTTGTTCAGGGGGAAAGGTGTGTGTTTTTTGAGAGTGTCTCTCTCTATGTACCCCAGGCAGGAAGGTTTAAATTCCAGGGGAACTGCTATTACCATGTTCCTTTTATTGATTTGTTATTGTTGTTGTTGCTGTTGTTGTTATTGTTATTATTATTAAGACAGGGTCTCTCAACGTAAGCATTGACTGTTTTGAAACTCACTCTGTAGACCAGGATGGACTTTAACTCACAGAGACCCACCTGCCTCTGCCTCCCAGCTGCTGGGATCACAAGCTATGCCAGTGGGTCTGGCTCTTTATTGAATTTCTAGCCAGAATTTGCTTAATCTTTGAGAGCCCTTGCTGGGGGAGGTTCACTGGGGGAAGGCCTTTGCTGTGGAAACCTGCCAGTCTGAGTTCAATCCCTGAAACCCATATAAAGGTGGAAGGAGCGACCCAGTTCCATAAAGCTGTACATTTACTCCCAACCCTCGAGGGGCTTACTGTTTCTAGTGCTTCAAGCAAGCCAACTAAATCACACATTTATCTTTAAGTTAACCACGTTATTATTTGTTGATTTTGATGTTAAACATCATGTTCCTCCTCTCTGGCAGTGACATCATTGATTAATAAATAAACCAGATGTGGCAGTACATTCCTATAATCCCAATATTTGGTGGACTAAGGCAAGAGAATATGTAGTTAAAGGCTAGCCTGAGCTACATAGTGAGCTCCTGGCTCAGGAACACAACGGTAAAGAATAATGAATATAATTTGAATGAGATCTTTATTGCAAAAAAAAAAAAAATTGAAGCCTTCATATTTCTCATTCTGAGAAAAATTGCTTCAGCTCTGAAGGAATTTTATCTGAAAAGTAGGAAGGTAGTGTTTACTGAAAAGATGTGTACCAGACATAAGGCAGGTGGACGTTATGCCTGTGATGCTCACAGTAACCTGTAAGGTAAGTATGGTCTTGTGTTTCACTTTGCATTTCTAGTTTGTAGCTGGAGATAAGTAGCCTGTGATTGTGTAGCAAACTGTACAGATGGGATGCTGTGATGTAGGACCGGGTGCAGACTGTACAGGTGGGATGCTTTGATGTTGGACACCCAAAGACCTGTGTTCTTATCCTCAGATGCCTGTCTTGGTTTTCGTTTTTCAGACTTCAGTATGTTTTGAAAGGGCTCCTTTCTATAATTCATACACCAGAAAATTGACTCTTTGTGCACTTAGATTCTTCTAGGGCAAAGGCTAGACATTTGTGCAGTCATCTTCAGAACTTAAATTGTATGCTCGTCTGCAGTGTCCACTTGGGTAGCTATGAATAACCTGGGACTATTTAAATGTAAATTAATGAAAATTAAGTAAAATGTCAGAGCTAGGTTTGATGGTGCAGACCTGCACCTCTAGCTACTGTCCAGACTGCTTAGTGAGTGTCTTATTTCAAATAAAAGCTCAAGAGGGGGCTGGGGTGAAGCTCGGGTGTAGCTCGCTTGCCTTCATGGAGGAAGTCCCAACTCAAGTTCCAGTGTCTCAGAAGTAGAAACAAGTGAGATTTAATACCTTTTTGGTTTTTTTTTTTTAAATCACTATAGGTATTTTGTCTGCGTGTATGTTTGCACCACTTACATGTGGTACCCTCAGAGTCCAGTAGAGGATGTCTGATTCCCTGGAATTAAAGTTACAGATGGCTGCAAGCAGCTGGGTGTTGGGAATCTAACCTTAGTCCTTTGGAAGAACAACAAATGCTCTTATCCTCTGAGCCATCTCCCTAGCCCCACAAAATTTAGGGTTTTTTTTTGTGTGTGTGTGTGTGTGTGTATTTTTACTTTTTATTGGATCTTTATGAATTTCACATCGTGCACCCCAGTCCCACTTGTCTCTCCCCACCCCTTATACCCACCCTTCACTCTTGAAACCTCCTCCTCAACAGAAAGAAAGAAAAAAAAAAAAACTTGTTTTAGAAGCTGCAGTGTGTCCCAGTGTGTCCCACAGTCTACCCTTTGTCCACACTTCTTTGCTTGCAAATGTTTGTTGCAACGACTCGTTGAGCTGAGTCTTCTGGCCTCTGCTACTCCATCAATACTGGAACCTCACTGGGACTCCTCTCAGACATCCTGTTGTTGCCCTGTGTCATGGAGAGCCTGTAGTTTTGGATCTGTAGGATTGGCCCCTTAATGCATTCCAGTAGTTCATTGATGAGGTAGGTGGGGTGGGCCGGTAATTCTGTAGTCATACTAGCAACATTTAAAAATGTTTAGTAACCATATTTTTCTCTGACATGGTGGAATATGCCTTTAGTTCCAGCAGAGGCAGATGGGTCTCTGTGAGGTCAAAGTCAGCCTATCTTTGACAGCAATAAAATAATACCACATACCAATGAGAATAAATGACTCAACTATAGACAGCGATGTGGATGAGTTCACAAACAGAATTATACAAGAAGCATTCAGTGTGTGTGTGTGTCTGTATCTCTCTGTCTCTCTCTCTGTCTCTGTCTCTGTCTCTCTCTCTCTCTCTGTGTGTGTATCTGTATCTCTGTGTGTGTCTGTATCTGTGTGTGTCTGTATCTCTCTCTCTCTCTCTCTCTCTCTCTCTCTCTCTCTCTCTGTGTGTGTGTGTGTGTGTGTGTGTGTGTGTGTGTGTGTGTGTAGATATACCTTTTGGTACTAAAAGTTGAAACCAGGGATTTTTGTATGCTAGACATATATTCATAACACCAATAACAATTAGTACTTTTAAAGATAGCTCCTTGTTAAATTGCTCAGGCTGGTCTTGAACTTGTGAAACTTCTCCTTAACCTCCCCAGTCCTGGGATTATAGGAGTATACCATATAACTGGTGTACTGCCAGCTACTGTAAAAAGAAGTGAATTTGTGCTTTTGGAAGCTAGAGTGGTGGTCATGCTCACTAGACGAGCTGTATACTGACTGTAAGTGTGTGTGTCTTCTCTATAGGAGCTCATGCTCACTAGACGAGCTGTATACTGACTGTAAGTGTGTGTGTCTTCTCTATAGGAGCTTGTGCTCACTAGACGAGCTGTGTACTGACTATAAGTGTGTGTCTTCTCTATAGGAGCTCATGCTCATTAAGAGTGTGATAGGAGTAGTCACCTTTGGCCCAGGGGCTCAGGGAAGAAGACTTGGAAGAGGGAGCCTTAGAACTTTTGGGTAGCAAGTGCGTTGTGGAAGTTGGGCAGGAGGTGGGGCATTGCAGAGCTGATCTAAGGAGAGGCACTCAGCATCTGTAAAAAATAGAATTAGCTCTTGGGCAGAGCCTATGAAAAATAAAAAGGGTCTGGAAAAGGGGTTGAGGATCTAACTGAAAGCCCCAAGACCAAGGTCTCCTAAGGAACTTGGCCTTGGTTTGTAGAAAGCTTGTAAAGGTCTTTTAAATTCATGAGTGATCTGATAAGGGCTGTAGGGTGGTTTCCCATGGTAAGTAATTATTGTTTCTCTCTTTTTCTGGAGACAAGGGTTTTCTATGTAGCCCTGGCTGTCCTGGAACCCATCATGTAGACCAGGCTGGCCTCCAACTTAGAGATCTACCTGTTTCTCCCATCTGAATGCTAGGATTAAAGGCATGTGCCACCATTGCCTGGCAAATATACTTTCAAATGCCTTTCCTGTATATTATTAAAACCTAGTCTTATTCATAACTGTTAATTCAAAGTCTCATTTTAAATGAGAAAAAAAAAGAGGGAGCTGTTCCATTGTCTCGTTCTGTCCAATATTTCTCTTTCCCTTTTCCTAGTTCAAAAACAAAACACGCAGCATTGTGCTGTAATATATCTGGCCTCTTCTCTGAAAAGCACCAGTGGTCAGGATGTCTTTCATTACAGGCAAGAAGAGAGGCGCAGGCGGTCCTTCCAGGATTACACTGGGCAGAAGATCACCCTTGAGGCCGTCCTGAACACAACTTGCAAGAAGTGTGGCTGCAAAGGTAGGGGAAGCTGCCATTTCTGTCTCCTCTCCTTTAGGATGCCCTGCTGGCTGAAGGAGACCGAGTTAGTTTAGTTCCCCGTCTTTCAGCCAGCTGCTGGCTGCACTCACTCACACAGTTCTCTGCCGTACTTATCTCCAAGAATGGGTACTGTTCTGTGGAAATGAAGTGTCTTGGAGATACATTCCTTATGGATCTAAATTAGACTCTTTCTTCCTCATCTTTAGCCCAGAATTGGGTTCCAAATTCTTAACAGAGTGCCCTTTTTGTAACACAGATAGAAGATTGTCGCTTGCTTTGGGCTGTTTCCTCAGGTTTCTTCTAGTCTTACTCAAATATTAAAAGCTTTTCAGCCCAACTTCCCTCATTGAAGCTATAATGAGAGATTGCCATCTTCTCATTGTCAGAGTGACTTCAATTTGTCACCTCCCATCCCGAGTTTCCATCCATCATTCTTTGTTCATTTTTACTTATTTATTTATTTTTTAGTATAGAATAGAGTTTATTTAAGGGCATGGGAAGAGGAGTTGAGAAGGGAGTAGAAGCAGAGAAAGAGGGGAGAGAGAGAGAAAAGAAGAGGCCGGCTAGAAACACGTAGAGGAGGGGAGGGGAGAAGAGGGAGAAAGGGGTCATAGAGAGAGGAGAGTCAGAGCCACTTTGTTCATTTTCTGCAGTGATGGTAGCAGATCTGTGTCCTGTTGAATTGCTATTTCACCTGCATGCATGTTTGTGTGAGGATGTTGGATCTCCTGGAACTGGTGTTTCAGACAGTTGTGAGCTGCCATGTTGATGCTGGGAATAAAATCTGGTTCCTCTGGAAGAGCAGCCAATGCTCTTAACGGCTGAGCCATCTCTCCAGCCCTGAATTTGTGAGGTTTTAAAAGGCCCTACTTTTATTCATGAAGAGAGAAGGAGAATATGGCGGTGAGGGAAGCTATCCCCTTGAGGAGATCGTGGTAGCATCCCTGATATTTGGAAAACTACACTGTGTCCCCTTTCCAGACGTCATCTAATTCTGGGCTCAATGTGCAAACACGTTACACACTGCTCTGCAGTTCCTCATACGCTTCTTTCCTACTCTTAAAATGAGCTGTCTGGAACCTTCCTGTAGCTCCAGGGGATCAGATGCCCTCTTCTGGTCTCCTTGGGCACCTGCACTCATGTGCACATACCCACACATAGGTGTGCACATATATACAGACTTTAAAAAAACCTAACTCATCCTAAAAAGCAGAAGAGACCCTCAGTAATTCCACAGGCTCAGTGTGGAGCACCTTACTGATATCCCAACAGGAATAACAAGAAGTAGAATTTGACCCAGCCAGCAAAGGTCAGGTTAAACATGGTTGGCTTTGGAGCATCAAAAGCAGCACAAGACAGGGAGACATTCAAGCTGAGCTAAGTGTTGGCTTTGCTCCTGTGTGACCCTGGGCTACTTAACTCTAGGTCTCAGTACCTGATGCAGATGCAGGGTGTTGGGTTTCATGATCTCTGAGGCCCTTGTCAGACCTGACAGTCTGTTACTTCTCAGGCACCCTGGGTGTCTGTGCCTGTCTCTATGCTAGCTTGGATATGAGTGCCCACATATTGCCAGCTCTCTTCCTTTAGGGCTTGGCCTGCAGTTCAGTTCCCTCTGTTAAGCATTCTGCTCTCTGGAGCAGCCTCTCATTGTCAAGAACAAGTTCCAAAATAGATCTTTAAAAATTAATAAGCCCCATTGCTAAGGGAGGCAGCATGAGCCTGCTTGCTCGTACCTTCTGCCATTTCCAGAGCTGCACCAACGACTCTCGTGGCTCTAACACCAGCTGCTCACCCGACTCTGGTTGAGTGAGCATTGCCACTTGAGGTGGCAGCAGCACTGCCCCAGATACACTCAGTAATGTTCTGAATTGGTGGGCCCTGTCAGGAGCCTCCAGGAAGCCCCCACCTGCAGTGGAGAGTGGCTTCTTCCCTCTCTAGTCTCTCTTTTTTCCCACAGGCCACTTTGCAAAGGACTGTTTCATGCAGCCAGGTGGGACCAAGTATTCTCTGATCCCTGAAGAGGAAGAGGAAAAAGAGGAGGCAAAGGCAGAAGGACTTGAGAAGTCTGATCCCACAAAGAATTCCTCCAGGAAGAGAAAGAAGGTAAGAGCTGCCTTGCTGCTGTGTGTCTCAGTTTTGTAGGTCTCAAATACAAATGCTTTTTGTAAGGATTTAGAAGTAGAGAAAAATTTAAAAAGCAAGCCCTCATCATCTTTTCAGAGAGTTTTTTTTTTTTTAATTTTAGATTTATTTATTTTTATTTATATGAGTACACTATAGCTGTCTTCAGACACACCAGAAGAGTGAGTGCATTGGATCCCATTACAGATGGTTGTGAGCCACCATGCGGTTGCTAAGAATTGAACTCAGGACCTTTGGAATAGCAACCATGCTCTTAACTGCTAAACCATCTCTCCTTCCCCTTATTTTTAAAGTATTCTTAAGTGTTTTAAAAATGCTTGATGTTAAAAGCCATGAAATGGCAGATCCCAAGAGTTCCAGGCCAGCCTGGTCTACAGAGTGAGTTCCAGGACAGCCAGGGCTACACAGAAACCCTGTGTCAAAAAGCAACACAAAGGGGCTGGAAAGATGTCTCAATAGTTAAGAGCACTGTCTGCTCTTCCAGAGGTCCTGAGTTCAATTCCCAGGAACCACATGGTGGCTCACAAAGCATCTATAGTAGGATCTGATGCCCTCTTCTGGTGTGTGTCTGAAGACAGCTCCAGGATACTCGCATATGTAAAATAAATAAATCTTTTTTTTTTTTAAAGCAAAACAAATAAGCAACCAAAAGAGCCACATAAAGTTTTATGCTATGACTTAGAGCGTTGATTGGTTGGTTGGTTGATTGATTGATTGATTGATTGATTGATTGGGTTATTTTTTGAGACAGGTTCTCTTGTAGCTCAGACTGGCCCCAACTGGCTATGTAGCCAAGGATGCCCTTAAACTCTTGATCCTCCTCCCAAGTGTGCCTCTGTGCTTAGGTGTAACCATTAATTTATTTCCTTGTTATTAGATACTTATACTTCCAACTCTCAGCTTCAACCCTAGGGTATACCTCCTTACCTTTCTCTGTATATGTTCCTGGGTTAAGCTTACTGAGTTGAGGCTCAGTGGTTAAAAGCACTGGCTGCTCCTGCAGAGGACCTGGCTTCAGTTGCCGGTACCCAGTGGTGGCTAACACCACTCCAGTTCCAGGAGATCTGACGCTCTCTTCTGGCCTCCAAGACTACTTACTGCATGCATGTGGTGCATATGCTTATGTACAAGCAAAACACCCATTCATGTAAAATAAAAATAAATTAATCTTCTCAAGAGAGGGGAGGGATCTGGAGAGATGATTCATTGGGTAAGAGCACCCAAGTTCAATTTCCAAGCCCCCGTGGCATGTGTCAGCTACAACTGCCTGTAAGCCTGACTCCAGAGAAGTCTGACGCCTCTGGCTTTTGTGCCCTGCACTCACAGACACACATAGATTCATTAAATATAATCTTAAAAAAAGAATAAAGCTTAAATAAAGCTTAAAAAAAGATTACTGAGTCAAGGGAGCCAGGCTGCTGTCCAACACTTGTAATCTCAGAGGAGGGTGGATTGCTACAGGTTCAGGGCAGCAGAGGATGCAGAGTGAGTTCAGGTATTTTGGGGCTGAAAACTGTAACTCTGTTTTGTGGGGCAGGGGAAGCTTGGTGTGTCTGTGAGTTGGCAGGGGTACATAGGGAAACCCTGTCTCAAAGGAGGGATGAAGGAAACAATCAAAGAAAACAACAAAGAAGATATTGAAGATCTTAGAGCTCCTGGGGTTGGAGAGATGGCTCCGGGGTTAAGAGCACTTGTTGTTCTTGCAGATGACCTGGGTTCAATTCCCAGCACCCTCATGGTGGTTCACAACCATTCTTAACTCTAGTTCCAGGGGGTTTGATGCCTTCTTTTAACCTTCATGGGCACCAGGCTGTGTGTGGTGCACATAAACACATGTAGGCAAAACAACTCACACTAAATAAATAAATAACAGCCTTTAAGATTCTACATAGATTTTATCAAGTTGTCTTCCAGGACATCCTTGCTGCTCCCATCAGTGCATGGGACTTCTGTTTCCTGGAGTTGTCTCGTTTTCCTGCTTAGAGCATAGTGATTCATAAGCAGGTTTTATTGTGGTACAGACAGAAACTATGGTGTGTAATGTTCTATGCAGAGAAGGAGGAAAAGTCAGCCAATAGTTGTTTCCTTAACTTGCAGGATATTTATGTGATTGGTTATTGAGGTTTGTTTTGTTCTTTTGTGGTGGTTGCTGTTTGAAGGGTAAGGGAGAACAGGGTCTTTCACTATGTAGTCCTGGTTTGCCTTGGAACTCTTATTTGTAGACCAGGCTGTCTTTAAACTCACCAGAGGTCCACCTCAGCCTCCTGAGTGCTGGGATCATGGTTATACACCTCCACACCCAGCATTTTTGGTGTTTTTTTTAAGATTGATTTTCACTCTGTAGCCCCAGCTGGCTTTGAACTTTCAGTGGTCCTCTGGCCTCAGCCTGCTGAGTGCTGGGTTGCAGATGAACTCGGCTTTTTGAAAATTTGTTGAATGGTCATTTTGTGTCAGGCTTGCAAGCTCCAGGAGTGAAGGTTCTGATGTAATCTTTTTGCTCAGGGGCACCTTCACAAATGGAGGATTGATGTCGTTGTGTAGGTAAGGGGAAGGGCCCATTATACCATTAAAAGAATTAGCCAAGTAGCATGAAAGTCATTGACTTTTATATTCTCTCCATGTCCCTCACCTGGGCTCTCCCTGGTACTTTAGACTTTGGATTGAATCTTTCAAACCTAATTTGAGGTCCTTGGGAACTTATGGCTGGCTGTGTAAGTTTACACTAACTGCAGTTCTTTGATTTTCAGAGTGGGACTGATGTGATCTTTGGCAGTGTTCCCTCCAGAGTGACGCCCAGCCTCTCAGAATAGAAAGTAACACATTAGTCCCTAATTGATTCTCAGTTTTAGGAGATGTGGTCTCATGTGCTCAGGCTGAGCTCAAACTCCTTATGCAGTTTAGGCTGACCTTCAGCTGACCCTCCTGCCTCTACCTCTAGAGCCGGTCTTCATCACAGCACCCAGCTCCTGCCATGCTCTCCAGCCTCTTGGGATTTTGTTGTTACTATTTAATGTCTATGGGTGTTTTGCGTGCATTTATGTCTGTGCACGTGTTTACACATGATGCCAGCTAACACCAGAAGGGGAAGTTGGTAAGTTGGTTGTGAGCCGCTGTGTAGATGGTGGTAATTGAACCTGGGTCCTCTGCTAGTATTGCTAGTGGTCTTAACCAATGAGCTATCTCTCCAGCCCCCACATAATGTCTTTCATGAGCTCTCTGACCAAACATACACGTACTACCAGACTTACTGTTTCTGCCCCTAAGAGAGAAGCCATATGGCTTTACCTTATTCTCTGTCTCCCATTCAGTCAGTTCCCAGGACTGCCAAAAGCTCTTTTCTTCCTTTTTCTCCTCCTCTTCCCCCTCCTCCTCCTTCTTCTCTACTTTTCTTTTTCTTCTTTCCTGAGGCAATGTCTGGCTACTTGTATCCCAGGCTAGCCTACTGCTGGCCCCCTGAGTGCTGCTGTTATGTAGCTGTACCTGGAGAGGGGCATATTTTAAGCATTTGAAAATGGCGTTGCTCCTGCCTCACTTGTGTCTAGGACAGTGTCAGACACTTGATATAACAAGACATTAAGATCACCTCTAGCCAGTTTTTGTTTGTGTGTTTTGTTTTTTTGTTTTATTGAGACAGGGTTTTACTCTGTAACTGTGGTTGGCCTGACAGAGATCTACCTGCCTCTGCCTCCTGAGTGCTGAGATTAAAGAAATAGCTTGACCAGTTTATTTAAAAATTATTTTAAGCCGGGCAGTGGTGGCGCACGCCTTTGATCCCAGCACTTGGGAGGCGGAGGCAGGTGGATTTCTGAGTTCAAGGCCAGCTTGGTCTACAGAGTGAGTTCCAGGACAGCCAGGGCTACACAGAGAAACCCTGTCTTGAAAAAATTTTATTTTAAAATGAATTGTTTATTCATTTTGTTGGAGAGGACGGCATCATCCCTTGCTCTTGTGGCGGTCCAAGGACAACTTGGAGACGTCTGTTCTCTCCTATCATGTAGGTCGTCAGGGCTGGAAGCAAGTAACTTAACCACTGAGCCTGCCCAGAGGCCTTTTGTCTTTTGGTGCTCTGTGTTGATGTATTTCTATATATCATATAAATCAGGTTCAAGTCTCCCGAGTTCTAGGAGGCCTCCTATCTTTTTTTTACCCTCTAAATCTCTTTTTTCTCTTTCCTCTTTCTCCTCTTGGAGACTGGGTATTTCAGGCTGGCCTTGAAATTCGCTATCCTCCTGCCTTACCTGAGCGTCACTGTTACTGCCCCTCCAAACCTTAGGTTCCCTTAGGGGATGGGCTTTTCTTTCCAATAAGAAATGGACTTTGGAAGTCCATGTGGGGCTTGGACACTGCTCTAGTACTCATAGTTCTGGGACGGTGTGCAGAACTGAACAGTTGATCTGAGGGGCATTTGATCCACACGGTCAGCAGGAATAGGAACTGGAGGGACTGTCTGTGGTAGGCATGTGTGGAAGGCATCTCACATGAAGTAAGATCACATCATTCAATCAACTAATTGCTTAAGGAAAAAGATAATCAGCCAAGGTGTGCGTGGTGATGAAGGAAAGGAACACGTCTCAAGGAGGCCCGCTCTCGTGACCTTCAGAGGGCAGGAAGTGTAATGGAGGCAAGCCCATTTCTTCTCAAGTCTGCTTCAGTGTCTGCCTTCTGCATTCTGGTAGAAGAACATATTTAATGCTAAGCCTGTGAGACAGAAGATGCTTGGCAAAGTCTGCTCAGAAGCCTTGGTGCTTCAGCTTTCTATTTAAAAAGAACATATTAATTACTTCAGTGTATTATGGTGTGTGTGATGGCGTGCATGTGCCATAGTCTGTGTTAGAGGTCAGAGGTCAGAGGACAGCTTCGTAGAGTCGGCTCTCTCCTTCCAATCTTCTGTGGGTTCTGGGCATTGAACACAGGTTACAAGATTTGTACAGCAAGTGCTTATCCTGCTGAGCCATCCTCCTGCCTCCCCTTTCCCACTCCCACTTTTGAGAGATGGCCTAGCTCCCAGCTCACTGTGTAGTGGAGGATGACCTTAAATGCCTGGTCTTCCTGTCTCCATCTACCAGATGCTGAGATCACATCCAGGTACGCTACATCCACTTCTTCGATATGATGTCATCTCCTACCATTCCCTCCACACACACACTGTACTTGAGCTTTGTGCATTAATGGAGCTTCTGCTGTGTGTTCCTCTGTTTCAGTCACTGAGGAACAGAATGAAGAAAATGGCCAAAATCCCTGTCTTTGATGGAAGAGATGTAAACACATACAGTGTGATGTTAATATACCAAGTAGTATAAATGCCACGGAGAGAGAGTTCTGGGGCTGTTTTGTGGTGTTCCACCCAGCACCTTGTGCATGGTAGGCCAGTGCTCTGCCATGAGCCACAGCCCAGCCCTTTATTATCCACCCACTGTAGATAGGGTGCAACTCTTATAGATACCATCTAAAGCTAGTGTGATAGTGCACTCCTGTAATCCCAGCATGAGAGAGGCTGGGGGGAGAGGGAGGGGAAAGAGGGGGCGGAGGACATTCAACGTCAAGGCCTATCTGGGCTGCATAGCAAAGCCTTGTCTCAAATAAATAAATACATAAATAAATAAACAAATAAATGTATTGTTTGGATAAGTGCAGTGCAAAGAGGACTTCAGCATTGTAGTAGCTGGGTGCTGGAGGTGAGCTTGGCACATTTCAGAAGAGTGCAGAGCCGGTGTACATAGAATAGTGTGAGTGGCTGACGAGGAGGCCTGGGTACCACAGAAGGCCCAGCTGCTGGTTGTAAGAACTTCACTTTCTATTTATGTAGAGATTTTCAGCAGTGCAGTGACGTGATCCGACAGTCTCACTGTGTAGCACTGGCTGACCCAGAACTCGTTGTGTAGATCAGCCCAGCCTTGAACTCACAGAGATCCATCTGCCTCTGTCTTCCCTTTTGAGATAATTGTTCTGGCTACTAGGTGGGAAATGTGTAGGTCAGAAAGTAAGGTCAGAATCTGCAGGCCAGGTGACAGACACTTAATCCAGGTGAAGACACCTGGAGCTTGTGTTGGTGTGACTGTGGTAGAGAGGGTGAGAAAGGAGCTGACCTATCCGTAGATTTGAAGGCAGAGCTGACAGAGTGTTGGGAGATTGGATGAAGGGGAGGGATCTGGTAACGATGGCATCAAGATGGGACTGTAACTGAAAGATCGAGGCGAGAGACACTAGAGAAGCTGTAAAGATCTTAGTTTGAGCTGGGTGGTGGTGGCACATGCCTTTGATCCTATAGTCCAAGATGCAGAAGCAGGCAGATCTCTGAATTTGAGGCCAGCCTGGTCTACAGAGTGAGTTTCAGGACAGCCAGGGCTGCACAGATACTGTCTTGGGAAGAGGTGTTAGTTTGAGTTGCTATCTGTGAAGATGAGAAGGAGACATGGATGAGGTTAAGTTTTCCAGAGGGGGTGGACGAAGAATTGAGGTGCCTGTTACACACCCTAAGTAGACTATGGAATAGGCATTTGATTCACTTCAGGGTTCAGGGGAGAAGCTAAAGTAAAAGACAGAAATGTGGAAGTTGTCATTGTTGATACACTTGGTGTCTCTGAGATGGCCTGAAGGTAAATTAGTGGGGATGGGGCATGTGAAGCTGGGTGGGGAGTGCCCATCTTGGCTGATAGATGAGGGAAGTGACATCCAAGAACTGGCCATTAGAAGGTGTGTGCCTGTAATCACAGTAGAACTAGGAGGCTGGCCTCAAGTGTGAGACTAGCCTGATCTACATCTTGAGTTCCAAGCCAGGCAGAGCAAATAGTAAGACTGTCTGAAAAAACAAAACAAAACAAAACACCAAATATAAAGCTAAAGCCCTGTGGGTTATTATCACACAGGGATAGAGAAGCCATGTGTTTCTTGCTTCCCTCTGTAGGCTGGGCCAGGCTGGTGGCTCATTTACCTTCCCAGGACTGCCCTGCTTAAGACAGGACAGAACCTCACCAGGCTCTCAAGCCCACAGCATCAGAGATAAGGTGCCAAACTTAAGCCAAACCCTGGATTGACTACCTTTTAGGCCTAGCCACAGCTACTAGAACTTGGGAATGCAGGTCTGGAAGGCAGCTTTTTTCTACTCTCTACTTTATTAAAGGAAACTTTAACTTGTTTGCTCTACTTATTTGCTGAGACTGTGAGGAGACCCTGGGAATGGCTGAACCCAATAAGTCTGTGGTAGAGTATGTGCACGAAGTTGTGGGCTTTGTCACTGGAATTGAGGGAGCTGTTAGGTATTGCTTAGTGCCTGTGATATGTCAGGCTTAGAGCTTACCCTTAGAGCATCCTTCAAAGTAAACACTGTTAAGTAAGTCTTCTGTCCCAGAGTCAGGGTGAGTCAAGTGGCAGACCTGGAATTAATTGTCTTATTCTAAGATTGCGGTTCTGACCACCATACTATGAGGACCCCTGTCGTCTTCATGGAGGACAGACAGTGCTCTTCTCAAGAGATGCATCTGTCCCATCGTCTGTATGCAGAGTTCAACCCTGCCTCTGTAATCTGGGACAAGTGCTTCTAACTTCTCCAGGCCGTGGATACTATTTCATTGAATCATCACAGCATGTGGTGTGGACTATTCTTATCTGTTTTCCATTTGAAGCACTAGACCTCAGTGAGGTGAGATGACTGCAGAGCAGTAAGTAGAACTCAGGCTCACTGTTTCTTCCATCACCTCAAGGTGGATCGCCCAGGCAAACAGGCTTGCAGGATGCTGGCTGCCAAGCCTGCAGGAGCAAGAGCCTCACTTCTCTGCTTTCCCTCCCTCTTCCTGTAGTCTTCTTTTAGGAACTTTGCTGGAAGGCAGCTTATCCAGTGTGAAGAACTTCCCAGGTTGCCCCACAGAAGCAACCTACCAACTCTGTGGGTTTGTGCTGTTGGCTCTGGTGACATGGTTGTGTGTAGGGGTGTTCAACTCTAGGATCCCCCCAAGCCCTCTGTTGTGTGTGTGTTGGGGGAAGAGATGTGAAATATTTGTTTACCTTTGCAGACTTTCAGTCACATTGTGCTCCTTCTCACAGCACTTGCCCTTCCACTGAGTGTGCGGAAAAGTCATGTGACCATGCTCCCTCCCAAAGCTCCTTACATCACATGTGGCTCATGGTAGTTATTACCCTTTAGGGGGAAGTGAGGTCATTCTTCTATTGCCAGCACATCAGTGGGGCTTTGGTCTACATTCCAGCAGCCACCAGGGGATCAGGACTGTCCCCATCCTGTGTGGCAGTGCCTCGCCCCTCCAGGGTTCTAGACCTCCTGTGCCATGCTCTGCAGAGTAAGCTTGCTTATGAACATATTTTTATGAAAAATGATAGTGAAGGGCCAGTGGTATTGCTCAATGGGCAAAAGCAGCTGCCAAGCTGAGACCTGAGTTGGATCCCTAGGTGGGAGAGAAGCGACTCTTAAAAGTTGTCCTCTAACTGCCACTTGTGGGGTGTGGAGTGCACATGCACACGTGTGCGCGCGCGTGCACACACACACACACACACACACACACATACACATACACACACAAATTATAAATATAACAATTACAGTAGAAATAAGCCTGGCATACGTATTTCTTCCAAAGAATGCAACTAGCTGACATGGCAGTACACTTGTGCAGTGCCAGCACTCTGGACGCTGAGGCAGGAGGATCAGGAATTCAAGGATAAAACTGGGCTATGTGGGACCCTGCTTCAAACCCTCCCTCCCCAATACTTGTTTTTCCTGATGCTTTGACCATGAAAAAGGTGGACCTAAACTTATTTATTCACTTTGAGAAGGGTCTCTTTCCATAGCCCTGGTTATCTTGGAACTCACTGTGTAGACCAGGCTGACAAGGACTCACTGAGATCTACTATGTCCAGCAAGTACTTACAAAAAAAAGGCCCGGCAGTGGTGACACATACCCTTAATTCCCAACAGAAGCAGCCAGATCTACACAGAGAAACAGACAAATGCCAAAGACTAGATTCTTGTTTTAAGAAAAACAGCAGCAAACCTATTGGGCTGGAGAAGCGCTGCTGGAGTTCATGGGGTTCAGTTCCCGGAACCCGCAGTGGGTCTCTCACAGCCACACGCAACTAACTCCAGCCTCACTCAGCATTAACTGTGCCCAGGTGAGAGAGTGTGTAAGTGTTAACATGATGGCGTGTCTGTGTTGTATACATCAACACACTTTCAACATGGTTCAAAAAGGATAAAAGTCTACGAGTGTTGTGTGTCTTAGCTCTCCCTCTTATCTGGGCTGGAGCTCACAACGTACACCCACCCGAATCTGCCTCTGAAGCGCTGGGATTGCAGGCAGGCACCGCTTTGCCTGAGTTTCTTTTTGCAAGGGCTTTCACAGTCCTGCCTGACCTTGAACACCTTGTGTCCCTGTCCCCACTTCCCCAATACTGGAATCTCGGGCATGCACTGCATACAGCTCTAGGTCACCTGTTATTCACCTGCTGTGGTTTTGATATTAGAGACAGACACACAGATGTTGAAACTTTACATTTCCCTCTTAGGAAAAGAAGAAAAAGAAGCATAGAGACAGGAAGTCATCTGACTGTGACAGCTCTGACTCTGAGAGTGACTCAGGCAAGAAGGCGAGGCACTCATCAAAAGACAGCAAGGCTGCCAAGAAGAGGAAGAAGAAGAAGAAGCATAGGAAGAAGCACAAGGAGTGAGTGCGGAACAGGCTGCAGCAGCCCTGGCTCCTGCAAAGATGCACTAGTGACAATGTGGCCTCCTACCCCACTGACTTGTCCCCATGTTCTCAGATGGCTCTTCCTCATGCAGCAGATTGGGCCCAGAGGACAGCTCCCAACATGTTTCCCTTGCTGCTCCTGACCCCTTGGCAAGCGACCCTGCAGCCATTGCATTCACGCACTCAGTGTCTTCCTTCAGCAGAAACTTAGAACCTAGAGTCCCACCCCAGCTGCCATTGCCAGAGCTGGATTCCTCTGCAGGAGTCCATGTTAGAGCCACAGGTGCTGCTGTGGATGGGAACCTGGCTGTGGCGGGGGAGCAGCCCCGACCTGCCTGCTCTCTGGCAGCTGTGGTGGATTCTGTGGTCTCCATTCCCTCAGCCAGGGCCTGTACTCCAAGTGAGAACAGTGTTTGCAGTGACTACTGAACCAGAGATGTGCAGCCAAGGTCATTGTTCTGCTTCCTGTCTCTCACTGTGTGAGTGACTGGTTCCATTTCTGGCCTCTGCTTATATTCCTGACATAAATGGAAATGTGTTTGGTTTTAAACTTTTCAGAAGGCTTTATTCCTATAATCCTTCCTGGGTGACTTACAGACTTAACACATCAGTTCATAGAAAACACTTAATATGTTATCCAAGACCCTGGAAAGAGGCCAAGCCTAGGCATAAAGCCAAGGCCACTAGCAGGTCACAGCTTTCTTGAGATACTCGTAAACCCTCTCTTCCATAGTGAAGACTGCTTTCCCCTGGGCTGACTAGGAAACCAGTATTTGTAACCCCGGGGACTTGCTGGGCATGAGTGGGCGGCTCTTAGCAGTCACCTCCCACCATAGTTGTCCATGCCTGGACCTTGATGTCCTGAGCCTGTACTCCAGAGGGAGAGTGACCACAGCACACCATAGAGCAAATCCAGGGATGTTCTATGCAGGATGAATATGAAGTAGCCACACAGTGACAGCCAGCTCCTCTGCCATGGGCTTGCATGGGTGCTGCTGTCCCCTCACTGAGCCTGAGACTGTCCACTCGGCTCCTTAGCAGTGTGGCTTCCCAAGTGACCTGCAGGCCTTCATTTCAGCCTACTGACACACAAGCAGGAGGCAGCTGGGTGGCCCTGGCTCTGCTTTATTGACCTTGGAGCACCCTTTGGATACAGTTTTAAAAAATAAACCACATACACAATGGGAACTGGGTCCAGGCTGATGCCCCGTATCTCCAGAAAAATCCCAACCAAAGTATTTATACAAAATGTCAGAGGGGAAAACATGAGGCAACATGGTGCTGAGTTGAGGGGCAGCCAGTTGGCAGCGGGGCAGCCAGGTCACGCCTCCTTCTCATAAGTCCGAGTGCTCACAACATTGCCGTGGGTGAGAGTCTGGAAGGAAACACAAGGTCAGATGGGGCAGAGCAGGAGAGGGCGTGCTCCCTACCCTCACCCTGAGTGCCTGCTGTGTGCCAGGCTCTTTACTTTTTTTTTTTTTTTTTGATATAAATCTTTTAAGGTATATTATAATTATCATTTTAGGGATTTGGAGGAAAAATTAGCCCTTGAAAGAGGTAAGTTGGTCAAGATCCAGTACATTCCTGTTCCTCTTTTGTGTTCAGCATCTGCCTGAGGGGGTGCCTGCTGCACAGCAAGCAAGCAGGTGATGAGAACAGCCAGAGCTTTGAGAAACTACTAAGCTCCCAACTTCTCCCTCCCCTGAGCATCCAGTGTTCTGGAACAGTAGAGCCCAGCCATGGCCGCACCTTACTCTAACTGCCCAGTGGGTATGGTCCTGTTTGTTGCCTCCCTTCCAGAGGGAGGCACCTCACTTCTACCTCAGTGGGGACCCAGTCTCATGTGACTATGCAATCAGCAGGTTCCACACGGAGCCATAGAGGTCTGTGGTGCTGACATTGCAGTCCATGCTCCTGGCCCAGGTACAGCCCCACAAGGCTGTATATTCTAGGGACGCTCTCAAACTTGTCCCAAAGCAGATCTGCAGGCCTGGTTGTGTCCCCTCCTGTCTGGGCAATAGATACTTTCAGGAAGCCAGGAACAGTAGGGGAAATCGTGAGTAGGAAGGAGCTGCTCCCGGCAGTGCTCCTTGGCAGTGCTCACCAGGCACACATGTGCTCCTGCAGATGCCTGCATTCCTACCCAGAAGGGGAGAGGTGGCAGCTGCTCCTCTCCAGCCTGGGGTCAACTGGCCCTGCTTTCTGCCTCTTCCTGGGGAACAGCAAGCAGGAAGCACTTGTAGGCATCTGCTGCATTCTTCCCACTTGGCTGGTGCTTTGGGCTATGAATATACTGACCTCCCAGCAGCCTCCAGGCTACTGCCACTACTCATTTCACAGTGGC
Organism: Arvicanthis niloticus; assembly: GCF_011762505.2. Classification (NCBI taxonomy): domain Eukaryota; kingdom Metazoa; phylum Chordata; class Mammalia; order Rodentia; family Muridae; genus Arvicanthis; species Arvicanthis niloticus. Next base: position 24,262,880 of record NC_047662.1, read on the forward strand.
TCTTGAAGGTTATGTGTTGTCAGATAGCCTTTAGGCTGATGCTTGAACCAAGACCTGTGTAAGTCACAGCCATGACCCCATCATTGCCTATCTTACCAGGATGAGTTTCCCATCACTGAGCTCCCTTGTAAGTGTCGTCTCCTGATCATTCCACTTCTGCACATGGACGAGTTTGCCTCCGTCCAGCGTCACGACTGACTGTGGAAAGAGGTAGAGCCTAAGCTGCGACCAGAGCCAGAACGGAAGGGCAAGACGAGCCCGGACAAAGCAGGAACCAGTGATGGTGCTGGGACCAGCATGCACACAGCCACCTCCAACCCAGCTGCATAGGCTTTCTGCTCTGGGCCGCTCAGTGGGGGAGGGGCCCTCAGGCAGTGGGTGAGACAGGTAGATCAGCCTTGGATATATTGGAAAATTAGACTTTCATTTATATCATGTGACCTCCCTTAACTGGCAAAAGAGCAGCAATCAAAAGGTCCTTGGACCAAGGACCCAGGTATCCTTGGAGTGTTCTTCAGCTCTGGCTTCAGTAACCATTTGGTCCTTAGTGCTACCAGCCTATCTCACCTAGTTCGTGTTGGGGAGTTGCCCCAGAACTTTCTTCTCTAGAAATTTGGGAGTTGTAGGTCAGAAGGAAAACCAAGCAGGGTTTGTCAGTAGGAGTCTAGAAAGGTGACGGCTATGTATGATTATTCATCTCCTTCCTGTTTGTATTCCACCTTCTGGGATCTTCATTCCCCACTGTTCAAATGTCCCAGTGGACCACTGTTGTATTTAATGTGGGATCTGCTCCCTCAGGGAAGGTGCCAAGTTCAGGGATGTAGGGAGGTGAGGAAGGACATGTGGAACAGGCGCCTTCCCCATCTGATGTCCTGGACTGGGCTTTAGCTCCTCTGCAACTCCAAGACTGGTACCTACCCTGTTCTTTCTGGGGGCAACTGAGGAGGAAACAGCTGAAGAGATGAATTTTAGGGTCATGATGCAAAGGATACTAGTATAGGGACAACCTATAGATATATATGTTACTTGGTTTTGTGCCCAGCCCAGTGCTGGGAGATTTGGAGCAAGCTGCCAGGATAGCCACCATGAGATAACACTGGAGGTAGGCGCTCCCTCCCATATCCTGAGATAAATACTTGGTGGGACTACAGACACCACAACACTCATGTTGGTCAATGCAGGTCCTGGAGCACAGCCTGTCAGCTGGTGGCACTGGAAACAGTTTGTCCCAGTCAGTGGTCTAGCCTGGGAGCTACAGAAACGGGAAACCTGAGGATAGCACTCAGCTTTTTGTTCCCAGCTGCCTCCTTTGCTGCCAGAGCCAGGGTGACCTCGGTGTAGGGCACTGACTGCTGGGCATCATTCCTGAAGCACTTTAGGTCACAGCCATGGCTGCTGATGTCCTCAGAGCTACTGCGTACCGTGGTGTACAAGGTCATCCAGCTGGAGCTGGAGACACAACGTTGGAAGAATATCTTGGCTCTGCTGCCCGCTCCAGTGACAGCTGATAGATCCTTCCCAGGAAGGAGAGAAGGATATAGGCCAGAGTTTGTACTTAGTCCCTGGGCCATCCCAGCACTGAGCCTGTTTTATGAGCCTGTGCCTTGGGGTAAAAAGCCAAGAAACTAGAAGGGCTAGCCTCTTGCCCTCCAGTGTTCTAGTGTCCTTCCTCCCCTTTCTGACTCACCTTGACCTTCCTGTCATCTGCCGTCACCTCATCAAATTCTACTCCCAGCTGGAAGCTGATCTCTGTGTTCTTGAAGGTACTGTGTGTCTTTATGGTGATAGTATCCCCGTTCTTCTCAATGATTGTGGTAGGCTTGGTCATGCTAGCCACCTGCCTGGTGGCAAAGCCCACACCTAAGAGCAGGGGCAGAAGGTTGAGAATACATTAGCTAGGGTAGAGAAGTGTTGTACAAACCCAAAGAGAAGTTTGGGGCCTAAGCATGGGGAAGGAGGTCCATAGTGGCCCATGTCTTTGTGTGGGGCCATTTTCTCATTCAGTCTTTTCCTTAGCTCTGCAGCTGTTAGACTGATGTCAAATATGAGGAATGTGGATGCTGGGGAAGGTTGACAGCAGTGGAACTTAAGGTATCGAGGGGTGTGAACCATATAGCCAGCCCCTCACTCAGTCCTGTCTCTGAAGGTTTTTTAGATGTGAACAGGGTCACAAGTCAGACGGAAGCTGCTAAGCACTTGTGTCACCTTCAGAGCTGTGTACCCGCTGCCTTCTGGTCTCCTGAACTCTCAAACCAGGGACTGAAGAATGAAGAGAACTGCCTTCTAGAGTCCCCTGGACAAGGATGGTCTCCCATTTTCCTCACCCTGAAAACTGAGACAACAGTGCTCTGCCCTCTGTGTGGCAGTGCCGCAGCTACAAAGCCTCCTGGTTAGAGGTACAAAGGTTTGTCTTCCACAGACATAGAGGGAAGAAACAGTAGCAATGGGATGACTTGAAGTCCCTGGGGAAACTCCTGACAATCATTAGATCTGAGTCCTAGGTAAGATCCCAAGTGTCCCTCAAGCAGGTGAAGTACACAGACCCCTTAGGACAAGCCTTTGGTGCTTTGGGTTGTAGCTTTCCTGGACTCTTCCATTGTTTACTTCATATCCTCTGGCCCCAGTACATGCTGAGCCGTCCCCAGTGATGTGGCAGGAGGCAGCCCAATATAGGGATTATGGTATTGTACATATGCTGGGAACTACACTGCACAAGCTCCACATGGTAGCCAAGTATACTTGGGACAGCCCTAAGCATAGAGACACTGCACTGTCTTCACCAAAGTCAAGCAAGCCAAGCATGGTGACTCCCCTAGAATCTCACTCAGGACAAGAACAGGGGAAGTGCCAAGAATTCAAGGCCAGCTTGGGCTGCATAGCTCCAGAACTATAGTGAGACCCTGTCTCAAAAAGTCTAAATAAATAAATAATGCGTATTTGGTGACGTAGATTCCCAAACTGTCTTTTAGTCCCACTGTGTCATTCTTGGAATGACTCTACCCTTCAAGCCCTTGAAATCCCTGAGGTAATTCCTGACATAATCATTGGATCTGAGCCCTAGGCAAGATCCCAAGCGTCGCTCAAGCAGGTGAAGTACCTTGTAGTCACTTAAACTAGGCTGGGCTGCTCTGTTTGAAGAACCTTTGGTTCTATAGGATAAACCAGGAGCCAGGGCTGCACAAGGTGTGAGACTTGGCTTTGCCTACTGGTATCTGGGTGAGTTGGGCTTCGGCAGTGAACCAGCCGGATTCCCAGGACCCGCCCACAGGTGTAGGGTCAGTGAAGACACTGCTGAAAGCTGGAGACAATCTGTACTTTGCTGGCCTTCAGCCTATCTGTATGTTTGGGCTAAATAGAATTTCAGTCCCCTAACTAAAGCCGAGGGTACAGCTTGGGATGATCACATGCTCAGCCTGCCCAAGGCCCTGGTTTCTGTCAGCACCCACAGAACAACGACCCGATGACAACGGGCCCTGAGGAAGAAGTCTAGGAAGGCAGCTGCAGCTCAGGGAAGCAGAACTAAACCCAGGTAATCTAGTGTTCCCTGTCTTCACAGTCAACTAGGTAGGTGTAAGCCCATGCCTTCTAACCCCAGTGCAGGAGAGGCAGAGGCAAGAGGACCTGGTCTCCATAGGGAGCCCCAGGGGAGCCAGGGGTACACAGTGAGATTCTGTCTCAAAACAAAAAACCAGCTGCCTTCCTGGAAAACCATGCTGTGCTCAGGGTAGGGTGGATGCTGGCGGAGCGTGCGCTGTCTGGAGATGTGGCTCAGAGCAGTCATGCTTGCTTAGCGTGTGCAAGGCAGTGGGTTCCATTCCCAAAACCAGAAGGACAAATTGCTTTGTGGGTCTGTTTCAGAGAAGAGCCAGAAGTAGGTGAGAGGCACCTACACACCCCTCAATGTGCCATACTCCTGCCCTCCTTCCTCAGGAAGAAGGAATGGAGTCTAGTTCAGCCATGACACAGCCCAGTTTTCCCTGCCCCGGCTCAATCAACCAGGATGACAGAGCCAGGGACTTTACAGCAAGGATCTTTATCTAAGCCCAAGGCAAGAAAGGAAGGGCTGGGGCCAGTCTTGGGTGAGTGATTCATACATCATCCCCCACTCCCAGTCCTCTGTTGAAATGGGAAGAACTCTAGGTAGTTCTGGATTTTCAAGTATTTGGAAGGCAGAGTACAAGTTCAAAGCCAGCCTGGGCAAGTTAGTGAGACCCTGTGACATAGAGTAACAAGAGGGTGTGGGTGTGCGGGTGTGTGTAACTCAGTGGTAGAGTGCCTGCCTGGCATACACAAGGCTCTAAGTTCAGTCTCCGGTATTGACAGAGAGAACTCGTGGACTTTCCTATCAGATGATGAGCCGTTCATACTGAGCTGTTTTTCTATTAAATAAATCATGGAACTTCTTTTCTTCCTTCCCTTCCTTCTTTCCTTTGTTTTTTTCAAGACAAGGTTTCTCTGTATAGTCCTGGCTGTCCGAGAACTCTCTCTGTATAGCCCAGGCCTGGAACTCAGAGAGTCGCCTGCCTCTGCCTTCTCTAGTATGAAAGGCATGTGCGCCGGGCAGTGGTGGCGCACATGCACTTGGGAAGCAGAGGGGCGGAGCCAGGGCTATACAGAGAAACCCTGTGTGTGTGTGTGGGGGGGGGGGGGTCGGGGGCGGGGGAAAGCATGTGCCACTACCAACACCACACAGTTTTCCCAGATCTTACAAATGAGGTTCTTTGAAGCATTAGTCTTCCCCAGCCCCAAACCACACTCCCCCTCCACAGCTCTTGACCTTCCTTCTGGCGCCCTCTGCTGTATCCCTGGCAACGGCTTTCTTCACCTTAGCCCTGGCACTGATCCGGTGGGCGTCTCTTGCGGTAGGGAAGCCTATGTGTAGTGGTCGTCTTGCCCTGTCCTAGCAGCAGTGTCTCAGACTGATCCCAGGGTGATTACACACCCTACAGGTGAAGGTCAGGCTGGTGAGAACTAGGGCATCGTCCAGAGACAGGCCTCTTCACTACCCCAGCATGGAGGGGGAGGGACTGTTGCTGACTGTGCCTGGATGTGTCTTCACCTCTTTCCAGATCGAATTCACTGATATTCTTTAGTCTTCCTCCAGGCTCCTAGGTATTTCCTCGTACAGTACACTCCCATCTGCTCTGTTCCCTTTCTGGGATTCAATTTCTGAACCACCATGCTCCTCTTTGCTTTCTCCTCCTGCCGGCCTCCCGCCTTCTGTGTTCACTCCCCTCTCACGTCTAGATCACCTACTTCGCTTCCTAGAAAGCCTCCCAGCCCGGACCTCTGCAGCCATAGCTGCCTCTGCGCCTTCCCGTCGAGCAACGAGGCTCATCAAGCTAGGACCATGACAACCCCCTCCCAGGATGGGGTGGGATGGGGTGAGATGGAGTTGCTCCAGCCCAGGCCACACTCAGCGCCCCAGTATCCCCTTCCTGGGCTGGCGAGGAGCTTGCAGGAGGCACACGGGGCACTCCAGCTGGAGCTCAGCGCCAAGACCGCCTTGAGGAACCTCCTGACCCTGCGTAGTCGTTCGCTCACCGAGTGACTTCATGTAGTCATCAAAATTCTTGCTGTCCACTAGCTTCCAGGTGCCGACAAAGGCGTCCGCCATGGTGCAATGAGAGAGGAGGCGTGCAGGCACTGAGAACCGCGGCTCCCGGCTGGAGAGCCTCTTTAAATAGCCCTCGCGTCACATGATGAAAGTGGCCCACACCCCTCGCTCCCGAAATAGGAAGCCCGGGCTTGCGCTCCCTCAAGGGGCTGGCGCCCATCCCCCACAGCCCTCCCGGCGCCTACGTCAGCGGCGCCCACGGTCCTGCTGGTGCCATCTAATCCATCCCTGCCCTGGCTGCGGGGCGCTCCCCGCAACCTAAGTAGAGCATCCATCCCACGGCCATACTGAAAGGAAACTGGCCCTTGAGCTGGTGCCACGCTAGGGAAATGCCGCCTGATCCTTCTGCCGCCTTGTTTTTTAATTCGCTGTGGTTTTATTCTTATTGTGTGCATGCACGCGTAGGCGCACTTACTGGGGAGGTGGGGGGAACTGGGGCGTTGTAACTCTCGGGAGTCGCTTCTCTCCTTCCACCGTGTGGGTCCCGCATATCAAACTGGGGTCGTCAGGCTTGGCAGCAAGTGCCTTTACCCAATGACCCATCCCAAAGGCCCTAAGCCCTCTTCTTGTAGAAGAGGCTCGGAGGGGAATGACGCGGTCACCATAAGTAGAAAAGAATTGGAGCCGGGACAGAGAGCATGGTCTAGTGGCCCTAGAGTCTTCTTGCTCCTCCCAAACAAGTGGAGAAGAGTTGCCTTGGACACCGCCGTTGGCTGAGCTGCCCAGTGCCTCACCTGCTCGTGGAGAACGTGACCTTGCTTCCCCAATGCTAGCCCCACACGTGCTTGCCCCTCCCTGCGGAATGTCTCCTGCCTGTGCTTCTCTCCTCAGTCACACCCGCCACCGCTGCCTGAAAGCGCTCCAGGCTTTTCTGACCTCTGAGCTTGCGCCAGGGTCGCCCTTCACTCACTCCGCGCAGAAATTTTGCCTATTCAGATGGTTCTTCTGGCCTTGGCCGGCTTAACTGCCGGAAAGCCGCGACCCTCTGCTGGAGTCAGCTTTTCCTCTGACTTCTGCCACTTTTGTCACCTCAAAGCACGTTATTAAATAAGACCCACTACGGATGACAGTATCCTGCCTCAGGACATGGTCACACTGAACTTTTCCATTGGTAGGTGGTATCACCCTTTTAACAGGTGAGTAAAGGAAGCTCAGTGAAGCCAATTCCTTAGTTCAGAAGTTTCTGTTTAATTATTACCAAGTTAGCATCTCAAGCTGTAGCCGAGCTTGACCTTGAACTAAAGATTCTCCTGGATTACAGCTGTGCGCTGCTGGCCTGGCTTGAGTCAGCAGTTATTGAGGCACCTGGAAGCAAGAGAATCCTGAGTTGGGGGCCAGTCCGAGCTGCATAAGGCGGGATCCTCTCTCAAAGTTCCTTGTCTGTGCCGGCCCTGCTTTCGAGAGGACCACATGGAACAAGGTACAGGCTAAAATATTTCCTCAGGAAGCGGCATGCAGCGAGTGACTTTAGGAGGGGGCTGTCCTGACTTGGGGATACAGAGGAAGAGGGACATAAATGAATTTCTGAGTGTGCAGGCTCTCTCTACACAGGAGAGAGTGGTATGTATAGAACTTTAGCCTCTAGAAGAATGTGCAGGGTAGTCATTCAGAAACCATCACCAGAGCCCTGGAACCTGACCAGTATACCTGCTGTGTGGCAAGGCCTCCTTCCTGGGCCTCTGTTTGTCCCTGTGAAAGTTCCTTCCTCCCACCCCATTGGGCTGTTCTAGGGAAAAGGCCAATGAGGAAAAGTCCTCTCACCCCTGTCTTGATTCCTTTGAAGAGTCCAGTTGTGAAAAGGCTGAGAGGCCCAATTCCGCCAAAGCTACAGGGACAGGCCTCAGGGCTGGGCCTGGCGCCCTGGTGACCTCAGTGATAAAGCAGGTGCCAAGGGAGGGAGGACATGGGATAGTTTCTGATCCAAGGTCACAGGTTTTAGGCAAGGTTTTCTCTCAAAGACTGAGAAGCCTGAGACTCAGGGACCAGAGCAGTCCTGCCTACACAGTCTGTGTAACGCAGTGCCAGGGGTCTGGGGCTGGCAGACAGCTGCTGGTAAAAAGATCTGTGGTCTAGTCCCCATCTCAGCTGTCCTAGCCGTGCCGTGTGGTCTTAAGCAGTTCATTTAAGCTGTTCGGAATCAGTTTCATCCTTGAAATAGATGGGGGAATATTTGGAATATTCAGAAATCACTAAAGAAAATACATTTAAAACTCTGGTTTGCTTTATTTTTGAACAGAATCTCTACATAGCCCTGGCTGTCCTGGAACTCACCATGTGGACCAGGGTAGCCTCAAACTCAGAGATCTAGCAGCCTCTGCCTCCTGAGGGCTGGGATCAAAGTCATACACTACCATGCCTGGCCCTGTCTTCTCTTCTCCTCCTCTTCTTCTTCCTCCTCCTCCTTTTTTGTTTTTTTTTTTTTTTTTTTTGTTTTGTTTTGTTTTGTTTTGTTTTGTTTGTTTTTTGTTTTTTGGTTTTTTTTCCCTGAGACAGGGTCTCGCTATGTAACCCTGACTGTCCTGAAACTCACTCTGTAGACCAGGCTGGCTCCCAACCCAGAGATCCACCTGCCTCTGTTTCCCAAGTGTCACGATTAAAGGCAGGCATGTACTATCACCTGGCCGGTTTGCTTTTCAGAATAGCCACTGACAGGAGACAAGACAGCTCAGGGGGGTGAAGCACTTACCATGCAAACGTGAAAACTTCAGCACCCACATAAAAACTGGGCACGGTTGTTCATGCTGTAACCCCAGCACTGGACAGGGCACAAAGACAAATGGGTCCTGGGTAAGGGTGCTTGCTGGCAAGTCAATGTAGCAGAAATGGGGGCTCCCAAGCTCAGTGAGAAGCCCTGTTTCAAAAATAAAGTGGGCAACAAAAAGAAGAACAGAGTCTTTAACCCTTTAATTCTAGCCCTGAGGAGGTAGGATAAATCTGTGGATTCCAGGCCACCAGCCAGGGCTGCTAACGAGACCCTGTCTCAAGAAAGTGGTGGAGCATGACAGAAGACGCCTGTCACACCTGCCTGATGTTTACCCCCACAGCCATGAAGGGCAGTCAGGTCTTAGGCTTCAGGGGTAAGATGCGGTGCTGACTCTGTGTTCCTTGTGCTGAGCCCTGCCTGAGTTGAGCAGCGCAGGATCCTGAATTGAGAACTTGATCTATAGACCTATGCCAAGCTCTGGCCTGGGCCAGTAGGTTGATTCCTAAGCCACACCCTCTTTTCTTCTGCTAAGTTTATTATTATTATTATTACTATTATTATTGTTGTTGTTTGTGTGCATGACCATTGTGTGTGAGCTTCAGGCATGTGTGTGTGGAGAACAGAGGACAACTTTCAGTGTTCTTTCCTTTTACTCTGGGTTCTGGGAATAGAACAAAGTTCATTAGGCACTCACAGCAAACACATTTATCCACTGGGCAGTCCTGCCAGACCACTGGTGTTCTCTTCTCTTCTCTTCTCTCTCTCTCTCTCTCTCTCTCTCTCTCTCTCTCTCTCTCTCTCTCTCTCTCTCTGTGTGTGTGTGTGTGTGTGTATGTGTGTGTGTTTTTAGTCAGCAATTAAACATAGGGCCTCATATTCTCCCATGAGGCTATATCCTCAGGCTGGTCTTGAACTTACTCTATAAAGTAAGAGTTTTTACACTATAGCCTGGGTAGGTTGGGTAGGTTTTGCCTCAGTTTCCCAGGCTCGTACCACCTGCTTCAGCTCATTCTCCCTTCTAAGTATGTACAGTTCATACTTCATGCTCTGAGGGAATACATTCCCTCACCCTGTCACGCTCACTATTATCAGAGGCTGGGGGTGAGCCTCATCTCTTTCCTCCCCCCTTCTTGCCTTTAGTAGATCCAGATGTGGCCATAACATCTGGCAGGCATTGGTGCCTGTCAAGAGCAGCATCTCCCCAGACTTTCCTCTATGGTGATATGCTGATTCTATGTTTCCATGGCAACCACAGGCTGGGAAGATGAAGAGGAGAGGTGAGTAACCAAAAGGGAGCCCTGGGATAGGCTGTAGCACTGGCTGATCTGTGGCTCCTTGGGGAGGGGGAAGAGGAAGCAAGCTCCTCATCTCCAGCTGTTTCTGGGGGCCCTCCCTGCCATCTTGATGCCTCTACAGGGGAGTGTCCACTAGCTTGGGAAAGAACCAAAGAGGTTCAAGCTAGAGGTAGAAGCCAAAGAAGCGGAGCCAGGGCTCCACCAACCCAGAGACAGGGAGATGCTCCTGCCCATCCCTACTCCACACAACAGGGGGATTTTCTGGGTGTTGTTTCTGCCTGCCACAGCATCAGCGAGTCTTAGCTTTCTCCACTGCTCTGCAACCTCTCTTAGTGAATGACAAGCTTGCTTTGGAAAAAGGACTGCTTGGTACACCCCAGATCTGTCACTTACTATGTAGAACACTGAGGCAAGCTCCTTGACCCCCAGTCTCTTTTCCCCTCATAAAAGAAGGCCTTCAGATTCTCAGAGCATGGACCTGGGAGTATAGCTCACTGACAGAGCATTTGCCTCGCCTGTATGAGGCCCTGGCCTTGATTCTTACATTGGAGGAGGTGGGGGATGAACATAAATAAATAGAAACCCTCAATACATTAATATTCAATGAATAGAAATTTCCTTTATTTCACCCTTCCAGGCTCCCCAAATTACTTTAAGACCCTGAATCAGAAGGAAAGGATGTATAGCGTTTCTCACTGAGGCTTTAGATACTGTGAATAAGTTCCCTCATCTTTGCATTTCTCTCTATGTAAATAGTCCTTTTACGGGGCTGGAGAGATGGCTCAGCAGTTAACAGCACTGACTGCTCTTTTGGAAGTCCTGAGTTCAACTCCCAGCAACCACATGGTGGCTCACAACCATCTGTAATGGGATCTGATGCCCTCTTCTGGTGTGTCTGATGAGAGCAACAGTGTACTCATATGCATAAAATAAAAATTAAAAAAATAATAAAATAAAGTAAAAAATAAAGAAAAGAAAAAAATAGTCCTTTTACAACTATTACTTGAGCTGAGCTCAGCAGAGATCCAAGCAAAAAAGGAGAGCAGGGCTGCAGCCTCCTGAATGCATGTGCACATGCATGCGCACGCCCACAGAGTAGGGGAACACAGCACGGACTACAGAAGAATGTTCCTCCTGCCACCAGGAAATCTGTTTCCTTGTTCCTCAAGAGTTCTAGAGAAGTGATGATAAAGGCACTCAACAGCACGAGTTTCTGAGAAACCGCTGCCCGTGGCAGGTACTTAGAAAGTGAACAGTGTCTTTCTCTGTTCAGGGACACCCAGCTCAGAGAGGAGGGACACCATGTCTTCCAGGAAATAGCCCCTCTCCTGGTGTCTCACAGAATAAACCTAAACTCGTTCTCTCTCTCTCTCTCTCTCTCTCTCTCTCTCTCTCTCTCTCTCTCCCTCCCTCCCTCCCTCCCTCCTTCCCTTTCTCTCTCTCTTTCCCCCTCTCTCTTTCCCCCTCTCTCTCTCCTCCCTCCTTTAGGAGCTAGAGAGATGGCTCAGCAGTTAAGGGCACTTGATGCTCTTCCAGAGGACCCAGGTTCAATTCCCAGCGCCTATGTGGCAGCTATGTATGTAACTCCAGTTCCTGGTGATCTGACACAGATATGCATGCAGGCAAAACACCAAAGCATATAAAAGTGGAAATAAATCACTAAAAAATATAAGAAAAAGAAGAGTGTCTGGTGAAAGGTCCGGGACTCCCCAGAAAGGAGGTCCACTTAAGTCACAGGATAGCACGCACCCAAAGGACACACGAGAGACCATCTTGCTGTAAAACACATGAGGTGGTTTATTAAATCAGAGCTCTGGGCCAGCCCATATCCCCATATCTCACATAGGGAATAGAGGGACTGACCTCGTGGCTCAGGGGTCTAGCGCTTATATATGGGCGGGGTGGGGAAAAAGGGAACTTTCGTGCGGGTGCACAGAAAGTTGTTGTTTCACTTTTTTTGAACACTAGTAGGCCATACCATGGGGGCAGGGTGTAGTTCCCCCCTTGGCCAGTCAGTTTCTGGGATGTTCTTAACAGGCCTTTGTCTTGTAACTCCTCCTCCTCTGTAACTAATTAGATGGGCCCAAACCTGCTGGCAGGTGCTTTTCTGCCCAAGGTCTAAGGCGAAAAATTTACACATATTTCATAAAATGGCCTTTATAATTTTTCACTCTACATCTGGCAGGGAGTAGGGCTTATATTGAGTGGCTGAAAGTTTGGATGGGTGAGCAAAGGATCAAGTGAGTGGCAGCGAATCTAGCTACTGTCAACAGGTGCCCTCTCTAAAAGAAAGAAGAGGTGATTTATTCTTCATTAGATATGACCAACCATGGTCCTGGGAACATGGATTTAGCTTATCCCACATAGCGCATTTGGTTTTTCATTTTTTTAAATTTATTTTTCTGTGTGTGTGCATGTCACCGTCCACCTTGTCGAGTGAGTTAGTTCGTCTATTGCTGTGCTGTTTACTCCAGGCAAGGTGGCCTGATGGCGTCAGGTTGATTTCTTGTCTCTGCCTCTGTCTCATTGTAGGAATGCTGGGATTACAGATGGACTCGAGGCTGTCAGACTTTCACTTTAAACGCATTTACCCGCTGAGCCATCTCCTTAGCCCGATACAGACCGCTGATAGTCGCAGAACAAAAGAAAGTCCTAAGGAGGCAGTTACCAAATCCAAGGGGCGTGTTGCCGCAGATGAAGAGCTCTTCTTTAGGTCCCAGGCGCTGTCTGATAACATTCTTTGGTGGAGCTGGTGGTCAGCTGAGATTCCAAGAGATCTCTCCAGATAGTTACAAGGATGCTAGGGACTAAAAACAATCCCAAGGTATTCTGAGCTCTGGATCTGAAACATTCCGACTCTCCAGTCACCAGGTTCTGACGGCTTAGTCATCTGCAGAGCCCTCAGCACAGGTGTGGCTTTTCAGGGCACTTCAGCTCAGCATACCACAGTAGCTTTGGGGGCCACAGAGTGAGACCGTGGCACATGTACCAGCTGCATGACCTCATGACCTCCCTGAGTCTCGGCTTATTTCTCTATAAAAGCCATCAAGATCACCAATAAGCTGGCCCTCTGAGGACTCAGAAGACAAGAAAGGGCCCATGGAGAGTATAGAACAAGGACCATCTTTGAGACTCTCTTGCTAGCTGCATGGCATGTGTTCCCTTGTCAAGGCTCCTGCCCTCCTCCCTGGGCTCTCCCAGGTCCCCTTCTCCAGCACCGATGTCCCATGCTTTGCAGGGGTGACAGGGCTCTGTTCCACCATAGGACTCTTTGCTCCTCCTACCCAACCCCCTGCCTCATTTAGTTAAGACCTGTCTCTCAACATCCCGGCATTTATCCTGCTTTGAGGGGCTTTGTCTAGCTGGTCACTGGAAGCCCTTCTTCAGTTGGGTGGGGCTGTGCCCCTCCCTGATGTACACAAGGCCTTCCAGGCAAGTGTGTGACTATCTGATGAGCTGAGCAGAGCAAAGCAAACCCCTGTGTTCTTTGTTCTTGACTCTTCCCCTTCTGCTGCTTCTTTTTCTTCCCTTTTTCTTTTGGGACCAGGCAAGTGACTCAGCCCTTAGAGATACTGGCTGCCAAGCCTTTTGACCTGAGTGAATCCTTGGGACAAGGACCAACTCCCACAAGTTGTCCTCTGACCTCCACACACGTGCTGTGTGGTACGTGCACCCACAGGCACACAGAGACACTAAGTCATTTTACACTATTATTGTTGTTGTTATTAATTACCGTTATTGTGTATGAGCACGTGTGAGTGTGTACACACCAGCACACGTGTGGACAGACAGCTTTGTGGAGTCAGTTCTCTCCCTTCCACCTTTACCTGGGTTTTGGAAACCATACTAATGTCGTCAGCCTTGCAAAGCAGCAGAGGGCTTTGTCCACTGAGCCATCTGTCTCTTGGCCTTCTGTGTCCTCTCTGTTTGTGTGTCCCACAGGGGCTCTCAGCTTCCCCCTGCCAAAGGATCTTGTCTCTTGTTCCCCTTTCACACCCCAGCCCCAGGTCCCATGTGTTCCCGGGTGACAATTGTCCTCCTGGCTGCACCACCAGCCTGGATCTGAAAGGCAGCTTTCTTTGGGGACAAGGCTATTGCCAGAAAGTCGTGAAACCAGGTCTCAGGCTTGGGACACGTGCTAGTTCCTCTTTTCTTCACCAAGCTCTCTAATGAAAAGATTGCTTTTGCAAAAATCGAAACCCCTGATAAAAGAAATCAGAAAGGCAAACCTGTGTTGGGACTCGCTTCACTTAAGCTCTGTCAGACATGCTTAGGGACCATAGCGGGCAGCACTCAGTACACAGACTCGTAACTGGTGAGCGATCGGAGGATATATGACAGCTGAGTGCTCAGCCCAAGGTTGGACATTTACATCAGCCCTGTCCCCTAAGCTCTCAGAACAGTGCAGAAGAGGGTTCAGGTAGGAGCCAGAGGGCGGGGCAGACTGCTGGGAACTGCTGTCTTCTGGACATGGTGTGGCCATTACATTCACAAACTCGAAATGCAAGATGGGGCAGCCAGCATCCCAGTGTGGATGGGAGAGGGACACATGAGCCTCTGCCCTGAGGTGAGGAGCCAGTGACAGTTAGTGGCTGCTAAGGGAATGGGGAGTCATTTTTCTTTGGGGTTTGGCAGCACTGCTAACTGGACTCAGTGGGGCATGGAGAAGAAAAAGATGTGCAGTTGGAAGTGGGGAGTATGGGGGTTCTGGGGATATAGGAGGGAGATTAGGTTTGGATATGAGCAAGATACATTGTATACATGTATGGAGTTGTCAGTATGGCATAGATTATCATCCAGAAGTGAGGGAGAAAGGTAAATCAAACGCTTCATAAAAAAGCACCTTTTGGCTTGAGTATGGTGGTGCACACCTTTGATCCCAGTGCTTAGGAAACAGAGGCAGGGGGATCTCCATGAGTTCAAAGTCTATGTAGTGAGTTCTAGGCCAGCCAGAGCGACATAGTGAAACCCTGTCTCAAAAACAACCAAACAAAATACCTAACACTTCACCTGCCCCTGTGCCGTGTGGCTTCCCTCCCTGCTGTTCCAGCCCCTCTCCTTGTATACAAGGGATATCTCAGTGTTCCCGTCTCAGACTGTACTGTTCAGGAACAGCCTGCCCAGGATTCTGGAAGAATCCAGGAAGTTCCAGGAGGTTGCTAGGCCTGGTTCCCAAGGCCAGGTGATCACTGTGTTCCTGAGGGAGGGGGCCAGCAAGGAGAGGCCCTTGGTCACAGCAGTCCAGGGTCACATGTTCCAGGAAGCGGATACAGAGCCAAAGCTGGCATCCTGGTTTGGGCTGCCCTGGGCTTCTCAGAGGTCCCTGAAAGCAGCCTACAGGTGCTCTAGAGTCAACATAGACACAGCTATCAGGAGGAAGTCACATGTTCCTGGGAAGGTCTGGGCCAGCTGGAGACAACCAGGCCCGGAGCCCCTGTAGAGATGTCCCCAGCTCACAATGATAGTTATCAACTGCGTGGCAGCCACGTCTGTCCTTTAATGTGTGGTCCTGAAGATAGCCTCATGAAACAAAGACATGGTTTCCTGTTCTGTGCTCACAAAACATCCAGGACTTAGACACATCAGCTCGGCTCTTGAGGTTGTATAACTCGGATGCTATGCCGAACCCCTTCCTCCTGCCTTGCTGCCTTGTGCTGTGACCTTGGGCCTATCTCTTCCTTTCTGTGCTCCCAGCTCCTTGGAAGGGTGGACCTGATGAGCTCTGGCTGCTGCTGATGCAGGGAGGGGCTGTCCAAGTAGGGAAGAGGGTAATACGGAGCCGAGAGCAGAGAGGACAGATTTTTCCAGTGTCCCTATCTTAAGCCTTCATCAGTGGACTGGCTGGCAGGATCCCCTTTGCCCTAGAAGTGCAGCCAAGGGAGCAGGTGATGCTCAGCCCCAGCCCGAAATATTCTTAGGTCACCGACGGTTACCAAGGTCTGAATACCAGCAGTGCCTGCCAGCATGCAGGCAGGGCCCATCTGCCTTGACTGACAGCCTCAGAAGGCTGGTGGCCCAGACTGTTTGACCTACACTCCACCCTAGCCCCTATCTTTCACACAGTATGGGTTTATCTGGGCACCAGCCCTGGGCTGGGGCTGTATCTAAAAGTTCTTCCTTGTGTCTCCTTGGCCTTGACTTCCAGCCAGATCAGACCACTCACATGCATGCTCGAACACACAGATACACACACACACACACAGATACAGTTACACTTTGCACACACACACACAAACGCATACAGATACAAACATACACACATACACATGCACACACACACATGCATATGCGACATCTCTGCCAATTCTCATTGAACTGTCTGTTGGCTGGGTGCCTGGTACCATATCAAGTACAATAACCAGCATGTGACCCACACACACCTCAAATGAGGCAGTAGAGGCTCAGAGTGGGAGCACCATGTCTGTCCCCAGTAATGCTATAACAAGACTGTACTTGGGAAAGTATCTTCAGAGGAAGACTGTGAAGCCATGCCAGTGGGCAGAGACACCAGTGCCCCAAGTCCTTGTTCTAGAGTGCAAAGCTCTAGTGTGTGGCCTAGGGAGGTGTGTGTGGCCATCACTTCCACCACCTTTAGTTAGATGAGGCTTCTCCGGGAATTGTCCCCCTCCTGCTGGCACGTGTGGATCATATGCTGGTTATTGTATCCAGCACATCTCTGAGCCTGGGATGACCCAAGAGGCCCAGGATAGTCTCAGTTTCTAAGAGGAGAATTCAGGGACAGTGTTATTGGACTTCCCAGTGGGAATCGAGGCAGGTCTATGGGCTGTACCTTTCAGCCCCTCCCCCATATCCCACAGTTTAACTGAGGCTGAGGATACTTAGAGTGTGACACAGGGGTCCTGGGAGGAAATAGGAAGGTTGGCTTCACTAGTGTGTGTGTGTGTGTGTGTGTGTGTGTGAAAGAGAGAGAGAGAGAGAGAGAGAGAGAGAGAGAGAGAGAGAGAGGATGGCTTAAGAAGCGAGTCCCTGGGGCTGGAGAGATGGCTCTGTGGTTAAGAGCACTGGCTGCTCTTCTCCCAGCACCTACATGGTGGCTCACAACTGTCTACAACTCTAGTTCAGAGGCTCTAACACCCTCTTCTGACCTCCTTGGGCACCAAGAATGTACATGGTAAAGGACTTCCATTCAGGCAAAACACTCACATATATAAAATAAAATAAATAAATCTTTTTGTTTGTTTTTTTGTTTTGTTTTTTCAAGACAGGGTTTCTCTGTATAGCCTTGGTTGTCCTGGAACTCACTCTGTAGACCAGGCTGGCCTCGAACTCAGAAATCCGCCTGCCTCTGCCTCCCAAGTGCTGGGATTAAAGGCGTGCACCACCACTACCCGGCAAAAATAAAATAAATAAATCTAAAATTAAAAAATAAAAAAAAAAAGTGATCCCCATGGCTCTGAGATGACCCAGTACTTGCTTCAAGACAGATGATGTGAGTTCAAAGCCTGGGACCCACATGGTAGAAAGAGAAAATGAATTTTTGGAATTTGTCCTCTTGATATTTACACACAAATGAATAAATAAAAAATTTAAAAGGTAAATCCTCTGGACTCCACAGCTAGATGGCCCAGCCTGAAGTCCCTTCCCTACCCCCTGTTCATGGGGCAGTAGACTTTGGCTACCCTCAAGCAGAAGATGGGGCTCTTAGCTAATGGTGAGCCAACATTGCTTTCTTTGAAAAGGAGCTGGGGCTCAGATCTTCACGAAACCGCAGGTCTCCGGTCTGGGGTCACTACTGCCCCTCTCTGGACCTTAGTCTTCCCAACTGGGATCTGTGGATTGTTTGTCCTTGTGCTCTGGCCAAATGGTATGAAAATCGCAAGGTAGGACTGAGTGCGGAGGTGTATGCCTTTAATCCCAGCTCTCGGGAAGCAGAAACAGGCGGAGATCTGGGAGTTCAAGTCCAGCGTGGTCTATATAGCCGAGGCTACATAGTGAGACCTGGTCTTAAAAATCAAATCAACCAAAAAACAAAAACAGCAGAGCTGAGTCAGTCCTGGAGTTGCACCTCCCTAGGCAAGCATCTTGTGGTGTCTGTGGTCGACGCGCCCCCTTCTGTAAAGAGAAGGCATTGCAGCCCTGTCCTTCTGAGTTGACTGGCTAGTACTTGCTTTCTCTTCTTTGCCTTCTCCCTGCTTGCCTGATAAAGTGAGAGGGAAGACCCCAGGAGGGCTGGATAAGGAGGGAGGACCGAAACCCCAGGAGAAGGGCACAGTGCTAGCACTGTGTTCTTTATAGCACTGCTCATGCGTGAAGAGCTTGGGTTGGAGAGCGGACCGAACTTAAGGTGGAGAGCCGGACCTGGAAATCGCTGAAGAAGCTGCCTCCTGCAGTCTGCTTGACCTCGGCTGGGCTGAGCATGGTGGTTGTAGAGACGTGGAACGTAGCACATCCAGAGCACAAATTACCGTGGACTAGCATGGTTCCTTGAAGATAAGATTATCCAGAAGCCATCTTAATTCTTTTAAGATAAATTTACAGCAGACATCCTGATTCCCTTAAGACGGCCTATCTTAATTTCGTAAAGAAAGAATTACCACCAGCCATTTTGATTCCTTGAAGATATTAACTTATATCTGACCTGGCATTCCCGTGACTTAACAGATAAATTTCTCTGTAGACCTCCAGCCTGCACCAGCCCGAAGGCTAAGAAACCAAGAAAACAACATCTGAGCCCGAGACGAGATTTCCGAGGAGTGCTGTGCCCCCCCTTCTGATTCTCTCATCCAGATGATAGATAAATAAATATGTTGGTGTATAACCTTCTTTTGTTTTTACAGCCAAAGAAAGCATTTATTCACTTCTATTGGCCTTTCTGCGGTGGAGCCCCACTTGGGACACTGTGAACCTGTGTTCCTGGGCCATGGTTAATCATCCTTGGCTCAGAAAAATACCTCTATTTTATTTCTTTCAGAGCAGAGTTGTCATTTTACCTGACAAGAAGGGTGTCTGCGGGGCAGGGGAGACCACTCAGTGGGTCACGTTTTCTCTGCACAAGCCTGACTGCCTGAGTTCAGGTCCCCAGCACACATGTAAAATCCAGCACCGCAGTGTGAGGCTGTTACTCCAGAGCTGGAGGTAAGGGCTAAGAGAGGTGGATTCCGGGGGCTTGCTGGCCAGCCATTTTGGGTAAAATGGTGAGCTCCAGACTTAGATTTGATGATGGAGGAAAACAGCCCGGGACTGCAGAAGTGGCTCAGTGGTTCGGAGCACTGGCTGCTCTTCCTGAGGACCTGGGTTCAATTCCCAGCATTCACTCCATCGATGGCTCACAACCATCTGTATCTCCAGTCCCAGGGGTTCAAATGCCCTCTTCTGGCCCCTAGGTTCACCAGGCACACATAATGCACATGATAAAATAAAATGTGTGTGTCTGTGTCTTCCTTCCTTCCTTTTTTTCAAGACAGAGTTTTTCTATGTAGCCCTGGCTGTCCTGAAACTCACTCTGTAGACCAGGCTAGCCTTGAACTCACAGAGATCTGCCTGCCTGATGAAAGGCATGTGCCACCACCGCCCAACTCATTTTCTTCTTCTTCTTCTTCTTCTTCTTCTTCTTCTTCTTCTTCTTCTTCTTCTTCTTCTCTCTCTCTCTCTCTCTCTCTCTCTCTCTCTCTCTCTTTCTTTTTTCTTTCTTTCTTTTTGAGATGGGATCTCACAGTCTAGCCCTGACTGACCTGAAACTCACCGTGTAGAGTAGAGGTTCTCAATCTGTGGGTCATGACTCCTTTGAGGGTCATTCATGAAGGTGGCTTAAGACTGTTGGAAAACACAGATATTCACATTATAATTCACAACAGCAGCAAAAATACAGTTATGAAATTTTTTATGGTTGGGGTCCCAACAACATGAAGAACTGCATTAAAGGGTCACAGCATTAGGAAGGTTGAGAACCACTGGTGTAGACCAAGCTGGTATCAAACTCACAGATACCCACCTGCCTCTGCCTCCCAAGAGCTGGGATTAAAGATGTGACCTACAACTCTCAGGCTTATTAATTATTTTTTAATGATATCAGGGAGTGGTTAAGCCTAGGTCATAAACCCTGGACTGATCTTGTTTTGTTTTGTTGAACTTTGTATGACTCTCAGCTTCTGATCCTCCTGCCTCTGCTCCTGCGTTCCAGGATTACAGGTGTGCGGCATACTGGGGCTGGGCAGTGCTGTAGAGGCAACCAGACTTTCTGCGTGCTAGAGAGAAGCTTTGCATAGAGCCACACCCCAACCTGTGGACTCATACCACTCATTCTTTTCTAAGAGACAAAAAACAGGTTTAGAGAGATTGACCTGAAGGTTTCTCTGGCACCCAGACATCCCTTCTCTTCCTCTTGAGACCTGAGAAGGGAGTTCATGGTCTTGTACTGGAAGCAGATGGCGTCATGCACCAATATGTCCACCAGGGGGCACCAAAGAGCCAGATTAAGAGCACTTTACAATTCATTGTCATTTGGGGCAAACTAGATCCCAAGGAGACTTCTAAAGGTCACCCTGAGATCTAGGGGCAGAGCTGTCCTCTGGACTGGGCTTTCTGACACCAATCAGCTGCATATTCTGGGTGGCTGACAGTGACCCCACCCCTCCCGGGGTTTACTCCTCCACCTGGACACTGACATTAAGCCTAGACTCCACCTCATCCCCACTCTGCCGTGAGAACGTAAGTGTCTTTAGATCAATGAGGATCAATATGAAAATGATTCTTCCCTCTCCTCATGGATTAATAAAAGTTAATGCTTAACTAAAAATACTTTCTGGGATAGCCACAGTGGTGTCAAACACCTTTAATCCCAGCACCTGGGAAGCAGATCTCTGTGAGTTTGAGGCCAATCAGATTCAGGTTCAGTTCCCAGCACTGACCTCGAGTTCCAGGGGATGGAGTGCCCCCTTTCTGGCCCCAGCACCAGGGCACATAGGCAGTACACGTGTATACATGTAGGAAAAACACTCGTGCATGCAAAATGGAAATCTAAGGGGATCCTGGGAGGAGGGGGGATGATACTGTGATGGAAAGGGAATAAATAAAAATGTAAACGTCTAAAACATAAAATCAGATAAAGAAAAAAGGCCATCCTTCGAGCAGAATACCACCTCTTCCCTGGACAAGCCACTTCCTGGCCTTTGATTGTTTCCAGTGTTTCTGTTCAGATGGAGCGATGATCTTTTACTTGGCCCGTGAGCTATGAGTGGTTTTTATTTTTGTAAAAATATTCATTATTACTTTGATTTATTTTAATTACGTATATGTATGTATGTCTATAGGGGTGTGTGTGCCTCCAAAGGTGTTCTCAGAAGCCTGAAGAGGGTGTTGGACCCCCTGGAGCTGTAGCTACAATCATCTGTGAGCTGCCTGACGTGGGTGCTGTGATCTCAACTCTGGTCCTCATATAGGGCAGCAGATATTCTTAGCCACTGAGTTTTCTTCTCCAGCCCTTGTGTTTTGCCTCCTCCCACCCCCAGTGCTGGGGATAGAACCAGAGAACCCTGTATAGGCTGGGCAATGGTCTACACCCTTACACCTTTTATTAAGAGACAATTTATTTTATGGGCATGGGTGTTTTTGCCTGCCTGTATATCTATGCCCTCACATGCATTCAGTGCTCACAGAGGACAAAAAAGGATGTCAGATTTCCTGGACTGCAGTTATAGATGGTTGGGAGCCACCATATTGGTCCTAGGACTCAAACTTATGTCCCCTGCAAGAACAGCCAGTGCTCTTACCCACTGAGCTGTCTCTCCTGCCCTCTTTTGTTTACTTATTTATTTGTTTATTTTTGAAACAAGGTCTCTATGGATCCCAGGCTGGCTTCAAACTCACTATATAGCTGAGGATGACTTTGAACTGGGCATCTCCTGTCTCTACTTCCCAAATGCTGGGGTGGCAACTGTGTGCCACCATGCTCACCGTACTTTCTGGATTTGAGGCAATGTTGCACAAAATTGCTCAGATTGACCTAGAACTTACTCTGTGGCTCAGGAATACCTTGACTTTTGATTCTCTTGAGTCAGCCTTCCAAGTAGTTGGTATCACAGGTCCTGGGTACCAAGCTCTGCTCGGAACCTTCATTTGTTTGTTTGCTTGTTTGTCTGTCTGTTTGTTTGTTTAAAACAGAAACTCACTATGTAGCTCTGGTACCCAGATACAATGCTCACTATGTAGCCCAGGTTGGATCCCTACTCCTAACACACCTCCTGCCTCAGTCTCCCCTATGCTGGGATTATAGATGTGTAGGAACCACATCTGGATGCTTCCTTTTTTTTTCTGATGAATCAATGTACACAAATTCTCATTTAGTCACAGAGTTACTGAACTATGGTGAAGCTGAGTCTGGCACTGCGTAACTGTGATCTCAGCCCTTGGGAGGCTGAGGCAGGAGGATTGATTAAACAGTTCCAGGCTAGGGCTAGATAGCCCAAATATGTCTCAAAAATAAAAACAAAGGAAAACGAGATGACTTAGCAGGCAAAGGCGCCCAGCACAGCCGGCTGGCCTGAGTTTGGTTCCCTGGAACCTCACAGTGGACGGGGAGACCAGCGTTTGAAATCGTCCTCTGACTTCTGCATCATGATGCACGTGCCCACACAGTCACATTCACTCACGAGCAAAATCAACACCTGTGATAGGAACAGCATAGGGGCCTGAATAGGTGGCTCAGTGGCTAACAGTACTTCTTGCTTTTTTCTGGGACCTGAAATTAGCCCCAATATTCATGTTTGGGGAACTTAGAACCACTTGTAACTCCAGCTACAGGGGATCTGATGCCCTCTTATAGCCTCTGGGGGCGTGTGCACATGTGCACATGCATGTGCACGTACACACACACACACACACACACACACACACACACGCAGAGCCAAGGCTACACAGAAAATCCCTGTCTCAGAAGAGGAAGAGGAAGCATAAACATAAGCATAAAACTAGAGGCTAGAGAAATGGTTCAGCTAAGAGCTTGTATTGCTCTTGCAAAGGACTAGAATATATGTGTGTGTGTGATATATATATATATATATATATATATATATATATATATATATATAAAATTTGTGTGTGCCTCTGAGTCTGCATGAATTTATATCATATTCATGCTGGCCTGAGGAGACCAGGGGTGCTGGATACCCTGGAACTGTAGTCAAGGGTCATTGTAACCTGCCTCATGTGGTTCTGGGAACTTAACCCAGATTCTCTGTAAGAGAAGTGCTCTTTAGCCCCTAAAATAAAATTAAAACAACAACAACAACAAATAAGGAAAAAAAAAGAAAGAGAAAAGAAATTTAAATCACAGCAAATGACAACAAACAAAAAATACCCCAAGACCAAAAATTCAAGTCATATTAAAAAAATTTCAGGTTATATTGATAAGCATAAAAGTGAGCGTGTGGTGTGGTGGTGGTGCACACCTGTGATCCCAGCACTCAGGTGCAGAGGCAGATCTCTGTGAGTTTGAGGCCAGCCTGGTCTACAGAGTGAGTTCCGGGGCAGCCAGGGCTACACAGAATCAAAAGAAAAAGAGGAGGGGGGGGGTAGGGGGGAGATGCTGTAACACCAGCATCATAAAACTAGAGGCTAACAAGCCGATTAGGCAGTTAAGAGCCTGTATTACTCTTGCAAAGGACCAAATTCAGATCAGCACCTGTATCAGGCACTTGGCCCAGCTCCAGGGGATCTGATGCTTCTGGCCTCCGCAGGCACGTGCACTCATGCACATACTCATACATATATACATACTTAAAAACAAAAATGAAAGAATTATAAAACAAGGGGCTGGAGAGGTGGCACAGCAGGGAAGGGTGTTAGGACCTGAGTTCAAACCCATAGCACTCACACATAAAAAACAAAATCCTGGCACAGCCTCACATTCCTATTAAGCTCCAGTTAAGATCCTGTATTGGTCTTGCAAAGGACTAGAATATATATATTATATATTACGTACCACACATTACATATTATATATTATATTATGTTGTATATTATATATCACATTGTATGTTGTATATCACATATTACATATCACATATTATACATTATATATTTCTATAAATCATAATATATTATATTGAGTATAATATGTTATATGTTACATATTATATCATATATTTTACATTATATATTATATACTATATACTAATTATTTTTAAAATTTGTGGGTGTCTATGAGCCCGCTTGAATTTGGGGTGGAAACAGGAGCCTCCCTGGGGCTTGCTGGCCACCAGCCTACTTCCAGGTTCAGTGAGAGACCCTGTCTCAAGGGAGTAAGACTAAAAGTGAAAGAACAGAGCACTGGACGGCCTCCTCTCTATGTCTCCCAGTATCCAAAATCTGAAACACTCTGGGCCAGGTGAGCCTGATAACTACTCAGTTTTTCACAAGGCTAGTAACAGCTCTCTGGGCCTCTTTGTTCCTGTGAGGCCCTGCTGAGGTCTCAAAGCATAAACCCTAAGAGATTATTATACTTCACAGAGGTTGTTACTGCCCCATCCCCATGGGCATTGGGACACCCACTGCAGAGGCCACTGTAATCTCTCGCTGGTTCTTCCAGTTCACTAAGAACCATCCAGATCCTGAGACTGGGAGTTGGGAGGTCAAGAGCTGGCTGAAATGGATGCTCTAGGGTCCAGAGAAAGCACACAAGCTGATGGGAGAGATTCAGGGTGAAGCTGCTGGTCTGGACTCAGAAGTAGCAAAGTAGGAGAGCAGACACTTTGATGGGCCAGTCAGATGACCAAATCACAGAGGTCTGACTGTGGGCCAAGCTATCCCATCAGCCCCCTTGACTTCCTAGCGTTAGTGCCACCTCCATAATGGCAGGAGAGGTCCTCTCTGGGTACTAATTAATGCTTTGTCTTCTGCATCCAGCCTTTTTCTCAGCCCTGAGCTAGGGAAAGAGTTGCTTCCAGAAGGTAGCCATTGCTCAAGTCTCATATTTCTGGGGTTTAGCTGAGGCCAGCAAAGCCATGTGGTTCTCCCCAGAAGACTCACTCTCAGAATTATTTTAGGATGTTGGCAATGGTCTCCCAACTTCCATCCATATTGAAATTTCTACTACCCTGTTCCTCATGGTCTCAATGGCTCCTTCTCTCCTTCCATCTCCCCCGTCCATCCTCATCTTCCTTCTTTTCTCCCTCCTTTCCTTCCATCTGCTGGCCTGAACTTCCATTCAGTCATTCATTTTGAGCATTCATTCATTCATTCATTCATTCATACTCTTTCCACCAGGCACTGAGATCAGAAGAGTGGGTGGGGCATCCCTGAGGTCAAAGCATTCATGCTTTGTAAGAGGCTGAAGGCAAAGCGTGGCCCGCCACCTAATTGGCAGGTGCCATCGCAGAACGAGAACTTGGTGACCCTCATTAAAACATTATGATGCATTTCAAGGGTGACAGTGGAGAGTAAAGGGGACCCGGAGCCCTTCCTGACCAGCAGGCCCCTCTGTGGAGGCTGTGAGCCATGGAAGCTTGCCCTGCTAGCAGGGAGTCCATCAGAGATGGAGGTAGAGGTGACAGTTCCCCAGGAGCAGAGGTCATAGCCACAACTGCCAAAGTCAGGAGGAGAGAGGTTGCACACCTATTTTTGGAAACTGAAAGTTCCCAGACAGCATTGGAGAGAGAGAAGGGCCAAGAACAGCTGCAGTCAGACCTGAGGGCCACTTGGGAATTACTTTTCTCTCTCTTCTTTCTTTCTTTCTTTCTTTCTTTCTTTCTTTCTTTCTTTCTTTCTTTCCTTCCTTCCTTCTTCCTTCTATTCTTCCTTCCTTCTTTCCTTCTTTCCTTCTTTCCTTCCTTCCTTCCTTCCTTCCTTCCTTTCTTCCTCCCTCCCTCCCTCCCTCCCTTCCTTCCTTCCTTCCTTCCTTCCTTCCTTCCTTCCTTCCTTCCTTCGAGACAGGGTTTTGCTATGTAACCTATGTTGGCTTTGAGTGCCAAGCAATCCTACATCAGCCTCCAGTATGACTGCGGGTTTGCATGACCATGTCCAGTGGCAGGTGGCTCTTTAATTAGGGTGGAAACACAACTCATGATTCTAAATGGGTCTGACCACGTGATCACATTTATTTGCTTGTTTGAGACAGTTCTCATCAGTAGTTCTGCGTGTCTTTGAACTCACTACACAGTCCTGCTCAGTCCATGAGTGCTGGGGTTGCAGGCATGCCATCATGCCCTGAGTGCGTGTGTGTGTGTGTGTGTGTGTGTCTGTCTGTGCATGCTCCCACGTGTGTAAGTGTGTGTGAGGTTGCTCTCAGGAGTTTTCCTTCCACTTAATTGTTGAGGTGTCCCACTGAACCACACACACAGACGCTGGCTGATCCAGCCAGCTTGCTCTGCGGTTCTCCATCTCTCCAGTGCTGGAGTTACAAGCTGCTGCAATACCTTCCTGGCTTTCACGTGGGTTCTAGGGATCCAAACCCCAGTTCTTAAAGAAAAATCATGAGAAAGGTATGCAAGGAAGAGAGAGAAACTCTCCACCATTGAGCCTGTCCCATGGCAAAGTTCCCTGTGGGCCAAGACACTTTCAAAGCTACAAAGTGAGCATTACAGCAGGCATGGTGGAGCACACTTTTAATCCCAGCACTCGGGAGGTAGAGGCAGGAGGATAATTAAGAGATAGGTACATAGGGGCTGGAAAGGTGGCTCAGTGGTTAAGACCACTGACTGCTCTTCTAGAGGTCCTGAGTTCAATTCCCAGCAACCACATGGTGGCTCACAACCATCTGTAATGGGATCGGATGCCCTCTTCTGGTGTGTCTGAAGACAGCTACAGTGTACTCATGTACATAAAACGACTAAATAATTCTCAAAAATCTGGGAAGAAGCCCCAGGGCAGGGAAGAGGAAAGTTACTTTTCACTGCATCCATCCAGGCTGCTGCAAGCCGGTGGGGAGGTAGCATTGGAAAAGTGTAGCAGAGTCTCAAAAGGTAGGCATGGGGTTTTCCCAATCACCCAGCAGTTTACCTCCCAGGTATTCCCGAGAGGACTGACAGGTGTGCACACAAACTCTTGTATCTGAACTTTCTCACAGCAGGCCACACTGGAAGCAGTCCGCATGCCTACCAAGTGTGGACCATATGCAGGACAGCTCTAAACAAGCAAATCAAAGACGATGTACAGATGCAAGCACCAGCATGGGTGAGCCTTGCCAACATTGCCTTTTTAGAAACCATCTTAAGTGAAGGAAATTGGGCGTGGTGGTGCACCCGAGATCCCAGCTCGCTTCCAACTCAAAAACCAACCAAGCAAGGCAAAACAGAAACAAATGAAAGATGGCGGTCACAAAACGGGCAGGTGAGAGCGATGTTCACTTTTCTAGTAATCCCGTTAGCATCTTCCAGCACCTAGCCAGTAAGTGGGGTCTCCAGGTCAGTATCCACCCGATGACTTACGTGCCCTGTGTCTTCAACAATAGGCTCTTCCTGTCGAGTTCTGGGGTCTAGCCAAGAGTAATGGCAGTGGCTATAGTGTCTGGGATCCATGGGATCTCATTGCCAACAAATTAAAAAGAGGAGATCCATCTCTAGTACTAGGGTTTTGACTTACTAGCATGTGGGATCTACTTGGGGGTTTGTCCCCTGTTAGAGGGTAACTCCCAATATTCAAACTCTCTCTCATATATAAAGTTTGAACATGTATATATATGTACATACACACATATATACATATTTAAACTCTTATGTATGTGTGTGTGTGTGTGTATGTATGTATGTATGTATGTATGTATGTATGTATGTGTGTAAGCCTCTACCTTCGCAGGTTTCCATAGGGGTTTTTCAAAGGCCTTCAGTGTTACCTTCCTCATACTTCCTCTTCTGCCGTGCCCGCCCACGCTCCACCCTATCCCATCTTTCCTGTTTCATTTTTCCTCCCCCACCCCGTTATAACACAATTCCTATTTCCCCTGATTTGAATCCTCTCTCCCATTCATAAGATCGCTCTATTTTTAGCTTTTTGAGGAACTTCTGTACTGTCTTCCCTAATGTCTGGGCTGATTCGAATTGTTAAAGCTTCCCCTTCTCTTCTTCCTACATCCTTCTATGCCTGTTGGTTTTCATCTGTGGTTCGCCAGCCCTGTCTTCCCTTCTTCTTTTTCAATTATTTTTCCCCGAGACAGAGTCTTTCTATGCAGCCATGGCTGTCCCGGAACTCTCTATGCTGGCCTGAAGCTCACAGATCTCTGCTTCTGCTGCTCAAAGACAGAGGGAGTTTTGACAAAACAAACAAACAAACAAACAAACAAACCTGTGTGGCATCCTTCTTTTTAAAATGCGTGTGTAATGTGTATGTGTTTGTGAGTTCATGTGGATCCCAGCAGTGGGGGGCGTTCATCCTTCATGTGTGGAGGTCCGAGGACAATCAGGTGCCTGTTCTTGCTTTTCACCCTGAGACAGGGTTGCTGGATGAGCTTTTAGGGACTTTCCTGTTCCTGATTCTCATCTCACTGTAGGATTACAGGTATTCACTCTCACATCTAGCTTTACCTAGGTCCTAGGGATCCAAACTGGTCCTCATCCTGGTTCAGTGAGTGATCTCTGACTCACCTCACCAGCCCTGCCCCTCCCCTTTTGAGGTAGAAAAGAGCTCATTGTGTGGACACCTATCAGATCCTCCATGACAAATCTCTGTCAGCTCGGGCTGACTGTTGCCTGGACATGTGGCAAGGGGCTGGGGTGGGTGAGTTGGGGCTGGGTGGGGGTCAGGGAGGGGAAGGGCTTGGCTTCAGGTAGACTGTCCTTCCTGCTTGTGTCTCCAGGCACTTTTCCATGAACCCTGAGTAAGGAGGGCTCCCTGGCATGAAAGACTTTGGCTAACTACTACTGGTCCTTGACCAGCTGGGTCACAGCCTGGGGCCAGGCAGGCTGAGAGCGCTAATAATCATTTGGCGTAAGCTGGGTTGTCCTGATGAAACGGGTTGGTTCGGAGGCTGGCCTGATTACAGGGAGCCTGGGTTTCCCATGCCGAGGGCCAGGGAGCCTCCCAGCATCCCTTGATGTCCAGCTGTTCTGTAGCAGCTGCAGGGACAGGTGGGCCTAAAGAATCTGGGAAGCAGATGCCCAAATGCATTGGTCTTGGGGATCTGGGACCTTGGTGGATCCGATTTGTGGTGACGCCAGTGAGTTCACCGCACCAGGGGGTGGGGGTGGGGCAATGACTAGTAATAACAGCCACTTTTGCTTAGAGACTTATTCATTTGTTTATTGACAAGAGCTCATGCTGTAGACTAAACTCACCCGTATATCCCAAGCTGGCCTTGAACTCACAGCAATTCTCTGGTCTTACGTGCTAGATCATAAGTATGCCTGTCTTATTTCATGGTGTCAAACTGGTCCTTCTTTCTTTGTTTCTTTCTACCTTTCCTTCCTTCCTTCCTTCCTTCCTTCCTTCCTTCCTTCCTTCCTTCTTCTATTATATTATGTGCATGTATGGAGCCCAGAGAACAACTTCTGGGAGTCAGTTCTCTCCTTCCACCATGTGGGTCCCAGAGATCAAACTCAGGTTGTTGACCTGGAGGCAAGCACCTTTACCTGATGAGCCATTTTGCTGGTCCACAAACTGGACACTTCAGTCCAGACAGGGGCAGGGAGCTGCCCAGGGTTATCCTAACAAGGTCCGTTAGTAACGCTGGGATGAGAACCTAAGCCATATGCAGTTTCTCTCTCCCTTCTGGCTTAGGTCTAATGCATGAACTATGGGTAGGAATGTACTCTGTGCCTCTGCTCTGGGTCTGTGGGATCTGGGTTCTCCTTCTGCTGGGCCCCTAAGCTCTGGGCTGGTGTTGCTCCTGGCTAGCAGTAGCCTAAGAGGCACCATTCTCTCCAGGCCTCGGTTTCTGCACAGTAAGGTCCTCCTGAAAGCTTAGATCTAAGTCACGGGACAAGGGAAGATGATGGACAGAACAGGATGAAATGAATGTGTGGGAAGGAGACAGAGGCCGCTGCTTCCAGAGCTCTGGACACCTGCTTTTGCCCTGGCAAAACTGGGGTTTCAGACACCCACACTTCTGCTCACCAGGAGACGCCGCTTGGCCAAGCTGTAGATGATAGAGTTCCTGGTGCCCTATGGCTGCCCTGGGGCTGGTGCCTACTTTTCCCCAACCCAGTATATCCCCTTTACCCAAGGAGTGGGACTGGCTTCACAGAGACTAGGAGACTTCATGGGAAATAGCATCAGGCTTAACAACTGTGGGTGCAGGTATCCTGGGCATCGACCTGACATCCTGTGTGATCTTATCTCTGCTGGCTAAGTGCTGGGATTGTAGCTCTGCTTCACAAAGCCTGGATTTCTAATTTAATTTAATTTTTGACAAAGTATGCTCACATAGCCCAGTCTTCTAGCAAGTTAAAAATGAAGAAAGACCTAAACAGAATAGTCGTGATTACAGAATGCTTTGCTTAATAAGTTAACATTTCTTAACATTTCAAGCACACACAGAGAGAGAGAGAGAGAGAGAGAGAGAGAGAGAGAGAGAGAGAGAGAGAGAAACAGAGAGAGAGAAAGAGAGAGAAAGAGAGAGAGAGAAAGAGAGAGAAAGAGAGAGAGAGAAGCAAGCAATGAAATGGAGAGACTCTCAAGATTATTATAGAAATCACTTAAAACACTAGGTTTGTAGCTGCGTCGTAATGCCTGAAAATAGAAGCAGGTTCAAGATCGCCTCTAATGGCTTCTGTTGTCCATGATTCTCTTGGAGCAGGCACTCAGTTCATGCCCTGTATACATTTTTTTTTTTTTTAGAAAGGTATGTTTATTTATCTGGGATATAGGGCCTGTGTGGAGGTCAGAGGATAAGTTGCAGGACTCAGAGCTCACTGTGGGTCCTGGGGATCAAACCTCAGTCATGAAGCTTGACAGTAAGTGCCTTTATCTGCCAACCCATCTCACCAGCCCCCTGAACTATATTAGAATTCTATTATAAAAAACCCTTCAAGCATCCAGAAGGGTTAAGAGAATTGAACAGACTGTCTGGGCGTGGTGATACATAGTCAGCACTTGGTAGACAGAGATGGGAAGGCCAAGAATTCAAGGGTAGCTTTGGCTACGTGACAAGTTCCAGGCTGGGATAGGCAACACAGTGAGACTTATCAAAAAACAAAAACAAAAACAAAAAACCCAAAACAACAAAAAACAAAAAAAAAACAATGGCTATGATAAACATAGAACAAAAAGAAAGAAAAGTATGTATACACATACTACCTGGAGCCCACGTTCCTTCATCTCCCTAACCATTCATCTACCCAGCCACCTCCTGCCGATCCCTCCATCCATCCATCCATCTCTCTATCCACGCAATGAACATGAAGAGTGAGCCCAATAACATGTTATTTTTTTCTCTCTCCCCCACACTAATTACCCTGCTACATACATGCACGCACCAACACCCCCACAACCACGTGTAAAACCCAAAGCATGCATACTACACGCCAAATCCACAGGTGCACTCTTCGTAGCCACACACGTCCTCATGGCAAACGTCACTCTGCCCCGTGCACCTCTGCGCACCTGCATTCAGAGCGGACTCCTGAGGTCTCTGAGGGAAACATCTGCAGAGCCCTGCCGCTCTTCACGCCTGGCAGCACTCCACTGTTTCCACGTTCATTTGTCTTTATCCCAGATGCTTCCTGTACAGGAAGTTGGAGCCCTCTGGAATGGGGAACAAAGCCCACCAGGTCACTCTCTCTCTGCCAACAGTGGCTGTCATCATGGCGGCCACCCCATCCTCAGCATCCAGACATACCCTGCCATCCGTGACTGTTGGTTGGAAGAAGGTCCCAGGGTGATCCAGAGGTGTGTATGCTGGACATTGTCATGTGCTTCTGTGCACGCATGACACCACATGCACATGCCTGCACATGTGATGAACATGCACTGTGAATACACATCTGGCTGTCTCTACACATCCAGATGTATTTTCAGGTCGTCATTTCCAGATACCAAGTCTATGTGCCCTTCCTTCCTTCCTTCCTTCCTTCCTCCCTCCCTCCCTCCCTCCCTCCCTTCCTTCCTCCCTTCCTTCCTTCCTCTCCTTTTTATTTTTCTTTCTTTTTTCTCCCTCTGTCTTCTCTTTTTTCCCCTCCTTGCCTCTCCCTATTCTCTTTTTTTTCTTTCTTTCCCTCCCTTCCCCTGCCCTCTTTCCTTCCCTCTGTCCCTCCATCCCTCTGTGCCTCCCTCCCTTTCTCCTTCCTTCCCTCTTGCTTTTTGGCCTTTTTTGGGACATGGTCTCACTCTATAATCCAGGTTGGCCTCAAATTCATGGGAAGCCTTCAGCCTTAAATCTCAAGTATGGGGATTACAGGTACAAGACGTCATGTTCATGAGTCTACCTCAGAGACTTTGGCCACATAACTGGCATGTAATGTCCAGATGTGGCTCTAGGACCATGTGTTCTCAGCCAAACATCTGGCAGGAGGATTTAACTGCTCCAGCTCTGATGTCCCATCCTCTGGAAGGACCTGGGCTTCATCCTAGCTCTGCTCACGACCACTCTTACGGGAGATGCTCTTTGCCAAGTGCTGGCAGCCATAGGCACTTGTGAATGGTTACTACCCATGTTGGGATTGTTGCTTCAGCTCCCATGCACCTCCGAGAGGAAGGATAAAACTGTTTGGGAGTTCCTATGGTGAGAGCAAGGTAGACAGTGATTATGCCTCTTCCCCAGGTGCTCCCCCAATCCCAAACCCTCATTACCCTACATGCATATTCATGAGCGATGGCCTCATCGCTAGGTAAATGGGTCAAAAGCAGGAAGTAGAGGCCAGTGCAGAGATCTGAGGCCCAGGGGACAGAGCCTCAAAGCAGGAGCGCATCTGAGTCCTCATGGACGGGAGGATGGTGAGAGGATTGATTGGGTGCCAGTTACCTGTGGGGAGTTAGGGGGCACTGAGGGCTTGGGGAGGATTTAGTCCCTAAAGTTCAGGAACAGCAGACCAGAGAACCCTGAGGCAAAGGGCAAAGGGCAAAGGGCAAAGGGGACTAGGGAGTTGAGCATGGACCACACAGGGGGATGAACGAAAGGACCCTGGCAGATTTTTCTCAGTGAATCTGGTTTCTGTGTCATTAAGTGGAAAAGCTGAATTCTGCATCCTAGCATTCTTGTGAGGACTGACGAGGCTGGGTGACCTTCATGGTCACACAGCTGCCCACTGTGATCTTGTCGTTGGAGGTATGAGAGACAGTTATTCTAGTCTCATACAGGAGGGTTAAGACTGAGGGAAAGGCTGATAGGTTGAGGCTGCCAAGCAACCAAGTGTTCAACACCCTGTTTTTGTTGTTGTCTTTTGTTTGTTTGAGATAAGGTTTCTCTGTGTAGCCCTGGCTGTCCTAGAACTGACTCTGTAGACCCAGCTGGCCTCTAACTCAGAAATCCACCGGCCTCTGCTTCTTGAGTTCTGGGATCAAAGGTGTTTGCCACCATCTCCTGGCTTGATGCACTTCCTAATATCATGTCCACAACAGCCCCTGAGATAACCAGAGCAAAATGATTGTTCCTATTTTACAGATGAGAAGTGTGAGGCTGAAAGAGGAGGATGCACCTGGACAAGACTACACGGTGAGTAGTCTGCACAGGGCTGGTCCCTCCCTACAGGGTGATGCAGAGGGATTCCAAAGCCTAATCGGCCACAGGCACGGGTAAGGCCAGGACCATGACAGCACAGTATTCTGTTGGGAAAATTTTGAGCCTAAAACTGAGGGGCTCTTTCCCTGCTGCAGCTATGCTCATGCCCTCTCCTCTCAGAAAGCACCTGCCCAACTGGCCTTGGTGTCGCACACCTTTAATTCCAGCACCGGAGAGGCAGAGGCAGGCAGATCTCTGTGAGTTTGCGGCCAGCCAGGTCTACAAAGCAAGTTCTAGGCTAGCCACTGCTACACAGAGATATCCTGCCTCAACCAACTCAAAAAGCAACTACTTCTTAGACCATGTTCTCAAATGCACATATCTGCTTTGTAGAGTTAAGCAGAATAACCAGGCCTACTTCAGGGAAGGAGATGGAGGTGTCCTCAGGATGGCATAGGCTCTGGGACCCCAGGTGTCACCCCTCTATGTCCCTGTGCTGGGTCATCGGAAGGAGAGGCCATTGGTGGAGGAGCCAGTTGGTGGGGGAGGGGGTGCCAAAAGAGCAGACCCTGGCATGGGCACGTTCAGAGGTGGGTAGCACTTCCGGCTTAGAGGACAGACATGTGTGGAAGGTGACCGTGTGGGGCTGTTGGGTCAGGATGTTGTCACAGTGGAATGAGGAAGCAGCTCACATAGCCACTGAGCAAGCATCCTGCCTTGCTGTGTATCCTTGTGCATTGCTCGAAGGAGAGGGTACAGCCAGAGGTGAACTGGGGTGTGTGTGTGTGTGTGTGTGTGTGTGTGTGTGTGTGTGTGTGCGCGCGTGCATGTGTGTGTATTGCATTGTTTTCAATCTCTTCTACTTTCCAATGGCTAAGGACAGGCTTTGGGGATCTGAGGTCAAGGCCACCGTCGATGGCCTCTTAGCTCAACCCCCTCTGAGCTGTGTGGATCTGAGCAGCAATTTCTGTGACCACAACCAGCGTTTGGCCAGTGCTAAGTTTACCAATAACACAAACCTCCGTTTCCTCATGTGTGAACTGGGGCAGGGAATGAATCTTTCTCAGGACAGACACAGACTCAAACGTTGCCATGAAGAGCGTGGCTCTTGCTTGCACTCTGCTAAGGTGAACTATATGTGAGGTCTGCCAGGTCGTGGCGGAGGTCATGGCTCTCTTCCGCTAGAAGATGTAGGGTGTGAGCAAAGCTTTGAAGGCACCACAGGTGGACAAGCAGAAGGCCTTTCAGGAGGAAGGCACCAGGAGGGCTGCTGTGTGGAGGAGGGAAAGTGCAGGGTATTTGCAGAACAGCCCTGTCACAATTACCAGCTCAGTCAGGCCCTCTATGAATCACCCAGGGAAGCAGTTAGGCCGGATCTTTGGCCCCTGGGGCCAGCCAAACCTATGGACTTCCTTCCCTAACATTATCTGATCTAGAGTCGATGGGGGAGATGGCTGGTGAGCTACCATAATTACAGAACTTTGCTGGCGTGTCTCACAGCTGATCATGGGGATGGCCTGCCAGGATGCCGTCTCCCAGTGACCTCCTTAAGTTAGGAGGTCATGGTGTACATGGATAAGGAGTGAGGGAGTGGTAAGTAGTGTGTGTGTCTGTGTGTGTTTGTCTCTTTCTGTGTATATGTCTGTCTGTCTTTCCTCTGTGTGTGTGTGTGTGTAGTGCTGAGAAGTGAGTGTGTGTGTCTGTGTGTATCCGTCTCTCTCTCTCTCTCTCTATGTATGTCTACTGTCTCTCTCTCTCATGTGTGTGTGTGTGAGTGAAGAGTGTTGAGCAGTGTGTATCTCTCTCTCTCTCTCTGTGTCTATGTGTGTGTCTGTCTGTCTCTCTCTCTCATGTATGTGTGTGTGTATCTCTGTGTGTGTGTGTCTGTGTGATCCAAGACATGGCCAATAGTTTGAAGACCAGGTGGACGGAGAGGAGGGGTCTGAACAAGTACAAAGCTGAGGTCTTGACAGGGATGGAATGATGCCAGCTTTTATTCCTGGAGCATTTGCTGTGTGTTCTAACAGTCCATGAGGTAAGCGCCTTTAGTTTCAATAGGGGAACCTGAGGCTCAGAGAAGCAAAGTAGCCTCCCTCATCCTTCTTCTGTCTGTCCCTCCCTCTTTTCCTCCCTCCCTCCATTTCTTATTTCGTACCACAGGATCTCATATAGCCTAGGCTGACCTAGATAGACCTGGCTATCTAGATAGATATAGATATAGATAGATAGCCAAGGATGATCTTGAATTTGCGGTTCTTGCTTCTACCTCCTGAGTGCTGGGTTACAGGCATGCCCTGTTTGATGTGGATCAAACCCAGGCCTTCATGCATGTTCTGTAAACACTCTATCAACTCAGCTACGTCACCATTCCCCCTTTTATCTAGTAATTTATCATTTCAGTACCCATTATGCTGAGATTGAGCTCAGGTTTTTCCCGCCAAGATCCAAGGATGTAGGGGAAGACTACCTCTTACATCCTCTAACAGTGACAGTATTTGGGGTCGGTCACACAGTGACTCTGGTGAAGTTCAAATCCAGATGTATTTCCAAATCCCCGCTTTGGTTCAGCATACAATCCTAGCTCAGAGTTGGGTTGGGCTGTGCCCCCGTCGCTGCTGGACTTTTCCCCTTCTCAACCTCTTAGGTAAAGTCTGGCGCCAGCACCTGTCCCAGGTGAGTCGTAGAAGGCCCCGAGCGTTGCCGGAAAGTGACGAGCGGCTTCGGCAGGTGGGGCGGGGCCGGGGCGGGGATGGGTTTGGGGTGGGGCCAGCCAAGCGCCTGGAGTCCCACCGGATCCGGGATCCGAGGCCGGTGCCCCGAGCCCCGCGCCCCGCGCCCCGCACCGCCATGGGGGCCTGTCTGGGGGCTTGCTCCCTGCTCAGCTGCGTGAGTGCCCACCCTGTCCCTGCCGCGGCCCCGCTCACTTTTTCTCTACCTTCTTCCTCCAAGTACTTTCTTCTTTTTTGCCTCCTCCAAACTTGCCTTTCTGGGGCCCCACCGGCGCCCTTCTTATCCTCATCCCGCAGCCGCTCCGCTTCGGCCACGGTGCGCCGGACAGCTGGTGTCGCGGCTCGGGTGACCGCGGGGGAGGGGTGGGGCGCGGCCCGGCGCCTTTGGCGCCTCCACTCCGGGAACCGGGACTTTGAGGCCGGCAGAGGGTGCGGGGAGCCCCACGGCCACTGCGGGTTTCCCAGCTCAGAGCAGCCCCCCGGGTGCGTGGCGCGTCTCTCTCCAGGGCGCGGGACTCTTTGTGTAACTGGCAGAGTCCCTGCCCCGCTGTGCCTGCGTTTCTGTCTTTCTGGCAGAGCGTCCGTCAATTCTGTCTGCCTCTGTCGCCTGGCTCAGTCTGTTCTTTTGTGTTTGTCCCGTTCACATCTCTGGGGTTCGGGCTCCGTCTGTCTGTCTGAGCGTCCTAACTGGCTCCGTCTGCATTCTCTCTCG
The DNA here is from genome assembly GCF_011762505.2 of Arvicanthis niloticus. Classification (NCBI taxonomy): domain Eukaryota; kingdom Metazoa; phylum Chordata; class Mammalia; order Rodentia; family Muridae; genus Arvicanthis; species Arvicanthis niloticus. The sequence goes on from NC_047662.1 coordinate 24,299,479, forward strand.
GCGCGCAGTCTGGCCCGCTCATTCTAGGGCACTCAAAATGCAAGCGCTGGACCCTTTTCCTCCAGCTCGAGCTGGAAAGCGGATGGGGGTTGGGTGGGAAGGGTGGGAAGGAGCCCCCCCTTTCCCACCCTGCTCTTGAGTGAGCTTGGTGTCGGTTGTCACTGACTACCTGTGCCAAACTTTGGATTTAGGAAGACCAAGAAATCGAGGGAGGTTGTGTGTGCCCACCTGGTCGCCAGTGTTGGGGACCAGGCCGGTGGCTAGCTCTGTTTTGGGACAGCAACCATCATAGGGGAGGGGATTCAGCCATACCCTGCTGGAAGGTCCCTACTTTCCCTTTCCCAGCCCCCTTTCCTCTCCTTCCTCCCCTCATTAAATCTGAGGTTCTTTCAGACAGCTCCCTCCCCTTCTAGCCCCACACAAAGAGGGGCGGAGAGGGGCTCTGGCGCCTGGCTGCAGAAGGAAGGTTCAGGACTTACATCCTTTGTCCCTGATTTGTGTGCGTGTTAGGAGCGGGTGCCCAGGAGAGAGCTGGGCATCTCGAGGTTTTCTTTGTAGCCATTTTCTGAGAGTGAGCTCAGTCTGGGGAGGCAGTGGAGTGGGTCCCTGGACACAACTCTTCTCCTCTCTTGGGCATCTCTTTCCATTGAAGTGTGTGTGTGTGTGTGTGTGTGTGTGTGTGTGTGTGTGTGTGTTACCCTAGCCTGAACAGGAGATCAGAGTAAGGCTATTGCTTGCTGATGCCTGTATCCTTCCTGGGACGGGTTTGCTTCCTGGTTAGGGAGGGAGACCTTCCCACTAGCAGGCCACAAGATTCTCATCTGGTCTTGCCTGGTTACCCTTATCCTACTGGGAGAGGGTTTGGGAGGGCAGTTCTGCCAATCCTTATATCTTGATCTCTCCATGCATGAGGCCACCAAAGTGCCTCCTTTGGTATACTCTTGGTGATATGTACAGATGAGAGGTGGAAACTGCCACCAGCTCCTGTGTACAGTGAGTGGGCATTGTGGGAGCTGTTGTCACCCTGGAGGAGACGTAGGTGGAGAATTCCATCTGGAGAACAGAGCCAAGAACTGCTCTGAGTCACCCAGTCTGCAGTCTACAGAGCTGAGGCCAGCCAGGCTTGCTCAGACCCTTACCTTACCAGAGTTAGCTCTCCCAGACTCAGGCTGCATAGTGAAAGCACAAGGGGATTCAGTCGGGTTTAACATCTGAAGCCAGGGAGCTGAGAGATGGCTTAGCAGTTAAGAGCACTGGCTGCTGGTCCAGAGACCCCAGGTTGGATTCTCAGCACCCACTTGACAGCTCACAACCATCTGTAACTCCAGTTCCAAGGCATATGATGACCTCTCTGATTCCCTTGGGCACTGTGTGGATGTATGCATACATATAAAAAATCTAAAATAATTTTTAAGAGTCTGAAGCCAGATGTCATGATGCATGTCTGCCATCCCAGTGTCCAGAATATAGAGGCAGAAGTTCAAGACCGGCTTCCACTACACAGTGATTGTCAAGCCTGGGGTATATATTTCCTGTCTCAAAAAGAAAAAAAACCAATCTCATTCTTGGTCCAGGTGTTTTCTCTTATCCACATCCCTACCACATTCTGGGGTGGGGAAATCAGAAGCTACTTTGTGTCTAACATCTGTAAAGGACCTGCCCCTGGCTTCTTTTCCCTCTGACATTTAGTGTGTCAGGTGCTGTACTAAGGTCTTGGATCATGCTGTCTCACTGATTCTCCACAAAGCCCTCTGGTATTGCTATCCTGTTCTAGAGGTGACCATGACAACAGTGGCCACCACTCCCTCTATCCTTATTATAGGTCGGCACCCAGGAACCAAGCTACCTTGTGACTCAGGCCCAGCATTGCAAGAAGGATACTTATTTATTTATAAATAATTACTTTTCTTGTTGCAACAAAATACCCAACAAAAGCAACTTAAGGAGGGGAGGGTTTACCTAGGCTCACAGTCTGATTATTAAGGCAGAGCAGACTTTGTGGCAGGAGCTTGTGGCCACAGGTCACATGGCCCAGACAGTCAGGAAGTGGAGGGAGATAGATGCTTGCGCTCAACTCTCCTTCTCTTCCTTCAGCCCAGGACTCTAGCCCCTGGAATGTTGTCAATCATATCTACATGGGTCAACCCACCTTGGTTAACTAATCTAGATACCCCCCTTTATAGTCATGCCTTGAGGTTTGACTCTCAGATTGTTCTATAGCCTGTCAAATTGACAATCAACAGTAACTGTTGCTCTGTGTATGTGTCCTTCTGTTTAATCATCACAGAGACTCCAGTGATGTGATTGATATCATTTCCATTTCTGGCTGGATTTGTGGCAAGTTAGAGTACTTGCCTAGTGTGGATGAAGCCCTGGGTTCTATCCCCAGTATGGCATAAACTAGGCATGTTGGTATATACCTATAATCTTAGCACTTGGGCAATGGTGGCAGGATCCTGCCAGGCGGTGGTGGCATACACTTCTAATTCCAGCACTTGAGAGGCAGAGACAGGTAGATTCCTGAGTTTGAGGCTAGCCTGGTCTACAGAGTGAGCTCTAGGACAGTGAGAGCTTACATAGAAGAAACTCTGTCTTGAAAACCCAAAATATAAAAGTTAAAATTTAAAATGAGTAGAAAGAAGGAGGCAAAGTTTTTGACCATCCCCAGCCTGAGTCCCGTGCCTGGGAATTGTCTCCGGGAATTTTTCTGATAGAGAAGCAGATCAGCTAGATTCAGTGATCTCCACACAGCAAAACAGTATTAGGTGGCAAAGTGGGGCAGTCCTTAATGCCAGCCGCACCCTGCTTCCGTGAAAAGTTGCCTCGAGGGAGTGAAGGTTTTAAAGATTATTTGTATGTGTGAATATATGTGCAGGCATGTGGGCATGTGCACACATGTGCGTCTACAGAAGCCAGAAGCCTGTCAGATGTCCTCTCTACCTTTCCCTTTGGGGGTGGGTCTTTCCTTGAACCTGGGACTCATGCTTTCTTGGCTAGATTGGAAGCCGGCAAGCTCTAGCTATCCTCCTGTCTCCACTCTGCCCAAAAGCTTGGTTACAGGTGTTCATGAGAGCTGTGATTTATCACGTGGGTTCTGGGATCTGAACGCTGGTCCTCATGATGGCAGCAAGCACTCTTAACTACTGAGCTGTTTCTCCAGGCCCTGAAGAAGTTCTGATGGAAAAAGATGGGAAGCCCCCAAGTGTTCCTGGGTGCCTGGGGCCCGCAGGGTTTTAGGGAGGGTTGTGCATTTGAGGGACTGTGCATGGGCTCACACCCTGGCTTGGCATCTTCCCATCTGTCTACTGTGGGCAGCACATAATCAGTGTCTATTGGAGGAATAATGGGGCCCACCCTTCACCGGTGTAGGAATTGAACAGGACAGAGAGGGGTGCAGGGACGCATTTTGCATTAAGCTGGTGTGTAGCAGTCAAACCATAAACACTACACAGTGGTGAGTTGCTGAGGACTGTCAATGAGGAAGTGGGGATACCAGAGACACCACAAAACTCAGAGCTGTCTACACACAGACCCTGAGCTTCACCAAGCTCGTGTCCTGCCCAAGAGCCCATTTCATAGATAAGGACACTGAGTCCAGGGATGGGGAGAGAGAGAGAGCTTTCCTCAGGTCCAAGCTGAAAGAGTTGGCACCAAGCTGGCTCAGGACCCTCCCTGGAGAGGTGTGAGACCATCCAGCTGCCTCTCCTTCTGCAGTTGGAGGCTGGGGTGGCTCAGCCAGTGGAAGTGTGGTTTGTGGAGGCTGCAGGGTGCGTCCCTGCGCCAGGATTTTGGGTTTTAAATGGTGATGAAATGCATATCATATCATGTTACACAGTATAATGCTTACCACTGGGATCTTTGAGCTTTGTTTTAATCTTTAAGGACCTTGTCATTTATCTTAGGCAGTCCTAGTTAAATGGCCCAGCCCAGGCAAGTAGCACTGTCAGAGTGAATGTTGTCAGTTCTGGCATCTGGTGATAACTGCCACTGCCACCCTGTCTCCTGATGTCAGTCCTCTCTTCCGGATGGCTCAAAGCAGCCAGTGACTCTCCCCTGCTCTGCCATCTGCCTCCCCATTCTGGGACCACAGTTCTGTCACGAAGGATAAATCTGTCGTCGTCATTCTTGGCAGTGAGTTCCCATCGCCTTTGAGGGGAAATCCAAACTCCCTGGTGTAAGTTTTGAGGACAGAAGCTACCGCCCAGTACCACTCCAGCCATCCCAGAAGTCCTGAAGATACAATGTGGCTGCTGCTTTTACTGTCTTGTCCTTTCCTTCCCCTCCCTCCTCTTGATCTCCCCCCCCTCCCCGCCTTCTTGGTACTTTGTTTTCTTGAGACAGGGTCTCACGTAGCTCAGGTTGGTCTTGAACTCAGGTAATTGAGGATGGCCTTGACCTTGTGATCCTGCTGGTTTTGATTCCTAAGCTTTGGGAGTACTCACATGGACTATCACCTCCAGCTTTGTCTGTTTGCATTGCTGGGTATTGAACCTACAAGCATTGTGCACAAGGCAAGTGCCCAGTGCCTCTGGGCTATAGTCTTGTTTCCCAGCTGGGGCAACAGGTTCAGGGAGATGAAACAGCAAGCCCACCCTACCTTTCCTTTCCTTTATTTCCCTTTCCTTTTCTCTTTTCTCCTCTCCCTTCCTCTCCCACTCCCCTCTTGTTTCTTTTTCTTTTCTCCCCACCCCTTCAGGGTCTCATGTAGCCCAGGTTAGCCTTAGACTCACAATGTAGCTGAGGATGACCTTGAACATCGGATCCTCCAGTCTCTACCTCCTGAAGACAGGTGTGAACCACCTCACTCAGGACCTAAACCAAAGCTTTGTGCAGGTTACGCATCAACTGAGCTACGTCACAGCCTCCAGCTTTGTGTTGTGGCAAAATACACATAAATTTGTCACTGTGGGCATTATTTCCTTTAAGCCAGGACTTGGTATGTAACCCTGACTGACCTCAGGCAGAGGGGCTCAAGGGGTTCCTGCCTTGGCCTCCCTTGTCTTCATTTTAGCTGGTTTCCCTACAGTTCAAGAACATTGAAGTGTTCATATTGAAATGCTGCTGTCCAGCACTGTCTGCGATGTCTTTTCATCTCCCTAGACCGAAACCCCTGTGCACATTGACTCTTCAGTCCCAGGTCCCCGCACCAGCTCACCGAAACTTCCTCTCAGTGAATTCAGCCAGGTTCCTTATACCATGCTACCATGCATGTCCTTTGTGCTTGGATTATGTCAACCGGAACCGTGTCCTGCAGGCTGTAGCATGTGTTGGAATTTATTTATTTTGTGACACATCTCACCATGTGGCCCAGGCTGTCCCTGAACTGTCTCTGCCTTCCGGTTGCTTGGGTTTACAGGTGTGCACTGCCACATCTAGATTTTCCTTTTAAAGAGTTAAGTTGACATTCTAGTGGATATCTAGATCAAACTTCATCTGGTCACCCACCCAAGAATGGGGTTGTTCAGCTTCCAGGCAACGTGTGTGTGTGTGTGTGTGTGTGTGTGTGTGTGTGTGTGTGTATGAGAGTGAGAGAGAGAGAGAGAGAGAGAGAGAGAGAGAGAGAGCGCCCATTGGTTTGAGTGTGGCTTTCAGTTTTTTCAGATATACAGCTAGAGTGAAAGCCATTTTGTTTTAAACACAATTCAAAACCATGGCCCCTCCCTGAGTTATCGCTTCTGCCTACCCAGTTCCCCACAAGTGTTTCTAGGGACAGCCAGGAGAAAGATGAACGGCTTAGGAATACCTATACCCAACTGGCTCCAGAGCTGTGTGGCTCATTGGGGGAAGGGTCAGTTCTCCACTGCCACCAGTGTGCAGGTGGCAGAGGCTGGGCAGCCACTTCTTGGGGTTCACTGCAGAGAATTCCTTAGGGCTGGTCAGATTCTTCTTGCTGCAGGGCCTAGTGATACATTTTATTTCAGTACTCAGGTGACAGAGGCAGGCAGACCTCTGTGAGTAGAGTCAGCCTGGTCTACATATCAAGATCCAAACCAGCCAGGGCTACATAGTGAGATGGTAACTAAAAAGGAAAAGAAAATGGCGGAGGCAGGGAGAGGAAGATTAGGAGTTCAAGGCCATCCTCAGCTATGTAACAAGTTTGAGGCCAACCTCGTGGACAGGACACTCTCAACAAACTGAGTTGTTTCTGTAGTGCTGGAGACTGAGCCAGCCCTTCACTACTGGGCTGTGCCTTCAGACATTACAATTTCTTTTTTCTTACTTTGAAAGAAGATCTCACTAAGTCACCCAGGCTAGCCTTGACCTCACTCTGTAGCCCTGGCTACCCTGAGCTTGCAACCTTTCTGCTTTAGCTTCTTGAATAGCAGGTATACACCCCACATGCACACACACACACACACACACACACACACACACACACACCTACCTGCCCCCGTAGTAGAGCAGCCCTGTTGTGGAATACCATGATGTATGTGACAGACACCTGGTTGTCAGCCTCCTCCTGGTATTTCTTGCCATGTACAGCCCCATAGTGCACTTCTGGTGTACCTGTGAGCTCATGTTTCCCTCTGTCCAGAGGCCAGTGTGTCTTTAGGTAGCACTTCTAGTGGAAACTGGTCCAGACAGAGCTAGGGTGGGGGTGGGGCAGATAAAATGGAGTGAACTTCTGTGCTGGGGAACAGTGTGGTGAGCCTGTGTCTCTCTTACCCTGGGCCCTCTGGGTATGCATAAGGCTCCAGACACGCTGAGGTTTCGGGTGTCAGGAGCCCCTGGAGGAGCATCTGGGTTTTGACCTCTATGAACCAGAGTGAACTGAAACACTGGAACCCGGTAGCGCGTCTTTCCAAGTGTCACAAAGGGAAAGTGTACCAGGCCAGGGGTGGGGCCTGATGGAACCACACACCTGCGGTGGGAGGGGTTTGTTCGCTCCACCCTGTCAGGGATTGTTTGCTTGGCTCTCGAGATTAGAGACTAAACAGCACTCTCATCTGCGCACCTTGGACTGGGCAGTGGTGTGTCTGTGCAAAGCCTGGCCTCTGGCAGCACAGGCTCCTAGGCTGACGTAAAGACCTTGGTCATATGACACGTTTTTGGGGTGGTGAAGGGGGGTGAGGGGGCTGGCTTCAAATGCTCAGCTTGGTGTTAAACTAATGGTCCTCTTTCTCAGCTCTCAGGAAGTGCTGGGGATTATGGGAGTGCATGGCTGTGCCCTGTGTCAGTTTCACAACTGTGTCAGTTGGGAAGCGTGCCATGTGTTGATGGAGTGCTTTCCACCCGCCCTTCAGCTAACCCTGCCAATCACTTCTGTCCCCGCCTCTGTGCCCTATGACCTCTCCTAAGCCCTTTACTCTTATCATCCTCATGTGTAAGATGAGACCTTTCTCAGGCTTACCTAAAATGGCTATAGCTAGGAGGCTGGGCTCCGGGGAACAACTGGAAGGTGTGTGTGGCCAGAAGTTGCTGGAAGCGTGAAGCCTGTGACTGGGAACAAGTTTTGTGCCGCATTCGGCATCCTTGTTGCACTTGGCTTTGTGAGTGACAGGGAGTTTTCCAGGGAGGTTTCAGTCTGGGAGAAGAGGCAGATGGGAAGGCAGTGACACTGTTATGCCCCTAATGGCTCCAGAAAGTTCTCAGAGGAGCCAGAGCCTCAGAAGCTGCAGTCAGCTAAGCTGATCCCATGGGTGAGGTCGTCCCTGCAGCTGGGGCTCTGTGCCCTCAGAGGATGTCTTTTGTCCTGTGGATGAAAACTGTCCCTTGGGTAGGCTGCATGTCTGGTCCCATCGGCATGTCAGAGGGCATATTGTGCCTTCTCCACATTCTTTCTCAGATGCCCCAGGCAGGAGCTCTTCCCCTCTGGGTCTGGCTTTGCCTCCTTATCCTTTAGGCCCTCACCTTACGTCACTTCCTCAGGGAGGCCTTCTAGGACTTGCCATTACCCAGTCAAAACCAGCCTGGTTTGCTCTGTCACAGAAGTGTGCATCTCTGAGTAGCCCCAAAAAAGGCTTTTTTTTTTTTTTTTTTTTTTTTTTTTGGCTTTTCAAGACAGGGTTTTCCTGTGTAGCCCTGGCCATCCTGGAACTCACTCTGTAGACCAGGCTGGCCTCGAACTCAGAAATCCGCCTGCCTCTGCTGGGATTAAAGGCATGCGCCACCACTGCCCAGCCCGAAAATTTAATTAAATGCGGGCAACGTTTGCTGTAAGGTCTTAAGATCCACCAAAGACTGTTGCTCTTTGGTTTTTAAATTCCTGACTGAGGACCTGGACTGCCTGTGGTTGGCCAAGGAGGCTGTCTCCTCAAGGCTTGTGCTTGGAGGGACCGGCTCTCCAGAGGACTGAGTCCCTTCTTCATTGACTCAGTTATGGTGTAGCCTCCTGAGTCACTCAGTGGTTTCAGCCCAGGAAAGATGCAGGTTGGATGGCGGATGATGGGAAATGTTACATCACCATCTGCTGTCCAGAATGAGGTCAGCCCCTGGCAAAACACAGCTGCAGAGAAGTCTCAATTCCAGATGTTTGAATACCTGTCTTAAGAGGTATCTGGTTCTTTGCTGGACACCTCATGTTCATTGAACACATAATTTATGATTCTCTAATAGGTTCCTGGTACCGTGTCTGGGTCTGACCTTGTGGACAAAATAGACAAAAAAAATCCATCCTTGTTACAAGGAAGGTACAAGACAGACAAGATACAAAGAACATCAGAGTCATAGAGAAAAATGAACTGGGGAAGAGACAGGGCTCTCAAGGGGCTTGCATTCTGTCTGTCTGTGTCTGTCTGTCTGGTCTGACAAGTCTCATGTCACTCAGGTAGGCCTCAAACTCACTCTGTCACTGAGGCTGGCCTTGAACTCTTGATCATCCTGCCCCAAGGGTTACAGGCATGAGCCACCACATGCTCACAGTTTAAACACCCAGGGCTGGAGAGATGGCTCAGTGGTTAAGAGCACTTGCTGCTCTTTTAGGGGTTCTGAGTTCAATTTCCAGCACCCACATGGCAGCTCACAACCATTGAATCTAAAGGATCCAGTCCAATGCCTTCTGGTCTGCACATGTATATGCAAACAAAATACCAATGTACATAAAATAAATCAACCTTAAAAAACAAACAGGGCTGGAGAGATGGCTCAGTGGTTAAGAGCACTGGCTGCTCTTCCAGAGGTCCTGAGTTCAATTCCCAGCAACCACATGGTGGCTCACAACCATCTGTAATGGGATCTGATGCCCTCTTCTGGTGTGTCTGAAGACAGCTACAGTGTACTTACAGATACAATTTTTTTTTTTTTCTTTTTTCTTTTTAATTTTTTTTTAAAAACAGGTTTTCTCTGTATAGCCCTGGCTGTCCTGGAACTCACTCTGTAGACCAGGCTGGCCTCGAACACAGAAATCCACCTGCCTCTGCCTCCCAAGTGCTGGGATTAAAGACGTGTGCCACCACTGCCTGGCTTACTTACATATACAAAATAAATCTTTTTAAAAAATTTCCTTAAAAACAAACAAACAAACACACCAATTTTAAACTCCCTGCCCCCGTCTCATGAGTACCTGTAAATAGTGCCTACTGTTGTGTGAGCCTCCTGTTTATGGAAGATGATCTGGGATCAGAGATTGAGTGACAGGTCACACAGCTTATTCATCAGTGACAGCTGGCCCTCTGGATTTTTTTAACCACTCCCTCCACCCACGCGATAAGCACTGTGACCCCAGCCCTCTTCTGCTGCCTACAGGCTTTGTGGTCCTCTATGGATTCAGTTTCAGTCCCTGGCTAGAAGATTAAATGGGGTCATCTCCTCAGCTTGGCAGACTTGAAGATGCAGCAGCTAGTGGGTGCTGCGTGCACACTTGGGGAAGGGGGACTAACGAGGCTATTGCCCATGTCTCCCCTAGGCATCCTGCCTCTGTGGCTCTGCACCCTGCATTCTATGCGGCTGTTGCCCCTCAACCCGCAACTCCACGGTGAGCCGCCTCCTCTTCACCTGCTTCCTCTTCTTGGGGGTGCTGGTATCCATCATCATGCTGAGCCCCGGAGTGGAGAGTCAGCTTTACAAGGTGAGTGTCGGGGCTAGGGAGGCGCCCGGATCGCCCCGCCCTCTACAAGCAAGGTAAGGTGGTTGAAGTTCCAGGTACTGATGGTATGTGCAGGTGGCAGGGCGGGAGGACACCTGAACCTCCTACAGGGTGGATCTCAGCGGAGAATCCTAGTCATCATGACTGCCCTCTGCAGGCAGGTCCCGGGAGTGCGTCTCCCCTCGAGTGCTGAAGCCCAGGGTGGGAATCTTGTCTTGGCCTGTGCGTAGGTGTGGATCTCTGCACAGTCCATAGAGAGGTCGACTCTCCCGGGCGTTCCGTGGGCCTTTTAGGGGTTCTACTGAAGGCAGGAGTGGGAGACCATTCTGGGAAGAAGGGCTTCACACGTTGCAGTATTGAAATAGGGGGTGGTTGATAGGCGGGGGTGGGGGGGGGATGGGAGGATGGGCGTGTGGGGGGGGGATGGTCAACTAAGCGGGAGCCGTGATGGGCTAGGGGCCTGGGTGGCCTTTCTTAGTGTTCAGACCAACACAGGACGGGAAACAGGTCTTGGAGATGGAGACAGGCTCCGACCTGATGGGAGACTGCAGGGTTCTGGTGGATGGAGGCCGGGGTGGGGGTGGGGGTGGGGCTCAATCCTCACTGTTGTCTCCACAGCTGCCCTGGGTGTGTGAAGACAGAACTCAGCAACCCGTGGTCCTGCAGGGGCCCCTGGACTGCGGCTCGCTGCTGGGTTTCCGCGCTGTCTACCGCATGTGTTTTGCCACAGCAGCCTTTTTCTTCTTCTTCACGCTGTTAATGATCTGTGTCCGCAATAGCAGGGACCCGAGAGCAGCCATCCAGAATGGGTGAGGGGCGACCACCTACACCCTGGCACACTCCCATGGAGGGCTTTTGTCCCCTCTGCCTGTCCCCAGAGACCTCTAGATCCCGCTCTCAGACTCATTAACAAGCCAGAGGTCAGTCTGGCTGTTCTTAGGAGCCAACCACATCTTTTGTCTTTTGAAACAGGGTCTCTCACCTGAGGCTGATTCCACTAGCTTGGCTAGCCAGCCCCCAGGGGCAAGCATGTCTGGGTTTTGATGTGGTTACTGGAGATCAAATGTCAGTCATCATGCCTGCATGATAATCACTTCACCAACTGAGCTACCTCCCCAACCCCTACTCACATCCATTTTTCAAATTGAAGACAAAGCCCAGAGAGGGTAGCTGTTCATCTGAGCTCACACAGCAGTTTAGTAACAGACTCATTGCTTGGTTCTTCCCACTGGCCTGAGCTCCAGCTTTTCTCCCGGAAAGGGAAAGAACTCATGTCCATCAGCTCACCAGGAGGGCTCTTCACCTCCCCAGGACCTGCTTCTTGGTTTGGAGTTTCCGGGCTGCCTCTGCTCTGGCTCTGTACGGCCCTGCCACCCACCACTCAGCTTTCCTCTTTGTTTCTCCTGCAGGTTTTGGTTTTTTAAATTCCTGATCCTTATAGGTATCACCGTGGGTGCCTTCTACATCCCTGATGGCTCGTTCCCCAAGAGTAGGTGGCTCCAGGGACAGTGGAGGGGAAGGGCAGCAAGGAGGGTGGCGGGGTAGATGTTAGGGTGGGTGGCAGGGTGGGTGTTAGGGTGGTTGGTAGGGTGGGTGTTAGGGTGGTTGGTAGGGTGGGTGGGGGTAGGGTAGGTGGCTCTTTGCCAGATGGCAGATGGTCCTCAACATTCCCTTCCCTAGATAGCATCCTGATGCTTGGCTTGGATGCTGTCTGGTAACTCAGGGTGGGGGACCCTCTAGCATGAGCCCTACTCAGCCGAACCGTGAGACTCTACTTCTCTGGGTGTCCCCCATGCAGAGTATGGCATGAGGGACGACTGAATGAGACTGTGTGTTTGAGAAAGAACGCCTGACTGAAGCTATGCTAGAAATCCCGGGGCCCTGCCGTCCCCACAGCTGCTCCTGTGGTCCCAGCCCCCTGCCTCACAGCCCTCTCCCCACAGTCTGGTTCTACTTTGGCGTCGTGGGCTCCTTCCTCTTCATCCTCATCCAGCTGATCCTGTTCGTTGACTTTGCCCACTCCTGGAATCAGCGGTGGCTGTGTAAGGCCGAGGAGCGTGACTCTCCAGCCTGGTACGCAGGTCAGTGTCATGCTGGCCGCCACACTGGGGCTGGGCGCCTCAGGTATGGGGTCTGGAATTGAGGAAGTTTGCGGAGGAGTGGAGGAAGAGGTTGATTGTGGGAAGCTGCTGCCTGAGGGGCCCTGAGAGGGTGAGGTCAGTAACTTCTGTAGGACAGACTGCACACAGCAGGGAATGGGCCAGGCTCTTTTGGTGGTGGCTCAACCATACTTTAAGTGGTGTCTGGTCACTGAAATTCTAGCAACAGGTTTCCCTGCTGAATCTCTTGCACTTATTGTAAGTCTGCAAAAAAGGCTGGGCTGGCACTCCTTGCTCTTTGAAAACGTGACGATTCGAGTTTATATTCCCAGAACCCACACAAAAAGCACAATGTGAGCTGGATGGTAGTGGTGCATGCTTTTAATCTCAGCACTTGGGAGGGAGAGGCAGGCCTCTGAGTTCCAAAACGGCCTGCTCTATAGAGCATCCAGGACAACCAGAGCTATACAGAGAAAATCGGCCTCAAGAAAAAAGAAAGAGAAGAAGGAAGGAAGAAGCCACAGAAATGTGTTGCTAGCTGGTTCCTCACAAGCTCATGCTTAATTAGCTATCTTATACAGCTGCTTAGGGAATGGAGCCGCCAACAGTGGGCCGGGCCCTTCTACATCAAGGCAGTCACCTGTAGACATTGGCCTCCCGCAGGCCAATCTGATTTGGGCAGCTCTTCATTTGAGACTCCTTTCTCCAGTGACTCTAGGTTGTGTCAAGTTAACCATTAAAGTTAACTGTGACAGTGGCAATACGGTTAAAGTGTTTGTCACACAAACCTAGTGACCTGAGTTTGATCCCCAGAACTTCCATAAATGTGGGAGAAGAGAATCCTCAGAGAATCCAGAGTCATCTTCCGACTCTCACATGTGTGCGATGCCACATGCGCCCCCATTAACACACACACACAGGATAATAATTTTTTAAAAAGTAAAAGTAAAGAAGCTAGAGATGCTCACACCTGCAAACCCTGCATTTGGGAGATGGAGAAAGGAGAGTCAAGAGTTCAAGGCCAGCCTCTACTAAATAGTGAGTTGGAGGCTAGGCTGAACTACATGAAATATACCCCTCTCAAAAAAAAAATAAAGAAAGAAAAAAAGAAAGAAAGAAAGAAAGAAAGAAAGAAAGAAAGAAAGAAAGAAAGAAAAAGAAGTTCCAGGACAGCCAGGGCTACACAGAGAAACCCTGTCTCAAAAAACCAAAAAAACCAAAAAAAAAAAAAAAAAAAAAAAAAAGAAAAAAAAGAAAAAGAAAAAGAAAAAAACCAACACAATAAAGGTCCTGGTGTGGTAGGACATAGTTAAATTCCAACACTCTGGAGGCAGAGGCAGGTGGATCTCTGTGAGTTTGAGGCCAGTTTGGTCTACAGAGCAAGTTCCGGGACAGCCAGGGCTACACAGAGAAAAACCTGTCTCAAAGTAACAACAACAACAATTGCATCAATGTGACTATTTTAGAAAATGGAATATTTTGAGTTTGAATTGGGTTTATTTCATTGAATTGGGTTTTATTTTATTTTGAGTTTGAGCCTGGGTTTACTTTATTGCTGGATTAGTCATCGTGAACTGTTTTTCTAGTTGACAAAACTTTAGTATATTCAAGCTACAAGGCTGTTGAAGTTGTCCAACCCAAACTTGAACTTTAAGCAGAGATGAAATATAATGGAGTATAAAAGCTGGATCTCTCATACTCCATATAGTCTTGAGGACTTTATCAGCAAATTATTTTGGATTATTTTATGTGTATGTGTATTTGCCTGCATGTATGTCCGTGCACTGTGTGTGTATCTATGGAGGTCAGCAGAGGGTGTCACATCCCCTAGGCCTGGGGTTATGGATGGTGGTGAGCCACCATGTGGGTGTCGGGCACTGAACACTGTAAGGGCAAAGAATGCTCTTGAATGCTGAACTGCAGCCATCTCTCCAGCCCGCAAACTCTTTTGGATGACAGGGGTACAATTGAGAGTCACCTCCTTACAGCATGCGAGTCACTATGGGTTGGGTTGGAACAGGAACTCACAAAGGTGCTGTGGGGGAGCCACTCCCTGTGTCAGGAGATCAGCTCAGTCCCCTGGGGTGGCTGGTGTTCCTTCCTCTGTGTCCTGGATCTGAGCGTCGCTCTGCGCCCCTCTGCCCAGGTCTTTTCTTCTTCACCTTCCTCTTCTACCTGTTGTCTATCGCTGCGGTGGCGCTGATGTTTGTCTACTACACGGAGTCTGGTGGCTGCCATGAGGGCAAGGTCTTCATCAGCCTCAACCTCACCTTCTGTGTCTGTGTCTCCATCATTGCTGTCCTGCCCAAGGTCCAGGTGAGCCCTTTGCAGATATTCTGCCTGCATCTATGCCTGTTCCCCAGAAGAGGGCGCCAGACCTAATTACAGACGGTTGTGAGCCACCATGCCTGTTGCTGGGAATTGAATTTAGGAGCTCTGGAAGAGCAGTCAGTGCTCTCAACCTCTGAGCCATCTCTCCAGCCCTAGGAAAGTGCTTTAACCATGCTGTGCCACCCCCGCTCCTCAAGTGGAAAATGCTCTTTGGGGCTGCTCTCAGAGTGGAGCTCTGACTAGGCAGATAGGTATCAAGAAGACTCCCGCTGTTGCTGTAGTAACTAATGTTGTGCCAGTCAAGAGAAATGATGTTCAGGGTTCAAATGGAGTGGGGTGCAATTTCCTGACATCCTATCCCAGACCCTCTGCGACAATGGACAGGGCTGGCAATGGTCCTTTCACAAGGGCTTCCCAGTTTGGATCTCAGCATTCACAGGTAGCTTAAGTTTTTTTTTTTTTTTTTTTTTTTTTTTTTTTTTTTTTTGGGGGGGGGGGCGTCATTAGTACAAAGGTTGGGGGCCTCTCTTCTTCTCAGAGCCTTCATTTCATATGGTGAAGGTTGGAGCCTATGAAGGGAGATGCACGGGGGGCTCATTGAGTGGGCATCTGCTGTCACCTAATTGTGTGGGCACCTGCTGTCACCTCATTGGGCAGGCACCTGCTGTCACCTTATTGGGCAGGCACCTGCTGTCACCTTATTGGGTGGGCACCTGCTGTCACCACGCTCTGCTGTGAGGAAGTAGGGGAAGGAGGAAGGCAGGAGCCAGCAGTTGCTGGCACCTGTCATCCGTATCTCTCATTCCTCAGATTGTCATCTCTGCTTCACTGAGGAACAAACAGGCTTAAAGGAGTAAGGGGCGGGGGTGGGGATGGCTCCATCAGTAAAGTGCTCTCTGTACCAGCATTAGGACCCAAGTTTGATCCCCAGCACCTTGTCAAAAAGGTCAAGTATGTTTATAACCCAAGAGCTGGGAGTTAGGGACTGCCAGTCCAGTCACATTGGTGAGTGCAGGTCCTACTGAGAAACCTTGTCACAAAAAACCAAAAAGGAAATAGTTCCTGAGGGCAACAGCTAAGGTTGCCCTCTGGCCTGCATACGCATGTGCATACTCACACAAACATACACATGTTCACAAACACACACATGCATACACTCACACTCATGTTCTCTCTCTCACACACACATATACACATGCACATGTACATACACACACGGACATACATGCACACTCTCACACACATACACGCATATACTCACACATGTACATACACATACACACACATACACTCACACTCCTGCTCTCGCATACACATACACACACATGCATGCACACTCACACACACACACACACACATACACTCACACACTCACACACAAACATGCATGCTCTCTCCCACACACTCACGCACTCACTCACACACCCTTCTACAGAAAGAAGATGAAGAGGAAACTTAGCCAAGGCTAGTAAACAGTGGGGCTGGGATTTGAACCAAGGTAGGCTGGCTCCAGAGCTTGTGCATGGAGTGTGGAGTGCGGAAAGCCAGCAGTAAGAGCCAAGGCCAAACAAGTTGGGTTGCAGAGCTTTGTGGATCAAAGGCAGGGGGCTGGCAGGGCAGAGGTACCAGAGCAGGAGCTCAAGGCCTTATTTCCCTCTCTCCTGCTCACCCCCTACACGCCAGGCAGAGGAGCTAAGAATGTGTCTGGTTTTAAAGCCACAGAGGGGGAAGAGGTTTGCAGAGCAGGCTGAGTGTTGGGGTGTCTGGAGTATGACAGTGGGGTACGGCAGGCAAGTGAAGCTGGGCAAACTGGAGAAGCTGACCTGAACAGTTGCAGAGGAAGGGGGTGCTAGTCATCTGGGGGAGTGGAGAAGAAAGAATTAGGGCTCCAGTTTTGGGTAGGAAGGAGTGGTGGGTGAGCCGGTGGGCTGAGTGGCCTGGGCTCTTACCTCTGAACTCTTATTGCCAGGATGCTCAACCCAACTCAGGTCTGCTGCAAGCCTCCGTCATAACCTTGTATACAATGTTTGTCACCTGGTCCGCCCTATCCAACGTCCCTGGTGAGTATGAGATAGGCCGGTGGTCCAGTGCAGCCTGCTGAAGTGTGAGGGACATTGCAGGTGTCCAGGACACCCAGAGGCAGTCTCTCTCTCTCTCTCTCTCTCTCTCTCTCTCTCTCTGTGTGTGTGTGTGTGTTAGAGAGAGAGAGAGAGAGAGAGAGAGAGAGAGAGAGAGAGAGAGAGAAGGAGGGAGAGAGAGAGAGAGAGAGGGAGAGAGAGAGAGAGAGATAGGTGGGGTGAGCCCAAGGTCTCATCTGCTCCTGGAATTGTTTGTCTTTCATTGTATCTGCCATGTGCTATCTGCTGCTAGGCCTTAAAAGGTCAAATATATGTGTGTCTGTCTGTCTGTCTGTCTGTCCTCTCGGGTCTGCTCTCTGCCTGTCCTCAAAGTTCCCTGACTCCTAGATCCAATCATCTAAAGGTTCAAGGTGTCTGTGTTCCTTCCCCAGATCAAAAATGCAACCCTCACCTACCCATTAAAAACGGAACAGGCCAGGTGGACCTGGAGGACTATAGCACAGTGTGGTGGGATGCCCCGAGCATCGTGGGCCTCGTCATCTTCATCCTGTGCACCTTCTTCATTAGGTACCATGGGCTTGGGCTCTGGGAGGGGTACTGTGTGGGTGAGTGAGGATGGGGAGCTTGCTACAGCTGTGATAAACACCACGACCAAATCTTCGTGTTGAGGAAAAGGCTTATTTGGCTTGTACGGCTCAATCACAGTCCACCGTGGTGGAACACTGCTTGCTGGTTTGCTTTTGTGGCATGTGAAGTTTGCTTTATTTATCTGCTCAGGGGTGGCACTACTCACAGTAGGCTGGGCCCTCCCACATCAACCATTAATCAAGAAAATGATCCTTTTAGTTGGTTCTCTCCCTGGGGATTGAACTCGGGTCATCAGTCTTGGCAGCTGGCGACTCGGCCCACTGAGCCGAGTCCTTGCTCCTGTTTCTTGTTTTCATGAAAATGTAACATTTATTAGAATAATGCCATGGGCCAATAGAAACAGCATAAGATTCAAAGTATTAGGACACAAGCTGTAGACATCCCCAAATAAGGGGCTGGAGAGATGGCTCAGTGGTTAAGAGCACTGACTGCTCTTCTAAAGGGGGCCCAGCTTCAAATCCCAGCACCCATGTGGCAGCTCAAAATTGTCTGTAACTCCAGTTTCAAGGGATCTGAGATCTTTGTATAGACAGACAGACAAGCAGGCAAAATACCAATGCACGTAAAAAATAATAAAGTGGAAAAAAAAGAAAATCCCAAGTTAAAAAAAGTTAAATGGGAACTCCCAAGTGTCTAGTGCACTGATTCATTTCATCAGCTGATCAAAAAAGCCCAAGAAAGGCCAGCACCCAGAAAATATAGTACAGGTGTTTTAAAATGTCTTTGTGCATATGTGAGCATGACGCATGTGTGTGTGTGTGTGGGGGGGATAGAGTACATGTACCACGGCATAGAGGTGGAGGTCAGTGAAGTCTGTTCTCTCCTTCACATAAATTCTGAGGATGAAACTCAGTCACCAGACTTGTGCAGCTAGGACTTTTACCTTACTGAGCCATCTATGGCATTGTTTGGTCTTTCTTTTCAATGCTGAGGTCTGTCTGGGGCTTTGCTTGTGATTGGCCAGTGCTCTGCTACTGACTCCACCCCACCCTTCACCCCGCCTTCTTTTCATATGGGGGGGGTACTGAGTGGGGGAGTAATTAAGACTAATAAAGTTTAAGGTTTCCAGACATGGCTCATGCCTTTAATTCGTCTCAGGCAGAGGCAGGGGGATTGCTGTCAGTTTTAGAGCAATCTGGGCTACATCGTGACTGAGTTCCGGGCCAGCGTGGACTACGTGAGATGGTCATACAAAACAACTAGTATGCCGGGATGATGGTGCAGTGGATAGTGTACAAGCTGTACATGAGGGTCTGAGTGTGGGTCCCCAGCGTACACATGAAGCACACACTGTAACCCCTGCCCTGCAGGGTGGGCACAGGGGGAGTCTCAGGAGCTTGCTGGTCAGCCAGTGAATCTGAAATGTCAACTTCCAGGATCAATGAGAGACCCAGCCTCAAAAAAAGTAGCTGAGCAGTTGAGGAAGAAACCTAACATCTTCTGGCTTACACAAGTGTTTACACATGCGCACACACGTGTGCACACACACACATATGCACGCACAATGTTACTATAGGCAAGGACACCCACACATACCCACGCACACCCACCCACCCACACCCTCCACCCCCATAAACAACCTGTATTAATTTTTCGTCTATTGCTGTGATAAACACCACGATCAACAGCGACTTGGGAGGAAAGAATTTACTTCTGCTTCCACTTCCAGGCTACAACTGTCCCATCACGGAAAGATGTTAGAACCAGAACTCGAGGTGGGAAGCTGGAAGGAAGCATGAGCTGAGGCATGAGCTGTGGAGGAGCGTTGGTTTCTGGCTTGCTCCCGATGGCTTGCTCAGCCTGCTTTCTTAGATAGTCCAGGGTAACCTGTCCAGGGTGGCACCACCCACAGTGAGCTGGGTCCTTCTGGGTCCTCCTGCATTGGTATTTAATCTAGATGATCTCCCGAGACTACCTAGAAGCTGTTCTGATGGAGGCAATTCCTCAGTTGAGGTTCCCTCTTCCTAGAAGACTCACGTTTGTGTCAAATTGACAAAACCTTAAGCAGCTCCTGGTTTGGTGCTTTTCAATACTTGGTACTCAGTATCCAACACCTGATCTGGGAATGGTTCAAAAAGACTAGTTTATACCCTGTACGGGGCGTTTGTGAGACACGATGAGGGAATCCAGGGTTCACAATGGGCGTATTTTACTCAGGGACATAAGAAATAGGAGTAGAGTCGAGAGTCTGAACAAGTTTGTAGGTTCCTGGGCCTCCAAGGAGCCAAGACCACCTAGTACTCATGGGACCACACCCTGATGTGTCTGCCCATCTCTGTTAGTGGCCCTAACAGCCTGCCTTCCTCTCCCACAGCCTACGATCCTCTGACCACCGTCAGGTGAACAGTCTGATGCAGACAGAGGAGTGTCCAGCAGAGATTGTGCAGCAGGAGCAGGTGGCTGTCAGTGGTGGCCGAGCCTATGACAATGAGCAGGATGGTGTCACCTACAGCTACTCCTTCTTCCACTTCTGCCTGGTGCTGGCCTCCCTGCATGTCATGATGACACTTACCAACTGGTACAGGTATGCCGCAGCAGCCTGGTGGGTGGCAGGACCTGGCCAGCCCCAGGTGGACTCACTGTATGTTTCCTCTAGCCACTCCTGGGTGTTCTGGTCTCTGCTTGAGGCTTGGGAACATAGGTGGTGGAGTCTGTCTTAGATCCCCATAATCTGACCCTTGCTCTGCCTTAGTTTCCCTGCTGTGCCTTCTTGGCCCAGCTTCTGACATATTTACTCAGAGACCAGAAGGGACAGGGATGAGCCAGGCGACCATGTTTGGAAATCAGGGCTGGACTGTGGAGGAGTCCATTGTGGGATGCATGGAGGGGCAGAATTAGGATACAGCAGTCAGACTCAAAGTCACAGAATTGAGAGTCGGAGTCACCAGTTGTTGGCACACATCTTTAATCCCAGCACTCAGGACACAGAGACAGAGTTCGAGGTCAGCCTGATCTACAGAGGGAGTTCCAGGACAGCCAGACTATACAGAGAAACCTTGTCTCAAAAAAAAAAAAAAAAAAAAAAAAAAAAGTCAGAATCAAGAGGTCTAGAGTTGGGGTTGGCACCATTGAAAGTCACATCTTGTCAGGACTGTTGGGGCCATAGTCTGTCCATATACACTGGGGCTAGGTCCTTTGGTTAACATTGAGGTTCAAAGGCAATCAAACCAGTAGAGGGGCAAAGAACTGAAGTCGGGGTAATAAGGTCAGGGGCCCAGGCTGAGTTATTGGATTAAGAACCAAAGTCGGGGGACAAGTGGGGTTAATGTTACGTTCATCAATCCTCAGGGATGAGGTGACAAAGCCCTAAAGACAGGGTTTCTCTGTGTGGCCCAGGTGGGCCTTGAACTTGAGACCCTCCTGCCCCACTGCTTGAGAGGCTGGGATTACAGGCCTGGGCCACTGACCATCGGACTGTTTGGTTTTGCTTTTGTTAAGGGTCTCATGTAGCTCAGGTTGGCGTCACACTTACTGTGTAGCAAGGGATCATCTTGTTCTGATCTTCTTGCCTCTGCCTCTCAAGTGCTGGGATTGTAGTGTGCATCACCATGCCTGGTTCGTGGTGACAAAGTGAGGGACCAGGAGTCGGGTCAAGTCAAGGCCTTGAACTATAGTCAAGACTGGAGTTGAGGTCAAGTTTGGGTCTGTGGTCCAGGGTCATAGGTCAGGTGTCTCCAGTGTGAAGCAGAGATTGGAGTTACAGGGTGAGAGCCAGGGCTGAATTTAGATGTCTGAGCTGGCTCATCGGGTCAGGGAACAAGACTGAGGTCACAGGATTTGGGACCAGGTTCATGAGCCCGATGCTGTGTTCCAGCCCTGGGGAGACCCGGAAGATGATCAGCACGTGGACCTCGGTGTGGGTGAAGATCTGTGCCAGCTGGGCGGGGCTGGTCCTCTACCTGTGGACCCTGGTGGCACCGCTGCTCCTGCCCAACAGAGACTTCAGCTGAGAATGCCCTGCGGCTTGCCTACCTGGTGCCATGTTGAGACAAGGGCCAGCCCACCCTTGGCCACAGCGATCTACTCTCTTCTAGGACCTGCCTGAGTCAGGATTCTCCATTCTCTGTGCCTCCAGGGTCTGTGGGACATTATGCTCTGACCCAAGCCCCACCTTCCTTTGCCCATGGCCATGCACACCCACCCTTGGGACCGAAGTAACCCTTGTTCTCAGGGTCCCCAGAAGAGGGCATGAAAGGAGAGAGCAGCCCAAAGCTGCTCAGCTGACAGGGCAGGGCGTACCCACCCTATACACGAAGGCCAGGGTTCCAGGCCTCCAGAGCCCACCCCCCTTCCTAGACCACGTGCCTTACTGAGTCTCTAAGACTTCACCCAATAAACATGCCTGTTCCTGTATGTGTCTTCCATGTCTTGTGCTCCTCACCCCTGGTGTGAGGTCCCGTGCCTTCTTAGCCAACCTGGGAGCTGGGGCATGCTTGGGATGAGGGTGCTGGAGTGTATGGTGAGCCGGACATATTTCTCTGGGTGAGGTGGGACATGCATGCTGGACCGTGTGAAGCTGAGGTTGGCTCTCACTAGGGATGGGTCCAGAGGATATGCTTGCCCCTGAGATCCTCTGGGTGAGGCTGTCAAAGCAGGAAACATGATATTCTTTCCTTGTTTTTCCTTTGGGAGAAAAAAAATGCCCAGGGCATTCCTCGTGACCCGTGTATCTGTAGAGGTGGTTGATTTGCTGGGTGTGATGGCAAAGGCCTTTAATCTCGGCACTTGTCAGGGAGGCAGAGACAGGCGGATCTCTGTGAGTTTGAGGCCAGCTTGGTTTACAAAATGAGTTCTAGGACAGCCAGGGCTATTCAGAGAAACCCCAAACAAACAAACAAACAAACAAACAACCCCCCCCCAAAAAAAAGGGTTGTGGTTGTAGGTTTGTTACAGCCCCCAGATCATTCAGTCAGCAATGTACTCGCTACATGCCAGGGCCTGGGCTGTGCTGTGCTGGTGGTATGGGGGAGGGGCAGAACAAAGAGCCACTGTTCTAGGTGGGTGAAGGACTTTCCCCTTGTCTCCAGGGAAGACAGGTTGTGGTTACACTCATTAGCTGAGAGGTAGATTTGTCACCACCGACCAGGGCAGGGAGCCTGTTTAGCTGTCCCTTCTTCTCCTGCTGCCCAACGACCTGGCTTCCACCCACCCTCTCTGTCCGTGCCTCCTCTGTTCTCACTTCCCACCACCCAGACCCTCTCTTCCTTGTAGACCACCACTCTCCCTTTCTGGCCACTTCCCCTCCTTTGTCTGTTTGTGGGAGAGGCCAGTGCGATAGCAGCTCTGTTGCTTGCAGGCCGAGACCCTCTTCGAGAGGTTGTCAGCAGCATGTATGCTATTCTTCCTTGCTGCATGTGGACCGAGAGAGGAGCAGTCCTTGATTCTGAGGAACCTACTCCATCCTGTCCCCAGGCCACTGTCTCTCAGCTCCACCTGCAGCTTAGGTTGCAGCGTGACATGCGGGCAGGGTGAATGCAAAGCTGGCAGATGGCATCGGAAACAGCTCTGGGCTTGGCTAGTTCTGTCTGCCTTGATGTGTCACTGTGTATTCTTACCCTCTCAGGGCCTTCTCACCTGTAATTTTCATGACCATGGCCACAGTAGCTTTCTTATAAGCCATAAAGTGCTTTGCGTTCACCTAGCACGCAGTAGTTACACAGCAGATAGTCTCAGCCTTTGTGGTGGTTTGAATATACTCAGCCCAGGGAGTGGCACTATTAGGAGGTGTGGCCTTGTTGGAGGAAATGTGTCACTGTGGGGATGGGCAATGAGACCCTCTTCCTAGCTGCCTGATAATGGACTGAACCTCTGAAAGTGAAAGCCAGCCTCAATTAAATATTGTTCTTTGTAAGAGTTGCCTTAGTTTTGGTGTGTCTTCATAGCAATGGAAACCCTAGCTGTATCAGCCCCTTCTCCCTTTACTGCCTGGGCACTTTGCAGCTTCTCTGAGCTAATTGGATATAAGAGGAAATGCTGACTGTGTTTACCTTTCTGTTATAAGGCACTGCTCTGCCATTAACTCAAAGCAATGTCTGGAGCTACAGCAACCTTCTTGGGACAAATAAATAACAAACCCATGGATGGGAAGTCTGCCTTAGGACTCGAGGAAGAGTTTGGGTCCTTGATGTCTGCCAACCCAAGTCCCACTAGACATCAGTTTTGTGCAGCTGAATACATGGCTAACCGTTTTAGTTACTGTTATACTGCTGTGAAAAGACAGCATGACCAAGGCAGTTTTTATAAAAGAAAGCATCTAACCGAGGGTTTGTTCAGGTTTGGAAGGTTCGGGAGTATGGGATGATCACAGCAGGAAGCAGGCAGGCATGGCACTGGAGCAGAAGCTGAGAGCTTTACATCCTGATCCTCAAGCAGCAGGTGAAGAGAAGACAGACAAACAGACAGACAGACAGACAGATACACACACACACAGAGAGACAGACAGACAGATACACAGAGAGAGACAGACACATAGAGACAGACACACACACAGAGGCACACACAGAGACAGAGAGAGACAGAGACAGACAGATAGAGAAACAGACAGACAGACAGACAGAGCCCCACTGAGTCTGGGCCTGGCATGAGCTTTTGAAACCTCATTCCCAGTGACACACCTTCTCTAGCATGGCCACACCTCCTAATCCTTCCCAAACATTTCACTAACTGGGGACCAAGAATTCAAGCATAAGAGCCTTTGAGGGACACTCTCATTCACATAACCATATCAACTGATATAATTAACTGGCCACTAATTTTAGTAATAATAAAAATAGCAAGCAGGACACTGAGCCTGCATCCTGTAGGCATAATGTTTCGTCTGCTGCGGGTTTACCCTCGTGCTATTCAAATGCTGATTTCTCTGCCCTCACACCTTGTGTCCATCAGGACATAGCACTGTAATGCTTATACTGAGAATGTCCTATCTCACCTTTGTGTGAACAAGTCTTACCACTTATTCTCTGCCTTGCCAATAAATGTTGGTCAGTGGTTGGGCAGAACAGAGAAGGAGAGAAGGAGTCAGATCACAGGGAGGAGGGAGGAAGTGGAGAGATGAAGAAGGGGTCTAAAGAGCCAGGTCAACAATAATATGCAAGTATCATGGGACGGGGCTGGGAGGCAGCCACATTAGCGCAGAAGTTGAAGGGACACCATTCATTTAACTGCTGAGCTATTGAGGCACAGTCTTAAACACATCTTGGTTTTTCTGCAATGTTATTGGAAATTAGCATAAGGATATAATACAGCAACCGGATCAATTCACGGTTTACATTTATATTAGGAATAATTCATTTTTAGAATCTAACTAGCACCCATTTCTCCTGGTACTATGTTTGTTTGTTTGTTTGTTTGTTTTTGTAACCCTTGAATCTATTTGTGTGACTGTGACAGGATAGTCCAACTATCCCCAAGGCCAATACAAATGACAACCTGTGCTCACTTGTCACTGTGGCTCCCTGGGGCCTAGAACAGAGCCTGAGAAAGAGAAGCACTCAGGACGAGTCGAGTTAAATGAATGAGCACTGTTTGGTTCTGGAGCAGCCATGAGAGGTTATGGAGGGAGTAGAGAGGATGGCTCGGTTGGCTCAGAGATCTGTTTTGAGGGGTACAAGTATGAGACGGTGTTCCTCTCAGTTCTGAAACTCACTCTATAGACCAGACTGGCCTCAAACTCACAGAGATATTTCTGCCTCTGCTTCTCAAATGCTGGGATTAAAGGTGTGGGTCACTCTATTCAGCTAAAATAAGAACTCTTAAGTTTAAAAAAAAATCATGGTTAGAGCTAATGGCAAGTTTTGTTGGGTGCACTCCTTCTGAAATCCAGCAACCCCTCTAAATCAGCAAAGACGCTGGAACTGGGCAACTTGACTTCCCAATTAGCAGCCATTCTCTCCTGTTGTCTTGGCTGCCTTGAGCAAACAGCCGGCCTGACTACCCTCATGCCAGCACCAGCCCTTCTGGAACACTCCACAGATGCCCTGAGACAACTGCACAAAAGACAGCAGCTGAGTGCCTTGGCTCCCGAGAGCAAGGTCCTAGCCAGGGCTGCGCGGAACAGTTTGTAGTAGATTTTTTGCTCTAACAAGGCTCAGTGTATAAGTCTAGGTAAAGCATTTCTATGGTTGTTCCATTTGCCATCCTTTTACCCAAGGAATTTTACTTGTCTCCAGTTATAAATGTATAGTTATCATATATATGTATATCTCTCAAACATTTATATAACCGTTTTTTAAAAAAGTCTATTTTATTTTATGTATGTGAGTACACTGTAGCTGTCTTCAGACACACACCAGAAAAGGACATCAAATCCCATTACAGATGGTTGTGAGGCACCGTGTGGTTGCTGGGAATTGAACTCAGGACCTCTGGAAGAGCTGACTGCTCTAAACTGCTGAGCCATCTCTCTATCCTCATAACCATTATGTTTAAAAAGTTCTTTGCATACATACACTTTTTCTAATTATGAAGATGAAAACATATTTTTATGCTAATGTAATAGATGTGTTTATTTTTATGTAAAGAATTAAATTTTGGCTAAATTTTTGATCCTACAGAACACAGCATTTTCAACATTTTTCAGAGTCAATCTACATTTAGATTTAATAATTGTCAATGTTGAGAGCACCACTTTGCATAAAAATGTAATATAAGATGGTATGAGTGGAGGAAGGTGGCCAGGGCTGTCTCTCTAAGAGCAGGAGGGTTTGTATGTACGATAAAGATGCTTCGGATCATAATAGCAGGCAGTTTCGAACCTGAGCTGAGGTTTTCAGGCAGCACTGAAGTTGTGTGACCTGATGGCATGTGCTGGGCAAAGTATCCATGTTGTGTGTCCAGCAGAGGCTGCAGCAGAATCTCACAACACATGTGAACTATGCCAGAGACACTTGAAGTTCATTATGCATTTGAGTTTGAATTATGTTTTGGTTATTGCCCAATCAGAAACCTTTTACTGCTGCCATTTTTTTTTTTTTTTTGTGACTTCTCTGTTCAGTTACTGGATTCTCTATGAAGTCACTACCCACAGTTTAAGAAGATTTGCTTTGGGACTGGAGAGATGGCTCAGTGGTCAAGAGCACTGACTGCTCTTCCAGAGGTCCTGAGCTCAATTCCCAGCAACCACATGGTGGCTCACAACCATCTGTAACTCCAGTCTCAGGGGATCCAGCTCCCTCTGCAGATTTCCAAGGGCACAGGCACACATGTACACAGACACATATGTAGACTGAACACTCATACATATAAGATAAAATTTTAAATGTAAAAAAATTGAACACACACTTTAGGACTGGGGATGCAGCTTGTTTGGCAGTGTGTGCCCAGCATGCATGGAACCCTGGGTTTCAATCTCAGCACTGGATACAATTGAGCATGGTCAGGTGTATCTGTAATCCCAGCACTTGGCAGGTCAAGACATTAGGATTAGAAGTACAAGGTCATCCTTAGCCACATAACAAGCTTGAGTCAAGTTTAAGCTACAGGAGACTGTCTTAAGTATGAGGAGGAGGAAGAAGAGGAGAAGAAGAGTAGATGGTGGAGGAAGAGAAGGAAGAGAAAGAAGAGGGAGAAGATGAAGAGGAAGAGGAGGATGAGAAGGAGGAAGAAGAGGAGAAGGAGGAGGAGAAAGTATTGGTGTGCTAAATAATCCTGCAACCACTTCTATCTTGGCTAGAGGAGGAGCACTTCTCCTGGTGGAGGGACTGCATAAGAGGCCAGGTCATGATTGTACAAAAACACAAACTTTAGAGACTGTGATTGGTGCTACAGCTGCAAAACTGTGATTGACCCAAACGACTCCTGTGCTTGGTTTAGAATGAATGGCTCACCGACTTATCTGGCAAGGAGCCGCTTTCCTGGAGTTGTACCACTGGGGCAATCAACTCTGGAATTGCTGCTTTCAGTATCACAGGCCCGCTGGTAACATGACAGCAGAGGCGGCAGAGGCGGCAGAGGCGGCAGAGGCGGCAGAAACTGCAGACATCATTGTTTTAATAGCAGCAGTGTCCCAGTGGCTTGATAGCAGAAGCAGTAACCATTTGCTGAAGAGAGCCAAGGCGGCAGCTTGACAGATATAGACATCCCTGTGACCTTGGAAATCATCCTGTCACCTCTTGCCTAGCTTCCAATTCCTGGTGTTGGGCTTCTAAAGAACACTGCTTGGGGCTGGCATCTGGTTGCTGAGCCCAAGGTCTTGGCTTCTTGGCACAGTGTCACCAACTGCTGTACAAATGCTGAAGTAACAGGAGGACGTGGTACAGCCTCTTGACAGCTGAAGTAGTGACTGTGGAGGACTCAGAACCACCCACTAGCTGCACCCACAGTCCTGAACCTGCATGACTGTGCTGGTAGTCGCTGGGAACCAACCACTGACCCAGGGACCCAGGCAGAGAACTGTTACCCTGGCTGCTGGGAAGAGCCAAAGGGCCTGATTCAGAAGCCTTCATAGCAAGTCTAACACTAGAGGGCGCTCTTAGCTGCTGCTCACGCCTGTCTACTGTTGCGGTTCTTTGCAAGACAGATGGGAAGCCAACTCGGAGCAGCATTTGTAGACCTTATATCTATCCACAATTTCTATCCAGGTGGAGCAAAAGAAACTCGGCCAGTTGAGCGGTGACAGGGAGAGACTTGGGCTGAGACAGTCAGGTGGGGAGCAGAAGGGATTACACCTGTTGCTTGTGGTACCTGGTCACTATAATTGTCAAAGCAATTTGTTACCTGTATTAGAGAATGAACCTAGGGCCTCTGGCGTAACAGGCAAGTAGTGTTGTACTACTGAGATATATACAGAGCTATTTTTTTTACTTTCATTTTTTATTTTGAGGCTCCAAGTTGCACAGACCAGCCATGAAGTCATTGTATCCAAAGCAATCTTCCTGATTAAATGAAAGTCACCCATGTGTTTTCACCTAGAAAATTCTGTAATCTGTATTACAGACCAAAACGCAAGTATAAAACGGTGGAGGTACAAAACACAAGGGTGGGCAGATGCAGGTATACACACAGGCATGAAGGATACAGGTGCACATACAGGCATGGAGGATGCAGGTGCACACACAGGTGTGAAGGATGCAGGTGCACACACACAGGTGTGAAGGATGCAGGTGCACATACAGGTGTGAAGGATGCAGGTGCACACACACAGGTGTGAAGGATGCAGGTGCACACACAGGTGTGAAGGATGCAGGTACACACACAGGTGTGAAGGATGTAGGTGCACACACAGGTGTGAAGGATGCAGGTACACACACAGGTGTGAAGGATGCAGGTGCACACACAGGTGTGAAGGATGCAGGTACACACACAGGTGTGAAGGATGCAGGTGCACACACACAGGTGTGAAGGATGCAGGTACACACACAGGCATGGAGGATGCAGGTGCACACACAGGTGTGAAGGATGCAGGTGTACACACACAGGTGTGAAGGATGCAGGTGCACACACAGGCATGGAGGATGCAGGTGTACATACAGGTGTGAAGGATTCAGGTGCACACACAGACATGGAGGATGCAGGTGCACATACAGGTGTGAAGGATGCAGGTGCACACACACAGGTGAGAAGGATGCAGGTGTACACACACAGGTGTGAAGGATGCAGGTGCACACACAGGCATGGAGGATGCAGGCAGGCTGGAAATATCAAAGATTCTGTTGGGCAACATTGTTCATAACAGAGCTGGAAGCAAACTGCAAGCCTATGTTACTACTCCTTAGCAAAGAATGATGAACCAGCCTTAGATCTGCATGGGTCTCAGAAGAAGTTTGAATTTTCAAAATGGTCCTGTGGTACTTAGGGTGTCTATTGTGATAAAGCACCATGACCGAAAGCAACTTGGGGAGAAAGGGACTTTTTTTGATTTACGCTTTATGGTAACACTCTGGTCCATCACCGTGGGAACTGGGGGCAGAAACCTGGAGGCAGGAACTGATAGAGTCCATGAAGCAGTACTGGCCTGTACCTCATGGCCTGCTCAGCCTGCTCTCCTATAGCAGCATCAGGACCACCAACCCAATCATGGCCTGCTCAGCCCGCTCTCCTGTAGCATCAGGACCACCGGCCCAATCATGGCCTGCTCAGCCCACTCTCCTGTAGCATCAGGACCACCAGCCCAATCTTATGGAGCCATTTTCTTAATTGAGGTTCCTCCTCTCAGATGATACTAGTTTGGGTCAAGTTGACACAAAACCAGCCAACACGGGTCCTTTTAAAATTTATTTTATTTTTATGTATATGTAGGTGTCATCAAAGACCAGAGGGAGGTGTCGGATTTCCTGAGGCTGAAGTTACAGGTAGTTGTGAGCTGCTCAGTGTGAGGACTGGAAACCTGGGTCCTCTGCAAGAGCAGTGCTTGCTCTTGACTGCTGAGCCGTGTCTCTGGTCTCAAAGAGCTTTCTTTTATCTCCATTCAGAGATGAACAAGTGTCTGGAGGAGGCCCAAGATAACACTGCCGAAAGGCCGAGGGACTGACCCAGGGTCCATCACCAAAGTCCAGGCTGTACCAATTCTTCTGCTTCTGATCAGGATACATTCCAAAGTTAGACAAACTCGGCTTTAAATTCTGGCTTTCATTCAGTCTGTTCTGACCTTGTCTGTCTAAGCCAGTGGTTCTCAACCTTCCTAATGCTGTGACCCTTTTAACACAGTTCTTTATGTTGTGGTGACCTCCAGCCATAAAATTATTTCATTGCTTCTTCATAAGTGTTATTTTGCTACTGTTATGAATTGTAATGTAAATGTCTGAAATGTAGGGTATCAGCTATGTGACCCTACAAACTGAAAACAACTGATTTAAGCCGTCCCCACTTGCAGCCTGCTCCAATTCACTCTGGACCAAAGAATCTCCAGCTAACAGTTTTTTGTCAGTTGGGGGCCATTTAAGAATGAAGTCAACAACAAAAAGCTGGTTGGTGGTAGTCCATGCCTTTAATTCCAACAAAGGCAGGAAGATCTTTGTGAGTTTGAGGCTAGCCTGGTCTACAGAGCAAGTTCCAGGACAGCCAGGGCTACACAGAGAAATCTGATCTGTTTCTCTGCCATTGAAAAGAACCAATTGAAGCCGAGTCAAGAGTATAAAGGCAGGGTTACTGAGAGGCAGCTCTCAGGCAAATTCAGTGTTCTTAAAGGTGGGGGTCAGGAAAGTCATGCACCCTGGTCAAAGCAAGAAGCTTTCATGGGTTTGGAGCAGAGGGTGATGGCGGATGAGCTAGGAGCTGGAATTACACCCATATAAGTTTTATAAAAAGCTGAGCCACCGGGCAGGCACTTGTGGGTGGGTAGCCGGAAACTCGGAGACAGGGAGAGATGACGTGGGTTTTCTTCTTGTGGGTAGGGCTGTGGGCAGAAGAGCAAATGGGGTTTCTTAGCCTGAGCAGGGGATGAGCAGGGGTTCCAACCAAACAAAATCCTGTCTTATTAACAAAACAAAGCAAAACCCCTCAAAACAAAAGAATGGCTTCAGACAAAAATTCAAGGGCTGATTTATTTGAGTTTAAAAGAAAAGCCTTAGGGCAGGCCAGCTGTAAACCTTGGCATCTTCCCAGAGGAAGGAGATGGAGACCAGGAAGAGAGAAAGCCATGAAGGTTGAGTTGTGCATATGTGTTTCAGCCGTGGAGGTCAGCACCAGGGTGACCAAGCGAGCAGCGGCTGCAGCATGGCAGGAGGGGCCGGGCTTGCAGCATGGCAAGAGGAGGAGCAGGGCTCCAAAGAAAGAGGTCTGAAGTCAGCGTTAGAGAGGGCACAGCCAGGCTCAGAACAGACAACAAGGAACAAAAGAAAAGATGGATAAAGAATTAAAAGGAAGTTACGTCTTTCTGGGCTCAGAGAGGTAAGCAGACCTAACAGCCCGAGAGCAGTCCTGTGCTGACTGCACAGAGGGTTGGGTTTCTGAAGTCCGTTTACTCGTTAAAGGGATAATTATCCATCCCATCTCTTTAGCATAGCTTAGGAGGTGCGGAATGTACCTTGCCAAAGATGATTGATCCCTTAGCCAGGTGACTGGCCCAACTTATTAACTCTTACTGACTTGGAGGAAATGGCTTTCTTTTAACAGGCCTGTAATACTATGGCAACACTGTTTCCTAGAGCAGCTTGTCAGTGCTTGTAAACACTGACACATAAGACATTCACCTTTCTTCCTGCAGTGAGTTACAGCGGACGGACATGGCAGAGAAGCCAGGCTTTTTGTTTGTTTGTTTGTTTTTTGTTTTTCCGTGTGTGTGTGTGTGTGTGTGTGTGTGTGTGTGTGCGTGTGCGTGCGTGCGTGTGCGTGCGTGCGTGTATGTATGTATGTATGTAAGGGATGGTGTTTGAGACAGGGTTTCCTGTTGCTCAGACTCACCTGTGACCTTGAACTTCTGATCCACCTGCCCCCATCACTCAAATTCGGGGATTGCAGGCATATAGTTCCATGCCAAGTTGTAAACCTTCAACTCCTCACCCGTAAGAAACCCGTAAGAAACGTAAGGACAGTGGTTCCTCGCCTACTGCCCTCTGACGTGCACATCTGTGACTCAGTGTGTAGATCCCAGTCAGCCTACCCCATCTCATTCCTGTCTCCCACTTGACCCTGTGCCCAGTGCATTTTGTGTTTTGCTGACAGTGAAGCATGTTGCAAGCGAAAGACCAGCCTGAATCTTGTCTTGTCACATAAACATCACAGGTTTCTCTGAGACTTCATCTCTTCCTCTGTGAACAGAGCAGGTGCTAGAATACACTGGAGTTCAGAAGTAGGCAAACCATGGGAGCAGGGGGGTGCTTCAGAAGACTGTCTGCGCTTCTGCAATTCTTGAGGGAGCCACCACAGGGTGACTCCGACCCCTAGTTTGGAGCCTCCTCCCAGCTGTGTTTACTACTTTCTACCCTGCAGGTGTCAGTGCACAACAGAAGCAACTCTAAAAGGGAAGGTTTACTTTGGCTCACAGTTCCTCAGGGCTTAGAGCACTGTCTTTGGCCCCGTATTTCTGGGGCCGCCGTTAAGGGAGAACAGATCGTGTGTCAGAAGCAGTTCATATTGAGATGAACACAGAGATAGGGGTGGGCAGGAGCCTGAGACAAGGTTCCTTCCCCAACATTTTCCCAGTGACTGTGATGTACTCTCTCCAGTTAGGTACTCACTCACCTCTGACATGTTTGATAGTCTCCTGAAATAACATCACCATCCGGGGACCAGTGGCACAACACACAGGCACCTGCTCTATCTCCAAAGCCCATCGTCCACCCCCACCCAACTAGGACCACACTGTTGTTCCGAGCTAAGATAGTGTAGGGGGTTATGATATGCTAACACCAGTCCTGAGGATTCACAGGTTCTTACCTCATCTGGCCTTCATAGTCACTCCATGAAAGCAGTTGCTTTTGGTCCACATTTTACAACCAGAGTCACGTGGAAGATCACAGGTCCTGCTCGGACCCCAGGAGCCTAGAGTAACTCTTTGGACTCTTTTAACTTCAGTGTGCTAATCTGAAAAGTGGATGGGGGGCTGGGTGCTAACCCAGCTCTACTGAACTGGACTGCTGGTGTATCTGTGAAGTGTTTGTGAGTGGATTGAGCTGCCGCTGCTTGCTAACCTGTGACCTGAACTGAACTGCCGATTTCCAGACAACACATACAGGAACTGCTCCAAAGAACCTTTCTAAACAGGTCCACTTCCCCTGCATCCTTTCTTTCCCACTTCCTCTGGTGGGTGATGAGCTAAAGGGAGGTTAAAGCTTTTAAGAACCATCATTAAAAATAGGATTTAAAAAGATTAAAGTTACAGGAGCTTCACCTCAGGCAAGAGACTGTTCAGAGAGGTCAGAGCACAGGGTTCAGAGGGGTCAGAGCACAGGGCCTGCTTCTCGTGGGCTAGGGAGGGTTGGCTCTGCCCCACCTTCAGTGGGCGTGTGGTGATTCTGTGATGACTTTCTCCAGGCCCCCATGGAGTCATCCAGGAAACTGAGTCACGGCACAGTGAAACTCACAGACACCGCCCTGAGAGGGCCCCTGTTCTGCTGTCTGTCTGTCTGTCTGTCAAAGGAGCCCTGAGCCGTGACACTGGACTGTGGTAGCCACCTTGACCTTGGGTGTGTTACACTATCTCCACACATGAGAAGGAAGAGGACAGGCCTGTGAGGACTGGGGACATCAAGCCAAAGCATAGTTGACTTGGATGGAGAAAGGCCCATCTGTAGGCTGCTGTAAGAACACAGCTCTGCACAACTGTCACTGTATGTGTGTGTGTGTGTGTGTGTGTGTGTGTGAGAGAGAGAGAGAGAGAGAGAGAGAGAGAGAGAGAGAGAGAGATACTTATTGTGGTAGTGTGCAAGGGTACATACATGTGCCCACACCTGTGCACATGCATACATGTGAGGGTCTGTGTGAAGCAGGGACCCGCCCCAGGTGTCTCTCTTTGATTGTTCTCTACATTTATTTGTTTTTAATTTATCTTTATTATTTTGTATCTATGAGTGTCTTGCTTGCACGTATGTCCATATACTAGCTGAACACCTGGTGCCCTCCAAGGCCAGAAGGGAGTGTCAACGTCAGATTCCCTGGGACTGGAATTACAGGCGCTGCTTCAAACACCGCAGGGAGACTTTGTATGCGAGGTCTGGCTCTAATTCTCTTGTGTCTCCTGATTTCTCACCAGTCTGCTCTGAGTGTGTGTTCATAATTTTAGTTAAAGTGATAACTAGTTAAAAAAGAAAAAAATGATTGAATGAGGAAAAAAAAAAACCCAGAATACATTTTTCTCCAAAGAAAATAAACAGAAAATCATCAAGTAGAAGCAGAAATGTCCAAGGGGCTGCAGAGATGGCTCAGCAGTTATGGGCACTGGCTGCTCTTCCAGGGGATGCAAGTTCTGTTCCCAGCACCCACATGGTGGCTCAAAACCATCTGTAACTCCAGTCCCAGGATGCCCTCTTCTGGCCTCCACAGGTACTGCATGAATAAAGTACAAAGACATACACGTAGGCAAAACAACCATACACATAAAAGAAAAAATAAATAAAATCTTAAAAAATCATTTCATCCATTTAAAAATGATTCACAACCACTAACCACCAGGAAAGTCTGAGTTAAAAGTACAGTGAGAAATCAACTCACTCCCATTAGAGGAGTGAATGGAAACTTAAGGGTTCTGTGGAAAGTCAATTGTGTTGGATGGTGTTTTGCTGGGGGCAAACACTGAAGTGGGCACAGGTGAAAGGCTGAGGCAGACTCATGAAGAAACATTTGGCTGAAGCAGACACAGGAGAGAGGAGGCTCTGCTAAAGCAAGCACGTGAAGGGACACGTGATGAAGGAGTCTTTGTTAACAACCAGCACGTATCGGTCCGCCTTACACTGTGTAGTTGAGCTGTACTTATCAGAACTCCATAGAGAGAGCTGCACCAGAAAACTTCTGGTGGTGTGCTGCAGCTTCTTGCTGCTTTCACAGACTTGGGCTGATTGGCAGAGTGATGTCAGCTGAGACAGACACATGTGCTGAGGCGAGACACATGCTGAGGCAAACCACATGGAGGACACATGATGTTCGGAGGGAGTATAAAAAGGACCCGGCGGACAGTGATGGAGCCTGAGCTTGGCTTGCTTACGGAGCTGGCTGTGCAACGTTTGTTGGTCTCATGTCTTCACTGATCTTCTCTTCACTGAGAGAGGCACAGCTGAGAACTTCTCCTGGCATTCCTACTGGCCCTGGTCCCTCCTGCTGACTTGTGCCAAGGCCGAGGCATGGCAGTCTCTCTACTAGGTAGTGCCACCGCTGCCGATTCCTGTTTGCTATCCCGACTCCACCGAACTGGACTGCTGGTGTATCCATGGAGTGTTTGTGAGTGGATCGAGCTGGCAGCGCTAACCAGTGAACTGAACTGCCGACTTCCAGACAACACAGATGGGAATTGCTCTAAAGAACCTTTCTAAACAGGTCCACTTCTCTCCATATACTTTCTTTTCCACTACCTCTGGTGGGTGGTGGGTTACAAGAGAGACTAAAGCATTTAAGAACCATCATTAAAAATAAGGATTGAAATAATTAAAGTTACAGAGGGGCCGTTATTAAAAACCGAAAAAGAAAGCAAGTACACCTGAGGGCGGGCATGTGGGAAGGGGGCTCTTACGTGAGGTGTCACTGGGGATAGAGTAGTATGTGTAACAAGCAACGTGGAAGTTCTCAAAGCATTACAAACAGAGCTACAGTGTGACCCTACAGTCCCATGTCTGGCTCCGTCCAAAGGAAATGACACTGATGTGCTGAGGGGCGGCTCCGCTCGCATGCCCATCACTGTGTTCTTCACAATGACAAAGACACGGGAATGATTCTACCAATGAATGGGTGGTGTGTGCATGTTAGAGTGTGCACTGGAATGCCACTCATCCACAGAAAAGATCGCAGCTCGCTCGTGTGCAGCATACATGAGCCTGGTGGATGTTACATAAAGTGAAGTAAGCCAGCAAAACTCTGCAGGGCACCACTTATATATAGAAACTGAAAACTCAAATCAGAGACACAGGGTCACATGGCCAGGGGCTGAGAGGTGGGGGTGTGGCGTGGGCATGGGGGCAGAGGCTGGGGAAAGAGCCGAGGTTTCCAGTTCTGTGGGATGAGTAAGCTCTGGAGACCCAGCGTACGGCAGGGAATGATGGGGATAGCGCTGACTGTGTATTTGAAATTTACTGAGAGTAGTCTTAAATATTCTTACCAATCTCCTGCCCTGTTTCCTCCAGTTCCCAAACTTTCACTGTGGAATGAGCTGGGAAGTTCATAAGACTCACAAGAATGGTATAAGGCTCGAGGGCCCCTTCTTGGGTTTATGTAAGCAGTAAGTAACTGTCGGAGAGAGTAGCTGCCTCAGTGGAATTGCCTGCAAGTTGGGCAGAGAGCTCCCGTGATGCAGCTTTTGTGATTTGTCATCACACCATAGCGAGGTCCTCAGTGAAGCAGCTGTCCCAGGCCTGTGAGTGACCCCCCTCCCCACGTCTGTGAAGAGCCCCAATGGACTCATTGAATCACCAAATGTCTTAGTTAGGATTTTTATTTGCTGTGAAGAGACACCACAACCACGGCAACTCTTATAAAGGAAACCATTTAATAGCGGCTGGTTTACAGTTTCAGAGGTGTAGTTTATTATCATAATGACAGGAAGCGTGGCAGCGTGCAGGCAGACATGGTTAGGAAAAGGAGCCGTGAGTTCTACGTCTTGATCTGCAGGCAGCAGCAGGGGACTGTGTGCCACACTGGGCATAGCTTGAGCATAGAAGACCTCAAAGCCTGCTCCACAGTGACCCACTTCCTCCAACAAGACCACGCCTAGCCCAACAAAGCCACAGCTTTTAATAATGCCACTCCCTATGGGCCAAGCATTCAAACATGAGTCTGCGTCAGCCGTTCCTATTCAAACGGCCACATATCAAGCTAGACCAGGGCAGAATCATTTGGTGTCATCAGTTCTTTATCTGGAGTGGACAGATGGCATTCGTGGGCCGGAGGTTCACGAGGCCTGTAAATCTTCCCCAATGACCCCAGGAGAAGACATGCAATTCAGACAGACAGACAGACAGACAGACAGACAGACAGACAGACACACAGCATGCACACACACAGAGGAACAAAAAGCCAGGCAGTGGTGGCACATACCTTTAACCTCAGCACTTGAGAGGCAGAAGAAGGCAGATCTATGAGTTTGGGCCAGCCTGGTCTACAGAGAGTTCCAGGATAGCCAGGGCTACACAGAGAAACCCTGTCTTGAAAAACCAACACCTGCCTACAAAACAAAACAAAACAAAACAGAACAGAACAGAACAAAACAAAACAACAATAAAGAAACATACTTACCGAGAATATACATGTTGTGCAGTGCTACATTCATGTCTCCTTGTCCTTGTGTTGTCCACAGACTCTTGCCTGGATGTGCTGGACAGATCCTCTTCTCGTCTGAATCTGGGCAGAATCTGGGTAACCGAGCTCCTAGGAAGGGAGGGTCTGTTCTAACTGTGCCTCTGGGTCTAGCTCCCTTAGTGTCCACCGCCTCAGATCCTGCAGGGCCTTAATAATGTGAATTACAGAAAACTTGCAGTTCTAGGGTTGGGCAGCTTTCCTGTGCTGGGATCCACGTGGTCACTGCCCCGGGGAACTGCCTTCAGAAGGAGAGGGGTGGTGGGGTGGGGCAGGGAGGGAACAGCTGTCACTTTCAGCTCTTTACAAGGTCACAGCATGGCTCTTAGGGAGTCAGAGCAGCTCCTCCACCCAGGGAGAAGATTAATTGTGCTGACAGGGAGGCATGACGTGAGCCGTGGGCTGGAGGTTCACGAGGCCTGTAAATCTTCCCCAATGACCCCATTATCTATCTTGTGGTGCTGCCAACCAAGTTAACTCTGATTTCAAATGAGCCCAAGGGCCTGATATGACAGTTTGTAAAAACCGATTCTGTTTAACTTTCTGCATGTCTGTGTGTGGTGTACACATATCTATGTCTTTACGTGTGGGTGCAGAACCACACGTAGAAGCCAGACATCAGGTCTTCCCCTATAGCTCTCCACTGTACTTTTTCGAGCCAGGGTTCCTTACTGAGCCTGGAGCTCAACAATTCAGCAAAGCTAGCCTGCCAGTGAGTCTCAGGGATCCTTGTGTCCCCGCCTTCCCTGAGCTGAAATTAGAGGCATGTAACGGGGTACTATACGATTTAGGTGGATAGTGAGGATCCAGACCAGGTCTCTATGCCTCTGTGACAATACTTCACTGACAGTCATCTTCCTAGTATTCAACCCACCGACTATATAATCTGTGACCCATTGAACCTATCAATGTACCACTCACAAGGTAAACGACACAGATATTCTAGTACCTCAAAAGGTTCCCTGGTGTCCCCTCTTAGTCAGCTTGGCCTTACCCAGCAGTAACGACCCTTCTGACTTCAATTAGGATAGAGCTGGCTTGGTTTTGAATTTCTTATTAAAATGACCATACGTGCTGGCCACGGTAGCAGCAAAACCTTAGCTACTCTGGAAGCTAAGGCAGGAGGACTGAGCGCTCAAGGCCAGTTTGGCCAATTTAGTAAGACTTTGGCTCTCTGGCTGTTCTGGAATTCCCTGTGTAGCCCGCGCTGGCCTCAACTCACAGAGATCTGCCTTCCTCTGCTCCCCGAGTGCCGGGATTAAAGGCATGTGTCCCTATGCCTGGCTCAAAATAAAAAAAATTTAAATGAAGGACTGTTAATGTAAGCCAGTGTTAGAGGGCTTACCTAGCATGTGAAAAAGAGAAAGAATCATAAAGCGTCATTCAAAGTATGTAAGTACGGTAGGTAGTAGTAGAATTAGTAGTAGTGATAGTAGTGGTGGTAGCAGCAGCAGCAGCAGCAGCAGCAGCAGCAGCAGTATCTGGCTCCAAATTATGTCCAACATTCACTTACGTTTAGCACTAACTTGGTCTTTTTCATTTCTGTATGCTAGCCCCCAAAATAGACTATACTTTGTAAATTCTACTACGTTCTACACGTGCTCATAGTTTTACATCTATATCTGTAGACATAGATATATATTGATATAGACATCAAGAATGAGATGATATCTAGAGACTTGGCTCAGTGATTAAGAGCACTTGTTGCTTTTACAGAGGACCCAGGCTCACTTCCCGGCACTGTACAGTGGATCCCGATTGCCATAAGTCTGGTTGGGGGAGGGTGTCCTACAGATGCCAAACAAGGGCAGTGGGGCTGGTTGGTGTGTGACTGTGGTGAAGCTGCTTTGGACCCTGGGTATTTAGGGGACAGGGGACGGGTTCAGCTTTTTGGGATAAACCTAGAGGAGAAGAATGCTGGGTCTGCCTTGCTCCTTTCTGCCCTGATTGGGGAGTGGTGGTGGTGGTGGTGGGGCACAGTAAAGCTGGATCTGTGGGGCCTTTCCCAGCATCAGCTGGAAGGCCTGTGTTCTAACACTAGCCATTTTATATCTGTCAGGGTCAAAGTTCCTTTTTGGAGTCAGGGGTCCCACAATGTAGCTCAGGTTAGTCTCAACTTTTCAGTCCTGTGTCCTTGCCTCCGGGTGCTGGAATCTGGGTGTGTGATTCAGATCCTGCTTAGAGATTCCTGGTGTGTCCAACGTACAAAGCTGCTAATTCTCTAGGCACAGATCCTGCCAGTAAATTGTGATGCTGTTGGCCACTGTTCCAGTTTGTGTTCTGTTGCTATGATAAATTCCAAAAGCAACCTGGGGAAGAAAGGATTTCATCTTATACTTCCAGGTCACAGTCCATCACTGAGGGAAGTCGGGGAGAGAACTCAAGGCCCACGCTTGAGGCAGAACCACGGATTACTGACTGACCCCCTCTGGCTCCTGCTCAGCCAGCTTTCTTATACACTCCAGGACCATCTACCTAGGGATAGAACACCCACGGTGGGCTGGATATGACTATTATTAATTAGCAATGAAGACAAGGCCCCACAGACATGCCCGCCCACAAGCCAATCTGATGAAAGCAGTGTTCCCATTAAGACTGGTTCCCTTGCGTAACTATGGACTGTGACAAGTTGACAGCTGACACTAACCACAGACCTGTGTCTCTCTCTTAGGTCTTGACTTCAATTAGAAGAACCTATGGATGCTCCAATCTGTATTTCTCAGGTCTTTTGTGGGATTTCAGACAAGTGGGTATTTTGTCCCTAAAAGCTTTACTTTTTAAAAATGAGTAGTGGCAAGGATTGAACCCAGGACCCTGTGAATGTTAGGTCAGTGCTGTACCACTGAGCAACAGTCTCAGCTTGCCAAAGCCTTCTTTTCATGGGAATTTTAGTCTCAGTGACACCATGTAATTTTCTCAACCATATTTCATACTTATATACTGTGACCACTGTTGAGACTCAAACCCATAACAAATAAGAGATCAAAAGATGTGAGCTCCCTCCAGGTCGGGCTATAATCTCAGCATCTGTGAGGGAAAGGCCAGGACTTTATCAGGATGCCCTGAACCTATGAGCTAAAGTAAATTCCTCCTCCCTTAAGTTGCTTCTGTCAGGGATTCTGTCACAGCAATGAGAACAGTAACCAAAACAGAAAAATTGGCACCAAAAGCTGGGCTTGTTGCTATGATAAAACTGACCAAGTTGTCCACAGCCCCCAACCCCAGGCTGATATATGGAAGACATTTGTAGAGTGAGGAGCTCTGGGCTAGAGAAGCAAGTTCTAGAACGATGCAAAGAGACCTTATTCTAGCAGGAGGTGGAAGGCCAGATGTAACCAGAAGTGTAAAGACCACTCATGACACCAGATGTAGCCAAAAGTGTAAAGCCCACTCATGACATCAGATATAGCCAGAAGTGTAAAAGACAGCTCATGAGGTTTTAGATGGGAACAGGGACATTATTAGGAACTGCATTGGTGGCCATTACTGTTACATTCTGTCAAAGAGTCCAGCTGTTTTGTCCTAAGTCCTGAGAATTTGAGTCAAATGTAATTAAAATGTTTAAAGAGAGCACAGGATAGCATTCAATCTATGGCATTGCCATGCTGGCTTCGTTTAGCCATATTTATAGTGAGAACTGAGGACAGTGGCAGAGGGGAAGGTGTGAAATGTGCAGTTTGGTGAGAAGAAAAGGACAAACAAGGAGAAACCTGTGGACAAAGCAAGCCCTGAACACAGAATGTGGTGGAGAGATAGGTACAGTCAGAGAGAGGTTAACTTTCTGCATGGGGAAATAGGACAAGACCCAGCATGTAAAACATGCAAGCAACTTTGAAAGACTTTAATTTTAGATACAAAGTATCTGAGAAGATAATGCAACATAGGTACCCAGTAAAAAACCTAGGCCCAGGAGCTTGAGGAGATGGCACCATTGGTAAATGTACTTGCCTGCAGTCATGAACACCTGACTGGTCCTCAGAACCTATTTTTAAAGAAAAACAAAACAAACAAAAGCAAAACACACAAAGTCCCACCCCTAACCAAGAAGCTATAACAGTGAATGCCTGCCTAGAGAGGGAAATCAGTCTTCTTCAATGGAGTGTCATTGGGTACCAACCACAGACCAGGCCAGGCTCCATGCCCAGGAATAGCTGGCCAACACAAAACAGACTCCATGTTTTTTTATGTGTGTTTTGTTGTTGTTGTTGTTGTTTTATAGTATGGTGTTTTTTTTGTCTTTGTTTTCTCGAGTTTGTTTTGTTTGGTTGATTTTTGAGAGGGGAGAGAGAACATGATGTTGGGTGGGTAGGGAAGTTGAGAGGATCTGGGAGGACTTGGAAGAAGGGAAAGAATATGTTCAAAATATATTGTATGAAAAAAATTTTATTATAAAATGTAATAAAAATAGTTGGACATGGTGGCACATATCTTTAATTCCAACATGAGGCAGAGGCAGAGGCAGAGGCAGAGGCAGAGGCAGAGGCAGAGGCAGAGGCAGAGGCAGAGGCAGAGGCAGAGGCAGAGGCAGAGGCAGAGGCAGAGGCAGAGGCAGAGGCAGAGGCAGAGGCAGAGGCAGAGGCAGAGGCAGAGGCAGAGGCAGAGGCAGAGGCAGAGGCAGAGGCAGAGGCAGAGGCAGAGGCAGAGGCAGAGGCAGAGGCAGAGGCAGAGGCAGAGGATCTCTGTGAGTTTGAGCTCATCCTGGCCTATAGAGCTAATTACAGGAAATCTTGGGCTACACAGAGAAATCCTATTTAAAAAACTAACTTACTAACTAACTAATAGGATAAAGACTGGGCATAGTGATACGTGTCTGTAATCTTGGTGCTGGGAAAACAGAGACAGGTAGACTTATGTGGTTCACTGGCCATGCAGTCTAGGTAACCAACAAATTCCAGATCAAAGAGAGACTCCTAAAAATAAAATTAGGGATCTGGATTAGCTCACTGCATCCATATCTGTCTCTCTGGAGCCACAGTGGGTCAGTCGTGAGGCTCCACAAACTCTCCAGGTAGGGCAAGGTGACAGCTGTCCTGCTCCATGCTGACAGTGTCACTGTACATTGTTCAGGGAACTCAGGAGAGCCTCTTGCTTACTGTCTGTCCAGGCACTGAGTTAGGAGGTGCTAATGTGTTGCCAACATTCCTGCATGGCTGCAGAAAGGACAGCTTAACATGGTTCCTGCCCCTGGAGCAGCGACAGCAGTGTGTGGGCCTCCATGAGTGCTGACAGTAGCTGTAGGCATAAAGCTTGTTTGTATAATAATGTACATATTTTACTTTATGTCCCTCCTTTGGGGGAATGTGCTTTCTGCCAAAGTTAATAACTCCTTGATAATCAGAGGCAGCATAATTCCAGGAAGTAAGAATGTGTCTCTGTGATGATAAGAACTTTAAGGCAGCCCTTAATGCTGTGGGAAAGAACTCTGAAAACATAAGTTCGAGGATATATAAATCAGTGTAAGAGCCATCCTTTACAGAATTTCTCAACTATGCAAAATATAGGGATGCAACATGAACTGTATGTGGGACTCCATGGACCCGAAAGAACAAAGGCAGCTGAACTAAAGAGCCAGCTTGTCAGAAAGATTAAGAAAGATGATAAATAGAGTTTAGTAGTGGTGATCTCATGGCAATATCCTACCCATCAAAGCTTATTGTTTGTGTTTACAAAGGCAGGCAGACTTTTGAGTTCAAGGTCAGCCTGGAACAGAGCAAATTTAGGTATAGGTGTGGTGAGAATGGTGATTTCAGGGTGGGAGCCCACCTAGCTAAGTTTATTGTTTGTGTTTACAAAGACAGGTAGATCTCTGAGTTCATTTGCTATGTTTAAAAAATGTACTTGCTGTTCTTTTCTAAGAACCAAAGGGCTAAGGTCATAAAATTCTGATTCATGGGATAATCAAAGGGAACCTGGGGTTGCAGGGGTGATATCTAGAAAAGCCTCAGCATGGCTATCTAATTGGTGGGGGCCGCTCTGCTTAGCTCTGGCCACCATGTTCTGCACTAGAAGTAGCCAGAAGCCATGTGCACCACAGCTAGAAGCAGCCAGAGGCCAAGCGTGCTGCAACTAGACCCCAGAGACACCAGCATGAGGGATGGCTCTGCCAATCCCCCATGCTGCATCGAACCCCAGACAATATCTGGCATCCTTGAAGTACCCAGTAGAAATGAGACTCTTAAAACTTAATGATTATCTAAAGGATTTATATATTTGGAAATGCTCAATTAACAAGATGCCCACACAATTAGAGTTGTTACCCAATATCTAACCTTTTGATAGAAGTTGCTACCCAGGACAGCTTTTGACCCATCTGTGGTTCTCCATGGCTGATAGCCTCCTTCTTCTCCTCCCCTTCCAATATTTCTTCCCTCTCCTTCCTCTTTCTTTCCCTTCCCCTTCCTCTCTTTCTCCCCCAGCTCCACCTCCTCTTCTACTGCCTAATCACCAAGCTCCACTGTGAATACAATGTAGCAGAATAAGTATCCTGCTACATGGAGTAAATGACTGAACTGATATTTAAATAAAAGACTGGTCTGCAAGAGAGAGCTACCTAGAGAGAGCTACCTAGAGAGCCAACACAGTTCTTTTAGAATTCTTCTATCAGGTTTTCTGACTTTGGTCAGAAAACCCATGAGCTTCCCAGAGAACTGTCTAGAGAGCTATCTCAAGCAGATCACAGAGCTGTCAGCTTGCACCCATCACTGACTTCGCATTGTTTTGTCTACAGCTTCCAAACACCCCTTCTTCAGGACCCCCAACCAAGCCAATGCTGGTCCTTGGCAATTGTATCTTAGATATTGCTCTCTGCTGCTCTGAGTCCTCTCAGCTATGGAGCTGGCCCAGAGAGGACCCGCCTCCCTGTGTTCCTATGGAGACTCCGTGAGTCACCCAGATAGAGCAGTTGGTGTGCATATCTCATGTGCGCTATGCTGTGTCCTTATTTTTCATTTTGTTTCTCTCATCCATTGATTATCATTGTAAATAGTTCTCTTTCCTTAGGTTGATGAATTGCTTCTAATGTGTTTTCAGTGGCTGGGGAGATGATTTGTTGGACAAAACACTATAAGCACGAG
This sequence comes from Arvicanthis niloticus, assembly GCF_011762505.2. Taxonomy (NCBI): domain Eukaryota; kingdom Metazoa; phylum Chordata; class Mammalia; order Rodentia; family Muridae; genus Arvicanthis; species Arvicanthis niloticus. The sequence continues at coordinate 24,343,604 of NC_047662.1, forward strand.
CATAAGTGTTTAGATCTTCAGAACCATCTAAAAGTAGGGCAGACATGGTGGCTACCTACAGTCCCACGGCTTGGGAGGCAGAGAAGAAGTATTCAATGGGCAAACTGGCGAGCTGATTAGCCAGAACTGGTACACTCCAGGCTCAGCAAGAGACCCTGCCTTGGGGAAATAAAAATGGAGAGCAACTGAGAAAGATATTTGATGTCAACTTCAGGCCTCCATGTAATGCACACACATGCATGCAAACATGTATGCAACACACACACACACTTCATTTATTTATTTATTTACATTAAAAACTACCCCCCCAAATACATTTTGATCCTACCCTTTGTCTCTTCAACCACTCCCAACCCACCCAACTTCCAACTTCATATTCTCTCTCTCAAAACAAAACAAGAAACAAAAATAAAAACTCAGGCTGACAAAAATTACCAAGAACAAATAAACCAAACCAACCTCCGAAAACTAACAAGCCCAAAACCCAGAGTCTGCTTTGTGTTCACAACACGGGTATTTTCACTGGAAAGTTCTGTCAATCTCAACATGGACGGATGAGTCTGGTTCAGTGAAATAAGCCAAGCCCAGAAAAGTGCCTATCACACGATCTCGCTTATATGTGAAATCTAAGAGTCGGGCTCACAGAGCTATGGAGTGGACAGCACAGGGTGGGGTGGGGTGAGAAAGAAGACGATGCTGGGCATCAAGGAGCTAACCACAGCACAAGCTGACCACAGAAGGCAAACGTTCTGGGGCCCTGTTAACACGTGGCTTCAGAGAGCTTTTGTTTATGTTTGAGGTGAGGTCTTACACAGCCTGGGCTGCTCTTCCACTCCTGGGTTTGTTTGCTTGTTTCTTTGTTTTTGGTTTGTTTTGAGACAGGGTTTGTGTGTGTGTGTGTGTGTGTGTGTGTGTGTGTGTGTGTGTAGCCCTGGCTGGCCTGGAACTCACTCTGTAGAGCAAGCTGGCCTTCAACTCACAGAGATCCTCCTGCCTCTGCCTCTTGAGTGCTGGAATTAAAGGCGTGCGGCATCATGCTTCGGTTATGCAGCTCCAAGGATTGAACCCCATCAATTTCTCTACCATTTGAGCTACACCCCCAGCCACAAAGTTAAGGATATATTTTAAACAGTGTACTTTTAAACAGATGGACAAGGGTAGACAAGATGGTTCAGTAGGTAGAAATGTCCACAGCGCAAGCCTGAGGACCTGTCTCTGACCTCTAAAGTCCACGGGGTGGGGAGAGAACCTAGTTCTGAAAGTTATCCTCCAGCTGCTCCTGTGTGCTGTGGCACATGGGTGTGAACACACACACACACACACACACACACTATAATAATAAATAGACAAAACTAAAAGTTAAAAAATAAAATAGCTAAAAGAAAATAATTAAAATGTTCTCATCGCAAAGAAATAGTAACCATTTAACATGAGGGATAATCATTTATGTGTCAATCAAAAATCAAACAAAGTTTAGGGCTGAGAGTGTAGCTCTACAGTGGAGTGTTTGCCTAGCATGCGGGAGACCCTGGGATTCCCAGGACCACAGCCCCAAAGGTCAAATAAAACCTAAGAAGGGAAACATGCCAACAGACAAAGCGTGAGCGGGTGGCTCTTCAAGGCCGTTGTTGCTGCTGTCATTGACGTCATGGTCCTCATCAGTAACTAAGCTCCTCACCGGTGAGGCCTTCCACCACCTGTCTGTCCTGTCAACTCACATCATGCGATGCCATCTCCTCCCTCCCATCTGTATTGTCTACTTTTCTCACGGCTAAGAGGACATGTCTCACAGTGACAACTTAAGGGAGGAAGGTTTTCTCTGGCTTACAGTTTGGGAGTTCAGTCCATCATGGCCACTGGCAGTCTTAGAAGGTTAGATCACACCCACAATCAGGAAGCAGAGACAGATGCTGGAGCTCGATGTCTCCTTACTCAGTTCAGGACCCAGCCCTTGGGCTGGTGCCAGCCACACCCAGGTGGAGTTTTCCCACCACAGTTAATCTAGAAAATCTCTCACAGACATACCCCAAGTCATGTCACTTCAGTGATTCTAGACCTTATTAAATTGAAAATTAAAATTAGCCACCCCACCATCCCACTCCACCCACTCCATCTCCAGCCCACCATCCCACTCTACCCACCCCATCCCCAGCCCACCATCCCACCCCACCCCTTCCCACCCCACCCCACCATCCCACCCCACCCCATTCCACCCCACCTCACCATCCCACCCCATCCCACCCCATCCCACCCCACCACACCTCATCCCACCTCACCATCCCACCCCATCCCCTTCTCTCTTCTCTCCTTTCTTCCCATTTAACATCCTTACAAACAATCTTATCTCCTCCCACCCTGTCCCCTCCCATCCCATCTCATTCCTCCCTGTGCTCTCTCAAACCACCCTATCCTATCCCAACCCATCCTTGGGGCCTTTCTGTCAGGTAGTCAAAAACTGAGGCTTCGGGGGCAAAAGCACCTGCCCAGGGTCTAGCAGGGGAGCTGCAGAGCCACAGATAGGCTCTTCCAGAGTCACCTGGTAAAAGATGGCATCTCCATAGAAGCAGGGGCCTTTTTCACCTTCTTGTTTAGAACTACAAGCTGGAGGTTTTATTCAGCCACCACCTTTTGATAGTGGAATTCAGGAGGCCCTGGTGAGTAGGAATCCTGCCTAGATCCACTGAGCATCCTCCTCCCGCTTTAGGCTCCTTTTGTTGTCATGGCTTGGACTCCTGAGTCCCTGGGAGCCTGAGAGCTTTGGCTCCTGGTGGGAGAGGAAAGAGCTGGAGACTCTCAGCTGAGGATGACCAGCTCCCTCTCTTATGAACACCCTGACCCTGTCTAATGACCAAGGGGACCTGCTGGCCAGCTGTTATTAGGCACATGTCACCATCCAATGTTTCTTGAGGTCTAAGATTCAGATTAGTGGGGACAGAAAGATGGATCAGAAGTTAAGAGTGTTTGCTGTATACCATGAGGACGGGACTTCAAGTCAGGCACCCCCCGCAAATGCCTGCAACTTCAGCTCTATGGGATCCAACATATTCCAGCTTCTTCACCTGCACAGAACCTCAAACCTGTATAGCCATGTACACCCAAGCTCAATTGTGCGCTCTCTCTCCCTCTCTCTCTCTCTCTCTCTCTCTCTCTCTCTCTCTCTCTCTCTCTCTCTCCCACACACACCACACATGCATATACTAACACAGACACACATTTAAATAAATAAATAAATAAATAAATAAATAAATACGAATGTTTGAATAAACATACACACACTTAAATAAATACATCTTTTACAAAAAGACTCAATATTACACTTACTCTTAGCCCCAAAGCCAAGAAGCACTGGTCTTTGTGATTGTGAGTTTGTGTTGCTCATAAACGGATACAATCAAACCTTTACCATGCCCTTTATTTGGTCATATGTGAGCTTAAAAGGTCATCCCCTGTTAATGACAGAATCATATGTTATTTTCTTCTGCTAACTCATGTATGTTTTATGACTTATTAAAAAACCCCATATTTAGAGGCTGGAGAGATGGCTCAGTGGTTAAGAGCATCGACTGATCTTTCTGAGGGCTCAGATTTGATTCTCACCATCTACATGGTGGCTTACAACCATCTGTAGTTCTGGTTCCAGGGCATGCAGTGCCCTCTTCTGACCTCTGTGACACCAAGCATGCATATGTTGTGTGGACTTACATGCAGACATGTTGGTGTTCTGAGTCTCTCAGGTCTATCAGAGACGGTAACTCTAGAATGAGTTAAGGCCTTGCTGGCAACATGGAGATCCAGGCTCTGTGAACTATGTTGAACAGCCGCCCAAAAGCATAGTTATTGATTGTTACACAAAAGTTGATTCTTGTTGGTAAAACAAATTCCTCATACCAAAGCCCCTAATCTAATAATATGTTTCCGGAAGGAAAACATCACATCCGTGCAACTTCAGTCCTTGCTGTGCACGGTTTGCAGTATTCAATAATGCAAGACGATCCAGATGTGCTCGGACCATCTCATAGCCAAAGCCACGCAAAGGCTGTAAGGCTCCTCCAGAGAAACAACTCTACAGATAATAGGAAACAAACACTGTCTTCTACAAAGATTTCAAGGTCAAAGCACTCCCAGAAAGCAACTGTTAATTCTAACGTTTATCCTCGATGTGATGAATACTGAATTTCCTTCCACACAGACAAAACACTAAACATAAAAATATAAAACAAAACATCTAGCTACCTGAACAACCTCACACTAACGTTATTGGCGCAAGATCTTTTTACCACCCAAAGAGTGTTCTGCAAGCCTGCCCTCGCTGGGCAGTGGCTGAAGTCCCCTGTTCAGAGTCTGTCTTTGGCCCATCCATTCATTCTTTCCCATGATCCCAACAGGATGGCAAGTTCTGTGGGTTGGGAAAAGCATATTATTTCCTCTCATTTTTATCAACACGGGAGGCTCTATGACCTCAAAAGACATGCGTGTGCTTGTGTGCGTGTATGTGTGTGTCAGGCTGGGCATTCTGCAGCACTGGGCATCTAGATAGTAGTGTTGGCGCCAAGGCCCTGCATGGTTCTTATTTCACAGACTCATTCTTCCTCTTGTCTCCTGGGGTCCCATTTTCCAGATAAAGAAACTGAAGCTCAGAAGAGTCAACTGATATACCCACTGCCACATTTTTAGAGTGGGAAGGCAGACTTTGCTGTCTGCTGTCCTGTGGAAGGAGGGCCACAGAAGGGCTGCAGGCAGGAGACAGGCCGTAGAAAGAAACTAATGTGTGGGTTCATCTCTGGGTTAAGACCAAAAATGTCTCTAGCTTTCCTGTGATAAGAAGACCTGGGCCTTTCCACCACAGGTCCCTGGTGTACCCACTCAGTCCAGAAAGGGAGGGCGTAATATGTTAAATAAATAGGATTATTCCTCATCCATTCTTTGCTGAAATACTGTTTGGACTTACTTGGGTTGTAGCTTGAAGGTGGAGTGTAAGCCTTCAAAAGTGGCAGCTGACATCCTGACAGAGCTGGCCCTGTCCCAGGGTGGTGGTTCCATCCTGGGAGGGACCTCGGGTCACAGACCTCAGAGGCTCTCACAGGAAGGGAGGGTTGGAAGAGGTAGGTGGGACAAGACGGAGCGACATGGACAGGCTTACCATCCCACTTAAATAGGCAGCAGACAGCAAGGGTTGCCATGAGAGCCCAGCACACGCTCCAGACTGTAGGGCTGCCTGGTAATAGAGGTTTGGGGTTTTGATTCTACACCAACACCTACCCGCTCTATGGTGTGACCTGGACACCTCTAGGGAAGAGGGGAAGAGGGGAAGAGGGGAAGAGGGGAAGAGGGGAAGAGGGGAAGAGGGGAAGAGGGGAAGAGGGGAAGAGGGGAAGAGGGGAAGAGGGGAAGAGGGGAAGAGGGGAAGAGGGGAAGAGGGGAAGAGGGGAAGAGGGAGAAGGGTTTCTGGGCTCTCTTGCTTCTTCTGGAGGTGGCCAGTGCTTGCTTTCCATAGGTGTTGCCATCCACCCTGAACACCTGTCAGTGCACGCCTTGGAAGGTGTGATCCCGCCTGGAGGTTTGGGCCGAAGGTAGGTGTCCTGTACCCTGAGATCTTGTTGGGATTGGATTTCCTCACAAATAGTCCTCCAAAGCCCAGACAGCACCATTGTCTGGGCTCTCTGCACTATATTTGAGGAAGCAGATCATGACAGCCATAGTGTGAGTTATGTGGGAGTCATGGACACAGTCCCCACTATGGACCAGAAGCCCATGGCTGCCAGTGACCCCACTTTAGTTTTTAGGGATATCTGGCTGTTCCAGGGAACCCAGGTGTCACCAACCACCCAACCTGCGACAAGTCCCCTTCTTTCCCTATGGGACACAGGTCTCACTCTCCTGTGACTGATCTAGAGTCAGACTCTACCACTCTGCTGTGTCTCCATTCTTCATCTTGAGTGGGAAGGTGTGGGAAGGGCCCGGAGGAGACTCACACACTCCCTTCTAAGAGAATGGCTGTGTAGCTTGCTTGTCACCTGCAATCAGTGGCTCTGGCCGTATGCTATCAGTGGCTTACTGTACAGCTTGAGACTGTCAGTAGGACTAAGGGGAGTCCAGGGGGCTTAATGGAACCTAGGCTCCAGTGACTTGGCTAGCCTAGCTATGGGAGGGACAGAAGCAAGAGACTGGGTCCACAGAGCTGTCCTTTCTATGATGCCAGAACTGTGCTCGGTGAACACCTCAACTAGAGTCTCAGAGATGAACACCCCCTCTGTGGGCAGGAGAGAGCCGCCGGGAGCCTCAGAAACCCTGTGGCCATCAGAGCCCATCACCTTGGCGCCAGAGACATCTGCCCGGCAGCTGGTCCTGAAGAAGATCCAGGAGTTGTCCATCTCAGTAAGAAGGGAGGGTAAGGAGGGAGGTTAAGTCCCACCCCTTCCATTACTGGTCATTACTGGTACCCAAGAAGGTTTGTTGTCTCAGACTGGGAGGCCGTCAGCCCCGGCTTTCCCAGGGCCTCTGCTGGGGGAGTGCTGCTGTTCCTGCAGCTTCTCTTCCCGACGCTCCGAGTTTTACCCTCAACCAAGCCATCATCTGGGGCTGAAGTCATCTCTCTCCAGCTTTGCTTTACAGATGGCTGCCTTCCTGCACCTCTGTTTCAAGACATAAAAAGACCAGAGTTCAAATCCTTTCTTTGCCAGACTTGATTGCTGTGCATTCCTTTAATCCCAGCACGCAGGAGGCAGAGGCAGGTGGATCTCTGTACGTTCAAGGTCAGCCTGGTCTACATAGCAAGTTCCAGGACAGCTAGGGCTACATAGAGAGATCCTGTCCAAAACAAACAAACAAACAAACAAACAAACAAACACCAAAGTGAATTGTCAAGAAAAGTTGGAGGAAGAGTAATGATTCCGTCATAAGGTGGAGAGGCTTCAGGGTCTAACACCCCCCATCTCCCTCTCTTGTTCTTGCCCAACAGGGCCGCCATGACGCCTTCATGGTGGCTGACTTAGATGTGCTGGCCAGCCGCCATCGGACCTTCCTCCAGGCCCTGCCCCGAGTCCAGCCCTTCTACGCAGTCAAGTGCAACAGCAGGCCCTGGCTGCTGCTTGTCTTGGCTGCCCTGGGCACCGGCTTTGACTGTGCCAGCCAGGTGAGCCTGTGTCAGCTTGCCAACCCTCTCTCCACCACCTGTCACTTTCTGAAGAAATACTGCCAGTGGTCAGGAGATCAGAAAGAGGGACCCTGGCCCCCAAGATGGTGCCTGGTGTGTTGCGACTTTGTTGTTGTTACTGGTTGTTTTCATTTGTTCTAAGACCGAGTCTAATGTAGTCCAGGTTGGAATTCACCAGGGAGCCTAGGATGACCTTGAACTTCTGGTCCTCCCAGACATAGTTTCTCAGTACTGATTGGACCCAGGGCTTTGTGAATGCTATGCAAAGCAAGCTACCAACTGAGCTATAGCCTGTCCCCTCAGATGCTCTTCAGTGAATAAATGAGTAGATTGCTAAGGTCAGCCTCGTACTTGGCTATATGACAAGACCAAACAAGATGAACTATGGAACTAAGGGTGAACTATCAGTCACCCTTCTGAGCCTCAGTTTATCCCTCTTTAAAATGGGACAACACTTAATGAAATCGAGGACATGACCACTCCTAGGTAGGGGTGAGGAGAAGGGTTTTACTGTAGATATGGAGGGAGAGGACAACCAGAGGCATCTGGAAGAATCCAGACTGAACATGGCCTGCAGAATAGACCAGGCCAGGAGAGGAGGGAAGGGAAGGAGGAGTAAGGGAGGAAGAGAAGAGAAAGAGAAGAGGTCAGAAGGACCAAGAGAGCACTTGGGAACCAGGAGAGTATGTGGCCAAATCACTGAGGTGTGTGGGAATCAGATGCTGTGGGGGGTAGAAGCAAAGCCCGGCACCTGGTTTGGAGAGGTTTAGGGAAGGCGGCAGGGTGAGAGGTTCTGGAGGAGCCTCAGGTACTGAGGGAGACTTGTCTGGGATTTCTTTGGGACCTGGTGCTCTCCCAGTGAAGGACCTGGTTCCACAAGGGGTTCATTGGAAGATATCCCCACTAATTCAGGCTAAAATCCAGTCCCCAAAGAGTCAGGAGAGATGAGAGCAATGGGTAGCCCCAACTCTGGCTTTTTCCCCATGTCAGGGGGAGCTGGAGCAGGTGCTGAGCTTGGGTGTGGCCCCCTCACGAATCATCTTCGCCAACCCCTGCAAGGCCGTCTCCCACATCCGGTACGCAGCCCGTTGTGGGGTGCAGATTCTGACCTTCGACAGTGAGGAGGAGCTGATTAAGCTGGCCCAGCACCACCCCGGGGCTAGGTGAGATGGCAGAGGTTCAACTGGAAACAGTGGGCCGAGGGACCCGACAGAGGGACCTGGGCCTCAGCAGCCAGGCAGAAGGTAGCCCCAAGAAAACCTCTGGGCAACAAGAATGTTGGACTGCAGGCACAAGGGTTCCGTCAGAAGGCCCAATGCCTTCTCTGCAACACATTAGTATCAAGAAGACCTGTCTCTGCATAGACGCTGGACAGAGCCCAGCATAAGATGGTCTGACATCCATGATATCATAGAAAAAGTACTTACACTAGACTCAGACCAAGGATTGCATTTCCAATTCATAAGTCACATGTTGTGTAATATCTCTGATTCGTTTGTTTGTTTGTTTGTTTTGGTTTTTTGAGACAGGGTTTCTCTGTGTAGCCCTGGCTATCCTGAAACTCACTCTGTAGACCAGGCTGACCTTGAACTCATAGAGATCCACCTGCCTCTGCTTCCTAAGTACTGGGATTAAAGGCATGAATCACTACTGCCCAGCCTACACCTCTGGTTCTTCAGAAAGTTAACCATGTGATTCTATCCTGCCTGCACTTGCCTGGCAGGGTTCTGTAAGCAGTATGTGCTTGATCCTTGCTCTCTGTGCTGAGTAGTTAGGAGGAACTAGGCAGGGACGGGTGGGAAGGTTGGAGGGTCTTGGGGTTCCTGTGCACCCCTGCCATCCTCGCTCCTCCTCCAGGTTGCTTCTCCGAATACAGACCCCGGGCAGTCGAAGCACCTTCCCGCTGCACACCAAGTTTGGAGCCCATCTGGAGGCATGTGGACACCTGCTCCAGGTTGCCAGAGAGCTGGGACTGGCTGTGGTGGGGGCCTCGTAAGTGAGCACTGGCCTTCCCTGTCTCCATTTCTGTTGCTGTCGCTAGGCTGCCAAGGACTCAGGGACACCTCTGCTTTGTGTGTTTTCTAAGCCTAGAGGATGTGAGGCCTTGGGGATAAAATTGAAGTCAGCATCAAAGAAACTTAACACCTCAGATACGTAACATTTTCAAACAGTATTTAAAAAAATCAAAACAAATGCAAAATCTCCATAATGAGAAAGATTGGAATTTTAAATGAAGTCAGGATTGGTGTAGCTGGTTTTCTGTTTTCCCCTGGGGTCTAATCACTGTTACAGATCCAGTCTGAAATTTTTACATTTCATTCCTCCTAGATACATGTATTCATTTTATTTATTTTTTTTCTGAGAGCTGGGTGTGGGGACACTCAGCTGAAATTCCAGCACCCAGGGAGGCAGAGGCAGGAGAGTAGTGAAGTCAAGGGCAGGCTGGACAACAAGAGATGGTCTCCAAAAGGGTCAGGGCTAGGGACATAGCTCAGTTGGTAAAGTGCTTGTCTGGTATGCACTGGATAAAACCAGCCAGGATACACATCCCAAAGTCCAGCACTCCAGAACACCAGAGGTGGCGGTCGAGGGTCAGAAGTTCAAAGTCATCTTTGGCTATATAACACGTTGGAGGCTAGCTTGTGGTATTATCTTTAAAAAATTGCATTAATTAATTATGTGTTTTCATGGCCCCTTACATTTTTTAAATTAATAATGTTTGAATTAAACTTTCTATTTTTTTTAATAAATGTTTGTGTTTGTGTCTGTGTGTCTGTGTGCATAAGCCACAGACAACTTTTAGGAATTAGTTTTCATCTCTCATCATGTGGGTTTTGGGAATTGAACTCAGGTAGTCAGGGTTGGCAGCAAGTACCTTTACACTCTGAGCCATCTGGCCAGTCAGGTTTTGCATCTCATGGGAAAGCCTCACACTCCTCATCCCATCTAACTGGTTACTCACCTTCTCTTCAGAGGGCAGTGGGTTGTGGGGTTCTAAGGACATGAGTTCTAGTTAAGAGAGCAGGAACCCCTTCAACAGAGGCATTGGGAGTGAGAGGCTGGGAGAAAATGTCACTCTGTCCTGAGCCCTGATGGGATGACTATGGCATGTGTGTCTCCCTGAGGACACATGGTGTGACCAAGGCCACATACCTCTGTGGGTGCCAATCTTGGCACTGGCAAGTCTTGAAGCCCCTGGGTGGGTGTTCCCCGGTACATCTCTCCTCACACTGACTTCAGTCTCCACCTGTGTGTCTTCCACATCGATGGCCTCTCTCAGCTTCCATGTGGGTTCTGACTGTCATACACCCCAGAGCTACAGGCAGGCCATTGCTGACTGCCACAGTGTATTTGAGATGGGCTGTAAAGCTGGCCACCACATGAGCCTCCTGAATCTTGGAGCAGGGTTCCCAGGAATTGAGGGCTCTGAAGCCAGATTTGAGGAGGTAAGAGGACCGCCCTAGGGCATGAAGAGCAGTCTGGGTGTAGCTGCTTGAAGTGCGGGGTCAAGTGTGTGTGCACACCTGTGTGTTTGTACATAGTGACCTGTGTAACTGGGAATCTGTTTGCGGGCTCTGGGGTTTGCCTTTGGTACAGGTCTTCACTGACTACATGCATGGCTGTGAGTGTCTGAGTGTGTGCCTGCTTCTTATTGCCTTTCTTTTTGTAGCCTCACATCTCTGATACAAAATCAGGAGCTACATCTAACAATGGCTTTCTCTTCCTCCTCTTCCTCTTCCCCTTCCTCTTCCTCTTCCTTTTCTTCCTCCTCTTCATCTTCTTCCTCCTCCTCTTCTTCCTTGTCCTCCTCCTCTTTCTCTTCCTCCTCTTCATCTTCCTTTTCTTCCTCCTCTTCATCTTCCCCCTTCCTCTTTTCTTCTTCCTCTTCCTTCTCCTCTTTCTCTTCCTCATCCTTTTCTTTTCCTCATCCTTCCCCTCCCTCTTTTTTTCTTCTTCCTCTTCATCCTGTCCTGTCTCCCTCCCATCCCCATCCCTCTTCTTCCCATCCCGCCCCTTCTTTTTCCTCTCCGGCCTGGCATGAGGAAGGTAGGGGTTATACCACTGAGCAATCTCTCCAGCATCTCTGTGTCCTCCTTCAGACACGTTAGCCACTGACCCTGGCTATGCCTGGTAGGAGCTCATGACCCCTTAGCTTCAGCAAACGTTCTGTCTCTGCTGACCATGCTCCAACTATCCATAATGTCACATTCCAAAGGGTGCCAGAGCCTGCGCACTTGCTGTGTGCTTTGGCCTCTCCCAGCTTCATTTCTACCTGTTTCTTCTCTCTGCATGGCTATGGTAGGTACACAGGGAAGGGAGGGTGGTCAGGTCCATTGCTTAGACTCAGGATAGACACAGTAGATATGGGATATGTCGCCACAGATGGCAAGAGTGGTCAATGCTGCCCTGGCCCAGTACTTCCCTGAGGCAACTGGTGTCGAGGTCATTGCGGAACCTGGTCGCTTCTATGCGGAGTCTGTGTGCACAGCTGCTGTGAGCATCATAGCCAAGAAGGCCTCCCTGGAGCCAGGTATGTAACCACTGTCTGGGTGTCCCCCGGACTCAGGGAGAGGTTGGACAGTGGGTTTGGGGTGTATCCTGGGTGCCTACTTATAGGAAGTGAGATCAGAGCTGGGCATGGGATTGGCCCTGTCTGTACATTGTTTACTATTGATCAGAGGAAAGGGAGATGAAGGGTAGAAACCAAGGTGTTCTTCTAGGTATTGTGTAAGTCTACCCTGCACTGAGGGAGCAATGGCAAGGTATAGCCTATGAGTCCCTAGACACCCAATGTCTAAACCCAGTCAACCCGGAGCAGATCCTAGAGTGCAGCAGGTGGCAGTTCCAGAGTATACAAGTTCCAACACTGGCTAGCTCATGGTTGACTCCTGAGGCATCCCCGAGGCTGACATCCTCTGGTGACAGTAGCTGTTGATAGTGTCAACACAGTGTCATCACAGTGTCTCCCTGGAGAGTTCTTTGGCTATTTTGTCTCTGAGTGTAGGAGGAAGGTAGGGCTGCCATGTTTCCAGAGAATGACACAGAAGTATTTTCATGGCAAAATCGAGAATATTCCCAGGCCTACATCCACTGAGTTAGCGCTCTTTGATCTTCCAGATGGAGTGACACTGGCATGCAAATATCTGTCAGTCACTCCCATCCCCTCCCCTATGCTTCTGGTGAAGTGTCTCATTGGAGGATACTGGGTATAGCACACCGGTCTTCAGTCATCCCACCACAGATAATGACAAGGATTTGGAAGATTGTTACACCCACAGAAGCAAGAGCTGTCAATATGCAGAAATCAATGACAGCTGAAATACATATTTTACCTCAGGCCTGCTCCCCAATCTTGTGAGACAGCTTTGGGTAACCCTCAGTGAACGCATGTAGACATGGAGACTCAGAGAGGGCAGTGGATCATCCAAGGAAATACAGCTCATTATCACTGCAGCTGGCCCAGGTCCTTCTGACCCCTGGGAAGGTACGCTTCACGCACCCCTGACATTCCGATGAACTCAACCCAGAATCGATCCAGGTATCACTGGGGCTGGGGTTAGAGAGAGAGGGAGGAGAAAGGAAACTATCAGAGCCTGTACTCAGAGTCAGCATCCAAGTGGCAGCCGACTATCTAGATGTTGAGAGAATCTGACTGAAATCCTGTATGCAGGTTTGGGAGGAGTGTGAAGGCAAGCTAAGATGACTGTGAAGAGCAGGCTGTTGGATGGCTGTGTCTGGGGCATTCATAACAAGACCATGTGGGCTGGAGGGAGAAAGCTGCCACATGCTTATCTGAGTCACATCAACAGAGGCAGAGTGTTCAGAGGGAGAGGGTCATCCGCAGCTGGTGGTTGCTGTCATGGTTGCCTACGGTTTCTCAGCACACCCAGGATTTGCCCTAAGGATTTGCTCTAATTAGCTATGGCAAGACATACTCACACAGAGACATGCCTCGGATAAAATCTGACAGTTTCCCAGAGACAGCAGTCCCTGCATGCACCATCCACACAAAGTGGACGGGGAAGGAAAAGAAGGCCAGCGTCTTCACTGGAATGTTTGCTTGTGGAAATTGGTCTCATGTAGTCTAGACTGACCTGGGCCTTGCCACGTGAGGGAGGGGGTCTCTGCAGGTGTAGGCAAGGCAGCGAAGGGAGAGGTGGAAATGAAAACTCGGTTACAATGGACGTTGACAACCTGGATCAGACTTCAGGGAGTCTAATCCTAGGTTTACTGGCATATTTAAACACAACCACATTTGGAAAAAGGTTTCCAGGCAACAATCATTCCAATTCCAGGTGCACAATAAAGCTTAAGGTGTGACCACGTAGAAATTCCTTTACAAAGTGTGTGTGACCATGGGGGTGGGTTCTATAGCTTTAAGACCTAGGGGCTGGTGTAGTCTCTGTCTGAGATAGCATGGAGGTCAGCAGGCCATAAAGTACGTGTGACATCTCCCCTAAGGGTGGGCTCTATTGACTGAGAGCTAAAGATAAAGTTCTAGGAAGGGAGATTCTGGAATAGACATTCTGGGGGCCTTGGGTGAGGTCTGCCTCTACAGATAGCAAGAGGTCACTAGGTCAAGGAACAATGTCCTCTCACAGCTTTTGGGATGGAAGGCGTGGTTTTTTGTTTTTTGTTTTTTTTTTTTTTTGTTTTGTTTTTTAAATTTCCATCATCGAGGAGACACATTTCAGTGAGTGGTTAACATTCCTGGTTTCTCTAGTGGTCTGTGAGCACAAGGACCATTGTGCTCACCACAACCCTGCAGCTAAGATGACCTTAAACTTCTGATCCTCCTGCCTCTTCTTCCCTAGTTCTGAGTTTATAGGTGCACTACCATAACTGGATAAATCTATGACTGGATTTATATGGTACTGGAGCAACATTGTGGTTTACAAGGGGGGGAATGGCTAGGTCGGGCATGTGAAACAGGCTTCGTTCTGGCTGGCTTGGGTGATTTCAGCAGTCTCAAAAGTCTAAGGATGGCTGTGGTCTCTGATCCTCGGGTGACAAACACCAGGAAAGTGGCTGGAACAGGGATAGCTCAGGAAATGCGTCAGCAGGGCTGGAAAGGTGGCTCAGCAGTTTAGAGCACTTGCTGCTTTTGCGGAGGACCTGTGTTCAGTTCTTAGTACTCATGTGGTGCCTCACAACCATCTGTAACTTCAGTTCCACCGCCCTCTTCTGGCCTCTGTGGGCACTGCATGAATGTGGTGTACAGACACACATGCAAGCAGAACATTCATTCAAAATAAATACATAAATCTAAAAAATGTTTTAAAGGAGGCAGTTTGCTGCTTGGGCTCTGGTCTGGTGGCTGTACTTGAAGGAGGCCATCTGTGCGAACAATTACTGACTCTAGGAATTAGCTAGCCTGGGAAGGTTAGAACAAAGAAACAGGAACACAAAATAAAACAGGGTGTGGTGGCACATGCCTGCAATCGCAGGACTCAGGAGGCTGCGGCAAGATCGCAAACTTCAGTGCCATCCTGGGCTACAATGATAAGAGTATCTCTCAAAAGTCAAGATCTGCAGATATCGGTCAGTGGCAGAACACCTGCCTAGCAAAAGCAAGGTCCTGCCTTCAATCTCCACTGACACCATGTAAATTAGAGAAGGAAGGAGGGAGGGAGGGAGGGAGGGAGGGAGGGAGGGAGGGAGGGAAGGAGGAAGGGAGGGAGGAAGGAAAGAAGGAAGAAAATACAAGAGCATTCCTGAAAGGAAGGAAATGGACACACCAGCATGTCCTGAAGTGAAACATCAAATAAACACCAGTGTTCTTGTCCTGACACACACAGTAGGTGCTTGCTCCTGTCCTACCTCACACAGTAGGTGCTCAGGAACCAAGTCCAAGAATTTAAACCTGTATCCAGGGATAATCCTAGCCTATTGCCTACTCCCGTGGACTTCTGGCAAGACTCAGTTTCTCCAACTGTAATGCAGGGGTCATGGTATCCAATAAATGCACTCCTCACATGAGGAGCTTAAAACAGATCACCCATACCAGTTACTGCTGTTCAGCATTCCTATGTGGGGAGCAGAGGGCACTGGAGACTGTACATGCCCAAGTTACGGCAGGAGGAGGGTGGGAAAGACCTTAAGACAAAGCAGGAGTTCCGCAGCACTGAGCAGCAGGCCTGGACCCCTCTCAAGGGAGAAGGGACTCGCTAGGGATGCCTGGCCAAGCACAGTTCATTCTGTTTCCAGGAGGCCACAGGAAGCTGGCATACTACCTCAATGAGGGCCATTATGGCGCCTTCCGAGTCTTCCTCAGGGACCCTGTCCCCAGGATACCCATAGTGGTGAAGGTAAGGGGGCCTTCTGTGTTCGGTGACCAGCCTCTGTCTCAAGAGTCAGGGTCTCAGGTCACCCACGCTCTGAAGGTTGTCAAGCTAGGCATGGGTGTAACTAACTGCATGTACACACCTGTATGTGTTTCCTAGGGCACATCTGCTGATTCGTGCCTGTGCCGGCACACCTGTCTGTGAAGGTTGCATGGGTCTGATCAGCTCTGGGTGCTTCTGGGTGCATCTCTGCATGTGCTGCGGCTGTGTGTGTTTCTAGAACTCTCCAATGTTGGAGATGCAGGCGACTTGGGGGGTAGTGGGTTCTCAAGCCCCCTTCACATCAGAGCCACCTGTGAAGCTGCCTGGCCATACTCTCATACACAGAAATAGATGTAAATCTTCAGGCTGAACCCAGCATCGGCTCATCATTAAAACTCCCCAGGTGACTCCAATGTGCAGTGGCTTCTGAGACCTGGTCTTTGGGTCCCCAGTACGTATGTGTGATGCGCTTGTGGGCTGCAAGCTCCAGGACAACGGGCCTTTGTGTATGTCCTAAACACTGGCACAGAACAGCCACTCTGTCATTTTTCCCAGTAGTTGAATAGTATTGTCCTTGCTGGCGTATGCCCACATGTCCCCCAGCGCCATGTCTAACATCCTAGCAATGAGGCAAGACCCTTCCTTCTCTGGCCCCACCTCCTCCCTGCAGGAGTTTCCCTCGGAGCCCCGCCTCTTCCTTCTGACCCCACCTCTTTCTCCCTGCAGGAGTTCCCCACAGAGCCCCGCCTCTTCCCCTGCACTCTTTATGGCCCTACCTGCGATGCCTTTGACCGGCTCTTTTCAACAGAGGTTCAGTTGCCAGAGCTGGATGTGGGCGACTGGCTAATTTTCCCGGACGTGGGTGCCTACAGTAGCTGCATGAGTTCCACCTTTAACGGCTTCCCGATCACAACTGTCTATGATGCCATGAGCCCCCAACTCAGGTGTCCAGGGGGAAGGGTATGGAGGGCAGCCATGGGGGCGCTTTCTCCCGACTCTGGGCCTGGCAATGTGAACTGGTAGCTGAGCTTGGGAGGCCTGAGCCTAGGGAACATGCTCTTCACCTTGACCCTAGCAGGGCCTAGTGGGTTTCACCTCACTCTGCCATGGGTTTCTTTATTGTTGACTGGATCTTGCCTCTCCTCAGGTATGTCAGAGGTTCCAGGGCAGCTGTACCAGCTGAGGTGTGGATGCTTTGGTGGGAGTAGAATCAAGCAGCCTATGGACCCATCTAGACCTTGGTGCTATATCCCAAAGTCTACAGTCTTGTGGTTTGTGATAGCTCACCAGTTCTCAGGATTGTCCCTCAGATGAGCCCCTGCCCTGGGGACCCTCTACGCCCAAATCAGGACTCACCACAAGAGGAGGTAGGTGGGGGGGGGAGCCCTATGAACCCCTTGAACTGTAGCAACTTTTTCGCAGGAGCCTACTGGAGGCAGTACCTTAGGCCAGGACATGGCCAGAAGGGAGAGGAGTCAGACACCTGGTATGATATGCCCGCTGGGGAAAGCTTACAATGAGAGGTCTATGGGGTTGGTCCTTGGGGGGAAGTGAGGCCTGGCCTCTTCTGCACTGATGAGGCCCTTTTATATATCGAAAATGGTTGTCTTTCTTAAGTAAGCTTGAAGTACCAGATGACTGTCTTGGGTGGCTGACTTGGCATCCCTTCTGGCTCTCAATCTCCCTAGACAATAGGATCCCGATGGGGAATGGGGGAAACAAGGAAGGTCAGACTTGTGTGACACATGAGCTAGGCACCTTAATCACAAAAGAGACTGTGTCCCCTGGGGAAGGACACAAAGGGTACCTAGGAGTGCTTCAGGATGAAGTGGGGGTGGGGGCCGGGGGAGTGACTGGGCCAAGCCACTACCTCCTGTGTGCTTTCTAAACTTCACCTGATGAGGTTTTCTGGGATCCACAGTCTCTGCCAAGGCTTTCAAAACCTGCCAAGTTGTGTCATATGACAGCTCCACCTTCTGAGGGACTCTTCCAGTATCCTTGAGCTGAAGAGAGTCCCCCACCACCAGACACCCAGTGGAAGCTCTGGGCTGCAGACCCCTCCATGAATGTGGGAAAGGTTCAGCCTTCAGGACAGTGTGGTGCTCATTTGGTCTCTCTACAGCTTGCAATTTAGGAGTGGAAACACTAATCTCTGTCTATCAAAGGAGTTTCAAAGTACAGATATGATTGGGCTTTGGGGAAAATAAAAAAAACTGTATTTAGCTGCAATAGCTTGTGTGTTCTGCTTGTTTTGTGGGTGTAGTTATCTAGGACTATGAATATTTATCTATATCCATCCATCCATCCATCCATCCATCATCCATCCATCCATCCATCATTCATCCATCCATCATCCATCCATCCATCATCCATCCATCCATCATCCATCCATCCATCATCCATCCATCATCCCTCCCTTCATTCATTCATCATCCATCCATCATCCATCCATCATTGATCCATCCATCCATCATCCCTCCCTTCATTCATTCATCATTCATCCATCATTGATCCATCATTGATCCATCCATCATCCCTCCCTTTATTCATTCATTTTCCATCCATCATCCATCCATCCATCATCCCTTCCTTCATCCATCCATCATTCATCTTGTCATCCATCATCCATCCGTCTGTCCACCATCCCTCCCTTTGTCCATCCATTCATCCCTTCATTCATCCATCATCCACCCACCACTCATCTATCATTTATTCTTCTCTCATCCATTCATCCATCTTCCTACTGTGCATCCATCACCCACCATCCATCCATTCATCATCAGCCATCCATCCACTTATGATTCACCCACCTGTTCATCCATTCATCCACCTAGAAATCCACTATCCATCCATCCATCCATCCATCCATCCATCCATCCATCCCTCGGTGCTGCTCTAGACCCGAAAGGCCCATGTTCAATAAAAGAGGGAAAGCTTTACTTTACAGGCAAGAAAAGACAGAAATCATCAATCCCACATGGGGACATATGAGCCTAAGTCCTGCAAAGAAAATGAAAGAGGAAGAGGAGAAAGTGAGCAGCGGTAGCAGGACAGGGGCAGATGACTGCCCAGCTCCTAGAGGAAGTGTGGGGTGCACCCAAGAGCACCCTACATGGCAAGCAGCAAGTCCAAAGGTCAGGATGATGAACTTCAAGGAAAAGCCAGAAGAACCATGTTAATGAACCAGGTGGGAACAGGAGGTTAAGATGAGGCACGAGCAGGGTCCAGGCTAGCCCAACGAGGATCTTGCTAAGTTGGGGTTCTTATGTTAATTCTGAGCAGATGAAGGCAGAGTGCAAGAGTGAACGCAGAGGCAGTAAGGAGGCTTCTGTCAGCCCTGTTAGAGAAGGGATGGAGAGAGATGGCTCAGCATTGGCTGCTCTTCCAGAGGTCCTGAGTTCAAGTCTCAGCAACCACATGGTGGCTCACAACCATCTGTAATGGGATCTGATGCCCTCTTCTGATGTGCATGAAAACAGAGCACTCATATACCAAAAATATGTAAGTAAATCTTAAAAAGAAGAAGGGATGGGTGTTGGGCCGGTGGGCTATGCCACCAGGCAGAAGAACTAGTCAGGTTGAGCAGGTTCAAACCCTGGGGAATCTCAGAATTGAGACAGGCAGGTGTGGGGCCAGCTCCCTGCCAAGCTGGACACCTCACTGAGAGGACTACTGACAATCAGTCGTGTCGGGACAACACCCGAAGTCCTACCCCTGCAAATAGAGTATTCCTAGCATCTCAGACTGAGCCAATGGAAAGCAGTTACCCGGTTCCCACCCTCCTCCCAAAATGTTTGTAAGGTCCCTATCCACATGGAATAAAGTGCAGGAGTTATTTCACCAAGAACCATCTGGGAGTGGCCGTTTTATTGAGATGTAACAGTCTGGGTAAGAGTTTTCTGTCCTGAAGTATATTCATCACCGGATCTTGGATCCACCCAGTAGGCTGGGCTCAGTACCGGGACTACAACTGCTGTGGATCCCAGCTGCCTGGAGCTGCTCCTCGGCTTTCACTGTCCAAGGTAGCTTCTTCCTGCGGCTGGCTTGCCTAGCAGCTCCTGCTGTGGTTCCCGGCTGCATGGTGCTGATCGCCACCCGCCACCACCCACGGCTGCCGCTGGCACTGGCGCTGCTATGGTAGCAATAGCGGGAGAGACCCCAGCCACCTGCCCTGCACGGGCTTCCCTTTGGAGAGCTGTAACACTATGACTGTTCACACCAGACCAGAACCCCCTCGGAACTTTTCGTTCAGGCTGGACCAGAGATCCTTGGAATTTATCCCTTCTGGTTCCATGGAGAACAATGCCTGGAGACCCCATCACAGACTGTGATCTGCCTCCCCTGAGCAATGTAACACCCCGCCCCCGCCCCCCCCCCTCCCATGGCGAGGCAGACTAGCAGACTAGACTTGGAAATAAGGGGAAGTAAAATCGGACCTCAAGGTTTAGGGCCAGGGCTGCCCTTTCATGGCTAGGGAGGGGAAGGGGGTTACGTGGGTGGAAATTAAGACTCTGCTCCAACAAGTGTAATAAGATGCATAGGCCACCAAGTGGGCCCTACAAGAACCAGTCTCTAAGGAGAGGCCAAGATGAGAGAGCAAGAGGGGTCAGTATTGGGTGGGATCAAGGGCATCAAACGGCTTCTAAGCCTTCTCATCCATAACGGATTTTGCTCTTGATATTCGGACCACGATTTCTCACCCTAAAATGAACCCTCCTTCTTCCCTTGGTCCCTTCTCCCTGTAGCCTTCCCTTCTGTTTCAGCAATAGCACGTCTCCCTGAGAGACTGCCTGTAACAGTAGACAAAGAGAAGGATGCTCAGCTGTGTCCAAGGCTGCTGAGGTAAGAGGTGAGATGAGACCAGGAAACGGCGAACTCCGAAGCCATTGATGGGCTTCGGGGGTCCTAGAAGTATGAGGGATCCCAGCACAGGCAGTCTCTCAGGGAGACGTGCTATAGCAGAAACAGAAGGGAAAGCTGCAGAGAGAAGGGACCAAGGGAAGAAGGAGGGTTCATTTTAGGGTGAGAAATCGTGGTCTGAATTTCAAGAGCAAAATCCGTTATGGATGAGAAGGCTGAGAAGCCATGCAGGAAGGGGGTGTGCCCTCAGGTCAAGCAGGGCAGGGTGGAGGGCGAGTTGTGCAACCGAGCCTGTGTAGAGCGCTGGAGAGAGCAGGCTGAGGGAATCTGGGGTGAGGAAAAGGAGCATTTTCCTCAGATTCGCTTCCCAGTGATTCAAGTACCAAGGCCATCACGAAGAGAAAGGGGGCAGGAGGAGCTTCGTGTTCCCAGAAGGGAACAGGCGCACAGCCAGAACAAGGCTAGGAGAGGATGCGCCAGCGAACTGCTGCGGGTTGTGCAAGGACAGCTGAAGGCTTGCAGAAGGCAGCGGGCTGGCGGTTTGCCCTCACCCGCGTCCTGCCGTGGGCACAGGTACAGAGTAGGTGGAGGTTACTGGAGCTACAAGGACTGGGAGATGGCTGAAGGTGGTCTGGGATCTCTGCAGATCCAGGCTCTACCTACGGCCCCAGAAGTCCTCTGGACTTTTTCCTACCCACATGTAGAAGCAGCTTTCTCTGGGTCCCCTAACCAGTGCCAGGGATTAACGTCTACCGTCCTCGGTTGGCTCCATTCCTCAGCGAGGCCTGGGCACAGCAAGCATGGGTCTTAGATCAACTCAGGTAGTAGGGACACTGCTTAGTCTATGCTTCAGCCATGGTGCCTTTCTGCCACCTACTGGCCGTGGTCTGCATCGCGCCCGAGTTGAGCGCCAATAGGGTTTCTGAGCTCCAATTAACAAAGGCCAACTGAAAAAGGCTTGACGGGTTCTTTTTCTTTTTTTTTCTTTTTTTTTTTTCCTTCACCCGCCCCGACCCCTTTAAACCTTCATTTATTTTGTATGTGTGTGGGTGTGTCTACAGGGGACACGCTCTTGCCAAGGCGATCACGTGGCAACCAACGGATAACTTGCAAGAGTTTGTTCCCTCCTCTTCCATCATGTGGGTCGTGGGGATTGAACTCCTGACAATTGGTGGCAAGACATGCTGATCCATTGCAGCACCCCCTCCTTTTTCCTCTTTTTCTTTTGCAACCCCACCCTGCAAGTTCTGAGGTGCTAATAGTCTAGAGAGACGACTTTAAGTAGTCATTTGTCCTTGCCTATTTAATCCATTCGTTCATAACTCGTACAGAGCACTTACTCTGTGCCACATTGCCGTGGGCGCCAGGGTTAGTCAGGAAGGGAACAAGAGAGATCACAGCTCTTTAGCAAGGACATCCCGCGTGGGAGTGGAGGGAGACAGGAAGTGGACAAGGAGATAAATTATCATTCTAGAATGATAGAACGTGCTGGGTGACTAAGGGAATTCAGGGAGTGCCCGAGAAGGTGACGTGGAGATGGGACCAGAGGATGCAGCAGACAGCTCATAGACCGGAGAGGAGGCTGGCCCAGAATCACTGACCAAAGAGGCTAACAGGTCTGGGCTGATCTAAGAGGTCAAAGAGAAGGCCTGGAACTCATGAGCCTCCTGCCTCAGCCTCCTGAGTGCTGGGATTACCAGCATGTTCATGACATCCACACAGCAATATGAGCATTCTTAAAAAAAAAAAAAAAAAAAAAAAAAAAAAAAAAAAAAAAAAAAAAAAAAAAGGCAAACGTCTGAAATTTGTATATAACCCCTTCTCCCCAAAAGTTAGATATTATTGTTATCGTCAAACATCTTAGTTGCTTAAAGCTGATCTTCATTCAGACCCACTGCATGATCTCTGGGAGGTGAGACCAGGACTCTGCCTGTTTAATAAGTAGTCCAGAAGGTTCTCCTTAAAACAAAACCCAAGGACTGGAGAGGTGGCTCAGCAGTTAAGACCATAGGCTGCTCTTACAGAGGACTTGAATTCAGATCCCAGAACCCACATCAAGTGATTTACAAGTCTCCCTATAACTTCTACTCCAGGGACATCCTATTCGGACGTCTACTGGCACCCTTATGCAGGTGGTGTACACACACACACACACACACACACTCATACACATAAATAAAAATCAATCTTTAAAAAGTAAAAAACTCAAATCTTTACAATGAAATTTAAAAATTTTAAACATTATTTTGTATTTATTTATTTGTTTTGTTAGAGGTGAGGGAGTAGGGGCGGGGGAGTAAGGGATGGGCACCTACTGTGGCATGCCTGTGGAGATTAGAGGACAGACTGAGGGAGTTAGGGAGTTGGTTCGCTCCTTCTATCTGTGGGTCCAGGGAATCAAATTCAAGTCAGGTTTTGCAGCAAGTGCCTTTATCCACTAAGCCATCTTCCTGGACCCCAGACCCTTTTAATGCTTATACACACCACAAACACAGGAAACCACACTGGTTAAAAGCCACCATAGAAGCCAGGAGGTGGTGACATATACCTTTAATTCCAGTGCTCCGGAGGCAGAGGCCCGCAGAGCTCTGAGTTTGAGTTCAAAGCCAGCCTGGTCTACAGAGTGAGTTCCAGGACAGCCAGGGCTACATGGAGCACACCCTCTTCCAGAGGATCTGAGCTTGGTTCCCAGTGCTCACAGCTCACAACTGTGTGTAATTCCAGCTCCAAGGGATCCGATGCCTTTTATCCAGAGATACCTGAAAATACAGACACAGACATACAAGCACATGCACACACGTGCTTAAGACAAAATCTTTTTAAAAGAACCCAAATTTTAAAGATAAATAAATAAATAAATATCAATGTAAAAACAAAGCTCTTGGTAGTGGCTTATGTCTGAAGCCAAAGCCTGGTCACCGCCGTTTGCCGAAGAGGCGCTCTCTGTATTCCTCCCAGGGTCTCACACCTGTGCCCAAAGAGAAAACATCACCCCAGCTTCCCTTTTGCCTGTGTCTCCTATGTTTGGTCTTGAGTTTGTACAATTTCGGTGTTAGCTACTTTTCTTGCTGTGACAAAGCAAAAGCAATGCGAGGGAGGAAGGGTTTATTCTGGCTCTGAGTTCGAGGCCATCACCGCAGGAAGGGCGGGGCGACAGGAGCTTAAGGTAGCTGGTCACAGGAACTGAAGGAAGCAGAGAGACAGACTGTGACTGTGCAGCTCTCTCTCTCTCTCTCTCTCTCTCTCTCTCTCTCTCTCTCTCTCTCTCTCTCTCTCTCTCTCTCTCTCTCTCTTCAGCCTAGAACCCCAGCCAAGGCAATGGTGCACCCTATATATAGGGTGAGTCTTCCTACCTCATTTAACCGATCTAGAAACTCTCATGAGGACACGCCCAGAAGCTTGTCTCCTAGGAGATTTCCGACGCCGCTCTGTTGAAACCCTCTAAATATCACGATTCTACTTCGCCTGTGTCTTGTGGGTTCTTTTGGGGTGTAATTTATATTTTAATTTTTACGATGAAAAACACAATCAGTTTTAGGACATCTTCAACCTGCTATCCTACTGCCATCCATCCAGCTGCAACAAAACAACACTTTTAGCCAGAGTCACCAGATCCCAACTGTCCTGGTTAATAACCCTTACTGCCAACTTGCCAGATCGCTTTGTCTGTGGGGAACAATCCTGATTGCTGATTGATGTGGGAGGGTCCAGACCACTGTTGGTAATGCCACCCGTGATCAGGCCAGACATGAGCGTGAGCCAGAGGGAGCAAAGCCAGCAAGCAGTGTTCCCCTGTAGTAATCTGCCTCTATTCCTGCCTCCAGTTTCCTGCCTTTGAGGTCTTGCCCTGACTCAGTGGTTACCTGGCGGTGTAACCTGAAATAAACACTGTCCTCCGCAAGTGGCTTTGGCTTGCGCACTGCGCATTGCTCTCGGAGTGTTTGATCCCAGTAACAGGAAGCAAATACGAACACAACTTAAAGAGCCCCCAGGAGGAGGCAGAGTATCAGGTCCCTCATTGTCCCCGAGCAGTCAGAGCTGTGTTTGCTTTGATGGTTCCTTGAATCCTGTTTAGCCTCTCTATCTTTTTTCCTCTTGTAAGTCATTTGTTAGTGAAAGCAGGCCATTTGTCAGGGTTTCCCACCATGGCTGCCAAGTGCAGCCCCACCGCGCAGGGCTTGTGTCCCCCATTGACTTCCCTGTTCACTGGTGCATAGTTATTACAGGCTTAATCCCATTTATGTTTGATTTTTTTCCTCCTTTTTGACAAGCCTAAGCAATGAATGCGTGTTCAGCACCAGGAAACGCTTTGCATTGTGTTTTCTCTCTGTGTGTCTCTCTCCCTCTGGTTCCCCTCTCTGTCCTCTCTCACTGTGCATTTCTTACTGCAGACCTGAAATTGGACCAGCGATCTTGCTAAGTATCCAGAGATGGCGCTGCTAGTTAATACGGCAGATAAATGCCTACTTCCCGAGACTGTTTAACAGTTTGCACCTACATTATCATCAGTCCTGTACAAAAGTCCTAATTGCTCTAAAGTTAAAAGTGCTATTTTTCTTTTCTAGCTATTAGTGCTATGAAATACTAATTCGCTGTGTTTTTTTTTTAAATAATGTTTGTTGCATTATTTAGATAAACAGATTTTGGGGGTGGAGGGGAAGGTCCTACTATGTAGCCTAGGCTGCTTCAAACCTACAGTCCTACTGCCTAGGGCCCCTGAGTGCTAGGATTTGGGGATTTGAAATGACTTGTCAAACAATGGTGCCAGTTCTTCCTCATGTCGATTGGCTGTCTGTGCCTCTTTCACAAAATGTCTGACTTGTGTCAGTGACCTAGGGTGCCCCCATGAAGATGGCTTAAGAGAAAGCCAAGTGTTGTCTCATTGCCCCGTGATAGGAACCAGGGAGTTGGGACAGTACTGTGGATGGCAAGGGCCAATCATTGCAGGCATAAACCAGGCAAAAGGTCAGAGATGACATCACACACAGGTCTGGTGTCAGCTAGGAGGGCCACACAGCTGGCCTTGTGGTCCCCATGTATATTAGTTTGTGTTCTCCAGTGGTACAGAACCAATAGGATGAGCATACATTGTGGGAGATTTAATAGACTGGCTGCACAGCACAGGATGGGCAGTCCAACAGTGGCTGTCTGCACACCTGAGAGACGGAGAACCGGCCGATGCTCAGCCCAGGAGGATGGACTCCTCAGAGCTTCCAGGATCCCTGGAGAGCCGCTGGACTTCAGTCCATGTGGGAAGGGTGAAGAACCTGGGTTCGGCTGTCAGCTCGGGGATCGAACTCAGGTTGTCACGCTTAGCAGCAAGCACTTTTACCCTCTGAGCCTTCTCTCTGGCCCGAGATTTTAAATGTGTAGCATGCACTGTATCTACTACTGTTTCTTTCTGCTTCTGCACTACTAACTCAGTTTTATAATATTTTGTTAAAGATTTCTGTCAGTGTGTGCATGAAGGATGTGGGCCTGTGGTTTTAAAATAACGATTTTATTTGGTTTTAGTGTTAGATTATGCTGACCTCATAAACTATGTTGGGAAATGGTCCTTCTTCCCTGTATTCTAAGTTTGTATGAGATTGGTGTCGTTTTTACCTTCAATGTTGGGATACCAGTAACACCTTTCAAGCTTCAGTGACCTTGGTTGATAAAACGCTGGCTTGGGTATTCTCTTCTCTCTGCGTTCGTTTTGCTGTGTTCTCTTCTCAAAGGATTTATTTAAGTTGTTTGATCATGTGACAGAAGTTCATCATAGTTCCTTATTGTTGAGCGTGTGGGGTTGGTAACAATGCTTTCTCCTGCGTTCTGATACTGGCAACGTTTCTCTGTTTCTGTTTCTCTCGCCCTCCCTTCCTTCTTCCCTCTCTCCTTCCCTCTCCCAGGTTCTTACTACATAGATCTGCCTGTCTTGGGACGCTCTCTGTAGATCAGGTTGGCCTCTAACTCTGCCTCTGCCTTCCAACTGCTGGGATTAAAAGTGTGTGCCACCATGCCCAGCCTCTTTATTTTTCTCTGTGTTTTTAGAATGTGTGTGTGTGTGTGTGAGAGAGAGAGAGAGAGAGAGAGAGAGAGAGAGAGAGAGAGAGAGAGAGAGAGAGCTACATGTGTAGGGATACCCAAGGAGGCCAAGAGAGTGCCTGATGTGGGTATTGGGAACTAAATTGTGGTCCTCCACAGATACAGCCAGTGCTCCTAACCACCGAGCCATCTCTCCAGCCACCTGATGGTTTTCTCTCTTTATTATTGTTAGTTTATCCAAATTATGAATTACATTTTTTAAAAAATTTAAAAATTCTTATTGCATAATTAATTAACTTACTTGTTTATTTATTTATTTATTTTCTTTAAGACAGGGTGTCACTCTTTAACTCAGGCTGGCCTGAAGTTTATGGCAATCCTCCTGCCTCAGCTTTCCAAGTGCTCAGTTTACAGGTATGAGCCAACCTGTCCAACTTTTTCCTTTAAAAGGTATTTCCCCTTTTCATTTACCTCTGTGTTTTACTCCTTGTTTTAGCTTTTTTATTGTGTTCTTAACCTTTGAGACAGTCTCCTGTAGCCCAGGCTGGCCTTGAACTTTCTGTGTACCTAAGGGTGATCTTGAACTCCTGACCCTCCATTGCCAGTGCAATGGAGATTTTCAAGCTTCACTCTTATTTTCATTCTTCCTCCTCCTCCTCCATCTTTGTTTTTAAAGATTTATTTATTTATTTTGTGTATAAGAGTACATGGTAGCTGTCTTCAGACACACCAGAAGAGGGCATCGGATCCCATTACAGATGGTTGTGAGCCACCATGTGGTTCCGGGGAATTGAACTCAGGACCTCTGGAAGAGCAGTCAGTGCTCTTAACCACTGCACCATCTCTCCAGCCCCCTTCCTCCTTCTTCTTAATATCACCAAAGCCTGCATCAGTCTATGAGCCTGCGTTAGTTACACCACTCATTCTCACGTATTCTGTCTTAATTAGGATTTTTCTCCTGATTCTGCCATGCATTATTTAACAGCCCATTGTTTAATTTACAAGTATTTAGTGCACCATCATTGTTTTCTAGTTAACTGACTTGCGCTCAGAAGCACCCACTGTGTATGAATGGTTTCTAGCCTTTGAATTTTTTAACCTTCTCCACGGCTCCAGAGTACAGTCTGTGTTCATAAATCATCCATAGGACGTTGAAAATCTGCATCTGGGCTCTGTCAGCTGAGTCAAGGTAGCTAACCCCTTTGTTCCAAATCTCTGAGTCTCTGGAGATAACCTTTTTATTTCCTAGACACTTTTAAGATTTCCTCTTGGTCTGTAGTATTTCGCATTTTTGCTGTGGTGTGTCTAGGTGCATTTTTCTTAATTAACAGACCTCTTACAGAGCGGTTTAAAAGGAGAAAGTGCAGAATTTTCGATTGGCCCACTGCAGACAGCTTTTCTCCCCATTAGCAATTCCGATGGGTGTGGTACATTTATAACAATTAAATAAAATACTTGGCTGGGGATTTGTCTGGCTCTTTGAATCAGTAAATCGGTGTCTGGTGGGTGCTGGGGACTTTCAGCCATTGACTTCTCCCCTTCTCCATCTGCACTTCAGTTAAATCAATGGTGCATGTTTCTCATGGTCTCTCTGTCTTGTACCCTTTGTTTGTATTGTTTTAGGCTTTGTTGTTGTTGTTTGAGGCAAGGTCAGAGAGAGAGAGAGAGAGAGAGAGAGAGAGAGAGAGAGAGAGAGAGACAGACAAACAGGCAGACAGAGGCAGAGACAGAGAGACAAGACAAAGAGACACAGAGACAGAGACAGACAGGAAGAGGGGGAGGGGGAGGGGGAAGGGAAGAGGGAGAGGGAGAGGGAGAGGGAGAGGGAGAGGGAGAGGGAGAGGGAGAGGGAGAGGGAGAGGGAGAGGGAGAGGGAGAGGGAGAGGGAGAGGGAGAGGGAGAGGGAGAGGGAGAGGGAGAGGGAGAGGGAGAGGGAGAGGGAAGAGAGGGAGAGGGAAGAGAGGGAGAGGGAAGAGAGGGAGAGGGAAGAGAGGGAGAGGGAAGAGAGGGAGAGGGAAGAGAGGGAGAGGGAGAGGGAGGAGAGGGAGAGGGAGGGCACATGTAGAGGTCAAAGTACAATTTGTGGGAGACTGCTCTCTTCTTCCACTATGTGTGTTGTGTGTGTTCTGGGCACCATACTCGGGCCATCAGGATGACAGCTGGTGCCTTTACCCAGTGAGTCTCTCACTTAAATTTTAGTCCTCTGTCCCCATGCTCATTCCAGACTTTTCTCTCTCTTTTCAGCCAGGCCCCATCTACTTTTTTTTTCTTGGTTTCTCATTACTGTATCATTCATTTCTAGAAGTTTACTTTGGTCTCTTCAAACTAATGGTCTCAGCCTGATGGTGGTGGCACTCAGGAGGCAGAGATAAGCAGATCTCTGAATTCGAGGCCAGCCTGGTCTACAGAGTGAGTTCCAGGACAGCCAGGGCTACACAGAGAAACCCTGTCTCAGAAACTAACAAAGAAACAGACAAACAACAAAACCCTGGTAGTCACTTCTGGATATTTTTATTCTTCATGAAGATGTTCACTGCACCTTTCCCAGTGAGTTTGAAAACTTATTTTGGTGACTAACAAGGATCTGAGGTGTTTCCCCCAGAAGGTTCAGTTTGCATCTTCCAGGAAATAGAGGCAAAAATGGTGGACATCACTTCAGTCCACATTCAGCATCGCGATCACAGACTGACCACCCCTGAGGTATAGTCTAGATACAGTCTAGTCTGATATAGTCTACAAGTCAAGTCCATTGGTGCGGCTCACTGTGACACGGTGGCCAGCTCACTGGGGCTCAGTGTGACATGGCTGGCTCACTGTGGTTCACTGTGACACAGTGGCCCTTTTGTGTGCCATGCATTTGCTGTTTTATCTTCCACTGTGCTCCTTCAGCCTCATTGGCTTTATTTTCACTAGTTTACTCGTTTTGTGTCACGCTGCACACTTGGAGGTCAGGGGCAAACCTGTGAGAGAAGTTCTCTCCTTCCACCTTTGAGACAGAGATTGACCCCAGGTTGTCAGGATGACACAGACATCTCAATCCACTGAGCCACCAAGCCTTGTTTTATGTTTTTAAAAATATTTTATTATAAAGAACACTGTTAATGAAAACCAACACACACCAGAATTAACCAGTCCCAGAGCTAAACAATCAGAGAACTTCTATACTGAGCGGTCATTTAGCCTTTCCTCGGCCTTTCTTTTTATTTATTTTCTACATGTTATCCTGTGCCTACATGTACGTGTGTGTGTGTGTGTAGATTCCACATATGAGGCAGGATTTGCAGGTTTTTTTCTTTCTGAAGGTCTGTGACCTGGCTTAATATTTAAATCCCACCCATTTTCCTGCAAACTTTGTGATTTTTTTTTTTTTTTTTTTTTTTTTTTTTTTGGTTTTTTGAGACAGGGTTTCTCTGTGTAGCCCTGGCTGTCCTGGCTGTCCTGGAACTCACTCTGTAGACCAGGCTGGCCTCGAACTCAGAAATCTGCCTGCCACTGCCTCCCAAGTGTTGGGATTAAAGGCGTGCCCCACCACTGCCTGGCTAAACTTTGTGATTTTTCTGTCTGTTTTGAGGTGGGGTCTCACCATGTTGCTTTGGTTGTCCTGGAACTCAATACGTAGACCAGGCTATCCTGGAACTCACAGAAGTCCACCTGCCTCTGCTTCCTGGGTGCTGGGGTTACAGGCATGGGCTACCACACCAGACACCACCTGTGCTCTGAACTTCTGTCTGTTCTTCTTTGTGGAGTCATCGGTACAACAGGCCAAACTGCCCAGAGCCAGGAAATGTCCAATAAATGTCATAATAAAAGGGGACTTCCTGCTCCCTTTATGGTGGTTACTCCCTTTCTTCTGGGAACTTCTTGACCCTGGCTCCCCAGCATCCTGACAGTCTCAGCTGTCATATCATTTAGGAGGGGGCAGGGCAGGGTGGACAAAAAAAAAAAATTACATAGCCTGCGGTAGCCTCAAACTTGCTATGTACTTGGAAGAGCAGCCTCTGCAAAGGTGGAGAATGTGTCTCAGAGAGATGAGGGCACCTGCCCGGGCTCTTACAGCCAATAAAAACCAGGCGGGCTGGAGAAATGCTTAGCTATCAGGAACACTAGTTGCCCTTCCAGAGGCCCGAGTTCAATCCCCAGCACCCACATGGCGGTTTACACTAGTCTCTAACTCCAGTCCCAGAGAATTCTCTTCTGACCATCCTGGACATCCGGCATGCAAAATACACACACATACATGTAAGAGAAGCATTCAAACTTAAATAAATGA
The DNA here is from genome assembly GCF_011762505.2 of Arvicanthis niloticus. Lineage (NCBI taxonomy): Eukaryota > Metazoa > Chordata > Mammalia > Rodentia > Muridae > Arvicanthis > Arvicanthis niloticus. Next base: position 24,374,241 of record NC_047662.1, read on the forward strand.
TTTTTTAAATTAAAACAATTTAAAAGAAAAATAAACAAACAGAGCTATGAGCTAGCTTACGTGGGGTCTAGCCTCTTCTTCCCTGGTCTGTGCAGTGCCTTCTTTGAGACTTAATTTCTCCATACGTAATGAGTAAGGTCTGGGTGTCTGAGCCTCACCTTCAGTTCCACACTAGACCTGACCCGGAAAGCCGGTCACGGAGAATTCCCTGTTGACCACAAGGTGGCAGTGGTGTGCAGCGAGAGCCCCGGGTACGCGATGACACTGCAGGCCAGGTTTGTTTAGTTGTCTCTGCTTCTCGCTGTGGGAATAAAGAGAGCATGATTTAGCTTAAGGTTCAAAACTTCGTTTCCCCTCCATCTCACTCCATTTAACAAGCTCTGGAAGATGCCTCCTCACACATGGGGAAGGGGCACCGAGGTAAGTCATGACCGGTGCCCACCATTGAGGATATGGGTCTGCTAAGCCTTTCCAGGCTGAGTTCTCATTGGTTCTCACACCTGCCTGTCTTTGCTCCCTACGCTACACGGATCGACTGGTCTTCTCGGGTCTCTCTTTTTATTTGTTGATACAGGGTCTCACTATGCAGCTCAGGTGGCCCTCCAACTCACAGAGATCTGCTTGCTTCTGCCTCCCAACTGCCAGAGTTAATGGCATGCATCACCACACAATGACATCATCTCATATTTATTTGTTTAGAGACTGGATCTCACTCTAGCTATGGCTGTCCTAGAACTCACTATTGTCCTCAAACTCAAGGAGACCTGCCTGCCTCTGCCTCCCGAGTGCTGGATTGAAGTCACAGGCTGCCACATTCAGCTCATTCCCTTACTCTTAAGGCTCAGCTCCACCCCTCACCTACTCCCCACCCCAGGTTGGAGGATTCAGTGGGTGTGAGAAGGAGAGAGGTTGGAGTTGGGCAGGGCTTGGGACCAGCCTAACAGAGGACGTGGTAGCACAGGCCTGTAGTCCTAGCACCTGGGAGGCAGAGGCAGGAAGAGCAGAAGTTTGAGGCTGCACAGTGAGACTTTATAACCTTTATAGCCTGGGCTACACAATAAGACTTTATAACCACCCACCCAACCAGGGCTCGAGGATGTAACTGTTTGTAGAGGGTCTGTACAGTACGTAGGGAACCCTCAGTTTCAGCACATAAAAACAGGTGTTTAGGTCTGTAATCCCAGAAGCCAGGAGGCTGAGGCAAGAGACTCAGCAGCAGAAGGATCCAGATCAGGAGTTCGAGGGCATTCTTGACTATGTGGTGAGTTCCAAGCCAACCTGGGCTACATGAGACCCTGTCTCAAAAGCACATGATGGGCCAGGTAGTGATGGGCCCACACTTTTAATCCCAGCACTTGGGAGGCAGAGGCAAGTGGATCTCTGAGTTTGAGGCCAGCCTGGTCTACAGAGTGAGTTCCAGGACAGCCATAGGAAACCCAGTCTTGAAAAACAAACAAGAAACCCCAAAACAAGAAATTAAAAAGCAAACAATGGAAGTATAACCATGCTACAAGGAAACAGAGAAGAGTTCCTTTCTAAAATTAATTTTAGAAAAGTTAGAGAAATGGCTCAATGGTTAAGAACCTTGTTGCTCTTGTAGAGGACCCAGGTTTGATTCCCAGCACCCACATGGCAGCTCACAACCACCTGTAACTTCGGCTCCTCATGATCCAATGCCCTCTTCTGGGCACCAGACATGTATATGGTATACATACATACATACATACATACATACACATACACACACACACACTCAGGCAAAACACTTAGACACATAAAATAAAATAAATAAATCTGAAAATTTTAAATTCTGTAGTTAGAAAGAACGGCCTTTCTAGGCTTAAAACTAAAGGCTTCATTGGTGTGGGCTGGAGAGATAGCTTAGTGGTTAAGAGTACTGGCTGCTCTTCCAGAGGTTCTGGGACATTCCAAAGGATTCCCAGCACCCACATGGCAGTTCACAACCATCTTCAATTTCAGTTCCAGGGGATTTGATTCCCTCTTTGGCTTCCACATGTATCAGACATGCAAGTGGCACACAGACATATATGTAGGCAAAACACTCCTACGTATAAAAAAGCATCATCTAAATCAAACAAAAGAAACCTCAACACTGGATCTGGAGAGCAGCTCACTGGTTAAGAGCTTGCTTTGAAACTATGAGGACGTGAACTTGGGTCTTACACACATGCCTTTTCTTCCCCTCTCCCTAGAAGCACCCTCTTTGAGAGTTGATCTCTCCATGTGTAATGAGTAATGTGCTTCAGATCTGGGTCCCTGAAGAGCCCTGGCTCAGACATTCTCAGGCTGGGACTTTGTGGTCTAGAGTATGTCTGTATTGTGGGAACGACTGCAGCTTGCTGGCTGCATGCCTGGCCCAAAACATGAGCTCCGTCTTTAGGAAGAGACCCTGCCTCAAAGGAATAAGGAAGAGTCCTTATTCCTGCCTCCTTCCTCTGACCTCCATGTACACCCCAAACTCCAACCTCCCCCTACCAATACATTTTTAAAATTTAAAAAAAAAAAAAATAGAAGCCACAAAATATTGGAAACTGTTTTTATGCTTTTGAAGAAATGCTTGCTGTTCTGCATAAGATAATCACAAATTTAAAATACATTTAGATTCCATTTTTCCCCTATCAGATTGGCAGAAATCCAAAGTTTTATGATAACATTCTGAAGCAGCGTTCCCTGAGCGAGCATGCATGCACATTACCGCTAGGGAGAGGAGCGCCTTCACGCAGCCCTTATGTGGGACGAGATGGCAATCTTTAGCAAAATCACAAAAATACCCACAGGAGTCAGAATCCTGAGATGACCTGCACTGGCCTCATCTCCACAAGGGCCCTGCACTTGCCTGTGTCCTGGGCCTATGACTATCAGACGGAATTCAGTGATTAGATCTCATTAAGTGGCCAAGGGAGCTTGAGGTGAGGTCCCAAGTCAGCTGATCTGGAGTGGGGAGATTATCCTGGGTGGATGGAGACAGGGCAGGGAGCCCCCTTGGAAGCCTCGGGTTTCTCCTGCAGAAGTCGTGGATTCGAAGGACAAGAAGGAGCCATTGTGATGATTCTCGACTGCCATTGAAGGGAGCAAGAAGGACTCTGGGAGTTCTAGGCTGGCAGCCACCAAGACAGCAGGGACCCCAGGTCTGTGCTTCCAGGAACCAAATGATGGTGCAGGAATGAGTCGGAAGCTGCTCCCCTTCCGGCATCTCCAAATGATAGCTAAGCACTGCACACATCTTACCAGGCTTTCCAACACGGGGTATGCGCTGAACACTGAACGCCAGTTGTTGTCTTAAACTGCTGAGTGTGAGGTAATCGGATATGTGGCAGTAGAAAGCCAATGCAAGCTGGCTGGCAGTGAGGGTCTCCTTTAATACCAGCATCCAGGAGGCAGAGGTGGGTGGGTTTCTGAGTTCAAGGCCAGCCTGGTCTACAGAGAGCAAGTTTCAGGACAGCCAGAAGAAGAAGAAAAGAAAAGAAAAAGAAAATCAATATAGAGCCTTCAGTCTAGCTGGGGGATTTACTCTGTTAATATTCTCCCTCGTGGATGAAACAGCGTAGGCACAATGGTTTGTTGTAGCGATATGTGTAATTCTAAGATTAAAAAAATAAGCCAGTTCTGGTGACTCCTGTCTACAGTCCCAGCACTCAGAGAGCTGAGACAAGAGGCCTGCTGTGAGTTTGAAGCCAGAGTGGATTGCCACCAAGGAGCCTGTCTCAAAACAACAGGCATATAAAACAGGTACAGCTCTGGGGTTGATGGGAGAGCTCACCGGAAGAGCATGGGAAGTGCGCGCTGGGCTGTGGGTTCTAGCACAAGATGGAACAAACAGAAGCAACTCCAGAGCCCACCCTGGGAGACCTGGTTGTGAATGAACTCAGTGTGTATAGCAAGGTGTTATACAATGGTGCTGAGGAGCCAGGAAGACCTCTGATCACTGATCTCAGCCGTGTTGCTAGTGAGAAGGGGGAGGGGGTGGCTTGGTGCTGTTTGCCAGGGTTTCTATGGAAACAGGTGCTAGAAGCAAGCAGTCACTTTTCTGTTTTGTTTTGTTTTGTTTTGTTTGAGACAGAGTTGCTCTCAGTAACAGCCCTTGCTGTAGACCAGGCTGACTCACAGAGATTCACCTGCCTCTGCCTCCTGAGTGCTGGGATTAAAGGTGAGCCCCCTGCAGCCACAGGCACCCAGCAAGCAGTCACTTTTGCATGTACATAAACAAACTCTGAAAGAATCCAGGGATGCTAAGAGAAGGGGACCCGAGGGAGTTGGGGACAAAGAGCCAGAAGAGGACAAGTGGGTCAGAGGCAGAGACTTTTTACTACACGCCATATGGACTTTTGTTTGTTTTTATTTTATTTTTGCTGTTTGACAAAATATCTTGAGCTCCTTCAGTAGCCAAGGCTGGCCTTGAACCCCTAGATCTCTGCCTCCGCCTTCCAAGTATAAAGGCCAAAGGCTTGTTTCTTCCTCAGTGGTTTCTTCTCCTTATTTTCAGAGACAGGCCCTGTCACTGAATGAACGCAGAGGTTGCCATCTCGGAAGACTGTCCTTCCCCAAACCCTGTCCTATCCCCGCACCAGACCCCAGCGCTAGGGTTACAGATGTGAGCCTGCACATCTGACTTTAGGTGAATACTGGAGATTGAAGTTCAGATCCTTTTACTTCGTGAGGCAGGTTATCTACTGAGCCATCTCTCAGCCCCTGGTTGATGTGTTTGTGTGTGTGTGTGTGTGTGTGTGAGAGAGAGAGAGAGAGAGAGAGAGAGAGAGAGAGAGAGAGAGAGAGAGAGAGAGAGAGGACAGACAGACAGACAGACAGAGACAGAGATTCTGTCAATGAGACTGGCCTTGAACTCGAGATCCTTCTGTCTCAGCCACCATACACTGGGATCACAGACCTGGTCACCATGTCCCATTTACAGATGTTTTTTGAATCATAACATCTCACAAACAGGCAGGAAATTGGAAGTCATTGTGCAATACATCACAGAAGCCCTCCTGCTCCTTCCTGTGCCCGAGCTGCTCTAATCCTTGCATGTACAGGCTGATTCTGGGCTATTCTTCTATCTAGCCCTTGACCTCTGGCCTCCTCATGTCTGCCTTCTACTCCAGAGGCCCCAGAGATAAGGCCTGTTTCTTAAAAAACTGTGTCTGAGCAGTTCTTCTGACTGGGACTCAGTGTTCCCATCTGTGAAATGGGGGATGATAAAACCTCATCAGGTACTGAGGGAGGAATGAGATAACTCATGTGTAATATTCAATCTGCTGCGGGTGCCCCTGGGAGACACCAGCATGGTCCACTCCTCCTGGCTCCTTCAATTGCAGTGAGAGGGTTGAGCCCAGTGAACCCTTGGATTTCCATGTGCTCTGAGCCATTGGTGAGCAGAGAAGGTGCTGCTTCACCTCAGATATGGGTTTGTGAGACACTGACAGGGTGGTGACTTGCTCTGCCACTCTGTCACACTGAAACATGGCAGTAACGGAAAGGCTGGGGGAGGGGGGCTTTAACTTGCAGCCAGGCCTTAGCCTGCAGGCCTCTCTGCTCAGGTGCTTGTGTCAAAGAAGCCACGTGGGGACTTGGAACCCTCCCTGGACCCTCTCTACGTTCTCAGGGTCTGATGGCAGGTCCAGGAAGACTGCTGCCACCCAGCCTCCTCCACAGCGTCTGCCCCACCAGGAGGCATAGAGTAACACTCTTCTGCCAATGGTGGTTTGTAGGAGCGCCATGAACTGCTGGGATGGCCAGGTTTTTATATGCCCTGGTGCCCACTGTGCCAGCCCCAGCATCCTCGCTGCTGTTGCCTGCAGCTTGTCACTACTGCCACAGGGCTCCTGACCTCGAGGTCACCCCACATTGCTGGAGGGCTCCACGAGATATGAGTGTCATAGGCTCTAACTGTGCTATTTGTTTATTCTGTTAGAGAGAGAGAGAGAGAGAGAGAGAGAGAGAGAGAGAGAGAGAGCACACATGCCACAGTGTACACATAGGTTAGATGACAACTTGCTGGTTTTGTTCTCTCCACGCACCATCTGAAGCCTGAGGAATCAAGATGGTCCAGGGTGGAGAACAAGCACCTTCACCTGCTGAGCCAGCTCTCAGCACCCTGGACCGCAGACTCCGTGTCTCTTGTTTGGTTTGCGTTAAAGTCAGATTCAGATACTGGAGCTTCGAGCTGACGTGGGAATTTGCGTGTTTCTCTTAGCAGCAATCACACTGCTCAGTGTGTCTGCCTGCCTTCCGAGGTGGCTTCCGCCCTCTCTGCCTGGGCATCACTGCCCGCCCCTGGGAGCCAGACCGTTCTGAAAGCCGATGTGCACAGAGCTCAGGGAGACCTGCGTGGGTGCGAGCAGCATGCAAGGATCCCAGACTGACTGCACTAATCCTGTTTTGACGGGTGTAATCTGGTTTTAGTGGGCGTTAACTCAGGAGGTTTGCACAGACTATACTAGTCTCTGCCACTTTTCTCTGGTGGGCTCAGCTGGAGCATATTGGAGTCTACTGGACTATTCGGGGGTCCTGGCTGGTTTGTTTCCTATCTGTGTAATAACAGTAGACGCTTGTTTTACATTTTGCTATGTCAATATTGTCAATTGTGCCTTGCAGCTAAAAATTCATGTGATCCCACAACTGTCTATCAGTAATGCTGATTTTACACATGGAGAAACTGAGGCATAGAGCCTCCTCTGCCTCCAGAGTCTCTGCAGGACAACCCCTTACTGCAGAGTGGGTGAGTGATTCAAGGTGACTTTTCTCTTGAGAGTCACGCTGCACAGATTAGTCACTAACTAAAGGTCCTCTTACCTGGGCATCCTGAATGCAGAGGGAGTGCAGGCTGGGTGCATTGCCACATCAGGCCTCTGAACCAGTTCACTTGCCAGTATAGGCTGCTTTGTGTGGGTCCGCTTTCACTTGGATTTGACCTCGGCACATTTCGACTGACACACAAGATCTAAGGTCTCGCCCATCCTTGAATTGGGAACCATTGTTAGCTTCCTGGACGTGCTATTGTCCACCAACTTGGCCATTTAAGATGACAAAAAAAATGTGGGGGTTTCTTCCTTCTTCTCTCCCTTTCTTTCCTTTCCTTTTTCTGAGACAGGGTTTCAAGTAGCCCCAGGCTGGCCTTGAACTCCTGATTCTCCTGCCTCCACCTCCCAAGGGCAAGAGTTACCAGGTGTACACTAGCACACCCAGTTTACAAAGACCTTTTCCCAACTCATGGTCTCTAATGCCAGGGAATGGGATGGGCCGTGTCCTTCTGAGAGCTTCCAACCCTTCAGTCCAGGTGCTGATTCTTTCTCCAAAGAGAAGATAAGAGATTCCTCATGGGGTTGGGTTCACCCCAACACTGGGGGCTTACTGTTTGTGATATGGACAAAAAGGGAAAGTGTAACCCACGCCCCTGGCCCTGGAAGAACCCTTGCACTTATCTGGGCTCATGTGTTTGTTGATCTTCCTGGCTAGGACAACGGAGACTTCCCGGAAATGTAAGTGAGATATGGAAACACTCCTGTAAACAGGCATTGGAATGGTGCCAGCTCCGTGAGCCTCGGCCACAGGCTCCTGCAAACAGGCATGGGGAGAGAGAGCATCAGCTCTGAGTTCCGCCTGCAAGGATGTCCTGGACTTTGTGTTTCAGTGAAAGTGGATCCAACTGAGGGCAGCAGAGAATTGGGAAATGAGGAATAGGACCAAGCAGAGCTGCCTGTCTATATGCCCAGCTATGTCGGAAGCTGAGACAAGAGGATCCCAAGTTCAAGGCTTGCTTGGGCTCTCGAATGAATTCGAGGCCAGACTGGCCACCGTAGTTAAGATTCTGCCTCAATATAAGATGTAAAAAGGGCTGGGGTACATCTCAGAGAACGTTTGTTAGCAAGCACGAAGCCCTGTATTCAGGCTCCGTTACTGCCATAGAAAAGACACAAGAAGGGTCCATCAGCTCCCAGGATTCCTGGCATAGGGTTTGAAGAACCAACACTCTCAATGTGACTGGGGGTGGAGACATGGTGTCAATACACAGCAAACCAACTTCAGCACTCAGGGCCCTGCGGGCTCAGCTGGTTCCTAACACTCCTGGCACAGAAATATGACCCAGAGAGAAAGCTGTCTCTCCCCTCTGGATCTCCCTACTTCCACACACAACTGGCAACCTAATTATCAGTGTGAGAGCCGGCCTAATCCTTTGAAGACTGTGGCCGGCGGCGGCCATTGCAGAGGCAGGGTGGTTGGGTCTCTTGGGGCATGGGTCCCTGCCCCTGCTTTGTCCCTGACCAATGGGGAGTCTTGAGCAAGTCTAAGAATCTTTCTGAGGCTTGACTTTCTCATCTCTAAGCAGAGTTAATAATGTCAGTTAGGAAAAGATTCATCCTTGGTGCTTGGTGAGTGTGAGAGAGAACATTCTACACAATAGCTTGCTAACAGCAAATTGGGGTCACTACGAAGCCACCGTCAGTGGCTTCAATCAGTCACCCTACGTGGCCAGTGTCCCAGCATGAAAGAGGCCTTGGGTTCAATTCCCCAACATAATCATCAACTACTAACACACACACACACACACACACACACACACACACACACACACACGAGAGAGAGAGAGAGAGAGAGAGAGAGAGAGAGAGAGAGAGAGAGAGAGACTTCCCTCCTTGGTAAACCCTTTCTCCACATCTCTAGTTCCTTCCCTTAGACCATCTCTATTAGCACAGAACATGGTTTTATTTTATTTTGAGACAAGGTCTCATGTAGCCTAGGTTGGCCCTGAACTCACGTATTATAACTGAGTATTACTTGGAGTTTCTGACCTTCCCCACCCCCCCACCCCCCAGTGCCGGGATCACAGGGATGTGTGCATGGTTCTGGTTGTATATCTCCCATATTTGGACAAAACCCTCACTTGACCCTCTCGTCCCTTCTGTCCAGTGCTAATTCTCTGCTTCCGTCACATAAAAACTTGCCAACACGCCGCCTCTGCTTCTGTCTTCCAAGTCACTTTCCCCACTTGCTGTGTAGCCACTGGGTTGGTGGGTGTTGCGTCCCCTGTGTCTTTCTGGCTGCCCCAGCCGACTTGCTCCACCTTCTTTGTGAGTTAATCCAGATAGATGTATCTTCACATCACAAAACTCACCTCTCCTTCTCTTTTCAGTGCTGGGATTAAGCCCAGGGCCTCCCATAAGCTTACTGTGTCCCAGCTGCAACCATAGCCCTCTCCTTCCTAGAAACCATCCCCTGTTGTCTTCTGGACACACCTGGCTTCTTTCCATCTCACTGGCCACTCCCTCCTCCCCCGACAGAGGCTTAAGCACAATATTGCACTATGTTGAACCTGCTTGAACTCTGGCTCAAATCTTCCTCCTGCCTCGGCCTGCTCACAAGCAGCCAGGACAGCTAGGGAGCATGCCCTGCACCGGGCTTCTCTGCCTGCCCGTTTATGGAGAATTTAAGGCCTGGGACTGCTTTCTCCTTTCCAACCCTAACCATGAGTCCCTTACAGGTCACCCTGGCTCCCTCCCTGGAGACTATCCTGAGCTCACTCAGTTTCAAGGGGGCTCTACCCCTCAGTTGTCAGGAGAGCAGAGGTTGGGCCTTCGACCCAGCAGTCTTGGTTCCTGGTTGATTTCTAGTCTCTCTAGCTCCTGGCAGCTCATTCCGCAGCAAGCCTGGTTAATTCCACCTTCACAATATACCTCAAACAGGCCCACTCCTGCTCCCCACTACCACTGGCTCATTCTAGCCTTGGGACCAGCAGTCTGGGTTCCCTTGCTGCCTCCTGCACAGCCTCTAAGAAGCTATTCTCAGCCCAGTGATGGTAATGCATGCCTTTAGTCTTAGCACTTTCAGAGCAGAGGCAGGTGGCTCGCTGAGTTTGAGGCCAGCCTGGTCTACAGAGAGAGTTCCAGGAGAGCCAAGACTACAAAGAGAAGCCCTATTTTGCACCAAACAACCAACCAGAATCCATTCTTGGCCCATGACAGTTTGTCCTCTGTCAAGTAGCAGAGAGGACCTTTGTATGTATAAAACAGGTTAGTTAATTAATTAATTAATTAATTAACTTATAGACAGATTCTCCCTAGGTAGCCCAGGCTGGCCTCAAACTTATGTTCTTTCTCCCTCTACCTCCCAAGTGGATTACAGGTGTGAGCCATCACCCTGGGCTTCATTCAGATTTAAGTCTCTTCAGCAGCAGAAGACAACCCAAGCCCTTTCTACAGGCAGGTAGGTAGCCAGGGGTATTCCAGCCCTCAGCTCATCTGTCCCTGCCCTCCTGCTCCTGCACACTCACCTATGGCCAGCCTCAGGGCTTTGCTTCCGAGCATCCGCTGTCCTTAAATACCAGTCCCAGCCCGAGGCCTGTTCCAGAGTCTTCTGCAGATGTCAGCTCTGACACTGCCTGGCCTCTGGGACCACGGTGGCCTACATCAGCCAGGTCCTCACTTGGTGTTGGTGGCTTCTGCTCTGCTCTTGACTGTCTCTGTGTCTGTCTGCTTATCCCATTTCGGACTTGACGGTCTGGGTCTGTGCACATCAACCCTCGAGGCTCCATCCATATCTGTTTCAGAGCCGGGTATATAGCTGGAGCTCAAGAGATACTGAACAGATTAAAAAAACAAACAAACAAACAAACAAACAAACAAACAAAAAAAAAAAAAAAAAAAAAAAAAACCTAACGCAAGTTTTCTTAGTTATGGTTTCTATTGCTGTGATGAAGGACCATGACCAAAAAACCACCCATGGGGGAAAGGGTTTGATCCACTTACACTTCTGAATCACTGTCACTGAAGGCAATCAGGACGGAACTCAAACAGCACAGGAACCTGGAGGCAGGAGCTGGCACAGAGGCCGTGGAGGCGTGCTGCTTACTGGCTTGCGTTTCATGACTCGCTCAGCTGCTTTCTTATAGAACCCAGGACCACAAGCTCAGGAATGGCCCCACCCACATATGGAGGCATTTTCTCAATTGGGGCTCCTCTCCAATAACTTTATCTTGTGTCAGGTAGTCACAAAAACTAGTCACCAGAGCAGGCATGACATAAGGTGACACAGCATGAGCCTTCAGGGCCAGTGTTTTGTCCCCCGACCTCTGTATTTCACTACACTTACCATTAGGCTTTGAATTAAAAAAAAAATTTTTTTTTTAAAGAAACATTCTCAAGTATCCCAGGCTGTATATAGCCCAGGACAATCCTGAATTCCTAAACCTCCCTCCTCTACTTCTCAATCCTGAGATTGATTGCATGTGCCACCACACCAGTTTAAGCAGTACAAGGGGTCAAACGCAGGACCTTGTGCTCACTGGGTAAACATTCGACCAGCTAAGTTCCAGGAGAGCCTTCAAATACACTGACCGTGCCTTAGCCTTAGAAAGCCCAGCATACCACAGCACGCACTGTAGACTGTGATACTGCTTCCGGTGTGGATCTTTGTCTCAGTCTCCAGCATCACTGCCTGAAGCCCTGGACTTATCCAGATAACCAAGGGGCATACAGAAGCCTACCAGCCCTGGCCCAAGTACCATTTGGACTGCCCAATTCCAGAGACCTGTTGGAACATGGTTGCCCTGTTCAGCCTCTTGAGAATGGTCTCTGGATTCCAGGAACAGTGGACAGGAGCTTTGTGTCTCTACAGGAAAACGAAAGGAACCCTCTGCTGTGAGTCTTTAGACATGTTACCAGTCCTGGCTTCCCTTTACCTGCAGAAAGAAGAAAATTCAAGAAGGCCCTGGGAGGCTGTGGTAACATGTGGGAAAACAAGGCTCAGAGAGGGACAGCCTGCTAAGGGTCCCATATGAGGGAGGACAGTCACCATAGAGTCTCAGAGGAAGGCTGGCATAGAGGGAACCTTGCTGGTATCCCTTGCCTGCTGTTCTGTCGGAGGCTCTAGGACAAGGTCCCATTCTGAGCAAGAATTAGAATGTGAGTCACCAGGATGGTTCCGTGGAACAGGAAAGTGGGGTCTCTGGCACCCCCAGGCCCTGCCCTTTTCCTCTGCTTCTTGGCCAAGGAATCTAGTGAGTCATGAGATTCCATCGAGGTGGGATCAGAGCCAAACTCTGTGATGACAGGGGTAAGGGGTGGAGGGGTGATCTGGACCTGCCCTCCTCCCTGCACCAAGTTCCCTTCTCCTGTGGACGGACAGACACAGACAGGCAAACAGCTACCTCCCGACTCCTGACCCCTAGCTCGTCCACAGGCATCTAGCAGACAGGTGTTCACAAGTAGGAGAGGCTTTTAACCACATTCCAACACCAGCAGCTTACACAAACGGGCACTGGACACATGGACACACCCAGGATAGTCACAGAGACACACACTGTCCACACAACTCTAAGGACACAGTCACACAGGAGGATAGCAGGCAGACAGGTAAATTGGTAAGCAGGCAAGAACCAGAAGACAGCCAAAAGGTCCAGGCACACAGGGACATAGCAACACACACATACACACACACACACACACACACACACACACACACACACACACACTCACACTCACAAGCTCACAGGGAAGGAATGCTCTTGGCCAAAGGTAGACTCAATGTTATGGCCTCCAGCCTCAGAACTGTGTGACTGACCCCATGAAGGCAGATACCCAGGCCTGTTCTGTTGAAGCCAGCCTCCTCCCAGAGGACGTGATGTTGGCAATTCTGAGGAACCTATCTGCCTTGTGCTTTGAAGAATGGAGATTGAATAGGAAAGGGGGGTTTCCCAAGCAGCAGGATCTTGAGACCTGTCATATGACTAAGGGTGCCTCAGGAGAGAGAGTACACTGGCTAGCCTGTGTTCTGGCTGTGTAACCTTGGATAAGTCTGCACTCACTTGTGCCCACCCTCCCCCCCACCTCCCGAGTTTCACATAGCATAAGATGGCCTTGAACAAGCTACACACCTGAACTTCTGATCCTTCTGCCTCTACTTCCTGAGTGCTGGGAATACTGACACATGCTACCGCTCAGGTAGTGTGTGTGTGTGTGTGTGTGTGTGTGTGTGTGTGTGTGTGTGTGCGCGCGCACGCCCATTAAAACTATGAGGACGGCTTTTGTGGAATCCATTCTCTCTTTCTGCCATCTAGATTCCAGGGGCTGAGCTCAGATCATCGGACTTAGTGGCAAGCCCGTTACCCACTGAGCCATTCTCAGCAGCCCTGCAGTTTTTTATACGATGCTGAACTTGAACCCAGGGCTCCATACATGCTAAACAAGCACTCTACCAAGGAAGCTGCATCCAACCCACGTCTGTTCTCTTGAGCCTCAGTTTACCTTTTAGGCTTTGTGCTCTCAGGTCCTTGCAGGATACACATGGTTAGTGTATGTTGGGCACTTCTGCACCCTCTGGTGCCTCTCCACCCGTGCCCCACAGCAGGGGGTAGCTCAGCCACAAGAATCCCTTGTACTGACTGCTCTCTCTCTGCAGAGAGTGGCAGCTAAGGGGGAGGGGTCGTGGAGAACTAAGAGAATCTTGGTGCTCCTGCTTGCCTCAGAGAAGGCTGGGATAACTGTCTAGGTGTGGTGTCCTTCCTCCACCTAGAGAGTCCTCTGGCTCTGGGCCCAACCTGTTGGAAGAGGGAACTTGCACAATGGGGAGGCACAAAGTGACAGCCGGAAGGCCTCAAGGGACAGAAGCCCCATTGTGTGAGGGCAAGGCAAAGGTTAGACCAGAAACGGAAGGGGGCTCTGTAGGGGGCCCCAGCTGCCAGGGCCCTTGATGTGGGGCCTGCCCTGGGACTTTGTGCCAAGAAGAATGCCCTTGGGCCTGGTGGAGGGGGTTGTGCTGGGCAAGGTGCCCACCACACTGGGGAGGGCAGACCCCACAAGGGGCGGCTGGGTACTCTCAGACTCGGCACCGCACCCACCTCCTGGGGAGGCGCTGCCCGGAGCTCCATGAACCTAAGCAGTTTCCTGAATCATCCCTTGGGAATTCCTGTCATTCCTGGGAGCTGCTGTGGCTTGGAGTGGCCCCTAGCCCAGGGTCACTAGGACAAGGATGTGCATGGCTATTTTTCTTCCTGAAGGGCCTGGGGGGCGGGAGGGGGTGGCTTAGTGATTTTTGCCCCTAGCTCTATCAAGTCCTGAACTCTGATCGTAGTTGCCTTTTTACCGCCCCCCACCCCCCAGCTCCCCTTTCCGTTCACGTTTTCGGCCTCGTAAAATCGCTTGGAAAGTCCTTTCTAGTATCAGTGCACAATCCTTTCTCCGTGAGTTGCAGTTCTGCTCCCTAAGAAGAGGCTTCCATTGACAAGGAAGACAATCGCATATACATTGTCCTCAAGCTGTTCCCTCAGAGCTAAGAGCTACTCCAGGTACCTTCAAGCGGGCCCCGCCCTCCCCTCCCACAGTCCGGAGTTGGGGCGGGTGCTGAGGGCAGGGCGGTACAAAAGCGTCCCGCCCTGCGCTCCTCACTTGACTCGGTCTGGCAGTCTCGAGTTTAGAGGCGGAGGCGCGCAGGGCAGCCTGGGTCCAGCCCACACCCCTCACCAGGTAGGGACTCTCCCTGTTCAGAGGGCAGAGGGTGTAGAGAGAAGGAGCAGGGAGGAGGGGGGCACACCGAGGGAGAAGGACTCAGGGCAGAGAGGCACAGGGGAGAGGGTCAGAGGGACGCAGAGCAGAGGGTCAGAGAGACGCGGAGGACAGAAGGGTGGGGGCATGCATCGGGAGGACACAGAGCCAACAATCCAGCCCAGATGCGTCAGAGGGATAGAGGGACCAAGGGCAGGAGAGAAGAATGCACGTTGAAAATGTCAAGGTCCCATTCTCTTGTCCTTGACAGTCCTTAAACAGGTCAGGGAGGAGGGTCTACTTCTTGCATATCCCCTTGTCCCATGAGTGGACTGACACCTAGTGCTGTGTCCTCCCCCCGCCCCACTCAGGAATCAGGGACCCACTCTTTGCTGAGCCTCCTGGGAAGGCTCCAGAACACGTGAAGGGTGACCCACCCTTGAAATGTGTAAGGGAGTCTCCAGAACCCAATACCTCTGACCCCTGACCTCTGTTCTCCCCGGGCCCAGGAGACACCATGTGGAGGTGTTGGCTGGGGCTGCTATTGCTGCTGCTGGCTGGCCAGGCTGCCCTGGAGGCCCGGCGGAGTCGTTGGCGCAGGGAGCTGGCGCCAGGGCTGCACCTGCGGGGCATCCGGGACGCCGGTGGCAGATATTGCCAAGAACAGGACATGTGCTGCCGAGGCCGTGTTGACGAGTGTGCCCTGCCCTACCTGGGAGCCACCTGTTACTGTGACCTCTTCTGCAACCGCACCATCTCTGACTGCTGCCCTGACTTCTGGGACTTCTGCCTCGGGATTCCACCTCCCTTCCCTCCCGTCCAAGGTGGGCACCTTGTCAATCCCAGTCTTAGCGAGGCTCAGGAACAAGGCTGATAATGGACATTTCCAGGCTTTGAGAAATGTAGGAAAGAAATCCCCACACTATTTCCTGCCTCTCTGGAAGTCCCTCCTGTGGTCTTACTTGACTCTTTCAAGCAACACTGAAAAATAGTCCTGTTAGGCCCTAGGGCAGGGCAGACAGGCTCCAGCCCTATCTCTCAGTCAGTATGGGGAAGGTGGCAGCCCCGCCTGCTGACTCACCCTGGGGCTGATAGAGCAGACAGGGGCCGGCCAGGTTGTCATAGCCGGGCGATTTTACCCTCACTTAGGATTCTGTACCTCTGAGACTGGCCTGCACGTGCCCTTTTCCTGTCCCAGTAGGAGAATTACGGGAAGTTCTTCCTGCAGCCTCCCACAGCCTGATGGGCTTTGGTCTCAGGAGAACCCATGACTGAGTTGCTATGTCAAAATGCTGTGCCTTTTTAAGGGAGTTGCTTGCCTTCCCTGAGCTTCAGTTTCTTTCCTAGAACTCCTTTCCTGCCCATGGGCAAGTCTCAACTCATGTGAGTGACAAAAGGTACCAGGAATGTCATGGCTGGCATCCAGGTGAAATGACATGGACCCAAACCGAGTCCCTGATCTGCTCGTGTGTGGCAGCCTGTGTGGGAACCCTTGGGTGCCCTAAGATATAGTTTGTCTCTAGATTCTGTTGGGTTGGGATTGGTGTGTGATTACCTCCAGGAGGTTTTGGGCTGCTCGGCCTTAAGGATTTGGCCATCACTTCTTTCCTTCTCTCCCTCCGGTAGGATGCATGCACGGGGGCCGGATCTACCCAGTCTTCGGAACCTATTGGGACAACTGCAATAGATGGTGAGTATGAGAGACTGGAGTGGGCTCACTTTGAGCGCCGTGTGGCAAACAGACTTGGCACCAAACCCTGTCACCCATTTCCCGAGCTTGAGTCCATTTTGTTCTCCGGGCCTCAAGTGTTTTCATCTGTAATATGGAAACTTTCAAACTGACCACACCATCTCATATAAATAAGATTCTAGTCACAAGCCTAGGAGTGGTCAGCCATTGTGACCTGGCTGGGGGCCACACCTCAGCCAGGAGTTTTTCCTCCTTTTCCTCCACTCCTCCTCGTTTGGGCTGGCCACCCTCCCAGCTGGGCTTGCTGTCACAGGAGAGTCCAAGGGGACGCCAGGAAGGAAACCTCTGCAGCATCCGCTGTCCTGGGCGGGATGAGGGGTCAGGGATGACTGAGCTGGCCATCAGCCAGTGGCCTGCAGCAGGGCCTTCCCTGGAATGTGTCCTCTCCCTACCCTCAAACCCCCAGTTCCAGACAGGGGAAGGAGGGGTCCATGGATAGCCCATCCTCAGTCTGAGCTGGGAAGCAGAGCAGGTGGGAGCTATGGAGGCCTTACTGGAACCATCAGGGTCTCTGCTGCCCTGAGCCTGCCCCACTCCTCCCTCTGCCTGGACTGGGAGGCCCCAGGGAGAAGGAAACTTTTAGGAATGTGTTGCGCATAGCTGTCCGCTTTGCCTCACTGGGTGAGGGGTGCCGGGGTCACTGTGGGAATGGGGACCATGTGTGTGTGTGTGTGTGTGTGTGTCCTAGCATGTGTCTGGGTGAGGGAGGGTGTGTGTGTGCTCAGAAGGGCGGGGTGTCTGCAGAATTCTGCTGTTCTGATAGGGTGGCTGCCAAGGGGTTAACATTTCCATCGCTGTCCCAGGCCCCTCTGGAATGCTGGGACCTGCTGCTACCAGTCCTGACTAGACCTGCTTGAACAGCCCTGGGGCTCATGAGATGGGAACTGGAAAGCCTTAGCTGACCCCTTCAGGACAGGTGCTGGTGGATGAGTACCCCAGGTTTCCCACTTGAGAGTGGAAAATTGTCTATGTGCCTTCCAGGCTGGACATCACCACCAGGGTCTCGTCTGCAGGTCATGTTGAGGGGTGTTGAGGAAGGTAAAAGAGGGGGCCTCCCTACCCCACAGCCCTCCTCCAGCTCTTTTGAGCACCACCCGTAGGCTTCAGGGCTAAAGAGCCAGCCATATTGGGGCTTGGCTCCCCTTGAGACTCCTTATAAGGTGTCATTGGAGGCAGATGCCCTGGGGTGCCTGGAAGGAGGCTGGTTAGCATCTTGTAATAGCAGAGTTATGAGCTTGTAAAAACATTGTAGAATTCCTAGAATTCAGGCCTCCAGCTGATGCCTAATTACTGAAGACCTAGTGTGTCTCAGGCACTGTGTTGGGCCCAGGAGGTACAACTAGCTGGAAGGAGACAGACAAGGGCCTTGACCCATAGGAGCTTGTAATCTCACAGAGAAGGTCACAGAAAAGCAACACACACAATGTCATACCAAACTGCCATGGATGTTACATAGGGAGGGAAGATAAGGGGGACCCTGGCTTTATGAAGGAAGGAGTATAAGACAAACAAGGGACTTATGCACGGGAAGGGTACCACTGAGGGGAGGAAGGGAAAGAGGTGAACATTTCTTGGTGGGACCCTCAAGCATTGGAGACTGGAGAAGGTTCAGCCATGTTCCAGTTTCTGAGTATCTAAGGGAAGTTCCTTCAAGATCTGGATCTGCCTGGCCTCAGAGCATCTGGGGCAGGCATTGCTGAGTGAGCCGACCTGGTTTGGCATCAGAGGAGGAAGGGCATGAAGATGGGTACATGACATGTGTCTTTGGCATGCGCTGATGGGGCACATGTCAGGTTCACCGTAGACCTTAGCACTTGACCTCTAAGATGAGGACAGTGGGAGGAGCAGACCAGGGGAAGGCTGGGTGGCTTTAATCTGAGATGCCATTACACATCTGGAGGTGTGGCCAGCTGGACATGAGCTGTAGAGCAGGAGGAGGGGGGCCCAGGGTTCCTGGTTTGTGAACAATGAAAGCTGAACACACCCACAATGGTCAAGCCCTTCAGAGGCCTGCCACGGAATCCCTGGAAAGTGGCACTAGGCATTGTCCTCGCTTTGCCCATGAGAGCATAGACAGAGGGGGTGGGACTCTTAAAATAACCTCCCCAAGGCCACAAAACAGGCTAGCAGGACTAGTCCATGGCCACTTGTCGGTACTGCCTCAACCTTTCATGCACTCAACAGTTATATACTAGTATGCAGGTCCATAATCTCAGCTATGCTGGATGCTGAGGCAGGAGGATGCCAAGTCCAAAGGTAGCTGGAACTCCAGAGTCATTTCCATAACCTAGTGACACCCTATCTCAAAAGACAGTCAAAAGTGGACTGGGACCATGGCCCAGGGACGAGCATCTGTTAAACAGCCATAAGGCCTGGGTTCAGCCCCAAAGACAATAAAAAGTAGTATTTACTGGATGCTCACCATTTATGGGGTCCCGCCCCCTGGAATGGGGATAAGTGGGCTGAGGATGGTAGAGTGCCAGCCAAGTAGGGAAGAAGCCCTAGGTTCCATCCTCAGCACCACCTAAAACCTGACGTGTCGGTGCAGAGGCAGGAGGATCAGAAGTTCAAGACTGTTCTGGGGCAGCATAGTGATGTGAGTTCAAGGCCAGCTTCCTATACGTGAAAGATGCTGTAAAAAAAAAAGTTGGGCTGGGTGAGGAGGATGAAAACAGTACAAACACCAGTAGGACACCAGGTATCAGTGGCTAAGGGACATTGTGAGGCAGGAATTGGGGCAGAGGGTATAAATGAGCTTTAAAAGAGATGGTCAACCAAAGAACATAGGCTGGTCCGAGCCCCTGGCACATATATAGCAGAGGCAACATTGAAATGTAAATTTAAAAAAAGAGAGAGTATAGAAAAAAAAAGCTGCAGGGTGGTGGTGGCGCACGCCTTTAATCCCAGCACTTGGGAGGCAGAGGCAGGCAGATTTCTGAGTTCGAGGCTAGCCTGATCTACAGAGTGAGTTCCAGGACAGCCAGGGCTACACAGAGAAATCCTGTCTCAAAAAACCAAAAGGAAAAAAGAAAAAAAAAAAAAAAAAAAAAGCCTGGGAGATGAAATTTGAAGAGAATGAGTGGGAAGATGTGGTGGGGAGAGCAGCTCAAAGGCCCTGGGCAGGAGTTTGGCAGGTGTGACTAACCACTATGGTTAGAGTCCAGGCCTGGGAGGAACAGGGGTCAGACGGGGCGGAGGACAGATCACATAGTGCTTGTGGCTGTGAGGGACTCTGGCTCTTTTCCTGTGGTGTGAGGGTTGGAGCACAGGCGTGACGTGCCTCAGGCTTAGCAGGATGGCTATGGCCACCAATTTAAACATCCACGTCAGGCACGTGGGTGGCGTCAGGCAGAGGGTGGAACAGGGAAGACGGCCGCAGCGATCAGGTGAAAGGTGGCTGGACAGAGGTGGCCCGGGAGAGAATGAGGCATGGTCCGGATCCCAAGTGCACTGGATCAACACGTGAGGGGTCAAAGGTGACGCCAGGCTTTGAGTCTGAGCTGCAGGAAGTAACAGGATCTGGAAGTCACCCTGACCCACTTTAAGCAGAATCTATTGCTACCCTCTCACAGTGGAGATGTCTGGGCAGTGGAGATGAACTTAAGAACTGTGAACTTGACTTTCAAGGCCTCCAGGTTGGGTGGGATCATTCAGGGGTTCCACTAGAGTGCCTGGCTCAGAATCCAGGCCGATGTGGACCTCTGGGACTCCACAGGCCCTAAGCTCCTAGTCACGATTTCTTTCTTTCTTCTTCCTTTCCAGCACCTGCCATGAGAAAGGGCACTGGGAGTGTGACCAGGAACCATGTCTAGTGGACCCAGACATGATTAATGCCATCAACCGGGGCAACTACGGGTGAGAGACCCTGGGCATCACAGGGCACAGGAGGGTACATGTATGTCCACATATATGATCATCAGACACGGTCATTGTGCTAGGCGCACATGCTGGGATTGGCTGGTTTCCCTTGTGGCCATCACACATAGTGCCAGGGCTTTTGGCCTTGACCAGTCCGTGACTTCCCTTCTCTCCTCCAGGTGGCAGGCTGGGAACCATAGTGCCTTCTGGGGCATGACCCTGGATGAGGGCATTCGCTACCGGCTGGGCACCATCCGCCCATCTTCCTCTGTCATGAATATGAATGAGATTTATGTAAGTCTGTTCTTGACCACATTCCTGCTTTCTATCTCCCAACGGCTCAGCACATGGGGATGATGAACCCCCTCTTGCCCAGCCAAGGGCCTATCCTCCAGGATGAGGCTGTGTCCTTGGGCATATCACTGCCTTCTCTGGTGGGACTGTGCTTCTAACCCTGTCTGGTGCTTGCAGTAGCCCCTCCTGCCTCCTCAGCCTGGGAAAAATGCTGTTGGGTCCAGTAGAGCTGGATCAAGACCCAAGGGGTTGGGGGGCGGGGGGTCATCTTGGTATTTTAGGAAAAGAGAGACAGACAGCTCTGGCCAGAAAGCAACAATTCTCGGAAAAAATGCCGACTCAGTGAAGCCTCTAGGGAGGAGGGGGGCTTCTGTTTTTCCACCAACCTCTGCCAGTCAAAGGGAGAGTGGGGGCAGGTAAAGACTCCCATGCAGCAGGCCTGGGCGGAGCTCTGCTGTCCGTCAAAGCAGACAGGGAGAGGCCAGGGGACTTCTGCTCAAGGCCAGGGTGACCAGCCCCTGGCCCTGCCTTTCTCACTGGGGCTGCTTGCTATTTTCTGCTGTTTGTCTTGGCCGCCTGCCTGGTCACGGGACCTTACTGTTCCCACCCCCCACCCCCGCCCCTGTCCTTTGGGGCTTAGAGGCCACTGCCATAGCAGGAAGGAGGGTGTGGCTGACCAGAAGGTACAGAAGAAATCGGCAGGAGAAGAGAGTGGGACATGGGTAGCTCATTACCCACGTGTAAACTTTGGGGGATTCTGAACAGTACTGATTATTCCACTCAAGTTCAAGTTGGAATTAACAGGCATTCCCCCCTCCAACTCCCAGAAGCAAGGCAACACCAGATCAGAATGCTGAAGGCTCTGAACTCTCACTGCGCCACCAAAGAGTGGGCTTGTGGGACGGCAAAGCCATGCTAGAATGCAAGTGGAATCGCCATTCTTTTGCAGACTGTGCTGGGCCAAGGGGAAGTGCTACCCACTGCCTTTGAGGCTTCCAAGAAGTGGCCCAACCTGATCCATGAGCCACTGGACCAGGGCAATTGTGCAGGTTCCTGGGCTTTCTCCACAGCAGGTGTGTCCAGGGGCAGGAGCTGCCACCAGAAAGGAGGGCCAAGGCCTGACTTCTGACAGCACTTTCTGCCTTACCCACTAGCTGTCGCCTCTGACCGCGTCTCCATCCATTCTTTGGGACACATGACACCCATCCTTTCACCGCAGAACCTGCTGTCCTGTGATACCCACCACCAGCAGGGCTGCCGAGGTGGGCGTCTCGATGGCGCTTGGTGGTTCCTGCGGCGCCGAGGGTATGCGCACAGGGGTTGTGGGTGGGAGAGGATAAAGCACCCTGTAGAGCCTGGGCTTTGTGGTGCCACGGCATGATGGCTCTTGCTTCCTTCTCTAGGGTGGTGTCTGACAACTGTTACCCGTTCTCCGGCCGTGAGCAGAACGAGGCCAGCCCCACTCCTCCCTGTATGATGCACAGCCGCGCCACGGGGCGGGGCAAGCGCCAGGCCACTTCCCGCTGCCCCAATAGTCAGGTTGATTCCAATGACATCTATCAGGTCACACCTGCCTACCGCCTGGGCTCCGATGTAAGTCTAAACACGGGAAGGGAGCAGAAGCAAGAGTTGGGGGTTTGGTCAGCTAAATCTGACACTGATGGACCTTCCTCCCCAGGAGAAGGAGATCATGAAGGAGTTAATGGAAAACGGCCCTGTTCAAGGTAAACATCCCCAGGGTTTCCCTGGTTTCCGGAAACTTTCTGCTGAGGTTAGGCGCAGGGCCTAAGAGGTCTCTACAGTTTAAGGTACCACCAAGCGCAGTTGTAAGAGGAGTGGAGGGTCCATTACTCTTTCTTTTCGGGAAGCCCCTAGTTAAGTCAATGTCTAAAGTGAGGCTCTGGTGTCTGACTGCTCAGGTTAACAGGCTGAGCCCTGTCTTTGTCTCTGCCCACAGCACTCATGGAGGTACACGAGGACTTTTTCTTGTACCAGAGTGGCATCTACAGCCACACACCTGTAAGCCAGGGGAGGCCGGAGCAGTACCGCCGACACGGGACTCACTCTGTCAAGATCACAGGGTGAGGTTCCTGAGGGCACATGGGAGCTGCGGCGTTTACACTGGGAATTCTTTGAAAATCTTTGTGTTCTCTGCCAAGCTGAGGCTGCTCCTCCCTCATCCCACTGCCAAAGAGGAAACAGACACAGAGAGGAGGGGCTGCTTGCAGGGGCGCGTGGACTGTGGGGAGCTTTAAAGGGTGTCTGGGAACAGTGAAACTGTCCCCTTGAAATAGAGAATTCAAGAGTTAATGGGTGGGGGGGGGGAGCACATCCGGGATCTCAGCACTGGGATGTGGGCAGAAAGATTAGGAGTTAAAAGGCCACCTTTGCCTGTATAGTAACTGCACAGCTAGTTTGGACCACGTAAAACCTTGTCTCAAAACACAAACTTGTTCCAACTCCGGCCAACGACTGAGAGACAGGCTATGCAGAGAGGCAAACACTCATCTGGCCCCTGGCTACGCTCAGATTTCAGAAGCCACAGGCTGTGGCTTGGGGGTGCTGCGTTCCAGGTGTTGAGACCCCGTGCAAGCAACGCCCCCTCTCCCTCTTGCTTTGCTAGGTGGGGAGAAGAGACGCTGCCAGATGGAAGGACCATCAAGTACTGGGTGAGTCTTTGGTGCGAGGCTGAGTCCCAAATCCCCTGTCCTTCTGGGCCCTCGCCCATCCTTTGCTTATGCCTCTCTCCTCTTCACTCCCAGACTGCTGCCAACTCGTGGGGCCCATGGTGGGGTGAGAGGGGCCACTTCCGAATCGTGCGTGGCACCAACGAGTGCGACATCGAGACCTTTGTGCTGGGCGTCTGGGGCCGCGTGGGAATGGAGGACATGGGGCACCACTGAGTCTCAGCCACTCAGCTAGGTGGCATTCACAGCCACGGAGGAGGCCTTGGGGGCCATGTCCAGTGAAGCTTTGGGTGCACTCCGGGACCAGGTGCTAATCCCGTCAGACTCAGGTCCGCGCTAAGGCAGAACCCCAATTGGGAGCCAAAGGCGCATGCGCGAGGCTGGCGGAAGCCCCCAGACATCACAGCAGGAACTGGAAAGGACCCGGTGTGGAAACTGCAGGGAATATAGACCCCAGGCCCCTGGTCTGCCAGTCCAAGACCACGGGAGATAAGACATCCCAACCTCTTCATCCTCCTGCCCATCCTCTTCCTCTTTCTCATCTTCTCGTTCTTGTTCTTTTTGTCCTTCCCGGCCTCTGTTCCGCCTGTACCTTTCCATCCTCAGTACTGCTTTCCTATTCTTTAAAGATATTTATTTTTCTTTTCATTAAAATAAAACCAAAGTATTGATAATTACAGTGTGTGGGAGTCGTCAAGGTGAAAAAAAAAAATGTCAGAGCTGGGGTGGCCCATGGCTAGACAACAGAAAGAACTGCCTGAAAGCTGGGAACAAGGGTACAAGCTTGTGCTCCCAGCACTTGGGAGGTGAGACACGGGGATCTGAGTTCTAGGTTATCGTTGGATTAGGTAGCAAACTTGAGGACAGCCTTGGAGAGTGTGAGACCCTGACAGAAGGGGGCGGGGGGAGGAATGGGAGAGAAGGATTGCACATCACTGGGTGGCAGACAGGGGTGGGCAAACAAGAAATCTTAGTGTCCTTCCCGTTACAATCCTCGGTGCCCAGCCACTTGTAGGAGGGACATGGATAACATGACCTCTGACCTCTGGAGAATGTCTATCCTGGGAAGGACCTTTCAGATGCTGAGTCAGCACTGTATTGACAAAATGGGAGGGTGTGGCCCAGCCCTCCAGTTAACAGAAGTAATCCAGTAGGCAGGGATTGACCCTCGCCTTTCCCTACTCCTGAGACAAGCTGGGCTTGCCTGACAACCTCTCTCTGCTGTACATCCCCAGGCTCCCAGTGTCTAATAGCTGGTAGCAAGCAACCCTTCCCTCCCCTCCCTTCTCCCACCTTCTCCCCTCCCCCTTTCTGTGAGGGTCTCCTATGATCAGAACTATTCTGCCATCCCGAGCCCCAGAGACCTGTGTGATGAGCCTCCGACCCTGTGGTGCACACCTGCAATCGCAGTACTTGGTGGTGCAGGAGGTTACAGAGCAAATTCAAGGCCAGCCTGGGCTACATGGAACTCTGTCGGAGTATGATAGCCCCAGGTCCTCTCTGCTCCTCAAATGAGCCCACACCCAGACTGTTGGCTTATGGGCGACTCCTCTAGGGTCCCCCCATTTCATCTCTCTCTGTTCCCACATGTCCCTGGCCAGTCTCCCCCAACACTTCTCTTTTCTGTCCTTTCTGTTCTCCTCTGCACCCCCCCTTCTCGGCCCTCGTGGCTCTGCTTCCATCTGTTGCAT
This sequence comes from Arvicanthis niloticus, assembly GCF_011762505.2. Taxonomy (NCBI): domain Eukaryota; kingdom Metazoa; phylum Chordata; class Mammalia; order Rodentia; family Muridae; genus Arvicanthis; species Arvicanthis niloticus. Next base: position 24,399,013 of record NC_047662.1, read on the forward strand.
GGAGTGATCTCAAGGGACACCTTAGCATGGACCCGCCAGGCACCCACACCCCACTGTATTTCAAAACACAGACGACAGTCACATTCTGGTCCCCAGTCCAGACGCCCTCTCCTGCCACTCACCTGTGCTCTACTCCAAAGCCAGGGCCTGGATTCTTTATTCACATGGTACCTGTGAAGGCTGACTGATAGGTAGCAAGGGATACCCCCAAACTCCGCCCAGCATGACTAGACAGCTCCTCCCATAGCTCTCCTCTGCCTGCCCTTTCACCTAACACTTGCCTGTGTATCTGCTCTAGAAGCTCCTAGACTCTAAGCCCTAGAGGGAGACTAGGCCTACACTGGGAGTTGGGTCCTTGTTCTTCCACAAGTAGGGTCTTAAGTAGCAAGTACCCCAAGCAGTCCTAGAACTCTCTACGGATAATGACCTTGAACATAAAGATTCTCCTGCCTCTACCTCCCAAATACTGAAATCAGTGTCTGGCACCACCACACCCTGTTGACCTCCGCCTCCCTTCCCTTCCAAAACTAGCTGTGGGTCCTTCTGAGTGTTGATGCCAGTAACGTGCATGGAGCTGTCTGGAGGGTCGGGGAAGGGAGCCCCTGAGTCACAGGCGAGGTCCTTATGTGGGCCCTGGCAGGCCCCCAGGCCCAGGCCCCCAGGCATCACCTGAAAGGAATGCGGGGCAGCCCGATAAGCTGTCGCCTTTGTCTCATTTCCTGTTTGCCAGGACGTCCAGAGCCCTTGGCCCTGGTCAGTCAGCTGGACTCAAGGCCCAGGGCAACCTTGGGACAGCCCAAGCTCGGAGTCCCAAGGGGGCAAGCACGCCTTGTCCTCCTGTCGGCAGCTGCCGCCCAAGACGCACCCTGATGGAAAAACCCCTGTCCGGGGAGAGGCTGGAAATTTCTGCCAAAGGTCCTTTGGCGGAAACCGCAGGGGGCAGGGAAGGAAAGGAGAGGGAAATGGGATGGGGGGGGGGAGGCGCTGCAGGCTGAGGCTCCAATGTGCCCCGCAGACCCCCTGAGGATTTGACCCAGCCCTACCTGCACCTCTTCTGAACTGGAGGAGGGCGGGGCTGGGGGTGGAGGAGGGAGACCTCAGCAGGTGTCCTGTGCCCACCAGTTCGAAGCTACCCCTGTTCTCTGCACTAATGATGAGTGTAATGCTACGCTAAGGCAAGCCTCGAGTGCCCCTCCCTCCCAATGGACCTCTGTCCTTAAGTGAGTCTAAAGAAACCCTTCCAACCCCATCCCCCACCCTTCGCTGTGTATCCTGAGGCTAATCACATCCTCTCTGTTCTGGCCAAAACTCTAGAAAAAGAGTCTGTGTCGGATCCACCTAGCTGGGTGTAACTTATATCAGGTTAGTCTGTCTTCAATGGAGATAGCATACTGCTCCGTGCTCAGAACCTTTTGGTTTTGGTTGAGGTCTCGTGTAGCCCAGGCGGGCCTCAAACTCTCTATGTAGCTAAGAATGCCCTGAACTTCTGATCCTCCTGCCCAGTTAATGAGGTGCTAGGATCAAGCCCCGAGCTGCGTGTATGCTCTACAAACACTTGACTAACCGAGCTTTGAAGCTCAGGAAATAGTAACAGCCATGATCACTTGAAGGAAACGGACGTGATCATGTATAAGATTTTCATAATGAGCTATACGTTTGCTGAGTGCGTTGCCCGCAGATGTCTGCAAACAGGCTGTTTGGGACATTTTACATATATTACCTCATTTAAGTCTTTACAATAAACAGTTTCTGGGGCTGGGTAGATGGCTCAGCCCTTAACAGTGAAGTGCCTGGTGCTCTTGCAGAGGTCCCAGGTTTGGTTCCCAGCACCCTTGGCAGGCAGCTCACAACCACCTGTATCTCCAGCTCCAGAGGGTCCGATATCCTCTTCTTTGGTTGGGCACCCACATACTTGAGGCACATACAACACACACACACACGCACACGCACACGCACATGCACATGCACACAAATAATTTTTAGAGTTTCTTTTGCATTTAAACTGAGAGTGGAAGTTAATGACAGTCTTAACCTTGGTAAGTAGGGGAGAGAGGATCCAGGGTGTCTCAATCCTCAGACATCTGGTCTGGACTAATTTGTAGTTAAGATGGGTGGAGAGGGGCTGGGGAGGATGGCTTAGTTCACAAAGCCCTTACCATACAAAGACTAGAATTCTGATACCCAGCACCCACGTAAAAGCTAGGCAAGCATGACAGCCTGCCTGTGATCCCAGTCCTCCCGGGGTGGAGGCAGAGACAAGGGTTCTCAGAAGGCTAACTGGCTAGCATTACGGAAATCAGTGAGTTTCTGAGCTTTGGGCTGAGCAAGAGTCTCTGCCTCCATAAAGTGGGAGTGATAGAGTAACATATCTTATGTCAGCCTCTGGCCGCACCTACCACACACATGTAAACACACATACAGACATGCACACACACACACATACGAATACCCACAACACACACGCAGAGTATCGATAGTCCAACACCCTTTCCCAAGCTTTTTACCTGCCTGGAACATTCTTGCTCATCTTTGAAAACCTAGTTTACATGGCCCTCCTCTTCTCTCCTCAGCAATACTTGTCCTGACTGCCCCATTCTGGGTCTACACCAGCATCTGATATAAGCTCCCAGGCATGGAGGATGCACTTGCTGACAACTCCCACAACACAGCGGGGCAGGGTCTCTATTATCTCAGCTCTAACCTCTGAAGCTCCCAGTATGGTGCTTGGATTTCATTCTGGTCTCCTGAGGGACTCGGCAGGGTCCCGAGGCACCTGAGGCAAATCCCAGCAACCTTTGCAAAGCTCTGTCACTTCAAGAGAAGTGAAGCTCCATATCCCCCTGATATCTTGCCAAACCCTATCCCTGCCTGGTGTCCATTTAGGGAAAGGAATTTGTGTGGCCTGAGCTGCAGTGTGGGCCAGGCCTTGGGACTAAGCCCCGTCCCATCAGCTCTCCGGGTCCTGTCCATGCTGTTTGAGGAACAGCCAAAGCCAACCAGCCAGGGACTCCAGGAACTTAGCAGAGCTGCCACCAGCATCCCAATACTGTTAGATGAGTCTCATTCTCTCTCTCCACCCCTCCCCACCCCTGCTACCTTTTAACTTACATTTATCTAACCATCTGTGTGTGTGTGTGTGTGTGTGTGTGTGTGTGAGAGAGAGAGAGAGAGAGAGAGAGAGAGAGAGAGAGAGAGAGAGAAACTGGGTGCCCACATGGAGGACAGAGGACAACCTGTGAGAGTTGATTCCTCATTCCTGTGTGGGTCCTGGGGCTGGAATTCATATTCTCGGGCTTGGTGGTGAGCAGCACCTTTACCTGCTGAGCCACTTTGCAGTCAGCTGCCTTCTCCTTTCCCTTTAGAACAGCCTTCTGAGAAGAAGGGCAAGGGGCAGGGACCACTCCTAAGCCTCCAGCCCAAAGCCATTTTCTTTGGATTAGTTTAGCTCTAGCCCAGTGTCTACCCATAGGCCAGTCACATATGGACAAGGGACAAGGTCACAGACCCTTGGGGAATCCCACTGTCAGAGATCTCCAAGGACAGAGAAGTCTACTGTCCCCCTGGAATACTGGACAAAGGACAGCGTGTGTCCACAACAGCCAGGAACAACTGTGGGGATACCGTAACTCATCGGGAGATGAGATGGAGCCTCAGGAGGGCTTGGCTTGGCATGGCAGACACCGATGAAGGAGTGGACCACACGGCCTTCTGCTGAACTTGAAGTTCAATCCAGAGAGATAATGCCTGCCTCAGTTTCTCCCAGACAACCCCCCTGGCCCACGATGGGTTTGACTTTTAGAATTCTACCCACATGGTGAAATCTGTGCAGAGAGAGAGAGAGAGAGAGAGACAGAGAGAGAGAGAGAGAGAGAGAGAGAGACAGAGAGACAGAGAGAGAGAGAGAGAGAGAGAGAGAGAGACAGAGAGACAGACAGAGAGAGAGAGAGAGAGACAGAGAGAGAGAGAGAGAGAGAGCAGCTTTAGCAGGAGTATCCTGCTTCCTGCTCCATGATCCTTTGCCATGAGGTGATGAGGTGAGGTGGTTATCAGACTCTAGTAAGTACCTTCCTGAGGACATGTGCTATAGATAAGACTGTTTGTCCTTTCTGTACATGGAGGAAACTGAGGCAGGGTTGGAAACAGGGGACGGTGAAGTGATGTGCCAAGGTCACAGAGCTCTGAAGGAATGGATGTGATATTATGACACATCTTGCTTTTTTCGTGGTTTATGACCCCTGTCCCATTGACTAGTCACAGAAACCAATCTCTTCCTCCAAGGCACTTGAATTTTTTCCACATCTTCTGGTCTTGGGGCTAGCCCTAAAAGAATTCTTTAACCTACCCTTATCCAAAAGTAGGTGATAAGACTCTCATTCCTGCCTCAAACTCTGGAGCAAGACGTGCCACACAGAAAGGCTGAGAACAAGCAGGCAATCAGGTCGGGCTGGCTTTCAGCACGTAGTCCCACCAGCATCAGATACGCAGTGAAGGCTCCAGAAACCTGAAAGGTCAGAGATCCAGACAGCTCCCGAGAGGTCCTTACATGCCTCACCTCGAGCATGTCCTCATCCCTGTCCTCTGTGACAATATTGGTAATAGTTTGCTCAAGGTGTTTCCCTCGTCTGGGGAGATGGCTCTGTCAATAAAGGACTTGCCACGCAAGCACAGGGACCTGGATTCAAACCCTCAGCACTCACATAAACAGCTGAGAACTAGCATTGAAGAAGCAGAGACAGGTAAACCTCTGGAGCTCATTAGCTGGCCAGCCTAGCTGAATCCATGATCTCCAGGCTTGACAAGACACCCTGCCTCAAAAAGTAAGGTGGAGAGCGGTTGAAGAAGAAATGTGATGCCAACTTCTGGCACATAGGCACACACACTGTGTTCCAAGTTCTGTCATCTTATTGGGGGGGGGGGTGTTAGCATGCTACACAAGTGTTCTACCACAGAGCTACATTCCAGCTGTTGGTGACATCCCTGATGTGAAGACCGGTTTGGCCTCCTGCTTCAGACTTCTGTGTGCTGATATCACAGATATGTGCTATCCGGTTCTGCTGCGTAGATCTCTTAAGCAAATGAATTGAACTTAAAGATGGGGGTCACAGGAACCCTGCCTCAGAGCCTGTCCATCTAAAGCACAGATGAATCTGGGTATGGTGGCCCACGCCTGTAATCCTAGCAGTTGGGAGATAGAGAATGAAGAATTAGGAATTCAAGGTCCTTCTTGGCTAGTTCAAAGCCAGCCAGGGCTACATAAGACCCTGTTTCAAAAAACAGCAACAAAAGAAACAAAGAAAATCACAAAGGTCCAAGCAAATAAGGAACTCAGAAGCACAGATGAGACAACCTGGGATTGGTGGTAAGCATCTAAAGTGGGTTGTTGTGCTCTCGAGGGGACACTTTCTGTAAGTGCCAGATCAAACAAATCAGAGCACATCAGAGGGTGTTTCCTCTGAAAAACAGTGTCCCTGGTGGTAGGCAAAAGCCCCCACACCTTTAAAAGGGTTTTTAGATTATTTATTTTAATTTATTTTATTTTAGGTTTATGAGTATTTTTCTTGTATGTATGTATGTATGTATGTATGTGTGTATGTGTGTGTGTATGTATGTATGTATGTATGTATGTATAGCATATGAATGCCTGGTGCCTGTGGAAGTCAGAAGGCATCGGATCCCCCTGGGACTGCAGTTACAGATGGTTGCTAGCCACCATATGGGTGCTAAGAGTCGAACCTGGATCCTCTGCAAGAGCAACAAATATTCTTAACCACTGACCCATCTCTCCAGTCCATCGTCCCACCTTTGAGATATTTTACAGAGTCCTGTGTTGGTTGCTGTGCTGTGAGTGCACAGTCGGGGAAACTGAGTCAGCCCAAGCTTTTTATTTCTATAGTAAGGAAATCTCATTGGTCAGACTTCAAAGCCTGAACAACATCGGGCCCCCAAATACACAAGTACAGTCCAGCTTGGACGAAGCAGGTGCTGTGCCCTCCAGCTGTGCCCTCCAGCTGTGCAGATTCCAAATCTTGAAATCTGGGGCTCAGGGATGCAGCTGACCAAGGTGCTACTTGAAGAAAGGGGCCTTGATTGAGCGGGGACTGCAGGGAGCCCCTCCTCCAAGAAGCACCCCTCACACATGCTCGCCCACACATATGCATACCAGTTATCCACTCTTAGCTACATGTACCTGACTTCCCCCATCACAGAAGAGCTGCCCTCCTCTGGCCCATCCTGACAGTTTCCAGGACACCATCTCTGCATTTAAGATTCTTATTTAAGGCAGCAGTACTATTTTCTTTATTTTCTTTTCCTTTTTTTTTACATCATTTATTTTTATTTTATGTTTGTGCCTGGAATTGGAGTCACAATTGTGGTTGCTGGGAATTGAACCTGGGTCCCCTGGAAGAGCAGTCAGTGTTCCTAACTGCTGAGCCATCTTTCCAGGTCCCCCTCTTTCTCTCTTTTTTTAAAAATTTAATTTAATTAAAAAAAAATTTTCTGTGTATGTATTTTGCATGCATGTGTGTCTTTGTACCACATATGTGCCTGGTGAGAGTAGAGACCAGAAGAGGGCATCAGATCGCCTGGAATTAGAGTTATGAGTGTTTTGAACCAAGATTTGAACTTGGGTCCTTTGGAAGAACACCCAGTCCTTTTGTTTTGTTTTGTTTTTGTTTTTGTTTTGTGAGACAGGGTTCCTCTGTGTAGCCCTGGCTGTCCTGGAACTCACTCTGTAGACCAGGCTGGCCTCGAACTCAGAAATCTGGCTGCCTCTGCCTCCCAAGTGCTGGGATTAAAGGTGTGAGCCACCACCGCCCGGCAAGAACACCCAGTCTTGTAACTGCTGAGCCATCTCTTCAGCCCGGACAGCATTGTCTTGTGAGAGAATAGGAGAGAGGAAATTCTACAATTCACACCGGAAAGCCAGGGGCACGTGATCCCGCCTCAGTGCCTTCTGGCAGCTAAGTCCACTCATCACTGCCACAGCAGAGGGGAACAGTGCAGAGTCACCTGTGCAGGGTCTCAGAACCAAGTACAGACTGTTCACTGCGCTTCACGTGTCTTCCTGGTTGAGTCATAGCCGTTCAGAGAGGTCAGGGCACTGACACAGGGGGAAAACAGGAAGGGGCAGAAGAGACCATGAGTGTCAGCCTCTGTAGGCGCTTGAGGCAAAACACTGCTGAGAACCTACTCTGTGGCTCTTGCTGTGCCTCAGCCTGACCAGAGAGGGTCCAAGTTTGATCCCGAGGGCTCTTCCTCCTACATCACTGTCCTGTTCTACTTTCGTTCAATGTCCTCATCCTTGTCCCCTATGTGTCCCCAGAAAACATCTCAGGTCCAGGCAGGCCCATGCTGCAGCTCCAGCTGTACTAGAGTCCCCCAGCTCACATTTCACTCCAAGTTTCCAGTCAACAGGGACAGCATTTCTGCCGTCCCTGCATGGGAGTAGCTCTAGACTGGGGCTCTACTGAAGGATGAGGGGACCTAAAGAAGAAAAGTCAAGCCTAGTATGGTGATACAATCCTATAACCCCAGTGCTCAGGAGGTAGAAGCAGGAGAATCGAGAGTTCAAGGCCATCCTCCACCATAGAATGAGTTTCCGGCTAACCTAGGCTAGCCGACCATTACAATGAAGGATGAGAACAGAGATGGATCAAGTCACCCAGGGGCCAGGCTTACTCTGGAGCCTGCAAAGCTGCAGAGGCCCGTCTGTAGCATCTGTGACAAAGGTAAGTCACCAGGATCTGGACAGGTAAGAGACATTCCAGGCCAGCAGAACAGTGGCCATTGCAGGGCGTTGGTCCTAATAGACACAGAGAAGGGCTTTCAGTAGTGCCTTTCCTCATTGCTGGTTGGAGCTACAGCCTCAGATGCCTTGGGATCAGGCTGAGACAAGGACGGGCTTTGGGGGTTCGGAGTGGAGAGTGGTGAGGCCCATGTCCAGGTTGTCAGCAACTACATATTTGCCCAAAGTCATTCAAAGCTCTGGACTTTTAAAAGCACCACAGCAGCCTGTATCACTCAGGGCCCCAGCAGGAAACAGATGGTGAGGTCTAATTAGGAGAATTGAGCAGAATTTATTTCAAAACATCTCAACAGAGCAGGGTGTCAGAGCTGCGATGGGGATGCAGGGTTCTGAGACAAACAGTAGCCACTTAGCTCCGAGCTGCAGGGCAGAGGGAACAGGATGTCATCGAGACTCTGAAAGGGCAATGCAAGCAGAGTTCACCTGCTCAGGAGCTGGGGAAGGAACATTTCACAATCTCCCCGCCTTCCTGCTCACTTCCTGCAGAGCTCCCCACAACTAAATCTCAGCTCTCACAGGAAGCAGGAGGGCAGGAGACTATGTCTGTGGACCAATAAAGAGAATAAGAAATAAATTCTGTGTGTGTGTGTGTGTGTTTGTGTGTGTGTGTGAATGTGTGTATATGGGGAGAGGTATATGTGTACATGTGTGTCTTGTGTGTGCATGAATGTTCGTGTGTGCTGTGTGTATTTGTGTTTATGTGTGTGTTGTGTGTGTGTTTGGAGGATAGGCGTATGTGTACATGTGTATTTTGTGTATGTGCTTGTATGTGTGTGTTGTGTGTGTATGTGTGTGTATATATGGGGAGAGGTACATGTGTACATGTGTGTTGTGTATGCGAACATGTTTGTGTATGCTGTGTGTGTTTGTGTGTGTGTGTTGTGTGTGTGTATGGGGGGAGGTATATGTGTACATGTGCATGTATTTTTTGTGTGTGTTGTATGTATGTGTACTTGTGTGTGTATGTGTGTGGGGGAAGAGGTATGGGTGTACACATGTGTATATGTTTTGTGTGTATATGTTGTAGGTATGTGTACATGTGTGTGAATGTAGATATGCATACTTAGAGCACCCAGAAGACACTGTGGCTGTATCACTATCCACCTTGTTTCTTTGAGGCAGGATCTCTCTACCAACCTGGAGCTCATACATTTTTCACTAGGCTGGGAGCCAACAGGCACCAACCATCCTTCTGATTCCACCTCCCTCTGTGCTGCGGTTACTGGCCTGTATAGGGACACACCCAGCTTTGACCGTAGGTGCTGGGAGCCATCTGGTCCTTGTGCCGTGCTCTCTCAACAGCTGAGCCAACTCCCCAGTTCCAGAAAGTAAATTACTATTGCATTTAAACCACTGTTTCTTTTCAGGCCTTTGGTAGCAATAGTCTAACCCATAGCCTAAGCCAAAGACTCATACTGGGAAACACCTGCCAAGAAGCTGTAATAATCATGAGTTGATATGTTCCTGGCAGCACTAATGTAGCTTGCTGAGACATAGAAAGCAGATCTGGCAGACCACAGGAGAAGGTCAGGAATCTCCAGAGTGGAAATGTCAGTTGGGCTTTCTTAAAGCTGATGAGGGAGATGGTTCAATGGTGAAGAGTACTGTCTGTTCTTCCAAAGGACCTAGGTTCAATTCCCAGCACCCACATGGTAGCTCACAACTGTCTGTAACTCCAGTTCCAAGGAATCTGACACCCTTGCACAGACATACATGCAGGCGAAACACCAATGCACATAAAATAAAAAACAAACAAAAAACCCACTGGTGTGTCAAGTAGCATCTTGTAGTGTGGTGGGGAACACCAAGGTTTGAGTCCTGTAAGGAAGGTGCTTGGCTGCATTCACACCCAGCAGAAAACCCATTGTTTATGCACTCAATGAATTATATATCTACATAAAATTATTATTATTATTATTATTATTATTATTATTATTATTATTATTATTATTTACTGATACTTGGAGCCCAGCTTGGAGGCTCATGTCTATAACCCCAGTATTTGGGAGACTGATGCAGGAGGTGAGTTCAAAGCCAGCCTGAACTGGGAGATTATCTTAATAAGCCAAGCCAATTAAACAAGCAACACTGGATACTTAGAAATAAAGGAAGGTTTTAAAAATCGAATTATTAACATGGGGCCAAGGGTGTAGTTCAGAGGCAGAATGATTGTTCAGCAGTGCTTAGCATGTTCCAGGCTTTGGGTTCAATGCCCAGTACTGCAAACAAAATAAAGGAACATAAAAATAAAGAATCAATACCATTTGGTCACATTTTCTAATTCCAATATAATAAAATTCGAAACCAACACTGAAATGTTCGCTAAAGAAAATTCAATATGTTTGGTGACTTACAAACTCATTTCTAAATAATGCATGGGGGAAAGCGGATATTGTAATAGAAGCTGCAAGATACTTAAAATGGAATAACAATAAGCTAAAGGGGAACTTGGAGGAAAAATTATAGCTTTCGCTGTGCTTATTAAAAAATCACAAAGAATTGGCAACAAATGAATTAAGCTACCAAGCCGAGACACTGGGAAGAGATAATCAGGAGACCTAGAGAGAGTGAGAGAGAGAAAAGAGAAAGCAGAGCTGGGGCCACAGCCTGTTCTTTTAAAAGCCCTAATAAAATAAGCAAATCACAAGCGCAGAAGGCAGGCTGCTGGGAACTGGAAGATGCCAATGATTAGGGAAGAGACCTATGTTACAAAAAAAAAAAAAAAAAAAAAAAAAAAAAAAAAAAAAATTAGAATATATTCTGGGGACTCGAGGCCCTGGCAAGACATCACACTAAGAGATCAGAACTCCAGGGACTGCACTCAGAGGAAGTAGCCGGAAGGAGGAGACAGAGAGCAAAGAATTACTAACCATGGGAGAGTCGTGCAAGTTCAGACTTGATGACAGAAAGCATTTAAAGGCTGGTTTAAAGGAGAACAGTGATTCCAGCAGGTGGGGGTTGAAACAGGAAGATTTTGAGTTGATTGAGGCAGCCTGGGCTACATAGCGAGACTGTTTGAAACAACAAAACAAGACCATGCGATATCATGTGCCTGTAATGCCACCTTGCTCCAGAGGCTGAAGTGGGAGAGTTGTAAGTTCAAAGCTAGCCTGAGCTACTCCGTGGGCCCTGTTTCAAAACAACAATCAAAATGAGCAGGCTGGGGTAGCCAGTGGTAGGGCGCTTGCCTAGATTATGCCAGACCCCGAGTTCAGTCACTGGAACAACAAAAACAAAGCTAATTAAGACTAAACATCTGAAAAGCGATGACACAAGAGGCGGGAAGCCATGGTCAGAGTTCAGAGGTATCAGATGTGGGCCCACACTCTGAAGAGAAGATCCAAGGAAAGCTAATGACAGAGCAGAATGATTCTAAACCCTCAGGGAGGAGAGAGAGAAAGTGAAGACAATCCAGTAGGAAACGAACCAGACAAGAGCAAGGGAGAACCTGGTGTTGACATTCTCCTCTCAAAACTAGCTGGCTGGAGCACACCGCCTCTTCTGTCCACTAGAGTACAGCAGACGCAAGGGTGTGTGCCGCTTCTGAGTGGGGCTGGATTTCTGGCTTCTATCCTTAGAAGGCTCCCACGTCCAGCTTAATGACGTACTTAATGAAATTCTTATTTATAAATTATTTTAGTTTTTGAGACAGGATCTCATGTAGCCCAGTCTGGCCCTGAACTCCTAAATCTCCTGTACCATTGCCCAAGAGAGGAGATTTCAAGTATGTGCCAGCACCCCTGGCAGTGGTTTTAAATCCCTGAGCACAGTTTCCCTCCACAGTATTGAGAACCGAGTCCAGAGCTTATGCTTGCTAAAGTGTTCTACCACTGAGCCACATCCATAAACCTCTGTTTGTTTGTTTGCTTGTTTGTTTGTTTATAGTCAGGGTTTCTCTGTGTAGCCCTGGCTACCTTGGAACTTGCTCTGTAGACCAGACTGGCCTCAAAGTCAGAGATCCACCTGCCTCTGCCTCCCAAGTGCTGGGATTAAAGGCGTGCGCCACCACTCTCAGCACTTTTTATTTTAAAATTTTTAATCTTCTATTTTTATCATTTTACAATATGAGTGTTTTGCTGTCTATGTACCACCTGCATGCCTGGTGCCCTCAGAGACCAGAAGAGGGTACCAGATTGCCCTGGGACTAGAGTTATGGATAGCTATGGCCACACTGTGGTTGCTGGGAATCAAACCCAGGTCCTCTGGAAGAGCTGACAGTGCCCTCAATTGCTGAGCCACGTCTCAATACCCATCCCTTTATTTTAATGAGGGTTCCTATCAGTTGTCGCAGACCTCACTTTTTTTTTCTTTCTTTCTTTTTTCTTTTTTTCAAGACAGGGTTTCTCCATGCAGCCCCTGGCTGTCCTGGAACTTGATCTATAGACCAGACTGGTCTCAGACTCAGAGAGATCACCTGCCTCTGCCTCCAGAGAGCTGGAATTAAAGGTGGTATCACCACCACCCAGCCAATAGGCTTTCTAAGTAGGTCATGTGATTGATGAACTGTGATAGCTAAGTATTTGAGACAGGGTCTCAGGTATCCAGGTGATTTTAAGGTAGCTCTGGAGACAAGGATAATCTTGAACATCTGGTCCTCCAGCCCCTACCTCAGTGCTGGAATTCCAGCTGTGTTCCACCATACCTAGTTTTATATGATACTGATACTGGGGATCCAGTTCAGGGCTTTGTATTAAGTAAACACTCTACCGACTAAGCCAAGACACCCAGATGCCTAATTTTATCTAATTTTTCTTCCCAGATGTTTTTTTTTCCACTCCTGCATGGAAGCAAAGTAGGTTTGTCTGTTATCCTGTTGATGTCATAGCTTAAAAACAGTTTTCTAATGTTGAAGTTTCTTAAATCCTTGGAAAAAAAAACTTGGCCCTTATGCATTTTTAATAGTTTGGGATATTTGCATCTATAATCGTCATCGAAACTGACCTACATACAACCTACTTGTCCCATACGGTAATCATCTAGGTTGGATATCAAGGTTGCGGTCCCCACATAAAACACAGCAAGTACTTTCCCCTCGTTCTCTGTCATTTGAGACAATTTGTGTAAGATATGGACTCTCTGCTACCTGAATATGTACCCAAGTCCATGGTATTTGGTTGTCATAGCTACATGCAATTCCCCAAAACCTTTCCTTTCTGATGACAAGATTTGCCACCAGGTCAAGTTCCCAGTGTCCTTCTGCTTGGTCTGTGGGAGGGCTCTTTCCCAGGAGGCTTCTCGGCTCCTAAAATCGCCCTGCTCACTTCCCTAACACGGCAGACACACCAGGACAGCCAGAGTGGGTGGAAGAAGGAAAATGGAGACCATGGCTCAGTACAGGAGAGAGCAGGTCAGGCCTGTGACTCAGGCTCCCGCAGTGTTCTCTCTCCCTCGCAGTCAGCCAGGTCTCCTGCTTTAGAACAGTGCTAACAACTGAGACATCTTGTCTTCTGTCATTGCTCATTCTTTGTATTTTCCAGTGTGTCAGAATCTGGGTGAGGAGAAGGGCTATTTAAAGGAGATCCTCTGTGGGGCTCCAGTCAGAAGGCACAGAGAGAATCTGCTGTGCAGTTAGGTAATTGATCAGAAGACCACCCGATCGACAGGCACAGTAAACAATCAGAGACATTCCCTCCCAAGACTGGCGTAAGGGTTGCCTTTAGTGAAAGATGAATGAATTCTACTGTTCAGAGAGTTAGATTATGATTTCAGTGTGGATTAGAAGAGATAGCTGGAGGGTCAGGGTTGTAGCTTACGTGGTAGATTGCCTGCAGAGTGTGCAGGAAGTACTAGGTTCAATCCCCAGCACTGTACAAACCTGGAATGATGGCCCACAGTTCTAATCCCAGTGCAGTTAGGAGGATCAGAAGTTCAACGTCACCCTCACCGCCATAGGGAATTTAAGGCCAATGTGGGGCACGCGTGACACTTTGTTTCAAAAGAGGGAGGGTTGTGGGGCTGGAGAGATGGCCCAGCAGTGAAGAACATTTGTCTCTTACACAGGATCCTTGTTCCATTCCAGCACTCACAGGATGCCTCACAACCATCTGTGACTCCAGATCCAGTGGATGTGATCCCATCTTCTGCATTCTGTGCCACTGAAGCCTCATGAAACATAGACATATATGCAGATAAGACAGTCATACACATAAAAATACATACATACATACATACTACACACATACTGGGGACATTGGAGATGGCTCGTTGGGTTGGTAAGATTCTTGCCACACCAGAATGTGGACCTGCGTTTGAATTCCCATCACCCATGTAAATTCCCCAAACTGGGAAGACACAAACGGGGGTATGGGTGGGGCTTCCTGACATGATCTAGCTGGATAGATGAATTCCCTGTCTCAGATACTAAGATGGAAGGCAATTGAAAAAGATATCCACCTTTACATATGCCCACATATTTGTGTATACATAGGAATACAAGTACCTCAGAAAGAGAGAGAGAGAGAGAGAGAGAGAGAGAGAGAGAGAGAGAGAGAAGGGGGAGCGTAGCCAAGCACTCTGGTAAACACATTTACAATTCTAGACCTTCAGTGGTGGCGAGAGGACCAGGAGTCAGTCATCTTCATGTACATAGCTGGCCCAAACCATAAGAGATAGTCGAAAGAAAGAAAGAAAGAAAGAAAGAAAGAAAGAAAGAAAGAAAGAAAGACAGACATAGAATAGCTACAAAGATAGATGTAGCCTTAGTATACCATCAGATGTCCACATGTCCAGATTATAGGAGGACTGGAACAGTAATCTTAAAGAAAAATAATGCAATGAGAAGTTATAATAAAGAAGCAAGACGATGTGGCCAATGCTAAGACATGGTATGAGAATAAAAAATGTCTAGGGGCTGATGAAATGGCTTAGAGAATAAAGGTGCTTGCTGCCAAGCCTAAAGACCCAAGTTCAATCCCCAGGATCCACACATCGGAAAGAGAGACCTAATTCCCCAAAGATGTCTTCTGATCGCATGGACCTTGTGGCAAAAGCATGACATATATATACATATATATACACACATATACACGCACAGGAGCGTAAACATATACAACAAACACATAAACGTAATGCAAATATTTTGTAAAGAGAAAATTTTGGAAAGTTGTTTTGTGAAAGCCTGGTTAGCACCTATCAAGTAAATATGAGCCTTCAACGCCCACTTCCCCAAACACAAGAGTTAAAACACACATATAGAGTCAGAGACAGGAACATGTTCTATGATGAGACAGACCCCCTTATACCAGTAGGTTTTCTCATGACGGTGGTGTTCCTGGTGTGAGTGTTGGTGTCTACAATGAGTCCCTCTTCACCTTGACCCACATGGTAACCTGGGCACATGCCTGTGTGCTATGTGCCAGCTGGTCCCCTATGCCCCAGCCTGCTATGGATCCTCCCCCACTTGGGCAGCTAAGGATGCATGATTGACATTTGCTCACACAAAGATTCAGGCGGTCTTCCTTCCATGTACTTATTTTTAAATGTTATTTAAAGACACACCTAGCAAAACAGACAATCCAAGAATGGGAGGCTTCCCAGGTTTACAAAGCACTGGAATTGACCCAAGGGTCAACAACTCGAAATACCAGAGGTCCTCAGGGCCATCCATCAAAATTTAAACCAGGAAGTCTGGGGATCCAGAGGAGAAAGTCTTCAAGACAGAAGTGGGCTTCATACAACAAGTGCTACAATTAAGACGTGGGAAACTTTCTGTGTCTCGATTTAAAAGGCAAATGTTTGTTCTCTGAAGAAGAAAAGAGAAATGTAGTTAGGGGCTCAGAGAGAGCAAGAAGCTATGTGAGGAGGCCATGGTGCAAGTAGCAAAGGAATCATCACCAACTAGGGTATTGAAGGGACTGCAGGAGAGCTCACTTGAACCCAGTGTCTCAAGCATGTCCCTTTGAGTGGCACTTACACCAGAAGATCGGAGGTCCTGACATGCCACTGGACTCCACAACTGTATTCCTAAAATGCTTTATTGACTGTCAATATTTGAAATCCAAGGATAGATGTTTTAACTGTGGATACAGAACCAGACACAAACGTAGTTAGTGGATGCATGAATGGGGCGGACAGGAAAGAGTGATGAACAGCGGTTCGTTTTATACTGGGGAGTCCAGAAACCCGCCATAAAACTAATGGTGCCTAGGACATGCTCCAGGGGAGAACACTTGGTTAGTGTCTGAAAGGCCCCGGGATCCATGCCCAGCACCACAATGAAGCACAAGGAAATGAATGTCATTAGAAAGAAGAGTGGGGAAACGTATATGTAACCAAACTCCGGAGGAAGTTACCACTGGAAGCGTGTCACGATGCTGGACACTGTAGCTCTTTGGTAACCACCTGATTTCCTGAGTCATAAAACACTTAAGCCAGTGCATCATCAGCTGAAATGTCTCTCTGGAGAAAAAGCACATTTCCCAGCATCCCTTACAGCTACATTCATTCAGGTAATCAAATTCAGGTCACCTGGATATATGGAGAAATGACATTCCTTTTCATTACTTTGAGTATGAGTGTGACAAGCCTTCTTTGGTCCAGGCTGAGTGTTGTTATAAGTTGCAGTAGACACACACACACACACACACACACACACACACACACACTGACTACATGTTAGGCACTTTTATGGCTTTGATTGCGTTTGTTTAGTGCGTATGTATGTAGGCACCTGTACTCATCCTGAGATTTGACCTCAGACTGTCACGCTTGGTGGAAAGTGTCTTTTCCCACTGAGCCATCTTAGTGATCTGTGCAGTGGTTTTAAAATGGGGCCTGCCTAGAGGGCAGATGTCAAAAAACAGTGTTAGCTGGGAATGCTTCCTTCTTCAGGCTCAGAAAAAATCACCTGCCTTCCCCATCTCACAATATTTTCCCTGGGATCTTCACACCCGTGTGCTTCCATCAGCAAAGCCTGACTAAACCGCCTTCTTCTTATAAGGACTCTTAGGATATTAGGTTCACCAAGGCAATCTAAAATAACACCCCATCTCAAGAGTCTCTCTCTCTCTCTCTCTCTCTCTCTCTCTCTCTCTCTCTCTGCCAGACAACACTTGAGATGGTGCAAATGCAGAGGCAGGCATATCTTTGTGAATTCCAGGCCAGCCTGGCCTATGAATGGAAACCTTGTCTCAAATAAAAACAAAACTTTCTTGAAACTGGGTCTCATGTAGTCTAGGTTGCCCTTGAGCTTGCTATGTAGCTGAGGATGACTTTGAACTTCTGACCGTCCAATCTCTACCTCCCAGGTGCTGGCATTCCAAGTATGTGTCACCCACCATGCCCAATTCATACAGTAGCGCTGGGGATCGAACTAAGAGCTTTGTGCATGCTCAGGAAGCACCTACTGGTGCTTAATCATTTGCAGAAATGATTAAGATATTCGAAAAGGGTAGGGATGAGCCTTTACCTCAACCAGGATGTAGACACCCGTTGGGGGGACATTATTCTTTTCACCACAGTTTGGTACAGTGTTCCCATTTAAAGTTGATGAAACCCAAGCACAGGGAAGCTAAGTAGTGCGTCAGAGTCACACAGCAGGAAAGTAGCTGATCCATGATGTAAACCCAGTGTAGCTCCAGTCTCTCTGCACACAACCTGGACTCCCCTCTATCCCAGCTGAGTGCTGGTGTCCTGGTAACGGCAGAGCTGCCTTGCCAGTCCTGGATGGCCTGCCGAGAGAAACACTGTCATCTTTTGACACAGATGCCTTCTGTTATGGTAGTTGTGTTCAAATGCAAGGATCCGTAGCTACTCCACACAGTTAAAAAGGATCTTACTTTATTTCTCTTGCAAACGATTTATTTTGAAAGAGGAGAGTGTATTCTTCATTCATTTTAAAAGCCCTAAAGTTGCAGGACAAGACTGGTGATCAGTCTGCATTATACCTGCAGCCCTGCAGAGATTATACTGCCTCTAGGATGGACTGAAACTCTTCAGTCCATGCTGGAGGCCAGCCCTTAACCACCTTCTCTCTCTCTCTCTCTTTCTCTCTCTCTCTCTCTGTTCCTGTGTCTCTGTCTGTTTCTCCCTGTGTATCTGTATCTCTCTGTGTGTCTTCTTGTGTATCTGTATTTCTTTCTGTCTCTGTCTCCCTATGTCTCTGTATCTCTTTGTCTCTCTGTGTCTCTGTATCTCTCCCTGTCTCTGTCTGTCTACCTGTGTCTCTGTGTATCTCTGTGTCTCTCTCTGTCTCCCTGTGTCTCTGTCTCTTTCCCTGTGCCTCTCTCTGTCTGCCTCTCTGTCTCTCTCTGCCTCTCTGTCTCTGTCTCTCTGTCTGTCTCTGTCTGTATATGTCTGTCTCTCTGTCTCTTTCTCTCCCTCTCTTAAGTTTCCCTATGTACCCCTGGCTGGCCTGGAACTCCCTATGTACAACAGACAGGCCTTGAACTTACAGAGATCTGCCTGTCTCTTCCTCCTGAGTACTGGGATACAGCCTGATTCATCTTTCTATTTTGTTCCTTTTGAGAACACCTGGGCCAAACAAAATGCTTCTTTGGTAGCCCTGGAACCAGCCCTGTTCCTCACCTCTGCTCACACCGTCTCAGGCTGGACCACTTCTCCTCTTCCTTTCTCACTCTTGCCTACCATTTCTGTCTCACTTTCCCATTGCCATGACAAAACATCATGGTCAAGACAACTTATAAGAGAAAAAGGTTATTAAATGCCTACATTTTAGAGGATGAGTCCATGACTACCAGGGCAAGAAGCGTGACAGCAGGCCAGCAGGCATGGCACTGTAGCTGGGAACGCGCATCTTGAGACAAAAAGCATGAGGTGGAGACACTGGGAATGAACAGCATTGATGTTTGAAACCTCAAAGCCCCACTCCCACCCCTGTGACACACCTCCCCCTACAAGGCCACATCCCCTACAAGGCCACACCTCCCCCACAAGGCCACACCTCCCCCTACAAGGCCACACCTCCTAATCCTTCCTGAACAGTTCCACCACCAGTGGACCAAACATTTGAATATATGAGCCATTCTCATCCAAACCACTATAACATCTCTAAATAAATAAATAAATAAATAAATAAAACACCTGCAAACTCCTATTCAGCCCTCAAGCCCAAGCCCAAGTTGCTTCTGGAATATTTTGGTCTCTAGATTTTTTTTTTCCTCTCCTGTTTAAGATTTTTTTCAAATAATTGGTTAGTCCATCATTCTAATCCCTGCCCACCCCTTTCCTGTTCTGACTTCTCTCACCCATGTTTTTCTGTGTTGAAATAACCACACCCATACACCTTCACAACGACTACTGTTCACTGATTGTGCCAACAAGCTTTATGTCAACTTGACACAAGCTGTAGTCATCTGAGAGGAGGGAGCCTCAACTGAGAAAATGCCTCCAGACTATGGGGCTGGAAACAGTCCTGCAGGGCATTTTCTTAATTACTGATCCGTAGGGAGAGAGTCCAGCCCACTGTGGGTGGCGACACCCCTGGACTGGTGGTTCTGGGTTCCATAGTAAAAGCAGGATGAAGAAGCCAGGAGACAGCAGGACTCCTCCATGAACTCCGCAGCAGCCCCTGCCTCCAGGTTCCTGCTCAGTTCGAGTTCCTGTCTTGGCTTCCCTCAACGGACCATGACTTGAGAGGTGTAAGCCGTAGAAACCCTTTCCTCCCCAAGTCCCTTTGATCATGGTGTTTCATTACAGGAAACGAAACCCTAAGATATTAATATTAGTGTCATTTAATAATTTGGAGGCTCTCACAACCCCACGCGCTAACATATGCTCAAAATATATGCAATACCAAACCACAAGTTAAGCAGAAGCCTGTCTAACGGGGCTAATTCTTTCCCATGCCTGCTGTGATTTTAAAATGTAAGGCTAATACTGAATGATCATGCATCCGAGGATGTCAATCCTCACCTTGCTGATGTCCTGCCCTGCCTGACACCCTCCACACCTGCCTGGTCTTAGGAAGTCCTCGCACAAGTCTCCCTATGGAAAAAGCTATCGGTGTTTGATTTTAACCAGCAGCACGAGTGTGTGTGTGTGTGTGTGTGTGTGTGTGTGTGTACTCATGTACTATATAACATCAATGTAAGCTGATCTTCTCTAGTGCTGAGGGCTCACATCCCCATGAATTCCCAGAGAGGAAGACCAAGGGATAGGCAGGGCCTACGACAGGCTCTGGGGAGTGACTCCCTCACTTTTTCTGGCTCACACATTGTCCTTGGTATGCAGCTGTGGTCACTTCCCACACTCAGCCCAGGCCCCCTACCTCACAGCAATCCTGTCTGAGGCTTCTAATTCCTTCTTAGAAGCCACCTAGGTACCCAGCATAATCTCCCCACCTCAAGAGCTTCATAATACAATCACATCTGTGCATCTTCTAGACTGTGGGCCTCACTGTTTGGTTCTAGGGATAGTCAAGACTTGAGTTTTGTTCTTGAAGTGTTGGCGTGGAAACCCTGTAACTTTAATTGTTTCAAATCCTAGTTTTAATGATGGTTCGGAAATGCTTTAACCTTCCTGTAGCCCATCAGCTAACAGAGGTAGTGGGAAAGAAAGGACATGGGGGGTGGGGGGAAGTGGACCTGTCAGCGAAGAGACACAAGACCTACAAGGGTACAGTTAGCTCTATAAGCAAGCTCAGCCTCCGTCACTGTCTGTCAGGTCCTTTTTAGGCTCCCGCCAAACATCACGTGTCCTCCATGGCTCTTACCTTAGCACATGCCTCTGTCTCAGTTGACATCACTCTGGCCATCAGCCGGAGTCTGTGAAACTGGCAAGAAACTGCAGCACACCACCAGAAGTGTTTTGGTGCAGTTCTCTCTATGGAGTTCTGACGAATGCAGCTCAACTAGGCAATGTAAGGCGGACCGATACATGCTGGTTGTTAGCAGAGAATCCTTCATCACATGACCTTTCACCTGCTTGCTTTAGCAGAGCATCTTTTCACTTGTCTGCTTCAGTGAAACGTTCCTTCATGAGTCGGCCTTAGCCTTTCACCTGTGTCTGCTTCAGCTAAATGTTCCTTCACGTTTGCCCCAGCGAAACACCATCCAGCCAATTTTCCAAAGAACCCTTAAGTTTCCACTTCACACCCCCAGGGCCTTGTGCATGATAAGCAAGCGCTCTACCCCTGAGCTGCATCCTGAGACTCCAGGCCTCAAATTCGACCACCTTAACTCTACATCCGATTGTTCAGTTTAGAGATAGAACCCAAAGCCTTGCACACGCTCACAACTGCTCAGCCACCGAGCTCTATGTCCGATTAGAGTCCCTTTGAGGTATCATCTAACCGATTAGAGTTCTGGGGACACGGAAGTGACTATTCAGGAGAACCTATCAGAGAGCGCTAAGCTGGCAGCTAAGCCAGGCCTTTCTGGCCCCAGAGCCTGTGCCCTGGCCTCCCCTCAACAACCTCTTGACCAACTATAAGGGTAGGTTTTCTTTTCCGACTCACATTGTGGATCCTAAACTCATTCCACTGGAGTCTGTCTCCTTACAATAACCCCCCATGCATTTGACTCCTCCCAACCATCTCTATGGAAGGGGCTCCCCAGCCTAAGCTGCAGGGTCTGCTCTGCTGCTGTGTGGCCCTCAGGGTTTCTTAAGTGAGTAGCTGGGTGACCAAGCCCCTTCTCCTGCCCCACCTCTGTGTGGAAGATGCTGTCTAAGTCTCTGAGGGTCCTGATTCCAGGCCTAGCATCCCTCCTTTCTCAGTGCATGTTGATCCCCCTAAGCCCCATGTCTGATACATGGAGCTCTTCCTCCAGGGGATCAGGGCATCCTATGTAGATGTTGAGGACATGAGGTATCTGGGTACCACTCTGGGGCATGAATATTTGGCTAACCCTTCTTAAAAGTCATTGCCATTGGACCCAGGAACCAAAAACCTCACAGCTACCTCAGTGACTTCCCTAGTCCCTGTCCTTGGAACCCCCTTCCCTGGAGCACAATAGAGTCCTGCATCACAATCTATCCTCTGTTTCCTGACTTGGAGGAACAACTAAACAACATCTCTGCCCCCTGGCCATAGTTGCCCACCCGACAGCCAGGCCTGAGGCATCCACAAATGGCAAAGCCAATTAGTGTTCAATTGCTCCAGTCCTAGCCAGACAGAGGTTACTGTAAGTCTCGCATTGGCATTGGGAGGGAGGGAGAAGCAGCACCTTAGGACAGTGCCTGGGCTGACACTTGAAGATAGATGTGACAGGGACCTGTGGCTTGGAGGCTCAGGATTAGATCAACAAGGCTGGGGCTGGCTGGTTCCAGGAAAAAGGTCATGTAGACACAGTTTGACAGACAGCACAAGCAAAGCCAAGGCTTCAGGCTGGCCTTCCCTGAGCAGAGGAGGCACCAGGGCTTGTGGGCCCAGTCCAAAGATGGAAAGCCTGGAGTCCTTGATCCCTCTTGGGCACTGGCATTTTGCCAGGAGCTCCCAGAAGCCAGTGCCATCATGACCAAGAACTAAACAACGGCAGCTCCTGCTGTCTTCCAGAGCATGCCCAGCTCAGGAATCCTTTAAGCAGACATTCGAAGCCCCTCTCTCCCGTGTTTCTCTAGGCACCTGTAGCTGAATTGGGGTACCCAACTCAGGACCAGACAGCCCTGGGTCAGATAGGTGAAGAACAGAGAACTGCCACCTTCAGGAGTCCCTCATGACTCTTAGAAAGCAGCCATCTCTGGGGACAGAGGATTAAAAGGGAGAAGTGGGCAACTGAGATTCCTGGCCAGTGGGGCTGGGACTGGCGCTAACATGCTAAGACCCTGCATGTTCTCAGTTGTTTAAAGGAATAGCAGCCAGTCTCCCTCCGCACACATGGACAAAGGCACTCCCCCTCCCCTGTGTATACTGACTTGGGAGAATGGAAGCTGTTTGCTCACTCCAACCTAGAGTGTCTAGGGGGCTTGGAATCCACGGATCAGTGCGGAGCCTGGGCTGCCCACTGCCCACGCAGGGATCTGTCCCCTCCACATTCCTGACTGCACCTTGCTGCAGCAGCTGTTTCTTGAATGCCCTTGCATGATCTGCCTCCCATCCCCCACATGCTGCAGCCTCCTCTGGGACCCTACCCTACAGGGCAAATGGTCGCAGCTCCAGATTGGTGTGTGTGTTCAGGGGGTGCGGGCAGAATGCAGAAGGATGAATCATCGCCATGGGAGCAGACTACTGAGTTCCACATTCACACACTCGCAGAGCTGTAGACACAAAGGCATGCCCACACGCACACTCCCAAACTCACAGGAAGACACGCCGAGAGGCCAATGCTGGTCAAAACCACAGATGCACACTGAGACCCACAGAGACAGAAACAGCCCTACACACACACACACGCACGCACGCACGCACACACGTATGCATACAGTCCTTAGACACAGACGCCAAAACACAGGGACAAATCAAGACCCATACAGACATATCTTACCCAGGGGGAAGCCAGTCATCATCCAAGAGCCTGCTCTCATACAGTTACACACAAATACCCATGGTCACAGTCTAGATTCTTTAGATACAACCTAACCATCCTTCTGTAAATACATAAGCCCTCTCCCTCTCCCTCTCCCTCTCCCTCTCCCTCTCCCTCTCCCTCTCCCTCTCCCTCTCCCTCTCCCTCTCCCTCTCTCTTTTCCTCTCCCCTCCCCCCCCTCTCTCTCTCTCTCTCTCTCACACACACACACACACACACACACACACACACACACAGAGTCCCTCTTCTCTGGAGTTTTTCATCCATCCCCTGCCTCAGGCAGCACTCAGAGCAGACATGACAGTTTTAGAATCCTAGAGATCTATGACCCATATTCGTGCATACAGATGCCACAGCTACCCAAGGACAGAGTTTCTGCCTTTGGTCCAGCCACCTCCATTCTTCCAGAGTGGAGGTTGCCAGACCCACAAGGGTGATGCCCTAGTCATCTGCTAACAGACTTCCTGTTTGCATCTTCCACACCTTAGAGGAGGGTCAGGCTGCAAAGGAAAGATGGTGGTTACATTCCCAGGAAGGAAGGGATGCAAGAGAAAGAAGACTTGCTTGGACAACCCCGAGCCAAAGAGGTAGACAAAGTCCCCACCTATCTGCTAGGATTCCCAGGAGACCTGACCCAATTATGTGCATCTGCTGTTGTCTGCCTTAAAGACCCCTCTGTTACTCTCCACCTCAGCTTGAGGGCCACTTGGTCATCTTTCACGGTTCAGAGCAAGTGTTCCTGGGTGAGCTCTTCTGTTCTGCTGTGACTCTCAGCCCCCTAGGATCTCTCCAGGCCTTATGGACACCATAGGGAAATGCCTTACTCCCGGAAGCCTAGATCCTATGCAGAACTGCAGGGGAGAGGGGCTCTGGGAGATATGAGTGTGAAACACAGGTTCGAACCTCAGCTCTGCCTCTGACTTTGGTCAAAGCCCTGCGCTGTGTGTATCCAAGGATTTTTCTGTGAACTGGGGACTATAATAACTATCTTCCCAGGCTGACGTGGGGATGAAACGAGATCGTGCATTGGGTATCCTGTGGAAATGGCTGCCGTATTACAGGTTCGTGGCTTGCCACAGAGCTTGGTAAATATTGAAGTAATTAATGAACGCCTCCAGCTTCCCTTCGTCTGCCTCTACCTCACGTCCGTGCTTTGGGAGGGGGAAAGTAAGTGCGAACAAGAAGGATTGGGGCAGAAAGAGCCGGGAGAGAACAGGGCTTTCTGACCCTAGCTGCTCCAGCGTGTCCCGAGCTTGTTTGGAGGCGGCACCAGCATCCTCTTACCCCTGTGCCACCCACCTGTGCCACCACCCTAATCGGTCAGGTGAGGCAGAGAGTAGAGATGGGGTCCACCCCTGACGCCTCCCCCCCCCCAGGTGCGCGCTGAATGCGGGGTGGCGGGAGACTAGGTGTCGGAAGGGTGCTCAGGATATGAATGAGCCAGAGGACGCGTGAATGGAGGTGGATGGAAGCGTGAAGTACAAGGCGGGGCTCCAGCTAAGTGACCTCGAGTGCAGACAGACCGGGGCTCCCTCCCCTCTCCTCCCAGCCTCCCGCTCCGCTCCGCTCCCCTCCCCGCGGTGCGCAGACCTCCCGAGCCCTCCCGAGCTACCGCGGGCACCAGAGCCCGGACCACGCAGCCACCGAGCGGACAGCGCCGCCTCAGGAGGGGGCGACCCCGCCGTGTCTCCGGCTCCGCACCAAGGTGAAGTCCCGCGTGCAAGGTCCAGGTACCAGCAACCGAGGATGCCCGGGGCGGGGAGCCAACAGGTGCGGGGTGTGGGGACCCCCAAGACTGACATGGGGATTCCAGAGGAGTATCGGCAGGTGATGGAGGGAGCTGGAGTCTCTGGGGAAGGAGGGGTGACCTGGGTGCTGAGAGACTGCGCCACCACCCACTCCGCTCACCTCCGGACGGCTCCCGCGAACCCATTAGCGCACTTGCCGCCCCTTCTGGGAATCCTCTCAGACTCCCTAAGGAGCAGGGAGGTCCCGCTGGGAAATCGGTAGGCCAGTGTCTCTGCCTCTTCCCATAGGGCTCTCAGGGGGACTGTCCATCCTCCTACGCCAGTGTGGGGTCGTCCCTACCCAGCCAAGGGAAGACCGGGTCTGAGCAAGGGAGGAGGGAGCGGCCTGAGCCAGGCCGGATTTATGAATGGAGAGCGGCCTGCGCACAGGCTCAGCGACCCCTGGCGGCCATCGGGGAGCATCGCTGGCCCGGGGACTCTAGGAGACCTAGCAAGGGGGTCTTGAGAAGCCTGTTTCTTGGGTGAGGATCCTTCCCTCTCTTCTAGGAAGATGCTTGCTTACCCGCCCTCCTCTTTGCGGGTGCGTGCGGTCCCGCTCTGCGAAAATGCGCACTGAGGAGGATCTGGCAGGTCTAGTGGGCGGGATCTAGGTCTTCAATATCTCCCTGAACCCTTTTCCCAGGCCTTAATCAAGGCTTGAGGACTGACCCAAGAAAGAATATTTGCCGCTGGGATTGGGTTTCCTTCCTAAATCTGTGATGGCTGGGGGACTCAGACAGACCTGGATTGGCTTTGTGACCTTGAACAAGGGACTCAGCCTCTCAGCTTCACGTCTCTTCATCCACACAGCAGGGCTCACTAATAATGATAGCGGACACTGACTGGAGGGCCGGCTTCTGGGTGAACCAGGTTCTGGGTGAAGTAGTTTCCAAACCTTAGAGCTCAATACTCCTCACCGTGGCGCTGGAAGGTAGGCACCTTTAATATTGGACCATTGGGTAGGGAAACTGAGGCTGAACGAGGGAGGTGAGGTGACTAGTTCCACCATTCCCAACCCATGACTAAGAATAAAGAGGGAAGGTAGACAAAGTCCCTAATGTTCCCTCCTTCCTTCCCTCTTTCCTTCCCTCCTTCCTTTCCTCCCTTCCTTCTCTCCCTCAGGAAGTTTGGTCTGGGACCCCAAAGACCTGAGTACAAGATCAGGACCTTTGAAAGGAGTGGGCTGAGGGCTTGTGGGAGTTTCTCTTCCTCTACACAGCCCAGGATGCTCCTCAGCTGAAGCGGCTCCTAAACTCATGGAACCCTCAGCTACTCCTGGGGCCCAGCCCGGAGTCCCCACCAGCAGCGGGGAACCCTTCCATCTGCCTCCAGACTATGAAGACGAGCTCCTCCACTACCTGTGGCGGGATTACCTCTACCCGAAACAGTACGAGTGGGTTCTCATCGCAGCCTATGTGGCCGTGTTCCTCATAGCCTTGGTGGGCAACACCCTGGGTAGGTGTCTGTCTTCTTCTGAGGACTAGAGGGGGCCCTGGGCCTTCCCTTCACACCCATTCCTGCTGGTGAGGTCGGGATGGGGCCTGAATGGATGTGGCTCTGCTAACAGGCTTCACCTCACCTTCCTGCTCTCTGCAGTCTGCCTGGCTGTGTGGCGGAACCACCACATGAGGACAGTCACCAACTACTTCATTGTCAACCTGTCCCTGGCAGATGTGCTGGTGACGGCCATCTGCCTGCCTGCCAGCCTGTTAGTGGACATCACCGAATCGTGGCTCTTCGGCCATGCCTTGTGCAAGGTCATTCCCTATCTCCAGGTTAGCTGTCCCATGGCCCTCAGCAGCCTCTGCCACATCTGTCCAAAACTTATGACCTTGGTGGCTCTCAAGACCTTAAAGCTTGTCTTTCAGTCAAGTCATGGTGGCTTAAGACTCTTGTGGGGTCATTCAGACCACCAGGCTGGACACTTGGAAACACAGACACAGCCCCACATACACACATAGACTTCCCCTCCTGGTGACAGGTACAAACTTGGCCATGTGTGTGAACATGCGCGCACACACACACACACACACACACAGAGGCACACAAGCACACAGTTACTTCCAGGTCCACAGGCACATGCAGAGAGGAAGCAGGAGCCCACAGTGACAGACCTGTTCTCACGGGGCCTGCTCCCTGACCTCAGTGAGGACCAAGAGAGTCAAACAGAACTCTCTCTGGTCTCCTTCCCCAATGCTGGACACTAGGACACCCAGATAGTATCAGGACAATTGGAGGAGGGCTGGCCAGAGACCACCATGACCCCTCAGTAGCCCTTGGTCCTCTTCCTGCATCCTGGGAAACGGGATACCCTGGAGGCAACGGCTACCTATGCTACCAGCCGATTCATTTATGCCTCTCAGACCAAGAGAGCTTTCTCAACAGCATAGGGGTGACCTTCCAGAGTGACAGAGATGTCTCATGGACTTCACACTGCTTTAAGGTTTTCTGCTCAACTGATCCCTTCTGTGGAGGGAATTGTGTGTCTCATCTCCTCACCTCTAGCATAGCACCTACCTCACGGGTTCTAAAAACTAGAGAAAGGAGGGGTTTTAGAGATGGCTCAGTAGTTAAGAGCATTGGCTGCTCTTCCAGAGGCCCCTGGTTCAATTCCCAGCACCCACATGGCATCTCACAACTGTCTGCAACTCCTGTTCCAGGGGATCCAACAGCCTCACGCTGATATACACGTAGGAAAAACATCAATATACATAAAGAATAAATAAATTATTTAGAAAAAATAGGAAGAGAAGTGTTTGCCACACAGAGTCTCATCATGTGTGTCAGATCTCCAACTGGACATTTTCCATACATGGTTTCATTTATTCTTACCAGCATCCTGCCAGATAGATGATATATTCCCATTCTGCAGATGAGGCTCAGAGAGAGTGAGTGACTTGCCCAAATTCACACAGCACAAAGGGGTGGAGTCACGATTTGCTGCACTGGTAGCTCTGGGCTGTGAACTGCTCCCCAAGCCCCTACACACCTCTGATGTTGTGTCTCCATGGGGCAGGCTGTGTCGGTGTCAGTGGCAGTGCTGACTCTCAGCTTCATCGCCCTGGACCGATGGTATGCCATCTGCCACCCACTGCTGTTCAAGAGCACAGCTCGCCGTGCCCGTGGCTCCATCCTGGGCATCTGGGCTGTGTCGCTGGCTGTCATGGTGCCCCAGGCCGCTGTCATGGAGTGCAGCAGTGTGCTGCCCGAGTTAGCCAATCGAACCCGGCTCTTCTCTGTCTGTGATGAGCACTGGGCAGGTAATGGACACCTCTGGGGGTGTATGATCCCAGGGCAGGGGATCTTCAGGGTGGGTACCCCCAGAGTAGGTATCTACTTTAGTGTGGGCATCAGCTAAGGACTCTCCAGGATTGCCCGCTAGACTGGGCAATTCTCGGCTCTCTCCCTACCATGGTGCCTAAGTGAAATTCAGTTGTCCCCAACTTTAATTCGTGTTGGGACAGGGTGACCTGCTGAGGCAGACCGGGATCCCCAGAGTGGACTTGACCCTTGCGTCTGTCTTGTGACCTTACAGATGAACTTTACCCCAAGATCTACCACAGCTGCTTCTTCATTGTCACCTACCTGGCCCCACTGGGCCTCATGGCCATGGCCTACTTCCAGATCTTCCGCAAGCTCTGGGGCCGCCAGGTGAGACTCATCCATTGTCACTGTCTGGGCTGGGAAGAGGAAGCTGTTTTTCTAACGGAGTAGATGGTCCCTGACATTGGAACATATTGTCCGCACTGCGACTATAGCGAGGCCACGCCTAAGGACGTGGGGAGCTGGAGGCCCCAAAGTGACTTGCAGCCTCTTTTA
The DNA here is from genome assembly GCF_011762505.2 of Arvicanthis niloticus. Taxonomy (NCBI): domain Eukaryota; kingdom Metazoa; phylum Chordata; class Mammalia; order Rodentia; family Muridae; genus Arvicanthis; species Arvicanthis niloticus. The sequence continues at coordinate 24,427,848 of NC_047662.1, forward strand.
ATTAATCAATTACCTTCCAGGGACTTGGCATATACTAGACAAGTATCCCAGCACTGAAAATATGCCCAGATTGTTCCCTGACCCAGGTTCCCTCCTTCCTTTTTTTTTTTTTTTTTTAAACTGTTGAGGCAGGGTCTTGCTAAGTTGGCCTGACTAGACTGAACTTACAATTCTCCCGCCTCAGTCTCCTGTGTAGCTAGGATTATAGAGCCAGCTTTAGCCACCATATCTTATTCCCTTATTCTGCACAGTGCTAACCCATGTCTAGACCATGTGGGACAATGGGTCGGGAGATGGTTGGGCTAAACCCAGGACCTGCCTCGCAGGCATTCCCAGTTAGAGCCTTTCCTGGCTGGTCTACCTTAAGGAAGCAAAGGTTTAGAAAAGTCACTCAGCTCATGAATGTGCAAGCAGTCTCTAAACTTGGTTTCTTGCATTCTGGATCCATGCCTCTTGGTTGTGGGGTGGTTGCAAGGTATCTACCTAGGTGGAGAGCTAGTACCCAGGCTTTCTCCGAGGCCCTCCTGATTCCCAGGCCTCCCCACGCTGTGACACGGACATCTCTGCATGACTCAGCTCTTTGCCCATCCCAGAGACGGAGCTGCAGATCTCTGGGGAATGGAAGAGCAGTTAGAAAGATGTTCAGACCCCACAGTGTGACAGTTAGCCAAAGGGAATGACTCTCTCGAGGAGTGACATCTACCTTTCCCTCGTGTGTGTGTGTGTGTGTTTGTGTGTGTGTGTGTGTGTGTGTGTGTGTGTGTGTGTGTGTGTATGTGTTGGATAGATCCCTGGTACCACATCGGCCTTGGTGCGGAACTGGAAGCGGCCCTCAGAGCAACTGGAGGCTCAGCACCAGGGCCTGTGCACAGAGCCCCAGCCCCGGGCCCGAGCCTTCCTGGCCGAGGTGAAGCAGATACGAGCTCGGAGGAAGACCGCCAAGATGCTGATGGTGGTCCTGCTGGTTTTTGCACTCTGTTATCTGCCCATCAGTGTCCTCAATGTCCTTAAGAGGTGAGGACACATGGGGAGCACATGGGTAAGGGAGGAACTTCCAGGCCTAAGAAAGACTACCATTCACTCCACGGCTCTCCACCCTGGGGCAGGCAGTTGCTTTGCTCTGTTTCCATCTCCTCTACTGGTGCATGGGGATATTGGGCTCGGCTCCAAAGGCAATTAGAAAATCCTTCCTCTGTGCACTTGGCTATCAAGACCTAGGATGACTGGGTACAAATGACAGACAAGAGCCCTGTCTTCATCAAGGCTGTATTCCAGTGAGAAAGGCAGCAAATCAATAGAAAAGGCAGTGTGTATCAGGCAGTGAGGGCCATGAAGAAAAATGAAATTCCAAAAGAGAACAGAGGGATGATGGGGCTGGTGGGTTTGGTTTTGTCTCGGATACATTCTTGTCATTGTTGCTGCTGCTGTTGTTAAAGCTTCTCTACAGTCTCAGTACTTATCAAAGTCGGGAGCAAGCCTCAGGGGTCTGGAGGATAACAGTTAAGGCAGAAGGACACAAGGATGCAGCAGATGAGGAGTCATTGAGTTGTCAGTGGAACGTCATGGAGGACTGGCAGGATCAGTCTGGGTTTGGCCATGTCCAGTCTTGTGTGATCTCGGGCATGTACTTCTCTAAGCCTCATCTGCTTTTGAAGAAATGGATGCTGTCCATGATGTGTTGTTTCTGTTAGGTGGATGGAGTGGCTCCGGGGGATCAGATAGCTGGAGTCTGAGCGGATCATTGGTCGCTGTCCCAAGGCTCATTCTAGACATAGTCCATGCTTGGGTACCAAAAACAGTGGCCAAGATCTCAGATCGAGTGCCCCAAGGGGACAGCAGTGAGCAGTGGGGACATCTTCTAGCTAGAGTTCTGTGGGCACCCCCTGCCTCCCGTGCACCCACCTATCTTTCTCCTGGCACTAGAGTGTTCGGGATGTTTCGCCAAGCCAGCGACCGGGAAGCCGTCTACGCCTGCTTCACCTTCTCCCACTGGCTGGTGTACGCCAACAGTGCCGCCAACCCTATCATCTACAACTTCCTCAGTGGTAAGTGGACTGTGGGTGTGATGACTGAGGATGGCCATGGTCCCTGGGTCCATCTCAGGCTGGGAGGGGAGGATATACCTGCTGTCAAACTCTCTCTGGGAACCCTTCACTCACTGCCCCTCCCAGGAGCCATGAGCTGAGCTCTGACCCAGAGATGTGCCCAGGACGGAGTGTGACATTCCTACATACCAGTGCCTATAAGGAAGGCCACGGCCTGGGCCTACCTAGGGAGCATGCTCAGTGAGACTTCTGACTAGTTCCTCTCTGGCTAGTGCAGACATAGCCATCTATGTTGCTAGAGAGAACCAGACCTGAGGGAAGAGGACCCTGGAGGCCCTGACTGAGGGGAGATTGTATAGTCTGGCTAAGGGACAGGGGGAAGTCATCAGCATAGACACAGGGTAGGGTGACTTGACTATCCTTGGGTCTATGAGCCTCAAAGCAAACTTCCACGCTCTCTTCTGGGGGTCCAGGCCCCCTCAACCCTATTCCTACCATATTGTCCTGTATCCTATCCCCGCCCTGTCTCAGTGGGTCCCCTACCTTTGGCTTAGCAGAAGTGACTCATCGGACCTCAGATTTGGGACAAGGCTTTGGAGGAGCCGTCAAGATGACTGCCCAAGTGAGGACACAATTCTTTAAAAAAAATAGGGCGTTTGAGAAAGGGTCAGAGGTCACTAGTGTTAACTCTCACTGGGACTCAAGGATTATTCAACCAGGCTGCCTGGCTGCTTCCCAGCTCAGAGGACAGGACAGAAGAGAGGACTCTTACTGAGGAGGAAGGAACAGGCAGCCACCCAGATGTATATGCCTTGCCTGGGTTGTGTTTGCTGAGCACCTACTATGTGCTCTTCCCTGAGCTGGATGCTAAAGAATGGCCGGCTGGCAACACAGTTGGGGATGGTTTGGTTTCTAGAAAACCTCTGTCCCCTGGCATAAACTCAGGGGCTGAATATTGTGCTGAGGAGTCAGTCCCTTCTCCTACCCCACCCTCGCCTTGGAGACGGGCTTGGGTTAGATGCCCAGGTTCAACTTCTGGCTGGGTGGCCTTGGGCAAACTGTAGTCTTCTGCACCTCTCATCTGTGAGAGGATGCACCCTGGTGGGAATGGGGTGGAGTCTGAGGGACTGACACAGCCCATGGTGCAGTGTGACTGTACCATGGGCAGAGCTGGGGAAGGCTAGCAACAGTGTGAACTCTGAGCTCTCTCTCTCTACACACACACACACAGAGAGAGAGAGAGAGAGAGAGAGAGAGAGAGAGAGAGAGAGAGAGAGAGAGAGAGAGACAGAGAGAGAGAGAGACAGAGAGAGAGAGAGACAGAGACAGAGACATCATGGAGGCATACAGATACACACAGAGAGACAGACAGACAGACAGACAGACAGAGACAGACAAAGACAGAGACATCATGGAGGCATACAGATACACACACACACACACACACACACACACACACACACACACGTGTCATGGAGGCACACAGGTGAGGCCCCGAGCCAGACACCATGACTTGAGGCAGGCTCCTTGCCAGAGAGCAGTCAAGGAATCACAATTGGATTTTGCTCCAGGAAGCGGCTGGGGCCCTTTCATCCTCTCTGGCTGTCAGGACTGAGGTAGCCTTGGGCTCTCCCTCCCTCTAGCTCTACCCCTCCCTCTCGGCTCCACCAGGCAGCCCTAGCTTGAGTTGTGCTCCTTGGGCTCAATCCCCTTCCTGCTGCATCTGTCCCCTGTGTCTTTTGTCTCCCAACCAAGGCAAATTCCGGGAGCAGTTCAAGGCTGCCTTCTCCTGCTGCCTGCCTGGTCTGAGTCCCGGCTCCTCTGCCAGACACAAGTCCTTGTCCTTGCAGAGCCGCTGCTCCGTCTCCAAAGTCTCTGAGCATGTCGTGCTGACCACCGTTACCACAGTGCTGTCCTGAGTGGGGCCGCTCCAGGCTCTGGGAGGCCTGATCCTTTGCCTGGGACCCGCCTAGTTTGAAAGACTGTTACTGCTCAGTCAGAGGCTGTGGTTCCAGTCTTGGCTTTCTGCCTGAGTGACTTGGCCAGAGTCATTCCCTTTCTGAGCTTGTGTCCCCTAAGCTGGGTGGATGGGGGCTTAAGCGTGCTCAAGAAAGCAGAGAGCGTTGTAAACCTTCTAGCGCTGTGGACATGGTTACTGTCATCCCTGTCTCGTATGGCTATACCCTACAGTGTCACTTCACCCTATCAGAGCTTGGCTTCCCTCCCAAAGACCTGTCTCCTACTCAATCATATAGGCTTTCCCTGGCTGGAGTCTGCTCCAAAGGTCCCTACAGGCATATTCACCTGGCTCACCACCAGAAGCTTGGACTGCACACGGCCAGCTGCACCAGTGTATCCCTGTGAACTAATTTGGGTTCAGCCCTTCTCAGTGAGCTCTGAAGCGCGGTCCACCCTCTCCAGGTGTGGACTGCACACAGCATAGGCTGGATCTTGTTGGCACTGTGGAGTGCTTAAACACTCTCCATGTGGCCGGTCAGCATGGAGGCCAGCAGCCCGTAGCACTTGTAATTAAAAGCCTGGCACTGAATGTTCCCTTTCTTTGTCACTACACAAAATTCGTGCTGCTCAGGTTAGTAGTGGGAGGTGGGGCAGCTGGGGAATGGCAAGAGGAGAAGGCTCTGGATGGGATTATCTGCAAAACCCCGCCCCCACCCCAGATGGACTGACTGCAGGCTATGCTGCCTCTGGTAATACCCAGCCTCTCCAATCTCTGACACATTTTCTGTTCCTTGCCCGATGGCCTCTGAACTGGAAGGTAAGGAGGTAGGTGGGTAGGCAGTGGGTTGACAGATTTACTGTCTGTAACCTTCTTGGAAATCAGGGCTCCGTTTATTTTCTATGGACTCACAGAATACAAAGAGAGTGCAATGGACTTAGCCAGCCATGCTCCGGCTTCCGCCGAGCTGATTACAAGGCTGCCCAAAAGGCCCCAATTCTTGTTGCCAGAGCAGCAGATGAGCTCATCCTGGAGAGCCACCCTGCTACGAGGAGCAGGGGGCAACTGGCTGAGGCCACTGGGGGTGAGCACACCAGCAGGTGTTAACAGATCACCAGTCAGGACGTGGGGCAGGGCCTCCGGGCCCAGTCCAGGAGTACCTAGACGCCATGGCCCCTCATAGGCATGTCCTTTGGTCCAGATCAGGTGTACGTGTTAAGTAGCCCCTCTGCTTTACGGACTCATCAGCCCAGCAGCCATAGCTGGCCAGCAGGGATGAGCAGTCCTGACCACCCTGTGCTCCCACTGGTCTTGGGATCTAAATCAAATGTGTAAGACAAGTCTGGAGGTGCAGTGTGTTTAGGACAAGGCATGAGGGCTGGATCCCATAGGTCTTGAGCTCTTGGGAAAAAGAAGTAGATTATGACTGACACCATTCTAAAGATGGGTTTGGGGGCTAGAGGCATATCTAGGTGACAGAGTACCTGTCTAACACATGAGGCGTTGGATTCCATCCCCAGCACCTCATTAAAAAAACCTAGATGATTTCCAGTGGACATGTGGAGCAGCAATGACAGTGGCTTCCTGTAGGGTACAGCACTACGTTACTCTGCTGGTGGAAGCCAGCACTGGGGTGGGCTTGACATCTCTCCTTGGAGAGCTCTGATGCACTCAAGCACACCCTGGGGAGGTAGCCAAGATGCCAAGGAGTGATGCTAAGGAAGGGGCATCTGACAAGCTCAGGGCTACCTGGTCTACAAGAGAGCCTGGGCTGGGGGATGGCAGATAAGCCCAGGGCTACCTGGTGGCTCAGAGAAGTTGGGGTGGGGTTGGAGAGATTTGGTAGTAGGCTCAACTGTCCTGAAGAATGGCATGCAGAGACGAGGGAGTTGTGTTCTGGTCAGCTCAAGAGAGAAAACTAGGGCCAGTGGATGGTGTTTCCAAAGCTGTAGGTTAGAACAGGAAGACACTTCTGCCAGCTGAAGATAAAATAGGCAACCTGCAACACCCTATCCCTCTTTTCTTTTGGTTACTGGAGGCTGGAGTCCTTGGGGGCCTAAAGAGAGGCCCCCTCCAGAGATGATGGGGTTGGCCTCTAGGATCTGGACTATTGATTCTGGGACTACAGAGCCACAGCGGCCCAGGGGAGCTGAAATGGCTGAGCCTGACAGGCTTGCTGGCCTCTGTGACCTGGAAAACAGTTCCAGCCACTCTCCACCCCCACCCTGCAGGGAGGACTGCCCTGCTGAAGGCCTGAGCCTCAGAGCTCTTATCTCCATCTCCCAAAGCCAGAGGATAATCACACCATTATCTGTGATAAGGCCCCCCTAGCACACTAGAATGTCTGGTGTCTTCAGCTTTTGATTGAAATTCTGTCAGCTCATTACAGACACAGTGCAGACTGGGTATCACGCTGATCTAGAAATGCAACTGGCAGGTACTGGTGTCTGTGCTTAATAAAAGTAGGGGGAGAGTTATGATTTCATAAATGGAGTTTGTCTGGGAGATAAAACTCAGGCCTAAGATAATAAAAGGACCATGCTGGGAGAGGTCTGGGGTGGCTGCTTTCAGTCCAGAATGGCAGTCCTAAAACTTTAAGAAACATAGGCAGCCGTTTGGGCAGATGCTAGACACAGAGGAACCTGTCAGGGCCCCGACTTCACCTTGGCAAACAAGCCGGCCACTAGGGCCCCTCACACAGCTTCTTTTGTATGGCTTGGTAAGCAGTTGATGCTTCCATAATGAGGGAATGGATGGATGGATGGACACGGACACACAGCCGAGAAGTCACGGTGGGAAACAGGACTGCAGTCTTTCCTTTATTGATGCTTACAGTTTCCTGAACTTTTGGCCCCAAATGGGAAAAAAAGAAAGCAAATTACAAACAACGTTGGCAGTAGGCTGTGACAATGTCCCAGGGGAGGGAAGCTGAGTGGAACATGGCTGGCCAGTGAGGGGTCTGAGCCTCATCAGATGCGGCCGAGATAGCAGAATGTCTAAGCTTCTTGTGCAGGCAAAGCCTCAGGAAAATTAATGTTAATATTGAGAGATTGAGAGAGCTAAGGAATCCCAGGCTCTGGTCCCAGCAAATCTCCCTCACACTCAGTCTAATTGCACTGTACAGACACTGGGCTCATCTGACCTGGTGGTCTCGGTGAGGGATTACAGGTAGGCCAGCCAATGAGCACTTAGCACTGGCATTAGGGAGTAGAGGATAAAAGCCAGAGGCCAGGACAGCTGGCCAGACACTAACTCCATTGCTACTCTAGGGCCCTACTCCAAGGTCGTGCCACTCCACAGCCCAGGGTAGTCCACCTCTGTCCCTTCCTAGCTCAGGCTAGGAGAGGAGGAAAGGAGAGGCCCCATCCCCTGGTGTGCTCCACTCCCTTTAGGTGTGCAGGGTCATAGCATCCTTGAAGCCGTCATGGTGACAAAGTCCTCAAAGCTGAGCCGGATGTTGCCCTGTACGGCTGTATCCTTTTCCCGGAAGGCCTCAGTCAACACCTGCAGCTGGGTACACACCTTGATGAAGCAGTCGAGCTGCATGGCGGGAATGGCAGAGCGTGGGCAATAACGGGAAACCAGGAGCTGCGTGAACTGTGGGCTCAGGTTGTAGCCCATCTGGGACAGCGCTGGAGAGGAAGGGCACAGGAAGAGACCTGATGTGAGCACTTCACGAGAAACTGGAGCACTGGAGCATAGCAGGTCAGGGGGCTGGGAGGAGCAGCTCAGAAACATGAGGAAGTAGACATTTTGGGGAGCCAGTCAGATGTCAGGAGCATAGGAGCTGTCTCTGGATGTGTCTTACCTCCCATCTCTTGACTATCAAGGTTCATGAGATCCCAGAGAAGGCAGTGGACCACCTGTGACCACCTGATACACCAGTGCTAGAGAAGGACGAGTGCCACTAGGCACTCTGCTGAGGCAGACGTCAGAGAGAGCAGCTCAGCACTGGAGTCACAGCTGTCCTGGAGGCAGGCAGTTCTTGGTCCCCTCCTTACCTCACTAGCCCCTTACTGCCATTTATGCAGGGATGATGCTTGACCTGTGCTCTATTAAGGATTAAAGGCAGTCATGATGGCACTTGGCACAGTGCCTCACACACTGTCCTGTTTTAAATAAAAGTCACATCCCCATGAGGCCACAGCCTGCATGCCACTTCCTGTCTCCACCGAGATGCCTCCTGCCTCTTCTGCATTCCTTGCCTGCCCAGAAGCCATCTGAGCTCCCGCACTGTGAGCCCCTGGCAAGGAACTAAGCCTCAGTTCTGCCACTTGTAAAAAGGAGAGCACAAGGGATCCTTCACCATTCTGTGTGGACTGGCACACAGGACGGAGCCCTCGGGAAGATGAATTTCGGGAACCCACTGCAATGCGTATCACAGGGCCTGGGGCACAGTAGACATTAAGTCTAATTTTGCTTTTGTTATCGACCTCACTGACGTCCATGAAAGAAGCTGGCAAGGTAGCGTTCAGTACTGATCACCCTTCCCTTCTAGCAGGGGCAGGCATGGTGTGCTCATTCCCAACCACAGACTTTTATCTGAATGAACTGCATGGCCTGGACGAAGGACCTTTCCCCACTAAGATGATGGGTGCTCATAGCCACATTAGCCTTATAATCTAAAGGCTTTAGCCCAGGCTGCAGGCTTGACCTACAGAGTCAGACTGGAGCCAGATGAGGCACTGTGGCCCCAGGTCCTCTCACCCACCCACAGCTCTCAGAAGGCTCTGGGTCTGAGTTGAAAAACAACAGCCTCTGGCCACAGGCCACCAGAAGTGAGCTCTGAAGCAGAGCTCTTTCCCTGCAGCATGCTGGGACAAGAGAGACGCACTGCTCTCCAGGTCCCATCTCTCTGATGCCAGAGGCACTGTTTGAACCACTCAGCACTGTCTGGAGTCCTGCCACCAGGAAGGACAGCACTGATTTAGACCGGTGTTGTCTGACCCCGGAGCTTGGCTCAAGGCCCCATCCAGGTTCAGAACAGCGGAATGGGTGGTAAGGCAGGCTTGGGCACTGACAGGGAAACCCTTCAAGGCATTTTAAGAAATGAAAAGGAGTCTAGCTGGGCCACAGCCACTGTGCCCACAGGGCCTTACCTTGCTGCAGCTCTGTGGAGCTAATGGACCCTGAGCGGTCCCGGTCATACTGCTGAAAGAGATTCCTCCACTGCTGGAGGAATTTCCATAAGGCTGAGAAGCCGACGACATCAATGCGGCCAGACTTGGTCTTGTCAAACATGTCTGAGTGGGAGGAGGGGAAGGAGGAAGGAAAGCTTTAAGACTGAGGGCCAAGGGAACACTGACCCTTGTCCCAGGCTGAAGCAAAGCCCTGTGCCTGAGTCACTGGACAAACTGCAGCACCAGCCCTCCCCCTGGCCACTCAGCCCTGTCCCATCCAGATTCTGCAGGGCTAGTGGCTTAGCTCTAAGACTTGGGTCCATGCTGTCCCCTTGCTTGTAGTTTCTCACCAGGGAAGGAGTGTCCACCTGCAGAATGGGGAACTGGATGAGCCTGTAACTTAGCAACCTAGAACTTAACCATGATCCCAAGGAAAGGAGAGCGTATCTTGACGCCAGCTTCCTCCTCAGCTAGAGTTCTCTTCAGACTGAGTATGTACACACCTCTGCCAACTGTCAGGCAGTTTTGACCCAGCTCAGGCCTGCAAGCTTGAGGAACTGCGTGTGGAACTCACTTATCATCATGAGGCATGTCTCGTCATTGAATGAGGACCAGTTGGAGTTGACTAGGGCCTGCTTCAGCTCCTTGAGGGAGATATAGCCACTGTGATCGGCATCCACTGACTGGAACCAGGAGTAGGCCTCAGGATCCACGTTGGGGGGGATACCACCTGGAGAAAGGGATGTGAACCTTGGTAGTCAGACCCAGATCAAAGAAATGTCGAGCCACTCTGAGAACCTCCTCTGGCCACGGTTTTCCCTTGCGTTCTAGTTATCTTTAATTATCAACTTGACACAGCCTGGAGTTATCTGAGAAAGGAGCCCAATTGAAGGGCTGAATTGCCCAGATCAGACTGGCCTGCGGGAGACTGTTGTGACTGTTAACTGATGCAGGAGGTCCAATCTGTGGGTGGCACCATTCCCTGGGTAGGTGGTCCTGGGTTGTTTAAGACCACTCAGGGCCGGGCGGTGGTGGCGCACGCCTTTAATCCCAGCACTTGGGAGGCAGAGGCAGGCGGATTTCTGAGTTCGAGGCCAGCCTGGTCTACCGAGTGAGTTCCAGGACAGCCAAAGGCTATACAGAGAAACCCTGTCTCAAAAAACCAAAAAAAAAAAAAAAAAAAAAAAAAAAAAAGACCACTCAGAACATGTCAGCCTGCAAGGGAGCCCGTAAACAGTGTTCCTTCGTGGTTCCTGCTTCCTAGTTCTTGTCCTGACTTCTCTCAACGACGGACTACAGCCTATAAGCTCAAGTCAACCTCTTCCTCCCCTAGTCAGAGTTTTACCACAGCAACAGAAAGCAACCTCAAATGCCTACCCACAAGGCCTTATGATCCCTCCTCCATGCCCTTCTGAGGGAGGCCTGCAACAAACACTTTGTGTATTATCCCAATAGCTTCTCTACTTGATTTGCACTCTGCCCCCAATACAGTAAGAAATCTCTGAAAATGGCCTAAGAGACAAAGAGAAGCAGGGTCAGGCTGTCTTAGTGAAGCAGAGTTGACAGGCCACACAAGGGGTTTGGGAGATTGTTTTTAAGCTTAGCCTGTGGGCATGTCTGTGGGACACTGTCTAATTGCTGGTTGATATAGGAGCCCACTGTGGGCAGCACCATCCCTAGGCTGGTGGGCCTGTGCTGAACAGAAAAGCTAGCTGAGCATGGGCGCGGTAGAAGGTCTAGGCAGCACCAGCTCTCCTTAGTTTCTGCTTTAAGCTTCCTGTCTTGGTTCCTGTCAATGATGGACCAAATACACCCTTCCTTCCTCTAAGCTACCTTTGGTCATGGTGTCCATCAGGACAGAAACCAAACTGGAACAAACAGGGTACTGGGGAAGGACAGCAACCACCACTGGCAGCTAGCTTCTGTGACAAGTGTAGCTATGTGCTTCAAACAGAAGAGCTCGGCTTTAGATTCAAGTCCTGACCGGTTTCTACTAGTTGTGTAATTTCAGGTCAAATAAGTAATCTCTTTGAATGTCAACTTCCATATTTATAACATGAACAGCGTCCAAGGGCAGCAGGGATGAATTACATGAGACAACAGCAAAACAAAGTCTGCAGCAAAGGCTGGAATGGGGGAGGGGAGAGACCGTTTCAGAGAAGGGTATTTCAGCTGTATTTGAAGGGTTAAGGAGCTGTGGAGGAGGGGATGGTGGCAAGGCTCAGGATGTGTTTACAGTACTCTGAGCAGTCTCTGCTGGATGGAAGGCAAGGGCTGATGGCAGGTGGGTAAGAGGGAAAGGCCCTTGGATCTTCCTGCAGGTGGAGGAGCACCTCTGATGTCAGCTCTGCTCTCTACAGTAGTGGTCCTCTACCTTGAAGGCAGAATTTCCCAGGACCTTAAGGCAAGTGATACACACATCAGGAGCATCAGTACCACTCCCAGGAGCTGCTGGCCACCCTGGAGAGGAGCAATGCAGCCAATGAGAGGAAGCAGCAAAGAGGGAGGCTGAGCATGTGACCCATGTCCCGCCTTTCCTCCCCTGCCACTCTTGAGCCCTGGGGGGACAGATCTCAGAGTCAGGGCTCCTTTCCCCTCAGACTGTCTATGAGCTCAGACACAGTGTTCTGGAGGATATGGAAATCCAGTGCAGAGCTGCTGAGCTGAAAGCTAACAGCCAGGGCTTGGCTCTGAGAAAACAAATGCTACTGGCTGGCAGTGCTCAGAACCCCAGAGGTTTGGGCATCTCCCCCGGGGCTACCTGCCTGGGTACATTCACTCAGCTGCTGCTTGCTTCCTAAGCACAACATTCCCTGGAGCCCCTTCTCACAGGCCCAGGCGGTTCCAGGCCGCCTAGCTGGTGCTTAACCTCCTGAGAATAGCCACTCTGGGAAGGAGCTCACTAAAGTGGGTCCTGGAAAAGCAAGGACAGGCACCCGCTTCCCCACCCTCTGCTCTTTAATCTCTGCCCTCCTTGTCCTGTCCATACCTCCCCTCCAGCCTGCACCTTCCTTCCCTTCTCTTCCATCCTCTGGTTTGCCACAGCTACCATGACAGTAAATGCCAATACTGCTCAGCCATATTACAAGTCCTCTCAGAGAATGTGCTCTGTCCACTAAACCCAGACCGGGTGCCCAGTATAGGCTGCAGCTTCACATTTAATACAGCCTGTGAGGTTGAAGCACTGTCCCTATTTTACAGAGGTGGACACTGAGGTGTAAAGTGGCAGTCTAGTCAGGTCAGTAAGTGAAGCTAAGCTTTCATTAATGACACCATGTTTTCTTCCTACAGATGAGGTCAGTCCCCTCTTTCAGTCATGGAGTTGCTTCTCCTGAGGACTACATTGCTGTGGCCAGGTTCTGCTCAGCTCCCTTCCCAGTCCAAGCACTGTACAGCTCCGCCCACTGCCTGGTAGCCTAAGGACGTCCCTGTGAGAGGTGCACTGTCTCCTCCTGGGGTCAGCCTTGACAGTGATATGCTTCAGGGAAAAGAACATGAGTGGCTGAGACATCAGTCCTTCTGAGAAAGTCTTATGAGGTACCACCCAGCCCTGCTAGCATCTTACTCTTTTTCTCTACCCTAAGGACAACATGTCCCCAAAATGGAATGCTCCTTCAGCACCGATCCCAGAATGAAAAGACACTTGAAGCAGAAACTCAGCTGCTCACACATGAGGGAGAATGAGCAAGCAAGAGAAATGCTTGTTGGAAGCCAAAAGGACTTGAGATGTTAGTCCAAAAAAGCTAACTGATCAACTTCGTTCTGCCAGTAGAGACAGAGCCATGGTGTCTGAGACCAGGACACTTGTACATCTCTAGGAAGGATGAGGATGGATGGGGTGTGGATAGCTAAGACCAGGTCTGAGGTTCTAGGATTGGGTTCTGGAGCTGGAGACTCTACTTACCGTGTCCATAAGGTCCAGGCTGCTGGGTACTGTAGGGACTCCCTGTGGGTAGCTGACCGTAGGAACCCCCTGGAGGTACACCACCATATGGTCCACTTGGAGTTCCAGAGGGGATTCCTCCAGCACTGGGGTATCCATAGGGCCCTCCAGGGGCAGGAGCTCCGTAACCACCACCAGGGGGGAGTCCACTGCCATACTGGGCCCCACCACGGGGAGGTCCAGGATAATAACCACCGGGGGATGGTCCAGGTACCTGTCCTGCAGCTCCTGGGCAACTCTGCAGGAAGAACAGACACAGCAGGAAGATGAGCGAAAGCACAGCACAGCACTTTAAGCTACAGAGCACCCTCACTGCCGTCCTTATGAATAACTCACTCTACAGGTGAGGTTGCACTTTCAGCTCTTTGCTTAGGTGGCCTTGAGGCTTCCAGGGAAGCTACCAGTTATTCGAGGTCATACCAAGGGCATACAGAGTCTAGGTTGGAATTTTGTCCTCCTGACTCCTCTTTCCTGTACAGCAAAGGTCCTACAATGTTTGAGACCATTCCTAGCTCGTGGCTTTATCCCTCGCTTTCAGTATACAATGGATGCTCAGGAAACACTTATCTGAACAGGTGAATGAAGCAAGAGAATGTCAGCCTTTGAGACTTCCACCTCTACCCGCAGAACTCAAAGCACAAGTACAGTCTCTGCCACACAGCCCTGGCCATCATCAGCCACCAGTGATATCACCACAGCATGGAGCCAGCACAGCAGCCCTTCCTTGCCTACATTAGCTGACGATGCATGAATATTCCCTATCCTCACATCTCTAAGGCAGGCAGGGAGCCTATCCCCAGGACGGTAGGGACAATGACCAGACACCACAGTTCCGGTTTGTCCCCCAGTAACTCATGTCACTAATGCATTAAGGAAGGAGAACGGAATGACTTCCTCTTGGAATGGTTAAACAAGATACAACCCAAATATGAATCCTCCACTCTCTCCCTCTGCCTTTTTGAGACCCTAACAAGGAACAGTTGGTGTATTAGAAACAGGATGTATACTTTTTGGAGAAAGTACACATGAAAGTAATGGAATTCTATAGAGTCTTTAGGGGACAGAATAAAGGAGTTTTGTCCCACTCCCCCACCCCATCTTAGGGTTTTACTGCTGTGAACAGACATCATGACCAAAGCAACTCTTAAAAAGAATATTTAATTGGGTCTGTTTTACAGGCTCAGAGATTCAGTCAATTGTCATCAAGGCAGAGGCATGGCAGTGTCAAGGCAGCATGGTGCAGGAGATGAGAGTTCTACATCTTCATCTGAAGGCTGCTAGCAGAATGAGGGCTTCTAGGCAGCTAGGACTAGGGTATTAAAGCCTACACCCACAGTGACACACCTATTCCAACAAGGCTACACCTCTTAATAGTGCCACTTCCTGGGCCAGGCATATTCAAACCATGACACTCCCAAAATAAATTCTTCTGAGGACTGTGAAAGGAAGTTGAAATTATTTTGAGATACAGAAGGATAAAAAAAAAAAAAAAATCAAGGGCTTGTCCAGTGAGTTGGATAGCTCTGGGTCTGTGCTGTTAAATAAGAGTCACTCTGCTAGAGAGATGGCTCAGTGGCTAAGAGCACTGACTACTTGCCTCTTCCAGAGGACATGGGTTCAATTCCCAGTACCCACATGGCAGCTCACAACTGTCTATAACTCTTAAGATTTGACACCCTCAGATCTGACACAGACAAAATGTCAATGCACACAAAATAAAAATAAATAATTAAAAAAAAAGAAGAGTCACTCTGTTGGTTTGGGGGGAAAAATTAGGTATATTAGAAAGAAACAACCATCCAAAAATGGCTAAAAACACTTCCTGACTGCAAGGGAAATAGGAGTGTTTCACATCTTCAGGAAAGCTGTCTTTGTTCCAGGACTCAAACCACTAGTAGTAACTAGCTTGGAACACTTAGCCCTTGGCTGGGGCAAGCTATAAACGAACAATTTATTGAAATTTGTAAATTCTTTAAAAACAGATCTGTATCCTTTTTTTGTTTTGTTTTTGGAGACAGGGTTTCTCTGTGTAGCCCTGGCTGTCCTGGAACTCATTCTGTAGACCAGGATGGCCTCGAACTCAGAAATCTGCCTGTCTCTGCCTCCCAAGTGCTGGGATTAAAAGCGTGCGCCACCACTGCCCAGCCCTAAATCTCTTTATCTCCTTGAACACAGAATTCAGCTCTACTTCACTTCTTGGTGCCATTTTATTACTTGAACCATAAATTTTGTATTTAGCTTAGTGAGTTGTTTGTGCATTAAGGTTCCTTAGTTTATAATTCTTAGTATATATGGATCAAATTTAGTTGTTGATGGCTTCTGTGGAAAAGACCACCATCTTCCCACTAATACCATATAAGCATCTATCTGAGCCTTGTTTTTAACTATCCCTTTCTCTCTCCTTATCCAGGTTTTTTTCCTCTATTGACCAAATCACATCTTCCTTAACATCTTCCTGACTGACTCATTAGTGCAGCTGCCTCTGCTCTTTCAAGTCCAAGGAGTCACTCATACAACTCATACTGCATCCTTGTATTTTGTATAGTTGAGAAATTCTGTAAAGAACAGTTCTTACACTAATTTATATATTCTTGAACTCATGGTTTCAGAGTTCTTTCCCACAGCCTTAAGGGCTATCTTGAAAGCCAGTGTTACCATTTTGCTGAGGAACATTAGATACACTGTTGATTCCCAGTATTGTGCTATTTCAGACTGTCATGGAGTCATTAACCTTGGGAGGGGAAACATTCCCCAAAGGAGGAACATGAAGTAAAGTATGTACATCATCATGCAAAGAAGCCTTACTCCTACAGCCCCGTCAGCACTTGAGAAGACCCACGTCCAGCTGGCCCTGCTCCAGGGGCAGGAACCATGTCACACCACTGTCCCTTCTGCAGCCATGCCAGATCTGGTATCTCCCTGTTTCTGTTTCAATTTAAGAGTACGGATGTGAGTGTGGTTATTAAGCGCTTAACTTGCTTGATGCAGACTGGAAGGTGAAACAAAACCAGTAAGAATAAACCAACTTTGATTCCTCCATTCATCAGCCAAAAAAAAAAAAAAAAAAAAAAGAAGAAGAAGAAGTGAACTCACAGACAGCAGAAATAAAGGCTGCAGACACTCCCTTAAATAGAAGTGGATCCCAGTCCATGATCTTATTATGTAGGGAGTCCGAATCCAAAGCCAAACTAGAATTGTTGCAAAGCCCCTTTAAGTGAGACTGAATTTTAGACCAGCCATGCTCAGAGGTACTAGATTCCAAGGAGCTTACACAGACCAATGGAACAGTGAATGGCATTGCACTGAGAGCCTGATCTTAGTATTCTGAACTTAATTTCCCATAAATAGAACAGCTTGCTCTAAAGCATTAAACCTATCCTGGAATCCCCTGTCAATATTCTCCTGGACCATGAGTGCTATTGACACATTTGGGGGTAATTGATCTACATGATGTGCTGTGTGAATCTCTTCAACCAAGGGTGTAGTTGATAGGAGCTGTGACCTGACTGCCTGAGCTTCAGGTCTCCCCTTGTCCCTTGATGCAGTGCAGAGAAAGGTGCTACGACACACGCTAATTCGGAGGCTGAGCTTTGCTTCTTGGCACCTCAAAGGAGCAAAAGAGTTACCTTATGTGTGGCAGCAAACAGTCTAAACAAATCTGGCTGAGATGGGTAATCTCTCTTATGAAAAAGTGGCTGCATCACGGGAAAGGCCCAGCCTAGAGGATACCAGGCACTGGCTATCTCTTTTGGCAAGGAAGGCTTTTCATAAGAATATTTGTTATCATTCAGTTGAATCTTATAATCCTGCTCTGAACTACTGACAAACCAATCTAGGAGCTTAAAAGCTGTTACATTATAAGGGAAGTATGTACAGTTTCAGCCTTAAAGCCACAACTAAACCATAGAGGATATCTTTTCTTAGGAACTCTTTCCCAGATTCTAAGTCTTCAGCTGGCTGATAAGGAGAAAGTTTAGCGGGAAGTGGATAATTTCCTGTATAGTAATGAGTGGCATTATAAAGCTTTGGCAGGAACAGTTTTAAAAACCATACATCCCCTTATCTTGATGGACACCATCACCTCTTGTCTGGACTGGCAGAGGGAGGCAGAGGAAAAGAGAGAGAGAGAGAGAGAGAGAGAGAGAGAGAGAGAGAGAGAGAGAGAGAGAGAGAGAATATGAATGAATGAATATGATTCAGCAATCAATGTATGCTCTTGAAGAGAAAGCATACCTGCACAGACATCGCAAGCAGTCAGACTGACCATCATAAGTAAAATTATCATTTGTCTTTCTAATTAAGAACTAGATTCTCCTCCAAGCATATCGGTATTCTAAGTAATGGCCTTAAGAAGTCCATAATGCCAGGATTTAGGATGAAATACTGGTAGTAGGCAAATAAGCAGCTGAAGGCTGAGCCATACCAGCAGGAAGAGAAGCAAAAAAGTTAAACACAAGACATCCTATCTCGCACACTAAAAGTAAAAGCATAGCCAAAACCAGATTCTGAGCAGTAGAGGGCAGGTGATTAGCTGCCACAAGAGCTTCCGATTTTTGGGTCAAAGATTTGATCCCAAGATGGGATGCTGCCATCACATGTAGATGCTGCACTCCGAGTAGGTCTCTCCCTGCCAGCCAGCTGAAGATGATTGAGAACTTCTCCTTTGTTTTATCAGGAAAGTCTGGGATTTCTGTCTGCATCATTTTTTGATGAGTGCTCACAAAATTGAGTCTTCACAGGAGGCAGAGCCATCTCTCTCTTTTCCTTCTGGTGTTGCCTCCTGGTCTTGAAAGGGGAAGGCACAGCCCTGCGCCTGCTGAGTTTATTGGGGACCCAGACTAGGTTTTGGCATCTTTGGGGAAAACACAAGCATAGCCTCACCAGATGTCAAAAGGACATCCTGGCCTTTCCATTTTTACGTTAATAAGTCTCTCCTTTTTACCATAGGCAGGGTGTCTCTAACCTTTAAGCCCAATGGTGTTCCATAGGGCTTAGGCCTTTGAATTTTTGTTGAGATGATTCAAATTGTGATGTGGAGAATAGTATTTGAATTCTCCTTTCTGTAATTCTATAATTGAGATTTTAGCATCTGATGAGATCTCTCAACAACTGCCAGTCCTTTCAGATTACAG
The DNA here is from genome assembly GCF_011762505.2 of Arvicanthis niloticus. Taxonomy (NCBI): domain Eukaryota; kingdom Metazoa; phylum Chordata; class Mammalia; order Rodentia; family Muridae; genus Arvicanthis; species Arvicanthis niloticus. The sequence goes on from NC_047662.1 coordinate 24,446,045, forward strand.
GGAATTCCCATAGTATGAGTGATAATGAAGGTTATACAGCGGCCTTAAGGGTCTGTATAAGCAGGAGCATTATCTGTCTTTATTTACAGAGGGAATCCAAGGTAAGGAAAGCAATAAAGTTATGCTGTACCACATCCTTAACAGCCTCTCCTGTCCTAGCAGAAGCCATAATTACATGAGAAAAGGTATCCTCACAGACATGAACATATGTACGTCTTCCAGAAGGAACATAAGTCACAACCATTTTCCATAAAGAGCCAGGCTTTAGGCCTCATGGATGCATTCCCATGGGTAAAGTATCATGATGGTCGGGACAAGCTGGACATTTTTTTTTTTTTTTTTTTTTTTACAATCTGCTTGCAGCTTCCCGGGTTAGATGATCGATATCTCAGCACCTGGGAATTTTGAATTGTGCTGTTTCAGACTGTCACGGAGTCATTGACCTTGGCAGGGGGAACAGTCCCCAAAGGAGGACATGAAGTAAAGTATGTACATCATCATGCAAAGAAGCCTTACTCCTACAGCCCCGTCAGCACTTGAGAAGACCCATGTCCAGCTGGCCCTGCTCCAGGGGCAGGAACCATGTCCCACCACTGTCCCTTCTGCAGCCATGCTAGACTTGGCATAACAGGATATCAACCATCTCATGACATATGAAAGCATCAGGCAAGTCTTGTCCAGTAAGATGAATTCATGGTAGGTACTGTATACCTCCTACTGGTGGCTGTCAACATACTTTTCATTGGAAGTAAGATAGGTGCTTGTTGATGACAGTGGGCACTGAAAACTCTTATCATCAGTGTGTAATGGAACAGTGAAAAAAAAAAAAAAAGCAAACTTTTAAATCAGTAACTATACATGGCAGTTCTGAGGGAACTCTTAGTGGAGTGGCACCAAGGGATGAAGACAAGTATTAGCAGCACAGGTCACATGAAAGCCTCCACTTAACAGACTTTTGGGAAGTACAGAAGACAGGATCATTCCAGGCGCTAAGTAATGCTTCTGTATAACCTGTCTGAAGTCGCTCCCGGATTAGCTGATGTAGCTGTCTAAGTTTGTTCCCATTAATTGACCACTGGTCTCCCCAATCAGGGGGTCCTTCTAGCCAAGAAAGTTTGGGTAGATATTTCTTATGGCCCCAAGGACAAAGGACATTCAGATACAGAACTGTCGATACCCCATTGAGACAGGGGGTGTCTGCATCCCAGGAGAAAAAGGTAAGGGTAACAAAACTAGATGAACAACGGCAGCTTGATTTTTGGAAAACTATTACTTTTGTCACTAACCCACTGAAAGTCTAAAACTGGGGACTGAATGTGCCAATTGAAAGGCCAGGATTATTTAGCTATAATAGAAACGCCAGCTGCTGTGTCTCTAATGCCCCTCATGGGGATTCAGTCATACAAACACCAACTGAGTCCACTGTGCTCTGAGGAATCAAGTTCTTGGCTTAGCAACCATTATCAAGGGTCTGTAGGGTTGCATGCAGAATAACAATCGATTTTGTTAATTTGGAATTTCTTGGAGCAGCTGGGAATAAACTGTAATCTGACTAGTGTGATCTTAACCGACGGCATCTGGAGGAAAGCGCTCTGGGCAAGCCAAATTCCTTTTATAGTTCAGTCTGATCTCTCTACCGTCGAAAGTCAAGCCTTCCCTGGGAGGGATTCTCACACATCTGTGGGAGCCTCTTCACTTCTCCTACAGCTAATTTTACATCTTTAACTATAGATAAATCTAATCTAGAATTATTTTTAGTAATCAAATCTCTTAATGTTTTAGGTTTGGGACAGAGCTGGGTGCCGTGGTGCAGAGGCACCACAAGGTGTGAAAACTGATCCCAGACTGTGCTCACAGAGGCAGCGCAGGGGGAGGGCACTGGGACCACAGGCTGGGAATCAAAAAGGGTCTGCCACCCTTGGCACTCAGTCTTGTGTTCCCTTTTTTTATCACCTCTAGATGGACACTGACTGGTCCAGTGCAACCATTTTCCCATTCAGGGCCTATTTTAGGAAGAGATTTGCCACACTGGGGGTTATCAGTAAGCTTTGTTTACACTGTTTTTGAAACTGATCTTTTTCCACATGTGAAACCCAGAGGGCTCCAAGACTGCTGCAGTGTCTCAGCCTGGATCCCCTCTGTGCCAAGGCTTTCTCAGGCTTTTATCCTATCAGAAGAAGATTAGCAAGTACACAGTGAAGAGGGGCTTTTTGTTTTGTTTTATTTTTTTGAGATGGTTTCTTTGTCTAGCCTTGGCTGTCCTAGAGTCAGCTCTATAGACCAGGCTAGCCTCGAACTCAGAGATCTGCCTGCCTTTGCCTCCTGAGGGCTGGAATTAAAAAGCTACACGACCACTGCCAGGCAAAGAACTTCTGTTTGTTTGTTTTGCAGTCAAAATTTGCATTTTTGTGAGCTAATGAAAGGTAAGGTGACAGTAACGTCTTTATTAATAGTCTGTTTGTTTTTCCATAGCTTGCTGTGTGGGTGACCAACAGTCTATAAAGGGCTCTGTAGATATTTGCCTGACAGTGAAAAGGGACCCTGAGGAAGTATTAGGATCAGGAACTTTGTAGCCATTATAGTAGCCGAGGGCTGGAAAGCTGCTGAGCCTGGATTCCAACCTTTTCTTCCTGATTAATTGATCATAAGTAACATTTTGTGTGTGTGTGTGTGAGTGTGTGTGTGTGTGTGTGTGTGTGTGTGTGTGTGTGTGCTGCCCTGGATGTAAGCAGCAATGGACAGGCATTTGTTCATTCATTCCCAGAGCCATTATTGAACAGTGGTAAAAATTGTTTTTATAAGGGCTTGCCAATCAAAAGGTATCACATATATGTATTTGCAATAACACCATTAGTCATCTAGTAAAATGGTTTGAACCTCATCCTCTGTAACAAGCTTTGTGAGACCTTTAGGTGGCAAAGGGAGCCCTTCCTGGGCAGGGTTTGGTCCTTCTCTAGACCAGAAATGCAGGCACCAATTCTCCTGCCTGAGAAGCTTCCTTAAGGCCGCTTCGTGGGTATGGATAATTTATTATATTACCAGTTGGCAGAGGCAGGGGAAATGCAAAAGATTCAATAGGAGACATTCCTGGGACACCTCTTTTTCTTTTGGAAAGCTGTATGGCTAACCCAACCTGGTTCCAAAGGATCAAATGTTTTAGTTGAACTGGTTGTAGAGAACAATGTAATTGGTCACCAATTCTTTGTTTGTTTGTCTTGTTTTGTTTTGTTTTGTTTTTGTTTTTTTCGAGACAGGGTTTCTCTTTGTAGCCCTGGCTGTCCTGGAACTCAGAAATCTGCCTGCCTCTGCCTCCCAAGTCCTGGGATTAAAGGCGTGCACCACCACTGCCCAGCCATCAATTCTTTCCTAAGACTTCTGAATCACAGAAGTGTCCTATGGTTAGGATACCAGAGACAATATATCTTATATTTTATAAATCTGTCTTAATGACATTTTTGCTCCAATCCCTTTAGTAAAGTTTTCAATTGCTCTGTGTGCCTGTGAGCTTCCGGAGACAGAATTCCCCACAGTAAGAGCAGTCTGAGAGCCAAAGAGAAAAGACAGAGGCAACCTGCTTTTAGGAAAGTCTGCTTGCTCCTTGTGACTAATTAAGAAGTGGAGCCACACTGGGCATGATAGAGAGAAAAGGAAAAAAGAGTAAGCATGGGTGTACATGTGCCTCCTGCTCCTGGGACCTGCCTACTAATCTAGCCAATCTGAGAAGTCCTATTTCCCTTGTCCTCGGGATCTCTCCACCCTGCAGGTAGACAAGGAAGGAGCTTTGGAGAGATTCCATTTGTTCCTTGTCTCTTTTGGAGACCAAGATGTCCAAAATTAAAAATTCCTTTTTCCTAGGGCTCTTCAGATGCTCATGTGAGTTTAGATCAATCAATCACGCTGGGGGCACAAACTCCATCACTGACACAACAGGGAGTCAGGTATGGGGCACACATGCACCTGTGATCCCAGCACTTACGGGTAGGAGGCAGATGGGAGTTTGAGGCCATCTGGTCTCTAGAGAGACTTCCAGGAAAGCCAGGGCTATATAGAAAACACCTTGCCTCAACAAACAACAGAACAACAACAACCACCTCACGTATAAGGAATGAAAATGAAGCAATTCCTGATGGAGTGAGTGGACAAAAGCCCAGCTGTGGTGTCTCCACCTCTCCCAGTGTCTTCTGTTGGACTCAGAGTTCTTGCTGAACAGCACAGAAAAATGGCGCACGAAAAAAAAATGAAGGATGTTTGTTTTGTTTTGAGACAGGGTTTCTCCGTGTAGCTCTGGCTGTCTTGGAACTTTCTCTGTAGACCAGGCTGGCTTCAAACTCAGAGATCCACCTGTCTCTGCCTCCTGAGTGCTGGGATTAAAGGTGTGCACCACCACACAGCTCTTAAGGGACACTTTTCTACAGAGATCTTTAGCAGGATTTTATAAGGAAGAAGTTATTTCATTGACCCAGCACAGTGCTTAAAACCTTGCAGAGATGTTGGCTGCTTCCAGCAAATAACTACAATGCACACACACTGTTCTGGGTTGGGGCATGGGAGTGTATAACTTAAAAGTAAAGCTCTGCATTTAGCTTGGGTCAAAAGCTGACTGCATGAGGAATCCAAGGAAGGTGAGGTTGGTTACGTTTTTCCCTTAAAGGCAGGTTAAATTTACGCAGGCTGAGTACATAGTAGGACAGCAGATGGAGTACCCGGTCTTTACTGATCTCAAGGCACATTAACTTCTCTGCTATGTCTGGAAAAAGCTCAGTCCCTTTGAATGGAAGAGGCTTTTTCAGGAAAAGGTATCAGCACACTGAGAGCTCACTTCCCTTCACTAAGCCTCGGGAGCCTTAGGTCCCAGTGCCACCTCACACTGCCTGCTACAGGAATGAAATGAGGCTCCTTACACAAAGCCTGACAGAACAAGATCTTGACAAGCAGTAACTATTAATGACAGTGCCCCTCTAGAGGAGAGGAAACCTGAGTTCAGAGAAGTCACACATAGACCGTGTGGAACTGGGTGTAGAAGCTAGGTCTCCTAGAAGAGACCTATAGCTTTCATAGCTGCATTCCCTCTCCTGTCCACCTCTGTGTACTACTAGTTAGGGGCTCTGGAGGCCCAGAGTGTCCCATGTCCCATTCCTATGTAAGTTTGGAAGAGCACAAACCAAATAAACAAACAAGAATACGCATTATTTATTTATTTTTATGTATTTATCTATCCCTCTCCCCCCAAAGTTGCTTTGATCAAAGCTAGTAGTGGCATGCTGGTCTCTGAAGGATGCAGAGATATTCTCTACCAAAACAAGCAGAGAGGGACACTATACACACAAGAAGACAGACAGAGCAGGCTTGTGAGTGAGCATGGTGTGTCAGGGAATGACAAGAACACACCGTGAACCCAGGAAGGAGCCCCCAGGAAGGAGCCCCGCACAGCCTCCCCGACCAAGCATCACTCTTGCCACTTTTCAGTTGGTGGGTGAGCTACCCGTGCCTGTCCAATGTCTCCCTCACCCAACAGTAAGTTCTCTAGGGGCAGGCAGAGCTTCTTTCATCATCATCACCACTATCATCCTCATCCACAGGTCCAGCACAGTGCCTGGTACCTGTAAGCCTCCATATATAGGGCTTATATACAAATAAGCACTGCTCTGAGTTATGTTAGAGAAAGCAGAGCACCACAGAAGGGTTTCCAAAGGAGGAGGGACGTGCTGTGAGCCTTGTTTGGTGAATCAACCAACATGGGTTTGGAGGATGAGCTGGGAGGAGGGGAAGGCAGCAGCCCAGGTGCTGGGCAGGCAGGGCATGAACCAGACAGACAGCAGGCGCAGGGATGGGAAGAACGGGTAGATCCTGAACATCTATTTCAGAGATAGACTCGACATGACTTGGCAACTAAGTGGATTAGGCAAGAGATGGGGGTGGGGTGGGGTGAAGAAAGTCAAGTGTTTAGAATGACTCAGGGTTCAGCTTGCACATGATGAACAAGGCAGAGCCATCAACTACGGCACAACGGGCTGGGGAGGAAGCTTGTGTAAGGCTTTGGGTTGGTCACAGGGTCACTGAATTGCAAGTCAAGGTCTGAACCGAAATGAGAGCCAGATCTTTGACTCCGTGTTCCCTTCCATGCCTTTGCAGACATTTTTTTTAGCAGCATTTCAGACCCATAAACACAAACTGGGGTGGAGGGCAACAGATAAGAGTTCAGTAACCATGGTTTCTGAAGCATCACAGAAAAATTATCTCCAGGTCCTAGCCGATAAAAATAAGCTCAATTTGGTATTTCCCAGGGTTCTGGGGCTCTGTGAGGTCCTCTAAGTTAATCAGCTTTCGCTGGTTCCTTGATCCTGAGAGCTGAATGTGCATCCCCATTTTAGAGATGAGAAAATGAAGATGCTCAATGAGACAAGAAAATGAAGATGCTCAATGTTTAGTACATTTTAAATCATGCAGCTAAAATGAGAAATGGACTCAAATAGCACCTCCACAGATGAGGGTCCAGCATATGTCTGTGCTAAACACCTGTCAGGTCTCAGCCTTTCCACTGGACACAGGTCGTGGGAAGGGCACCCAGGAGAGAAGCTCAGATCACATTCTTTTTTCACTGTAGCACCTAGTCCTCAAGACAGTTCAATTCCACCTCTATTAGCACTCCTGCAGGTGACAAGAGAGCTCAGACCCTCCTGATTCAGAAATTCCTGCACTCTTTTAGCTCCAGGGGAATCCTTCTTCTACCTCCAAGCCCTTGAGAGGCTCCGAGGGATCAAAGCAGGTCCTGACTGAGGAAGAGAAGAGATTGCACTGCAAAGGCAAGCCTACTCAGAGCTACCTTTCAAGTGTCTGATGGGAGAGGAAGGAGCCTAAGATAAGGGGTTAAACAGCCACAAGACAGAGGAATGGTCTGGCAATCACCAGCAGAGCCTTCTAAAATATTTAAAGGACAGAAACATGCAACCAACCAACAACGAGCCAAGAACTGTCCCAAGACTTTAATTACCACCTCTGTGCTGACACTCTAAAACCTTTCTTTCCAGCTTCCTCTCCCCTGAGCTGCAGACCCACATACCCAACAGCCTCCTCACCTCCCCCCACCGTATGCCATATGCGTCTTGCTGCCAAGTCATCTGAATCAAAGCCTTCACAGCCTCTCAGGGGCCTTCCCTCCCTTCCTCTGTCACCTGAATTAAACGTGTTCCTTCAGCTCTTCCTCCCAACAGCCTGTCACACCACGTCATCGTCCTTTCATGGAGAGGATTTCTATAGCTTTGAAACTGCCCCTTGCTTCACTCTCTCCCACTTCCATCTCTTCAAGGGCCCCTAGTTACAGCTCTGAGGGACAAATGTGACAAACCCTTTCACCAGCTCCTCTCCCTCAATGTTCTTAGTAGGAAATCAGTCCCCTCATACAAGTCCCTTTGAGATTTAGCCCTTGCTTATATTCATGGTCTCGTTTTCTCATCTCCTGGCCTCTCATCATTAAAATCAGACTAATCTTAGAACTGCTGTGGACTTTCTTATTCTCTAAACACACACTCAGGTAATTCTGATACAAACAAGCCACTGAGAAAAATGTACTATGGATTGTACTTTCTTGCTTGCATCCTGGTCTTTGTGAAATTATTTCCTTAGCTGGAATGTAACTTTTCTTCCCCCAGTTTACACCTCCTGCTAATTCTTCCTGTCCCACCCCGGGTTGGCCCAGTACTATCCTAGCACCTTAAACCCACTCCTACGTAACACTTACAGTCTACATATCTGTGCTCCTCTCCCATGAGGACAGAGTATTACTACATGCCACACTTGACACTAACTATCTCACTTCACAGGAAGTCTGCTGTAGGTACTATGACCCCATTCTACAGAACAGGAAACCAAGCTTCAGGTCTCTATAACACATTTCTGTAAGCACGTTGGCAGAGTAGGGATGTGCAAACCAATCCCTCTGGCTCAGAGACCAAGCTCTAAAGCACTGAGTTCCATCAAGCAGGCTCCCCTACTGAACCAAAAGCTACTTGACTTTTGCTACTCCATCACCAACGCGGCTCTTGAGCACCCTGGGCCTGAGGCAATGGAAAATTACAGGAATTGTGACTTCCACCAGCGGCTGTAATCCTCCAAAAGTATCCAGTGGGTGGGAGGGAGGCAGCACTGCCTGAGCCTTCAGGTGCCTTCGAACAAGCAGTTTTCCTTTCTTAGAACACCTGGGATGAGGAGGCAGACAACTCTAAGGTGGGGATAAAAGCTACATTTCTTCTTCTAGTCCAGACATTTCCTCCTAGTGCTCCCTTTCTGTATTCTGCCCTGAACTGAAGCTCAGGCAGCATGGCAAAGTAAGCATCGTGGCAGTGGCAGCGAGTGTCGCCACCATGCCACACGCCCTACGCAGCCGTGGCGTGCAGAGTTCCCTACATGCTCCTTGCACCCTTTCTACTGGTCCTAGTTCTCCCTTTCTGTGGTAAGGGAATTAAAGTCCTGAGCCCTTACGTGATATATCCAAGGGCACATAACACTTAAGTGGGTAGAGCTGGATTCTAGCCCAGGTCTGTCACTGCTTCTAGAGTGTACACCAAACATCCCCAGAACTTATTAAGACACAGATTACTGGGGCTAGGAGGATTGCTCCATCGGTACACTGTTTGCCATGTAAGCAAGACAACCTACTAGCACGGATCCTCAGCACCTCAGTAAATAAGCCAGGTGTGGCAAAGCCCGCCCGGGGAGGCAGAGGCAATGAAGACTCCTGGAATCTCTGGAGCACACTGGCCAGATAATCTAGCTCGGTGAGTTCCCTGTTCAGTGAGAGGTTGCCTCAAAAAATAAGCTGGGGAACAACTAAGGCAGCTGCTCAGTTGTCAACCTTTGGTTTCCAGATGCTCACCGCCCCCACACAGGTAAGCGCGCACACACCCCTCTCACAATTTGGGGGTGGGATCTGTGCCATCTAAGCTCAGAGCAGGTCTTAGATGGGACCCAAACCTATCCTTTAAACAAGCTCTCAGGTGATTCTGACACAAACCAGCTGCTAAAAAGATGTAGTATGGGACTGCTTTCCCACCCTGAGCTCCTCTGGAACAGCAGTGTGCCAAAAAAAAAAAAAAAAAAAAAAAAAAAAAAAGTATTCTATGCCTTTCTGGAAGATTTATCCTGGGAGAACATTAACGATCTGTATTAACAGAGCCGTTCCCAGGCTTAGCCACAGAATCCTCCTCCATTAACAACACCCATTAACATCTCAAAAAACCCAGCAAGTGGACCGGAGCCTGGGCAGCACGGCTGTGATACTTCTCCCTACTCGGAGCCTACACTGGCCTCTACTCACGTCTGCCAAGTACGCAATAAATGGAATTCAGAGTTCTAGCCCTGGCCTCACCCTCACTTGCTATGTGTGACCTTTAAGCCTCTCTGGGTTTGCTCCTCATCTTTAAGTCAAAACAGTCAGCCCTGCATGCCTACAGGGTCTTCGTGTGGGCACAGGGGGCCCAACTGCTGTGGAGGGGCCAGCAAGATGACTCTGGGTAAAGGTGCTTCTGCCAGGTCCAAATTCGATCCCCAAGACCCACATGAGAGAAAAAAATAATTCCTGTGCATGTGCACATGTGTAGCTGCCCCTACACACACACACACACACACACACACACACACACACACACACACACGTGTAAATTTAAGAAAAGCTGTAGTAACTACACAGAGCTTTAAGCATCTTTTGGTCTGTGACTACGGTCAATCAAAGCTTGGTAATATCTCATTTGATTTTGTTTCCCACTTTCTTTACATGAGATTAATCTCTTAAACTACTCTGTGATCAGGGTGATTATTTTGTCCAAATTATTTTGAAGTGAGGGGCCTGCTTTGAAAAATCCTACAAAGTGATGTTACACTTTACTGTCTAGCATGTGCTATACTTACAAGACTCACATCATACTTCCTAATAACCCTATGAGGGGTGGGTTCTACTGCCTGATCCATTTTATAAGAGGAAACCGGCTCATAAAAATGACTTAAAACGAATGCGGCAAAGACATGGCTCCACTTTTAACTCAAAACTGCATTTAACCACCTACACTCTGTCACCTCACTAGTTTGGGCCACAAAAATCAACACAGCAATGATGCTCCTGGCTGGTTCAAGGCAGGCTAGAAAGTAAGGAAGAAGCAGTTGCAGACAACCCAGGTTCTGACCTTGGCTCTGCTGCCTAACTACCTGGTAACTTAGATAAACTATCTTCTCTGGGTTTCAACTTTTCCTACGTGTGAAATGACGCTGGACTACCGAGAGCGGTGAAATCTCACTTCTGGCACCTTCTACCACTGATTGCCCCGATTATTCTGTCGCAGTACGTCGTGCTGAGAGTCGGGAAACTTGTTTTATCCTACACCGAGGGAAACAGAGCTCTAAACGCCTCGTAAGCACAGAGGACTCCGCCCCACTGGAGACCTGAGATGTGCACCCCGGACTGGTCCTGCCTGCATCTATTCAAATACAAAACACCCAAAGCCAGGCTTGCGCAACACAAACCCCTCGAGTGGTCCTAGGTGACGTAAAACGAGCGCGACGGACCTCTTGTTTCTCGCTCACGCAGGGCCTTGTTGAAGTGAACCTCTGCGTGAAAAGGGTGAGGATCAAGTGGGGAGAAAGAGCCGAAGATGGAGAGCGGTACCGGACCTATAGACAAAGCCCAGATATTGACGCAGGGGCCACTACAACTCACCTGCCCGTCTGGATAGCTGGCCATGGTGGTTATGACGTCACTCAGTTGTGGTAGGCTGAGCTTCCTGCTCTCAATCCTCTCCTCGTTGGGTTTTGGGGCGGGTCCTCTTATGATTGGACGGCCAGGCTGTCAATCATCTGGTCAACAATCGGAAGTCACAGGCGGTGGGCAGGTACTTAACAGCCGGACCGGAGAAGCAGAGGGCCGGGTAGTAGTGTCCGGAAATATTGTTGGCGGTAGTGGCTCATTTGTTTTTATTTTTCGTAACCTGGAGCGGACCTCAGGCCTGGTCAGACGTGGTTATCTAATGAGGAGACTGGGTCAGTTGTTGCTGCGGTGGCCATATTATAACCTGGCAAGTCGCATGTTAGTTACGTCACTTTCTGTGATCACTTTATTTTTAACGCCCAGGAGGTTGCCATGGATACTGAGAACTAACCCTCTCCTGGAATGCAGGTGTCATTTAGAACTTGGGTGCCAAACAGGTCTTTGGACAGCGGAAAAAGGTCAAACCGCCAGAGTAGAAGGAAAATTAAGGTGACATGGCGCTGCTTTCTTTATAAATGGGGAAACAGAGTCTCAGAAAGGCAATCACTTATTTGCCTAAATTCACAGTGAGTTCACAGCAAAGTATGGCGTAGAACTAGTGTCAGTAGATGGCTAGGTCTCAACGAGGAGGTTTTATCTCCTCTGTAGGTCAAATCCCAGCTCCTAAGTTACCAACATCCTGTACTTGTCTCTTGGGGTTTAGGTTCTAAACTTGTTTCCATGCTTATTTGATTAGTTGAATTCCTGTGTTGTGGCCGGGCATGGTAGCACATGCCTTTAGTCTCAACTGGCAGAAGCAAGCATATCTACATAGACAGTTCCAGGCTAGCCAAGGCTGGATAATGAGGCCCTGTCTCAAACAACTACAACAACAAAAAACTCTCATGTGGACAAGAATTATGTCTGCTTGCTTATAATTGTATCCCCAGTATCTACAGTGCCAACACTATACAAAAAAAAAAAAAAAAAGTTCTGAGCTGTTAGCCAGCCAGGCACTTGCCAAACCCCCAGTGCTGATCATGGGACATTCCTCATCCATCCCTGCAGAGGAAGACAGTCTTTTCACTCTGATGCTCCAGGCCCTTAGTGATCTGACCCAGCCTTACCCAGTCAGCAGCCCTCCGTCTTATTTCTATGCTGTTTCCCCCTTCAGCACTGTTAATGAGCAGATCCTGTGGTTCATTTTCTTTTTTTGTTTCTAGCTGTATGATCTTGAACGAGTCATTTAACCTCTCTGAGTTACAGATTTCTCAAATATGAATTAAAACAGTGCTAACTTAAAAATGAACTAATCACAGCATCTCACACTCAAGAGTTACACCACTCATTCATAAAGACCAATGGCCTCTCACATCCAGTCCCACCCTCCCTTAACCCCCCCTCATGACACCCATCTCATTAGCCACTCCTCTCAGTCCCCTTTCCCCAGTATGGCCACTGTGTCACAGTCTAGCCCAGTGTAAGAATTCTCTAATCATTTCCACAAAATTCATCCCTTCTGTCTCAGAAAAACTGCACAGTTGCTTATGCCAAAGACCCAGGATCATCCTGTGTGTCTCTCCACATACCCCCAACCTACATTTGCTTTCATATGTGTATGTGTGTGTATATCTATATATATGTGTGTGTGTGTGTGTGTGTGTGTGTGTGTGTATGTGTATGTGTATATATATATATTGTCTGTTTTTGCTCCCTGTTCCAACTGTCACTCTGCTCTAAGACCCGTCTCTAGTCTGGCCTCACCACCAATGTCTTTGTATTGAACTTCAGCACTCTCTTCTCCATTGAAAAGCCAGAGTAGGAGCCTTAAAATGTAAATTAGATTTCTCTAAACCCCTCTGAGGGTTTTCTATCACTCTTAATACAATCTAGACTCATCCTTATGACTTTATTGACCCTCAGGACCTAGCCCCAGCCTGTGACATCAGTCTTGCTGATGCCATTGCTGTGCTTGCCAATTCACTACAGCCATGCTGGCCTGGCTGCCATCCCAAAACAAACTGAACTCATTCCATTTCCAGACCCGTGGGTTCACTCTCCATTTAGATTGCTCCCCCCTTGATTTGCCACTTCTTTCTTTCTTGTCATCCAGGTTCCAGTTGAAATACTACCTTGTGGGTGGTGGCATCTTCAACACCACACCTAAGATTCCTTGTCTTTCAAGTACATCCTGGTCATCAGGAGTACCACTGTATCTCATTTTGTCATAAAATGTCCCCTTTTAGGATTTAGATGCACATCATAAGGTGTATATGCTTATTGCAGGATTGTCCTGTTCTTGTGTAAAGATTTATTTATAGTTACGTGTACTTATGTGTTTGTGTGTGTGTGTATGTGTGTGTGTGTGGTGTGTGTGTGTGTGTGTGTGTGTGTGTGTGTGTGTGTGTGTGAATGCAGGTGCCTGTGGAGACCAGAAGAGAGTGTCAGATCCCCTGGAGATGGAGTGTCAGGCAGTTGAGAGCCAACTGACCTGAGTGCTGGGAACTGAACTTGGGACCTCTGGAAAAGCAGCAAACTCTTCCCTGCTGAGCCATCTCTCCAGCTCTTCCGTTTATACTCACTACCTAGAATAAAGCCTGCCATAAATCAAGTTTTAATGTTTATTATTATCAACATGCATCGAATGCTTACTAGCTATGAGACATTGCGCTAAGTCCTGAATATTGTCCAACTACAGCACAGTCTTTGAGATAAATGTTATTACCTATTTAGGGGGAGGCCAGGCAGTGGTGGCACACGCCTTTAATCCCAGCACTTGGGAGGCAGAGGCAGGTGGATTTCTGAGTTCAAGGCCAGCCTGGTCTACAGAGTGAGTTCCAGGACAGCCAGGACTACACAGAAATCCTGTCTCGAAAAACAAAAAACAAAACAAAACAAAACAAAAAAAAGAGGAGCAGGGGAGTGGAGACACTAAATGACATTCCTCATATTAAAAAGATAAATCAGGGGCTGGAGAGATGGCTCAGTGATTAAGAACACTGCTCTTCCAGAGGTTCTGGGTTCAGTTCCCAGCACCCACACGGTGGCTCACAACCATCTGTAATAGGATCCAATGCCCTCTTCTGGTGTCTCTGAAGACAGCAACAGTGTACTCGTATACAATAAATAAATAAATAAATAAATAAATAAATAAATAAATATTGAAAAGATAAGTGGTGACCTGGGACATGATTGTGCATGCCTGTAGTCTCGATATGTAGAAGGCTGAGTCAGGAGGATAACTGCCTCATAGCAAGATCACGTCTCCAAAAAACTGCATTATTTTGGAGAGATGGCTCAACAGCCCTTGTTGCTCTTGCAGAGGACTCAGGTTCAGTTGCCAGCTTTCCATATGATGGTTCACACTATTCATAACTTCACTTCCAGGTAGATCAGTGGATTTCTTCTGACCTCCAAGAGCACCGTGCACATGTGTACACATGCACATACACAAGCAAAACAGTCATATACGTAAAATAAATAAATATTTAAAAATATTGACAGAGAAGCCAGGATTTCAGGCCAAGTTCAGACTATTTTAACAACTCAATGCTATGATTAATGTCATATTGAGTTCTAGGCCAGAAGTCTGGCTTGGGAGTGGGGGATTAGATAAATCATGCCTGGCCACTCACCCCAAAAGACAAAACAGAAAAAAGTAGTTGACACAGGAAAGAAGTTGATTTCTTACAGCCATCGTGGCAAGAAACAGGACCCAGCATTCTCCGTCCTGTGTTCACGGAGTGAACGAGAGAGCTCCTGGCTTAGGTAAGGAACAAAGGTTGGCAGAAGCAGTCTTGCTCCAGCTGTGGCCTGGGTAGTCATTATCTCAGGGTGAATTATACAGAACCTTCTGCAGAGTAGCAACGTTGCTGCTGTTCAAGACATAGTTTTGACTACAAACCCACGATGTTTATCAGCCAGACCTGTAATCCCTGGAATCCACAGTAACTGCCAGAGAGCGTGACTCAGGCAAGTCAGGAAGACAAGATGGAGTCAGCTGGTCTCTTCAAGCTTAAGGCAGTGATTAGAGATTTCTAGGTGCCACTCTCGTGGTCTAGAACAGGACATTGTAAGAGCCAGATGTCAGCCAGGCAGTGGTAGCACACACCTTTAATTCCAGCACTTGGGAGGCAGAGGCAGACAGATCTCTGTGAGTTGGAGGCCAGCCTGGCCTACAGAGCTACTTTCAGGACAGACAAGGCTATACAAAGAAATCCATTCCTGAAAAACAAACAAACAAACAAACAAACAAACAATATATATTTTTAAAAGAGCTTCATCCTCCAGCCCATGAGAGAATGAAGTAAGAGGGTGATTTGCCCTTTTCTTTGGTTCTTCATTTAGAGTCTCGTGTAGCCCAGGCTGGCTTAGAACTTGCTATGTAGTCAAGACTGACCTTGAAGTCTTGACTCTTCTGCCTCCACTTTCCAAGTGCTTAGGTTGTAGATGTGTAACACTTTTTTTTTCCAGGAAGATTTCAATTTTGAAGCTGTCCTGAGCTGTGTAGTGAGACTGTCTAAAAACTAAAACCAAAAAGCTGGCAGTTGGCAGTATACTGAAAGAGAACCCAAAAACCACCCCCAGTCCTTCCATGAGATAACCCCAAGTCGGACATTTTCTAGAGCTCCAGAAAGCCTCAGAGACCAGAGGCTGGGGGGCTTCTGAGGAAAGCAGAGCACAGGAAAAGGGCGTTACACTTTGCATGAAGGGGTGAGGCATGAGGTGGCTGGGGGGTAAGAGCCCTGACTGCTCTTCTAGAGGAGCTGGGTTCAGTTTCCGGCACCCACACGGTGGCTCGCAACTGTCTGCAGCTCTGGTTTGACTGGATCCAGTGCCCTCTTCTGGCCTCCACAGGCACACAGGGAGAACACCCATATGAATCAAGTAAGAAGAAGCTTGGAGACAGGGGCGTGCCAAACAGACAAACTGGTTCCTTCAAGCCCTTGTGCAAATGTGAGTGCCTTCGAATGAGAGGAGCCTTAGGTTCAAAACCCAGGTTCTATCTCTTCTGGCCAATCCAGGAAGAGACAGCCACAGTCTAGGAAAGTTCCTTTAATTTTGCCGCCAAAGACACTGTTCACAAGTTCTTTCTTGACCTTCACTCCCATACCTCAGAACCTCCTCCTTATTGAGATTTCACAGTTCAGTCCCACCAGCGGTTTGTGGAGGGCACTGTTGGCTGAGAGCCTCCTGCGTTAGTGACAGCATCAGCTCTTCCCTGGGCCTGCTGGGTGACTAGGAGGGGGATAAAAGCCTGGCATCTCCACTTTTATTTTACGTGCCTCCTTTTGGAACTTCAAACTTTCAGTCTGGGGCCAGGATGGCTCAACAAGGAATCACACCTGCCACCAAACCTGATGGCCTGAGTTTGATCTTGCCAGCCCTGGTGGAAGAACTGACTGTAAACAAGTCCTCTGACCTCCACATCCGCACGACAGACAATGGCACATGCATGAGTGAACACACGTACACCGCAAAAAAAAAAAAAAAAAAAACCCACAATGTAATCAAAACCTGTGAGTCAAATTCCTGCTCATCTCTGCACGGAGATGTGTTAATCATTTAAGGAATGTTCTGCAGAACTGGTAATCTTCCCCATTCAAGACCAAAGACAGCAAGGTAAGAGTGGCTGAGGTATCTTCAAGATTTGAAGAGATGTCCTAACGTTGTCCGAGAAGGCAAGAACTTGGGAAATTGGGAGAAGAGGCACATACTCCAAGAGGCGGCCAACAAATGAGAACTTTTCGGCCAGCCATCTTCTGCCTTGGAACTTTAAATTGACCACAGAGCTAAAAGGTGAACGGACAACAGTAAATATTCCAACTTGCTGCCCCTTCCTTGCCCAAGCTAACGGAAGGTAGCCTCACAGCAGCTAGCTATAGCCTGTCTCAAACAGTGACACCCAGCCCGCTACGTGGTCATGTGACTCACCTGCTCTTAGTCCACAAGCACTTGAGTCTGGGTTCCTTAAGTGCTGTGGATTCACCGCCTATGACAATCCTTTTATTATTGCTTTTTAGAGAAGGTGGTTGCTTGCCTAATCCAGTGTGTGGAGGTCTTAACACAACTTCAGGGAGTCAGTTCTCTCCTTCCACCATGTGGGTTCCAGGGACAGAACCAAGTCATCCCTGTTGCCAGCAACCACTGAGCTCACCAATCTCATCCACCTCCTGAAAATTCTTTGCATTCTTTTATCCCAGTAAAAGGCTTAGGAGGACTCACAGCAGGAGGTCTACATTATTCAGGGGTCAGAAGGGTGCACCCAAGGCTTCTCTCAAGCCGTCAGACACCAACCAAAGCCAAATGGCGGGAGGCAGGTGTGTTTGTTTTGGAGGGGCAGATGAAAGAGAGATCCTTCAAAGACTGAAAAACAACCAGCTGACTTCCAAACCTTAACCACCTGAAGCAGACAGAGGTGGGTGCGGCCGTTCCTGTTATTGTCTCCGCTCTGCGGAAAGGGGTGAGAAAGCTTGGCCTGGCCTGCCGCCTTTCTTAGCAAAGTGAGAGAAGTGTGCTTGACCATCAGAGGTGAAGCAGGGGCTGGGTAATGGAAGGAGGGCCTCGCCACTGGAAAGTTCTTCTTCCCCTAGAGAAAGACAAGTCTTCCCCAAAGGCACTTGGTTGGGTGCCACGCTCCCGTGTGGCCATCTGGGAAGAAGGAATACTAACACCCACCTCATTATGAAATTCTCTTTGATTCCGACTGGGTCCAGGTTTGAAGTTTAGATTCCCTTTTGGAGTCTGTGGACTGGAGGGAGGTTTGCAGAGTTGTTTGTAGAATCCACTGTAAGTGAGAACAGCACACATAGGTCCCCCCCCGCCCCTCCCCGCTCCTCATGTGATGGCACCGTGGGAACAGCACAGAAGGAAAGAACAAGCATCTGAGGGGCTAGCAGACCTCATGTGAAGTGAGAGTGCGGCTGAATTGTGTTAAGTGTGGTGGAAGGAAAATATTATGACAAAAGGGAAGATTTCAGCTCCGAAGGCATCCAACTCGGCTTTTTCTGTCTCTCTCTCTACAGAATAAATATGCAATAGCCTTGGGCTTCTCAAATTAAGGGCTCTCCAGTCCATTCTGCACACTGCAATTGGCAAACTCCCCATTAGGCAAACCTTTGTTTAAAACTCACCAGCGGCTACCCACTGTGTGACCGGTGCTCATGCTCAAGCACTGAGTCCCCACTGTGCATGTCCCCTCCCTCAGCCTGCTGTGCTCAATCATCTCTGGGCCTAGGCACATGCTGTTCCCTGTGCCCGGATCAACTTCTGTCTAGACAGTCAGGGCCCGCGGTGATGCACCTCCCCGGTCACCTGGTCCTGTCCCAACCAGCCAACCCTGTTGTAATCACTTCATGAACTACTTGTCTCTGTTGTCATTGTGGTGGCTGGGTCCATATCTGTCTAGTTTGTCTCAGGTTCCCCAGAGCCTAGTACAGATCCTGGCACAAACTAGGAAGAGGAAATGGACTCCTCGTTAGACTTTGTCAATCTGAAGGATCTTTGTGTTGCCTTGAAACTCTGGGACAGACTGAGGAGTGGAGATGGAGGAACAGAACAGGGATGGGGTGTGCAAAGCAGCCTGAGGAGCGTGGCCTGTACCCCTCCTCCTCTTCCCTGCAGCTTCCCCAGCTCCTGAGCTGACTAGCAAGATGCACAGTTTTTGGGTTGTTTTTTTTTTTTTTTTTTCTGCTGACCACAGAAGAAGAGACTATAAAACTCAGCTTCCCATCTGGTTCTTTATGGTCCAAGAAAATACAGCAATTTCAAACTCCAGGGAGACAGGCGCTCAAATCTTGAAAGCTTCAACCTAGCCTGTCTAGCATCCCCTAGAGAGTCTCATGGATTTGACTGAGGAGGAAAGTGAAGGAAGCCATCATTTCCAAGGACTGACTCCCCAGCGACCCTCAAAGGGTGTGCTTTTGATGTCTCCCATGGCCAGTCTTCCCTTCTGGCCTTCAGAGCCAACCTGTTCCATTCAACAGCTGGGCCTCGCTTCTCTTTCTTTCTACTTGAGCCAAGAGGCTCCTGGTCACAGGGACTCATCAGCAGTTTGCCCCCCAGGCTGAGCTGAGAGTGGAAGCCGGCCTTCCAAGGGGAGTGCTTTAACATCTGTCCCCGTCCACTGTCCAAAACCTGGCTGCTCCTTCATTGTGCTGATGATGTGTTTGCTTTTTAATGTTTTCTGTTAGAACCAGAGTTAACTGAGAGCTGCTGATGAGAGATGCAAAGAAAACTCTCCCTGTATATCTAAAAACAGCATGGGAGGCGCTTGGCCGGCTGGGGAGCATAGCTTGGCCACAGGCACACCTCTCTGTCTCAGGCAAGAAAGAAAATAAGGCAAAGGTTCTGAAGAGCCACCCAGAGGCTGGTACCCAAACCAGAGAAGGGAATGCTCAAAAATGTGCTGAAATGCCAGCTCTGGAAAGATGTGACAGCCAGCTTGAAGGCTTCAGGCAGTTTGGATAAACATCTAGACTTTGAGTACATTTCTGAGCCTGCTCCGTGATCCTTTGAAGTCTATCCAACTTGAATAAACCCTCCAGAAAGCCAGGGCCAGTAAAATAGTCTTTCTTTGGAAGTCCCCCTGGATCTGCCCTGTTGGATCCTCCCAGGGCAGCAGGCCCATGAGGACCAGTGATCTGAGGAACAGAGAAGAAAGACGCTGGAGACAGCGTGTTCCTATAATATTCAATTCATTGTCTTCTTCTTTTCTTCCTGTTCTTTTTACATATGGAGGGCACAGCAGATGGAAAACCCCCAGTGGACTTGGTAGACCACAAGCTTAGATCTAATCGTGGCTTACCTGGGACCCCCTTCTCAATGATCTAACCCCAGCTATTTCTGAAGGCCCAGCCTGAGATGGGCATAAATGCACGTCTGGATAACAAAAAGCACTATTTGAAGTCTAAAAAGTCTCTGCCTGAAGCTGAAAAGCTGATGACAGAGCCTGGCGTGGGCACAGGCTGGGGGTTCCATCCCATTTCCCAGAGAAGTGTCCCCTGCCAAGGCAGGGGCTGAGGCTAGTTTCCCTCTTGTCTGTGCAGGTTTTCTAGTCATGAAATTACTGGTGCATTGAGAAGTGTTGCCGGGCAGTCGTGGCACACACCTTTAATCCCAGCACTTGGGAGGCAGAGGCAGGTGGGTTTCTGAGTTCGAGGCCAGCCTGGTCTACAGAGTGAGTTCCAGGACAGCCAGGGCTACACAAAGAAACCCTGTCTCGAAAAACCAAAAAGAAGAAGAAGAAGAAAAAAAAAAACCAGAGAAGTGTCTACACGTATCGAAGGGTGTCCAGAAAGATGAGCCCACCTTAGCTCTGGGTGGCATCTCTCCAAGTGCAAGCTAGCTTGGCTTTAGGACATACAAAGAAGGATGGGGGACCAAATACTGAGTTCATTCAGGAAGCAGATAGGAAATAGCCTTTCTGAGCGGGATGCAGTCTCCAAACCTGCCTTTGGTTGGAGGTTGAGCAAGTGCCTCTTCCCAAAGAGGCATGGGGGGGGGGGGGGCACTGGAGCGGGAGCAGGGCAAATGGATAGCCTATGTGTAGCATACCACCTATAGGCTTGCTAAGGCCGCGAGGGACACACCCTTTCATAACCCTGGGACCAAATGACAGAGAAGATACAGCTGCAGCACCAAGGAAACCCCATGGAGGTGGGGTTACAAATAGTTTTTTTTTATTATTGTTAAAAAAATATTAACAGCAACAACAACAACAAACACAGGACTAGTACAAACATTCACAACCCATCAGAGTCCTGTGAGCTCTGCCTATTTATTCCTAGTAGAGTCCTTCATCTCGGTGTGAGCGGGAGTTTCAACCAAAAGGCCCCTTCATGCTTTTCATGGGTGGGTACTGCTGCTCCATTGGCATGGCCCCAAAGCAGTCTGAGGGGTTGCAGTGGCCTGCCTTCCCTGGCTGGCCCATGGGACCTGGGGGGCCAGGGATCCCAGGAATGCCTTGCTGGCCCATTGGCCCGGTTGCACCCATCTTGCCATAACCTGGAGGCCCTTGAGGACCTAAAGAGGGAAGAGGAAAGGAGGGAAATCAGGAGACCCAGATGACAGAAGAGACAATGGTTGTGACAAGTGACACCTCCATTCATGCATGTTTGCCAGGCTGAAGCATTGTTTTGTGAGACCTGCCTGCTTCCCACATTGATTTCACAAGGACAGCCACACCTCTGGCTAGATTTATTGGGAGCATCTATGTACCAGGAAAAGGGTCGAGAGCTTCTAATACATATGTCATTGCATCCACAAAACAGTTTTCTGAGGCTGTACCATTTCCCAAAAGCCACACATGCGTAATACCCGTTGGGTAAGTAGCAAAGCTGGTCCCAGAGCTGGGTCATCGAGATTTGACCACCCTCAACTTTCTGATGCTGAAGAATCAGTGTCATCACTATCCCAAGGCCAGCGGGATGCCAAATTGGTGTTCTATCTGATTATGTTGTCATAAAGGGGTGTGTGTGTGTGTGTGTGTGTGTGTGTGTGTGTGTGTGTGTGTTGGGTAGGGGCTCTCCTGCTCTGGATTCATGGTCTCCAAGACTGGATTCTCCTACCTGGAGGGCCAGGGAGACCATTTTCTCCTGCAATGCCAACACCGATGTCTCCCTTTTCACCTTTGGTTCCAGGCAGTCCTGAGACAAAAGAAATAAAGTTAAGTCCCTTCTCTAAGCAGGAAAAGAACAGCTGTGTGGATTGCGACACACACAACCACCACCATATTCACACAGTCAGCCCTCATAGAGGTGCATATGCCCAACACCCTGGAGACCCAGACGGTAGAGCTACCTCTCATTCCTGGCAAACCCTGGCGTCCTTCTCGGCCTATCTGACCAGGAAGCCCAGGTGACCCTGGAGCACCTGGCCGCCCCGGAGCACCGTCTTTCCCTGGAGGCCCTGGCCGGCCTGGAGCTGCTGCCACCTCCATGGGGAACTGCATCCTGGAGGTGTAGTAAGCCATCCTCTCTGCAAGCAGACAAAGGCCAGGTCACTGGGCACTCAGAGTAGCTGCAGATATGCCACCAGCATGGGACAGTCTTTGATGGAGAATATGGGCTGTCCTCCTGAACGAGGTCTTGTACTCGAGCCTGCACGTGCCTTCCCATGCATATCTTTCAGAAGCACGGGTCTGATTTGGGCATCTCTTTTGTCTAACCATCACTCCTGGCTTCAGAGTATGGACTGGACTGGTCTCTTTGCCAAGCAGGATGCCCAGCGTCCATGTCCCCACCCCCCACACACACACCCACCCCCCCACCCCTGGTCCACAGCACACAAGCAGGAAAGAAAAACTTCAAAGAAACCACAGCTGCCCTTCCACCTGCTGCTCCCGCCTCTCCCCAGAGCTTCCTCCACAGAGGCTCATTTGAAATCTGCTTTCTTAACCTTCTTTGCTCAAGTGGGGGATCGGGAGGACAATAGAGAACCGATTTATCTCTAAGTAGAGCAGGTGACAAGGAAGGTCTGATGGATAGGTGAAATGTGCCTGTCACCCTGCTGTCTGTAAATGTGTGGGGGTGGGAAGGGGAGGACACTGAAGCTTCAAGGAAACCGCAGGCAGGGCTGGGTGAAAGAAGTGTCTGGGAAGGGCGAGCATTACCCACCGCCACCCAGCCGGCTGCCAATTACCATCAAACAGTTTAATGATCTCTTGTCTGATAAACCTCTTGATATCATCATAATTCACCATGTCTCCCTGAGGAAAGAGAAGAAACCCGGCCTCAATCATATGTCCAAACTTGGCACTTGCCCAATGAATAGACTTGATTTCCAGAAATAAAGGATGGTGAAGAGGGCAAAGGTCCTTGGAGTGTCTTGCAGAGTCTGAATCCAAAGTGCTACCCGCCCTGAAATAATACATGTCGTACGCTAAAATACATCTGGGGTGGGAGGGACACCTGTAGCTCCCCACTTCCCCCATGAAGAACGAGGAGCTACCTGTAGTCAAGCTATTTCCTGCAGAATGTCAGAAGGATTTGTTTAAGTGACCATGGGCCTGTACTATGGGATGGTGCCCATCCATGATTGCTGGCCTCCCCTTACCATAGAGCCCGGCAAACCAGGCAATCCAGGGTTCCCTGCAGGCCCTGGGGACCCAGGGTGGCCTCTCTCTCCTGCAGGACCTGGTGGTCCGATAGGTCCCATGGAGCCGCTCTTGCCAGGCCCCCCAGGCATGCCAGATCTTCCCTTTTCTCCAGCTTGGCCCTTCTGTCCTGCAGGCCCTGGGTCACCCTACAAGGACAGGTCACAGTACAGTATTACCAACTGTTTCCAAGTCTATGTCACAATGTGTCAGCAGCCTGCCCCTTCCCCAAATGCCCAGCATCTTCTGCCAGGCTTACAGTCTCAATGATACAGGCCCTCTGCCCCACCAACTCCTAGACCAGTGTTTCCGGAAGGCAGTGCTGGCACTGCTTGGAATGCTGGGAAATGCTCATGGCTCCCACATGCCCTCAGTAGGAAGTGCCTCTTTACACTGCCCAGGACCATTCATAACGCCCTCCTCACACCTTCTTCAGCCCTGTCTCATCAGCTTCAGCTACCTGTCACTCTGGTTCTATCATGTTGCTTGAATCTGCTGTCTGGAATGTCCCTTCCCAGCCTTGGCACCTCAGTGAGTTCCCCTCTACTGCCCTCTGTGGAAACATTCTCCTGCCCCGTGTGTGCCTTCCCCCCACTTCCTGGGTCTCACAGCACTGTATCCAGTCTTCTTCAAAATGTGCTGCACTCTAGTGTCATGGTGACTAGGCACAGGGATTGTCACTGTTCGGGGGCTTCTGTTTACCCCAGACCAACACAGAGGGGCCCTGGAGTGAGTCAGAGTGAGCAATCATTAGGGGATGAAAGAGTCTTCCATTCCCAGAGCCATAGATGGGACAGCCCCAGGTGAGGTCACATGGGCTTTCCTGCCCATTGGCCACCCTAGGCTTCCTTTGTAGCTACAGTTGCAGCTTGGAGTTCCCAAATACCTCTTCTCAAACCCAGCCAGTGCACCCTCACCTTTGGGCCAGGAGGTCCATAGAGTCCCTGCTTTCCAGGAGGTCCCTATAAAAAAAGAAAAACAAACAGAAGTCTATAGTGTGGTCTGGGCAGCTCCACTGAGGCTCCCTGGGGTGGGGGTGGATCCAGTGGAATGGGAAAACTGCTTTCTCTCATCCTAAGATCCTGGTTGTGTCCAGCTGGGCCGTGTGACAAAGGATGACAGCTTCCCTACCAAGCAGAGGGGCTGACAGCTGGGAGGGAGGCTGATGTCCCCTGGGGCATGGCCTTGTTTGATAGTGTTGGCCTGGTCCCTCATCACAGATGTGACAGAAGTCGGAATGGGTGGCCAGTCTGAAATAGCAGAAGGCCTGGCAGGAGCTGAGGCCCAGGGAGCCTTTGTTTGGCGTTTGTCATCGTTCCTGTCTCTTTCTGACTAGAAGTAGAGTTCCCTCATTCCATTAGACCAACAAGAGATACCAACTTGTTGCATGCAATGGGCGCTTGGTATCTATAGGGGACTGGTTCCAGGATCCCCATTTGTGTCTCCACTCCCGTTTGTAAAATGGTGTGGTACTTGAGTATATCCTAATTACGTAACAATATCTCCACAGTGTAAATGTATCTGTCTGTGTGGTTTGCATCATCTCTAATTACGGAACAATATCTACCACAGCGTAAATGCCAGAGAGTTGTCATACTGTATCTGTATCGCTTAGGAAATAATGAGAAGAGGAGGGGGAGGGGGAGGGGGAAGGAGGAGGAGGGGAGGAGAAGGAAGAAGAAAGGGAGCCAGGGGTGGTGGTACACCCCTGTGAGCTTGAGAGGCTAACTCAGGAGGATCATAAGTTTGAGGCCAGTCTGGGCTATAAAGTTCCAGGCCTGCCTGGGTACAAAGTCTCAAAAAAAAAAAAAAAAAGTTTGTCTATATTCAGTACATCTGCAAATTTCCCCTGAATATTTTCAATCAACCTGTGATTGATTGAGTTTTTTTGATGTGGAAACTGTGGGTATAGTGTCTGTAGGAGGTGGTCTGTGCCCACGTGGTGTGCTTACTGAGGGGATGAGGAACGGAACACAGCGAGGACCGAGGAGGAATGTCCCCAAGGGACAGGGAGAAGGGGCACAATACCTCTTTGCCAGCTGCACCGTCCGAACCAGGTTCACCCTGGGGAGCAGAGAGCATTGGAAACGTGATGAACTGTCATCCAACAAAACCTCTCAGGCCACACACCCTGCCCTACTCTGTGCCACCGCAGAGCCATGATCCTGCCCCACCCCCAGCCTGCATGAGCTGGAGCAAGGTGCCTTTTCTTGAGAACTGTATGCATTTCCTGGCTCCGGGTGCCTTAAATGTTCTGAAGGACCTGTGAGCTATGGGCCTCTGTCCTCAGTGAGACTGGCCAGGACAGCCTGACCTTCCTTCCCCATGACACCGAAACACAAGCTGTTCATCCCTGAGCCCCCACCCAGGGCTTTCTGGTGGGCTCCTAGAGAAGAGAAATCTGTGACACCAGGACAAGGGGTAGCCACATCTAGGGTCCTGGCAGCTCCCCAGTCTGTGGGAAGAGAGGGAGCCTGGAAGGGGTGACCCTCCTCAGGGACAGTGAGCAGAGCGCAGGGTGAGCAGGAGTGCTGACCCCTGACCCCCTGGGAAATGGGCCCAGTGACCATGTGCACATGACTGGAGTCATCCATCACACTGGGTACCACTGCTAGTCCTAGCTTGCTACGGTGCTCTGGAAGAAAATCTGTTTTGTAGGAAATCCCCTATCATGGAGAGCTGAACCCTCTTCCTTGGTTTCCCAGAAACTTTACATCCCTGAGGCCAGAAATCAGCTCAACCCCATATGGTTTGCCCGTCTAGATCTTTATAGAGGAGATGGATGCCTTGCAGGTTGACCAAGGAGTACAAAATCTGCAAGCTGGGGGTGGGGTGGGGAATCAAGTCTCAGCTCCTCCCTTCACTAGCTGTGTGATTCTCAGCTATCCTGAACCCTCCCTCACTTCCTCATCTGAAAGCCCAAGGGACAATTGTACTTCCAAACTTTGTTGCAGAACACATTAAGACAAAACACACACCCAACCTAAGCTAAGGTTCACTTCGGCACAGTCAGTGACCAATATAGCATCACTCTGAATGCTAAACGGGCTGGATCAAGTCTGGCTTCTGAAGAGCTCAGAAAGTTACAGTAATAGCTCTGTATTTCTGGTTCTTGATATTTTCAAAGACTTTCTGTAGTTACTGACAAGCTCTACTGGGGCAGGGGCAGGGGCAGGGGCAGGGGCAACACATGCACCAAGGCTTCTCTCGTTGACACCTCGTCAAGGGACCTATATCGGGTTGGTGGTGTGTCCTCAGAGGTAGTGCCCTTGTGTGCAGCTGGCTCAGTGCCAGCTTACAGGGCTGGTCCTTCTGAATACAATACAATCCCCAGATGCTGCCACCCTACTATGCTAACTCCCTCTCCTTCTCTAAAGACCCCAGGTGTGCTGTGCAAAGCCAAAAGATTCTTTCCCTTGGGCTGGGCTGTAGGATGTGGGATCTTACTGGAGGGCCGGGGTGTCCGGGTGTGCCAGGCTGGCCTGGGAGGCCTGCCAAGCCCCTTTCTCCAGGGATTCCCCGATCTCCTTTCAGGCCCTAAAAAGCAGAATGAAGATTACTGGAGGGAAGGAGAAGCAGAGACCACAAAGCCAGACCCCTCGCCATGTTCCAGGGGCCCGGCCCCACAGGAGCAGATGGCATGTCTGTGCCTGTGCCATGGCCCCAAGATGGCCTTGAGCTACTTCCCAAGCCCTTTGTCTCATCCCAGAAGAGAGAACTTTAGGACAGAGGGCCAAGGAAGGGAATGAAAACGAGTCGTTTCTTCATCCCTTTGGCTTGGTCTGGAAGGAGCCCACAGCAGAAACGGCAATATTCCTTAGAGTAAGTGGTAGAAAGGCACTCACCACGGTGGAGATCCCAGGTGGACCTGGCTGGCCTGGAGGCCCCTGTGGCCCCTGAGGAGAGGAGAGAGCGGTTAGGCAGTAGGAACATTCCTACACTGTATTATTAACTTTCCTCTCTTCCTGAAATCTGCCCTTCCTTTCTGATCTTACACTTGAACTTCTGGTTGAGCTCTGGTTCCAGAGCAGAGGTAGGGAGGGACTGAATACCCAGGATTCTGTGTCCAGTGCTCACTGAGTGATGCACCCGGGCTTGTGGGGTGCAGAGACCAAAGGCAGGAGAGAACAAACTACTAGCCTGGGTATCTTCCAAGTTCCTATGTTTCCTAAAGGTAGCCCAGCATCCTGTTCTATGGGAGAAGGGTCTGCACAGCAGGGGTCCATATGTACCAGGGGCAGGGACCATATGTATCATATCAAAGACCATGTCCCCTACCACTCACAGCCACAGAAGGGACCCCCTGGCATCTCCAAAGCCCTTTGCCATATCAAAGAAGGGGGAGATCTTTGGGGCAGACAAAAGGTTGATCCAACATCCACATGGGAACATTCTGTGGCTCCTCCCGGGGGGTGGGGGGAGCAGTGACATGCTAACCCACTGGGATGTCACTTCCTGACTCTGCTGGGACTGTATCTAAGTACCCACAGTCCAGAGGTCACCTGCTCACCAGAGCAACGCCTACTCTGAACCCATGAGCGCTCAGCTCTTTCACAGAGCGTATTTCTCTACGCCGCTTCCCAGAACACTCTGGGCCATGGATCCTATGCTACTCCTGTAAGACTCCTGCGGTGGGACTGTTCATCGCTGGGACCAACACAGAGCAGGGGCTTAGGCTGGACAGAACAGTGACAGTGACAGGAGGAACCCAGTAGGGCCTCATCCACAGCCCCCATGAGTCTCTTTTGGGGACCTGAGGTCCCCAGAACAGGTTCTCTGAACTCCTTGAGATACATAAAAATGGGGACCTGGGAGTCCCCCCGCCCCTGCTTTTTATTTGTCATGAAGTACTTTTAATATCCCCAAACGCCTCCTGAACACTATACAGCCATGTTATATTAGCGTACAGTGGGTTCGCTTTCTCTGGAGCCCTATCGGCTTGATGTCGCCACAGCCACACTGTCACTGGTGAGAACAGTGGATGGGAGATGCAATATTGCTTAATAAGTGCCCTCTCTGATTCACCCTCATAGGAAAAGCACTTCCTGTCTCCTCTCTCTCCCTCTCAGCCCTCACTCACTCGCTCACTTCAGACCAAGGGAGCAAGCACCTCCCCCAAGCACAGGCCAGATCCCCTGAGCCCTCTGTCCCCTCTCCCTCCCCACCACCACACACCCACCTCTTGCCAGCCCTTCCGAGTGTGCTGCCCCCACACTTTTCTGAAGCTCAGCGTTTCGGGTCCCACGTGCACTTCTCAAGCTATCCCCATGCCCAGCGTGATGGATTTCTTGAGGTCCCTCAGACACACCATGCTCCTGGCTGCTTTTGGTTCTATGTGTCAGTGTCCCTTCTGCCTGGGACTCTTGTCCCAGGCTACTCAAGAGCTGACTTCTTCCTTCCCTGAGGCCTCAGTAAAGTCCTTTCTCCAGCCAGGGATCGTCTAAGGCAGTGAGTGGTTCTCAACCTCCCCAATACTGCGGTGTGCAACCCTTTAACGTAGTTCCTCAGGCTGTGCTGACCCCAACCATGGAATGATTTTCACTTTTAACCTATAACTGTAATTTTGCTGTTGTTATGAATCAAAATGTAGATATGTGATGTGCAGGATATTTGATGCCTGACTCCCCCAAAGGGGTCGTGACCCACAGGTTGAGAAACACTGCCCTGAGGCTCCCCCCCTCCCCCCGCCCAGTACTCCCCTGTGATCACTTCATCCCTTGCACCTTTCTTATCCACTTGTTTCCTGTGCCTTCGGGGAGGTCCTGTGGGACAAGGACCCTTGTCTATCTGGCTCTGTGCTGTGGCCCTGATTTGGAGCAGATGGTCAATAATTACTTATTGACTGACTGAATGACTCGTGTCTGGTAAGCAAACATGAATGTGCCCGGAAAACCCAAAAAGTGTTGGAAAGTGAAAGCCACTTAATTAGATGAGTCCAAAGCCCTCACACCACACAGCTAGGGCTCCTGTGGCCACCACCAGCTCACCACATCCCCCAGTGACATCCTAGTTCATAGAAGCAGAGACAAGAACACTTTAACTCACAAGATGCCCTGGGGGTCCTGGTCGTCCTTGGGGTCCCATGGCACCGGGCTCACCCTGCAGGATTAGAAAGAAAAAGGTGACACAGAAACTCACTGACCTGCAAACCTGAGGCTGCTTTGTAGGAGAGAGGCGAGCAGAGCTTGTGGTGGCATGGAGAAATGGCCAGAGGGCTGGACAGAGCTCTGAACTCTAGACTCTAGCCTTCCAGGGCTTAAAGGCCAGGCCTGCCTTTTGGGTGGTTGTCCAATTGTACTCTTAGGGAGGGGACCAGTTATAACTGTCCAGATGGAGAGCAGTCAAGATGTGCAGTGTCCGGTGAAATTTCACATCAGAAGGCCAAGGAGAGAAGGCAGCCACTCTGATGCAGGAGAGGGGCTTCATCTCAGACTCAGTGGAGCCCAAGGCTGTGTGACCAAAGAACCCCAGTCCTCACCTCTGCACCCGGCCGGCCACTGCTGCCAGGAGGACCTGGTTTTCCACAGTCACCCTAAAAGAGAGAGGTGACAGTATAGCTTATCCCCAGACCCCAAGTTGACCCCGGATCAAGAGGGCTCTGCCATCATGCCCTGGCTTTGGCCAGAGGGCCTCTGATACCCTTCAGCTGGTGGGTGTCAGCACCCTGACCCAGTCTGCTGGGCCCTAGTGGACTCAGGAAGCTAAGATGCTGGAGTAGCATCTCAGCCAGGAGTCAGGTGGCAGTCTAAACCCAGGGTGGGCCGCTCTGGTGTTTCTTGGGCCTGAAGAGAATAGGGAAGGCTGTGGAGAAGTCTTCCTTACCTTAGGCCCAGGGAGGCCAGGATGCCCTGTTTTCCCCTTGAAGCCCTGGAAGGAAAGGCAGGGAGATGTGGTACCTCTCACCTCTACCTGAGATGCCCCCCCTCCCTGCCTTTCTGCTCAGGCTACATCAGTGGAGCCTATTGCAGCCATAGGAGGAGGACACAGAGGCTCTGGGGAGAGCTGGAGGGGGCTCAGAGTCCCCGGCTCCTTCCTTCAACCCAACTTACTGGAGGTCCCATGAGTCCAGGAGGGCCAGCGGGACCTGGGTCCCCCTAGGGAAAGAAAAGGGAACATTGAGGACATTTGATTCAGCCTTGACCCAGCTCACTGTCCACCCCACCCTGCTTCTGAATCTCCATTCCCAGGATTTGCTGGAAACCTTAGATGAGGCAGAGAGAAAAATCTCAACCTGGCTCAGTCTCTGACTGGCTGGGGCCTGCGAATGGGTCCCAGCCCCTCTGTGGGCCTTGGTTTTATTTCTTTTGGTTAAGGATGGGAAATGACCTTGACCTATGCCCCCTTTGCCATATTCCCATTTCTCTGATTGGCCAGAAAAAAACTCAACCAAGGAGCCAGGGCCTGCTCAGGCCTGTCATGGCTACAGCCTTATTCTTTCCAGAATACAGCCTACTTCCTCTAGCTGTCTAGGTTTGGGGATCTAAGGGGGATCTCTGTCACTATCCTGTCTTTGGTGAGACCAATTCACTCAGCCTGGCTAAGTTTATGAGAAGTGGGGGAGGGGGGGTGCCAGCTGGGAGGAGCAGCACAAGAGGAGACTCGGATACCCAGATCAAAGAGTGACTCCTCAGCTCACCTCATCAGGAGGAGAGGGCTCCTGCATCCCATCCAGCCCCATCTTACCCTCAGGCCAGGCTTGCCATCCTTCCCATCCAGTCCGTCCAGCCCGGCAGGGCCCTGCACACAAGAGAAATGTTGCTCTAGCACTTAGGAGGAGAGAAGTCTGACCCAGCCCCATGGCTGTCTCCACCTCTTAATTAACCCACACCTTACCACAGCGTGCACACTCACAAAGGTACTCTGTTCTACACACCATTGGGCCCAGAGGGCACACACTCACCTGAATCCCAGGAGGGCCTGGTGGCCCAGGGGAACCAGGCAATCCTGAGGGACCTCGAATCCCTTCGCTGCCCTGAAACATGAACACTCAATGAAGTCAGGGCCAGGGGTGCCAGGAGTCCCTGAGAGTCAGGACGTTTGGCTTCCGGCTCTGGTTCCACCCTGGCTAACTGATGTATTCCATACGCTGTCTTCCTAAGAACCTTGCCCGCCAAGGCCCCCTTTTCCTCATTGCTTTGTGGGGAGAGAGAGCGTACTTAAACCAGCCCTTTCTCAGGGTTGTCCCAGAGGCCTGTACGTGCGTGGCTGGGTGTATGTGTTTATATGGTTCTAACAGCATGCTGTGTATGTGGACTTTCATGCCTCCAGGTGGAGAAGGTGAGGAGATTCCTGTACTCCAGGGTCTTGTGGTCCCTTGAGGGCCATGGGGCTGCCAGAGTAAATGACAGTGTAGTGTCACATCAGCTTTGTAAGGATGAAGCTGCAGAGCTCAGGGTTGGTGACGGAGGCCCAGGGTGGCCAGGGCTTAGGGAAAATGTCACAGGAGTGTCACCAGATGGTGGACTCTGAAGAAGGCCTGGGATGAGGCAGGAAGAAAGCTAGAGGGATTCCAGGACAGAGGGGGAGGGGGAGAGAGGCAGAGAGAGAGAGAGAGAGAGAGAGAGAGAGAGAGAGAGAGAGAGAGAGATATTTGGAAGTGGTCCCATGCCTGCCTGCCTGCCTGACCTGGGTGTCGGGGCCCTTAGGGTGGATGGATGGAAGGTAGGTGCTGGACCGGGAGGGGCCCTGAGTAACATGTGGCACATAGACAAGAAACAGACCAGTGGCTTTGAATTCACTTCTCAGCACCCTGGGAGTTAGCGGGGGACCCTTGACACTGGGAGCATAAAGTAGGCTTCTGGACCAGAGGATAAGATTCCAGAACCTTCTTCCAGGTCTTATCCAGAGGCTTCTCACTTGTGTCCTCTATGAGCTTGCACATGAACTTTTGTCTAATAAAAGGCTCGGGGACTGTAAAACCACCTGCAAACACAGCCATATAGTCACCGAAAGCCCAAAGCAGGCAGTGAGGAGGAGAATAGGGGTGCGGATTGGAAGATAAGATACTTAAGGAAAGGTTGCTGTTTCCCCTGAGCAGGAGAGAAGCTCCGCCCCGATCTGGGGGTGGGGGAGAGGGATCACAGGGAGGGGCTGCAGAAAGGAAAAGGACAGACCCAAATACAGGGCGGAAAGTCAGGGAATTGCAATACCACCACCTGCCAGGAGGGGTCAGCACAGTTCTAGCCAATGTCAGCCCCGCTGAGAGTTGGGATGAAGCGCCTCCATCCAGCAGTTTGGGATTCTCTGCAATGACCTGCCTATGCGGGACATGGCTATCACCTCCATCCTTCACTGGAAAGGCAGACATGAGAGGGAGCTGACAGTCACCTACATCTGATGGGCGCTAGCTTGGGGAGGCGACAGAGGGACTTGTCTCTCACAGCTGGATTACTCATGTCTGATGCTAAGACTGTGTGCCCTGGGTGGCTCCCTACCTTTTGGGTCTCCCAACTGATTTTTTTTTCTCACTTGTACAGTAAGAGGCTAATGTGTTGATTCAGAGAAAAGAGGCTCCCTGAAACTACAGACCATCACAGTTCCCTGTGGCCGCCTCCTCCATCTAATGCTTAGAAATAAAACTTGGGGTCTCCTCCAGCTTCTACCCAGCGCACAAGGGAGACCAGCTTCTGCCGAGCCAGGGATGTCATCTCCAAACCGCAGCATGGCTATGTGCCTAGCTTATCAAGGTTTTAGAGTCAACCCTGCAAAATGCTGCTATCCCTAGATTATCACAAAATTACAGGTGACCTTGTGTCTTCTGGGCCCTTGGAGACACACCCCTCCACCGGGTATGCCTCCATTCAAGGGGTCCCAGTTTCATCGGTTCCCTGGCTTCTCGCCTTCTCTGCTTCCCCTTGAGGAATGAAGCTTGCTAAGCTGGCCTGTCACAGTCTAGTTACCCGCTGCTACCATTCCCATGCCTCCGCCCCCAACCTTGCTCATGCCAATCTCCTGGCATATGGGAGCCCGGGCTACTCAGACGCTGAGCAGGGGGTAGGGAGGGTTAGGAGAGGGTGTGTGACGGACCATCCACGGAGCCATCCATTGGTGAGAACAGCCTAACTTGTCTGGATTTCCTGAACAGAGTCACGAAAGCTGCATGGCTCCCATCTCTGGCTTTGGCAGATGTGGGGTTCGGCTCACCTTCTCTGCTTGGGGGCCAGGTGGGCCAGGAGGTCCAGCTTTGCCTGGAAATCCTGGAGGACCCTGTATCAACAAAGAAGTGGGCAGGGATGAAAGGAGGGCTCCTACCCCCTTCCTTCTAGGTGGGTTCCATCTATCTGCCTGACCCTCTGTGGTTACCCATGAGGCCCTGTTCTTCAGGTCTGGCTCCTGAAATCTATCATGGCCACCTGGACTGTTTCTCCCACCTCCTGCCTCCCCGTCCCAGGTCCCAAGTTCATCTTCATCCTGCAGGCCCTGCTCCTTCCAATGGAACCACATTACAGGGAACTTCTGTGTCTTTACTCACCGGTGGGCCTGGGAAGCCTGGCTGGCCTTGAAATCCCTAGGGAGAAGAAGTGAGGGGGTCAGCCCTCTGCCTGGACACTCAGGTGGAAAGAGGAACACGTGGGGTAACCTCAAGTCCACAAGCTTTGTCCTCCCGTATGTCTGAGATAGTCAGTAGTTGAGGATCTGGGTAGGAGGTGGGGGACCAGCCACCTTAGCCTCCCACACAATGCTCACCTGATCACCCTTCTCTCCAGAGCTCCCCTGGGGTCCTCGTTCTCCTCGGGGACCCTGTCACCATAGAGAATGCAGTTGGAACCCAATCTTCCTGTCCTCGGCCCACAGGGAGGGGCCAGGACACTCCCCCTCCTCCTCTCCATGCCCTGCCCACTCACTCACCGCTGGACCTTGGGGACCTGGAAGGCCTTCAGAACCTGGTGGGCCCTGGGGACCCAAAGGAACAGAATCAGTCCCTCAGAAACATGAGGAAGGAGGCCCAGGGGTGGCCAGAGCCTGAGGTGGGAGTGTCCCCTCCGTCTAGCCCTTCAGGTCTCTGGAACCAGCCTGCTAAACTAATCCTGCTACCTCCTGGCCTATGCCAATCTAGCCAACAAATATGAACTAATCTCTCTTTTGTAGGCCCAGCCCTGACTATGCCACTTTCTGGCTCGAAAGCCTACGGTGGCTCCACTCTGTCTAATGCACGAGGCCTATGCTTTCCACTCAGGCTGGACTTACAGGCATCCTGTAGTCTATCACCGACCACCCTTTCCTGCTCCGTGCCCCTCTCCCAGCTCCCTCCGCTGTGCTTTGCTCTGTGCAGACTGCTGTTCCCTGAGCATGCTCTGTTGGGTCACACCCTCGGGCCTGTGCATTGCTATTCCCTCTGACTGGAATGCCCACCATTCATCAATCTTTCCGTGGCTCCTGAACCCTTAGGGAACCAATGCTGTTCCTGCCAGGACCCACCCATGACCTCCAGGTGGGCACAGCACAGCTCCATCCTCCCCTATTCCTCCTTGGGGACCCCCTCTCCCTCTTCTACAGCATTCGAATGTTACCCCAGCCCTCTTCCCCACCCCCACCCTGCTCAGGGCTCTCACCTCTCATCATTCCAATCTATCTATCTATCTATCTATCTATCTATCTACTATCTATCTATCTACTATCTATCTATCTATCTATCTATCTATCTATCCATTTTCTTTCTGCTTCTTGCTGCAGGGCAGGGCTCACAGGGCCTCAGAATGACTGGCAGCACCCAGCCTGCCTAGGAGACCATCCTGTGGTAGAGTAGAAGAGTGACAGGGTTGGCAGAGTGACAGGGTTGGCAGAGTCCCATGAGGCCTTGCTGGCATTTGTGAGAGGGAGAGATAAAGCTCCAGTTCTAGCTTAGCAGGTCCCAGATATGAGGCCTGAGGTTCCTCAGCAGATAGACATGGGCTCCAGCCCAGCCTCCTCCACCACTAACTCCCAAGCTGGCTGCAGGACTCTGGGTGAGCCATGTCACTCAGGAGCCTGTGACCTCATGTGCTAGCTAGCAATCCTCAGCTCCTTCCTTCAGTGTAGGACCCCCATGAAGGTGGCCTCAATAGAAAAAGAAAAAAAGCTCCTGGCCCTGGTTTGGCAGGAGAGGGGAATTCTGACAGCTGACTGGGACCTTCCTCTCCTCAGTCCTCTTCTCTGCAAGAAGCCTGCTGGGATCTCCTCACAGCCTCTGCCTCCGCCTCCGCCTCCGCAGCCACCAGCCTGTGCAGAGCCACAGCTGGAGTGACTCGGGGGCAGGGGCAGCAGGGGTCACAGGCTCCTCCTCACAGGAAGATCTCCAGTCCAGCTGATGAAGGGGGTGGGGGGCACCCTGTTTGAAGCTCACCTCACATCCATACCCACGCTGTAGCTTACCGATTCCCCCTTCTCTCCTGCAGGGCCAATGTATCCTCGTTCTCCCTTGATACCCTGACAAGCAACAGCAGAATTAGCTCCGTGGCCTGCCTATGGTGGTGCTAATGCAAGACATGGGGGGGGGGGGAGGGGCTGAAGCTGGCACCCAGACTGGCACCTGAAGGCTAAGAGTACCAAAGTAGGGGATTAGAGAGAAGAGAAGGTGGCCAGTAGGGCCTACCACTCGCTACTGTGGCCCACACTGGAAAGTGGGACACACCCATCCTGAGAGCACCTTTGCAAGGGGAGGTACCTCTCAGGTCTCTCTCTCTCTCTCTCTCTCTCTCTCTCTCTCTCTCTCTCTCTCTCCCAAAACCCCTTGGGACGCAAATCTCAGTTCTTCCTGAGCCTGGGACCCATAGTGGCTTCCAACATTGTCCCCCTTGCTTCTCTCCATCAAAATGGTGGGGACCAACCATATTACCAAGGGAACCAAAGTGGGGTAGGGGGTCTACATGGATGGTCTGGCAAAGACTGAATGCTGGGAAAGAAAGAACACAATTGAGGGGCACCCTGCCTGGCCCTGTTCTCACCACTAGCCTGTACCTCCCGTACCCCCAGAACCACAGGCAGTGGTTCTTACTCACAGGCAGTCCTGGGGGACCCATGGCACCTGGGTAGCCAGGTTGTCCTGGAGGACCCTGCAAAGAAAGACAGACGTGATGATGGACCAGCCCTCAATATTTCTGTGACCCAAGCCATCCGGCAAGTCCCCACCCACTGTGTACAGTTGCTACTGTGGGCCATTTCCCAAGCCGGGGTTCTTTCGGCTAGGTGTCAAGCCCCAGGCTCACCAGAGAGAGGTGGGGAGGACCAGGCATACAAGAAGGGCGCACAAGTGCTATGGGCTGAGGGAAGGAGAGGCCCGCTGGCAGTGGTGTACAGGAGCAGGAGCTGTATGTACTCCCAGGGTGTAGGCGCACACAGACACCCAGTTGCTTCGATCCAAGGGGTGTGCAGCCTTTTCTTTTGTAGCCCTCAGCCCTTCTGGATGGGGCTGAGGATTTCACAAGAAGGCACCTCTCTACTTCTACTCAGTGGCCACCCCTCCACCAAGCTCCACCGGGCTCCCCACGCCTCTTCTTACCGGTTCTCCTTTGTCTCCAGTCAGGCCCGTGAGGCCTCGCTCCCCTTGAAGACCCTTAGAGAGAGAAACCATGAGAAAATGCAGAGGAGGCTAATCCCTAACCTAGCCCAGGCTCTTCCCTGCCCCATGCCTGCCTCTTCCCACTCTGGACAAAGGTGACTAGTGGCAACCCAGTGTCCCTGGCAAAGTGACTGTCTGTGGTGTACTCTGGAAGGGTAAGTCTAAACATATGGGTGCCTCTCCAGAGCTCAGCTTCCAGAGAGGCAGCAGCAGAGACACTCCTACAAGTGAGCAGCGGACAAGGCAGCCCCCAGGTCACCGTCACTGCCATATCCTACTGCGGAGGCTGTGGGATACACCTTCAGGAGACATGTGCTCCTTCAGAGGGGAGGCTGTCAGGATAGGTGTCCCCACAAATGATGTTCTCAGTGTCACCATGTCACTTACCTGTCCCAGTTCCCACCCAAGCCTGAATCGCCATCTTTGGGGTACAAGGGACAGGCACAAGAGGGCTCTCCAGAGCAATCCCATGCGCTCAGCAGCAGGAAGAGGGACATCAGTTTCGATCGGAGCCCCTCACTCCTTGCCCTGATCTCCACAGCTCCAACACTGAAAACATCTCGGCCGCCCCCTTCTCCCTCGTACCTGCTAGAAGTGGTACCCAAACCTCTCCATGACACAAGACAGATGGCTAGACAGACAGATGGCCCCTTCACCCAAGCAAGCAGAAACAGACATGGTCCGGCCAGGGATGAAGACACGGGAACAGATGGATATGTGACAAGAAGGGGCCCTGGCCCTGCCTCCATCACTCCTGGGAGGGCAGGAGCCAGCTGGGGAGCACGAATCCAACAAACAAGGGGTTTAGCTTCCGGGACCAGGAGAGCAACAGTGAGGATGGGGAGAAGGGTTATGATTTAAACAC
Organism: Arvicanthis niloticus; assembly: GCF_011762505.2. Taxonomy (NCBI): domain Eukaryota; kingdom Metazoa; phylum Chordata; class Mammalia; order Rodentia; family Muridae; genus Arvicanthis; species Arvicanthis niloticus. Next base: position 24,483,273 of record NC_047662.1, read on the forward strand.
ACCTGTGACAATGACGCTGACAAGACAGAGCAATTAACGACACCTGGCAGAAGGATCAGCCCAAGGCCCTAGGCACAGTGGGGCAGGGCCCTAACACCAGAAACCCAACAGGCTGGCACCACATGCCCAGCCTTGGAGCAGCCTCGGCCTGGAGCCAAGGAAGAGGGAAGACGAGGAGGCCATGGGTTTCCTCTAGCCGCAGGGAAGGGTGCACACAGAGCTGCCTGTAAATCCCCAGAGCGCCTCTGGACAGTCCTACCAGGCAGCAGGGCAGCTGACCTGTGCCAGCCTGCAGTGTGAGGCCCTAAAGCTTTGGCATCTCTGCCGGGCGCAGAGCCAGGTGCCTGGCAGGGCCCCAAGAACTACTTTCAGCAAATCTTCAGTCCACACAGCAGTGGTGGGAAGCAGGAGGCAGGAGAGAGACGGGAGAGATAAAGGGGCTCCCTTCCTAGAGGCACCAACTTCCAGTGAGATGCTAAAGAGGCTTGGGGAACAGAGGGGAAATGATGTGTGGGCTTGGAGGAATAGGAAAAGGAAAATGGAGGGGGTGAAGGAGAGAACATAGGAGAAAGTCCTGGGGAGGCCTAGAGAGGGTGGAGAGAAGTCAGAGACCAGAGAGCCAAGCCACTGGGACTTAAGGGAACCTGTGTCGTTAGCTACCATGCCTGTGGGGGACAATGAACAGAACACCAGGACACGGAGGGGGTAGAGGAGATGGCACAACAGGAGCGGGGGACAAGCAGAAGCCACAGAGACCTGGCTGGCAGGAAGGGGGACGGAGTGCTGCTAGGTTCTTACGGGCAATCCGGGGGAGCCAACAGCACCAGGAAAACCTGGGGGGCCCTGGTGGGAGAAACAGGCAGGTCACATCTCACAAGAGCGGTCACCCCGGGGGAGCCTAGAGGCATAGTGTGCAGTTGGGAGCTTTGGCGGGAGTTTTTCAAGGTCACTGAAAAGGAATCTTAGCAGAAGGTGGCCACTGTTACCCTAAATGGGGCCCTGACAGGCAGAGATAGCAGCAGCCTCCCCAGCCAGGAAACCCTTCCCAGAGCTCCCCAAGTCTGCCTTTGGTGGGAGTGCAAAGCGTCTTCATTTTGGTTCTGCACCCCTCCCCACCACCCAACCACCAAGGTCCCTCAGGTGTGTAGCTTCAAGGCCTCCATTTTTCTTCGCCAAAGAACATATTACCAGCACTTTCCATTTTTCTAGCCACATCTTTCCTGCTTCACCAACATCCCTGTGAATTCTGGGTAGAGACCCCTGGCTTGGCTTTTGTAGCTTTCCCTAGAAATGGCCCCACAGAGCTATGGAGGGCACCATCCCAGGCCCTTGTAGGAACTAGTGTTAAGGTTGAGTGGAGAGAGATCTGGCTGCACAGCACATACCATGCTGGTTGTAGGGCTACCTGAGTCCCTAGTGTGGTACTAAACGCAACAGGGAAGAGGGTGGACCCAAATGCATGCCCTCCCCCAGGGCCTTCCCTAAGCAGCCCCACAGGGAGTGGGGTAGAGCAGGGTGTTTCAGGGTATTCCAAGGGGGAGAGCACAGCCCCAAAAGATGCTGTCATGAGGGGACAGTAAGGGCAGTGTGTCCCTGCCTGGCTGCAGAATGCTGTGTGGGTTAGGACTTTCTGAGATCTGTCCAAACAGACCAGGAAGGATACCAGGGATACTTACAATAGGGCCTGGAGGACCGGGGGAGCCCCTCATGCCAGGTGGACCCTGCAGAAGAAAGCAGAGGAAGTAGATAAGGAAGATGAAGAAGAGGAGGAGGAGGCTTCGTGATAGCCCGTGTTACTGCACCTTCTTCCAGCTCCCTGCAGTTGCAGACAGGAGAGAGCTGCTGATGTCGACGCAGAACCACTTAGTGGATGCTAAAATGGCCTTTCATTCAGTTCATTCGGTCATCCAACAAACATTTATTGAGCAGCTATTATGTGCCCGGGCACAAGCCCAGGGGCTGGAAACATAGCCATAAACAAAACATTAAAATCCCCGCTTTGTGGGCACTTATGTCCTAGAGGCGAGGTGAACAGTTACAGATGGAACACGGCTGGCACATAGTCGGTGCTCAGTTCACACCTGTGGCGTGTTCCTGAAGGAAGTAGATATGCAGCCTGCTGGCTGCCAATGAGGACAATGAAAGCAAAAGAGCTTGGGGGTTGGGGTGGAGCTTGGGGTGCATGGGGAGTGGCAGCCTGGGAGGGGGTGTGTGTGGTGTGGGATTCTGGGAGAGGGCGTGTGTGGTGTGGAAACCTGAGAGGGGGTGCGTGGGGTTTGGGAGCCTGGGCGCTTCCATTTTAGAAAGGGTAGTGCGTGAAGGCCTCACTGAGAAGCTAACACGTGACCTAACTGCTGCGTGGGGAAGCAGGCCTGGAGAAGAGGGGTGCCAAGGGGGAAAGCAGCCGGAGCTGGCATGCCTGGGAAGCAGTCGAGGCCAAGAGGTGGGGAACTCCAGGCCATGGGAAACCCAGAGGAGCAGGGAGTGCTCCGGGCACATGTGGACCCTGTGTCTCTGAGGCCTCACCTAGATGAGGGCCCGCTCCTCAGTCTTACCTCTTCTCCTCTTTGGCCTGGCATCCCTGGAGGACCAGGCAGGCCAGGGCTCCCAGGACAGCCAGGTTCTCCCTCACTGTGGTCTCCCTGGGAGGAGGGGGATAGACATGGTGGGCCTATGAATTTGAGGAAGGGAGGGGACAGGGCAGGAGGGGTGGATGGAGGGAAGCAAGGATCTCCTCACCCTGGCCTCCTCAGCTCGTGGGCGCTCCCTCTCTAAGAAGCACTGTGGTAGACAAGAGAGGCTCTGTTAGGTAACGCTGGTCAGGAGGCCTCTGGCAGGCACATGATACCACACCAGGCTTGCCAGCTCTCCCGGCCTGGTCTCTACCAGATGGAGATGGCAGGACCTGCACCAGGGAGCCCTCCTACACCAGGGAACCCTCCTGTACCAGCCTGCCTCTGCCCAGTTCCTACCCTGGCACAGTTGTCGAAACCTGGCACGCCAGGGATGCCCTGGTCCCCCTTTTCTCCTTTCTCCAGAAGGAAGGCTGGATGAGCCGTCTGGCCCTGGGCACAGTCACCACAGATGCTCTGATGGGGAAAATGGGAAGGACAGAAGGACCCAGGTCAGAGATGGGCAGGAAAAGCCTCCTGGGGGATACCCTCACAGAGTGCAGGGCCTGGGCATCCTGCCCAGCAGCCTTTCACCCTCACACTCTCCCTCCCCAGCCACATCCCTGCAGCAGCTTCACTGTGTCCTCAGGGGACCGGATCACAGCAATTGGCTCTGAGTCTCCTCCAGGAAGAGGCTCAGGTAGGGCCAAGCCAGAGAGCTTTCCAGACAGGCGTGTGGGAGGAGGCGGAGGGACCCGCAGAGGGACCATCTGTCCCGCCTGTTCCTGCAACCTGCACCCGTGGTGAGGACAAGCCCCAAGGATCCAGGATGAAAAGGCTGGCTCCCAGTGCCAGCACCTCTGCCTGGGGATGCCAGGAGACAGCCGCAGGAGGAGCAGGCCCTCTATGGACGCTCCTGGGGTGGGCCTGTAGCTCACCAACTGTCACAGGCTCCACAGGTCCCTGGGCTGGAACTGTCCTTATTGTAAAGGTCTCCTCTAGATCAGTCTCTGCCCTTGTATGGTCAGATTCTCTGAGGGACTGATGGAAGCTATTGGTCTCCTCCATCAAAACGAGTAAAGCTAGTCTCTTGTTCCAGGGCCGTCGGGAGCCTGGAGCTTCCCTGTAACAGGCGTGGTGCTGGGACCTGAGGCAGGAGCCCCATGCTCACGTTCACTCACTATTCCTTGCAACATCTATACTAATGGCCATGTCCACAGCACCCATAAGGCCACAGTTATAATGGGCCTTGGTACATTCAGTCCCCAGGGCACAGCGAGGCCACTAGTGTCATGAGCATTGTAGAGATAAGAAAGCTGATATTCAAAAGAGGTGGTGTGATTTGTCCAGGTTAGCCCGGATTGGTCCCTGTCTGTCTATCTAGAGTCATCGCTTTCTTTGGGCTGCTGACATGATGACCACTATCTCTCGGCAGGCTCCCCTGGCTGCCATCTGACCTCTATTACGGGCTGAGTTCAGTTCCTGCGTCAGACCTTTTGCGAAGCCCTTGATTACAAAGCCAACATGTGAGATATCGGAGGTCTGGTCCATCTGGAGTTGGAGTCACACCATCATTGCCTGGAGGGCAGGACCTGGGGGACTCAGGATCCCCTGAGACCAGGAGAGAAGAGCAGCAGGGGGTCTCCTTGCCACAACCTCACTGTGCTGCAGCTCAGGACTGCTGCTGGATCAACTCAAACACCTCCGCCAGCCGCTTCTGGAAACATCCATGGTTCAAAGAGGGGCAGGGCAGGCAGCCCTTATACTGTGCCCTGACAAAGCTCACAGGGGTGGCATAGTGTCCATGACACTGACTAGCCTGTGCCCAAGAAGGTAGCTAGAGAAGAGTTCATGGGGAAGGGTACCCTGAGGATGCTGTGCTCCTTGAGAGAGGTCCAGGAGCTTGAAGTCAGCCTACAGGAATGACCCAGCTCACGTCATTTCTGGAGGTGACTAAGCAAGGGTCGAAGAGACTGTGGGAAGCTTGTGGCTCCTGAGAGCTTGGTCAGCCAGACCAGACCACAACCCTTTGGCGGGACTGCAGGCTAACTCTCCTCCACAGCTGCTTGGTTTTTTGTTTTTTTTTTTTTTTAAGCCCCTCCCCTTGCTGAAGTCTTCTCAAACCAGACGCCCACCCACCCCCATACCACTTCACTGTCACACTCTTCAAGATGCCCTGGAGGCTTTGCGGGCCTGCCTTGGCATGACCCAGGTGCTATGGTGCTTCTTTGCCAGCCGATGGGATGCGAGCTGACTTCAGGCTGGGTTCTGTCACCTGGAGCGCGCCAGGTGGGGACATTTGCAACCAACCTTGTTTTAAGCATTCCTTCAGTAAATGTTGCCTAGAGGGTTGTCACAAGTCAGAGGCCCAGCCAGGCCCTCTTAGACAGCGGCTTAGAAGGCCCTTCCCCCACAGCAGGGAACCAGCAGGCTCAACCTGCTGCTGTTAGGTGGCAGGCAACTGAGCACCTGCTGTGAGAATCCCCCTCGGTGACAGCTGCCACCCTCTGTGCCCTCTTACCTTGAGGAGGTGCTGTTCAATAGGTAAGGATCCCTGCAAGAGATGGAAACAGGTTCTAGCTGGTTCAGAGGGGAAACTTATACAGCCTAGAGGAGCAGAGCTAACGGGGTTGCATAGCCAGCTCTTCCCCCGGGAAGGACAGGAAGGACGATGGTCAGTGTGTCCTAGCTGATACCCACCAGCTCGGCAGTGAGCCCAGGCTGTCCTGGCAAACCATTGTGTCCAGGCACTCCCTGAGGCAGAAAAGAAACAACAGATCAGACTCTTCTCCCTGCCTAGTGCTCTCCTTGCTAGGGCTCACAGCCCTGCCACCTGTCACCGGCTCTTACATGGGTGGTGGCTCTGGCTATTCTCAGCCTCAAGATCTCCCACGGTTGGGGGCTGCGGGATCCAAGGAGGCACAGAGGGGTGGTCCTCAAATGCTGGGCATTTCCTTGCACAGCAGGTCAGAAGCTGGGCAGGGGGGTCTTCTATAGGGTGACTGCTATGGGCTATCCTGAGTCACTTTCCCATACTTTCTCATTAATCACCATCCTGGAGGCTACAAGCATTTTGTCACCGTCCTGGAAACGAAGGGACTCAGAGGAGGTCATAGGTTGAGTGAGACAGATGAGAGTCAGAGAGAGGACCACTGGCTCCCAACCTTCTTCCTTCATCCACTGATTGTGCCCCACCTTTTGACAGATGCCCCTACAGTGTTGCATGCTTGCCAGTCGGGCTGTCTAGGTACAAGTCCTCACTACCCAAGTAACTTTTGGAAGAGTTTAAGTCCAACTCTGTGCCTCGGTTTCCTTCTCTGTAAAACAGTCATCATGTATAGATGGCTTCTAGGAGGTCATGCTGAGAGACACAGCACAGAGCCCAGATGTGGGATGTACCGGGATACTTCTGTTAAGAGTTTGCCTCTGGCTTCCTTGCAGGTTCACAATGCACATTTGCATATTAAACACTCTGCCGAAGAAGGGAGGGTGTTCAATTTTGAATCCCCAGCACCCCACGAGGAGGAGGTGCACATTAAATATGTGTTGAGTGAACGCCTCGCTGCACAGCCTGCTTGCTCTTTCCAGTACAGGATTTCCTGGGCCTGCTCTGAGACCTGCCCCTGAGCAGCCCCTTTCCTGTCCATAGCAGGTGCTCCCGCTGCTGGGTCACTACCCAGCCCCCTCTAGTACCCGCTGGTGCCCACAAGATCTAGAAGAACAGTACCCAACACATGGGTAATGCTTTGAATATTTTTGTTTAGATAACTGGTCACATGCAGCCGGCATGGCCTTACACTATGTTGCAGAGGGATGATCTGATCTTGAACTTCTGAACCCACTGCCTCTACTGCCTGAGGGCTGGGATTACAGGCATGTGCCACCTCACTCAACTTATGGGGTGTTGGGGATCCAACCCAGGGCTTCTTGTATGCTAGACAAGCACCCTACTAACTGAGCCACACCCCCAGCCGTTACTACACTGTTCCACTCTCTGGAGCTAACTAACATCTGGGGTTAGCTTGAGCCTGAGAGTGTGATTCTTTCTTAGCCTGATAGAATTACATATCCATGTTCTCCTGTACAAGTAGGGGATGCAGCTGACTTTGACTACTACCTGCCAGTTATTGGATCTTGGGTACATTTCTTAGCCTGTGTCTCAGGCAGCTCATCTGGAAAACAGATCAAGATGAATCCCGTATGAAGGCACCGAGACAATGCAGCCTTGAGCAAGTAAGTGGCATCCATCTCTGACCCCGCCCCCCTGTACAGAGAAGCCTGGCACAGGGCAGGTGCCTGTTTGTGGCAGCCCCGGGTTGGTGGCGGGCACTGGCATCAGATCCGATTCTGGGTCCCGGGATTACACTCAGCGCTTTTTCCTGTCCTTGTTCCCCCAGTGTGGCTTGGCCCAGTTCACACTATGCCAGCTCTCCCTGGTTAATGGGTCACTTTGAAATGACTCAGCCTCCCCAAGCAAACGCCATGCCCCCTGCTGACAGATCACTGAGTGCTGCTGGCACTGCACAGGAAGCTTGGACACTTTCGTCCAGTGCAGGGACTGCCAAGTGTGTGGTGTGAGCTCTGGTTCCTGGGGAGTGACCTCCCCCCCCCCCCCCAGGACTGTCCTGAAATGCAGAGGAAGAAGGAGGAATCCTCTAGGGAAAGCCCTGCGCCTTAATACCTGGCTGAGTGACCGAGACAAGACACCTCACCTCTCAGAGCTTAAGCTGAGTTGTAACATGGCTCCCCGCATGAAACATTGTGGGGATAGCTAAGCCTCCGGGGCATTTATGGTGTGCCAGTGAAGATCTCACACGCATTGCACACACACACGCTTATTTAATGCCCACAAGAAGCCCACTGAGGCAGGAGCTATAATTATCTGTATTTCAGAGGTAAAGGCATGGAGACACCACGAGGTTAAGAAAGCTGCCCAGCGTTACAGAGCACACGGCAGAAAGGAGACTTAAACTGAGGCTGAGGACGGAAGTGTGACGCAGATCTCGGCTCCTCCTGATGTTCTTTGCTTACTATCTCTGGCCTCTGTGCTATTTCCTGAGGGCTTACATCATGGACATTCTCACTTTTAGGCCTTTGCACCTGCTGCTTTCCCAGCTAGGAGTGTTCCTCCCTGGGGGGTGCTCCTCCCCAGGGGTGCTTCTCCCCAGACGTGTTTTCTCCTCAACAGGTGCACTGGCATTTCCTTTACATTTTGATTCAAATATCACCTTTTATTTTATTTGCATGTGTGTACATATTCATGTGTATGTGCCCATGTGTGTGCAAGTCACGTGCACGTATGTGTATGCATGTGCATATTGAGACCAGATGTTATACTGGGTGTCTTCCTCAGTTGCTCTCCACTTTATTTTAGTGTGCGTGTGCGTGTATGTGCTTATGTGTGTATATGTGCATGAGTGAGTGCATACATGTGTGCTGTGTGTATGTGAGTGTATGCCTCTGTGTGTGTGTGTGTGTGTGTGTGTGTGTGTGTGTGTGTGTGTGCGTGTGCACACGCATGCACGCAGACACACAATGTCACAGCAAGCATGCAGAGGTCAGAGGACAGCTGAGGATTTTCTTCTCTCCTTCTACCTTGTAGAGTCTGGGGATGGGAGTCAGGTCAGCAGGCCTGTATCCGAATGCCTTTATTCATGGACTGTTATCACCAGCTTTCCCCCTTACTTTTGAGGTTTTTTGTTGAAGCTGGGGCTTACCAAATCAGTCAGACTGGCTAGCCAGGAAGCTCCACACAGGGATCCCCCTGTCTCTGCCTCCCCAGGACTGGGGGTACAGGCACAGGCCATTGTGCTGGCTTTTTACGTGGGTGCCAGGGATCTGAATTCAGATCTTTATGCTTGTACGGAGAGCACTTTACTGACTAGGCCATCTTCCCTTTCTTTCTTTAATATTTTTCACAAATGTCTTCCCTGTTCTCCCACCTTCCATCCTTATACCTCCTTAGTTTGAACCACTATTATTATTATTGTTCCTTATTGTCTGTCTCTCTTGCAGGGATATGAATGTTTGGTCCACCACTATATCCCAGATCTAAAACCGTATGTGGAAAAGATCACACGGGCAGAAATGCATGTCACACCAACACATACTGACTGCTATTCCAACAGTGCACTCTGAACTAGTATAAAGCTTGGCCTCAGAGCCTGGGCTCCTGCCAGGCTTGGACTTGGATCCTATTAGTGGGGTGCCTGGGCTAAAACACAGTAGGACGTTCCGCCAAAATGAGGCTGGGAGTCCACAAGCCGGAACCAGGGATCTGTGAGCCCCCCCCACACACCATGCCAGGAAGCCACGGCACTAAGAAATCACAGCACACACGTGTGTGTAGAGAAAACAGTGCACTCAGGTCCAGCGTGGAGGAGCCCCAACAACTGCTTGGTCCCTGCCCCCAACCTTAGTCTCTAGTCCTTTTACCTGCAGTCCAGGCACTCCGGGGGGACCTGGTGGCCCGGGGACACCTGGGGGACCCTGTGGGAGAGAAGACAAAATCAGAGGGGAGAAGAGAGCTCCCTGCCACCGTGGAGGGCAGTAGTGTCAGGGCAGGAAAGCCGCGACAGAAGGCAAGACAAAGGACACAAGCCACACACACCTGCGGGCCCGGCTGCGAGGAGCTGCCCATCCACAGTCCCGGAGCACCCTGGGTAGGAGTTGGGGTTGCAAAAGAAGGGGAGAGGTTATAGGCAACGTCTACACCAAGCACAGAGCTGCATGGGGGCGGGGCTGGCCGGGACACAAAACCTGGCAGGACTCTAGCCCACTGCCACCGGGTGAGGCGAGGAGCCAGGCCTCTCCCCCAGTGGGGAAGGCAGGAAGAGAAGTTCGGCCCCACTCACCGGCATGCCAGAGAAGATGGGCTCTCCCCGAGAAGGACAGGAACACTCTCCTGGTTCACCCTGGCAAGACAAGAGCCCTGGTTTGAGGTGGCAAACACAGAAAGGCCTCTGGAAGCCTCATCTGGGAGGTGGCATGGGCTTTAGGAACAGAGATGTTACATCTTCTGGCAACCTACAGGCTTCAGGCTCCTCAGCTGCCCATTGTGGACGGTCATAACTTTGACACTATAGAGTGCCAAGGGACAGGTCGTGTATGGCGTGTAGTGGCCATTTAGTTAAGTCACCATCAGCCACTGCCCATGTAATCTCAGCACTCATAGCTCTACCCTGAGCAGCCCCACTCCCCAAGGCCCTAGCTGGTGCTGTACCCTCTGTCCTGGTCCCCCATCCCTCTGCCTTGCCTCATCTTCTGACCCAGCTTCCCTGTAAAGGGACCTTGGTGTTCTCTGGTCTCCTGGGATCATAGTTGAATTCTGAGTCACCATCATCTACATGAAGCCAGGGTGTCCACAGTTCTTGGAATCAGGAAGCTTGTGAACAGCAAGGCGACTCCACCCATCCTCCAGCCTGAACAGCCATTACGGGGCTATAGGATGCCAGGAACCCATTCCCAAAGAGCAGCAGCCTGGGCCCTTGAGACTTACTTTCTCTCCTCGTGATCCCTTTTGGCCCTGCAGAGGAAAAAAAAAAAATACAGAGAGGTAAGTAAGTGGGAACGGGAAGCAGGTCCAGCCACAGAACCCTGCTGCCTGGGCACTGTACTCAGTGATGCTCCTGGAAGTCCAGTCTGGCCCCAGAGTCAGCCGGTGAGGCTCGGTGGCGGCTGGGCATCAGTCACTGACCTGCATAGACAAGAACAATAGCCAACAGAGGCAGCCCCAGGCTCCCTGGTGCCCATATTTCAGAGGAGGGATCCTGGCCAGGAGGTGAGGAGAGGGTGTGCCCTTCCCCCGCACCGGGTAGGCAACTACCAGAGAACAGTGAGTGGGTCCCCACACCAGTCCCTGCAGGGCAGTGCTGTTCTGTTTTGCAGATGAGGAAACTGAGGCTTTACAAAATTTCAGATCACATGAGCAAGCCTGGCCCCAGGGATCTGTGGGCCCAGAGTCCCCACTTCCTTCTTTTTTCTCTTTGCACTCCTTCTCCCTTTATCTCTGTGATCTGAGATGGGAGAACAGAAATTGTTTTATCAACTCTGAGACACTGTCACATGCCTAAAGTCATACAGCTGGTGAGTGAGTGTGACAAACAGCTGGTATGACACATAATTAGAGTGTGTGACACACAGCTGGTGTGATACACAATTAGGGAGTGTGACATAGCTGGTGAGTGTGACACACAGTTGGTGAGTGTGACACACAGCTGGTATGACACCTAATTGGTGAGTATGACACACAGTAAGTGTGACACACAGTTGGTGAGTGTGACATACCTATCCTTTCCCTGTCCTTTGTAAATCCCTAGAGAAATTGTTGTTTGAGTTTGGAGAACATTGGATAGTGAGTGTGTGGCAGACCAGGAGGCCTCCAGGGTGGGATATAACAGAAGGGGTCTGTCAATGCTTCTGAGTAGGAACGAAGTTGGAGCAAACACACAGAAGTGCTAGCCCCGAGAGGCTGCTTTGCTGCCGACATCCATCCCCATGATTGTCTTCCTGGGGGACAGTCCACCTTTACATCCAGGCCCTTACATCCAGGGCTCAAAGCCACCCTGGGACAAATCTCCAACTCCACTTTTACCCTGAGGCTCCCTGGAACAGGCAGGGATTCTGACTAGTTCTGCTGGGCAAAGCAGACCAGTCCATATGGGCTTGGGCAAACCCCTACCCCCTGTAGGCTTTGGCACACCACCAGGCAGGATCTATCAATGTTCTCCAAACTCAAACAACAATTTCTCTAGGGATTTACAAAGGACAGGGAAAGGATAGGCTCACTAGGCTATTTTCAACATTACCAAAAGCTCAAGAAAAATTATACATTTGCCCACGGCCCAGCATGCCACGGGCTAGCTGAAAGGTGGCATTTCTTTGATTCAGGCTAAAATTATCATTTTGTAAAATTCTAGTGGGTTCACGTGGAGTAGAAGCTGACTATTAGACAGGTCTTTGATGACTAAAATGAGAAAATGCACTTATTATTACTTAATCTATGCAATTTGCTCAATAGACACGTCTGTTAAGCACAGGAGTCATTGTCTTGGGCAGAGCGGAATAAAACGTTTCCATTCCCTTAGACACTCAGTGGATGGTCCCTATGGGCTCCAGGGTTTTACAGTAAGGGATGTGCTTCAAATTCCCAGCTCCACCCTCTACTCTCTGGTCTTTGCTCTCCCTGTGTATGGATATGAAAAATCCCAGCCGCTCCTAGCTCATACCTGCAACCCCAGCACTTAGGAAGCTGAGAGAGGAGGGTTGTCAAAAGTTCAGTGTGAGCCTGGGCTACAGGCTGAGTTCCAGGTAAGCCTGGCTTAGAGTGTCAGTCCCTGTCTCTAAAATCAGTAATGATGATCACAAGAGTGCCTTTCTGTGTGTTCAGAGCTGACTGAGCACGGGGTCTCGGGTGGAGGGGAGGGCACTGCTCCAAAAATGGATATGATCATGTTCTCTTTATTTAGAAGCTAAAAATGTGGATCTCCAAGCAGCGGGGAGAGGTGAGGTGGTGATTCCTAGAGGCTGAGGGGAGGGAGAAACCGAGGGAGCTGGATAATGGTGACCAAATTTCTATTAGTTTGGATAAGCAACTTTTAGTATTCTACAGAGCAGGAGGTGACCCCCGTTTACAAACAGCAGAGTGGCTGAGGGCTCTGGATACAAAGAAATGATCAGGAGATAAAATGCTAATCGTGGAGATTGGTGCGGTGTGCCACGTGTGAATGTGCTCTGGTTATACGGATAATTACTATAGCTGACTGTAAAAGCAAAATGCTGGCCTGGAGAGGTGGCTCAGCAGTTAAAAGCACTTGTTGCTCTTGCAAAGGACCCAGGTCAGTCACAGCACCTACACGGTAGTTCAGGAGCATCTGCAACTGCAGATCCAAGGGATCTGACACCTTATTCTGACCTCTGTAGGCACCAGGCATGCATACACAAGCAAAGAATTCATACACATAAAATAAAAATAAAGGGAATTAGTGTGTGTGTGTGTGCGTGTGTGTATATCTGTGTATGTGTGTGTATCTGTGTGTGTGTACCTGTATATGTGTGTGTGTGCGTGTGTGTATATCTGTGTATGTGTGTGTATCTGTGTGTGTGTACCTGTATATGTGTATGTATGTGTGTGTATCTGTGTATGTGTGTTGTGTATGTATGTGTATCTGTATATGTGTGTGTATCTCTGAGTGTATGTATCTGTGTATGTGTGTATATGTATCTGTGTATGTGTGTGTATCTGTGTGTGTATCTGTGTATATATGTTGTGTATATGTGTGTATCTCTGTGTGTATGTATCTGTGTGTATCTGTGTATGTATTTGTGTATGTGTGTGTATATGTATCTCTGTGTGTATATCTGTGTGCTATCTCTGTGTGTCTGTGTATGTGTGTATCTGTGTATGTGTATCTGTGTATGTATGTGTGTGTATGTGTGCATGTGTATATGTGCATGTGTATATGTGTATGTGTGTGGGTGGGTACACATGTATGTGTGCATGCATGTGGAGAGGTCAGAAGTCAACTTCGGCTGTCATTCTACAGGAGCCATCTACCTTGGCTTATGTTTGTTTGTTTAAGAGATGGTCTCTCTTGGGTACCTGGGACTTTCAGTTAGTCTAGGCTGACTGGCCAGTGAGCCCTAGGGAGTGCAGTATTGGGGTTGCAGAAACATGTAGTCACATCTGACCATTGTTTGTTGTTATTGGTATTAGAGGTTTTTGAGACAGGAAGTCTCTATGCACCCCTGGCTGTCCCAGAACTTGCTCTGTAGATCAAGCTAGCCTTGAACTCAGAGATACCTGCCTCTGTCCCCGGACTTGTTTGTTTTTGAGACAGGATCTCTCTATATAGCTCTGGCTGTCCTGAAACAGGCTATGTAGACCAAGCTGGCCATGAACTTGAAGAGATCCAGCTGTCTCTGCCTCCCGAATGATGGGATTAAAGGCGTGTGCCGCCATATCTGGCCACATCTGACTTTTTACATGGATGTGGGGATCCAAGGGGCAAACTTGGGGGCCTTATGCTTGTGCAGCAAGCACTTTACCCACTGAGCCAGCTCCCTAGTCCTTGAACATACACACATTTTTTTTATAGAGGCATACTGAGAGATGACTCAGCAATTAAGAGCACTTGCTGCTGTTCCAGAGGATTGGAGTTCCGTACCTAGCACCCAAAGGTACACACACACACACACCCACCCCGAGAGAGAGAGACAGAGAGAGACAGAGACGGAGAGAGACAGAGAGACAGGAAAAAACCTTGGTGGAGATATATTATCATATTATCATTTAAAGGCAATTCCAGTGCGTCTTCCTTCCCTGGGGACAGTCCAGAAGGCCTGTCTCCTCCCACCCCAGGCTGCTGAGACAAGAGCATCAGCTCTATGCCTTCTCCCCAGCAGCAGTGTCGTGGCCTCAACAACAGCTCCAGCATAGTCATGTGGAGGAAAGGCTCTTACCGGAGGCCCGGAGACACCAGCACCAGGAGGTCCTATGGGTCCTGTGGCTCCTCGGGGCCCTGGAGGTCCCTGTGGGGAGAGGACAGGTTGCTGAGGCATGATCTGAAGCCATCCGTGAGATGTACATGATGGATCTCAGGTGCCCCTCTGTCCTCTGTCCAACATCACTTGGCCTCAGGTCCCCATGCTACAGCTACAGCCACGGCCATAGAAGAGGCTCACCTGGGCACCTTTTTCTCCATTTGAACCAGGTGGTCCCCGAGGTCCCGGAAGGCCCTGCAGATGGAAGCATATCTGGGAATCTCTTCCAGTAAAATGGCCCCTTGCCCAGTCAGCCACCTCTAGGCTATAGGAGACCTACCTGAGTGCCAGGCAAACCCTGGGTTCCAGGCTCCCCCTGCAAGTCAGAATGGGCAGTCTGCAGCAGTGGCCAAAGGCACCTGCCCCTTGTACTTGTATCACTGGCAAATCTGGGAGGGTGTCTAACCCCCCCCCCAATTTAAGAGAGCTCCCCACGAAGATTCAAGGGTTAAGGTAATAAAAGGAAAGCTAAATTCTGGCAGAGCATGGTGGCATATGGCTTTCTTTAATCCCAGCACTTAGGAGACAGAGGCATTGGCAGATCTGGGTGAATTCAAGGGTAGCCTGGTCTACATAGTGAGTTCCAGGATTGACAGGGCTATGTAGAGAGACCCTGTCTCCAAAAAAAATAAAAATAAAAATAAAATACAGATATCAGGCCAAGGCTGCTGTGTGACCCTGGCCACAGAGCTGTGCCCTTAGCATCTGGTGACAGGAAGAGCCCCTGGATTGGGAAGCTGGCAGCTATGGAAAGTGTTAAAAACAACCATGGTGAGGGGAGATACTCACCTGGGGTCCCTCAGCACCGGTGCCTGGAGGTCCAGGCTCTCCCTGAAGAGGTAAAAACAACCCCTGGCTGGAAATTCTCAGCCCATTCCCCAGCCTCTTTGAAGCCTTCTCTTCTTCCACTTTTCACCAGTCTGGAATCCCTCATTCCAGCCCTTCCGTACCACAGTTCCCATCCCCCCCCCTCCTTCTATTCCCAAGAGAAGCACCCCAGGGGGCCTCCATTCCCATACAAACCTGAGCACCCTTCGGTCCTGGGGGCCCTTGAACTCCCGGTAGACCAGGTTGGCCCTAAAAGGTACAAGGGAACCCATGGATACCCTCGGTGTGTTGGGCAGATAGAGAACGCAACACAGAGACAGGGAAGGGTGAGAGGATGAGCCAATAGCACTTACTGGTTTACCCGGCCGACCCACACCTTCAGGACCTGGCTCTCCTTTGGGACCTGGTTTCCCAGGCAGTCCCGATACATCGGTCAACGCCCCCTGCAGGCTAGGGCAGGCAGTGCATCCATCACCCTGGTCAAAGACAGGGGGCGCCTGTGAGCTAGGACTGGTTGCCAGGCTTGTGGGCATCGCAAAGGGGCCCAGTTTGTCCCCTGAGAGCCCTACCCCTCTTCTGCCTCTCCTCCACTGAGAAAACAAACTAGATCCCAGATACTCCAAGCTGCAGTAAAGCGCACAGCGCACGTGGAATCTGGTGCCCGGGCTCCCTTGAGGCTCGGGCTCTCTACAGTATCACTCACTAATGGCCCCTTGATTTCTGTTTGCCCCACAACAAACTCCTCTCCCAGGCCTGGCCGACCGACCTTTTCTCCTTTTGGTCCTGCAGGACCCCGAACCCCAGGCTCTCCAGATATTCCAGGCTGCCCTGTGGTGCCTGGCGTTCCAGGGTCTCCTGGATTCCCAGCATCTCCCTGTGTAAGGAGTCGTGTTTAAGCAGGACAGGTGTCGCCCAGCTGGGGGCAGGGTGCCCCTTGAGACCTATGGGCAGTCACAGTCCCTTCTGGGGCTGAGGGCTAAGGGAGGAGTGGAGATTGGTAGGAGCAACCAAGGAAAGGGGAATTGTTTGTTTCAGAGAGAGTTGGGTGCTGGGTGGGGGAGTCACATGGAGTCGGATGGGTGGGGAGGTGGAGAGAATCTGGGAGGAGTTGGGGGGGAACTGATCAGAACATATTCCATTAAAAAACGTGTTTTCAATTAAGGAAGAAAGGAAGGAGAGAGAGAGAGAGGAGAGAGGGAAGAAAGGGAGAGGGAGAGGGAGGGGGAGGGGAGGGAGAGAGGGAGAAGGAGAGGGAGAGGAGGGGGCAGAGAGGCCTGTATGGTGACCAGGGTACCCACTCGCCTCTATGTCCATTTACGTTCTCTCACCTTCTGCCCCTTGAGTCCACGCTCTCCTGCTTTACCCTGAGGAGAAAATGGTCTCGGCACCTCAAAATGAACACCCCTGGGTACCCAGCACTGTGGGAGACCCAGGGGATGTGATCGACTGTGAGACACAGTGCTAGGGGACCTGTCTAGCATTGGAGACACTTCTGCCTGTATGACCTAGGCAGGTTACCTCACCTATCCCCTTATCTAGCCTCAGTTTCCCCATCTGTCAAACGAGGGTGAGAAAACAGTGCAGGCTTCTGCACCATAGAGTTCTTGTGACATTACTCCTCGGCTGGGCCCATGTTTGCTGTCACAATCAGAGCAGCAGCTACCAGACCACAGCCACTCTGCCACTGCTCCAGCCCCTCGTGTGCACCACTCAGGGCTTCACGAAAATCATGACTGAGCTTCACCTCTAAGGACAGGACCCAGAGGGACAGAGAACAAAAGCAACTTGCTCAGGTCAAAGATTTTATACACACACACACACACACACACACACACACATACACACACACACACACACACACACACACACAGTTGGAGCCAGCTTCAAACCCAGCTCTGCTCAGGCTTTGCCATTCTATGTCCCAGGATGAAGGACAGAAGCCTGTATAAAGGATGCAAGCAGGCTGTGCTAGACACAGAGGTTTTGATCTCCTCCCACTTTGTCCTTCTGCCCAGGAAGTCTAGAGATGCTGTGGGGACCACTGCTCTTTCTTGCATCATCTTGTCCATGGCCATCTCCAGGGTTTACCTGCTTCCCAGGCAGCCCGAAGCCCGGGGGCCCAGGCTCTCCCTTCTCTCCAACTGGGCCGGGCAAATGAACCACATGAGTGTCATCTTGTAGCTTGGACAAGGCTGCACAGGGCTCACACGGCTCTCCCTGCAGAGCAAGGATAATAGGTTAAGGGGTTCCTGCGACCCGAGGCTTGGGGATCCAGGGCTGCAGAATATAACCAGCTCTGATGTGGCACATCTGCCACGTGAGGGATGTCTCAGGAGAGACTGGGAGCACGGGACGAAGCAAAGATGGAAGCAAGGCCATGCCCCACAGACTGCAGGGAACCCAGGATTTGGAGTAGAACAGGCCAGAACAGAGACATCTTCTTCAGAGGTGTGCCCTGGCAGCATGCAAGGGATGCCCCAGACTGACCTTTGCCCCTTTGATTCCAGCTGGTCCCACTGGTCCTGGTGGCCCCTGCATGAAAAGCCACATAAGACAATGCCCAGTACCAGCCTAGCCTGTGCAGACACAGACCAAGCCTCTCGGTTCCCCTGTGGAGGGCACTCCCCTAAGCCGCTGCCACCTGAAGAATACCTACCGGATCTCCAGCCGGCCCTGCATCACCGAAACTACCCTGAGGGCCAAGCAGAGAGCACATAGTTAAAGAGGAAACAGAGCAGACTGGCAGGTAGGTGAGCTGAACTTTGGGATGTCCACCGGCAAGGGAAAGTAAGATTCAGGGACTAGGACTCCACCCAACTCCCCAGGGAGCCCCTGGCCAGCCCCAGTCTTGAAGCTACAGCTCTGCAACCAGCTCCCATCCCAGAAGCCCAGGCCCAGCCTCACGCTAGCCAGGCTGAGATCACGTACGTAGTCTTTTCTCCAAGGGCTGTTCATCAAATGCCCTTTGGCCCTGAGCACAAATAAAAATGCCCCCTGGACCTTGCACACTCAAGAGCTTGTATTATAGAAAAGTAACCCTATGCTATGTAGTAAAGGATGACCTTGAACCTCTGACCCTCCTGCCTCGGGTGTGCAGCACCTTGACCAGTTAATACAGGGCTGGGGATCGAGCTCAGGACTTTGAACACGCCAAGCAAGCACTCTACCAACTGAAGTATATTCTCAGCTCTGTGTGTGCGTGTGTGTGCATGTGTGTGTGTTGTGTGTACACAAGGGTAGAGGCCAGAGGTTGACCTTAGACATCTTCCTCAATTCTCCACTTTTTAATTTTTATTTATTTTTATTTTATGTGCATGAGTGTTTGCCTGTGTCAGGGTGTCAGATTCCCCTGGAACTGGAGTTACAGACAGTTGTGAGCTGCCATGTGGTTGCTGGGAATCGAACCCATGACAGCCAGTGCTCTTGACTGTTGAGCTATCTCTCCAGCCCCTCTCCACATAGTCTTTCTGAGACTGGGTCTCTCACTGACCCTGGGGCTCATCAATTCAGCTTGGCTGACTGGTCAGTGAGCTCCAGGGTTCTGTGGGTCTCCTCACCCACAGGGACGTGGCTCCTGGCTTTTTATGTGGATGCTGGGAACTCAAATTCAAGTCCTCACACATTCGAGGCAAGTCCTTTAGGGCTGAAACTTTTAAAAGAGTAACCTTAAGTGGTAACGAGTGTGATGAGGTAATGGCATAATGACGTACACCAAGAAGGGAGCTCGTTTACACTGGGTGGTCAGAAGTAGGACCATGATCACCAGAAAGACAACAATGAGGCCAGCCATTGTAAGGAGGTGGGAGGGAGTCTTCTATGTTTCTATGGGAGTGAAGCCCATGGGTGGGTATAGTCTCCGTATATTCCAGAATGGAAGGAGACTCTGATGGCTAAAGCAAAGGAAGGTACAGAGAGGAGGGGGATCTAGGAGGAGGCTGTTCAGAATGAAGGCCAGCAGGACTGTGGCAGAGTCAAGTCCCAGAAGGCACGTACACAGGAAGCTCTGTCACTGGAGTTCTTTCTACAAAGGCACACTAACTGCTCGGTGATAAATGAGCTGTGGAAGGGCCGCAGCAGACAAGTGCAGGCCAGGGAAGGTCACTTCCATCAGGAGTGAGACCATGGGGACCCAGTGGCACACATGGAGAGAAGAAGGGGAGCTGAGATGTGGGCAGAACCGTCGGGACCTGTGTCTGGGCTGGATGAAGTGGGAAACGATGTGGGTAAAGGAGGGGTGAAGGATGACCCGGCTTTGGGGACCTGGGTTATGCTATTTGCTACAATGGAAAAGGCTGGTCACACTTGGTGGCACCGGCCTCTAAGCCAGCTACTTAAGGAGGGTAGGAAGGAGGATCACAGGTCAAGTCCTGTCTGAGGTACATTGTGAGTTCAAAGCCAGCCTGGGCAACTTAGTGAGACCCTGTCTCAAACTAAAGAGTAAAATAAAAGTTCCTCAGGTCTCTGTGGAGCAGGGGATATAGCTCAGTGTAGAGTGCTCGCAAAGCATGTGCTAGATCCTGGTTCAATCCCAGTAACATGCATACTCGCACGTGATCACACATGCTAACATAGACATACACATGCACACCCATGCACACATACACACTAATGAAAAGAGGGTTGGGAGGGGTACTAAAACTCCATTTGAGAAATACCATGTGAGTCCGAACACGCATCCCAGTGTGTCTCCCACTGGGGTGCTCTCACATCCACAGAGCCCCTCATTTGAGCAACACTGTTAGAAATCCAGTGCTGCCGTCTATCTCCAGCACAGTCATAAATACAAATGTGAACACGGGTATCCAAACCCAGCCAACCAGCCGCGTGGTGGAGATCACAGACTCCGGAGCCAGACTTCCCCGGGCTCAAACACTCACGGGGCATTGGGAGATTCCCTGGGCCTTTTTAACGTCTCCTTTCCCTCATCCAGAAAAGGGGACTGGTAGAAAGCTGTGCTCCATTAGAACTTGGGAGAATGAAACAGGATTAAAACATGCACAAGGCTTGGAACGGTGCCTGGCACGTAATAAGTAGAAAAGGAGCGTTAAATATTATTTTGCTTTAAGGTAGTCTTGGATGTGCTTAATCGTTTTCGATTATCCTTAAATTAAAAATACAACAACCATGGAATTCTCTTGGAGAACATGAGGTTCTTGGAACTAAATTCCTTGACTCTGCTCAAGGAAACCCCGACGGACGTGTTCCTCTGTGAGGCTGCAGTTTGACCCTCGCCTAGCCTCGCCAGCCCCCACCCCACCCCCCAGGCTGTCTCCCTCTGCCTTGCCTGTGCCCAATACCTAGACCAGGCCTCACCTTCTCTCCTTTCATGCCTCGTGGCCCAGGAATTCCAGACTTGCCCTTAAAACAAAACAAAACACCAAGATGGAGTTACAGTTATCTTTGCCTGACACCCCTCCAAGCCCCCAGTATCCACCCAGCAAGCGAGGGATTGCTAGACAGTGTCTACTTTACAAGTAGCAGTCTAGCATAGAAACAGAGGAAAGTACAGAGTGTGGGCCGCTTTGTGGCTACCTCTTGGTTCCTGGCCCAAAGCATGGGACTCGAAGAGCCAGGACAGTCAAGTTTGCCAAGGGCAGGTCACTCACCGGAAGACCAGGTAATCCATGGCTAGGGGAGCCCACGTCTTCACTGCCCCCCGTGGAGGGCCCAAGATGCTGGGCCCCAACACCTGAACTGCAGGAGGAGCAGGGTTCCCCCTAGGGAAGGAAGAGAACAATCAAAATTCTCTCAGGGGTTCAGAAGGCGAGGACCAGGGCACAGGGGCCCCCTCACCTTTTCTCCTTTCATTCCTTGGATGCCTGGATCTCCCTGCAAGGAAACAACAAAGGTTTGTGGGCTACGACTAGGCATATTGGGACAGCCCAAATGCTCTAGCCATATTTAAGGACAGCAGTGTAACACACCATAGATATACCCTTTAAACTGCCCCATTCCAGAGGGATTCAAAGCCAGCACCCCAGAGGCCGTGCCCATCAATCCATGTGACACTAAGGGAAACAAACTTAGCCTAAATGTCTGCATTAGAAAGTTCGTTACATACCCGGTCACCTTTCAGCCCAACAGTTCCTAGTCCCTCCTGAAAGAGAGGGTATATGAAGGAATCGGGTGAGAAGGCTGGACCAGGACCTTAACCCTTGCCCTCACCACTTTCCTTCATTTTCTCTACCCAATACCCAAACCCAGCCAAGCTTCACACACAGTAAGAGATGGTTCCACCCTATCTTGACCAAAAAGTACCCGTGAAGTCTCTTGGGGGAAGTGCTGGGAGGTTGCCATGGAAACCTGGGATGACTCTCTAGCCCACCCCAAGCTCTATGGCTCAAATCCCATCTAGGCTATACTTGGTGTAATCTCGGTGGTACTGAGAAGCACCCAGTCCCTTAGTGTCCACTTGGGCACTCACCCTGGCTGGAGCAGGATCACCTGGTTCCCCTTTAGGCCCTGGTTTTCCAGGGAGCCCCACGAAATTCTGGAACCCTTCAGGCAGTGTTGGGCACACTTCACAGGGGTCACCCTACCAGAAGAGAAAAACCACAAGAGGTTAGGGTGGGGCTGAGACCTCTGGAAAGACAAAGCCTCCAGTCACACTCGTTCTAGGTGTTTCCCATCATCAACACGGACAACAGGGCAACTGCAGGGGCTGCCTGTCCAAGTGACTCATTCATTCAGGAAAGGAGTCCCGACATCCTGAAACTATGTCCTCAAAGCAAGCCAGGGGCGCTTATATGTGTCCCATTGACAGTCATGAGACTTGGGCTGAGAGAGAAGCTGAATGGCCCTCCATGCTCATAGACCATGCAGATGCCTGAGGCAGGGTCTGGATCTGGTTGATCCTCCAGGCAGGCTCCTGATCTGATCACAAACCTTCCACAGTAGTAAAATAAATGTCACCTGTGACCGGCTCAGGCAGGCCCAGCACCTGGGCAGAGTGTCCCTACTACTCAGAGTGGAACCTGTCCCCAACTCAACCCCACCTAGGGCAGCCAGGCAAGGAGCTTACCTTCTCTCCCTTAGTCCCAGGCACTCCCGGCTTCCCCTATTGGGAAAGTTTAGAAGAAGAAGAAGAAGAAGAAGAAGAAGAAGAAGAAGAAGAAGAAGAAGAAGAAGAAGAAGAAGAAGAAGAAGAAGAAGAAGAAGAAGAAGAAGAAGAAGGAGAAAGAAGGAGAAGGAGAAGGAGAAGGAGAAGGAGAAAAGGAGGAGGAGGAGGAGAAGAAGAAGAAGAAGAAGAAGAAGAAGAAGAAGAAGAAGAAGAAGAAGAAGAAGAAGAAGAAGAAGAAGAAGAAGAAAGAAAGAAAGAAAGAGGAGGAGGAAGGAAGAAGAAGAGGAAGAAGAAGAAGAGGAAGAAGAAGAATGAGGCATTAATGACAAGTACAGGTATTGGTATTGTGGTATATTGTTATGCCTGGAAGGAGCTGAGGACCCAAGCCCGTTCTCCTGGAGGCTCTGGAAGAACAGATCTGGGCATGGTGGGCTTGTGGTCACTCACCGGCTTCCCTCCTGGGCCTTCCTTTCCTGGTATTCCAGAGCTGCCCTGTAATCAGAAGGGTTAAAGGGGAAGCTCCCACTGGTGTGATCTCTGCCCATTTGCCCCCATTCTGCACCCTCAGCCAAGTCTCCCATTTTCATGTGGACCACTGACTGGGTAAACCCTTTCTTCCTATTGCCTGTCTTCCTGTGTGCCTAGCTCTGGAAAAAGATAAGAGATGACAAGGGTTCTGAGTAGCCCTCCCTAGTACAACAAGGAGGAGGTGACAGACAGACAGACAGTTCTAGTACCGGCTGCTCACCAAGGCCAAGGCCCCCACCCCAGCTAGTACTGGAGTAGAGACAAGCCTCCTACCCCATACACCCTGACTGAACTGAGCCTCTTTCAGCACAGTGCCTGGTCACCTTCTGACACACACACTGCATGACCACACCCCTCCCCGCTGTGTCCATAACACCACCGTGCCTACCTTTTCACCCTTAGGTCCTGGTGGGCCACCTGGATCTCCCTGATGGCAGAAACGCGTGATACAAGTTTCTTCTCTACAGCATGGTGATCAATTTTGTCTTAAGACATCCTTCAACCCGCACTCATGGCACTGGGTCTTATTCCCAACTCAGCCCCACCCTGGGGGACAAAGGTCTCAGGAGAGGATGGCAGGCCAGGTGAGGGGACACTTACAGGAGTCCCAGGCAGTCCTATCCCAGGTGGTCCGGGGAGGCCAGGGGGCCCAGGCTCTCCCGCCAGTCCCTCAGGCCCAACAAAGCCAGGGTCTCCCTGTCACACATGCACAAGTAAGTGAGTTTGAGAGGCACCACCTTAGCCCTGCTGCCGTCCCTTCCCACACTCAGGCCTGCAACTCACTTTCTGCCCTTTAGGCCCAATGACACAGATCTCTCCTGGCCGACCCTGTGGAAAAGAGGGCTGAGGTAGGGACAAGCAGGATCGTAGGATCGTGGCACCTGCCCCACTGGTTACCGTCCCACCTGTAACCCTCATTACCTTCCTTCCCCCAATGCCAGACCCCAACCTGATGCCCTGAGACCAATAAATGTCAAAGGCCCAGGTTCAGTATCTGTACCCGCTTTGCTATGCCTCCTGGGACATATAGCACCTTACTTCCTTGGCCAGGAGGAGGAGGCTGGATCTCTGAGTTAGAGTCTAGTACCCTGAGGCCTAGGGAAAGGGTTCCCAGTCACGTACATCTCGTCCTGGCTTTCCTGGCAGTCCTTTGAGGCCTCCATCACCCTTCTCCCCCTTCTGACCCTGGAGAAGGAAGAGACAGGGAAGCAGACTGAGGAAAAGAAGCAAGACAGTTCCTGTCAGGGGAGGGGCAAGTGCCTTCCAGGGTCCTACTCCCTGACTCTGCCTCTTCTAAAAAGGAACGCCTCCCATAGGAAGGCAGACAACAGAAAGAACTTCCAAACCAGCCAGACCACTCATTCAACAAGCATACAGGCATTCCCTTCTAGATGGTGGGTGTTTGGACTGGGTAGAAGGCTAGAAGGAATGGGGAAGGGGCAGTCAATCCTGCCAACAGTCACTGTCCTCTAGGAAGACCTTAGACACACCCCTCCTCTTGAATGTAGTAACTGTGGTCCATCCAGGTACCTACCCCTCCAAACATAAGCCTATTACCTTCTGGCCTGTTGATCCTGGGAGTCCTGAGGGTCCCTAAGGTGAGGAGGGGGCACAAATGAGTGATGAGGGTAAGCCCAGGGTCCATCCTGCCCATGGCGGGTCCCCAGCTTACCAAGTCCCCCGATTCTCCCTTTTCTCCTTTCGGGCCTTCTGCACACTGACAAAGGAGATGAGGGGTTAGGTGGCCAGAATGGTCCAGCCTCAGCCCCAAAACAGGCCTCACCTCCCCGTCAGTCTTACCTGAAGTGGGGCATCTGGGGAGACGCGAACACAGTCATTGCCCTGTGAGGAAGGAATAGGGGTCAAGGCTCGGACCTTCTGGGGGATCAACACAAACCTGTTGCTAGGAAAGGCCCAGGATGCCCCAGAATAGAAGGTCCTGCACATGAGCCCCTAGAGAAGCCTGTCTGAATGCCCATGTGGTTAGGCTTCCCACTGAGAAGAAGGGGTGCTGGCTTACATCCCATCAAGCCCTGGCTAGGTGGGAGAGGCCCTGATGTGGATTTGGTTAGGGTGCTTACCCGTGCTCCCTTCTCTCCCTTGGGGCCTGATGGTCCAGTCAGGCCTCGTTCACCTTTCCCTCCCTGTGGGTAAAGCCAGAATGAGGGTTGTGCCAAAAGGGAGCCCCCCAAAAGTGCCCCCATTGCCTCCACTCATCCACAATGCCAATGCACACACATACACACACACACACACACACACACACACTCACACACACACCCTCCTCCTACCCCACACCATGCACTCATTACACACAGTGCATGGGTCCCAAACACACCAAAAGGCAGTTTGGCAAACCTGCAGCCTCACGCAGGGAGGATTCCTTCCCCCACACCCACAGGCACGCACATTAGCAAATCCCATGCTGTCCTATGCCGACAGCATGTCCTCGGCACGTGAACACGTTGCATAGACATGCAGGATGACATAAACCCATGACAGCTAATTGTCAAGTTCCCTGAGCTCAAGCCTTGTGCTTGCTAACACAGGACTCGGGGCAGAGGCAGGTCACCTCCCTGAGACTCAGATTCTTCATCAATAAAATAGAATTGATGCAACACCTGTCTCCGGGCATGAGTAAAAGACGGGGGTGCTGTAGGCAATACAATGAGCAGAGCCCATGGCTCACAGCCGGCAAAGGAAGCAGAGCATTTTCCTACACGAGCCAGGCTTGAGACCCATTAGGCCCGCAGGTGTATACGGGTTCAGCCTGTGGCCACATGGGTGCAGACGTGTGTTCCAGAACATACAGGCACGCCCACACACAATCACTCTGACCTATGACTGACACAGTGAGCCCTCAGTCCCCCCTGATGCCAAAGGGAAGCACTTGCCTCCTAGGATGGGTATTGCACACAAAGGGCCTGCTACACAGAGGGCCTCAACAGAGGGTAGTTCTGGACTCTATACACACAATCCACTCATTCCAACACATGTTTAAGCACCCTGGGGTAGTCCTGCTATAAACATAAGACTACTGAGCCACATGAAGTAGGAAGGACCAAGGAAGTTAGGAGAGTTCTGTTCACTTCTAGGTCTTACCTTGAGGCCAGAGGGACTGAGTGTGACCTAAGGGAACAGAAGAAGGAAAAAAATATTGAACTACAGGGAGCAACCAGTGGCCCAGAGAGAGCAAGCAAGTCAGCTGGGTTCACACGGGATGACGGCAGGACCTGAGTCCCAATGCCAGTTCTGACTCCTAGGCCAGTTAGCGTGCTGACTATTTTTTTTAAGGCTATAAAGCCAACATAGGGGTCTACTTTCTCCAACCTGCCTGCTTTTGGCCAGCCCCACCTCAAACTGTTAGGCTAACATGGTCACTCGGTTGCCATGGCAACCCCAGTGCATCTGGGATTTGATGGGAGACTGGGTAGAAAGAGAGGCAGGCAGGCAGGAAGAAGTGTGGGTACTTCTAAGTCCTCCCAGAATTAGGGGGTTCATGCCCTTTGCAAATGGATGCTCAAAACACAGTAACTCTCCCTGCCTATGGAAGGGGCATAATAGGTACCAAACAGCTCATGTGAGCTCTGAGCCCTGTCCTTCCAACTCCCAGCAGGAAGGCTGGGCTAGGCTAGCTTTCAAGGAGGGGGAGAGAAGAATGCCCAGGCTCTGAGCTCCAGGAACACTGGGCTGTTTCTCCCCTACTCTAAGTCTCCAAGGTGGCATATGGTACCTTCTGATCAAAGTGGGTCTGAGACCCAGAGGCAACTGCACAGCTTAAATCAGCAACCAAGGTCCTGTTCTGTGCCCCACCCCATCCCCTAAGCAGGTCACCACCCTGGATCACAACACTCCATTGAGATTTCAGGGCCAGGGCAAGGCAGCCCTGGCTTGGTGGGCTTACGGGTGGGGACAAGCCTAGCTCTGGGAATCAGGAAGGGAGTGATGGGAAATTGAACAAAGCCCCCCTTGTCCTCTACCAGGAAGCTCCAGTCCACTCCAAGCAACACCCACTCCCAGACTGGCTATGGTCTTTCATTGACTCACATTGCTCTCCCGGGCACTGTGGGCACAGGGTGGGCACTGAAAAGAAAGAACAGGCCTGCAGGTCAATTCTGAGCCTCTGAGATTAGCCCTGCTCAGCACAAGGGTGTATAACACACACACACACACACACACACACGCACACGCACACGCACACGCACACGCACACACACCTCAAGGCCCAAAGAGCATCTCTTCAAAAGGAACAAAAGAAAGCTGAGACAGAAACAGTAAAACAGTAACAAGCCCCAAGGCCACACAGTATGTATGTCAGCAAAGAAGGGTTTCACAGCTAAGACTTAGATTTTCCCATGATGCCTGTGGCCACTAGCCTCCAACTCAGCAGGAATGGCTTCCTGGATTTCCACCCTACAATCTAGGGCAATCAAGGCCTAGAGTTGGGTCCTCTGTGCCTCAAACCTTTATCCAAAGAATAAGTGCTGACACCTCCCTCCCCAGAGTCCTAGAGTCCAGCCCAGAGAGAAGGCTCACCTCATTGACTCCAGTCTCCTGGTGGGCCTGAGGAAAAGGAGGCATGGGAGTGGGAGAGGAACCTGGGACTAAACATGCCCCTGTACAAGAGCAGGCAGGAGCCAGCTCTCTAGAGTATGCCCAGTATGTGTCCACCCAGCCTGTCTTCCCTTCTCAGAGCTGGCACCACGCAGCCGAGCTCTGTCCAGACAGGAAGAGGGTGGGGGTACAGCATCTTTTCCAAGGGTTTTATAGAGGGAATGCAGGGCAGACGGAGGGCACTGTGGGCTCACCCCCTCAGCCACTGTCTCTACCTTTATCCCCCGTTCTGCCTTCTGGCTGCTTCTTCCCATCAGCTGTGTGTCCACCTGGGCAGACAGAGGGACAGTTCTAGGGTCCATGCTGGAATGGGGCATCCAGGCAGAACACATAGATGTCAGGCATCCCCTCAGTTTGGCATCTGGCACCTCCCAGATCATCAAGGGTTTGCTCAAGCCCCCGAGGCCGCCCCCATGGGCACACCTTCCCCTCCCTGCTTGTGATGTCGTAGAAAACAGGCTTTGAATCAATGGGACCTTGTGTTTCTGCAGCCAAAGGCTGGGCATGGTGCCTGGGTAGGCAGGGACACTGCCCAGTCTGAGGGTGGGGCTGAGGGAAGGAAGGGGTTCCCCTGCCATCTCCAAAGAACCCGAGAGTGGACAGGGCAGCTGGCCATGGTGCTGGGAACTTGAGAGAGCCCAGAGTCCAGTGCAGCCTGGCCTCTGGGCCCAGATATCCCTGTATAGGAGAAACTGCCAATGGGGTCCCGCCCTCCACAGGATGGTCTAGCTAGAGTCGGAAATAGAGCAGCACAATGCTCGTGCCAACAAGTAGCAGGCACGGGGTTACCTCATGGGTTCGCTCTCTGCCTTCCTGAGTTTCATAAGGTAAGTTCTACATTGAGCCCACATTTGGAGGACTTCCCCAGCCTAGGCCCATGGTCAGCTGAGCCTGGTGGCAGGCCTCAGCCAGGTTAGGGGTGGAACAATCTCCCCTGTGTCTCCCCCTGCTCACCCACCTTACTGTTCTGAGGTTCCTCCAAGCAGAAGCATCGGGTGTAGACCTTGCCCTCTGTCTGAGGATTGATTTCAATGAGCTCATTACTCTGGGTGTCCCGGCGTGACTTGGAGGTCTCTGGGGGACACTGCTCAATATGGGAGGAAAGGCAGCCAGGGTGAGTTCAGAGGCAGATGCATCCTCAGACCCTGTGCAGGCTGCCCCCCCTCTCCGGCACAGCACGTGCTAGGAGCCGGCTACTCACCCCTCCGGGTGAGATCTCACAGCAGCCTTCCTCCAGCACCAGCTCCGGGTCACAGTAGATGTGTGCCTGTTGAAGGTCAAACTGCAGGGGACACACAAGTTCATCTTATTTCAGATGATCAAATAGCTCTTCCACGGTCCCCAAAGAAGCTCAAAGACGTCTTCGCCCCAGGATTTGACTTTAGGGTCTTTCCAGGCTGGTCGGGGGAGGCCATCAAGAATAGAGCTGTTGCCAAAAGCAGAGAGAGAAGGGAAGGGGGAGGAATGGAGAGAGAAAGAGAAAAAGGAGAGAGAGAGAGAGAGAGAGAGAGAGAGAGAGAGAGAGAGAGAGAGAGAGAGACTATATTCCCAGAGGAACACAGAGGAGGCTGGCAGGAAGAGGGGCTCCATTCAAACTGAGCCCAATCTGTAAATGAATATACAAGGAAAAGCATTGCAGGTAAAGGGAGACGCATGAGCAAATATGCAAATTTAGTAGGTGATCCATCAGACTCAACAAGAGATGCGGGGAACATGCTGGAGACATATAGAACCCAGATGGTGGAGGGCCTGGAATGTCGGGTTAGCTTGGTTAGGCCACATAGGTAAGGCAATGGCTCCAAACGAGGGCTCTGAAACACACCCTCAGGAGCACAAGGCTCCCTGGGAGGTAGGAGCAGAAACCAGGACCCAGTACTCACTGAAACTGGCTTGCCCTGCTCAGCATCCAAGCCCAGAAATACATGTCCCCCAGGCTGGATGGATTGCCGGGGCCCCAGAGGCTGGGAGGAAGCTGAGATGCAGTCCACATGCACAGAGGCCACACGGCCTGCCACGCTCAACATCAGCTTGTGCCAGCGCAGATCAAAGAGCTGGGGCACTGGGAAGATGCAGGACACAAAGTCACCATCTTGGCCCTGTGCCCGGAGCTCTAGACTCCGCTCCTGGCTGTTGACTTCCAAGGAGATCTGTGACAAATTGGGAAAGAGAAAGGACAGAGAATCAGAGCTCTAGAGTCATAGGTTGGCAAAGTTTGGGCCTCAACCTCATCTCACAGGAGGAGAGAAAGCTGGCTGGGTCACAGAGGAGAGCATCCTAACAGCATGTGTCCGGCAGTTCTCCTGATGGAGCAGAGAAGCCCAGAAACCACAAGTTTGAATAGAAGCTGAGTTGGACTAATACAACCACTGCCCGAGGTCTAGGGGAGAGAAAGAGTGGACTCACCTGTGGGTACCCATTTGCATCAGTCACTTGGAACAAGTACCATGTGTTCCGGAAGGTGTGCTTCTTCAGAAGGACTGTCAGGACCAAGGCAAATTCCTCTGGGAGGCCCTGAGGGAACACTCGTCTGCAGTGAAGAAGAGAAGGCACTCAGAACTGATGAGCCTGCCGGAGACAAGGATAGCTCACACCTCCCAAAAACATACACACGTTCATCCTAACATATTCACTGAGAACCTTCTGGGTGCTAAGGGTTGGCTGGCTGCTAGGATAGCCAGTGGTGAAATATGGAAGACCTTGTCCCCATGAAGTCTCACGGGGTCTGATGGGACAGAGAAGCATTAACAGAATCTTTGAATTATCATCTCGATGACTGGAAAGATGGCTCAGTGATTAAGAGTACTGGTTGCTCTTCAAAAAAACAAACAAACAAACAAAAAAAAAAAAAAAAAAACAGGATTTGATTCCCAGCACCCACAGAGCATCTCAGACCATCTGTAACTGGGGTCTCAGGAGGTCTAATGCCCCCTTCTGGCCTCTGCAGGCACTGCACGCATGTGGTGCACATACATAACATGCAGGCATAACACACATACACATAAAAAATAACTTAAATGTTTTTCTATCTCAGCATTACATTCCAACTTTGGCAAGGAGGCTCCCAAGGAAGCCAGCGTGGTATACAGGCCTGGAGTTAAAGGAACAATGCTGAGAAAAAGACCAAGGGTTCTGCATGAACTCAGCTACAAGGAGACATTGGCCTGCAGGAGCCAGACTGCCCGGGGGCTGCTGCAAGCTGGACTTCACACAAGGTGACACTCACATAGACACAGGCTCTTGACACCACCCTGGGGTTCCCATAGTGACTGTAAGATTTAAACATGGTCCTACCATTGCCTGTGAGAGCCAGGCTGGGTGTCCAGGCACCATATACACAAAGCCCACACTGCAAGCCCAGCGGTGGGCAATAGGTAGACTTGTTGGCAGGGGAGTGCCCAAAACAGCCTCTAGAGAGGCCCTTGGCTTGAGTCTCACATCCAGAGTTGCAGGGGGTGTGGCTGAGGTCAGTATGAACTCCAGGGGCCTCCCAGAGTCCTTTACCGAGTTGGTTGGGTCAGAGGGGCAGCCCCCAGCCGCAAGATGAGTGGCCCCTTGGGGTTACGGATCTTCTTGATGGCAGATGTCTTCATGAGGTTCAGTCGGCGGATTAGATTGAAACCTTTGGGACACCAGAGGAAAAGCAGGTGAGGAGAAGCACAGGCTACTCCAGAAAGTGGGTAAGGGCTGGTGGAGGCTGCACTCACCAGTCACATTGGTTGATAGGTCACTACTGTGTTCTAGCTTGAGTCCTTCTTGCTGTGAAGCTGGGCACCGCTCACCTGGGACAGAGTTGACCCAGAGCATTAGGATCAGGAGGACAACTGCAGGGCTCTTGGGGATCCCAGGAGGGGACATGTCCATAATCTTCCTTCTGGACCTTTAACCTAGTCTGCCTTGAGGCTGTGCTCACACTTGGCCTCTGACCCTGACTGCATAGGAACAACCCAGCACAGAGAAGGCTGAGACCTGTGACCTGCTCCAAAGCTGCTGAGTGAATCAACAGCAGAACAGGACCAGAGCCCCAGGGATCCCAGTCTCCCAACAACCTCAGCTGGGGCGGGGTCTATGACAGGAAGTGAAAGAAACAAGAAATGCTAGTGGTGCAGAGCCCAGACAGTGGGAGCCCTGCATATGCACATGTTTCTCCAAGTGCTGTGCCTGGGTAGGGACAGAGGAAAAGAGCTCCGGGCACCCTCAGTGTTATGTGCAATGGCATGTACATGACTATACACGAATGAGCTATGCACACCCATGCCCCCAGGGCTGCCACGTGCACTGGCACACATGTCCTAGGCAGTGGGTGGTGTTCTGTGTCCCATATTCAAAGTAGAAAATCCAATGACTTTTCCCCTGCATACTCAGCTAGTGACAAGAAGAAACGGAGAGGGAGGCTGAGGGGACCGCAAGCTCAAGGGCATCATCAAGCCTTAGGCTCCAGACAAGACATATTAAAGCTGTATCAGCTTTTGAACAAGGGCACATGTCTGAAGTCCCAAAGGCACAGGTTGGTGGCTATGAGCCTCCTTCTCCCTGAGGCTGTGTCTCCCTTCCTGGGACCAGAAATGTTGATGGAGGTGCTACATCAAACAGTCAGGGGCTAAGATCAAACGGCCTTCCCAGCAAAGCTGAAGGGAAAGCTGGACCAAGCCAGTCAAGTCACCTTCCTTCCAGGAGAAAGCCAACTCCCTACCCAGCCTAGTTAAAAGATAGAGCTCTGTGTCCCTGGGCACAGTGACCCACTGGAATCTCCACCCCCAAGTCTGGCCGGAAAGGCCATCACTGTCTTAAGCATCTCCCAGGCAATGGGTGACTCACCCTTGGCAATGGGCCCAGATTCCTTACAGATGTTGAAATCCTCTGCCCCAGGCCTTCTAGAGGACCCAGTGAGGGAGAGGAGGGAAAAACTCTCGATACACACACAGAAACACACACATGCACATGCACATATATATGTATGTATATATACATGCATGTATATATATGTGTGTGTATATATGTACATATATATGCACACATATATATACATACACACAGGCACACACTCATATGGGTGTACACACATACATGCACATACAATAGCAGTCCCACACACCCCGGATGCCTGGACTTGGGCCCTAGTAGTTCGGTTCCTTCCTGGCTAGGTGATACTGCTACCCAGCCCAGAGGGCACTCAGCAAGGCCAGGAAGATTGCCTGGTCAATTTCCCTTGGCTGTGGGTCCTGGAAAGCTGCACCCTCTCCCTGTCCAGAGGCTGAGCCATGGGGTGGGCAGTCATCAGAGATCCAGGCTGGTGCAGAGGAGGAGCCTATGCCTGGAGGATGGAGTCATGACCATAAGAAGGAACAGAGGGGCTGGGCAGGTTTCAGGAAGTGTTGCCTTTTGTAGGGAGAGTATAGTTCCCTGCTCTTTCCCATCTCGCTAGACAGCAAGAAATGCAAGGGAGCCTGTTCCCTCCCCACCACCCAGAGACCCAGGAGGACATACTAATTAATGCATGTACTGAGCGTCTCAAGTTGCAAAACCAGAGATACACAGAAATAAGATGCACACACACACACACACACACACACACACACCAGCTCACTCACACAGGCTCAAGTATGTAAACACCACCTGAGCTACCCTGAGCTCCTCCCCTACACCTGCCCATAAATGCCACATGACTGAGATATACATGGTCACACATGTGCAACCTCAGAGAGCCAGATGTAGGCCTGTGTCAGCTTACCTATATTGGTCCCATGGCTGAAGGTGGCCCAGAGTCCAAGCATCCACAGGCCGGGAGTCCAGGATGCCAACATGCTGGTCCAGAGAGATCAGCTGCAGCCTCGGCACCTGACAACAAGAGACATGGGGGGTGGGCTTCAGGGTGCCCAGAAGTGTGGGTAAGTGACAGCCTTCTGTGGGGCTCACCAGGGACTGCAGGGGTAAGGGCTTGGCATCAGTTCCTCTCAGAGGCCCCCACACAGGCCTGGGGTGAGAATCTGGGCAGTGGTAATAAAGAAAATATTTAACCACCAGTATGCCCCAGACACCCACCAACCTGAGCACCAAGACTAGCTGAAGCACAGAAGCAAGGCCCAGGCAGCTTCTGGCTGTGTCAGGAGCTCGCCCCTGGGTTGAGAAGAGGTCTAGAGGGTTCTAAAAGACCACAGAGGCAGGGAGAGCGAGGGGCCTTGAGCAGAGGCAATTTATCAAAGTGCTTAGACGAATCGCAGAGCTTTAACAGCTGTGTTCTGCACTGGCGCACAGTGGCCCAGTACCTGTGAGAGCTGTTCTCAGACGAGCACAGGTAGCCCTGCCAGGCACCCGCAAGGTCAGGGGCTGAAGACTGGACTGAGTCTCTTGGCAGGGATCACAGGGCTCTGAATGGGCCAAGAAAGCTTCCCCTTGTGTGTACAAGGGCGGGAGAGCAGGTCACCAGGGCTCAGGACCTTGTTGCCAACCTCTCCCGCTGATGGATGTTCGTCTTTTCGTTTTATTAAACCCTGATGGATGGGCCCAAATAAATCAATGCAGGCTCAGCAAGTGGCCAGCAGAGCCATATATCATCTGGTCCCTTCCAGGACAGGCAGATCTTGGGCACACAAAGCCATGTGTGTCAGTACAACACATATAGACACATAGGTGCTGGAACTATGCGACCAAACCTACCTGTGGGCGTGCTAAGAGACACGAGAACTGATAAGCCCAGAGTTTACATACACGTGCCTGTCTAGAGCCAACCTGTGAGCACCCGTCCAGGAGGCTTTTCTATGGGTACTTTCTTAGGCAAGTCCAATTTGCACAGTGTCATGCTAACTTCTCTCCTTTATTGCTGGATACAGAATAAAGGGATGCCTTCATGCAGTGTGTGTGTGTGTGTGTGTGTGCGCGCGCGCGCGAATGGGGCTAGACTCTTGGGATGGATCTGTGCCCCAATGCAGTCATCTCTCATCCTGGGGTGTGCATCTCCCACTCTCTAACCCTAGCCTAACCTTCCCTTCCTGACAGCCAGTGGTAAGGTGGCCGGCTCTGAGCAGCATGTGGGTGCCTGTGGAGGCGTGAACATAGATGTGCTCAACATGTTCACTTCTGGCTCCCACTCCCAGGCCTCAGACTGAGTGGAGGGCTGGGGGGATGAACTAGAGAGATGCTTCCAAGGAGACCCCGCCCCCCTCAACACAGACACAGATGGAGGCAGAGACAGCAGGACCAGCATAGAGTTTCCAGATCTCCCCCACCGCAGAGAAGAGCCCCGAAGCCTTCAGAGAGGGCTTGCCACTTGTCCCAGGTCACATAGCGAGTCAGCAGCAGAAAATGCCCTTTCAGCTCAGAGGGAGAAGCAGCCCAGTGCTGGCCCACTTACCAACGGCCCGAGGAGCCCTTCACTGAGCAATCCTGGCAGCCCCAAGGCTGCCAGCTGTGGGAAGCAGGGCCAGGAGTCCACGACCCACAGGGGGATCCTGATCTCTCTCTGCCAGTCTGCGCTGTCCCCAGCTTCTCAGCGTCCCGAGTTCTCCAGACTGAGAGCAGCGCAGCGCACGCCTGCCGGGACTGCCGGCTGCTCCTGGAGAGGGAAGAGGGCGGTTCCAAGGGACTGGGGGCCTGCCAAGAGGCTAATGGAACACAGCTGGGTCGGCCCGCCAGGCTGGAGGAGGAGGGAGGCCGCGAGGGCTCGGCTGCTGCCTGGGCACTGGCCACTGAGCTGCACCGCCGCGCTCCTGGCCTGGCCCTGCGCCCGATCCCGCCCGTCCCGTTTTCCCAGCCAGGTGAGCCCGCGGGCGAGCGGGGCAAGGCGGGACCCTGCGTGCCCAGAGCTGCCCTGGAAGGGGCGCCTGCGGCTGGCTGGCTGGCGGGAGGGAGGCCAAGCTAGGCGTGCCCAGAATCAGGCCTGGGGTTTATGGGACCTCCTTCGTGCCCAGCCCCTGCTTCCTTGGCTGAGACCCCAGAAAACTGGAGAGGGCTAGGGACCCTCCTCCACAGTCGTGGATCCCGCGACGTGGCTGCTGACCAAGCCTCAGTGGTCAGCTTTTTCCAGTGCCTGGGCCTAGCATTCCTAGGCTGTAGAACCTCAGTCTGCTCTAGGAGGAGGGGATGGAGCACCGCTCCCCAACCCTGTGCTAAATTAACTCCTTCTGCTCTGTCTTCATTTCCACAGAAGTAGAATCAGGGAGTCCCCTTGGACTCCAGGAGGTTGGAAAAGCTCAGATCCCTGCTCCCTGCTCCCTGATCCAGTTTTTATGATTTTAAGGAGACTTTTTAAAAACTTAATTTATTTTGTACATAGATGTGCGGGAACGTGTACACAGGCATAGTTGTAAATGCTGTGTTGTATGTGTGGAAGTCAGAGAAGAATCCGTAGATAATAATAGATAGATAATTAGTTATCTCCTTCCACAGTATGGGTTCTGGGGGAAACACGCCAAGATTGTCAGTCTTGGTGGCAAGCACCTTTACCCGATGAGCCATCTCCATGGATGGCCCTTAAACATTTTTTTTTTTAAATCTGGATATTGAACCTAGAGTTTGCACAGTCTAGGCTAATGCTCTCCCACTGAGCTACACCTTCAACCTCTGTAGTATGGTGGTGTGCACTTTGTGATATAGAGGCGTGCACATATGCTAATATACATGTGTGTGATGTGTTCATCTGTGCAGGTGTACACACACATGCCTGGTGGTAGCAGACTGTGGCCTTTAGTCTCAGCACTCAGGAGGCAAGTGGAGATCTGTGAGCTGAGGCCAGCTCTACAGACTGAGTTCCAGGACAGCCACGGCTACACAGAGAAACCCTGTCTCAAAAACAAGCAAACAAACAAACAAACCAGACCACTCACTAATTTGCCTGGTCTGGCCTTCAGCTGGTCTATAGCAGCAGCAGACCTAGAACTTTCTTATTTTAAGATAGGTTCTCACTATGTAGCCCTGGTTGTCTTGGAACTCCCTTTGTAGACCAAGCTGGCCTTGAACTCACAGAGATCCCCTTGCCTCTGCTTACAGAGCACTGGCACACCAGCACACCCAGCCAGGCCTAGATCTTTCAACCTTCCAACCTTGGCCTCCCAGGTAGTTGGGGCCGGCAGGCCTGGTTCAAATCTACTGTTTATCTCTAATTCCATTTGCACATCTGTGAGATGAGATGCTGGCAGCTGCCTATGTGTAGCTTGGTTAAAGGAAACTCATTAACATCTGTGAGAATGCTTAGCCGCGGTCTGGCACATAAGAGGAGAGATATTTGCTGCAATTTTCATTACTGGGATCCTCAGCAGATGACAGGGTCTGTACGGTGCATTAAGGGCCAGGAAGGTTTGCTTTGTACCCAGGGTCTAAACAGGCAAAAACAATTGAGTTTGGATGAACTTCAGAGGAGGAAGCGAAGCGGCTGTAGGGTATATGTTGGGGTTAGAAAGGAAACAACTAAAGATTCTCCATCCCTGAGGATGGGCTTCTCTTCGGAGTCGGTGGTACAGCTGTAGACCTGTGGCCCCGTCTAACCCAGGCAGAGCCATGACAGGCTTGGGATTTCCCATCTCCACCCCTTGAGGTGCTGAGTCAGTGGAAACCCTAACCATGCTGCTTCGCCATGGAGGCGCCCCATTGTGGTCCCCTCACAGAGCTTGGGCCCAGATGTGTGGTAGCAGCGGTGGGGCCTGCGAGGCGCTGAGCTCAGCAGGCAGGAAGTCCAGGAGGTGGGGCTTTCAGTAGCTCTGTCGGGAGGGCTGGGCTTGCACAGTCGAGGTTGCTAATGAAGTACTGCCCAGCTCTGGACAGGGAAAGGAAGGAACATTCACTAGTCAGGTTCACAGAAACACATCAGGGGGCAGTGTTCACACCTCACCTCATTGGCTGAAGGCAAACCCAGAGGACAGGAACAAGTTGTCTAGCATCACATAACCCATTGGTGGTAAAATGGAGACTATGGCCAGCAAACCTGAGCAGCAGAAGTCATCACACCCTGTGCCATCCTGGCCATGCTAAGCCTTCACTCACTTGTGCTCTGCACCGGGGCTCTCAGAGTCAAAGATACAGGAACCTGAGAGACTGATGTCCAGAGACCTTCCTATAGCACCGCAGAGGTGCTCATAAGAACAACCAAACCAGCTAGACAGTGGTGGTATCCCAGCACTCCAAGGCAGAGAGAGACAGGGGATCTCTGTGAGTTCAAGGCCAGCCTGCTCTGCAGAGCAAGTTCCAGGAGGGCCAGGGCCACACAGAGAAACCCTGTGTCAGAAAACAAAACAAAAAGCATAAAACAAAAACAAAAACAATCGCAAAAAGAACAACCAAACTTAGGGATCACCCTCCGACTGGGTCCGTCATCACAATGTGGAAATTTACCCATAGACCTCTTCACTCTGACACATGTGTGCACAGCCCCTGTGTGTGCACAACCCCTGTGTGTGCTCACTGCACATGTATCTGTAGACACTCATGTTCACACAGATGTGACGCCTTCCTCCCCCTACCCCAGAATTAGATTCCTGGATATATCCAAACACAAAGAGGTACATCTTCTCAGAGTGAATATGGAGGTAAGTGAAGTAGTGTATACCTGTAATCCCCAGCTACCCAGGAGCGTGACGCAGAAAGGTTGCGAGTTCAAGGCCAGAACTTGTCTCAAAGTTTTGTTTTTTTAAAGGTCTGGGAAGGCTAGTTCAGCCCCAGAGCAGTTTCATACACAAGACTAGACTCACTCCCCAAGACTGAAAAAAAAAAAAATTGTATAGACTTGAGTGTGCACACATAGGCATGTATATGTACATAGACACGTGTGTACACAGACACACATATTAAAAACACAGCCATGTCCACTATGCCAGCAGAGATACCTGCAGAACTGTGGCACGCACAGATAGGCACATACACTCGGATGCATATGCAGCTATGCCGCCACATTTATATGCAGTCAGCCCCACGAAGTCCCACACATGAGCAAGTAGGGTATCCCATGGGGCTGGGCTCAGTGCCCTCACCCCAGATGGCATCGCCACGAGGTAATCAACGCTGCTAATCGCCACCAGCTGCCCTGGAGCCTGCTTGCTGCTGCGGGTGGGGCTACCACAGCCTCCTGGGCCTAGGGTAATGTGCACAGATGTTTGCAAAGCTCAAGGGCCTCTTCATTACCCTAGCTTGCCACTGGGGCTCCCCACCTGGCAGGGGCTCTCCACCTGGCAGGGGGAACCCTTGGGGCTGGGAGAAGGTTAAGAGTCAAGATAGAGTTTGGTCCCAGGATAGACCCAGGAGCCCCCAGACATCTAAGCAGAAATGACCCAGATGTCTTAGGCTTGCTCGGGGATCCCGAAGCACACATGCACACCCAGGATTTGGCATAGATGAACACAGATGCATACATACCCTGAGACATATCACGCCTGATGGATTGCTCATCAGAGATCTGCTTCTGCTTCTTCCTCCCAGTAAATGCCACCATAATTCATTTTGATGTTCAGGCAGGCTGCAGTCTACAGCTTGGCTCCTGCCTTCCTTCCCCCCTCCTCCACCCCTGCCTGTCACCTCTACCCCCACGGTACAGGTCACATGCAACACTTCTATTGATACCACCCTTGCCCAAGCCACTAGCACTTTTTACCAGAATAGATGCAAAAGCTCCCGAGAGCTCCAACCTGATATTCTCAAACCACTAACCCCACCGAGGCCCCTAGCCCAGCAGACAGGTAGCTCCCCCACTAACCCCACCCAGGCCCCTAGCCCAGTTGACAGGTAGCCCCCCCACTAACTCCACCCAGGCCCCTAGCCCAGCAGACAGGTAGCTCCTTCCCAGCCTTTATCAGCTGCTGCCCAGCTCTCTTTATACCTAGAATTAAACCCTAATCTTGGGGGCTGGAAAGAGGAGGGTTCAGCAGTTAAGCTCATGGCTGCCCTCCCAGAGGACCTGGGTTTAATTCCTGGCACCCACATAGTGGCTCACAACCATCAGTAACTCTAGTTCCAGGGGATCAAATGTCTTCTTCTGGCCTCCATGGGGACCAGGCAAACAGACATATATGCAGGCAGAACACTCACACATAAAATAATAATAAATAGTTTTTAGAAAATTAAAGGCACAGTTTTTCCCTCTAGCCTTTCCAAGTGCTTCATAATGTAGCCTCTATGTCTGGCCCTCCAGCTTAACCCAAAAGCTATCTCCCACTTTCTTTCCCAACCATGAACCCCTACATCGGCTTGGCCCAGGGAATTTTTTGTTTTACTATTGGTCTTTCTTCTTAGGTCTGTCCCTAGTCTTTACAGACTGGCCCTTTGATACCTAGGTCTCCGCTGAGTGCCCTCCTTGACTTCCCAGCGTGAAAGAGTCCCCGTGGGCCTTTGTCACGTGGGCCCTGTGGAAAGCTCTGCAAGGCTTTGATATGTGTCTACATATTATCTTTCTGACTTACCCTGTCTGCCATTTCTAGCACAGTGGCTGAACCTGGTGCTTTGTTGACACACACGAGTGACTGAGTGGGTTATACTTGTACCCTGTCCACCTTGCACTCAGACAGACTGCACTTTCACGAGGCACCGCATACACACACAACCACACACATGCACATGGTGCAGGGGGTGGGGGGGTTACATGGCTGACACATGCATATACATGCACACACACACATACACGAAGGGGGTGCCATGTGCTGACATATGCACACACACATGGTGGGGGGTTCCCATGTGCATAAACATGCATGCACACACACAAATACGGGGAATGTGCCATGTACTGACACATGCATATACATGTACACACACACGGAGGGTACCATGGCTGACACATACACACACACACACACACACACACACACACACACATGGGGAGCATGCCTTGTGCTGACACACACACTTACATGCACAGCTTCTGAATCAGGGATAAGAGATTATGGTTTAGACAGGCCTCTTTTCTTTGTCCTTGCATGTCTCTGGTGTCTATTCTGTCTTATGGTGTCTTTCATCTCTTCCTCCTTCACAGTGACTTGGTCCCTGTCTCCCTTCACTGTCACCTCTTCTTCAAACTCTCCCATGTGCCTCTCCCTTGAGATCTGTGTCTCTAAATCTGCACTTCTCTCTTGTGTCTCTGTTTTTCTCTCTTTTTCTCATGTTCCTGGATTTTATGTCCCCACCTCCTGTCCCTGTTGCTGACTTTCATGCTAGTGTTTCTCTGCCTCTTGTGTTTTCTCTCTCTCTCTCTCTCTCTCTCTCTCCCTCCCTCCCTCCCTCCCTCCTGTCTCACTTTTCATCTCTCCCTAGCTCCAGTATACCTGCCTGCAGTGTTCTCCCTAACCCCACCTTCACCAGGGTTTCCCTCTGTAGCCAAGCCAATCCTTGAACTCACAATCCTCCTGCCTCAGTCTGCCTACTACTACACTCCCACATGTGGCCATATCTGTTTCTAGGTCTGCCTTTCTGTCTTTGACTGTTTCTGTCTCTCATTCCCCATGTTCCTCCCTGTCCTAAATCAGCAACAGCTCCACATCCCAACAGCTGCCCGCGATCCTGTGGCAGGGAGACCTATCTTTCACCACTGGCTGTCAGCTTTATTATGGTCCTGGCAGGAAGGCCAGTGCTCCACGATGCTAATGCCCACCAGCCCTACAGGACTACAGCAAACTAAGATCTCACACAACCCGGGCCTGGCAACTAAGGACTGGTGACAGTCACCCACCACCCAGGTCTGGTCAGAGCATTCAGGGCACGACTATCCCTTTTCTCGATAAGGCTACCTTGGATCTTCTGGAAAAGAGAGCCCGGATTCCAGGACGCTAAGCTGTAGACGTGTCTATAGCTCGAGCAAAGGGATGCTTGGAAAGGAAGACCCTTGTGGTTTCCTGGGCCCCAGCCCTGCTGGCTCTTTGGGCTCCTTCTACTCCTTCTACTTCTTTTGAATGAACCATGGAGAAATGGCAGGTGCAAAACTCTCACCTCTACCTTTTCTGCGACTCCAGTCCTCGGTTCCCATTGTAACAGAAGGTAAACTGTCAGTCACACCTTGCCTGGTGTGAAAGCAGCCATGAGAACTCTTAACTACTCTAAGCTTGTGGGTCTCAGCAGACGAGCAATTTCACACAGCCCTTCCAGACACACATGGACAATGTACGGAGACATTGCCACAGGAGAAGAAAAAAAGTGCCACTGGCATCTAGAGTAGAGCCAGAGTGTTACTAAACATGCTCCGGTGTCCGGGACATTCCTCCCAATAAAGAAGCATCTGGCCCCAACGTCAAGAGTGGAAAGCTAAGAAATCCTCCCTGCCTCCCAGGGCCAGGGCAGCTCTGCAGAATCCCAAGACCTCCTTTAAACTCTGACCAGGGATGGGAGTCATTAGAAGACTCAAGACTCTAGAAGAGTTTGACCCTTCTCCTGCCTTTAATAACCTCCACTAACATTTATTGAGCCCGTATCAAGCACTGGCTGGTACTGTCTATGGAAAACTCAATTTAGTCTCGAAACACCACGGGAGGCCCCAGCGCTATTACCAGCTCAGTTCTGAGGGTGAGGAAGCAGGCAGAGAGAAAGAGAGTAATCAGCACAAGGTCTCACAGAGGACACAGACGGAACGTGGATTTGAACTGGTCATTAGGAACAAGTCCAAAGGACAGAGTGCTACCCAAGGAAAAGCCCACATGACAAGAGTCCCAGCAGATCTTTTCTTCCTGTGACTCTTTTGTTAAGGGGATGCCGTACATCACGAGTGCTGCAGTAGTTCTAGGCAGTTTGGTGTTAACACCACTATACCAGGACAGCAGGGATTCGGAGATTCAGAGTAAGGAAGGCTGAGAGCTCAGTTCTGCTCTGACTTCTGGGTATCAGGCCACCACAGCTCCTGTGAAGGGGGCACTGTCGTCACATGGGAAAGGCTGGGTACACAGACTGTTGGGCTTCTAAGTTCCCAGGTGACATGACCCAGAGAACCACACTGAGAAGCCTGAGCGGGCGTGCTGTCTGAGTCTGGATCTGGGCTTATACTAGGCTCTGGCTCTCACTGACTGTAACCTGGGGCTATC
Source organism: Arvicanthis niloticus (assembly GCF_011762505.2). Classification (NCBI taxonomy): domain Eukaryota; kingdom Metazoa; phylum Chordata; class Mammalia; order Rodentia; family Muridae; genus Arvicanthis; species Arvicanthis niloticus. The sequence continues at coordinate 24,525,434 of NC_047662.1, forward strand.
GCTTGTCTCTTCTCCTCAAAGCATGGCCTCATCTGTCACTCATGGTTACTGTTAAAGGAGGAGAAGATGGCAAGAGTCTGGACTCCCAGACACTTGAAGTGGGTCACAAGTTCAAGGCTAGCTTGGACTACACAGTGAGACTCTGTTTAAAAATAAAAAGTTTACTCACCTATAAAAATAAAGTAAGACTTGACCCTGGGATAAGGGCTAGATCTACCCCTACCATCTATTGAGCAAAGACTTTTGACAAGCTACCCCCTGCCTCATGGAGTGTGTGTCCTCTTTTTGTTGGCAAAATAGAATTGTCCACACTTCACAAGGAGGATTGCTAAGAGGGTGCCTGTAAAATACTGAGCATAGTTCCTGGAACCCAATAAACATTAGCCATTCCAGACATACAGTGAGCGTTTACAACCTCAGCACCAGAGTCACACATGCTTCTGGCCGCTTTCCCCCTTCCCTCTTCTGCTTCCCACTCTGCATTAACTTTAGATTTGTTTTTCTTCCTTCTCACTTGGGGATAAGGAAGGCAATTGGGACTAGTCTCCCAGATGGGTGTATCTGAGCAGGTGCTTGGAGGAGAGAGGACAGAGATCCAGGAGAGTTGCTTGGTAACCAGTAAGCAGCCATCACTGATTGGTTAGAGCATCCAGTGCCCTGCTGGACAGCAGGCCTAGAAGGACCTGGTTTGGGTACCATTTCGCCAAAGCCAGTGGCAGACCTTAAGTGTTTTTTGTTTGTTTGTGTGTAAAGGAGGCACCCCACCTCCTGCTGAGGACCAGAGCAAACCAGTCAGTGTCTTGGTGAGGCAAGGAGGATGGAAGAGCCAGAGACTCCTCCCACATTCTTTCTTCGCATGCAATGGCTCACACAGTTGGACTCATAGAGTCACAAATTCGTAGAATCCTGGAATTTCTGGGTAGAGAGAAGGTCTGAAGGATGTTAGCTTCACCTCCCTCCAATGGCGCCCATGGTGGGGTTGTGGAGGCTTGACAACTTGGCTAGCAAGACAAGCTGCAGCAACGAGGCAGGCATGCATCCAACTTTTCCATCAAGAAAGAAAATAAAAGATCAGTAAGGGTCTGCCCCTGGTTCTGCAATTTCCTGGCTTTGTTCTCTAGGCCAGCGGTTCTCGCCCCTCCTGACGCTGCAACCCTTTAATACAGGTCCTCATGTCGTGGTGACCCCCAACCATAAAGTTATTTCATTGCCACTTCATAACTGTAATTTCACTACTGTTATGAATCATAATGTACATATCTGATAAGCAGGGTATCTGATATGGGACCCCAAAGGGCTCACAACCCACAGGTTGGGAACTGCTGTCTTAGGCTAAATCTTTCAGTTCTCTGAGCCACAGCCTCCATCTCTGTTGAATGGGATGATCTGTTGAGAGGATTAAATGAGACCATTTATGAGATTGAGCCAAATCCACAGGAAACACTCAAAGATGTTAATTACCACAATCATTACGGAGGGGGCTGCTGACGTACTGAGGACTCTGGGCCTGCACCTCACAGGCAGGGGCATCCGACATTTCCTCCAAGCTCTACTTCTGTCTGACTTTATTACTTACCTGGCTGCCTTTATTAAGAAGCCAGTGGTATTTCTGACCAATATGATAGGTTTTTTTTTTCTGTGAAATGTTCTACATAACGTGTAAAGAAATAAAAACTGGCTTTGGGATTTGCTGGCCTTGGCCTTCAGTAAAGGCCTGACACCAGAATTTGGGGGCAAAGAGGACAGTGGCTGGAGTGGTAGTGAGTGTCTGGGTTCAAGGCCAGGTCTGTTTGGGTACATTTGGCTTTAGGTGGTTCAGTGCCCTTTGGCCAAAAGGGAAGGCTGAACTTGGGGACGCTGAGTCTGGAATTTTTTTTTAAATTTCAATCATGTTACTGTTCAATAATGTTACTTATTATTACTTATTATTATTATTATTACTTATTATTAAAGGCCTGTTTATTTGATGTAGGTGAGTACACTGTCACCATCAGATCCCATTACAGATGGTTGTGAGCCATCATGTGGTTGTTAGGAATTGAACTCAGGACCTCTGGAAGAGCAAGCAGGCAGTATCAGTGCTCTTATCCACTGAGCCATCTCTCCAGTCACCCCACCCCTACCCCTAAGTCTGGAATCTTAAGGGCCCAAATATGTTCACCACTCAGGATGGAGAATGGGCTGAGGACTCAGACCTGTGTGAATCCCAGTGGTCCTCTCTCTGCTGTCATTCAGACCCAGGACATGCCTCAGTGTACTGGCTGCTCCATATCCATCCAAGGGCCCACACCACTTAGCCCACGCCACACAGAGGAGGAAAGAGACATAAATGACAGACATGGCAGCTGACTGGCTGAGCTGGGATCACACCAAGCTCTGCTCCCAATCTGTCACTGCTGCTTAACAATTTTCATCTCTTACTGTGTGTGATGGAGGGACAAATGCTCATAACCCAGCACTCATCCGAACTCACAGGATATCCTTGTGGAGACAGTTCTCCCACTTTGACAGGAGCCTGGGGTTCGAACTCAGGTTGTCAGTCCTGTGCAGCAAGAACCTTACCAGCTGAGCCATCTTGCCAGCTCCTACTTTTTAAAAATTATTCTCAGGAGCAGCGTATACTAAGTAAGTAAGTTTCCTTGTTCTCCTCTTACAGGTGAACAAGCCACCGGTCTGTGGTCATCCTCAGTGGGAACACTTTACTGGACGGGCCCTACAAGAAGCCAGGCAAGTCGTCAGCTAAGAGCAGAACAAAGATTTCAGTATCAGGCTATATCACTCACTGGTGCTGGTCTCCTCTTGCACTTGTAATTCAGTTTTCTCATCTGTAGAATGGGCAGTGTTTGCTCCAGAACTGCTAAGATCCCAAATAGGCCATTTGTCTAGACCAGGTCCACACCCAGAATGCCAGAACAGCCTAACGAACGTGGGTGGTGAGGGGCAGGTGTAGACGTGACTGTCCAGCCAGGGATGGGCGCAGCAGCCAGATGCACAAAAACAACCAAATAAACCAGGCCAAGGAACTCCTAATCCTTCCCGGCTGTGGCTGCTACTGCTCACAGGGACTGGAAGCAGGGCACCGCTTGGCCAAGAGCACAGTCTGGCCAAGAGACTCCGAGTGATGCCTGGCCATCAAGACTGACTCTACTCCCACGGGGAATGCGAGAAGAGGCCCTCTGGACTGGTGACTCACACCTCCCTGACCCCCTCCTGGGTGGGCACTTTCCAGAGCCCGTGTCTATTTTTAGACCTGGCTCCAGGTCTGAGCACAGAATAGCAGGAAGGGGGGCTGGGAGCTTGAGACGCCCGCGCCTGAGTAGCTCCTCCTCTGGGGCTCAAGCCTTGAGGCCCTCCAGCTGTCCACCTAGAAATGAATAGAAGCACGAGGGTGCGAGCGTCATCACCTACGTAGGGGGAGCATCGCAGGCACAGAGACGAGTCCCCTTTCCCCCCTCCCCCCTCCCCCCTCCCGCTGTTCTAGAGAGCTGGGTGTGGCCTCTATTAAGTGAGGCCAGGAGCCTCCCGTTGCTGAAGTGTTTGTCTATTGGATTGAAGGCCAGGACTGGACGGGCCCTGGCTACTGAGCCGGCAAGATTGAGAGCGGAGAGGGCTGCCAGGTTCAGGAACCCAGATCCCACCTATCTGTCTGCCACGCCCCCAGCCTCACTATAGCCGCGCCCTCACCGACCACGTCCTGAACTGCCGCTGGCCTCCGTTATGGAAGGAGAATCTTCCTCTCCAGAACCTCACGCTAGCCACCCCACCCCTACCCCGCTACCAACTTGGCCCTGCCCACCCCGATCAACTATCCACACTGTCCTAAAGTTTAGAGGGCCTGGATGCTGGGGCATGGGGCAGATGTGAGAGAAATGAGCCCCCACCTTTAAACCCCGCCCCAACCCCTCCTCTCTGGCATTAGATCAGAGAGGAGAGGCGTCGGGGCTGGGGGATAGGAAGTCAGCAGTGGTGAGGCCTTTGGATACCTAAGGTATAGGACACATCTGCTTGAGCTAGATAGACAGAGAACCTAGAAGGGCTGAAACAGCTCTGAGCACCGGAACAAGCTTATAGAGACAGACCTGGGGCCACACGATGGCTCTTAGGCAGAGAGAGTTCCTTAGGCCAATGCCCACCATTAAGCCCCAGAGGCTGAGGCCACATTTTTGAGGAATGAAGGGAGCTGAACACATATGGGACCTGGGTTTTGGGAGGTCCAAGTCCAGAGCCATCCTTCTGGGGTGAGGGGCGGATGATGGGAGGTGGAGCCCGTTCTCCCGGCACCATCTAGTGGGAAGCTGAGGAATCGCGGAGAACAGATGGGAGTTGGGGGGAGCGCTAAGCCTCCTCCCTCCCTCTCCATGTTCCTCTGGGACCTGCACACCACCCTTCTAGGGGATATCCACAGGGTTTCCCTCACTGGAAACAGGAGCCGTTCTCATGGCTGTCTGCCAGCTCCAAGTCCTGCTCTGTCTCTTGTTGCTCAGGATCACTTCCAAGCTGCGTTCTGTCTGTCCCAGTCACCGGTCCCTGAAGCACCTGCCAGCTGCTGCCTCCTGTCTTTCCCTTGGCCCATCTATTCCGGATAGACAGGCAGTGTTTCTCCAACAGATAGCTAATAGTGTAATTCTCATGATTAAAATATCCCCGTAGCTTCTCAAGGTCCAGATAAACTTCACACTTGGTTTTTAGTGATCTCTTGACCCTCAGTCTCATCTTCTGTGGACTTCATCCCTCTGGTGGTTCCTTCTGTCTTTCCATCCTATCTGAGCCCTCCCTGAGATTGACCTAATCCTTACCATTGGGGGGGTACAGCTTCCATGGCCCCCAGAACACCTCTACTGCTTACAGACCAGTCTCTGCCTAGGACTCTAGCTGCAGGTCATTCTGCAGGACAGCTTATGGAGTTATTAATTGCTTTATTCTCTCTGTCTCTCTCCTCCCACTTCCAAGCTGGTAGCCAAGGCCTTTGATTTTCCTAGCCTGGGGGAACTGTTGGGTTGCATGCAGGAGCTGCTTGAAGTCTGATGGCTCCTGCCTACTTTTGAAAAAGGAACCTTCTGGAAGCAACTGTGCCAGGTGTTCTCAA